>NC_064825.1:129271597-130471597 GCF_024166365.1 Elephas maximus indicus | reverse complement strand
CCTGTGCTGGGTGAAGCTGGGGACAGAGATGAAGAGACCCAGCCATTGCCCTCAGGACCCTCAGTCAGAGGGGAGACAGACATGCACGGACTGCTTGGATAGGCCCAGACCGAGGCAACGGTTCTGAGAGCTTAACCCAAAAAATCTCAGGCAGAAGACATGGGGAGACAAATTAATCCCAACACAAGGGAACAGAGAAAGTCTCATGCAGATGAAGGAGCTCTGAGGGGGACGCTGAAATGGCAGGAAGCGTGCAGCGTGTGGAGGAGAAGCTCACGAGGCTCGGCTGGTACAGACAGGACAGGTGGAAAACACAGGCCTGGACCGCTTCATGGCGACCCAGCATGCCAGGCTTTGTCTGGGTGGTTACAGAGAGCCATGGAATTCTGAGCAGGAATGGTGAGAGTAAGCCGTGCTCCAGAAAGACCCTGGCAGCTGGTGGAGGGGACGTTAGAAATGGGTGAGCTGCAGGCCTCGAGCCCAGTTAAGAAACAACTGCAGCTCCCATTCCCCTGCGAGAGTGCAGAGGATGGAAGGCGCTGCTGAGAATGACCCGCTGGACTGGGACCTAGCTGGATGCAGGGCACAAAGCGGAGAGGAGCAGGACATGAAGGTACAGGAGAAATGGACAGAACAAGCCTCCAGGCATCTACACATGCCCCCACCACTCCCCGGAGCTGTCTACCCGACGACAGAGGTGAGGGACACAATAGGCCCTGGACAGACGTTTGCTGAATGAATGAAGGGAAGGACGGGCGGATGGATGGGCGGATGGATGGGCGGATGGATGGGCGGATGGATGGGCGGATGGATGGGCGGATGGATGGGCGGATGGATGGATGGATGGATGGATGGGAGTGTGGGCCCCTAACCGCTCTACAATCATGCCTCCTCAGGGCTTCCCCCAGAGCTCCCATACTGCCTGCACCCAGCCTCCTGCCCACACCCCTGGCTGGGCCCCCACTCCTACCACTGAGGCACTCCAGGATGAGGTAGAGCTTGCCACCAGTCTGGAAGGCATAGACCAGCTCCACAATGAAGGGGTGCTTCACAGACTCTAGAATGTTCCGCTCTGCCCGTGTGTGTGCTGTGTCCTTAGCATTACGCACAATTTTGGCCTGGAGAGGTTAAGGGCCAGTCAGAAGGAGTGCTCCTTCAGGTCCTCCAGCCATCACCCTTCTAAGTTATCTCTCTCTAGGTTTTAGTTCTGTGTAATTCCGCTGCTCTCAGCAATCGTTCTTTTCCAGCCTGGTCTATTCTCTAGCACAAGGTCTCTCAGCCTTGGCACTACTGACATTTGGGACCAGACGATTCTGTGTCATAGGGGACTGTGCTGTACACTGCAGGGTGTTTAGCAGCACCTCTAGCCTCTACCCACTAGATGCCAGTAACATTCCCCAGTCATGACAATCAAAAATGTCTCCAAATGTTGCCCAAGGCAAGATCACCCCCAGCTGAGAACTACTACAGAGCAATATATATCACAATAGACAATAAGCCAGCAAATGCCAAAAACACGGGCCACAAAGTCAGGGACCAGCTCCGTCATGGCCTTGCTGTTCTCCCAAAGCCTTGGACGGTGCATTGGGAATGGCAAGCGCTCAGTAACTCCATGTTGGCTGAACCAATGACTCACCTTCCTCAGGACTTTCATGGCATATATTTTCCCCAAGTTGGTACCTTGTACTTTTCGCACCTGGAACACCTGTAGAGCAAGGGAGACTGGATCGACTTCCCTCTCCACATCTTTTCTTCATGAAGCCCCACCCTGAAGCTCTGGCATTAGGACCAAGAGGCCTAGGCCCACCTAAGGGTGGGGCAGGAAAGGTTTCCAGTCAGATTCTGAGAGGATCTTCCTTCCCTTTTTTGTTTCTAGCTCTGAATTCCATCTGAGGCTCTGCTGGCTGACAAGCCTAATTCATCCCAAGAACCCTTTGCCGAGGCCACCCTGGGGCTGTGAAGCCGGCGGCTAGGAGAGGTGCTGGTACCTTGCCATAGCCCCCCTTGCCCAGTACACGCAGCAGTTCAAAGCAGTGGGGCCCAATGCGCTCAGGGCCGGGGTTGACGCTGGTCTCGGTCAGCTCCACCTCCTCATAGTGTCCCACAGGCCTGTGGACACAAAAATGGATAGGGGCAAGGCTCCAGTACTCCCAGGGTCCCTTCCCCGGCCAACCCCTCCCCCAACGCGACCCTCACTCACTCCAGGCCAGCCGACCTCAACTCGGCAAGGGGACACACGTCCTGTGAGAAACCGAGGGGGTAAGCGCCAAGGGAAGTGCCAGGATACCGCTCCCTGCCCGCAGCTGGACTGCTTGGCCCAGGAGAGGGGGGGGTCCGCGATGGGAGCTGGCAGGATAGGGGCCAAGGAGCGAGGAGGAGAGGCGGGGGTCAGGAGAGAGAGAATCGGGGGACAAGGCTGGGGAGAGGTGAAGGTGGGGTGAGACAGGGACTGGGGCCTGAGAAGGACCGGAGTCTGCAGGTGTCGGAGCCCACTCCGGGTGCGGGATGCCGGCTGCGGTCGAAATCGAGTCGCGCCGAGCGGGGAACTCACCGCGGGGCTGAGCTCTGGCTCGCCCTCGCCCTCGCTGCCCTCCTCGGTCTCCAGGTCCAGGTCGAACACAGCTGCCATGGTGGCGCCGGCCCTGGGGGCCTCTCGGCCCGTACCTGGCCGCGCTCTGACTGACAGTCGGAGGACACCCCGATCTATACGTCATAACTCCGCGACGGTGGTCGCGCGCGCCGATGACGCACGCGGGGCGACTCCCTCCCACGAACAGGCCGCTCAGCCGGGCGAGGAGTAAAGATGGCGTCCGTCACAAGGTCTTTCGGGAGTTGTAGTTGCAGAGTGCCGCGGAACCAAGCCTCCAGCCTGCGGAAACCCCTTCCGCGGGATCCTCTTAAATCATCCCTGCTTCACAGGGGTCCTCACCGGACACGGGCGGACTGAAAGGCGCTCGTCTTGGCTCTGGAGATAATTCGGGTCTAGATGGGGCAGGGTCGGAGGTGCATGCTGGTGGGACTGTAAATTCAGTCCCCATCCCTGTTCGAGCCGTGCGCGGCCAGCCTGGCTGGGTGGGAGAGGCGATCGCGACCGCGTCCCCTCCCTGTTCGCCCCTGAAAGGCTGGCGGCTGCATCAGGCTCCCCCTAACGTGCCTCCCGGCGCGAAGACTCTACAGTGAGAGCGTTTGCAGTGAGAGCAACTCACGAGCAGGCTCTGTTGCTAGGTTCCTGCCCGAAAGGGGTTTGGGCCTCATTCCATACACCCGCAGATAAGGATTTGTGCCGGAGTTTGTTCCATTGTCAATTTAAGCACATTTAGTAAATCCGCCGCCTGGTAATTAGTTAAAAATCCAAACGCAGACGTGGAGTGGATTCCGACTCATGGCGACCCCACGTGTTACAGAGTAGAACAGCTCCACAGTGTTTTCTTGGCGGTGATATTTACAGAAGCAGACTACCGAGACTTTCTTCTGCAGCTCCACTGGGTGAGTTCAAATCGCCAGGGATTTGCACCACCCAGGGACGAGGGACCTAGTGGAAACCCTGGTGGCGTAGTGGTTAAGTGCTACTACGGCTGCTAACCAAAGGGTCGGCAGTTCGAATCCGCCAGGCGCTCCTTGGAAACTCTATGCGGCAGTTCTACTCTGTCCTATAGGGTCGCTATGAGTCGGAATCCACTCGAGGGCACTGGGTTTGGTTTGGTCTGGGTTAGGGACCTAGTACACAATAAAGACCAAACCTGTTGCCATGGAGTTGATTCTAACTCATACCGACCCTATAGGGTTTCCAAGGTTGTAAATCTTTACTGAAGCAGACTGCTATATCTTTCTCCTAAAGAGCAGCTAGTGAGTTTGAACCACCAACCTTTTGGTTAGCACCTGAGCGCTTAACCACTGCGCCACCAGGGCTCCTTGGTACACGATGTTGTCAGATGCTGAGTTGGTTCTGATTCGTAGTGACTGTTATGGACTGAATTGTGTCCCCCCCCCCAAAATATATGTAACAACTGGACTAAACCAAAAGCAAAGAAGTTTCCTGAATACACTGAACACTTTGAAGGCCAGCATAGTAGGGGCGGGGGTTTGGGGATCATGGTTTCAAGGGACATCTAAGTCAATTTGCATAATAAAATCTACTAAGAAAACATTCTGCATCCCACTTTGGAGAGTTGTGTCTGGGGTTTTAAACGGCAGCAAGTGGCCATCTAAGATGCATCAATTGGTCTCAACCCACCTGGAGCAAAGGAGTCTGAAGAACACCAAAGACACAAGGTAATTATGAGCCCAAGAGACAGAAAGGGCCACATAATCCAGAGACTACAGCCTGAAACCAGAAGAACTAGATGGTGCCCTGCTACTACCGATGACTGCCCTGACAGGGAACACAACAGAGAACCCCTGAGGGAGCAGGAGAGCAGTGGGGTGCAGATCTTAAATTCTCATAAAAAGACCAGACTTAATGGTCTGGCTCAGACTAGAAGGACCCTGGAGGTCATGGTCCCCAGACCTTCTGTTAGCCCAAGACAGGAACCATACCCAAAGCCAACTCTTCAGACAGGGTTTGGACTGGAATATGGGATAGAAAATTATACTGGTGAAGAGTGAACTTCTCGGATCAAGAAGAGACATGAGACTATGTGGGCAGCTCCTGTCTGTAGAGGAGATGAGAGGGCAGAGGGGATTGGAAGCTGGGTGAGTGGACACGAAAATAGAGAGTGGAGGGAAGGATTGTGTTTCTCATTAGAGGGAGAACAACTAGGAGTATATAGTAAGGTGTATATAATTTTTGTATGAGTGACTGACTTGATTTGTAAACTTTCACTTAAAGCAGAATAAAAGTTTTTTTTTTTTAATGTGTGAACTTGGTTAGGCCACAATTCCCAGTATTCTGTGGTTGTCCTCTATTTTGTGATTGTAATTTTATGTTAAAAAAGATTACAATAGGATTGTAACACCACCCTTACCCAGGTCACGTCACTGATCCAAGGTAAAGGGAGATTCCCTGGGGTGTGGCCTGCACCACCTTTTATCTCTCAAGAGATAAAAAGGAAAGGGTAGCAAGCACAGAGTCGGGGACCTCATACCCAAGAGAGCAGCACCAGGAGCAGAGTGCATCCTTTGAACCCAGGGTCCCTGCACCTGAGAAGCTTCTCGACCATGGGAAGATTGAGGACAAGGACCTTCCTCCAGAACTGACAGAGACAGAAAGGCTTCCCCTGGAGCTGACGCCCTGAATTTGGACTTTTGCCTACTTTACTGTGAGGAAATAAATTTCTCTTTGTTAAAGCCATCCACTTGTGGTATTTCTGTTACGGCAGCACTAAATGACTAAGACAGTGACCCTATGTACAGCAGAATGAAACACTCCCAGTCCTGTGCCATCCTCACAATCATTGCTATGTTTGAGCCCATTGTTTCAGCCAGTATGTCAATCCATTTTGTTGATAATCCTCCTCTTTTTCACCGACCCTCTATTTTACCAAGCATTACCTCCTTCTCCAGGGACAGATCCCTCCTGATAACATGTCCAAAGTTCCTGAAATGAAGCCTCACCATCCTTGCTTCTAAGGAGTATTCCAGCTGTACTTCTTCCAAGACATAATACATAATTTAAAAAAAAGTAACTAGGAGGCAGGGCCAAGATGGCGGAGTAGTCACACACTTCTGGTGATCCCTCTTACATCAAAGACCCCAAAAAACAAGTGAAACGATTATATTTATGACAAGCTAGGAGCTCTGAAGATCAAACACGAAGTTAGGAAACAGACTGAGTAGCAGGGGGCAGGGAGAGACGGTTCAGAAGAGAAGAGGAGTTGCTAAACCTAAACCTCCAGGAACCCTCAGGCACCATTCCCCGGAGCAACCATGGTGGGGCATTATGGGCACAGTTTCCTCAGGGAGAGACAGCCAGCCACACAGCCTACTCACACCTCCAGAACCAGAGAACAGCACTCTCAGCAAAAGCTAAGTACTTGTGTTTATATTACCATGTCCCTAGCCCCCAAGCTGGCTTCAGTGGCTGTTGATTTCCCTGGTCCTGAGATAGGTTCTGCTGCATGTCCTGAGCCATTCTCCCAGCCTTGGAGAAGATAAATTCACAATTGGAGGAAAAGATAATCTGCCAGCTTCACTAAGCTGGGGAGCTCAGAACAGAAGTGGCTCCTGTCCAGGCACAGACGGTCCATGGACTTTGAATACCCTTCCCCCTTGCATGGACCCATGTGGGTCCATTTCAGGAGAATAGGCCCTTGTTGGCAGACTACAAGTGTTTCAGGGGTGCGGTCGAGAGGTGGGTGTTTGATGTTTGACACTGCTTTGCCTATTAAACAAGGTCCTCACCTACCCACATCAGGGGCCTAAGGACTGGTGGCTCCATCCACGTCACCTAGCCACCCGCGACAGGGGTCCAAGGATAAGGGGTACCTTCTGGTCCTTGCAACCAAAAGCATTGGGTGACCATGGTCCAGCTGCAGAAGCCACCCGCCTGTGTGCTCTAGGGCACAGGGACATGCTTTCCTCACAGACACTCAGGGGATGGTTGTCAGCCCCTTGCCTTGTTCAGAGCATGACCCCCTGCTGCAATCAGATACGTGTACCTACACCAATCACTCCTGTCCCTCTAAGACTGTAGGACAGAACCTGTACCAAACACTTGATGACCAACTACCTGGACACATGAGCTGAATCCATTACAAGAAAACTGAAAGGACTCCTAGGTTCATATACCTCGTTACAGCTCTAGCCATCTGGTGACAGGACATTAGAGCTTCAAAGGCAAAAATGATCAAGCTAGCTTACTCGAGCAGCCTAATTGAGCATGTTGTTGTTAGGTGCCATCGAGGCAGTTCTGGCTCATAGTGACCCTATGCACAACAGAATGAAACACTGCCAAGTTCTGCACGATCCTTGCAATTGTTGTTATGCTTCAGCTCATTGTTGCATCCACTGTGTCAATCCACCTTGTTGAGGGGCTTCCTCTTTTCAGCTGATCCTGTATTTGCGAAGCATGATGTCCTTCTCCAGGGACTGATCCCTCCTGACAACATGTACAAAGTATGTAAGACGCAGTCTCGCCATCCTTGCCTCTAAGGAGCATTCTGGCCACAGTTCCTCCAAGACAGATTTGTTCGTTCTTTTGGCAGTCCATGGTATGTTCAATATTCTTCACCAACACCACAATTCGAAGGTGTCAGCTCTTCTTCAATCTTCCTTATTCATTGTCCAGCTTTCACATGCATATGATGTGATTGAAAATACCACAGCTGGGGTCAGGCACACCTTAGTCTTCAAGGTGACATCTTTGCTCTTCAACGCTTTGAAGAGGTCCTTTGCAGCAGATTTGCCCAATGCAATGAGTCTTTTGATTTCCTGACTGCTACTTCCATGGCTGTTGATTGTGGATCCAAGTAAAATGAAATCCTTGACAACTTCAATCTTTTCTCCATTTATCATGATGTTGCTTATTGGTCCAGTTGTGAGGATTTTTGTTTTCTTTATGTTGAGGTGCAATCCATACTGAAGGCTGTGGTCTTTGATCTTCATTAGTAAGTGCTTCAAGTCGTCTTAACTTTCAGCAAGCAAGGTTGTGTCATCTGCATAATGCAGGTTGTTAATGAGTCTTCCTCCAATCCTAATGCCCCATTCTTCTTCATATAGTCCAGCTTCTCAGATTTTTTGCTCAGCATACAGATGGAACAGGTATGGCAAAAGGATACAACCCTGATGCACACCTTTCCTGACTTTAAATCAATCAGTATCCCCTTGTTCTGTCTGAACAACTGCCTCTTGATCTATGTAGAGGTTCCTCATGAGCACAATTAAGCATCCTGGAATTCCCATTCTTCACAATGTTATCCATAATCTGTTAAGTTTCACACAGTCAAATGCCTTTGCTTAGTCTATAAAACACAGGAAAATATCCTTCTGGTATTCTCGACTTTCAGTCAGGATCCATCTGACATCGGCAATGATAGCCTGGTTCCACATCCTCTTCTGAAACCGGCGTGAATTTCTGGCAGTTCCCTCTCAATATAGTGTTGCAGCCATTTTTGAATGATCTTCAGCAAAATTTTGTTCGCGTATGATATTAATGATATTTTTCTACAATTTCCACATTCGGTTGGATCAGGTTTCTTGAGAATAGGTATAAATATGGATCTCTTCCAATCAGTTGGCCAGGAAGCTGTCTTCCATATTTCTTGTCACAGACGAGTGAGCACCTCCAGCACTGCATCCATTTGTTGAAACATCTCAGCTGATATTCCGTCAATTCCTGGAGCCTTGTTTTTTGCCAGCACCTTCAGAGCAGCTTAGATTTCTTCCTGTAGTACCATCAGTTCCTGATCATATGCCACCTCTTGAAAGGGTTGGACATCAACTAATTCTTGTTGGTATAACAACTCTGTGTATTCCTTCCATCTTCTTTTGATGCTTCCTGCGTCCTTTAATATTTTCCCCATAGAATCCTTCACTATTGCAACTCGGGGCTTGAATTTTTTCCTCAGTTCTTTCAGCTTGAGAAACACTAAGCATGTTCTTCCCTTTTGGTTTTCTATCTCCAGCTCTTTGCCCATGTCTTTATAATACTTTACTTTTTGGGGGGGGGCATATCAAAACAAAATAAGCAAGAAGCTAGGATACAGTAAGCAAACACAAAGTAAACTAATACAATCACTTATAAAGGGCTCAGAAACAACAGTCAATATCAAATCACATAAAGAAGCAGACCATGATCGCTTCAACAAGCTCTCAAAACAAAGACTCAAGGAATCTTCCAGATGAAGGTATATTTCTGAAATTACCAGGTGCAGAATACAATTAATATACAGAACCCTTCAAGACATCAGGAAGGAGATCAGGCATTATGCATAACAAGCCAAGGAACACACAGATAAAACAGTTGAAGAAGTTAAAAAGGTTATTCAGGGACATAATGAAAAATTTAATAAGCTGCAAGAATCCATAGAGAGACAGCACTCAGAAATTCAGAAGATTAACAATAAAATTACAAAATTAGACAACTCAATAGGAAGTCAGAGGAGCAGAATTGAGGAAGTGGAAGGCAGAATTAGTGAGATTAAAGATAAAACACTTGGCACCAATATATTTGAAGAAAATCAGATAAAAGAATGAAAAAAATGAAGAAACACTAAGAATCATGTGGGACTCTATCAAGAGAAATAACCTATAAGCAACTGGAGTATAAGAACAGGGAGGGATAACAGAAAATACAGAGAGAATTGTTGAAAATTTGTTGGCAGAAAACTGCCCTGATATCGTGAAAGACAAGAAGATATCTATCTAATATGCTCATCAAACTCCACATAAGGTAGATCTCAAAGGAAAGTCACCAAGACATAATCAAACATGCCAAAACCTAAGCTAAAGACAGAATATTAAGAGTGGCTAGGGATAAAGAAGAAGTCACCTACAAGGGAGCGACAATAAGAATAAGATCGGACTACTCAGCATAACCCATGCAAGAAGGCGATGGGATGACTTGTATAAAGCATTGAAGGAAAAAAAAGGAGTTCTCTGGTTAGAAAATCAATAATATCAGATATCAACCCAAGACTAGAACACAAGACAGAGCAACCAGCTGTCAACCCAGATAGGGAAATCACAAAAATAAATCAAGATTAAAAAAAAAAAATGTTCAAAACAGGGAAACAGCAATGTCATTCTGTAAAACGAAGACAACCTTAAAACAATAAAGAGGGATGAAGAAAAATGTAGTCACAGATCTTTCATGTGGAGAGGAAGACAAGGTGATGTAAAGAAATAAAAGTTAGGTTTAAACTTAGAAAAATAGGGGTAAATATTAAGGTAACCACAAAGGAGACTAACAATCCTACTCATCAAAATAAAATACAAGAAAAAAATAAAGACTCAGCAAAAACAAAATCAACAACAACGATTAAAAGGAAAAGACAATATAAACTCAGCACATAAAATTAAGTGGGAAAATGAAACTGTCAACAACACACAAAGAAAGACATCAAAATGACAGCACTAAACTCAAACCTATCCATAATTACACTGAATTAAATAGACTCAGTGCATCAATAAAGAGACAGAGAGTGGCAGAATGGATTAAAAAAAACACAATCCGTCTACATGCTTCCTACAAGAGACACATCTTTGACTTAGAGACACAGACAAACTAAAACTCAAAGGATGGAAAAAAATATAGCAAGCAAACAACAATCAAAAAAGAGCAGGAGTGGCAATATCAATTTCTGACAAAATAGACTTTAAAGCTAAATCCACCACAAAGGATAAGGAAGGACACTACATAATGATTAAAGAGACAATATTCCAGGAGGATATAACCATATTAAATATTTATGCACCCAATGACAGGGCCCCAAGATACATAAAACAAACTTTAACAGCATTGAAAAGTGAGATAGACAGCTCCACAATTACAGTAGGAGACTTCAACACACCACTTTCAGTGAAGGACAGAACAGAAAGAAGCTCAGTAAAGATACGAAGAGCTAAATGGCACAATCAACCAACTTGACCTTATAGGCATATACAGAACACTATCCTCAACAGCAGCCTAGTATACTTTCTTTTCCAGCACACATGGAACTTTCTCTAGAATAGACCACATATTAGGTCATAAAGCAAGCCTTAGCAGAATCCAAAACATCAAAATATTACAAAGCATCATCTCTGACCATAAGGCCATAAAAGTAGAAATAAATAACAGAAAAACGACTGGGTTATAGAAGACATCAAGTGTGGAATACAGAAATTCATAGAACCCAATGAGAATGGAAACACTTCCTATCAGAACCTTTGAGACACAACTAAAACACTGCTCAGAGGTCGATTTATATCAATAAATTAAAAAAAAAATGCACACATACAAAAAGAACAAAAGGGCCAAAATCAAAGAATTGTCCCTGCAACTTGAACAAATAGAAAGAGAGCAACAAAAGAAACCCTCAGGCATCAGAAGAAAGCAAATAATAAAAATTAGAGCAGAATTAAATAGAGAACAGAAAAACAATTGGAAGAGTTAACAAGACCAAAAGCTGGTTCTTTGAAAAAATTAACCAAGTTGATAAACCACTGGCCAAACTGACAAAAGAAAAACCAGAGAGGAAGCAAATAACCTGAGTAAGACACAACTGAAATTAAAAAAATCATATCAGACTACCATGAGAAATTGTACTCTAACAAATTTGAAAACCTAGAAGAAATGGACAAATTTCTAGAAACACACTACCTGCCTAAACTAACACAAACAGAGGTAGAACAACTAAATAAACTCATATCAAAAGAAGAGATCGAAAAGGCAATTTAAAAACTCCCAACAAAAGAAGCCCTGCCCAGACAGCGTCACTGTAGAGTTCTACCAAACTTTTGGAGAAGAGTTAACACCACTACTACTAAAGGTATTTCAGAGCATAGAAAAGGATGGAATACTCCCAAACTCATTTTATGAAGCCACCATATCCCTGATACCAAAACCAGGTAAAGACACCACAAAAAAAGAAAATTATAGACTTATATACGTCATGAATGTAGATGTAAATATCCTCAACAAAATTCTAGCCAATAGAATTCAACAACATATCAAAAAAATAATTCACCAGGACCAAGTGAGATTCATACCAGGTATGCAGGGATGGTTCAACATTAGGAAAACAATGAATGTAATCCATCATATAAATAAAACAAAAGACAAGAACCACATGATCTTATCAATCGATGCAGAAAAGGCATTTGACAAAGTCCAACACCCATTCATGATAAAAACTCTCAGCAAAAGAAGAATAAAAGGAAAATTCCTCAGCATAATAAAGGGCATTTCTACAAAGCCAACAGCCAACAACATCCTAAATGGAGAGAGCCTGAAAGCGTTCCCATTGAGACAGGAACCAGACAAGGATGCTCTTTGTCACCACTCTTATTCAACATTGTGCTGGAGGTCCTAGACGGAGCAAATAGGCTAGATAAAGAAATAAAGGGCATTCAGATTGATAAGGAAGAAGTAAAATTATCTCTATTTGCAGATGACATGATCTTATACACAGAACACCCTGAAGAATTCGTCAAGAAAACTACAGAAACTAATAGAAGAGTTCAGCAGAGTATCAGGATACAAGAAAAACATACAAAAATCAGTTGGATTCCTCTACACCAACAAGGAGAACATCAAAGAGGAAATCACCAAATCAATATCATTTACAGTAGCCCCAAGAAGATAAAATACTTAGGAATAAATTTTCCCAGAGATGTATAAGACTTATACAAAAACAAAAAAAACGCTTCTGCAGGAAACCAAGAGAGACCCACCTAAGTGGAAAAACATACCTTGGTCATGGATAGGAAGACTTAACATTGTAAAAATGTCTATTCTACCAAAAGTGATCTGTAGATACAAGGCAATTCCGATCCAAATTCCAATGACATTTTTTAATGAGATGAAGAAACAAATCACTAACCTCATATAGAAGGGAAAGAGGCCCTGGATAAGTAAAGCATTACTGAAAAAGAAGAAAAAAGTGGGAGGCCTCACACTACCTGATTTTAGAACCTATTATACCACCACAGTAGTCAAACAGCCTGGTACTGGTGCAACACATACCTAGACCAATAGAACAGAATTGAGAATCCAGACATAAATCCATCCATATACGAGCAGCTGATATTTGACAAAGGCCCAAAATCAGTTAAATAGGGAAAAGACAATCTCTTTAACAAATGCTGCTGGCATAATTGGGTATCCACCTGCAAAAAAATGAAACAAGACCCATACCTCACACCATGCACAAAAATGGACTCGAAATGGATGAAAGACCTAAATATAAAATCTAAAACGATAAAGATCATGGAAGAAAATTAGGGACAACGTTAGGAGCCCTAATACATGGCATAAACAGTATACAAAACATTACTAACAATCCACAAACACCAGAAAAACTAGATAACTGGGAGCTCCTAAAAATCAAACACCTATCCAAAGACTTCACCAAAACAGTAAAAAGATTACCTACAGACTGGGAAAAGTTTTTAGCTATGACATTTCCGATCAGCATCTGATCTCTAAAATCTACATGATACTGCAAAAACTCAACTTCAAAAAGACAAATAACCCAATTAAAAAATGGGCAAAGGATATGAACAGGCACTTCACTAAAGATGACATTCAGGTAACTAATAGATAAATGAGGAAGTGCTCAGGATCATTAGCCATTAGAGAAATGCAGATCAAAACTACGGTGAGATTCCATCTCACTCCAACAAGGCTGGCATTAATCCAAAACACACACAATAATAAATGTTGGAGAGGCTGTGGAGAGACTGGAACACTTATACACTGCTGATGGGATTATAAAATGGTGCAACCACTTTGGAAATCGATTTGGCACTTCCTTAAAAAACTAGAAATAGAACTACCATACGATCCAGCAATCCCACTCCTTGGAATATATCCTAGAAAAATAAGAGCCTTTACATGAACAGATACATGCACACCCATGTTCATTGCAGCACTGCTTACAATAGCAAAAAGATGGAAGCAACCAAGGTGCCCGTGAATGGATGAATGGATAAATTGTGGTATATTCACACGATGGAATACTATGCATTAATACAGAACAATGATGAATCCTTGAAACATTTCATAACATGGAGGAACCTGGAAGGGATTATGCTGAGTTAAATTAGTCAGGTGCAATAGGACAAATATTGTATGAGACCACTATTATGAGAACTCAAGAAATAGTTTAGGGAAGAAAATACTCTTTGATGGTTACCAGAGTGGGGATGGAGGGAAGAGAGGGGTATTCACGAATTAGATAGTAGACAAGAACTATTTTAGGTGAAGGGAAAGACAACACACATAGGAGACGTAGGCACAACTGGACTAAACCAAAAGCAAAGAAGCTTCTTGAATAAACTGAATGCTTCGAAGGCCAGCGTAGTAGGGGCGGGGGCTTGGGGACCATGGTTTCAGGTGACATCTAGGTCAACTGGAATAATAAAATCTATTAAGAAAATATTCTGCATCCCACTTTGGAGAGTGGCATCTGGGGTTTTAAACACTAGCAAGGAGCCATCTAAGATGCATCAGTTGGTCTCAACTCACCTAGAGCAAAGGAGAATGAAGAACACACAAGACACAAGGTAATTATGAGCCTAAGAGACAGAAAGAGCCACATAAATCAGAGACTACATCAGCCTGAGACCAGAGGAACTGGATGGTGCCCGGTTACAACCGATGACTGCCCTGACAAGGAACACAACAGAGAACCCCTGAGGGAACAGGAGAGCAGTGGGATGCAGACCTCAAACTCTCGTAACAAGACCAGACTTAATGGTCTGACTGAGACTAGAAAGACCCCGGAGGTCAAGGTTCCCAGATCTTCTGTTAGCCCAAGACAGGAATCATTCCCAAAGCCAACTTTTCAGACTGGGATTGGACTAGACTATGGGATAGAAAACGATAATGGTTAGGAGTGAGCTTTTTGGATCACGTAGACACATGAGACTGTGTGGACAGCTCCTGTCTGGAGGGAGATGAGAAGGCAGAGGCGGACAGAAGCTGGCTGAATGGACACAGAGATACAGGTTGGAGAGAAGGAGTGTGCTGTCTCATTATGGAGAGAGCAAGTAGGAGTATACAGCAAAGTGTATATAAATTTTTGTAAGAGAGACTGGCTTGATTTGTAAACTTTCACTTAAAGCACAATAAAAATTTAAAAAAAAAAGGAATCAAACCCAGTGCCATCCATTTAATTCTGACTATAACAACCCTATAGGATAGTGTAGAACTGTCCCATAGGCTTTCCAAGGAGTGGCTGGTGGATTCAATCTGGTGACCTTTTGGTTAGCAGCTGTAGCTCTTAACCACTGCGCCACCAGGGCTGCTAATACACAATAGACTCTTAGTAAAACTTTGTGGACAGAAGGAGGGTATGAGCACACCAACAGTGGTCTGTGACTTTAGATTTGGGAGTGGATTCTTGTTGAATGAAGCTCTCTAGGGGTGAATTTGGGCCAGACCAGGCTCTGAGTGTGAGTTTTGATTGTTGGAGCTGTCTGCATGTACATTCCAAGTGGATGTGGGAGGCTGGGTGTGAGTGGATGGAGCTTGGGGTATCCAGGCTTGCAGAGGGTTACCTGGTTGAGTATGGCCCTTAGGATGTAATTCCTGGTACAGGTGTAGGGCAGCCCCAGCTGAAGATCAGCCCAGAGGGTTGGCTGGCAGAGTGGTTTGTTCTTGGCTCCAGATGCTATAAGCGCACGCTGCCCGCATCTCAGCACCTCCACCACCTAGCTGAGCCTGGAGGCATTGTCCCAGTCAAGAGAACCTACCCCAGACTCGAGACACATCACTAGTCTATAAGCTTTATTGGGGGTGGGGGGTGCGTGGAGAATGCCCATGGAGCTGTCCACAGCTCCTGTGCTGCATGGAGACGGGAGTTCTCACAGCAGCCTCCCTGAATCTGGAAGGGTGTGTAGACTCTGCTGCCAGCTGCTGCTTCTTCAATGCTAGTTAGGTGTGCCAGAGGCCAAAGCACCAAAGCTTCATGGGGATGGTGCATGGGAGGAGTGTTCACGTGTCTCAGGGCAGGGTGGGGAGAAAGGCAAGGGAGCCTAGAAGCTCAGTGGGCATGTAAGACTTAATTAAAGCAGAATCCTGGACCTTGCATTGTACCCCTCGGCCCTCCACCCACTGTGGTGTGACCTTGGGGCAGTCATTTCTCCTCTCTGAGCCTGTTTCCTCATCTGTTAAATGGGGACAACAGTGTCTGCATAGAGGTGTGACTGCTGACCCCAGGCCACCGCCTTCTATTGCTCAGGCCAAATGAGCCAGGCGGGGCACTGCCAAAGGGCATTGGCAGCGGGTTCTAGAGCTATCCTGGAACTTGTTAAATGAGGGAGTCAGGGTAAAAGGGCAGGAGGTTTAGTCGAGGGCTTTCTTGGGATTTGTCCAAGGCCAGGGACCCAGTCAGGTAGGTGGCAGGAAGAGAGAGAGACCTGGAGGGGTTAGGGGAGGGTCTGGGTTGGGGCCCACTCCCACTTCCCAGGGGTTAGGGGGTACAGCTGTTGTTACTTCTCCCAGGCCTGAGTTCTGGGGCCACTGTGGGCTGGGCTGGAGGCTTTGGGAGGGCAAGAGGGCCCTGCGGTGTCCCCACCCCAGATCCTTTCTTCTGAGGCAGATGAAATCTTGGTGTTGAAATGGCTCTGCTGACCTGGCACTGACCTGAGGCCTTGCAGTGGACCAGGCCGGGTGGGGCAGGGCAATGGGGAGATAGGCAGGGAGAACCTCAGGAGCAGAGAGCACCACAGCCCCCTCCCCCTAGGCACTCTGCCCCCTGCCCCCTTACCCCAGCGCTATTTGAAGTGGGACAGGAAATGGGCGATGGGGTAATGGGGTCCATCGATGCCCAGGCCCTGGCAGAGGCCCAGCAGGCGGAGGCGGGCCTCAGCGGGGCGGGGCCCAGCACAGGCCACACTGCAGTAGGGCTCCTCGTACTCGCCGGACATCAGGGACTCCTCCAGCATGTTGAAGCGCAGCACACCCCGGTCGTGCAGCGCCTGCAGGGCCTCGCGGCTGGCGGTGGAGCTCAGCGCCTGCAGGTGCTGGGATACCAGGCACATGACTCCCACCAGATGACCTCGGGCGCGCGGGTGAGCAGGCAGGGCAGGCCGGAGGCCACAGGCCACCATGGCGGCAGCCAGCAGCAGGTCCACGCCATAGAGCTCCAGGATCCAGTCCCGCAGGTAGAAGCCGCCCATGCGGGGGTTGATCTCGATGAGCCGCGGCCCAGCCCCAGTCAGCTTGAGCTCGACATTGAAGACCCCATCCAGCAGCCCACAGCCCAGGCAGCAGCGGAAAGCTGCCTGCACCAGCTGCGCCTCCTGCTCGGGGACCAGCCCAGTGGGCATACAGGCTGCGGTCTCGGTAAAGCCGGGCAGCCGCGTGGGGCCATTGTCGGAGACGAAAGCTGCCAAGAGCTGCCCACGAAATAGCACCAGGTCTACATCGTGCTCCGTGCCCTCCACAAACTCCATTAGCAGCATGGCGTTGCCCCAGCCCAGCCCGATGCCTGGGTGGTCAGCTTCGCCCTGCAGGTCGCGGGCGATCCGGGAAAAGTGCTCACGGCACTGCGACGCATCCTCCACCAGCCGCACGCCCACCGCGCCTGCCCCAAACTCCAGCTTCATGACGCCGGGCAGAGGTACCTGGCGAACAGCTCGCTCCACGTCTGCCTCACTCTCCAGTGGGCAGCAGGGCACTGCATGCAGAGAGGGCGCTGGCCAGGGTGGGCCTCGGCGGCACAACAGGTGCAGCTGGGTGCGGCTCTTCTGTTTGGCCAGGCGCATGGCGGCCGGCGGGCTGCAGGGCAACCCCAGCTCCTGGCAAAGCAGGGCCGTGAGCACTAGGCAGTCGTCCCAGTAGGAGAAGCAGCCGTCAAGTTGCAGGCCGCGCGCCCGCACCAGCTCTGCTAGCAGCCGTGCATTCTCCTCATCCCTGCGGTGTTCTGTCATATCGAAGTGGATGAAGGTATGCACCAACTGGGAGGCGAAGTGGTTGGGATCTGACTCCACCAGGTGCAGCTGCAGAAAGCACAGGAGGGGGTGCCAGGGACACACCCAGGTCAGCCCATGTCGGGTGCCGGCAGGAGGGAAAGGGGCCTAGGACTTGGCCTGGGACCTTTCCTGCCTTGTTCTCCGCAGCATTCCTCATGCCTAGTACACCACCTGGTACACAATAGGTACCAATGAATAAACGGAAGGTGCAGAGGTGGGACAACTAACCCAGCTGGAGGGGAGGGAAGGCATCTGTGAGGAGGCAAGGCTTAAGCTGGGAGCTGAAGCATCAGAGTCAGCCTGAGCAAAGGCCAGGAGCAGTGATCTGAAAGGCGCCAGAGGGAGAGGGCGGGACCTGGGTGGAGTGGCCAAAGTGCAGAGGAATGGAGCCCATGCCCACAGCCAGCCTCTCCCTGGCCTGGGCGTGCAGAGAAACCAGTTGGTCTCTTTAAGCATCATGCCCTTGGTGGTCATCCACTCGCCATGCACGGACACTGGGAGGTGTCTGCAGAGGAATCCCATGGAGTCCCAGACACAAAGAGGCAGGTGCCCAGGGCAGAGGCAGCCCCTGAGGAGGGAGGGTAGGGTGACTGACTGCATTGGGACTATAATGCTTGGCAGCTGAGGAGTGGAGTGATGTTCTAGGGGAGAACATAAGGTCTCAGGCAGGCAGCAAAGGGGAGCAGGAAGGGCTGGAGGGTAGGGTTTACCGAGGGGTGTTGTACTGTGGGAGGGGAGAGGAGGCCACTGTGGGCAATTAGGGCTGGTCTGAGAAGAGTGTAGACATTTGGCCTCAGTTTTCTCATCTGTTCAATGGGAACAAGAATGTCTACCCCATCTGCATGGCTAAAGATTCTGCAATGTGAGGCCACTGCTGTGAAACTGGGTGACAAGGGTCAGGAATTCAACCTCAAGGATCCACCCTTTCCCCAGGATGGAGCTAGGATCCTTAGCCTGGCGTTTCAGGCTTCGGCTCTGGGGCTAAACCTAAATGCTGTCACCGCCTCCCCAGCTCGTCCACCCCGGGCTCCTCTTCTCTCCCGAAGGGGTCTCTCACATCTAGCGGGGACAGAATTCATTGAGAGGCCAGGGTGAGTTTAGCCCCCCACTCCCTTTAGGGTAGAGGACCTGGCTCCCACCCCAGGCTCGCGTTCTTTCCAGGACATTCCTGCGCAGACCCCGCCCCTACCAGCGCAGGCCCCACCATTACCAGCGAAGGCCTCTCGCCAAGGCCCTGCCCCACCCCCTGGACAGACCCCGCCCCCTCCCGCCCCTGTCCGCCCTCGCCACGCCCTTCGTCCCGCCCCGCCCCTCGCCCGCCCCCGCCCACCTTGAGCCCGTAGTCGCGCGCAGCGTCCCACACGAATTTCTTGCTGACGCCGCCGGCGCCGACCAGCAGCAGCTGCTTTCCCTCCATGAGGCAGCGCGCCGAGCGCCGGAGCATGGTTTCCACGAGCGGCGCCGCCGCCGTCGCCTCGGCCGCAGGCCCCATGCGCGGCGCGGCCCACAGCCCCTCGAGCGCGCCGCACGCCTCCAGACACAGGGCGCCGTTCAGCTCCAGGGCCACGGGGGTCAGCGCGCGGCCGGTCACGGTTAGCGCGAAGTCCACGCCTGGCGGGCGGAAGCGGGCTCAGCGCGGCGGCCGCGGCTCGGCCCCGGCCCCGGCCCCGGCCCCGGCCCCGTACGCCTGCGCCCGCACTCACCCAGCACGTCGGTGCGGACCTGGCGCCCTCCGCGCTGCTCGGCGCTCAGGCCGGCCTCCAGGGCCAGCACGGCGGCCAGCGCGGCCTCGGCCGCCGCCTTGACGCTCTGCTGCACGGCCTCCACCTGTGCCGCCTCGCCCAGGCCGCACTGGGCCAGCGCCACCTCCAGCGTCCGCGGCAGGGAGCTGTGGTGCCGCAGCGGCCGGTCTCCACGACCCACGGCGCACACCACCTGGGCAGGGCACGGCTCTGGGGCATTGACCCGAGAGGGACCCTCCGAGGACCCTCCTCCCCCTGCACACACACACCTCCCCTAACGCCAAGACCCAGGCCAGATCCTTCACCAGACATTCCAAAATTCCCATCCCCCAATGCGACTTAAGCTACACAAACCACCCACCCTTGTTGCGCCCCAGACCTCTTCAGGGTTCTACCCAGGCTTCCAGGCCCAGCTGGGGTTCCTGCTCCTAGCTCCTGCAGCCCTGGGGGCCTGAAACCACCCTGCTGTGCCCCAGCCTTAGCATCGCCCCGGGAACCCTCTCCCTGACTCTGGCTTGGAGCTCCCTCAGAGCAAGTACAAAGCCCCCTCGGTTTGGAGAGTCCCCCAAGCCTTCCTGGAGCTCCTGGCTTGGAGACCCTCCTACCGGGCTCCGGGCACTGGAGTTGGTTGGGGACGCTGGGTCGGCCTCCCATGAGGGCAGGAGCTCCCTGGGAAGAGGCTTCCCCTGGGCCCTGGGCCTCAGCTTAGGGCTGAGCACAGGGGCAGGGGATCCCGATACAGGAGAAGTGCAGGAAGGGTTGCAGGAGAGGGAGAAAGTGTCAGACCCAGGAGGCCCCCCTGCAGGCAACCAGGAGCCCCCAAGATTCTGCCCTCCCCTCTCTGCCCAGAGACTGCCCAGGGCCTTCATCAGGTGAGTAGGGCTGGGCTGTGATGTGTCAGGTAGGGCCCCCACCTAGCCCAGGCCTTGCTCACCTTGCTCAGCAGGGGCCTGTCCCCCTGTGTGCGACATACCACAGCACAGATGCGAACAGCCAGCTCAGGGCCTGGCAGGGTGCTGCCTGGGGGAAGACAGGAGGCCTGAGCCCAGCCCAGAGCGGCCAGGAGGCTGGGCCCAGCCCTCACCCCAGAAGCCCGCGAGGCTCTCACCTGGGCTGGGCAGCCGGACAGGTGGGCACACAGCCTCCACCAGGACACTCTCCTCCTCCTCCAGCTTCTCCAGTAACGCCAGCACTGTATTCACTACTGCACCCAGCTCCACCCTTGGGTGCAGACGCAACGCCTGCTGCCCCCGCCAGCGCCAGCCACTGAGCTTCACGGCCACCTGCAGCAGGGAGGGCAGAGGGGCTGCCTCACCACCACCCGTGTGCTTGCAGGTGGGATGCTCAGACCCCAGGAGCCAGGAGTAAACGGCTAAAAAGACAGGGGTTGCCACAGCAAGATGGGGCCACCTTCCCAGGAGGACTTGGAAACCATCCCTAGGGCCCGTATCTGCCCAGGCTTTAGGGTGGGCGGAGACCTGTTACCTGCAGGGTGTCCCCCAGGGCCTCCGAGTGCAGAAAGGCCTCCACTTCCTCCTTCACTAGGACCTCCTGGCCCTCTTTGCCGCTCAGCTCTACCAGCCGCAGTCCTGGGCTGGCCTCCCCACCCCACAGCAACCCCAGTGGCTTGTAGGTGAAGGCCAGGGTAGCTGGCACAGCCACACCCCCCTGCCGGCTCAGCAACCCCCTGGTCAGCAGCCGGTCCTCCAGCAGCCGGGCCATCTCGGCCGAAGTGCCTGTGGGGCAGGCCAGGTCACGGGCCAGCTCTGCTGCCTCTCGACTCCGGCCAGGCCCTGGCCCCAGGTCTGCCAGAAAGTAGGTGACCCGGCGTGGGGGCACAAAGTCGTCCAGGAATGTCAGGCCCCCCTGGTGGAAGCTCACAGCTTTGGAGACCAGCAGGGCCGCCTCTCCCGGCTGCCCGGGCACTGGCACCTTCGTCAGCCAAGCAGGGGACAGGCAAAGGAGCATGTTTCCTGTGGGCAGAGGGGGCAGGCAGCTGGCCAGGAGAGGCCTAATGCCCCCAGGTCCTCCACCTCCAGCCCAGGCCCGAGGAGTTGGGGGGCAGCTGCTCTCAGAACCCACCCCCACCCAGAGCCGGGCAGCTGTCTGCTGGAATGCAGGCCGTTGCCAGGGTCGGAGGGTATTTTGGGATGCGGCCGGGCCAGGGCAGGGCTGCCCTTTCTGTAGGAGGGGGTGGGGGAGCTCGGGCACACACTCACCCGGGCTCTGGACCCCACCGCCCAGCAGCACAGACAGGAAGGTGCTGGGGGATCCCAGAACGCACAGGGTCACCTCTGCCCCTGGGCAGCCTCGGGGGAAGAGAATAGGGCCCAGCTCACCAGGGGCTCTCCTTGCTGTCTTTCTGCCCGCCTCCCCCCTCCATCCCTCTGCTCTCACCCTTGGGCCTCTGGTCCTTCCTGGGATCGGATGAGAGGCATATGGGGGACAGAAAGGAGACTGGATAGGGAAGGGGGAGCCCTCCACACCTGGAAGGCTGGGTTCCTTCTCTGCTGCCCATCTGGACGGCTCTGGAGACTGGGTGTCAGGAGACCTGGATTCTAGCCTGGGCTCTGCCAATACTTTCTGTGTAACCTTGGAGGAGCCACTGTTCCTGTCTGGGTCTCAGTTTCCCGGTCTATACAATGGGACTAACTGGGATTCTCATGTGTTCTAGCTGTGAACCCTCTGTCCAAGCAAACTCTTTTGTGGCCATCGGCTATAGCAAGCAGATGAAATGGGAGGAGCCTGGGGTCCTAACTTCACAGCTGCTAGAAGCTTCAGCTCCCCCAGAACCTGGCTGGCAAATCACAGGGCTGGATCTTCTGGGGTGGATGGGGGACCTCAGTCACTGCCTTTACTGGTGCCCGGTGTTCTTGGAAACATGGCCTGCCTGCCCAGGGTGAATGGCCTTGCTGCCCTGGCTTCAGACAGACCCAGAGCAGGGGAGAGGCCACTCTTGGCAGGCACCCCTCTGCCCCTCTGGAATGGGAAGCAAGGTGGGTTGAGGGCACCTCCCTCCTCCCCAGAGTGCCCCCCTCCGTGGAGCCCTTGGGCACCTGTGCGGGGCACCTGGCTGCGGTCCTGGGTCTCTGGGAAGCCAGCGTGCTGCAGGCAGGTCTGTAGGAGGCTGTAGTAGTAGGCCGTCCAGGCCTGGGCCTCGGCCCCCTCAGGGGAGCCCTTACAGTCCAGGCCCACGTCCTGGCACCAGGGACCAGGGAGGCAGCCTGTGGGCGGCAGACCAGAGGCCCCTCTCCACGGGCCCTCCTCGTCCTCCAGGTCCTTGGAGCCCAGGGGGCTGTCCCAACCGGGACACAGTGGATCCAGGGAGAGCTGAGGGGGCAGAACGAGTGGGCCTTGGGTGGGCAGGGCCAGGGGGCACATCAAGTCACCCCAGAGCCCAGATCCTCCCCCTGCCCCTCAACCTCGAGTTATATTGGGGACAGACACTGCCCAGTGGGCCAGGATGGAGTGGATTGGGGGAGTGGAGGCTTGTCACTAGGTCATGCGTGTGGGAGTGCTTTGTAAACTGTTGCCTGCAGTGCCCTGGGTCAGGGGAGGACAGCCGTGTCCTGCTGTGTGGACCACTGGGTCCCTCCCCACACACAGGCGCTGCCCTGGCTTGGCTCACAGGTGGAGCTTTTTGTCTGTTTTGTTCACTGAGGCAGCCTCAGCACCTCAAACCGTGCCTGGCACACAGGAGCTATTCCAGAAATGTTTGTTGAGTGAAAACTAAATAAACATACACCAATTTAATGACCCTGGGCCGCTCACTGTTCTTGGGGCCTCAGTGGCCCATCTGGCATCATGGAGTTCTGTGGGACCAAGTATCCCCGGAAGCCCCACTGCACACCCAGCCTGGTGCAAGGCATGGGGAGGACAAAGGCGGGTGCCCCTGTTTTAAGATGGTTCAAGTCAAGGGAACACTTTATGTCAGTGAGGTCTTAGCCCCTTGCCCCTCTCTGAGATATGGGGTGGCTGTTCCCTGGCTGACAACCTCACAGGACTGCTGGAGGCTTAGTGCGAACACAGGTGGGGACACGTATTCCTTGCTGTCCCCCAGCCTGGAACAGGAGGCCTGGCAGCCGGGCACGTTGCCACCTTGGGCATGTTGAGAGGTGGGTACCTGGCGCCTGCCCTGTCCAATCGTGGGGTGCTGTGGCTTGGACCAAGATCACCTTGGTTGCTGTGGCTGGGAGGACAGAGGTCTGGACCTCAGGCCTAGGCTTGAATCTCAGCTTGCCAGAGCAAACCTCTGAGCCTCCACCCTGCTCAGAAAGTGGGCTCCCTGCTGTGCCCCCAAACCTAGAATGCTGCTGGGTGCACAGTAGGTGCTCAGGACGTGTTGCTGGATGAATGGGTATGCAGGGAGACTAACGGTGCCCACCTCCCAGGGCTAGTGGAGAGAAATGAAGGCTGCTGCTCCTATGGGAGGCAGAGCGAGGAATGACAGGGCAGCCGCAGGGTTAGGCTCTGGGTGTCAACCGCTGCCCTCTGGGCCCTCCCTCTGTCCATGGTCTTGGGTCTTGGGGGGAGGGACCAGAGGGGACTCACCATCTCGCAGGTGGAGAGGCTGAGAGACTGATGGCAGAGACAGAGGGACAGAGAGACAAAGGAGGGGGTCAGGGCATCTGAGTCCTTACCCCACCACCCTGTCCCAAAGAGTTTGGGGGTAGACAGGTGGCTGCCACCATGCCTCTGTCCTGTCCCAGCCAGGAGGGTTCCAAGGCTGCCCTACCCCCACCCTAAGGAGGCAGAGATTTCTGTGCCAGGACCCCAAGGTCCTGCACCCCAAGGGTTCTGCACCCCTGAGCTCACAGAGCCAGGGCTACACAGGGCAGCACAGGGGTCCCGACCCAGCTGAGCCCCTCGAGTGGGGGCACCCCGTCCCTCTGTGCTGGGGGCAGGGCTGAGGACCCTTCTGGGGCCGGATGCTCGGGGTCCCTGTCCCCACAGCCCCTGCCCCAGCAGCCCCCCTTCCTGGCTCACCCGTGCTGGGGGCCGGAGCTGGGGTACCTGCGGGTGCAGCGGCTCGGTGGGCAGCAGGGCTCGGCGGGCAGGCAGGCAGCGGGTGGCTGGGTGACAGCAGCGGCGGCACAGCACCGAGCTGGGGCGGTGCCACCTTTTATAGCAGCCCCTGGGGCATGCCCAGTGCGCCGTGGGCGGAGCGGGCTGGTGGGGTCAAGTTCAGCCCTGCCGCCGGCTGGACAAAGGGACCACGCCCGGGCCAGCTCAGATCCCTCCCGCCAAAACCTTCTCAGCCAGTCCTGAGACCTGGGGCACTGGGGGGCTGGGGGACCTCGGATAGGCCAGGGGCAGGGCGCCACTGCGAGAGACAAACTTGGAGGGACAGGCAGGGATGTTCAGCAACAGTGAGGGGAGATGCGGGACCAGGTACAATGAGCAAGGACTGTCCGAGAGGATCACAGACACAGGTCTGGGGATGGAAAAGACAGGGCTAGGGCCAAGGACAGTTTATGGGAGACAGAGGTGGGAGGGATGGAAGCGGGAGGGTGGAGGGAGGGGACAGGGAGAGTCAGAGGCTGGCGCGGGCAGAGACTGGTACTAGAACCCGCCCTTGGGGGTGAGGTGGCCCTAGGAGCGGGTGACCAGGGCACACAGTCAAGCCTGCTCTTGGACCACAGCTGTCTGACCAATGAGCACTTGGCCCCATTGTAGCTGCTCCAGGAAAGACCCCCCTCTCCAGGTCCTCTAAGTCTGTGGGGTCCCCTTGCCAGAGTGGGGGTGTCTCAGTTCAGTCCGGCATGAGGGCAGTTCCAGGTCCCAGGGACACCCTCTGCCTTGCAGGGGGCCAGGCGAGGGACTGGCCAGGCTCACAGGGATCCCAGTGGGTCTGAGCAGAGAAGGGGGTGTCTGCATGATCACCTGCCCAGGAACACACAGGTCAGCTGCATGCCGCAGTCACACCCACAGTCGCCACAAGACACGACACTTCCACCCAGTTACACCCACCCGTATACACAGAAGCACACCCCAGAGACCTGGCTCACAGCCACCAATTCACCCAAATAAACACACCCGGAGATGCCCACCTTCTCCTGGAGTGTGTCACGCCAGCTGGGTTCCAATCCTAGCTCTGTCTGGGGGCCGGGGCACCTCCCTTCCAGATCTAAACCACACTTTCTTGTCTCACAGGGTCTGGCACCCCACATGTGAGTGGTCGCAGCTTCCCCACCACACACCCACAGCTCCCACTCTCCCTGACCGTTTCGGACTTGGATCCCCTTGGCCTGTCCTCTGTGAGCCTCCTGGGCTAGGGGAGAGGACTGAGGGGCTGGGGACAAAGCCAGCCAGCCCAGGGGCACCTGTGGCACTTGTGGGGTGCAGGAGAGGGGCCAGGTTTGGGTGCTTTCTGCAGCTATATACAGATTAGCTTCTGAAGACCCACCCCTGCCACCACTGAGACAAATCGAGGGCCCTCCCGGCCCCAGATCCATACACAGCCTTCTTTGTAGGGGGCCTGGCTCCTGGATTGAGGTGCAGCCCCCTGGAGATCCACTCCCAGCCCCCCAAAAGATCCATGGCCTGCTGTCTGGGTGGCCTGAGCTCTAGTTGATCTCACGGGGGAGGGGGGCAGGGTCGTTGCCCAGCTGCACCCAAAGAGCATGAACTTTGACATCTAACAAGCTATGCAGCCTCTGGGGACCTCAGTTTTCTCATCTTTGAAATGGGGATTACAATGCCTACTTCAGCCCAGGCTCAGGTGGGCAGGGCGCCTGGCAGGTGGGCGCTCAGTGGTAGTATCAGCAGCTGCTGCTTGAGCTTGTTCCAGGCCCTGTGCAGAGGACTCTATGGGAGTGTGGCATGTGGCCCCCTGAGTAGCAGTTATTCTCCTCTACCTTTTACCTCTTGTCATCGAGTCAGTTCCGACTCAGTGATCCTATAGAGTAGAACTACCTTAAAGTGTTTCCAAGGAGTGGCTGGTGCATTTGAACTGCCAACTTTTTGGTTAGCAGCCAACCTCTTAACCACTGGGCACCAGAGCTCCCTCTGCCTTTTACAGGTGAGGAAATTAAGGCTCAGAGAGGTGGTGTGACTTACCCAAGGTCACATAGCTGGGGAGAGCCAGAACTGAGGTCTTCCCTCTGCCAGAGCCTGTGAAGTGCTGGGTCTGTCCGCCTCCAGGCTCCTGCCCCGCACAGCATCCAGTGCAGGCCAGGAGGCCGAGTGTGTCTGCTGGCTGGGCCCTGGGTGCCCCCACCCGCCCCACTCTCTCCCCTGTGCACACACACTGTGCAGAGAGGACAGTGGGGTTTGTGCCCACTCCCAGGTCGCCCTGGCTGGGCACTGGCATGCTGGTGGTTGCCCTGTGGACCCCTCAGCTCAGGCCCCCCATGGAGATGGCTGAGAATGGAACTGGCAGAGGGCTGCCCAGAAAATGCTTCCAGAAGGCAGAGTCCCAGCCCTAGATGGGCCCAAATGCAGGGCCCTGCTGGAGACCACCTGCCCCTAGGGTCTGTACCCAGGTGACCTACTGCCACCAGGGCCTCCCTTCCAGCCACATGGCTGTATTCTCTGTCCCCTACTCTCCAGCCAGGCAGGAGTGGCACAGGGGCTGAGTGCTGGGGGGCAGGGCGCTTATGGCAGACTCCAGGGGCAAGTCTCCCCCTAGCTGCGATTGTGCCTGGAATCCCACCCCTAGTCCCCCTCTAGAGCTGAGGCTTTGTCTCTAGAAGGCACAGAAGGTCTGCTTCGTGGCCAGCTATGCCTCTCACCATGCTCCTGGGCTGGCACCCAACCTCTCTGAGCCTCCATTCCGCCTTCCTCTACTACGGCTCTCAGGGCCAGCCACAGAGAAAGGGTGCCGTGGGGAGTCGTTTGAGAAAGGATTTAGTGAGCTGCAGAGAAGCGAGTTTTTAAGTGGCAGGTACCCCAGTGGATGTGGAGGTGCAAGGGAGGGCTTTGGAGCCCTCAGGGGCCTCAGCTGCTGCCCACATTCAGGGGAGGTGATGCAGGGCTGCAGAGTGGGGGGCAGGAAGGAGAAAGCCCCAGCAGGGAAGGCCAAGGTATAGCGGGAACTGCTGATGGTGAGGGTCAGAGGAAAACTTTGGGTCTGTTAAGGGACGTGAGGCCTTGGCCAAGTCCTTCCCCTCCTGAGCCTTGGTTTCCCTCAGGGCTGGCTCTCTGCAGATATGGGTCGGGAAATACCCGTGATTCCCTACTCTAGACCGCAGGCTACTTGGGAGTGGGACCGTTCTTCTCCGGGCCCAGGGCTTGGCCTGGCACTTAGCGGGTACCAGAGAACTCGTGTAGAGTGAGTGTATTCTGGAAGCCTGTGGCCCTGTCGTTAGAACATTCCAGATCTGGGCTCACTGCCTTCCAGGATTTGACAGGCGGCCATGCCAATGTTCCAGCTCCGTCATCGGGACATTTGGGATGAACACTCCACCTAATGGTCTGCCACTGAAGCGTGGGACTCTACATGCTTTCTGGTGGTACTCTAGAGTCCTGCCATGTGCCCCCACACCTGCCGGAGAAGGTGGCCTTGGGAGGCAGGGACACTGGGCACCTGGGAATGGGCACTGCAGGGATGCAGCCTGCAGCAGAACCAGCGTTGTCCTGGCAATGGCTCACGTCCCAGGCACCCCAGGGCCCTGCGGGGGCAATTAGAGAGTGTGGGAGGGGGTTTCCATGGTGGCAGTCCCAGGGGGGTGCAGCTAGGCCTGAGGGAGGGGCAAGGGCCGGCGGGGCCTTTCTCCTTTGTCCTGGGCACACTGGGCCTTTGTTCCTGCCTCACTCCCTTGGAGAGGCGGGACCAGGCCCATGGGTAGGGGGGTGTGTACTTGAGTTACAGCCCCCCACCCCTAGGGGCCCTGACTGGCCTGGGGAAGAGAAGGAGAGGCAGAGTAGGGGATGGGGCCCCACTTCTGGGCCCAGCATCCACCTGGGGCACTCTCCCACAACAGGTTTGACAGCCCTACCTGCCCCCAGAGGCTGGGCAAGGCGGCCTACCGCAGGCTCTGGTAAACACCTTCCTGTCAGCCACTGGGCAGTCTCCTGGCACTCCTGGGTGGGGACCAGGTCTGGGCTAGGGTGGGGCGAGGCTACAAGGGGGGAGGGGGCAGCACAGGGGGCATTTGATTCAACCTAGGCTTCTGCTCAGTCAGACTTTATTCCAGGCCTCCCGGTTGCCCAACCAGCTGCCCTCACCCCACCTTCCATGGATGTAGGAGCCCAGGCACCAAGACAGCTCCGTGGGCAAATGGCGCTGGTCCCAGCAAGTCCCACTCTGTTACCTTCCTTCACCCTTGTGCCCGGTGTGGGGTCAGGAATGAATCTGTGAAATGGGAAGCCCCTGCCCTGTTGGGTAGGGAGCTGAGGGAAAGCTGACTACCATGTAAAATGCAGTCCCCACCTTTGGGGACCGCCATTCAAGGGCCTCCAGCTGGGCACAGAGTTCACAGAGCCCTCAGAAGCGAGTGTCCAGGAAGGAGGCTGAGCCCCGGTGAGCCCTGGAGGGGCCCTCAAGGGGCGGGCCCCGGGCCCGAGTCAGGAGCCCATGAAACGTCTTGCCACGGGTCTGGGGCTTGCGCCGAGGTGTCCTGGGCTCCTCCGGGGGCTGCACCACGATGCGGGGCACCTGAGGGCCAGGCCTGGTACCTCCCCGTGCCCCTGCCAGCTGCTGGGCCTCGAAGATGGCTGGGGCTCCCGCGAGGCGGGCCTGTGGCCGAGGTGGGGGACCAGGAGCCGACTTGGGCAGCTGGCCCAGCTGAGCCCGAATCTCACGCTGCAGGTCACGCTCAGACAGGGCCACGCTGTGTACCTATGGGAGAGGCTGGTGCTGAGTTCGCCCAGGCTGTGGGGTGGGGGCAGGAAACCAGGAGGCCCCCTCGGGTAGGCAGGACACAGCTCCAGGAAGTGGCTGAGGGCTGAGGGGCTGACAGACACCCTTGCACAGGGAGCCACAGAAAGCCACTTGAGGCCTGGGGCTTTCACGTTTTCTGCAGCTCAGAGGACAGAAACTGAGCCCCGGTCTTCACTTTGGTTTCCTGCTCTGTGGCTCAGTTTCTCCAGTTGTGTGACAAGGGCTGGGCTGTTGAACAGGGTGGCCAGGGAGCACCCACCTGGGACATGAAGACCTCTTCCTGAAGCTGGGTGGGGGGAATGGTCCGAAGGGCACCGAGCGTCTCCAGGAGCCCCGGGCAGGCCAGGCGCTGCTCAGCAGTACCCAGCGCCAAGCGCACCAGCGTTAGTCCCACACGGAACAGCACCTTTGCACCTGCAGGCCAGGGGCTCCATCAGCAGGAGGCCAGCCCGGCTCCTCCTGCTGTACCTGAGCCCACCCTCAGACAGACTCCTCCCACCTGCCTGCAGCTTGGCCCGCCCAACTCAGACCAGGAGAAAGTGCTGAATTGGACTGCAATTTGGGGGTCACAGGCCTCCGCACTGGCTGAGCAGTTTCAACAGCCCCAGACACTTATCGGCAGAATTGCCTACCAAGAACCAGAAGCTACTGAGAAACTTCAAGCCTTCTCTATCTGGGCCTCAGTTTCCTCGTCTCTACAAGAAAAGTTCAAGTGGGTGCCTTTAAGGCCTTTCCAGCTTGGGCCTATGACCCTGATTCTAGCCAGAGTCTAGGTGGAGCTCCTTACCCCTAGATCAAGGGCATAGTGGGTGTGTGTGCATGTGCCTACACACGCATACGTGTCTGCACACATGCACGCATGCGCACAGATGTACGTGCACACATAAGCACTCATGTACACACATGGGTGTGTGTGACCCTGGGCCAGTGCCCCTCTTGGAGCCTCAGAACCCCTTCTGGCGGCATCAGGTCTGCTGGGAAGAGCAACCCGGGAAACAGAGAGGCCTAATGACGACAGCAGCTTGTGACCAGAGAGACGTGAGTACTAGTGCTGTTGTTATTAAAGGGAGTTTGTGGCAAGGTTTGGCTCCAGCCCCTCCTTGTCACTGCGATGAGAAGGTGTCAGGGATCAATCAGTTCAGCCACACTGATCAGGCCCCACTTGCCCGGCCCTCAGGGCCTAAGGCTGCAGATGACTTGTAGATGGCGACTTGGACACGGCACAGCTCTAAGCCAGCTCGAAAGTCTCTCCCTGGGGAAAGGCCTGGATTCAGTGAGTGTGCTGATTGATTTCTACCCTTTTTGAGGTGTATCCACTGGACATTCCATACAGATCAGAGTGAGGTTTACACGCAGGGGGCTACTGAGGGGGTGGCAGAGGGTCCAGCTCAGCTGCCCGACTCCCCCCATTCTGTCCCAGTCCCCGACGTTCACCTCTGGCTTCACATCTCTCCACCCCCCTTGTTCTCTGTCATCTGGTGCCTAGGCCCGGCACACACCCTCCTCCCCGGCCTCCCCAGAGTGGTCAGAAATGCCTCTAAAGCAGCATGGTCGCCACTGCTCCCATGACACTCTGTCCTGTCCCCTTGTTTTATTCTCTTCCTGGCGCTGAGGACGACCTATAAATATCTTGGTAATGTGGTTCTTGGCGCCTCCCACCCCCACTAGAATGTAGGCCTTGCTCCCAAAGGTGGTCCCAGCTCCCAGAGCAGGGCCTGACCCCAGAGAGCCTCAGCAACGCCATGGGCTCTGAGGTGAGGGCCTCATTGGTCTGCTGAGCCCGCCGCCTGCCCCCATCCTGGAGCCAGCCATGCCTCACGCCTTGGCACTCGTAGGCTCCTGCCCCATCGGCTGCCTGTGGAAGCTTCCCTGGCCCAGCCTCCCATGGTCGGGGGGAGGGGTACGCGTCATTACACTGCCATTGCCTCCCCGCGGGACCAGGCACAGGGGCAGTGAAGGCGGAATAAATGAGTCCAACAGATGGGCTGCGGCACCTGCACTGCCACCGCCATCATCCCAGCTGGCCCCTGGGTTTCAGGGCCCACGAGGACCAGGGTTGGCAGCAGCAGAGCTGCCGGACCCCGAGCTGGGCCGCTCACTCCCTGTGTGCCCCGCCAAGGCTTCCCCGGCCAGCGAACGCCGACCCCACTCACCCTCGCTGAGGAAGGCGTCCCAGATGCGCAGCACCGTGGGGAAGGGCAGGGAGCGGGCGAAGAGGCACAGGAACCACTCGGGCAGGTAGAGCAGGGGCCCGACGCCCACCTGCTGTAGGTGCTTGTGCACCCTCGGGAGAAGCTTCCGCAGCAGAGCCGCAAACACCTCAGCATCCAGCTGCACTGCCTCCTGCAGCCCCGTTGTCAGCCAGCCATCAGTCCCCCACCCCAGCCCAGGCCTCCTCTGCCCCCAGGCCCTCCCCCTGCCTGCCCGGCCCCTCCTAGCCATGCTGGCTCCCCATCGCACCCTCCCCAGCCTCGGGGGCCCCCATCCCACCTCTCACCATGTGCGGCCCATAGTAGCCGGGGAGGTAGACCTCACAGATCTGCACCAGGCACCAGAAGGCCTCCTGAGGAGGAGGGCCAGCCATAAGTGTCCGCCTCAAGAGGAACACAGGGCAGGAGGAAGGGGAATGGGGCCTAGAAACCTAGGACTGAGGGACTCAGGGCTGCCCTTACCCTGCTCAGTGCCTGGTAGGCTCTTTCCCAAAGCCTCCCCCTGTGCCTAAGCTAGGGGCCTGATGATAGCTTTAAGGGGTTGGAAGTCATAGGGCTCAGGGTGTTGAATTTGAGGGTACCGTGGTTGGAAGGGTCCCAAAGTTCAAGTCCTGGGTTCCTGGGGTCAGGGATCATGGTCACAGGGTCACAGGAGTCATGAGGTCAAGGCGATAAGGCCCAGACTCCTGGATCACTGGGGTAAGGGTTAGGGCTCAAGGATCCCAGGTTCCTGGAGTCAAGGTCATTGGGGTTGAAGGTCCCTAATGTTGGTAGTCATGATGCCTGGGCCACGCAGACAGGGTCTGGGAGTCAAAGATCCAGGTACCTGAAGCCAGAGGCCCCGGGGTTGGTGGTCATAGGTCCAGGGCTCAGGACCACGGGGGGCCTGGATCACTAGATTTGGGGTCAGGGTCTCAGGTCCCTGGAGCAGGGCCCAGGGCCACTCACCTCCGGAGGCAGGTGCATGAGCAGGACGGCCGCCACAGGGCCCTGGGCCTGGCAGTAGCCCTGTTCTGGCCGATACAAGGTGTAGGCCTTGAGGACCTGCAGGAGCCCCTGCTGCCTGTGCCAGGAGACCTCGTTAGGGCCAGTCCCCAGACACCCTTCCCCCCAGGTAGCCTCTCCCCGGGCCTCAGCCTTCCTGGGCCTTGCCAGCTCCCCTGAGATGCAGGGGCAGGGGGCTGGGGTGGGGTTCCTGGACATCACTGGTTCGTACCCATGACCCTGGGGTGAGACAAACATCTCGTGCAGAGGGAACTGGCGGTGCAGGTCCCTACCGATGGTCTCCATCCACTGGGGGTCTCCAGGGGCCGAGGCCAGCTCCTGTGGTGGGCAAGCAGGCAGGTGGGTGTGAGGGCTCAAAGGAGCTCTGGGAAGGGGAGGCAGGAGCTCAGCCAAGTCCCTCACCTGATAGGTTCCAGGGCTGTTCTCCTGACAGATGTGGGCCCCGCACAGCAGGGGCCAGCACCTGGCCCTCAGGGCTGAGGGGATGCCTTTCCGGCACTGTATCTTCACCTGTGGGCAGAGGCTGATTAACCAGTAAGCAAGGTACACGCTGGCTTACAGTAAGCAAGGTATCCCCTGCCTTAATTGTGTTTACTTACTAATCTTTAGTGCACAATCTCACACAGGTTTCACATGTGAAGTGGCAGAAAGGCCAGTGCTCTGGACAGAGACCCAGCCTCATGAGAAACTGAACACTACAGATTAGTAAATGAGCACCAGTAAGCCCGTGTGTATCTTTTTATTGGGTAATCCGTCCCCTCCTGTGGGAGAGGCCTGGGGTTCCATGAGGCCACATGACTTGTTGTTGGAAAGGGGCCACTTTGGGTGGTTGGGAGCAAAGATAGGAGACGCTGGGTCACAGGATGGGTACCTTTTGTGGGGGTGGGGGCAAGTGAAGCATAGGGGGTCGGATAAGGAGGCCTGGGTGGACCCACTGTCCCCCTCACCTTCTTGTACCGCCGGGACATGGTCTTCTCCCAGTGCGAGGTCATCTCCACCCACTTCATCTCCCGCTGGCGGATAAGGTCTGCAGGGGGTTGGCCTGGCCTGGGGGCACATGGCACAGTATCCAGACGCTGGACAGCTGTTCCCAGGAGCCCACACCACCTGCCACCCTCTATGCTACCTGGGCAAGCCCAGCTCCTGGGCCTGGGATCTCTCAGGAGCCCCAGGGAGTGACCTGTGACCCAGGAGTTGCCAATGGTTGTCATGGGGATAGGAAAGGATGTGGCTCTGATGTGGGCGGAAACAGGAGAGACTGAAGGGGTGTGGGAGTGCCTGTTGGGGGAAGGGTTGTCTAGCTTTCCCCCCAGGACAGGGACAGATAAGTCACAGGGGAGGTGAGTTGGACAGAGCCCTGGACTGGATGCCAGGAGTCCTGAGTTGGAGAGTTTAGGTCTCTAATCTACTGTGTGACCTCAGGCAAGTACCTGTCTCTGGACTGGTTTTCCTGTCTGTACGTTTAGGGGAAGGAGGAAGGAGATATTGTGGGTTCTTTGGTTTGGATCTGGGATTCTTGTGCCAGAGGTTAAAAGCAGAAGGATGTTCAGCCCCAGTGGTGGGTGTCAACCCTCAGAGATTTGGGAGGGTACAAGAGACATATAGGGATTTCCTCCCAGCCATTCCTGCCTCAGGGTTCTACCTGGAGCTTGAAAAGAGGTGATACCGACTGAGTCCCATTCCCTACTGCCAGACCCTCCCAGGATGCTCAAAGTTGGACGTCATTCCAGAATCCAGCCCTCAGGCCCCATCCTCAGCCCCGGCACTCTATACCTCCCCCCCCCCCCCCCCCCACTTACCATGGCTCTGCTGAGCCTCCGCCGATGAAGCCATAGCGGTCAGCCTGGCGATATGGGCCGGGCCCACTCAGCTCTGAGTCGGACCCCAAGGAGCTGGAGTCATCCTGCAGCTCGGTAGGCTGCACCAGGTCCTCCCCTAGGGCCTGGGCCATGCTGCCCCCGACCCCAGATGCCACCGGCTGCAAGATGCGGGGAGAGCCAGGGTAAAGGGCAGTTCCCGACCCGTCTGGGTTCGGGGCTCACAGCCAGCCAGGCCCCAGCCCCAGGGCCTAGATGTTGAGTCGGAGGGGTAGGTTTCAGGGTATCTCACCAAGGCCCCTGGGTTCCCTCTTTTTCGGAGTCAGGGGCTGGTGACTAGGCCCTGAAATGGCAGCAAGGCCAGACCTCTGTACAAAGATCCAGACCCAGGCCCAGCTGCTGCCCCCACCAGCCCAGCTCACCTCTGGGCTGCACCTCACCTCCTCCTCTCACTTCCTCCTCAACCCTAGCTTCAGCAGCGCGCTGAGGGGCCCCTCCCAAGTAGGGAGGTCACCCCTTCCTCTCTGAGGCTCTTCCTGCCTGCCCTGGTGCCCTGTGAGCCACGGCCCCTCCCAACCTCCCACGGGGCCGCAGATGTGGGTTTCTATGCCTTCTGTGTGGCGCGGGTCTGCTAGGTAGAGAGGTAGAGAGGAGGTGTCGCCTCCGATTTAGATTCCTGGCATGTAAGACGTCCAAGGTGGGGCTCCAATGAGAATTAGGGCTTATTTACTGTTTGCTCTTTACAAAGTTACGCTTTTAACACGTACATAATGCGTGCACATTGTTTAACTGTGCTACTCACAAGGTAATTACTCACAAGGTAATTACAGGACTTTCATTTAGCCAGCACTACTCTGGTTCGGTGTGGACAAGAATGGGTTTGAAGGTCAGTGACAGGTGGTCTTCGGGCTTGGTCGGCCGCCCGGGGGTTGCCAGGGAGACTTAGGAGAATGAGACCCTCCGTGAATGTGAGATCACTGTCTCAGGTCAGCCCTTTGCTATCTCGAAGCCTCAGTTTCCTTTTCTGAACTTCTAGGACTCAACCCGCCACGTTTGGGGAGACGGACAGGGCTGGGTTTGTCGCGGTTATTAATGCGCTCGCACCACCCTCGCCCCAGGGCCAAACCACCACAGGGCAGCGGTGGAAAAAGGGCTGTTCAGTCTAAAAGGGAAAAACAACTTCCATAGGACTTCTGGTGAGAGACCTCAGAACCGGGCTCCGTGACTCCTCGGGGGGCGGGACCAGACGTGGCCACGCCCCACAAACCACGCCCCCAAGCCACAGCCAGGCTCCACCCCACCCCGCCAAAGCCCGCCCACCGCCGAGGCCCGGCCTCCAAGGCCGTGGCGGCGCCGCGCCTCCCGTCCGGAGGGGGCGCTAGAGCGCGGGGCGCGGGCGCGGGCGCGGGCGCGGGCGCGGGCGCGGGCGCGGGCCGGGCGGCGGCCGAGGCGGGGCGGGAGGCGCGCGGGGGCGGCCCGGGCGGGCGGAAAGAGCGCCAGGCCGGAAGGAGGCAGCAGGAGGGCGGGCGGCAGGAGCGGGCCCGGAGCGGCAGGGTCGGAGCGGCGGCGCCGCCATGTCCGACACCGAGAAGCTCAACTTGGACTCCATCATCGGGCGCCTTCTGGAAGGTGAGCGGGGGCCGGGCAGGGTCGCGCCCGCCCCGCCTTGGCCCCCCGCCCGGCCCGGAAGTGGCGCGCGGCGAGCCTGCCCCTCCCGGGCCTGCGTAGCCTGGGCGGGGACGCCCCGAGGTCCCGGCCCACCGCCGCTCCCCCACGCGCGGGCACGCCTGGGGGGTCCGAGGCCCGCTCCGGCTCGCGGAGCAGCCCCCTCTCCAGGGCCGGGGGTCTCGGGTGCGTGCGGGACCTGAGGCGCCTAGACCGGGGTGGGGTCCCGCGCTCTGAGGTGTGGGGCGGCGGGCCTGGCGCACAGCAACCCCATGTACAGGGCCCTGAGGGTAGTGGGGTCCTGTCTTGGGGGGCTTGAGGCCGAGGTCCCAGGCGACAGCAACATCTGTCCCTGGGCCAGGAGGGGTACCGTGGGACCCCGTGTCGCCCACCCTCCTGCCTGAAGACCCAGAGTCCTGACGCCCTTTTCTCCCCCAGTGCAAGGCTCACGGCCTGGGAAGAATGTCCAGCTGACAGAGAACGAGATCCGTGGTCTGTGTCTCAAGTCCAGGGAGATCTTCCTGAGCCAGCCCATTCTTCTGGAGCTGGAGGCGCCCCTCAAGATATGCGGTGAGCCCCCTGAAAGTGGCATAGGCCCCTCAAGTGTCTGGGTCCCTCCTCTCTGGAGCCTAACCTGACCCCGCTTCACTTGCAAACCCTGCACCTGGCACTGACGCGATTCCCGGGGTCACAGGTGACATCCACGGCCAGTACTATGACCTTCTGCGGTTGTTTGAGTACGGCGGCTTTCCTCCGGAGAGCAACTACCTCTTCCTGGGGGACTACGTGGACCGGGGCAAGCAGTCTCTGGAGACCATCTGTCTGCTGCTGGCCTATAAGATCAAGTACCCCGAGAACTTTTTCCTGCTCCGTGGGAACCACGAGTGTGCCAGCATCAACCGCATCTACGGCTTCTATGACGAGTGTGAGTGGTCCGGGGTCTGGGCACTGCCCAGCTCAAATGCCCTCCTCTCTGTTCAGCGGAACCCTCATATTGGCTTGGCGTTAGCCATACTGCCTGCCAGATTCCCGCTAGACTGAGCTCCGCAAAGGCAGGGTCTGGTTCAGGGCATGTCTGCCTGGCCCGCCCTCCCTGGAGGGGATACACTCAGGAGGGGCTTGGTGAATGGTTGCTGGCAATTTGAATTCGTACTGCTTTTCTTGGAGGCTCTGCCTGGTGACACTCCCACCTCCAGTGCACCCATTACTTAAATACTCAGGACGTCTAACTGGCTTGGACTCTGCTGGCCAGAAGCTGAGCTAAACCAGATCAGGTCTTGCCTGGCCCTGCTCATGGGGTTGGGGTGGGTGGGTGTGTGTTAGGCGGAGGATGTACCAACCCTGAGGTTCTGGATTGGAACTTGGGCGTTCCTGTGGACTCTGCTGCTTTAGAACTCCATCCTGGAGGAGTGGTAGGCAGCGTGGGGAATGTTAGCCCCCTTGCCTTTCACTCTCTTCTCCCAGCTGGGTCTGGATGGCCCACGCAGCACCCTGGGGGGCCCAGAGACCCAGGCTGGGGTGGGGTGGGGTCAGTGAACAGCCTTCTCAGAGCCAGCCCTTTCCTCCAAGCAGGCAAGAGACGCTACAACATCAAGCTGTGGAAAACCTTCACCGACTGCTTCAACTGCCTGCCCATCGCGGCCATTGTGGATGAGAAGATTTTCTGCTGCCATGGAGGTGCGGGCCTGGGGGCTGGCGAGCGCCTTCTTACAGCCGGCGTCGTGCTGCTGAGGGAGTGAATGCCTGCGAAGGCAGGGCCAGCCACACCGCCTTGGGATGAAGCATGGTTCGCTGGAGGGCGAGTGTCCTGTCGCCTGGAACGGCTTGCGTGTTGTCTTAGATGTCACTTTTTCCAAGAAGTTGCCTCACCACCCTCTGTTAGGGTGCACTGTGGTGGAATTTGCTTATCTCCTTTTTCCAGAGAGCTGTGGGCATTCCTTGAGGGCAGGGAATTCTTGTTTGTTTGCCCCTGTGCTCAGCGATTGGTAAATGCTGAGGGGAGGATGAAGAGGCCTGCCTGGGCCTGGCGGTGGTGGTGGTGGTGGTGGGGAAGGTGAGGTGGTTGGTGCAGCTGCCTGGAGGTGGGCTCCCTGGTGGAGGCTTGTTGAGGCATCGAGCCGCGTGTGTCTCCCAGGCCTATCCCCAGACCTGCAATCCATGGAGCAGATCCGGCGGATCATGCGGCCCACCGATGTGCCTGACCAGGGCCTGCTGTGCGACCTGCTGTGGTCCGACCCCGACAAGGACGTGCAGGGCTGGGGCGAGAACGACCGCGGTGTCTCCTTTACCTTCGGGGCCGAGGTGGTGGCCAAGTTCCTGCACAAACATGACTTGGACCTCATTTGCCGGGCGCATCAGGTGGGCGGACAGTGCTGGGTCCGCAGGGGGTGGGGACGGGCAGGGCATTTCCGCACCAAACTCCTTATCCCTGCCCTTGCCCAGGTGGTGGAAGACGGCTACGAGTTCTTTGCCAAGCGGCAGCTGGTGACACTTTTCTCAGCTCCTAACTACTGTGGCGAGTTTGACAACGCTGGTGCCATGATGAGTGTGGATGAGACTCTTATGTGCTCCTTCCAGGTGGCTGTAGGGAGGGGGGGTGACCTCATGTGCTTCTCCCGGGGGGGCGGGGAGTGATGGGCTCTCAGGTGCGTCTTCCAGGTGGCTGTAGGGGTGAGCACTAGGCCCTGTGGCCCAGCCCGAGAGTCTGACTAGTTCCGTCTCTTGTAGATCCTCAAACCCGCCGACAAGAACAAGGGGAAATACGGGCAGTTCAGCGGCCTGAATCCTGGAGGCCGGCCCATCACCCCACCCCGCAATTCTGCCAAAGCCAAGAAATAGCCTCCCTGTGCCCACCCCTCTGCCCCCAGATGTTGGATTGATTGTACAGAAGCCACGCTGCCACGAGGGGCCAGACCAGCCTCTTGGGCCCACCCATCACGGGAACACGGAGCCTTGGTCTTTTTTCCTTTTTTTAATGAATCAACAGCAGTGTCTGATCCCCAGGGTTCCCTCCTGCGTGCGCCCACAGGGGCTGCAAGCTGGATCCTGGGGCTGAGGCTGCAGCTCAGGGCAAAGGCAGGCCAGGTTGTGGGTCTCCAGCCGTGCTGGGCCTCCGGGCTGGCAGCCGGATCCTGGGGCAACCCTTCTGGTCTCTTGAATAAAGGTCAAAGCTGGATTCTTGCCACGGCCTCTGTCTCCCTTGTCCCAACGCTGGGCCTGGCAGCCCTTCTGCCCAGAGCCACTGGGAGGGAAGCCTTGCTGGGCACCAGCCCCACGGAGGCGGTTGGAATTCCTAACGAGGGCCCGAGAGTACTGGAAAACCAAGAACAGCAGTCTGTGTGGACCACAGGGGTTGCCAGTGTGTCCAGGATGAGAGCAGTTGAGTCATGATCGGCTTTCAGGGTCCCAGGGCCAACAGCCCTTCTGGGACTCTTTGTGGAGGTGGGCCTGAGGCTGCCTCCAGCCCTGGCCAGATGGTGGAGTCCGCCTGAGGCCTGTGGTGACTGAGATGTGGGACCTCCACTCAGGTGGCAGCTCAGCACCAGGCCTGGGAGCAGGTGTGATTGGCTGGGGCAGGGGGAGAAGACAGGACCCAGCACTCGATAGCGGATGGTAGGTGCAGCCCCAGCACAGCCTGTCACCACCCCCCGCCTGGGCCTGGACTCTGAGTGGCTCTCCAGGTGGCCTAGCCACTGGGCTGGGGTGGGGGGTGGCTGTGCTTCATCTAGTCCAGGGAACCTGGACGCAGCCTGGTCCCGGCTCAGCCCTCACCCTCACTGTCTTCAGCCAGCACAGGGCTGGGGGCCTGGGGGGAGTGTACGGGGGCCAGGATGGAGCCAAAAAACAGCGAGCGGAACTGGAAGAACAGAGAAGGCCCCAGTGAGTTCTGGAAGCTGCTCCCCCTCCCCTGACCCTCTCCTCCCCCACCATACCTTCTTCGGTGGGGGGGTCCCAGGAACTGTGCTGGGCTCAGCCTCATCGTCCTCTGAGTTTGGGCCAGGGCTACAGGGGGGCTGGGGGCCTGGTGAGATGGAGAAGGAGGGCAGTGCCCGAGAGCCCTCACTGGCCAGGGTGGTTTCCATGGCGATCATGTAAGAGTCAATGTCATCGTTGGTGAAGTCGTCCAGGTTGGGCGTGCTATAGGCAGAGATGGGGCATTACGAAGAAGCAGAGAAGAACTACAGAGGCAGGGCCCCACCTTGAGGCTCCGAAGGGGCTGTGGGCTGGGACCTCTTTTGGTTTTATGACTTCCTGATTCATTTGGAGGGGAGAGGAAACGGGGGTTAAGTGGTGGCTTCCTGGAGGGAGTAGGCCTGGAATCTGTTTGATCAGAGTTTAGGTAGGGGTCTGGGGAGAGGTGGTCTGGGGCTGGTCTGGCCTAGCTGGGGGAGGGGAACAGCAAGCCTTGCTAGCTAGGCCACCTGGGGCCAGAGCCCGCCCCTACCCCTTTCCCAGGGGACAGAGCTGGAGCTCGCTGGGGCCCAGTGGACATGCTGGGCGGGCGGCCAGGCCAGACTTCCTCTGCTTTTGCTGCACTGGGCCCAGCCTCCCAGCCCACCTGCCAGTCCAGCCACCTGCCTCTCCACCCCGGGCGGCGCCCTGCCTCCCAGCAGCCAGCTCCCTCCTCGGCCTGGGAGGAGGTTCACCGGGAGGCCTCAGCCAAAGAAGGAAGCAGCTGGGCCTTGGGGACGGTCCCTGGGTGGGAGGGGTCTCTGAGCACAGCTGACCATGATGAGTCTGCAGGGCTGGAAGCTAGGAGCTCCGTGGGGCCTGACAGGAAGTATGTGTGGGGGAGGAGCAGGGCTGGCAACAAGGCTCGGCCAGGCCAGGGTGCACAGCGCAGGGGAGAAGAAGGCAAGCGTAGCGGAGCCCTCACCTGTGAGCCTGGAGTGGAGGCTCTGGCTGGCGGGCCTGCTGGGAGCTCAGGTCCTGGGACTGCAGGTCTGGCTCTGACAGCGTGGCCAAGACAAAGTGGCCGTCAAGCAGGGAGTCCTCGATAGTGAAGATGGCTGGCCTGGGCAGGGGACCAGCCCAAGGACAGTCAGAACCTGTAGGCCCGACATCCCCTGTCCCCTGTCCCCTGTCCAGACGTAGGACCTACCTGCCCGGAGTGTCAAAGTGAATACTGAGAGACAGATTTGCTGACTCAGCAAAGCTCAGAAGCCCCTGGGAGGGAAGAAGGAGGGTCAGGCCCTGTGCTGGGCTGGGCAGGGAGGTCGGGACAACGCGTGCATCGGGGACACCTACCCGGAATTCCTTGAGGCAGAAAGTGACGGCCACCCCTTCCTGGGCCTGCAGCTGCTGGAAGTCTTCCTCCGCGATGCTCATTTCTGTCACCATGGCTCTGACAGTGCTGTCTGGGGTGGGAAGGAACAGGAGGAACCTGGGTCCCGGCCCCTGCCCTTGCCTGCCCAGCTCTGCTCCCAGCCCAGGATGTGTCCCTCCCAGACTGGCTCCCTTACCTGCCTCCTCCTCCTGGTAGCTTCGCAGGATGACCCTGCGGCCATGGCTAACACCCAGCGTCACTTCAGCCAGCGCAGGGGGGAATGGCAGAACAGCCTCCCCCAGGACCCTGTGAGGACAGGCAGTGTTATCCCCAGGCCAGGCCAGCCCTGCCCGGCAGCCTTGCTCTCAGAGGACTAGAGGACGGGGGGCTACACACACACACTGGCATCTAAGGAGAACTACACCTGGGCCAGGCCAGCACCCTGGGAAGGAGAGGGCAGGATGAGCAGGCCTGGTCCTTCCCTGCCACAGCCCAAGTCCACTGAAAGCAGGACGGGGTCGGGGGGGTGGGGGGCGGCGGGACAGACAAAGGCCCACACAGGGCGGGCAGCACCAGCATACAGGATGGGAGAGGGCTCTCCCGCGGGGAAGGAAGAATGGGGTCCGGAGGTGGGAAGCCACACCCATACCGTCCCAACCAACCGGCCTTCAGAAAGAGCCCCTCCCTAACTTCTTGTCTTTGACCAATACGTGTGATAAATGAAATAACACCTGGAGTCCGCCTCAGAACAACGGGACACAAGCTGGGGGTGATGGTACAAGGAGTCAGCATACTATGTTCTACTTTTTTACGTGTTTCAGACTGTCCATAAGACAAATGTTCATTAAAAGGAGTGATTTAAATTGTCACAAAACTCAGACCAAAAGGGACGGCCTTCCCCCTTTCTCTATCCAAAGGAGCCCTGAGCGGAGCTCTCTCGACAGAACTCAGGGAAACAGACTCTCAGACCCAAAGGGAACCTCACACAACCATGTCCTAAGGCTACCAAGAGAATGAATGGGAACTCGGCCACTTGGATGCAAGCAGTGCCCAGGGGCCACTCCTCTCTGAGGTGGTACTTGTCAGGGACCCCTGCCTTCCCTGGCATCCCCACCTCCCTCACCCTGCAGTGCCCAGAATACTCCACTCTCCTGGACCACAACCTCCCCGTCTGGCCTTCTGCCTGGGCCTGGGGACTCCACGAGCCAGCGCCAGGGCAGGCGATAGTCAGTGCCCACGCTGAAAGGGGGAAGACCCCCAAAGTACGACTGGGCCCTGCAGGGAGCTGAAACCCTGAGCCACCAAGGTTAGGGATGGCCCTTCAGCTGCTCAGGCTAGAGAAAGTGACTGCTAGAAGAGACATCAGGCTAGGTCTGAGGCTCCCAGAGAGCCAAGTCAGGCCTGAGGTGTGGAAAACACAGGGGTGTAGAAATAGTAAGGAAATGGAGGAAGGGACACCCATGCACCCCCTTTGCTCAGCCCCTACCTTCGAAGAGTCAGACAAGGGCTGGAGAGCACACAGGGCTGGGATCCACAGAAACCCTTTACGGAAATGGAGAAGGTGCCTCTCAAAGAATCCAGATGGGGGACTGTGCTCGAGGTGAGGGGGAGGGGGTGTGCTCACTTGGCCGGGGCACGGAGCACATGGGGGCATGAAGCTGGGTCGAAGACGGCCTGTAGGGACTCGCAGTCCTGGAAGGACAGGTTGTGAATCTTCCTCACCCCTGTGTGGGCAGACAGGGTCTCAGGGGGGCTTCTCAACCCCCCATGCCACACCCCAGGGCCCCCGAGTCGGCACTGCCCACTCACCATACTTGCAGTGCAGCTGGACCACTAGGCGGCTGCTCCTGCCATTCAGGGAGATGTAGCACTTCTCCACTGTCTTCTCCAGCAATGCCAGCGAGCGAAAGACTGACAGGAACGACTAAGGGGAAACGTAAGCCAGCGCTATGCCTCCAGCTTGTGAGCCCCAGCCCAGCCCATCAGCCAGGACAGGGACCGCCACAATGTGCGTATGTTCACACGCGTCCAGGCCTTGGTTCTGGCTGTTCGCCCTGTCTGGAGTGGCCCCACCCTGCAGGCTCACTTGGATTCCCCATCAGTCTGCTGCTGTTCCATATGCCCCCACTACTCTCCGAGAAGGTCTTTACTGAGCCCCTTTCTCTACCCCGTTAGCAGCTACTGAGTGCCCAGAGTGGAGGCCCTGCAGGTGGGGGTTCCTACCAAGAGGGGGCCTCACCTTCATCAGGATCTTACAGCGCACGGGTTCCTGGGCTTGGGTGGCTGCCTGGTACTGCTGGAAGAAGAGCGGGGCGAAGAGGAAGCAGGCATAGGCAGAGCGGGAAGAGTTCACCGTCCGGAGGGAGAGCTGGGCCAGGTGAAGCAGGGTGAGGGGGACGGGGGACAAGGTCAGGGGCAGTGACAGGCTGGCCCCATGGCCTGCCTCTGCTTACAGAACTGCCCTGATGTCCTCCACCACCACCACCCCCGCCGCCAAACCAACCAAACCTACTGCTGTGGAGTCAATGCCAACTCATGGCAACCCCATATGTTACAGTGTTTTCTTGGCTGTAACCTTTACAGAGGGAGATTGCCAGGCCTTTCTTCCTTGGTACCACTGGGTGGGTCTGAACTGCCAACCTTTAGATTAATTGTTGTTGTGATGTTGTTATGTGCCATCGAGTTGATTCTGACTCACAGAGCAGAACTGCCCCATATAGGGTTTCCAAGGAGCTGCTGGTGGATTGGAACTTCCAACCTTTCAGTTAGCAGCCCAGCTCTTACGCATTGCACCACCAGGGCTCCTCAAGCGCAAACCATTTGCACCACCCAGGAACCTACCACCTCCACCATCACCTGTTAGATCTTCCCTCTCCTTCAAGGACAGTCTCAATGGGTCCTTCCTTGGGAAGCCTTCCCTGACCCTTTCTCGACCCTGCTCCCACCTTCAGCGCTGTCCCCACACTCTGCCTTTCTCCCTGCTTATCTCTAAGGCTAAGTCGCCCCCAACCCGTCACCGGCCACTCCAGGGAGGGCAGCTGCTCTCCGCTCACACACCAGGCTGGGAGGTTGACAGGGCCCAAGACGAGCTCCAGCAATGGGGCCGAAACTGAAAGAGCTGACAAGCCCACCCGCGGCCACCGTGCCCGGGGAGGCGGGATCCTCCCCACGCCCCAGCCCCTCACCCCGTCCTCCAGGGGCTCCAGGTAGAGCTCGTCTCCGATGCGGGACAGGGAGTGGACCGCCTTGCCAAGCACTGCAGGAGAGCAGAGAAGGGTTAGGTAGGTGTCTTGGCCTGTCCTACGTGTCCCCGCCGCCCAGACTCACCCTTTACGTTGCCGCCTGTCACCAGACACTTCATGCTGCCCCAGTACCGCACCGGGCTGATCCTGCAAACCCACCCGCGGAGCCCCCGCAACCGGCCCGGCTCGGGGCCCCCCCGCCTCCACGGAAGCCTGGGCGCCCTTCCAGCCGCCGCCCCGCCGGCCCCGCCCCCGCTGCCTCATTGGCCTGCGAGCGCGCGCCGCCGTCACGTGAGAAACGCTCCCGGCCCCTCCGTCACGTGACGCAGCCGTTCTCAGGCGCAGGCCCCTATCACGTGGGCCGGAGCGCGGCGGCGCTTGCGGTGCTCGCTCCTTGTAGCCCTCCCGGCCCCTCCGTGCCGTTGGGTGCTAGGCCACTTGGCGGGGCGCACGAGCGCGGGGACACTGCTCCAGGGCGGGAGGTGCATGGCGCAGTGGAGCGAGCCCCGGGCTCGCAGGCCAGAGCCCGGGGACGAGCCCGCCGGGGCCCTTATTTAGTACAGACTTTCGGGCGTGTCTGGGGATACTGGGTGGAAAGCAGACCGTCCGCACCCAGTATGGGCTGAGGACTCGGACACACGCAGCAACCACCACCTCTCAAAAGATGTTAACGCGACGCGCTGCAGGAGCCAGGGGTGGGCGGTGGCTGCTCATTCTGGTTTCAAGGGGTGGCACCTCATTGATTCAGGAAGAGAAAAGATTCTCCTGACAAAGGGGTAGAAGAGCAAGAGCGAAGCGCGTGGGGATTGGCACCGGGGAGAGGGAAGGGGCGCCACCAGACGATGAGGCCGCTGCTGGGAAACACAGGAAAAGGTTGACGAGGGTAGAGTCGTGGTTTTGAGACTATTTTTTTAAAACCCAGCATTGTGCGAAAGGAGGCGTTCATCAGCCGGAGGTCCTCCCCTTGCCCTGCACCTCAGTCCCACGTGTATGGAGTGGAAGGCAGGCCAGGGTGGGAGCCCTGACCTCTAGCTCCCGGCAGCACCGAAGTTTGGCCGTTCGAAGGGTCTTCTGCTTCCCTTTAGGGTCAGCCAGTGCTTGCCCCCCTTGGCCCTGTCTGTAGGGACGCGGCTCTTTTGTCTCCTGGCGCTGCACTTCTGCACCCGCTCTCCTTGCCCTCAGCTCCCCTGCCTCACCAGCCCTCACCCCCTCCCTAGAGCAACGGGGCAGGAGATTGTAATTCCCTTTCTCCTTCCCGGGGATCAGTGTCAATGACACTACCTCCACCTGGGCATACAGGCCAGTAAACGGAGTCCCTGTGGACACCACCCTCTTCCCAGATGCGCCAATCCTGCAGCAAGTCTTGACAGTCCTAGCTCCCAATCAGATGGCAAATTTGCCCCCCTCCCCTGCCCCGGTTCTGTCCCTGCTGCCACCGTCCTGGTTTGGGCCACCATCCACTCTCCCTGGATGGCTGTTAACAGCTGAGTGGTCTTCTGCCTCCACACTGTCCCCCGCCCCCATCCACCCTCCATACAGCAGTTAAAGTGACCTTTCTAAAATGTCCATGGAATCATGCCACTCCCTGTTTAGATCCTGCAGTGGTTGCCAACTACTATACTTAGCGTAAGATCCCAAATCCTTACCCAGCCTGTAGGAGCCGGCCCAGCATCTCTCCACCTATCTCCTGCCTTTCTCTCAGTCACCCTGCCTTGCCCCACAGGCCCTGTTGGTTCTCTGAAAGGGCCACATCCTTTTCCCCTCGGGATCTTTGCACGTGTGTTTTGGTCATAGCAGTTATCACAAGTCTTGTACATGTGTTTACTTATTTAACGTCTGTCTTCCTCACTAGTACATGAGCTCCACAAGGGCAGGGACCTTGTCGGTTTTGTTCATTGCTGTTGCCCTGTCTCTCACACAGGGCCTCAGTGGATGGTCAGGAAATAGGTGTTAGTGAATATGCCATCCAGATAAAATGGCGCTGCCTGTGAGTTGCCCTTAGCATGGTGCTAGGGTAAAAGCAGCAGGCCAACCTGACCTGCCTAATTCTTCTCTTCCCATCTCCACTCTCTAGCAACAAAACAAAACCCAGCACCAGCTATTCTCTTTCTTACCACCCCCTCCCCCCACCCCTAAGGTAAATCGGCACAGCCTCAGGGCTTCTCCACCTCCACCCTGTTACCACTGAAGACCTATTACCTGGAGTAGGAGAGCATCCCAGTGCTCCTGTCTGGAAGGCCAAAGAGGGGACAGCTGTGGATATTCCCATGGTCAGGTTAATTTCCCTGACCCCTGTGGGTCTGTAGGGCCCTGTGGCCTTGGGGTTTTGCATCAAGGCCCAAGGGAGAGAGAAACACAAGCTCTCTAGGGCTGTTTTTTTAAATAATTAATTTTTGTTGTTGAACACACCAACAATTTCTCCATTTACAATCTAGTGGCATTGATTACCTTCTCTGTAGGACTCTTTAATGAGTCTTCATTCACCCTCCCCCCAAAGTCAGGAATCACTGGAAAGCTCTCAAGGACATGGAGCTAGGCACCAGGAGGCTGGGTCTCTGTCTGGGCTTCAGCGCTGATTTGCTGTGTGACTTTGTGCAAGTCCTTCCCCGTCTCTGGAGCTGTTCCCTCGTCTAGTCAAGGTGATGACGGAGCGCTGCTGGCACAACGGTTAAGCACTGGGCTACTAACCAAAAGGTCAGCAGTTCAGACCCACAGCCTCTCCAGGGAGAAGGATGTGGCAGTCTGCTTCTGTAAAGACTGCAGCCTCGGAAACCCTATGGGGCAGTTCTACTCTGTCGTGGAGGGTCACTGTGAGTCGGAATCCACAGCATCAGGTTTATGATGTGTTTGATGCGGGGTGAGATGCCCTCGGAGACCCTTCCAACCCTGACACACTGAGGTTCCCTGTGCCCCTCATCTGTCCACAGCACTGGAGAGGAGCTGCCATTGGCTAGTCTCACCAAACTAATGTAGCTATTACCATTAAGCTGCACAACAGGAAAAGAAGGGGGGGGGGCAAAATGGCAAATAAAGCATTTTATATAATTTATAACTACAACAGCAGCCAAAACAAAACGGGGGAGGGGAGCTGTGCCTGTTGATGCTATCCACTGCCATAGACTTGGTTCTGACTTAACAATCCTGTAGGACAGAGTGGAACTGCCCCATAGGGTTTCCAAGGGTGTAAATCTTTACAGAAGCGGGCTACACATCTTTCTCACACGGAGCAGCTGGTGGGTTCAAACTGCTGACGTTTCGGTTAGCAGCCAAGTGCTTAACCTTGCTGAGGGTTCCTTCCTGTTGATACTACTTAGGTACAATGAAAAACTTCATTAATTCTCTTGGTTCAAAAGTTTCGGGTGGTGGCTTTGTGGGTCCATCCAGTCAATTGGCCTAACATTGTTTTCAGAGTTTCTGTTCCACCTCCTAATTTGGTGAGTAGCACCTAGGGTCTTAAAAGCTTGTAAGCAGCCACCCAGAATACCACAATCGGTCCCTATTTGCCTGAAACAACAGAAAAGAAAGGAGATTCAGGAATAGGAAAAGGAAATGGACTGCAGGTTTAACTGTCTCCATCAACTACTACCTCTGTTACCATGAGACCAGGAGAAGTGAATGGTGCCTGGCTACCGTTACTGAACATTTTGATCAAGGACTCAACAGCTGGATCCTGATCAAAAGGGGGGAATGTGGAACAGTCCTCTCCCGTGCTGGAAGGCTACGGAGCCTCTCTAGGCTTGCACTTGCCAGAGGCAATGAAGCATTGCAGGTCCAGAGGGAGGAGGGCACAGAGAGGGATGAGAGACATGGAGCGACCAGGGCCCCTTTGAGAGCAAGGGGAGGGCTGGGCAGGGGACGGGTATAGGGACCCAAAGTGGATGTCGGGTCTGCACTGGAAGACGGGAAGCCTGTGGGTGGGAGCTCCAGCCCTACTCTGGGCCTCAGTTTCCTCAAAATGAAGGGCTGCATGAGATGCTCTCTTAGGACTCTTTAAAACCCAAAGTTTGTATACTCTTTGCCACCCCTACGTTAGAGGTGGCCACCTATCAGTAGGTAAGTGGGAGGGGGGAGCCGTGGTAGACACTAATGGAGGAAGGTGACAGTAGTTACTATTTCAAGCTTTTAAAGTAATTATCTGTTGGGAAATTTCTTCCCTTCAACCACCACTTCTTAAAGCCACCGCCCAACTAGTTAGGTTTGAAGTCACAGCAATCACCACTGCTGGGGATGTTAACAACAACAAACCCCACTGCCGTCGAGTCGATTCTGACTCATAGAGACCCTATTGGATAGAGTAGAAACTGCCCCATAGAGTTTCCAAGGAATGCCTGGTGGATTTGAACTGCCGACCTTTTGGTTAGCAGCCGTAGCCCTTAACCACTATGCCACCAGTGTTCCCGATGGGGACGTTGGAACTCAGTAATTCATTCATTCCATGCGTGTTTCGTGCACTTTTCTAAGCACAGGAAATAGAGTACAGAATAGAAAATCCTGCTCTCAAGTGGCTTCTACTGAGTGGAGAAAGAAAGACAACCAAAGACACAAATAAATGTATGTTGTTGTTGTTGTTGTTAGGTGCCCTCGAGTTGGTTCTGACTCACAGTGACAACAAAACAAAGCACTACCTGGTCCTGCACCACGCTCCCAATTGTTGTTATGCTTGAGCCCATTGTTGCAACCACTGTCAGCCCTTCTTGTTGAGGGTCTTCCTTTTCTTCGCTGACCCTCTGCTTTACCAAGCATGACGTCCTTCTCCAGGGACCAATCTTCCTGATAACAGGTCTAAAATATGCGAGATGAAGTTTTGCCATCCTTGTTTCTAACGAACATTCTGGCTGTACTTCTTCCAAGACAGATTTGTTCGGTCTTCTGGCAGTCCATGGTACACTCAACATTCTTTGCCAACACCACAATTCAAAGGTTTTAATTCTTCTTCGGTCTTCCTTACTCACTGTCCAGCTTTCACATGCACATGAGGGATAGAAAATGTATGTTAGAAGGTGATAAATGGTATAGGGCAAAACATGGCTGGGAGGGAGGGAGACAGGAGTGTGGAGAGAGAGGGCTGCAGCCAGATGCTTACTGAGAAGTCCCCATTTGAGCAAAGGCCGGAAGGAAGGAAGAAAGGAAGGCAGGGAGTGAGCCCCGCAGGCTCTTGGGCAAGCGCATTCCAGCACAGGGAACAGCTGACGCCAAGGCTGTGCAGAGAGCTGGCCTGGCTGCGTAAGGACCCGTACCCCTGGTGGCAGGTGCCATGCTAGGCCCTTCTGGTAAAATGGGGAGGGCGCAAAAAAAGAAAAAAAAGAATTGAGGCTCCTGAGCTCAGGGGGTACAATCTAGTGAGGAAACACATTAGTCAAAGAATCACCAAGGTAAATATAAAATTACATCTTTGAGAAGGACCAGGAACAACGAAGGCCTGGGCTATGAGAGCTTGTCATTAGGTAGACAGACCTGGTCTTGGCATTGGGGATGGCTTCCTGGAGGAGGGAGCCAGCCAAGGGAGGTGTGGCATGGAGAGTTTGTTGGCGAGGAGAGCGTATGCACTGAGGAGCCATTGGTGGCGGTGAGGATAATTCAGCAGGTACCATCTGTCCTGCCTGGGCACCCTCTGCTGCCCTCCCTGTAGATACTAGAGCAGAGGTGGGATTACTCACAGCTGGGGTTTTGCCAAGTTGGAGTAACTGAAAAGCAGAAGAGTAGAGGAGTCTGGGGTTTGGGAGATCACTCTGGTTTGTCCTGATCTGGTCCCTAAGGCAGCACCTCCCTGCCTTCCCAAGACACTGCACGCACAGGAAATGGTACTTGCTGGGGGGCACTCGCTGACCCCTTGTGTTGCCTTTGTGGCACATGGGGGTGCCGCTGGCTTCCTATTGGCAAGCTCTGCCCACATCTTTCTTGTTCCCCAGCGTTTATCCCCACGACCAGAACAAGGCTTGGCCATTGTTGTTATTGGCGTTGTTAGGTGCCAGTGCCATCGAGTCAGTTCTGACTCATAGCGACCCCATGTACAATAGAATGAAACACTGCCCAGTCCTGCACCATCCTCACAATCATTGCTATGTTTGAGCCCATTGTGCTTGGCCATAGTAATGCTTTAATAAATATGTGTTGAATGACTGAGGAAAATGGGACTCAGAGAGGCTAGCAGATTTGAACCCAGGATTATCTGATAAGATGGCAAGGGGCCCTCGGCCCAGCCTGCCTGGGTCAGAATTCTGCCTCCATCACTTAAAAGTTGTATGAAAACTGGAGACGCTGAGTATGTTCTCTGAGCCTGAGTCTCCTCGTCTGTAAATTGTGGGTAATAGTAGCAGTCCCCACCTCAGAGGACTGCTGTGAGGATGATACCTAATGTATACGGCTCTAAGAACACACAGTTATTGTCGCTGTTATTACTGCTGGGTCCTCCTCCTTCTGGAAGGGCTCCCACAGTATCCCAGGGTCAGTACTGGGGACAGAAGAAACCATCAGCTTGGACCAAGCCCGGCAAGTCTACATGAGGGGCCTGGAGGAAAGGCCACCCAGAGAAATGTGAGAGATGAGGCCTGGAAATGTGACAGAGTCTAACCAAAACCAAACGCCCTGCCGTTGAGTCGATTCAGACCCATAGTGACCCTACCCAGAACCTAGAAAAGACTGAAAGGACTCTTGGGTGGGGGCAGAAGAGCCAGCCCAAGAGGAGGAAGTGGCATGGGGGAGAAGGCTGCTGTGAGCCCCACCATGAGCCAGCTCTGCCATTCTGGCCTTCAGTATCCTCATCTGAGTGCCTGGCACCGTGCTGGGCCCTTCCTGTAAATGATGAGGAAGATAAAGAGTCCAGGGGAGGAGGACATAAGCTCTGGCTTTCCTTGCCTGAGCTGGTAAGTGCACTCGTGGCTGAGCACTGCGAAAAGCTGAGAGAACAGGCCTCTTCAATCTGCAGGATGGAGGGAACAGGGATGGAATTTTTAAATCCACAACTGGAATGGGAGAGGGAAGCTCAGGCTTGTTCACCAGAACCTGGCATGCTGGAGTTATAGGGCCCCCTCAGAGCACAAGTGAGGTAAGTTTAGGACAAATCAAAGGCAGTGCACTTCACCCAGCAGGGGAGGACACCGATGGAACTCATTACCCCAAGATGTGGGCTTGGCTGGCAATAGAAACTGCTTCACAAAAGGTTTAGATAAATCCAAGGATGACAGCTCCATTCATGGGCTCCACAGGGAAGGGGGCTGTTTGAGGCCTGTTGTTCCCTGGGGATGGCATCAGAGAGGCGACCTGGCCTCCCTCAGACTAGCCCTTGGTACCCCTGTCAGAGGCAGGCTCTGGCTGCAGGGACCCTGAGAGGCAGTGCTGCTGTTCCTGTCACTGGAGCTTGGCCTGAGTCCCTGGGCCCTGTCCTCATACCCAACTTCCGCATGTACTGTTTGGGGGTGACGTGGGCACCACCAGCTGTGGGAAAGCATCCTGGCCAGGCTGTCCCCTCAGGGACCAGCAGAGGGAGACAGACACCGCGTCCAGTCCCGGCTCCCAGGACTGAGCCCTGGCTGCTCCCCCTCAGGTGGTAGGGTTCAGTCAGTCTCTGTGGGTGCCAGCTTTGTGTCCCACGCTAGGCTAGGGGCCCGCAATGGGGATGGCCGCATCCCCCCAGTTGAAATGGGGTGACTAGTCGTGTCAGGGTACAGAGATTTCAGGGATGGGCAGGTACCAATTAAAAGCAGGGTAGCTCTGAACCAGGACTGCTGGCTCCATCATTCACTAGTGTGACCTTGGGCAAGTAAGTTACTTAACTCTGTGCCTCAGTTTCCCCATGGCAAAATCACAACTACAGCAGCAGGAGAACTGTGGGATTGTCTTTGTGAAGTATGTCAATGCAGAGCCAGGCAATTAGTAAGTACTTAGTGAATTAAAAAAAAAAAAAAAATCTTTTTTTTTTTTTTTTTTTTTTAGTAAATAGCAGCTGTAGGACCTGGAAGAGAGACCAGAAATTTCTCTGGGCAACTCAGAGCTTTGCAGCTTGCAAAGCCCTTTTAGTCCTTTGCCTCATCTGAGTCTCCCAACGAGCCTGGAGGGGTGGCGAGGCTAAGAACCTCACTTATAGGTAATTCTGAGGCCAAGGATCTTTCTAGAGTTTCCTGCTAAGTGGAGGTGGAGATAGTTGCCTCTGGTGCCCTGGTCTTCAGTGAGCCTCCCCGCAGGCCGCCCACACCTCTGGTCAGTACTGATGTCTCACTGGACTCCAACCAAGCTCCTGGTAGGCAGGGCCTGCATCTCTGTCAGTCCACACGATGCAGCAGCCTCGTCTGTACACAGCAGGTGCTGCCTAAAGCTTTTAGGACTTGACTTGCCCCACAGCCTGAGTGCAGCCTCTCCCAGCCCCAGCCCAGGCCAGGGAGGCTCTCCCTTCTGCCACTCACATTCTCTCCAGCCGCTGGGAAAGCCTTCTCTAACATCTTCTACCTTCTTGCGCTGCCCTCCTCTCTCTCGGTGCCACAGCCCTCTGTATCCCTTCTAAAGTGCCCGTTTCGCCTAAACACATCAGCAGTGGTCAACCGCCAGAACTGAGATCCATACAAGCTGCTCTGGCAAAGCCCAGGCGACGGGCCTAAGAAGACGCCTGGGGGTGTGGCGAGTGGCCAAGCTCTTCAGGTCCAGACCATCGTGTCTTCAGACAACAGGAAGCCTGGATGGGGGCTAGCAAGAAGGACGGTGGGGATTTTTGGACCCTCTTCTCATCTCAGAGCTGACTGTGCCCTGAGGACCTGCCCGCCCCCTCCAGCCCTCCTTCCACACCCTGGACTCCAGCTCCCACGAGGATGCTGTCTGGGATGCAAAGTCAAATCCTCAAGGGTGTTTATGGCTGGAGGATGGCGCTCATAATACAAGGGGACGGTGGTAAGGACCCTAGGAGATCTGTCTGTGTCCTGTGGTGGGGAGTCCCTGGGGGTGATGAGACAGGCTCCAGAAGAAGGCAGAATAGGGAGAACAGTTTAGATGTGTAGGCAGAGGGGTTCTGGTGGGAAGGGGAGAATGGCACTCCAGAGAGAGGGGACAACATTAGCAAAGACAGGGGGACAGGGCATGATGGCAGGTGGCAATTATATTCAGCATGACGGAGTGCTTCCAAGTGCCAGGGACTTGACCTGTGCTGACTCAGTTGTCCCCCACGTGGAGGAAGGTGCTAGTATCATCACCTCCTTTTGTAGACAGGGGTTAAGTGACTTACCCAAGGCCCCACAGCTAGTGAGCACAGAGCCAGCAGGCCCTGTCCTTATCCTTGAGTCCCCCCACCCCACTCTCCCAACAGCGCTGCAATGGCAGGCACGTGGGGTCGGATGGCATCTTGGGATGGCCCCAGGGAAGGTGACATTGGTCCTTTGCCCTGCCCCCCTGCCCCTGTGGAGGAGCCCAGACAGTCTGGAGGAGGCTGTGAGAAGCCTGAGGGAGGGAGGCTGGTGGGGAGAGAGGGGAGAAGGCGGGAGGAACCGGCAGTGACTCAGCAGGGCAGGATAAGGATCTTGAAGCCCAGGGAGAGGTAACCCCACTCCTCTGCCAGGGGATACGGAGTCACGGGGCCCGGGGCATGGGTTGGCCAGGGCAATGGAACATCCTGGAGAATAGCGGTAGGGCTCCTGGCGGGCCAGGGTGGAGCTGAGCACCTGGGGGTATCCCTTCTGCCTCTGCCCTCCCCACACACCCATCACCCAGACATCCTTGCAGATGGGGAGATAGAGCCCAGGTTGGGCAGGCGAGAGGCACAGCAGGCCTTGGCTCCTCTCGGCTCCTCTCTCACTTCATAGGAAGGCAGAGGGGTGTCCTCTGGGAGGGCCTGAGCTGGTTCAGGTGTGGGTGGGGGACCCAGGGCAGGGCAGGCCTTTCTGCCCTGGGGTTTCCGCTGACATCACAGCCAGCTCAGGGTGAGCCAGGGCCCTCTGGGCTCCTGCCCACTGAAAGAAAAGGGAAAGTGCACGCCTGCTGCCTTCCTTCCCCGCCGATGCTCCGCCTGGTGTCTGCCCACTGCACCCTGGAGCGCACACACTGGCAGAGAGGAGGCGGCCTCCTAGGGATATGGAGTCCAGGGGTATCCTAGGTTCATGCCTCCAACCTTGGGGGGGCCTCTGAGCCCACCTAGATCCTCTCTCTACAGACACACAGCCAAAAGTAGAGGGAATCCCTGGGGGGGCTGGAGGGTGGCCTCTAACTCCAGGGTCACCGCTCATTCCGGGATTCCAAACTCCCTGCTAGTGGAATCTATAATTCCAGCTGAGGGGACTCAGCGCTCATAGTCTTGCCCCCACCAAGCTTGGAGGGGGTGATGTGGGCAGCTGGCCAGCATCATACAGCCAGGTCCTGTCAGTGGTGGGTGGCAGGAGAGCCCAGTGCTCCACTCCAGGCAAACAGGACCCTCTTTGAGTCCCAAGAAAGGACCAAGTGTCCTGAAGAGACCCACTGTGCCCAGGCTTTCACTGAAGTCTGCTCTCTACACCCAGCCTCTTCGCTGCCCAGGAGCCCCCTGCCTCCACGCCCCACCCCCAGGCCTGCCGCCACATAATGTAGTTTAAAGGGCTGAAGTCAAACAGCCCTGAGGCTGAGTCCTGGTCACTTGCCTGTGGGACCTTAGGCCAGTGACTTCATCTTCCCAGGCCTCAGCTTCCTCACGTGTGAAATCCGGAAATAGTCGTTCCCGGTCTCAGGGTCATTGGAAGAGTTCAATGAAAGAGAACATGGAAAGCTTAGCACAGTGCCTGCTACAGTCCTAGAGCTCAATACATTTAAGCTGCCATTGCTCTTTAAGCCTTTCAGGTCCAAAAGGGCAAAACTCCCATGCGAAATGCGGGCACCGACAGGCCCCTGGCATGGAATAGGCACTAGGGGAATGTTCGGTGAACGAATGAATGAACTAGCAAGTGTGCTTACTCAGCTCCAACGTCCAATGCCAGGCCTCTGCTCATCCGTTGGGAGGAGACCAGACTAGAGGCTCCCCATGTTCAGAAATCCAGGAGGCCCTGGGCCTGGGCCCCACAGCAACAATTCTGCAGCTGCAAAGGACCAGGAGTCCTGGGCATCTGGGAAGCCTTTCCTGGGGATGCCAGCTGTGGGGGACAGAGGGGAGGAGGGAGGGTGGGTGGCCACCAGCCCCTCCCTGAGCTGACACTGACTCCCCCCCACCCCCTAGGAGGGCAGCTCAGTCATCACCTGGTACCAGCCCTGCCCCCACCTGGCCACACTCCTTGGGGGCACCTGCCACCTACAAAAGCTCTGGCGCCTGTGGCTTGTCAGCCAGCACCTGGAAGGCCAGAAGTGGCGGCTGAAAATTCATTCCCTCCTCCTCAGCTTGCTGAGTACTCTCACTATCCTGAGGGCTAGGTGGTCCACTGAGGGGTGAGGGGGAGTGTCCCAAGGCCATCCTCAGTGACTCCCACTGCAGGGAGCCACAGGAGCTCTGCCTGGTCGTCTCTGAGCATCTCTGCCTTCAACTACCAGTCCTCCTCTTGGAAGCTCTCCTACCTCACCACCCTCTTGACCCTAAACACATGCTGCCACCTAGGGCTGGGCTCAGACAGTTTAATGCCTTTCCAGATGGAAACTCTTGAAGGCAGGGTGGGGTTTTCCTTGGCCTCTCTGCCCTGTGCGGGACCTTTCACCCAGGAGGGACTTGGCAAAGGCCTGCAAAACGTACCGAGGAACAGATGGGTGTCCTCCTCCTGAGGATGCTTTTCTGGAGCTAGCTAAGTGGGGTGGTATCTCCTCGAACCTCTGCTCGCTCCCCGCCAGTAACCCCAAACTGTTAGAGCTGGAAGGGCCCCTAATAAGAATCCATTTCCAAGGCCCAGAGGGGAGCCACCTGTCCCAGCCCACCCTGCACAGACCCTGGAGGTGGGAGTCCTGCTCTGCCTCTCCTTTCTTCCTTCTCTGGATTCCAACAGCCCACCCCTATTTGGGGATTTGGCAGAATAAAAGCACAGTCTTTATTCCTGCCCCCACCCCAACCCAATTGGCAGCTCCCAGCCCGCTGTCTTTGCCCAGACATGGCAGAGGGGCACTGGCAGCTTGGAAATGGAGTTGATTTTCCCCTTGGCAGGGTGGCAGGTGGGGGAGGGGAGAGGCTGGGCCCCCACTAGGTGAGGGGAGAGGGCAGGGAGGCAAGTCCAGACAAGAGGCAGAGGGAGAAGACGACGTTCCCAGTTTGTAGGGTCACAACACCAAGGTTCCAAGACAACCTGGGGGTCTGGAGCTGTGTGTACAGCCACTGGTGCCCATACTCACCTGGCCTGGGTCCCCTTTCAGAACTGCAGCCCCCAGATCCTGCAAACTCACGCTTTCTATACTCCCAAAGTGAACGTTTGCAGGGGGTGGGGGCAGCATTGTCAAACTTCCCCCTTCTGCTTCAGAGCCCCTTCCTCTTCCTCAGCTGCTTCTCCCCTTCCTCCCTCTTCACCCTTGCTCCCCTGTCCTCCCACTCCCACCCTGTTGCCTCTTTTTGTCTCCTTTTCCCCTCCCTGATCCCCTCTCCTTCTCACTTCTCTTCCCAGTCCCCCCACCCTCTTTCTTCAGCTCCCCCTCTCCCCTCTTTCCCTTTGCTCTCCCAGCCCCCTCCTTCTCCCCCTCCTGTGTGGGGGCTGCTTTCTCCCTGACTCAGCAAGGTGCTTTATAAGGTGCTGAGGGGCTCAGCCAAATCCAAACCACATTGTCTGTGTAGGCTGTCTCTATAAGGCGCAGCGGCTGCAAACCAGAGAAGAGAAGGCTGGGGCCACCCCCCTGCTTCCTCTCCCCTTCCCGGCTCCCTCTCTCCCAAAGGACGGCTGCAGGGCTCTCCTGGCCAGCCTCAGTGCCTGTCGCCCACTGGACATCTGCCTTCTTGACCTTGGCATGGGCATCAAGAGTTGGTCAGGCTCACAGGCCTAGTGTCACTGAAACCCAGAGCCCTGGTTTATTGGGTGGGGGAGCGGGAAGGAGGCCCAGAGCCCTTCTCTAAAAGGCCCTCCAGTGTAGGTTTCATCAGAGATGCTACTGGTGTCCCAGGAAACCCCTGTCCCCAACCCCAGGCCAGCTCTCCTTTCCCAGCCCTTTTTCTCCTTGTTTAGGGAAAAAAAAAAAAAAAAAGAAGAAGAGAGGGAAAAAAAAAGAAAAACCAACAACAAAGGCTGTCCCACTCCAGTGAGGTAATTGAAAACAAACTTCTTCCCCACCCCCCCACCCCCCCACCCTGTTCTTGAAGTGCAGAAGAGGGAAGCGCTGCCCCAGGGGCCCAGGCCCAGCTCTGACCCAGGGGCTGAAGGGGCTGCCATCAGGCTGGCAAGGCACCCCCTTTCTTGGGGGGCACTGGAACGACACTTCCCTCTCCTGGGCAGGAATGGGGGACAGACAGAGGTCTCACCTTCCAGGTCTGGTCCACCACCCACCGCTTGCCATTCGGAACAACAAATCAACAACAAATGCAACTTCTTACCGAATGATTTAATTGGTGGCCTGACTCTACAGCACCCAAGCCTTGGAGACCCAGTGTCTCTCCCCAAGAAAAGTCATGAAGTGGCTTTGTCTACAACCCCAGAGTAGGAGAGCTGCTTCCTCTCATTTCCCTGGCAGCCCTTTATGGAGGCAGGGCCGGAGAAGGGAAGGAGACCCTCCAGGGAAGGTCCAGGTTTATTGGTCCCTTAGGTATCCAGCCCAAAGGCCCAGCCCAGGCCTGAGGGAAGGGAGCGGGGAGGGCACTCCACAGCCAGACCACCCCTAGCCCACCACCGGAAAAAGCCACAACCCGAAACCCCAAACGAAGGAGAATGCCAAATGGCTTTGCAGGGAGGCAGTTCACAAAGGTTGGGGGACGGGGCTCTGGGCCATCCATCGCTGGAATCGGGAGAGTCCTCGCTGAGTCACCCTCGAAGCCTCTGGTGTTGAAACTGGTCCGGTGCCTCGTGCTGATTAATGAATTACAAATCCCCCGCCCCGTGTGCACTCCATCGCCCTGGTCACTGAGAAGAAGAATGAAGAACCTTGTGCACTGGAGAGGAAAGCCTCGCCAAGTGCCCTCTTTCCTCCCCCACCCCGAGATGGGCAGTGGGCCTGCAGGGCCTTTGGCCTTCCCCCCAGGGGGCACTGTGGGCCGGTTAGTCACCTGCCCCAGCCCCAGCGCCTCACTTAGCCCAGTTTCTGGAAATGGGACAAGCGGCGGGACAATAGGCAAGGGGGGCGGTCGGCCCAGACAAAGGGCAGCAGGAAAAACACCATCACTTGCTGCGAGGCCAGCTCGCTGGCATTTGGGAAAATGTGTCATTACATTTACTCAGGGGGAGGGGAGGGAAGGTTGGCGATGAAGAGGGCGAGGTAGGGTGGGAGCAGGGGACAGCACCGGGCCATGGCCGGGGGGCAGGCGGCCCTCGGCCGACACCGAGGGAGAAGAAAAGCAGGGGACCGGCGCACCCCCTTGGCTCGCTGCCGGAGTTTGCAGACGGACTGATGTCCTCCCCGCCCCCTCCCCCAGGAGGCCCAGGGTGGTACCGCCGCCGCCTCGCCTCACCTCACCCCCCCTCGGTGCTGTGGGAGGGAGAGAAGCCCCAGAAGCCCTCCCTTTCCTCCTCCCCTCCTCCCCCCACCCCGGGGAGGGCCGCTACAATTTGTGGTTACAGCTTTACACGTCAGAAAAAAAAAAAAAAAAAGTTTGCAGAATGTCCCACACCGAAAAAAAAATCCGAAACCGAGCGAAAAAAACCTGCGAGTGGGCCTGGCGGATGGGATTATTAAAGCCTCGCCGGAGCCGCGGCTCGCCCTCCCACTCCGTCAGCCTCGGGAGAGGAGCCGCGCCCGCCGGCCGCCCCCAGCCCCATGGACCTCCGAGCAGGTAGGAGCCCGGGCGAACCCCGGCCGCCGCCCCCGCCCCGCGCCGAGATCCGGGTCCGTCCTCCCCCGGGAGCCGGGTCGGGGCCGGGCCGGAGCTGCCCGCCAGCCGGGCTCGGGCCGGGGAGGCGCGGCCGGGCACCCCTGAGAGGGGCCGGGCGGGGACGCGGCATTCCGAGAGTCCGCTCGGCGGGGCAGGAGGTGGCTCCGGGCGCGGGGAAGCCCGCGAGCCGCAGAGCGAGAGGCGGCAACCTGGAGCCCCGGCGCGGCGGGGTCCCGGGGAGGCCGGCGGACTGAGCCCCACGCAGAGGCGCGAGCGGGTCCGGCGGGCGAGGGCTCGGCGGGGACCGCGCAGGGCGAGGGCACGGCGGGGGAGGGGACGCGGCGGTGGCGGTGGCGGTGGCGGCGGCAGAGGCCGACACCTCGGGCTGCGGAGCGAAGCCGGCGGGGGGGGGGGGAGAGGGCGGAGGGCGGAGGGCAGAGCGGGCCGGGCCGGGCGGGCCGAGCCGCGGGACTCGCACAAGCCGCCCGAGCCCACCGTGCAGCCCGTGGCCGGCGAGCAGCCGGCGGCAGGTAGGGTCCGGGCGGTGGGCGGCCGCGGGGGCCTGGGAGTGATTAGTGCGGGGGGCGGGCGCAGCCCGGCTGGACTGGCAGGAAAAAGTCCGTCACCGGCCGGGGAGCGGCAGCAGCGCCGGCGCCGGAGCCCTTACGCGGCACGGGCCGGGCGGGGAGCGGAGGGCGGGCCGGGCAGGGAGCTGGCGCGCGGGAAAGGGCAGCGACCGGGCCGGGCCGGGCCCGGGAGCCCCGGAGCCGCCCCCGCCGCCGGGAAGGGAGCGACCAGGCGGGAGCGGGCCGGGGGTGCTGGGGCCACACAGGGAGAAGGCGCCGCCGCCGCCCCCCGGGGTGGGGGCCGGGAGCGAGAGGTCACCACAGAGAGGGCACCCTTCGAGGAAGCCCGGGTTGCCAGGTCCTCCCCATTTCTGCTTGCCCTCCCTTCCTAACAGGCAACGCAACACTGAGCTCCTGGAGCCTTCCCTGCAGACCCCTAACCCCAGGGGCCACTGCCCTGTTTCCTCAGGGGCCCCGCCTGGCCGTCCCCTGTGGTAGGAAGGGGCTGCCAGGAGAGGAAGGGATTGGACTTAGTGGGCAGCAGCTGACTGAGTCTTGGAGGGGTACTAGACAGACTTCTCTATCGTGGTCACTCTGACCCAGACCCAAGCAGATGTCATTTGCGGGCTTTCACTGCCCTGACCCCTGACCAAACATGACACAGGGACATGGCCCTGTGTACCTAACAGGCCATCCCCACTCCTCCCACTGGCTCATACTCGCAGCCTTCAGCCACACAGCTAACCAGGCACCAGGCGGACATGACGGCAGCTGTCCCCCCCCCACCCCCGCCACCTCAGACTGGTGTGATGGCCCCTCTCCCCTCCACACACACAGCCCCACTCGCCTGTCCCGTCCCACATGTGCACACCTCTGCCCCAGCTCCTCAGTTACCACACTTCACATTCCGCCCCACAATCCCACCTGCCTATTCCCATCTGGCTCTGACCTTGTCCCTCTGAGCCCCTCCCACAGCCTCCTGCACAGTCTTGATAACAACACCCTTTCACATGCCCCCACACACTTCCACTGCTTCACTTCACTCCCCTGCGCTGGCTTCACGCTGCTTGTCCTGGGCCACCCAGGGTTCCTCCCAGGCCCAACAGAGGACACTCTCATTCAAATCAAAGCCCACTCCTGTCTCAGTTACTGACTTCCCAGGGCAGGAGCTTGGCCCGCCCTCTGCTTCTTCCGCTGGGCCTCAGTTTCTTCTTCTGTTTAGTCTGGAAGAGCAGGGCAGGGGGGATGCTGAGGAGATGGAGCTCCACATGTCTCAGCTGGGAGGAACTTTGGCGCACAAGTCCAGCGTTCCCCGGGTTTGGTAGCATCAGCTGTCTCCAGCCTCCAGGCCCTTGTTTCCCCACTAGCCTCTAAGCCACTGCTCAGCAGTCTGGGGAAAAGGGAACCAAGAAGAGGGTGGAAGGGAGAGAAGAAGTGAGGGGGAGAGCAGCCAGCCCAGAGGAGCAGGATAGGTGGGTGTTTTCTGTGGGCCCTTCCCCTCTGCCCCTCTTGGGCCTTCCCTGAGAAGGCAAAGTGCCTGGATCTACACCACAGGGTACATAGCACCCCTAACCCACTCTCCCCCACTTCCCCTCAATACACCTCTCCAAGGTCACCCACATGCTAGTCCTGGCTGGCCCCATCTTTAGCCCAGTCTGTAGCCACCGCACCCACACCTCTGGAACTCTCTCTCTGGGGCCTCCCTGGCTTAGCTGCCTGTCTGATGCACCCTGGCATGTCTGCATTGCTGAGCCCCCACCCCACCAAGTGAGGCTGCCTGGGTCGGGGGCGGTACGCAGGCCAGGCACTGAGGGCGAGTGCGCCTGCCTGGGCAGCAGGGTCAGTGGCTGTGTGCTTTTGTGGGCCGAGTGTGTATGTTCATGAGAGGGGCCAAGGTTCCCAGGGCCCAGGGATCTGGATGGAATTAGGGGCTGGCTGGGCGGGGGCCAGGATGGGGATGGGGGGGCTGCAGCAGGAAACGTGAGCTGCACTCATTAGCTTCTCACGTGCTCAGCAGATTTATAAACACAGGGAGAAGACGGATGTAAACAATCGGTGGGCAGCAGCCAGAGCAGGGCCGGGGTGGGCGGGCTGGGGGCCAGTATTGGGGGAGGGGGCTGTGACAGGCCCCGCAGGCCACCTGCGAGGTCCACCTGTGTGTGCCCTGGAGAGGAGTCTGCCCACCACATACTCCCTGCAGGCACACTCCCTCCTGTCTGGCTCCAGGCTACACCCCAGGTGTTTGCTGCCCAAAGACTATAGCGTGCCCAGCCCCTCCCCCCCGCCTCCAGCTAGGGGGACAGGGACTGGGATGCCTCCTGGCCCTAAAGTGGGAGCTCGGTAGGGGGGTGGAGGCAGCGCCTGTCCTTGACTTCCCACTCTCCTGCTTCTTCTCCCTCTGGCTTCTTAGACTTCTTTCTCTCTGGTGCTCCGTGGGACAGTCAGTCGGCTCCTCTGCTCTCTGCCCTGCCCCCCCCCCCCAACAAGCCTGCAGTGACACAGTTACCTCAGAACTGAAATATTCCTGGAAACACCGGCCTCGTCTGGTTAATTTCATGAGCCGTTTTTCTGCCCAGATGACTTAGCTCTTGTTTATCCAAAGGCCTCTCCCCCTGCTGTCCCATGTAGGGAGCTGGTCCCCCCAGGATGTCCCACAGGGCCCAGAAAGGGAGGGGGCAAGAGGGGCCAGAGAAGTTGCTGACCACCACTCCTCTGTGAGAGAGGCAGAGCATTCCTGAACCCTGGCTGGCAGGGCTGTCCCAAGGCAGGGTGGGGACACAGGGGAGCCCAGCTCCCAGCTTCTGCTTCACCAAGCCCCCAACATTGCCACTAATGGTGAGCTAGGCCAGACTCGGTCCTGAGAACTACCTCAAGGCTGGCAGGGCTGCTTCCTCCCTTAGCAGGTCTCCACCCTACAAAACTAATCCCACGTGGTACCCACAGGATCTTGGAGTTAACCCAGCCAGGTCCCCAATGGAGCTGGGCTGAGGAGGGCCCGAGGCTTCTTGCATAGGAGGATCTAGAGCTGGTCTTGAGATGTGAAGAACAGGGAGAAGAAAGGAACTCAGACAAGAGCTAGGCATGGAAAGGAAGGATGAGAGGAACATTCAAGAAGGAAACCACAGGTTGCAGATAGGAAGGAAGAAAGCAGGGCAGTTATGTGCCTGGCCCTGGTCTCTCTCCTAAATATACACACACAAACCTACTCTCTCTCTCTCACACACACACACACCCTCAAACCAAGAATGCTTCACCTAGAGAGCAGTGTCCCTGTGACTGGGAACCCCTACTCCCACACTGCGTCAATAAAGTCAGCTAGTCAAGCATCTGAAAGAGTCAACTTGGCCCAGTTGGCCCACTGCAAAAGCCTCCACCTGACCCCTATACTCTATTTATAAGGGACATCGTTATACAGTTTGAGTCCTAAACCTCTCCTAGTTTGTGACCATAACTAAAACCTTAAGCCAGCACTATGACTAACCTAAAGTCCAACTAGTCTTAATTCTTTCTTAACTCCAAACCCTATCCTAACTCTGTTGTTATTGTTGTGTGCCATCGAGTCGATTCTGACTCATAGCGACCCTATATAATAAAGCAGAACTGCCCCAATTGCCTAGGGTTTCCTAGGCTGTAATCTTTACAGGATGGAGTCCTGGTGGCACAGTGGTTAAAGACTTGGCTGCTGACCGAAAGGCTGGCAGTTCAAAACCACTAGCCGCTCCACAGGAGAAAGATGTGGCAGTCTGCTTCCGTCAAGATTTACAGGGTAGTTCTCCTCTGACTTATAGGGTCACTATGGGTCAGAATTGACTCAATGGCAATGAGTTTTTAATCTTTATGGGAGCCGATCGCCAGGTCATTTCTCCCACGGAGCTGCCGGGTAGGTTCAAACCGCTGACCCTTCAGTTAATAGCCAAGCGCTTAACCGTTGCGCCACCAGGGCTCCTTGTCCTAACTCTAGTGTAGTCAAATTGCAAACCTACCAAACTGATTTTTTAATTATCAAAGCAATCTCTGTCATTGCAGAAATATTTGAAAGTACAAAATATAAACTAGAGGAAAGAAATCACCCAGAACTTCACACCTATCCAAGCTTAAAACCCCAGCTAGCCCTTGTAATGACATGCCAAGGCAAAGACTTAGCCCCGGGTAACCCTCTGCCTGCCCTCTAACCTAACCACATCCCCTGCTGGACTCAAACCTCAACCAAACTCAATCAACCAAAGCCCAAGTCTAAAACCCTGAAACTTTAAAAAGTAACCCAGTCCTTAAACCTAACCTAGCCAATGCCAATTTTATCCCTACCCTATCCTATCCCTAACTGCCTTTACCCAATCTCAATGCCCACTGAATCCGGGCCTAGTGCTCTTGACCTTGGACCTCACCTAAAAGCCTAGAAGTGCATGTTTCCCAGCTGCCTACATCCCTAGCCTCTGGCCCCTTTCAAAGACCTCTAACCTCTGGCCCCCTGCATTGACCCCTGGCCCCCTGCACTGACCCCTGACCTCTGGCCTCTGCATCCTGGATGTCCACGCTCTCCAGCACCATCAGCTGACAAGCCCAGTTCATCGAATGCATCTGTCTCTGTTCCCTCTCTCCCCACCCCCTCTGTCTCTCTCAGTCCCCACTGCAGGCTGATCGAAAGGCCTCACTCAGGTCGAACTTTCCTCCATCCAAAACCCTAGGTAAGAATGGGGCAAACCTCCACACTGCAGCTAATCCCTGAGAGTGCACACGGAAGATTCTTCAATCTAACACTGCCTACACTTCCCACGCCCAGGAATCACATTCTAGAGTATACCCGCCACCAACTCCAGAAGCCAGCCCCAGTGGTCTCTCCCTAAATCTGCAGCCCCTCTGTTCTGTTCTCAGCCTGCGGCCCTCCCTGCCGCACCCCCACCCTCAGCCTCAGGGTGGACGCCTCCCTTGCCAGCTCTGAAAGGTGCTGTTTCCCCTCTGCTTGGATCCCCTCATGCTGCCATGGGATGGTGAGACTGGGAGAGGAGGCTGAGGTACACAGGGAACCCAGGAATGGTCCCAGCCCGCCTTGTACACACACATACATGTTGGCACACATGCCGTGGCAGACATGCCAAAGAATCTTTCTTAGTTGCCACACAAACATACTCTTAAATATCTGTTGATACACACAGATACACACACACAGACACGGACACACACACACACCAAGCCCCATCCTCAAACACATACATGCCTCCACACACACACTTTCTCAGGCCAGGAACAGTCCACCTCCTCCATCCCCTCCGCCTCCCATCTGGCGTCCCCCCTCCCTCTCACCCCAGCCCAAGGTGGGGACCGACACTTGAGGGGCTGCCAGCTGCCTCCTCGCTGGGCCTGGCCACCTCATGCCCCTGCCCTCCTGCCCACAGGGGACTCGTGGGGGCTGCTAGCTTGCCTGTGCACTGTGCTCTGGCATCTCCCTGCGGTGCCAGCCCTCAACCGTACAGGGGACCCAGGGCCCGGCCCGTCCATCCAGAAAACCTACGACCTCACCCGCTACCTGGAGCACCAACTCCGCAGCTTGGCTGGGACTTACGTGAGTATCAGGGCAGCTTAGGGGTCTTTTTTTTTTAGGGGTCTGGGTGCTGGGCAAGAATGAGAAGAGGAGCTGGGGGGAAAAGAGGTGATGAGGGGCCTGGTGAGTGATGGGGTGCTGAGGAGGGGCCCTTTGGCTCCAAGCAGTCTCCCTGTCTGGCCTATCTCCTGCCCTTCCCTCTTGGTGCCCCCCTCCTCCCTATCCCTGGCCCCAGGACTAGGCATGTGGGCAGGCCTCGCACCCGCCTTGGCCCATTGCCCCACTGGCTGCCAGCCCAGCCACCCACCTCCCCCTGGGGGCTGGGGAAGTCTCCTCTGTTTACACCGTGTTGTGGTGTCTCTCACACGGGCGGGGCTGGGTGGGGATGAAGGGGCCCCACCTCCCAGGCCTGTGTTCCAGCTCGCCCCTGCCCCCAGTCCTGGGCCCCTGCTGCTCGGGACCCCTGGGCCTCCCTTCTGTTTGCTTCTTCCATCCTGGCTGGGCTTCTACAGGGGTCCTGGGGGAGGGGGGGCTGCAGGGACCCAGGCTGGTGTTGGCAGGGGCGTAGGGTGGGGATGGAGGCTGTGCTGGAAGTGCTTGGGGATGGTCCAGAGGTGTTCAGACAGCCCAGGAGGGAAGGAAGAGGTCAGAGAAGCCAAGGACCGTGGGGAGCTGGCCCCTCTTCCCGAGTTCCTCTTCCAATCCCAGACCCTACTCTGGAGCCAGGGAAGGAAGGGGAGGAGGGTGGCGGGGGAGCTGGCTCCAGCCCCAGGATACACCGAGGAAATTAGTTTGTCTCTGTGCTTGTCAGCGTGTGAACCTCCCCCTGGGCCCTCGCCTATCCCAGGCCTCGCCCCTCTCTTCTCTCCCTTTCTCTCTGCTGACAGGGCCCTCGGCCCTTTGCTTGGGCCCCAGGCCTCTCCCTGAGGACTGGCAAGGGCCCTGCCCTCCTCCCTATATGCCTTCCAGACCCTTCCTCCTGCCCCACTCTTGGAGTTTCTTCCTTCTGCAGCCCTGTTCCTATTAGCCAAGCCCCTCCTTGCAGTGTCAGTGAGTACCCATCTGTCCCCTGTCCCTGCAGGTGAGTGGGACCTGCACGTCCACGCTGAGTGAGGCTGCGCGATGTCTCCCTGGCCAGGAAACCTCTGCTTGCTTCTACTACCCCCTCTAGTAGCCGACCCTGTTTCTCTCCTGGTTTCCCCTGCCAAATTTCTCCAAGGAGTGGTCTACACCCTCTGCCTCCACTTCCTCTCCACCCACTCACTCCTTAACCCCCTGCAGTCTGGCTTCCAGGCTACCACGGTGGCCCTCTCCAAGGTCTTCAGTCAGGCCTTCTCCCGCCTCCTCTCCTCATTCTCACTCTGTTTTGCAGCCACACTGTTGCGCTCTGCTCCCTTCTTAGGTCCTCTTCCCTGGCCTCTGCCTCTCCAGCCTCACCACCTGGCGCCTTCGGTGGTGGCTCCTCTTCCTCTCTAGCCTGCCCTGACGGGGGGCCCCCACACACCCAGCAGTCAGTGTGTCCTGACTGAGCATCCACTGCGGGCTTTCTCTTTCTGTACCTCTCTGTAGAGCTCATCATCCCCGCTGCTTCAACTGTCACCTCCCTACAAATGACATCCTGGTCGGAGAGACTTAGGGAGGCCTGAACAGAGAAGCATAGCGTTGCCGGGGCCAGTCAGAGCAGATGCGAAGTAGACACTTTGGGGCAGGTGGCCACTCACGGAGCCGCTGCTCCGCCCTCCCTCCCCATCGCCCTCTCCTTTCCACAGCTGAACTACCTGGGCCCCCCTTTCAATGAGCCTGACTTCAACCCACCTCGGCTGGGGGCAGACACTCTGCCCAGAGCCACCGTTGACCTTGATGTGTGGCGGAGCCTCAATGACAAACTGCGGCTGACCCAGAACTACGAGGCCTACAGCCACCTTCTGTGCTACCTGCGCGGCCTCAACCGCCAGGCTGCAACGGCCGAGCTGCGCCGCAGCCTGGCCCACTTCTGCACCAGTCTCCAGGGCCTGCTCGGCAGCATTGCTGGCGTCATGGCAGCTCTGGGCTACCCATTGCCCCAGCCCTTGCCTGGGACAGAGCCCACCTGGGCCCCTGGTCCTGCCCACAGCGACTTCCTCCAGAAGATGGACGACTTCTGGCTGCTGAAGGAGCTGCAGACCTGGCTGTGGCGCTCAGCCAAGGACTTCAACAGGCTCAAGAAGAAGATACAGCCTCCAGCTGCTGCGGTCACCCTGCGCTTGGAGGCCCACGGCTTCTGATCTCTGCCTTACCACCCTCCTCCTACCCCTCCCCACTGAAACCGTGCTCCCTTCTGGGAGAGAGAAACCTGTATGCCAACATCTGTTGAGCCAGGAGACAGAAGCCATGAGCTTCTGGCCCTCCCCTGGATGAGACGGGGTGTGATGCAGTAGCCCCGTCTCCTCCCCGCCTCCCCAAGTCCTACAGGTCTGGGGAAGAGGTGCAATAGGCCCTATCCCATTTCTACAAGAAGTACTGCTCAAGGGAGCCCCAGGTGGTCTAAGTTGGCTCGCAAAGGTCTCACCATCTCCTGTTGCCGGCCCACCACTGCCAGTGCCTCCCAGCCTCTCAAGTGCACTTCCAGGAAGCGTGACAGTAGGTCAGGGATTGGGGCCACCACAGCAAGTGCCTTTCTCGGGTGAAGCCCTTTGGCTGGCCCACTCTCCTTGGATGTGTGTTGTTTCCCTACCCCCAAATAACTCTCTATGTCCAGTTCAGGAAACAAACATGGTGGCGCAACTAAGCAGGAAGAAAACGGGATTAAAAATAGAAGAGGTGGGCTCTGCATTGGAGGTGGCCTGTAAACCAGACAGGTAATACCGAAAGCGGAGGGGTGGGGACAGACGTGACCCAGGGGCCACCAAGGCAGTCAGTGGTCCAGGGTGGCAAACGAAGCCATGGTGAGCATCGGCACCTTGCCTTGTGGTATTTGCCGGCATCACCATGCCTCCTCTCAGCCCTTCCCCAGGGTATCTGTGGGTTGCCCAGGCTTGGGAGGGCAACTACAGACACAGCCACAGGATTTCCTGAAAGTTTACATTGCAGTAGCATTTTGGGGTGTGGGGGGCAGCTCCCCCTGGCCTGGGCCCTCAGCCCCACCCACTCATGACTCTAAGTTTGTTGTATTAATATTTATTTATTTGGAGATGTTATTTATTAGATGATATTTATTACAGAATTTCTATTCTTGTATTAACGAATAAAATGCTTTCCCCAGAACTTATGCTCTTTGGTGGCCTCGCCCCTCCTCCTGTTTCTTATTTCTTGGTTCTCCTGGCCCTCCCCAGCCCCTGGCTCCCATTGCCATGAGTGGAGGGCCCAGAGCCCCAGGGGCTCACCCAGGAAACACAGAGCTGGCGGGGAGAGACTCTCCTCTCACCCTCCCTCCCCAAGGAGAGACGAGCAAACGCATCTCTGCTCCTGCTCCCGCAACCCTCCTCCTGCTCCCCCACCCTCTTCCTGTGCCCCCTACCCTCCTCCTGCGCCCCCTACCTTCCTCCTGCTCCCCTTACCCTCTTCCTGCTCCCCCAACTCCCCTCCTGGTCCCTCTGCTCCCTCTACCAACCCTGTCAGGTAGTCCTCCCACATATCTCTGTCTGTCCCTTCCTTTCTTCCTCCCTGCTTTTGCTCTGTCCTCCTCACCCCTCCGGGTCACTTAATGGTTTTACAGGTTTGGCTCCCCGCTATGAAATTCTCCTTTCCAGCCCACCCTCCACATCAGAGCTGTTTACTTGCTCCTCTGGGGCCCTCTCCTAAGTGGTCAGCCCCTGAGCACTAGGTCCCAGTTTCTCCAGGACCCCCATCTGCTGCCATCCACTTGGGACCCCAGAGCAGTGCTCCTCACCTTCTCCTCTATACCTTCATTTTCTAGGGAGAGTGACAGACAGCAGCTAAGTCACAGTTCTCAGCTGTGGCTCCATTCTCTCTCTAGTGTAAGGAAGTATGGGGCGGGTAGGAGGGTGGGAGACCTCCTTCTGGGCTGGAAGGGAGTGAGATGGATTGATTCAAGGGATGACTTAAGCCCAAACTGCAGCTTCATAACCTTTTAGCTGAATAACCTCAGACATTACTTACTCTCTCTGAGCTTCAGTTTCCCCATCTGCGAAGTAAGGGTAGTACCCTGACAAGATCGCTGGGACGGAAACCAGAAACAGTGAAGGCAAGTGCTAGGCTGCAGCAACAGCAGCTGTGGCACTTACAGATGATGTGGGACATAGTGTGTCATGACACTCTAGTTAAGAACCACTGGGTAAATGAATGGGTTACCTGCCCCCCGGGTAGTCCCTGGATGTTTTACAAGGGCCTCCTGCGACAGTGCCTTAAGTCAAGGGAGCAACAAATGATGGTAATGTCAGTTGACAGCTATTTTAAAGCCTTAAGGACCTGCCCATCACTGTGCTAACTAGAATAGGAAAGCCAGGAGCCCAAAACTGAGCTTGGTTCCTGCCCTTACAGCGCTTTCCATCTACTTGGGAAGAAAAGACCAGCTTTCCTGAGACACTAAGAGGGAAAAGCATACCCATGTCAGATGGCCTGGGAGGAACCAACATGTGTACACCCCATTGGGAAGAGGAGGCCGGGGTGGAGAGGGCGCAGGAGGGGCTGGACCTGCTTGTAGGCAGAGCATATCAGGCTCTGCTGAATGTCCCTGGGTCACCTGGCCCAAGGTGGAGGGCACCTTCCTGCCCTGAGGGGTCCAGGCTCCTGAGGCAGAGACATCTGCTGGCCATGGCCAGGGGGACCCTCAGGCCCTGCGTCCTGCCTAACGACAAAAGAGGGGCATCTGGAACTCTCTCCATGCATGAGCAAAATATCTGTCATATGTAAGGCACAATACAAGGGTCACGAGGAATATGGAGAGAAATGCTCACCCCCTCACCCAACAGTGAGCTTCTTGAGGGCAGATTCTGAGTCCTCCTCCATCTCCCTATCTGCAGCACCCAGCTAAGGCCCTACCCAAAGAAGGCGCTCAATAAATGTGTGTTGGACAAAATAATCTAAAGGGAACAGGTCACTCTCCGGCCATCCAGTGCTGAAACACACAGCAGAATTTGATTAAGTGCAGAAAGAAAGATGCAGGAAAGTACTATGGGCATCGAGAAGGTGTGACCCCAGCTGGCTGAGTGAAGGCCCTGCTGGTCTGCCAGAGGGGAGGAGGTCTCCAGTCTTCATGTTTCCAGAACCTAGCTCATAGCAGGTACCCAATAATCACCTTTTGCATAAATGCATGAGGTGGGATTAGACACTGGTCTTGGAGGGTGGGCAGAATTTTGAGAGATGGGACAGGATCATGGCTAGCTCAGTCTGCCTCCCAGTCAAGCAGACAGTGTCAGAGGGCAGGGGCCAGCCAGGACTTACTCATCTCTGCACCCCCCCAGCAGTGGGCACAATAACTGGCACACAGTAAAAGACTTGGTAGTTTGCTGAATTAAAGTAATTTAAAGAGTATCAAGGTCCTTGGATGGCACAAACAGTTTGTGCTCGACTATGGTTGGCAGTTTGAACCCACCCAGGGGCCCTGTGGAAGGAGGCCTGGCAATCTGCATCCATAAAGATTACAGCTAAGAAAACCCTATGGAGCAATTCTATTCTGTACCACATGGGGTTGCCATGAATAGGAACCAACTTGTCGGCAATGGGTTGGTTTTGGTTTGAACAAGTATCCAGGTAACAGTGTAGTAGAAGTCAGGAGAAGAGAGTTTTAAGGAGCTGTCTGATCAACAGTCTCAGCTGTCCCCGAGAAACTGAGAGAATACTAAGAGAAATCCATTGGCTTTGGTCATTAGGCAGTCACAGGTGACCTTTGAAAGCAGTTGTGAGGCAGACACAATTATGAGATTAAACGGTACGGTGGAAAAGGAAGGGGGTCACTGTATTCACTCAAGAGTTTGGGGTAAAAGGAATATCTAGCAGGACCAAGGAAGAGTTTTTTTTTTTGTTTTGTGTTGTTTTTAATCCAAGAAGCTGGACTGTATGAAGAAGAACAGGGCATCAGGATTGGAGGAAGACTCATTAACAACCTGTGTTATGCCGATGACACAACCTTGCTTGCTGAAAGTGAAGACGACTTGAAGCACTTACTAATGAAGATCAAAGACCACAGCCTTCAGTATGGATTGCACCTCAACATAAAGAAAACAAAAATCCTCACAACTGGACCAATGAACAACATCATGATAAACGGAGAAAAGATTGAAGTTGCCAAGAATTTGATTTTACTTGGATCCACAATCAACAGCCATGGAAGCAGCAGTCAAGAAATCAAAACACGCACTGCACTGGGCAAATCTACTGCAAAGGACCTCTTCAAAGTGTTGAAGAGCGAAGATGTCACCCTGAAGACTAAGGTGCGCCTGACCCAAGCCATGGTATTTTCAATCACATCATATGCCTCTGAAAGCTGGACAGTGAATAAGGAAGACCAAAGAAGAATTGACGGTTTTGAATTGTGGTGTTGGCGAAGAATATTGAATATACCATGGACTGCCAAAAGAACAAACAAATCTGTCTTGGAAGAACTGTGGCCGGAATGCTCCTTAGAGGCAAGGATGGCGAGACTGTGTCTTACATACTTTGGACATGTTGTCAGGAGGGATCAGTCCCTGGAGAAGGACATCATGCTTGGCAGAGTACAGGGTCAGCAGAAAAGAGGAAGACCCTCAACGAGGTGGATTGACACAGTGGCTGCAACAATCAGCTGAAGCATAACAACGATTGTAAGGATGGCGCAGGACCGGGCAGTGTTTCATTCTGTTGTGCGTAGGGTCGCTATGAGTCGGAACCGCCTCAACGGCACCTAACAACAACAACAAACATGCCACTGGCTAAGTGCAGGGTGGTGGGTGGGGAAGAATAGAGAGGCCTCGGGACTAGAATAAGGAGACTACTGGAGGAGATTACAGAGGGCTGCCAGTCAGCATGGAAGGTGACATTCTCCAGTAGCAGAGAAGGGACAGGTAAAGATAAGGCATCATACAAGGCCTGAGTTACTCGCAGGGCAGGAAAGACAGAGAACCATCAGGGGTGAGGGGTTCTAGGGTGCTGGATTGCTGGCTGGCTGTGAGCCACAGAGTGCTGGCAGGTGGCAGTGAGGGAAAACTGTGGCAGATAAGGGTGCTCCAGGGGGAGGGAGGGGACGGCCGGAGGGAGGGCCGCAGAGGAGAGTGCCACTTGAGAGGGCATTTCTGAGTTTTCATTCGAAGTCTCCCCCAGACAGCTCCCTAATGAGCTGTTGGGGGTATGAACCCTCCTTTGAGTTCTGCCACTGTGTCCCCTGGGCCTTCTGTGAAGATGCTAGCTCTTTGGCACAGGTCTGCTGGCCAGGGATGGCTCATCAGTCTTTTCTGTGAGTGAGTTTGTCCTTAGTTCTCTGTCCACAGCTGTCTTAGGAGATGCAGTGAGGGGCCGAGTGAGCTTCCCTTGGTTATCTGAGGTTCCACCACACAAGTATGGCCTTACAGTCAGGGGCCCAGGTATCCTAAGAACCTTGGCTACCTGGTACCCTGCAGAGTCCTGGGGGATGTTATCTCTAGAAGTCTATGTTCCCAGGAAGGCTTGGGAGAATGGCGCGAGGGAGAGCCGGCCCTCCTCACTGTCCTCTCCAGATGCCATGCACTGGGGATTAGTTGCACTATCATCTAGGGAGCCCAGAAGTGCACCTGTGCTCAAGAGGATGAACAAGATGGGGGTTGGTTCCCTGAGGGCAGTAGCTCTGCTGGGGTGGGGTAGGAGTGGATATGGAAGAGGGTTCGGTGATGGTGGGAACAAGGTTTGCTGGCACTTGGCCCAACACCCAGGACTCAGGGATCTCCTCGGTATGTGAGGGGATTAATTCAAGCATTCATTTTACACACACACACACACACACACTCTCTCTCTCTCTCATCTACCCCAAATGGGGAAGAGCAAAGCAAGGTGTCTGTTCCCCTTAACCTAGAGGGCAAGGGCAGTGATTCAGGCCCCCGAGCACTCCAACAGGCGGCCCCCTCTCAGCCCCCCTTCTTCTCTGGAGCCACAACTGTCCCTGCCTTTGTCCCTTCAGTCCTTGAGTTCCCTGACTCAGTCTGGGTCCCCCCTTTACGAGCAGTGGACAAAGCCCTTGTCAGTGGGGTGGGGCGGCAATGGAGGGACTGTGAGAAAACTTCAGGTCCAGCCCTTTCTCAGTCACAACTATTGTTGGGTCCCTCAGCCTCGCCAGGTCAGAGGTCACCCCTAGGCCCCTCTCCAACTATATCTGATCTCCAAGACCTGGCTGATGGGGTGGAAACAGTTAAGGAGGACCTTCCTTCCAGCTAGACCAAGTCTGACACCTGGTGGCCAAGGTGAAGAATGGCCAGAAGGGCCCCAGGACTTCTCCAGAGCAGGATGGTCAAGGTAAACCGGGAGGGGACTGGAGGAGGTATGGAGGGTGGTAGTTGGTATGGGACAGAATAGACATCCTGTGGCAGAGAGACCCTGAGGAACCTTTACCTCGAGCAGGCTCCCACTGGCCCTTAAGCCCACTCGACTCGGAGGAGGGGTGTCTGGGAGTGCAGTGAGGAACTAGGAGGAACTGCCAGGAAGAATGCTGGCCCACAGGGCGAGGAATGGGGCCTCAGGCATGTGAGTATGTTGGGGGCTGAGATATCAGTCTGGCTGCCCAGAATCCCCTGAGCTCAGAGTGGGTGGCAGGGCCTGGGGGCCTGAGCAGGGGCTGCTGCGGGAGAGGGAAGAGCAGGGTACGCCCCACAGCCTCTGGGCCACAGGCAGCTGCTTTCTTCCCTCACCTGCCCCCACCTTCCCAGCTCTACCTGGAGTTGCCCACAAGCCCCATCGTGAGCTGGGGGCAGGGAGGGAGCTTACCAGGCGCAGGCGCAGTGCTGAGCTCCCCCTCCTGTCCTGCCACATTGTCTGAGCTAAGTCAGGCCTAATCCCCTTCCCCTCAGAGCAGCCAGCCGCAGGATTCGGCTCTCAGGAAGGTACTGGGCCCCTTCACGCTCCAGCTCTTTTCTCTCCTGGGCTCCCCTTGAGGGTTCCCAGCCGAGAATCAGCGGTCACTCCCGTCAGTCCCATCACCAGCCTCTGGGTGTCAGGGTGAGCCAAGGAACCTGAGCTTGAGTCTCAGGACATGCCTCAAAAGAGAGAGAACTTAGTCCTCAACTCAGACCTCAGCTGGCCCTTCAGCCTGAAGCTGCCACTGTGAGAAGCCCCAGGCCAGCAGTTTCGGGGATGGGCCTAGGACGCTGCCTGGTTAGGACAGGAATTCAGGCAGGTAGGTGATATGAGGCAGACAGGTAGGGGGCAAGGAGGAAAAGACGGAGGTGGCAGCTGAGGGCTGGCCTAGTTGCCAGCGCACCTTGGGGTCCAGATGCCGAGTCAGGGAGTAGGCCCAAGGGACAAGGATGACTCCAGTCATGAGTACACCTTGCCTCGGGGCTATCCCACTGATTGATGGAGCAAGGCCAAGGGACAAGGATGGCTCTGGTCCTGGGTGCCCCCTCCCCTTGTGGCTTATCCTGCTGTCTGATGGGAGGAGAGGCCGCTGCTGCCTGTGGAGAGTTCCCTCACTCTGGCCAGAAAGCCGGGCCTCAGAGTCCTGTGCTCAAGCTGACCACTCTGATTCTCATTCTTGTGGCTGGGGGGCGGGGGTGAAACCCAAGGGAGACATCTTCTGGCTGGGTGCAACAGGCCGGCAGGGTCTGAGCCAGGCAGAGCTGGAGGCTGCTGGCAGGGACAGCCCAGACAATGCCCACAGAGCAGGCTAGAGAGCCAGAGGCTGCAGACGGAGAGGAAGGCATAGGCCCAGGCTGCAGGAGGAGTCGCTGTGGCTGCCCAGCGGCACACCCCATTTCACGCTCCCTGGGCGGTGGCAGGGCCCCACGGCTATCAGCTTTCAGGGGTGGGAGGGATCAGGAATGAGGAGGGGTCTGCCCCACCCATGGCTCCCTACTCCCTCAGGGCTTTGTGGACTCAGGAGGTGGGTGGTGGCAACAGCTGGGACCCTGCGTGCAAGTGTACCTCTGGGAGCAGTCCAGGAGGTTCTTTCTGAGGCCCCCAAGAAGGGGTGGCCAGTCCCCCAGAGCCTAGCACTGTCCCTCCACAGGGCACTCAATGCGCAGCTGGACACAACACCTGAGCCCTTCCCAGCCCCGTGGAATGGGCTTCCCTGCTCCCGCCCCAACTCTGCCGGGCCCCTGTCTCCCTGGATGTGGGCCCCACTTAGTCCATGAGGCAGATGGGGGGATTAGATGGCCCAGCCCAGACAATAAAGGAGGGAAGGGCCTCCACCCCGGTGCAGTGCACCCACAGTGCTCACTCCCCGCTCAGCCCCCCTTAGGGAAGCTGATGGGGAGCCAGGAAGGAGGAGGCCCCTGAAGGATGGCCTGCTCCTCCCCCCCCCTTTCTGGTGTTCCCTCCAGAGCATTCACTTCTCCTACTTCTACAAAGACCACTGGCCACAGGTCCCCCAGGGCCCAGCTCTCTTCCTAACACAGTGCACCCAGAACCCAGAGCCTGGGAAAGCAGAACCAGAGTCCTCTGAGCTGGCCTCACCCTCCAGCCCTTTCTGGGGAGTGGAAAGAAGGGCCCATGGGATCCCCCCAGGGTGATTAGAGCTGTGCTGGGCCTGCTGCAAATTCCCAGACTCCCACTGGTTAGCACTTTCACCCGCTGCCAGGAAGTTGGTGAGGGGGAGGCGGGAGTAGGGGTGAGTCAGCGATGACAGGAGACCGAGGGACAAAGGTCATGGGTGGAGAATTGGGAGACACTGTTTACAGCAGCTCGCATCCTCCAGGAGGTCTTCGGATGCTAGCCCAGCCCTGGATTCTACAGTCTCTGACACTCCTTTTCTCCTCCTTTTTTTGTCTGTTAGGAATCATATCCTGGCCTTGATGATTTGCATGCTTTGATCGCCCTGACGGCCTGTGAGCTCCTGGAGGGCATGAAGGCCCGTGGTTAACAGCAGTGACCATAACGTATCCACACTTCCTACTTTGGAAAACATTCTTACATCTATTTAATTAATACGTGGGAAAGTGCTTGGAATGGGACTTGGCACATTGTTAGGACTGTTGTATTTTCTGCTCGCTTCCTCACCTGACTGCGAGAGACGTGGCAGCTTTCCCCAATGAAGGCCTGGGGACCCAGGCAAGTTAGGAGAGGACTAGCACCTCAGCTCTGCCTCCTGCGCAGTATGCCATTGTCCTGACTAGTGGGGCGGGCGGGCTGGGGGCCCCAGGAGGGCTGACAAGACAGGCGCTGGACTGGACTGAGGGTGGGCAGTCTCTGGGTTCAGACTGTGAGAAAGGAGCTCCAGAACCCGCGGGCTCTTCCAGCCAGGTCTCCTGGGCCCATGGGAACGGGGTGGGAGCAGAGAAGGGGCTGGATTAGCGCGGACTCTCCTCGGACCTCCAGAACTGCCCCCACAACGCGCCTGGGCCAAGAGGCCGGGCGGAAGCCTCGCGTGGGGCTCTGGGGAGTTACAAAACGGCCACGGGGATTACTGAGGCTGAAAAGATTTGCCTAGGAAGGACAAACGGGAAGTGAGAGGCCGAGGATAACGCTCCGCAAGTCCCTGGAGACCCCGCTGCGGACAAGCGGGGACAAGGGGGGCAGGCCGAGGTGGGGAAGTCTGGGGCATCTGACAGTTCCTTTGGCCCAGCCAACGTGCCCCCTCCCGCGCCGCCCGCCATTGGCTGGAGCCAGGGCTCCGCCCTGCAGAGGCGGCCTGCCATTGGCTCAGGCTTTTCCTGTTTGCGTGCCTGTGGGGGTGGTGAGGGGCGTCATCCCTGGAACCTGCCGGACTTCCTCCCTCCGCTCGTCTGGGTCACCGTGTCTGCCCGTCGCTGGCCGCTTCTCCCTCTCCGCAGCTGTCTCTCTCGCCCTGGCCTGTCTCGCCCCTTCCCCGCAGTCGCCTCCTTCTCCGCCTGCCTGGGTGGCCGCCATGGGCCGGAAGCGGCTCATCACTGACTCCTACCCCGTAGTGAAGAGGCGGGAGGGGCCCGCCGGGCACAGCAAGGGGGAGCTAGCACCCGAGCCAGGTCTCTGAGGTGTGGGGCGGCGGAGGAGGGGGAACGGGAGGGAGGGAGGGTGTAGAGTGTGGTCCACTCCCCACTCCCGGTCTGGCTGCAGGATGGCGGGGGCAACGGGCTGGAGAGGCCTGGGGCAGCAGATGGCCGGGAGGCAGGGGCGGCCTGGCCTGAGTACGGTTTCGCCTTGCAGGCGAGGAGCCCCAGTCCCCCAGCGGGGATGTGGACGAAGAGGAGCTGGAGCTGCTGAGGCAGTTTGATCTGGCCTGGCAGTACGGGCCCTGCACAGGTGAGCACCCACTCAGGCCCCTCGAGGGGCCCTCCTGAGCCAGCCCTGAAGCCACCCGAGCCATGCCTGCCTCTCTGGGGCACTGCTTCCTGGGACTAGGGTGTGAGGCTCTGGACACACCCCAACACACATTCTCTAGCCCTGACTCTCCCCTGCCCCGTGAAGTCCCTGTGTCTTCTTCCCATTGGCAGGGATCACACGGCTGCAGCGCTGGCATCGGGCAGAACAGTTGGGCTTGGACCCTCCCCCAAAGGTGCATCAGGTGCTACAGACCCACCCCGGAGACCCCCGCTTCCAATGCAGGTCAGAGACAGGTGGTGGGGGACACCCAAGGGAGCCAGGACCTTCTCCAGGCCCACTGCCCTGTTGGCCTGGGTGGGGCTGCCTGGCCTCAGGAGAAGGGGATGCAGGCCAAGGGACAGGACCCTCCAGTTGTTGCTGAGCATACAAGAAGGCCCTGAGGTCGTGGCTCAGGAGGGCAAAAGGTTGAGCTGATGCTGGGGGAAAGGGTACACCCAGGGCCCAAGGACTGTTTAGGACTGAGGGGCTGGTCAAGGGCAATAGCCAACGGTCAAGGACTGGAACTGGTAAGGTCAGATCACCAAGGGACTTAACTGACTCTCTCTTCAATTCCCCTCCCTCCCACGCACCTTGCCCAGCCTCTGGCATCTCTATCCCCTTTGAGGCACCGCCTGCTCAGGACCGCCCGCCCAGGACCTCCTGCCCTTGGCAATCCTGCAGCCATGGAGAACTTTGGGACAGATGGAAGAGGCAGTTGCTGCCCTCGGCTCAGCGCTGCTGTGGAGGAACTTGTGGCAGGAAAAGCCTCACGGGGAAGGCAACATGCTGAACCTGGAGGTCTCCACGGCCCAGCCCCTCCATGTAACCATCAGGCTCCAGGAGCCCCCCTCAGAGACTATGCAGAAGAAGCTGCACCTCTCCTAGATGGAGACTGGTCTGTCTGGACAAGGACCTGGCCATGACCCTCCTGAGCCTGCCACATGTCACCCTAAACACTAGGGCTCCTGGGGACAGTGTGGCAAATTAGGCACAGCCTTGGCGGAAGCAGACTTGGGCGGCTGAGGCAAAGATGCACTTCCTGATAAGGTTGGCATCTAAGGGCAGAGACTGGCTGAGTTCACAGGGCAAGGAGTTCACTAATGCTTATCAATAAAGAACCTGGAATCCTGACCTCCAGTCCCTTAATGTGACCTTGCTTTGGCTGGCAGTTCCCAGCAAGTGGGTAGGTGAGAGCAGGCCCATACCAGGCCTCCTCTTTTTCTCCAAGTCTCCTGGGTGCCTATACCTCTATGCTGCCGAAGCCCCAGGGCTTAGAGGGAAGGAAGAGTGCTTTAGGAGACATGGTCCAAGCCAGAGCTAAGCAGCCTCTGGCACCCCCTAGTGGTGCATAGGGAAAGTACTCTTCTTTAGTCATTTCATTGACCAGCCAGGGGAAACCTGACTTGTGAACTACCTAGCCCTGCCCAGTGTTGCCCACTCCAGAGGTAGGTAGCTCCTTTGACAGAGAAAGATCCATGGACCCATGGCTCACACGTCCAGACAGATCTACACATTCCCAGCATGCACCTCTGCTTCCCACGTTGGGGCCTACCTGGATCCAAAGCAGGGGTGGGGGAGGGTCTCAACCTGCAGGACCTGCTCAGAGGTGGCCACCATCTGAGGGGGCTATGGTAAGAAACTGGCTAGAGCCAGAAACAATGATTAGGGGGCCCTAGGACAGGGTCTGACAAGGAGAATGAATCAATATCCCTTATATAGTGCTTCCTTCGTTTGACACATCTGCCCTCCATCCTGGGGCAGAGAGAGATGAGATTATTAACTCCTTGGAAACAGGCCTACAGAGAAGCTATGTGGCCTCTGTAGCCTCCATTTCACTGAGTGTTGACTATGTCTGTGGTACTTAAAACGTATTACCTCTAATCCTCCTAAAAAACCTTTACAGTAGATTTTACAGAGAGGGGAACTGGAGATCAGAAAGGTTAAGTAAAGTCCAATATCACATAGCAGCGAAGTGGCAGGGCAGAGACTAGGGTCTTCACTCAGGCTCTTCCAGGCTACATACCATGTCCTCGGCCCATCTACTGAATACCTCCTATGTGCCAGGCACCAAAGGTCCCCTGTGTTATTATTAGTTATGAGGAAGTGAACAAAAACAAACATGTAAATATCAGGCCAGTGGCAGTTAGTGGTAGGAAAAATAAGGGCTAGGGACAGAGGGTGCCAGGGTACCATTTCAGAGTGGTTGAGATGGCCTCTCTGGTAAGGTGGCATTTGAGCAGACCTGGAGGAAGTAAGGGAGTGAGGCTACACCTACTTGAGCCCTCCAGGCAGAAGGAAGAGCAAATACAAAAAGCCCAGGGCAGGAGTGCTTTCGTCCTGCTCATGGAACAAAGCAGAGGCCAGTGTGGCTAGGCAGAGTGAGCAAGGAGAGCGCAGTGGGAAACGTGGCCAGAGGTAAACAGGGCTGGTCACAGCAAGAAATTTGGATTTTATTCTGAGGGAAAGGAGAAGACGTTGGAGGGTTTTAAGCCAAAGAATAACATAATCAAACTCTGAAAACATGACTCTGCCTGTGGGTGGAGAATAGATTGCAGGGGTGGGGGAAGAAGGAGGCAGTGAACCCACTCAGGAAGCACTGGGGTTGCCACGTGGGAGGTGATAGTGGTCTGAACCGTGGCAGGTGGAGGTGGTAAGAAGTGGCCTCATTTCCTGTTCTGAAGGTGGAATTGACTGACAGGATTCGCCAATCTGTTCAGCTCTGAGGTTTAAGAAAGAGAGGAGACAAGGACACTCCCGGGGTTTTGGCTTGAGCAATTGGAAGGAGAGATAGTACCCAATACTAAGATGAGAAAGTGGTGGGAAGGGCAGGAGCTGGACCGATGAGTCTGGAATGCTGGGGAAGGTCTGGATTTGAGACATAAATGTGGGCATTTTTTAGATAGCATTTAAAGCCACGACAGTGGAGGAGATCACCTGTGCTCTAATGTAGATGGAAATGAGAAGCTGGGAGGACAGCCCTGGGCCCTCGACTCTCAGAGGTGAGGGAGAAGGAGGAGCAGGGTTGTCCAGCACAGGAAACGGAGGACTAGCCGGTGGTAGGACTGGAGGAAATCCAGGACAGTGCGGGTCAGGGGGGTCTGGGCAGAAGGTGCTTTAAGGAGGCAGGACTCATCAATGGTCTCAGGTGCTGCTGAGAGGCTCAGCGATATGTAGCCTGAGGACGGCACGCTGGACTTGGCAATGGGGAGCCCACTGGAGACATTTCAGCGGAGTGACAGGGATCAAAGCCTGAGTGGAGAGGGCTCAAGAGGGAAGAGCAGTACAAGTGGGCGCAGTGCATATGCTAATTCTCTCAGGGACTTTTTTCACTGTAAAGGGAGCAGAGAAATAGAGTGGTAACTAGAAGGAAGGTGGGATCAAGGGAGGGCTTGTTGTTCAAGTAGAGCGATATTACAGCATAATTACACGCTGAAGGGAGGAAGACGGACTGTGCGGGATAGTGTGGAGGCAACTGCATGAGTGGGGCCTTGGGAAGGTAAGAAGGGCCAGGGACTAGCCCACAGGGAAGAGGGTGTCCCCCACACCCCCTGGAACAGGAAGGAAGGCAGAGCATGTGGGTGCAGATGCCAGGTCTAGGAGGTACCTGGAGGTGGGACATCCTGAGGTACATGTTTACTGAGTGCCTGGGGCTGCTGGGGAGAGATCTCATGTCTACTAAGTGCTTGCCAATGCCATCTGCTGGGCTGAATGTGGCACATACGATATCTAGTTGAATCCTTAAAACCATCTCATTAGGGAAGTATTATCCACAGTTTAGAGATAAGGACCAAGGCTGAGAGGTAAAGTGACTTGCTCAATGAGTAAACACCAGGGCCTGAATTCAACCCCAAGTCTATCTTCCACTGTATTATAGCCCCGCCCATTCTGTGCTCCAGGTGCTTATAATTTTATTGAAGCGATAAGCCCTACTTACATGGGAAATTAAAAGACAAGGTAATACAATTGCTACCTGCAAGAGGAGCTCCTGGGTGGTGCAAGTGGTCAACATGCTTGGCTGCTGAATGAACGGTTGGCAGTTTGAGTTCACCCAGAGGCGCCTCTGAAGAACCATCTGGCGATCTAATTAAAAAAGCCAGCCACCGAAAACCCTATGGAGCACAGGTCTACGCTGACATGCAAGGGGTTGCCATGTACTGAAGTCAACTCGACAGCAACTGGACTTGGAACCTACAAGAGGCAACTGACGAGTGGGGTAGACACAGAGCCCTCTGAGTCCTTGGGAAGGAGAGGGTGCCATGGGCTAAAGGGACCCTCCCAGCAGATGCAGGGGGCTGAGTCCAGGACTGGCACCATCCCTGGCCACCCTCACACATGCTTGGCCCTGGTGCTGACGATGACTGGGCTTCTCAGGCCTTTCCCTGCAGACCCCACTGGGGTGGGGGTGGCCCAAGATGCCACCACTCTGAAAATTTTTAGTAGTTTTTGCATTTTATTCTAAAAATCTTTCGTCCGTTCTGTACTCTACTCCATGAGCTGTCTGGAGTAGTTGTTTTAACATAAAAATAGGGAAAATTACTTAGTAACAAATAAAATTAGCCTTCCATGTATGGCCTGCGGCTGGCTTCTCTCAGAAGGAAATGGGAGGTAACTGTCCCGTGAAGGATGACTAAGAGTCAGCATTCTAGACCAAGGGAATGGGCTCAGCAAAGACAAGGAGGAGGGGAACAACGAATGCACCCAGGGGGCAAGTGCGCAGAGAGGTGGGGGGACAGGTGAGCAGAGAGCTGGGGGACAGGTGTGTGGAGAGATGGAGGGACAGTGTGCAGAGAGGTGGGCAGTGGACAGAGCACTCCCTCTCTGAAAATCACTGTACATCATAAAAAGCTAACATTTGAGTGCTTACTATGTATCCAGCACTGTTCTAAGTGCCTTTTGACCTCATGGCTACCTTACCCCACCCCAGTGCCGTCGAGTCAGCTACCCTAGAAATGATTATTGTCCCCATTTTTAAGAAGAGGACACTCAAGCACATAGAGGTTAAATACGTGCCCAGGGTCACACAGCATCTTTCTCCCCGTGGCATCATCATTCTCTCACCCACCCAAACTCAAAACCTGAGTCATATATGACGTCTTCTCCCCATTCATCCTTTCCAAGCACAAGTCTTGTCAGCTTCCTTCGTAACATCTCTTGCTGCTCTATCCTTTCCATTCTATCTGCTAAGCCAGGGTCTCGGGGATAGGATTTGGTCCCAGAGAGTCTGGCTCCAGAGCCTACACTCTTAATCACGTGAAACAATGTCAGTGAGGCACGCAGGCATCAAAGGGTCTTGGGCCTAAGCCAGGGAATATGGACTTTATCTGTGGTGATGCAGAGCTCCTGAAGGTTTTTGAACAGGGGAGACAGGATTAAAATAATGATTCTGGAAAATCAGTCTGGCCAGGTATGAAAGAAAGACTAGAAGGAAAGCTATTTCACATTCACGGCATGGGTGTTGAGACCCTGGCTTAGCAAACAGAATGGAAACAACAGAGCTGTAAGAGACATTATAAAGGAAGTTCGCAAGACTTACGCTTGGGAAGGACGAATGGGGAGGAGGCGCCATATATGACTCAAGGTTTGAACTTGGGTGGGTGAGAGAATGATGCCATGGGGGAGAAAAATGGAAATTGGGAGGGGAAAGACAGTTCAGTTTTCTACATGTTTAGTGTGAGGTGATGGCAGGACACCCAAGTGGAAACACCTAGTAGGCAATGAGACATAGAGCTCAAGTCCAGCAGAGAGGTCAAGGGGAGTGTGGTACCCGGGGCTGAGGGAATCACTGGCATAGAACTGACTCTTGAATCTACGATCATGGATGAGTTCTTGGAGAGTAAGAGACAGGCAGAGGGTGCACAGAGAGGACCAATGATGGCACTTTGGAAAATTCTCTCTAGAAGAAGGTGAAAGGTAGACGCAAAAGGACAAATACTGTATGATCCCACTTATGTGAAATATCTAGAACTGGCAAGTACATAGAGACCAAAGTCTACTGTTGGTTACCAAAGGTGGGTGGAATGGAAAAGGGGGACTTGTTGCTTGGGGACGCTGAGCTTCTGTTCAAAATTTGGAAACAGATAATGGTTTCCAAACACAATCAATGTCACTGGACTGTACGTGTGAAGAATGTTGAAAAGGCAAATGTTTTGTTACATATACATTTACCACAGTAAAAAAAAGAAGAAAATGAAAAGGTTAATGATACGTACACTAAAAAACTTACGATAAATGGACTTTTCATATTGAGAGAAAAAAGATTAAAAAAAGAAGGTGGAAGAAGGTCCAGCAAGAGAGCTCAGGGCTGTCAGAGGGCAGGAGACTCAAGGTTGAGCAGTGCCAAATGGACGGCGGGGGGAGGCCTCCGCGTGGTGCTGTGGTGCTGCCGAGATTGCGAGGAGAAACGAGGAGGGAAGTCAAGGGCCTCACAGGCAGAGGATGGCTCACCCTGATTCTGTCCCTGGGTTTTCTACTTCCCCCTCTTCCAGCTGTTCAGTTCTCCCTGGGCTCCCCAGCTGTCATAGCAACTACCAGTGCCACACCCATCAGTGAGGGCCACACTGATTCATGCTTTATTGACTCTGGTGTGGCAACATTTATCCAGCCTCAGACAAACTCACTAGTAGCTTGAAGGTTTACGAAGCTAATTTACCAAGAAACTAAAGTAAACGTGGAAAAAGAATAAGTTTCTGAATTGGTCTAGAAGCCGAACAAAGCTACAACAGTGCCAGCTTGAGGCAGACGTGGGGTAACACCACCTCAAGGACGTATAGGATCCTCAAAATGATTCCTGGTTTTCTTTGCAGGCAGGTCTCTGGTTCATCCACCTGAGTCCTAAACTAGAAAACAACTTGTGCTAGTCATTGCAGGTGCCAACGACTCGAAGCCCAGTCTCTAACCCTGACTGGTCGGTCGGCTGTAGTGGGAGAGAGAGGGAAGACGTGGAAATAAATTCCCAACACCATGAGACGGGCGTGAGCTTGACACAATGACACCATGGGGACTCAGCGGCTTCCAGAAGATGGTTCTTTAACTGAGTGTTTAAAGTAGGGCTTTTCACACATGGGGTCAGTGTGAGTGGGAACTGACTTGATGGGAACCAGGTTTTATTTTTAGGGGTCTTCCTATAGGGTCGACTCGACAGCACTGGGTTCCCAAGGTAGACAAGTGACTGCGGATTAGGTGTTGGGGAGGCGTGGGTCATGGATCCTTCTTGAGCCCTACTCTGGCCCTTTGTCTCTTGACGGAAAAGGCATTTCCTAGAAACTCGTTTGGGGTGCGAGCCTTCTCGTACTGACCATCTCACCTCGAGGTTCCCGTGGTTCCTAGTCCTGGAAGTCCTCCCCGTGATTGCATGATGTGGAGTCTCTCTGCAGAACCTTCCCTAAGGGGAGTTAAGGGTTCCTCTTCTGTTCCCCATGATAGCTTGTTTACAGTTTATTATATCGGGTCACATTGCTACAACAAGAAGCTTCACTGTCTCCTTTACAAGTATTTTCATCTTGTCAATGTCTACCTAGCACAGAGCAGGCTACACAGTAAGCATGCAAAGCTGACAACCTTCCCACTTCATTTGCACCTCTGTTTTGGGTCTTTGGTCCTGTCCAGCCTATGGACATCATTTATGTACCTGGTGTGAAGGCCAGTCCTAAACTCCAGTGAACTTTGGGCTCTCTCTGTCACTTCTCTTAGGGGTGTGGCCTGGGTGGTAGAGCTGTCTTTTCCTAGAGCCTCTCGGCAAGGCATCAAAGCTGTCCACTTCAGATGCAGGTCCTTTTCATTTCCTGTTCTGAAGCCTGTGTCTCTGTTGGACTAGCCCCCTGAGCGCCCAGCTGAGGCCTTCTCCAAAGCAGAACAGATCATCATATCAAGAGTTCAGCAATCATCTGGCCCACTTTTCTACATGTTCTCAGGATGGCTGGTCAGAATCCTACTATAAAAGTCCTATATTGCTGGAGTGTAAACTGGTACAACTCCAACTGACCAAATACGTATAGGTCTACTGCTAAACTCTGTTGTGTTCCACTGGTGATTGTCCATCCTTATCACAATGTCATACTGCCTGGGTTAGTGTAGCTTCATGATACATCTTTAAATTAGGTAGCATTAGTCCTCCAACTTTTTGTCTTTTTAAAAATTGTTTTTGCTCTTCTAGATTCTTTTTATTTCCTATAAATTTTAGAATCTGCTTGTTAACTTCAACAACAACAAAAATCCTCCTTGCATTTTCATTGAAATTACATAGAATCTATAGATCAATTTGGGGATAACTCCCATCTTAACAACATTGATTCTTCCAAACCATGAACATGGTATACTTCTACATGTATTTAGCCTTCTTTGGCTTCTTTAATTTCCTCAGCAATGTTTTGTAGTTTTAAGGGTAGAGATCTTACCTGTCTTTGGTTAAATTTATTCCTAAGAATTTAATTTTTGTACTACTGTAAATGGATTTTTAAAAATTCATCCTCCCATTATTCGCTCCTAGAATATAGAAACAATTAGTTTTTATTATGTTGACCTTGTATCTTATGACATTTATTCTAATAGTTTTCTTAATAGATTCTCTGGGGTTTTCTGTGTAAACAATCATGTCATCTGTAAATTATTTTACTTCTTCCTTTCCAATCTGTATTCCTTTTATATCTTTTTCTTACCTCAACAACCCAGTACAATGTTGAACAGAAGTGCTGACAGTGGCTATCCTTTCATTCAACATATCATGATTTAATATGATGTTAGCTGTTTTTCATAGATGCCCTTTATCAAATTAAGGAAGCTCCTTCTATTCCTGGTTTGCTGAGTTTTTCTTATGACTGGATGTGGCTTATCATTAAATGGTTTTCCTTCATCTATGAGATAATAAAATGAATTGTCTCCTTTATTCTGTTAATGTAATATATCAATTCATTCACTGATTTCTGAAAAATGAACAAACTTTGCATTCCTGGGGGAAACAACACTTGGTCATAAACTTTTATTCTATCATTGTATTTTATTTGCTAATATTTTGTTGAAGATTTTACACCTATGTTCATAAGAGATGCTGGTCTATAAGTTTTTCTTGAAATGTCTATATTTTAGGTTTTGATATCAGGGTTTGCTAGCGTCATACACTGAGTTGGGAAGTGTTTCCTCCCCCTCTATTTTCCAAAGGAGTTTGTGTAAGTTTAGTATTTTATTCCTTAAATATATAAGTAACTAGTGACATTATCTGGGCCTGGAATTTTCTTTGTGGGAGGAGTTTTTTAAAATAGAAATCCAATTTATTTAATAGTTTAAGAGATATTTAGATTTTTATATCTTTTTGTGTCAGTACTGGCAAACTGTTTTTCAAAAATTTGTCCATTCATCTAAGTTGTCAAATTTATTGGCACAAAGTTGTTAATGATATTCTTTTATTAACTTTTTGGAAACCCTGGTGGAGTAGTGGTGAAGTGCTACGGCTGCTAACCAAAAGGTCGGCAGTTCGAATCCGCCAGGCGCTCCTTGGAAACTCTATGAGGCAGTTCTACTCTGTCCTACAGGGTTGCTATTAGTCAGATTCGACTCGAAGGCAACGGGTTTGGTTTTTTTGGTCATTAACTCTTTTTTAATCTTGCTTTGTTTTTTTGATTCCTCTGTCTGGGTTGACTTCTGATTGCTCTGCCCAGTGTTCTAGTCTTGGGTTGATACCTGATATTATTGATTTTCTAACCAAAGAGCTTCCTTTAGTATTCCTTGTAGTTTTTGTTTGGTTTTTACGAATTCCCTAAACTTCTGTTTATCTGAAAATGTCCTAATTTCACCTTCATATTTAAGAGACAGTTTTGCTGGATATATGATTCTTGGCTGGCAATTTTTTTCGTTCAATTTTTTAAATATGTCATCCCATTGCCTTCTTGCCTGCATGGTTTCTGCTGAGTAGTCTGAGCTTATTCTTATTGGCTCTCCTTTGTAGATGACTTTTCGTTTATCCCTAGCTGCTCTTAAAATTCTCTATCTTTGGTTTAGGCAAGTTTGACTATAATATGTCTTGGTTACTTTAACATCTACCTTATGTGGAGTTCGATGAGCATCTTGAATAGATATCTTCTCATCTTTCATGATATCAGGGAAGTTTTCTGCCAACAAATCTTTAACAATTCTCTCTGTATTTTCTGTTACCCCTCCCTATTCTGGTACTTCAATCACTCATAGGTTATTTCTTTTGAGAGTCCCACATGATTCTTAAGGTTTCTTCATTTTTTTGTTTTGTTTTGTTTTGTTAATTCTTTTATCTGACTTTTCTTCAAATATATTAGTGCCAGGTGATTTATCTTCAAGTTCAGAAATTCTGGCTTCTACTTGCTCAATTCTGCTCCTCTGACCTTCTATTGAGTTGTCTACTTCTGTAATTTTATTGTTAATCTGAGTTTCTGATTGCTGTCTATGGATTTTTCCAGCTTATTAAACTTTTCATTATGTTCCTGAATAATCTTTCTAATTTCTTCAATTGCTTTATCTGTGTGTTCCTTGGCTTGTTCTGAATATTGCCTCATTTCCTTCCTGATGTCTTGAAGGGTTCTGTGTATTAATCTTTTGTATGCTGCCTCTGGTAATTCCAGGAATGAACTTTCATCTAGAAGATCCCTGGATTCTTTGTTTTGAGAGCTTGTTGAGGCAATCACGGTCTGTTTCTTTATGTGACTTGATATTGACTGCTATCTCCGAGCCATCTATAAGTTACTGTATTAGTTTACGCTTGCTTACTGTGTCATAGCTTCTTGCTTTGTTTTGTTTTGATATGCCCAAATGGGTTGCTTGAGTGAGCTAGCTTGATTATTTTCACCTTTGGAACTCTGACATCCTGTCCCCAGCTGGCTAGAGCTGTTATCAGTTTTAACAGTCTAGGAGTCCATTCACTTTTCTTGTATGAATTCAGCTCAGGTGTCCAGGTAGCTGATCATCAAGTATGTGGTACAGGCTCTGTCCTACAGTCTTAGAGGGGCAGGAGTGATTGGTGTATGTACCGGTATCTGATTGCAGCAGGGGGTCATGCTCTGAACAAGGCAGGGGGCTGAGAACCAACCCGCGAGTGTCTCTGAGGGAAGTGCGTCCCTGTTCCCTAGAGTGTGCAGGTGGGTGGGATCTGCAGATGGACCATGAGCACCCAATGTTTTTGGTTGTAAGGACTGGGAGGTACCAGTTATCCTTGGACCCCTGTCAGGGGTGGCTGGGTGACCTGAGTGAAGCTATCAGCCCTTGGACCCCTGATGTGGGTAGGTGACGACCTTGTTTAATAGGCAAAGCAATGTCAAACACCCACCTCTTCACTGCACAGCTGAGATGGAGTCTGCCAACAAGGGCCTATTCTCCTGAAATAGGCCCACATAGGTCCATGCAGAGGGAAAAGGTGCTCAAAATCCACAGACCGTTTATACCTGGACAGGAGCTGCTTCTGTCCTGAGCTCCCCCAGTTAGTGGAGCTGGCAAATTACCTTTTCCCCCAATTGCAAATTTTTTCCTTCCCAAGGCTGGGAGGATGGCTCTAGGTGCTTAACAGTGCCTATCTCAGGCCCAGGGAATTCAGCTGCTGAAGCCGGCTCGGGGGTGGGGGGGGCAGTAAAATACACGCAAGTCCTTAGCTTTTATCAAGAGCGCCATTCTTCTCAGGTTCCGGAGGTGTGAGCAGGCTGTGTGGCTTGCTGCTTCTCCCTGAGGAAACTGCGGCAGAACGCTAGTACCAGCCCGCGGCCACCGCTCCGGAAATGGTGCCTGAGGGCTCCCCGTGATTCAGGTCCAGTAACTCCTCTCCGCTTCTGAACAGTCTCTTCCTTCCCCTGCCCCTCAGTTCATTTTCTAAGCTTGCCTTTGATGCTCAGGGCTCCCAGCTTGTCACAAATATATTTGTTTCACTTGTGTTTTTGGGTCTTTGTTGTAAAGAGGGCTCGAAGGAAGCGTCTGTCTATTCCGCCATCTTGCCTCCACCTCCTGGTCATTAACTTTTTAGTGGCTAACTATCTACAGTGGTATCTACTCTCTCATTCCTGATATTTGGTAAATTGTATTTTCTTCTTCTGAATCAGTCTGGCTAGTGTTTTATAAATTTTATTAATTTTTTCCAAGAATCAACTTCTGGTTTTGCTGATTTTTCCTATTTTTTTGTCTGTTTTTTGTTTCATTAATTTCTGCTCTTCCTTACTTCCGTCCTTTGGGTTTAACTTGTTCTTTTTCTAGCTTATTTTTATTCTTTCATTGAGATACTATGCACATAACATAAAATTCATCATTCTACAGTACACAATTCAGTGATTTTTTTTTTTAGTATATTGACCATGTTGTGCCATCATCACCACTATTTAATTCCAGAATATTTCCATCATCCTAGAAAGAAATCCTGCACCTATCAGCAGTCAGTTCCAATTCCCTTCCCCTTGCTCTCTGGCAACTATGAATCCACTTTCTGTCTCTTTGGGTTTGCCTCTTCTGAACATTTCATATAAGTGGAATCAAACAATATGTGGCCTTTTGTGTTTAGCTTCTTTTACTAAGCATAACATTTTCGAGGTTCATCCATGTTTAATATGTAACTACTTCATTCTTTTTTATGGCTGAATAATATTCCATTGAATGGATAAACCATATTTTGTTTATCCATTCATCAGCTGGTGGACGTTTGAGTTGTTGCCACTTTAGGGCTACTATGAATAATGATGCTGTGAACATTTATGTAAAAGTTTTTGTAGAAATATGTTTTGTATTCTCTTGGGTATGTACCTAGGAGCAGAACTGTTGTATCCTATGGTAATTCTACATTCAACTTTTTGAGGAATTGCCAAACTTTTTCTAGTTTCTTAAGGCAGAAACATAGAATATTGATTTTTAGCTTTTCTCTTTTTTCTGATATACACATTTAAAGCTACACACTTTCCTTTAAGTACTTCTTTGACTGCACCACACAAATTTTTAAAAAAATTTTATTGTGCTTTAAGTGAAAGTTTACAAATCAAGTCAGTCTCTCATACAAAAATTTATATACAACTTGGTATATACTCCTAGTTGCTCTCCCCCTAATGAGACAGCACACTCCTTCCCTCCACTCTCCATTTTTGTGTCCATTCGGCCCGCTTCTGACCCCCTCTGCCCTCTCATCTCCCCTCCAGATAGGAGCTGCCCACATAGTCTCAGGTGTCTACTTGATTCAAGAAGCTCACTCTTTACTAGTATCATTTTCTATCTCATAGTTCAGCCCAATCTCTGTTTGAAGAGTTGGCTTTGGGAATGGTTCCTGTCTTGGGCTAACAGAAGGTCTGGGGACCATGACCCCTGGGGTCCTTCTAGTCTAAGTCAGACCATTAAGTCTGGTCTTTTTACGAGAATTTGAAGTCTGCATTCCAGTACCACACAAATTTTGATAGACCGTGTTTTCGTTATCACTCAGTTAAAAATACAGTGAAAACTATGAAAGCTGAACTTAACGGGACTGCCTTGTTTTTCCAGGTCTTTCAAGTTTTCCGCCTTTGACAGCGTGCAGTCTTAGCACTTTTCTATCGCTATTAGTGGAAAATATTTGCATTTTCCTTCTGTCAGGTTTGCGGCTTATACAGACTTTACTCTATTTTCTAACTCCATTTGTGCTTTCTTCTTTAACTCAGTTATATAGAAACATATCGTTTAATTTGCAAATATTTGGTGATTTTCTAGGTATGTCATTATTATTTACTCCTAATTTAATTCCACTGTAATGAGGCAGTCTCAATAAATCTTTTGAAATCTATTGAGATTTATTTTATGGTTCAGGGTATAATCTATCTTGGTGAATGTTCCAAGTACGCTTGAAAAAGAGTGTGCATTCTACAGTTAGTATGTGAAGTTTCTTTAACGTCAAATATATCAAAGTGGTTGATGATATAGTTAAAAATTTTTATACTCCTACTGCTCTTTTGTCTTAATGTTTTATCATTTATCAATACAGAGGTTTCCAAATTTCTAAATGTGATCGTGCATTTGTCTGTCTCTCCTTTTAACTGTCATTTTTTACATTATTTTTTGTAGCATATAGATTTAGGATGGCATCTTCCTGCTTGATTGACCCTTTTCTGATTATGAAATGTCTCTACCTCTCTGAATACCCCTTGTCTTGAAGTTTACTTTGTCCGATATTAATATAGCCATACCAGGTTTTTTGTGCTTTTCATTTGCATAATGTATCTTTTTTTTAATCCTTTTACTTTCTATCTATCTGTGTCTGTATATTGGAAGTATATCTCTTTTAGATATTATACAGCTGGATCTTGATTTTTTATCTTGACAATCTCTGCCTTTCAATTGCAGTGTTAAATTCATTTATATTTAATGGAATTACTGATATGGTTGGGCTTAAGGCTTATCAGATTTATACCATATGGCTTTTGGGCCTGTTCCTCTTTTCCTGACTTTGAGTAATTTAATGTTTTTTAATATTATATATTATTTTCTCAATTTGCTCTTCTTTTCCCCTTGATTATGGGCCAGGTGGCGCACAGTTTGCATTCAACTACTAACCGAAAGGTTGGCAGTTCAGACCCACTCAGCAATGCCACAGAAGAAAGGCCTAGTGATCTGCTTCTGTAAAGATTACCACCAAGAAAACCCTATACAGTTCAGTTCTACTCTATAACATGTGAGGTCACCATGAGTTGTAATGACTCAACAGCAACGGGTTTGGTTTTTGGGTCTTTCCTGCTCCCTTGAATGTCTAGCAATTTTTTACTGTTTGATGGACATGTTGTTGTTGTTAGGGGCTGTGGAGTCAGTTCCGACTTATAGTAACCCTATGCATAACAGAATAAAACACTGCCCAGTCCTGTGCCATTCTCACAACTGTTGCTATGCTTGAGCCTGTCATTGCAGCCACTGTGTATTTAGGGTCTTCCTCTTTCTCACTGACCCTCTATTTTACCAAGCATGATGTCCTTCTCCAGGGATTAATCCCTTCTGATAATGTGTTCAAAGTATGTGAGACATAGTCTTATCATTCTTGTTTCTAAGGAGCATTCTGACTGCACTTTTTCCAAGACAGACTTGTATGTTCTTTTGGGAGTCCATCGTTTATTCAATATTCTTCACGAACACCACAATTCAAAGGCATCAATTCTTCTTTGGTCTTCCCTATTCATTGTCCAGCTTTCACATGGATATGAGGTGATTGAAAATACCATGGCTTGGTCAGGTGCACCTTAGTCCTCAAGGTGACATCTTTGCTTTTCAACACTTCGCAGACGTCTTTTGCAGTTGATCTGCCCAATGCAACGCGTCTTTTGATTTCTTGACTGCTGCTTCCATGGGTGTTGATTGTGAATCCATGTAAAATGAAATCCTTGACAACCTCAATCTTTTGTCCATTCATCATGATGTTGCTTATTAGTCTAGCTGTGAGGATTTTTGTTTTCTTTATGTTGAAGTGTAATCTATACTGTAGGCTGTGGTCTTTGATCTTCATCAGTAAGTACTTCAAGTCCTCTTCACTTTCAGCAAGCAAGGTTGTGTCATCTGCATAACACAAGTTGTTAATGAGTCTTCCTCCAATCCTGATGCCCCGTTCTTCTTCATACAGTCCAGCTCCTGGGATTATTTGCTCAGCATACAGATTGAACAGGTGTGGTTAAAGGATACAACCTTGACGCACACCTTTCCTGACTTTAAACCATGAGTTATCCCCTTGTTCTGTTTGAAAAGCTGCCTCTTGATCCATATACAGGTTCCTCATGAGCACAATTAAGTGTTCTGGAATTCCCATTCTCTGCAATGTTATCCATAATTTGTTATGATCCACACAGTTGAATGCCTTTGCATAGTCAATAAAACACAGGTAAACATCTTTCTGGTATTCTCTGTTTTCAGCCAGGATCCATCTTACATCAGCAATGATATCCCTGGTTCCATGTCCTCTTCTAAATTTCACTTGAATGTCTGGCAGTTCCCTACTGACATACTGCTGCAGCCGCTTTTGAATGATCTTCAGCAAAATTTTGTTTCCATGTGATATTAATGATATAAAAATGATATTCTTTGCTAATTTCCGCATTTGGTTGGATCACTTTTCTTGGGAACAGGCATAAATATGGATCTCTTCCAGTCAATTTGCCAGGTAGCCGTCTTCCAAATTTCTTGGTATACATGAGTGAGCACTTCCAGCACTGCATCCATTTGCTGAAACATCTGAATTGGTATTCCGTCAATTCCCAGAGCCTTGTTTTTTGCCAGCGCCTTCAGTGCAGCTTGGTCTTCTTCCTTCAGTATTATCGGTTCCTGATTATATGTTACCTCTTGAAATGGTTGAATGTTGACCAATTTTTTTTTGGTATAGTGACTCTGTGTATTCCTTCCATCTTCTTTTGATGCTGCCTGCGTTGTTTAATATTTTCCCCGTAGAATCCTTCAGTACTACAACTTGAGGCTTGAATTTTTTCTTCAGTTCTTTCAGCTTTAGAAATGCTGAGCATGTTCTTCCCTTTTGGTTTTCTATATCCAGGTCTTTGCATATGTCATCATAATATTTTATTTTGTCTTCTCAAGTCACCCTTTGAAATCTTCTGTTCAGCTCTTTTACTTCATCATTTTTTCCTTTTGTTTTAGCTGCTCGACGTCAAAGAGGAAGTTTCAGAGTCTCTTCTGACATCCATTTTGGTCTTTTGTTTCTCTCTTGTCTTTTTAATGATCTCTTGCTTTCTTCATATATGATGTCCTTGATGTCATTCCACAACTCGTCTGGTCTTTGGTCATTAGTGTTTAACGCATCAAATCTATTCTTGAGATGGTACTCAAAGTACTCAAGGTTGTACTTTGGCTCTCCTGGACTTGTTCTAATTTTCTTCATTTTCAACTTGAACTTGTATATGAGCAATTGATGGTCTGTTCTGCGTTTGGCCCCTGGCCTTGTTCTTAGTGATGATATGGAGCTTTTCCATTGTCTCTTTCCACAGATACAGTCAATTTGATTCCTGTATATTCCATCTGACAAGGTCCATGAGTGTAGTCGCCATTTATGTTGGTGAAAAAAGGTATTTGCAATGAAGTCGTTGGCCTCACAAAATTCAATCATGCGATCTCTGGCATCATTTCTATCACCGAGGCCGTATTTTCCAACTACTGATCCTTCTTCTTTGTTTCCAATTTTTGCATTCCAATCTCCAGTGATTATCAATGCATACTGATTGCATGTTCGATCAATTTCAGCCTGTAGTTTGATCAAATGCAGAAGTTGGTAAAAATCATCAATTTCTTCATCTTTGGCCTTAGTGGTGGTTGGTATGTAAGTTTGAATAACAGTCATATTAACTGGTCTTCCTTGTAGGCGTATGGATATTATCCTATCACTGACAGCATTGTACTTCAGGATTGATCTTGAAATGTTCTTTTTGACGATGAATTCAACGCCATTCCTCTTCCAAGTTTTTGTTCCTGGCAGAGTAGACCATATGATTGTCCAATTCAAAATGACTAATACCAGTCCACTTCAGTTCACTAATGCCTAGGATATTGATCTTCATGCGTTCTATTTCATTTTTGATGATTTCCAATTTTCCCAGATTCATACTTCATACATTCCATGTTATGATTATTAATGGATGTTTGCTGCTGTTTCTTCTCATTTCGAATCGTACCACGTCAGCAATTGAAGGTTCTGAAAGCTTGACTCCATTCATATCATTAAGAAAGGCTATACTTTGAGGAGGCTCTTCCCCAGTCGTATTTTGAGTGCCTTCCAACCTGAGGGGCCCATCTGCCAGCACTGTATCAGAAAATGTTCTGCTGCTGTTTGTAAGGTTTTCACTGGCAAATTCTTTTCAGAAGTAGACCGCCAGGTCCTTCTTCATGGTCTGTCTTAGTCTGGAAGCTCAGCTGAAATCTGTCTGCCATGAGTGACCCTACTGGTATTTGAATACTAGTGGCATAGCTTCCAGCATCACAGCAATACACAATCCCCCACAGTACGACAAATTGACAGGCACATGGGGTTTGATGGAATTGTCTGGATGATAACGTCTTCCTTTAAAGAACATTGAGTTTTGCTCTAGCAGGCAATTCATTTCTGGCAATTCTCCTTAATCTTTCTGAGACTTGGTTTTAGACTTTATTAGGCCAGGTAAAAAAAAAAAAAAAAAAAAAAATTTTTTTTTTTTTTAGAGTGCTCTGAGTTGCAATCAGCTCAATGGCAATGGGTAGAGTAGCCCTTACTCTAAGGAAGAGGTCGTCAAAGAGCTGACTTTGTAAAGAGCTAGATTGTAAATGTTTTCAGCTTTGCAGGCCATATGGTCTCTGTCACAACTCAGCTCAGCTACTGTAGTATGATATCGGACATAGACAATATGTAAACAAACAGGAACAGCACTGTTTGGCCTATGATGGGTAAGATTTGGCCTGCAGGGCATGATCATTACTCCTAAGGCATGGCCTTTCTGATATCTCAGCACTATGTCTGGATCTTAACGAAGTATTTTCACTCTGGTTAGGCCAGAATTCAAAGTCTCACTGTCTAACTTTTAGTATGTCTGTTCTACTCCCTAGCCCATAGCAGCAACTCTCTGCTAGGTCTTGCAAAGTCTCACCTTGCACATCTATAGCCCAGAGCTCAGCTTAGGACCAGAGAACCCACATACAGACTTCTAGGCATACCCACTGTGTACAGCTGCCTCCTCTCCAGTTTCCTGCCCTACAATTTCCAGCTGTTTCAGCAGCCCTCAATTCTGATCTCTGCTTTATCAGCTCAGCAGAACTGCTGTGCTCTGCTTGGGCTCCACTTCTGTGCTGTGGACAGCAAACTGTCCCCAGGTAGGAGGTCAGGGGCCAGAGTTAATGTGGGGTTCACCTGAAGTGTTCTCCTTCTCTAAGGAAGCACAGTCCTGCCTATTGTTCAAAGCCTAATAATAGCTGCCTTATCTTTTTTATCCAGTTTCATAGTTGTTTACAATGAGACAATTCCAACACAGTTAGAAGCAGAAGTCCTGGAAATCAATGAGTAAAGACAAACAAATAAAATAATCCATTTTTTTCCACTGAAAAGGCCTGGAAGCAATAAAACCCTAGTAGCAATGAGCACAGCTAGAACCCTGATTTTAGTTTCTAAATATCTTTCTCCACTTGAAGAAACTAGGGCTCACTGGACAAGTGGCCGGTTCCAGGTGCATTTGGAAAACTATGTTGTGCTAGAAAGCAACGAAATGCTCAAAGACTAATAGGAACATGACAAAAAGACTTGGGACCGGCTTGAAGGCGCTCCTGCTGGCCAAATATGAGAAAATTCAAGGATGAGAAAGAATAATGACAGTAATGGCTTATAACACATTGGATTAAAAAAAGAACACATGAATCTAAAAGGGGGAGAGGAAAACTCTTTACTGAAGAATAATAGCTTATTATACTAAATGTACAAATACATGTAGAAGGAATGACATAATTAAAAAAAAAAACACAATGAAGTAATTTAGGCAAAGATCATCAATTGATGCTGAAATCAATGTTGTTGGGGAATAGGATATTCACATGATCTCAACTCACTACCCAGCAGATTACTTAAGGGTTCTTTGACAATGGAGAGATCTAGCAGATACCATCTTAACCAAGTAATCAAACTTAGTTATCACCAATAATCGGATAAAACATTATATGACTATGGAAGTAATGCAACAGCAAGAAATGTCATTTATGTAGTATTCATGCAAAAAAGTTTAATCTGAATCTAATTGTGAAGAAACACTGAAACAAACTGAGGGATATTCTGCAAGACAACTAGCTTAGACTCAGTGTCATGAAAAATGCCGATGTCATGAAAAACAGAACAAAAACGCAGGAGGACTATTCTAGATTAAAGAAAAAGAGACATGACAACCGAATGCAATCTGTGATTGCTGACTGGATCCTGGGTCAATTTTTTTTTTTTTTAAAGCTATAATGGAAAATTTGGGGAAAGTTAATTACGGTCGTAGTCTCAATAATACCACTGCATCGTTGTGAAACCTTCTGCATATAATAAGGATATTGTGATGATGTAGCAGAATGTCCCACATTCAGGAGATATGTGCTGAAATGTTTAGGGGTGAAGCATTATAACATGTGCATCTGATTTTCAATTGGTTCAAAAAAAATACAAGACAAAGAAATATGGCAAGAGATTCACAACTGGTGGAGCTAGAGGTAGAGTACATGGGTGCTCATTATACTATCCTTTCAACTTTCCAATAGGTCTGCAATTTTTCAAAACAAAAAGTTGGGGAGAAAAAGAGCTTACAGCCTAACAGACCCCATAAGGGCATTACAGTACGGCTTCAGTACAAATCACTACGTGGAAAATCTTAAGAGTACTTCCACCAATCTAGTTTAATCATTAAGAGACTACTAATAAATGCAGTAACGCTGAGTTTTCTACATTGTCTTATATGAGGTAGAAACCAACTGCATGGTATAAATGTTTGCCTATAAAAGGAAAATACATATTAATATTAAAGTTTCAAAAAAAAAGACTAGTCCTTTATTAAATTTTAATATTAATGTGTAGTTTCCCCAGAGGAAAACGGTATGTATTTTCCCTAGAGGAAGCAACTAGGAATAATTTAGTGGATGATACGGTACTTAATCAGGGTGTTGAAGAATGGCTAGGATTTTACTATGTACAACTGGGGCCACCTAAACTCCCTTGACAACACTCCCATCGTCCCTTCCTGATTTTTCTCCACGCCACTTATCGCCATCTATTTCCTCTCAGTAAGGTCCGTGAGGGTTTTTGTTTGTTCAGTTCTATATCCCTGGCACATAGCAAAGTGCCTGGTAAACAAAAGATACTTAATAAATATTTTTAAGTGAATGAATGCAAAGGGACCCTCCCAGGTAGAGAGAACAGCATGAGCGAAGGTAAAGAAATGGAAAAACAAGGGGTGCTTTGGGGGAACAGTTAGTAGCCTAATTAATTAGAGTGAAAGGTATATATTAGGATGTTCTGGGAGATAAAGCCAGAAAGGTAGGCTGATGCCAGATGGGGAAAGGCCATGAGCACAAGAACAGAGTTTGTACTGTACTTGGCAGGCAATGGGGAGCACCACCAATGGCATGTACCACGGGAGTCCCATGTGTGAAGTGATGTAATCCTTCTGGCAGATTAATCTAGTCATGCTGTCCTGGACAGTGAGGGTAACCAGGCAGGAGGCTATTACAATAGTCCAGGCATGGAGACCAGGAACTTGGCTAGGTGCAGGAAGTGGGAGAGAAAGGCAGTTTTGTGAGAGATCATCAGAATTTGACCGTTGATTAAATGTGGAAAGTGAGCGTTATCACCCCAAGGCTTTCACCTGGGTGTAGGAGGATAGAGGTACCATTAAAGGAAATGGGAAAGTCAGCAGGAGGGGCTCAGGACTCAGAAAGATGAACTGTGAGAAAAAAGAATGAGTTTCATTTCATCATAGCCTTCCTGTCAAATGGCTCCTTCAGTCCCTTAGGCTGTCAAACGGGGGTCCAACCACAAGCAGCTCTCCTTTCAAGGACAGCTCCTCCTACAGCCTCACCTGACCTGCATCCATTCCAGGGACCAGCAGGCCGGACAGCTATCACAGGTGCCTGATATCTACAGCTCTTCTCTGGAGCATCCCTTCAACCCATTTCCTTCCCACGTAGCCTCCATGTAGTTCCTAGCCTCCTTGTCCTGACCTCTCTCTCTTATCTGAGTCCTTCTTCCTTCATAAAAGGAGAAGAATTAGAGATATCTGCCCAGGAGTACCAGTCTTGCTGGCTGCAGGTCAGATGGGCACTCCTAAGAAGCTCATGTGTGGTGGGACAGGCGGAGATATGCCCCTATGGTCAGCAGCTGTTGCTGGCCCTCCTTAGAGGGAGAGCAGGAGGAGGAGAGGGAAGACATGAAAGAACAGGGCTGAGGTGGAGGGTGGGGCTGCGGCAGGACGCTGGGGTGGGGCAGGCATGGGGCAGACAGATGCCTACTGCTCCTCGATCTCAGCCTGCAACTGTGGGCACATCTTGCTGCGATCAGATAGCGGAGGCCATGCTCTGTGCCTGTCCCACCCACCACACAGGATACACCACGGTACCCAAGGTCGGGGCGGTCTCAGCTTACCAACAGGGCATCCTACTGACCCCAAACCACTTACTCTATCCTCATGGCACTTAGCCTCCCCCTCCCCAGTGCCCATTTCTGTACAGAAAATAAAACCTTTAGGCTGGCAGAGTATGGGAATTCTAAGGGGGCAGAGTTCAGCCTAGCAGAGGGACATTTGGGACACTGAGATAACTGGATTGTGGAGAGGGCTGGGGGAAGCATCTGGCTGAGCTTCAGTGAGGGTGGAGGGTAGAGAAGGTCCCCTGAGGACCTTCAGAGGAGGAGAGCCAGTCCACCAAGCGCTGAGCTGTGCGGCAGTGCTGTGCTGCCTGGGAAGACCAGGGCACACCTGCCCAGCTCCGAGCCTTCTCAGGCCCATGTAAAGACAAATCATGTAGGATATGTACCATCAGCTCCCTCTCCCCACCCCAGCCTCCAGGAGCATCCTCCTTCATCCGGGCCTATCCTCCACCCCAACAATGATCTCTGGCTTGAGTTAGGCCAGCACTTGGGGCCTAGTTTTAGCCTGGGCTTGCTCCTTGTTGCCTCTCCCTGCCACACCTACCTCCCCACCCTCACCGTTGAGTCTCACTGAGCTGCTGCCAGGGGTGCCAGTGGGGTGGGGTGTGGCATTACTACCTAGGGCAGGGAATACCACTGGGCAAAGTTTCGCCAACTTCCCTCCCTACCAGTGCATCAGCTTTCCTCTGCTTGGTCCTCTCACCTAGAGACAGAATCCCCTAAGTATCCCAGCTCTCCAGGTGCCTGCCTGGAGCCGCCAGACTGGCAGGGTCAAGGGGAGGAGCACTAGTACTCTGAAGGGAACCTGCTGCCATGAGAACAAGTCAGTCTCAGCAGTCAGTCTAGTGGGGGCATGAGAGCAAGAGACTGTCAAATACGTCTGATGACAGAGAGAAGGTGGGCTGGAATGGAAAACAGGCAGGAAATTCTGGCTGAAATGGGAAAAAGGGAGAGTCTGGGCCTAGCTTCAAGTTAGCAGAGGATGAGCCTTCACTAGTTGGCAGATGGTACTCCTTCCATGATAACTGAGGCAGTGGAAAGGTCACTGGTCTCAATGCCACCATTCAGCTCTTTGGCCTATAACCTAATAACTCGGACCCCACATCGAGAAAAGTAAAGTTGTGATAAAAGAGCTTCCAGCTGTTGCAAAGATAAAATGAGATCTCCTGCAAGTGAAAGTGTTCTGTCAATTGTAAATGATGGCAATCCCCCCAATGTAGGCAGTGAACGGCTGTAATCTCCTCTCAAGTGTCAGCTCTGGAGTTCTTAGGCCCTCGCACAGCACTTAGCTAAAAAGGAATCTGGGACACCCAGATGGCACTTACCTGTAGCCAGTGAAGTGGGAGCGAACTGGAGAGGCAAGATGGAGAGGAAGAGGTTCGGGGGTGGGAGTGTGCGCTGCCAGAAGGTTGGGTACAACAGCTCACTTTGGGTCATGTCTCCAGGAAAAGGGACTTTTATGGCCCCCAGAAGTCCTGCAGGGCTCCACGCCTAGGGATGCAAAAGGCAGTCAGTTGTGTCCCATCCTTCCCCTGGCTGCACTCACTTAACTTCTCCTCACTTCCTTGTTCTCAGGGTGGCTGCACCCTCTATGAACAACAGGGGGTCCCAGGGGAAGCCTAGGCCTTTGGTGAGTCCCACAGGGCTTGGGAAGCTCTGCCCTGTTCTCAAGCCATTCTCCTTCCAATCTTCCCTGCTTGTGCCCTCCTCAAGAGTACCCTTATCCCAGGCCTTCATCCCAGAAACGACGGCTGAGACTTGGAGCAGCAACTATGTGCAGGCTCTGTGCTAAAAACTTGCCATGCATCCTCTCATTTAATCCTCAAAAACCCGAGGTAATAGTAGCATTGCCTCCCATTTTGCAAACGAAGAAACTGAGGTTCAAGAGATGCAGTAACTATGCCCAAAGTCACAAATCTGGCTTTCGCTGACTCTAGATCCTCAGCTGAGATTCTTGGTCCAACATTCCCAGTCCCCTTTCTTTTTTCTTGCAGGGCCGTCAAGTCGACTCCAACTCATAGCGACCCTAGCCGTATGTAAAACACAGCGCTGGAAGGGACCTTGAGGATCACCCACTTACCGAGAAGGAAACCTGGGCTCCTAGCGATGAAAGGACACGTCCCCCAGGTCACACAGAGCTAGGGCTGCTCTGCAGCGGAGTCGCCACGTGCGCTACAATTCCAGACAAGCCCTCATTTTACATGGGGGCCCCTGAAGCCCAGAGGGGCTGGGACCTGCCCAGGCCCCGAATCCGTTCGAGGCCGGAGGGAACCCCGGCCACACTCGTGGGCCTGCCCGCCGCGGCCTCCACGTTCACCTGCAGCGCGAACCACCCCGCAGGCGGCCCGCCCGGCCCGCGCCCCGGGAGTACCTGTCGGCGGCGCAGGCCCTCGGCTGGGGGCGACCAGGCGCTGGCGCTGAGCCGGACACCGGCCCCGCCACCTCGGGCCTCCAGGCCGCTCTGCCTCAGAACGCTGAGGCCCCCAGAGGGCGCGGACGCCGGGACGCCAAGGAGAACCGGGGAGCGCTGGGCCCGGGAGGCAGGCCGGCCTGGCCTCGTGCCCTCGAGCCCCCTATTTCGGCCCCCAACCGTCTGCAGACCCCGCCGTAGCTCCAGCACACCTCAAGCCGAGCAGCTCCGGCGCGCCCCGGAGTCAAACTGCCCCGACTCCGGGGGCGAGGTTCCCATGGAAACGGGAGGAAGCCTTCTGCGCCTGCGTCGACGCGCTGGGTACGCCGGGAAGTGTGGTTTCCGAGCTGTTACCGGAGGCCGGAGGAACCGACGCAAGATGGCGCCCGAGCGTCGCGGTGGGATCCGACCTGCCGGCCTCCCCGCCCCGGGCTTTTGCGGGCGCTGCTGCCGCCGAAGGACAGGCCGCGGAGGCCTGGAAGGTAGTTTCTCGCGGCAGCCGCGGCTCTGAGACGCCTGGAATGCGAGGTGAAGGGCCCTTGGGAAACTCGTCCTAACGAGGGGCTGCCCTCGTGCGGCGCGGGGGGCGGCCGCGGCGAGTTCGGCGGAGGGAAAGTTAGAACGGCGGGAGCTGCCCCGGGATGGACCGACTGCCCGACGGACGGGAGCTCCTCGTCGCAGCTGGCGTTCAAGTAGGGCCTGGGCGACCTCTCCCGTCCCGCAGAGCTGTCGCGTCGCGTGGGGGTTGATTTCGAAGCCCTGTCACCCTGACACTCCCTCCGGGAACTTGGGGTCTGTTCCCGATCCGGGGCCCGCCATGGGGGGCCGAGCTGTAGTGTCAGCGAGCTGACTTCCCCGGAACCAGCGTCTCCACTTTCAGAGCTAGGCCCCTGGACTGAGAACCTAGAAACCTAGGATCTAGTTCAGACCCTGTTAGAGACTCAGTTATTTCTCATTTCTAGCAGGGAGGTGAGTATGACGTCTGCCCTCTCTCCTTCTGGGAGTCTTACCGGGTTCTTATGAGATGTCATTGACGGGGAGGCCCAGCAGTCCTTTAAAGACATAAACACACATTCCATTCGCTGTCAGTTTGGGGCAACTTCTTTGGAAGGAAATGAAGCAATGCCTTTCAAAATAAAAGATGATTCAGCAATTCTAGAAACATGCCCTACGGCTTTAGTGGTCATGTGTGCCTAAGAAAGTATATACAAGGGTTATTTCATGATCCATTATTTGAAATGGGGGAGAAAAATCCAACTTGTCAACAACCTAAATGTTTATTGACGAATGACCACTTAAATAAATGACAGAACCTCCATAAAACGGAATATGTGCTGTTATTTTTTAAATGAGGCAGACCTTTATGTACTGATGTGGAACGCTTCAGGTTATGAAGAAATTTTCAAAGCGTACAATAGTATGTTCATATACTCTCATTTATATTTAAAAAAAAAAAGATTACACACACAACTATTTGATTACATAAGTATGGAGTGTTTTGAAACAAACAAAAAAAAGCCCAAACCTGTTGCCCTCAAGTCGATTCTGACTCATAGCGACCCCATAGGATGGAGTAGAACTGCCCCATAAGGTTCCCAAGGAACCACTGATGGTTTTGAACTGCTGACCTTTTGGTTCCCAGTCGCCGCTCTTAACCACTGCGCCACCAGTGCCCCAGAGCGTCTTTGGAGGGACTGAAAAGAAGCTGGTAATAGTTGCTGCCTGTGAGGGGTGGAAGTGAAGGAGTGGAGAATGGGAAGGGAAGCTTACTTTGCATTTTATACTCTTTTTTTTTTTTTTGTCCCTTTAGCAGTTTGTGAGCTTTGTATACATGTAGAGTTCTTAGTCATTTGCTTGCCCTTTTTTATTACTTGTTTTCTATTATAGTGAAAACACATACCAAAACATCCTCCAGCCCAGCAGTGTCCACATGTACAAGTCAGTGACATTGATTACATTTTTCGTGTTGTTTGCCTGCATTTTTGGTGCGAGTAGTTTCCCCTGGAGTGCTCGTTTCCCAGGGTACTGAATTCTTCTCCAAGTCCTCTGTGGATTCTCCTTGGCAGACAGATTGGACCCTGCCTTCTGAGCTATACAGTCTGCAGGAGGGCAGGACCTGGCCTTGGCTTCTCTCCTGACACCCCCACCTCCAGCAGTCCCAGCCCCAGCCGAGGACTCCTAAAATGGCAGGCTGAGCAAGAGTCCCAGCTGGCTGTAGGGTAGCAAGCAGTCCCCAGTGTTTATCCAGCAGGGTGGGCCGGCCAAGTGGATAAAAAATCAGAACTAGCTTCTCTGGGCCCACCTAGTGACTCTAGGCATGCTGCCCATAAGCCCCTTGACTTCTAGTTGATTCCAACTTGTAGGACCCTATAGGGCAGTGTAGAACTGCCTCGTAGAGTTTCCAAGGCTGTAATCTTTACAGAAGCAGACTGCCGCATCTTTCTCTTGTGGTTAGCAGCTGAGTACTAAACCACTGCGCCACCAGAGCTCCTATGCTGCCCACAGACAGGTGCAAATGATTCCTGTTCTAGGGAGCACGCAGAGGCTGAATTCTAGCAGGCGTTGGTGACACAAACGTACTGCCATTGAGTTGACGCTGGGCACTTTAACCAGTGCTCCACCAGGGCTCCTTGTAGGTGACATGCATTGTTAAAAAATATCAAAGTTGGAGGGGCAGTAGGGATTTCCTGGTCTAATCCCTTTGTTTTACAGAAAGAGACTCAAGGTGAATTACTGGTAAAGCCAGGACTAGAAGCCAAGTCTTCTGTCCCCCAGGACTTCAGGGTTAATGCTGGAGGCACACCAGGGTCGATGAGAGAATCATTCTTAAAACTGTGTATGTGGCCTCGACCAGTGAGGAGGTTTGATGCCAGCTTGTACCTCTGAGTCGGCTTGGAGCAGTACAGCCCCCTCTCCCTCCATACACACAACCCGTGTAGTGTGTTATAGGGCAGAGGGTATGATCCTGGAAAGAGGGGACAGAAGTGACAAAGAGGGAGCCACTTAACTCTCCAACACTAAAATTCAGCAGAAGGACCCCCCAGGCAGAAGGGGTGGGGCTCACAGAGGGGCCTTCTTCCCTGGCAGCAGTGGGCTGGCTTAGAAGGTCAGGCTCTCTTGCCTATAGCAGGAGGTAGTTGATTCTCAGGAACCAAAGAACTAGGGTCAAGTGTCCAAGTGTCTTCGTTTCTGGAACAGGCTTGGTCCTGTCCAGGCAGGCGGCAGTGGCAGTGGCAGCTTCCCCTTCCTCCTGGGTATCTCCCCTCAGCCAAACACACCTGCTACCTGGTGCCTGGGGCTGTGTGGGCAGCTCACTGTTTGCTCAGGCCCTGCCCTAGGAGATGAGGGAGATGGCGCCCAGGCTCCTCTCTTGTCTTCCCTTCTCCCTTCCATCCCCTCCCCAAGACAGCCACTCCCTAAAAACAGGTCTGTCTGAGACACCCAGGAACTCTGAGGAGTCTTTACTCTGAGGAGTCTTCCTTCGAGGGCCAGGAGAGGCCAACCTTTTCCTGTAACTGGAGAAGGACCTGACTGACAAATCATGGCTCTGTCATCAAATTGAAACAATTTAATATGAAAATGATTTTTATTTCTAAGTACAAAGGCAGATGCTATCAAGACTATGAAAAACTGGCCAGAGGCTGTGAAGAACAAAAAGAAGACTGTTTGGCCCGGTGCTCTGTGACCCTGTGCAGTGCTGTGGGCTGGGGCTGGGGCCACAGCAGAAGACTCGGCCAGTTGTGAGGTGTACAGGGAGGCCAACCTGCCAGCTCCCCAAAGGGGCCCAGCTCTTGGCACCCTAGAGCCTCCCTGGATTGGGGACTGAGGTACCGTCTGCCTCTGGGGTCCCCAGGAACTAAGGGAGCAGGGGGTGGGTAGATAGGACTGGGGCGGGGAGGGAGACATGAGCCTTCCCACACAGGAAAACTTTCTTTTAATTCCTATGGCTGCAAGTGAGTGTTTAGGGCAGGGGTTGAGAGTGAAACTAGGGTGCTGTTGCCCCCAAAGGCACCTTCAGGCTCTCTACCACATCCCAATCATAGAGAAAAGTCTTGAGCCCTTGGACAGGTGGACATGGATCTGAAATTTAAGGCTATAGGTGGTGAGGCTGTGGGGACAGAGGCCTAGGGACCCTGGGGGGCGACTAAGAGAAGCATGTACGGGCTGACAGGAGTGAAGAATGTTGGTTGAGAAGCCGTGCTTCAGTTGTCTCTGTTTAGTGTCTAGGGAGTGTGGGCATGTGGGGGGCTCAGGCCTCACCCTCCTCGCTGCTGCCATCCACACTGGCCTGCCTCACTATCTTCCGGACCCTAGGGGTGGAGGGACAGCCAGCCTCCCCCTGCTCCTGCTCCTGCTCCTGCTTCTGGAAGGCCTGGGTCCTGCTGGCTACCAAGGCAGCGCTATGGAGGGCAACCACAGACTGGCGGGACTTCAGGGCAGGCCACGGCCCCTTCTGGGCCCTCTGACGCCCCCAGACCCCCTTGGCCCTTGAGGGCTGAGGGAAGGGCTGCGGAGGGTCTTCATCTGAAGACTCACTGGAAGAAAAAACCTAGATGGTGAGAGGACAGGGAAAAGTCATGGGGACATCTCTCAAAGGCAGGGCCTATCCTATTTATTGTTTTGCCTGAACATGGAGCACAGAGCCTGGTAAAGGGGAGGTACATAATGTTTGTTGAATGAATGCAGAAAAACTGAGCTACTTGTGGGTCCCACGTGCTTAGAGGGAAGGCAGCACCCAGCCCTACTGGTCCTGCTCCTTACCTGCCTATCACTTTCTGCTGGCCCCCAGCTCTCCTCAGTTCCTCCTATATCTGCCTCCCTGCCCCTCTGCTCCTTCTCTTGCCCTCCCCCGCACCTTTGTACTTGGTCCAGTGAACCACATATGATATGCCTTTTGGGTACCAGGCCCTTAACTGGGCTGCGTGTGTGTCTGGCTGGGTGATGAGTGAAGACACCCTGCCTTTGGGAACATCCACACCCATCCATCCAACCTATCCTTCCACACACAGTGCTCCCTCCACCAGGAAGCCCCTTCCAATCTTCCCATCCTCCTTGAGCTCCCCACTCCTCCCTGTGGGTCAGCCACCTTGGCTGAGAGTCATGTGTGAGGCAGGTGTCCTGAGGCAGGTGTCAGCTTCTGAGGTCTTATACTTGGGCCCTGCGGCACTCAGCTTGGAGAGTTAGCTGGCTTTAGAGGGCGGGTCCTTTGGTCACACTGAAATCTGCTGCCTCTCCAGCCCTGGATGGGTTGGCTTGAGGAGCCCACTCAGAACACTGCCTCTCTTCCCTGACCCCTGACCACGCTTCTGCCCTGAGATGGTGAGGTGCCTGCCACCCCTGCCCAGGATGTGACCCTGTCTCTTTAGAGACACACAGGACATACTTGAGAGGCCTGGTGCTGCAAGGTGTGGATGGACGGGGAGGAGGAGGCAGGACCAGCCCCCAGGGGCCCCGATCTCTCAGGAGACCAGGAGGGGAGCCAGGTTGGGTCCAGATATCCCCCTGCTCAAGGACTAAAGTCGAGCCCCAGTTCTGGTCTTTCTCCATCCTCCCTGCTGTCCTCCTTTTGCCCCCACCTCCACCCCATCCACCTCAGATGGGGCTTCTTCCCCGGGCTCAGTCTCACCTCTGACAGGTCACCAGACCCTGAGGTGCTTTCCAGCTCCGAGGGAGGCTCCAGAAGACTGATGGACCTCATGACCCCGCGGAGGTTGATACGGGCCCGGGGCCCAAGCTCTTCTTTTGGGGCTGCCTGGTTCTCCTCCAGCCCTATAGCCTTTACCTCCCCACTGCCCCCAGGTTCTTGCGGAAGAGCTGGGAACAGCGTAGAGACTTCTGGGGCCAGGGGCTCCTCTGAGGAGACCCCACCCACTTTCTGCTCCCAGACCTGGCTCTGCCGGCTGTAGAGGGTGGCTCTGAGTCAACTTGAGTGACCCAGCAGCCACCCCCCGGGCATGTGCCCACACACCTTTTCTCCTTGTCTCCCTGCCCCGTACCTGGCAGTCAGGATGCCCTGGTAGGTTTGCAGCTGGCGCAGGAAGCCGGGGTTGGGGCGGGCGATGGGCCGGAGCTCCTGTACATGCCGTAGGGCCTGCTCCAGGCCCCAGCCGTACTGCTTCATGGCGTAGGCCATCACCGTAGCAGCTGAGCGGCTGACGCCCATCTTGCAGTGGACTAGCACCCGGGTACCCTGGGCTCTGTTGAGGCAGGACAGAGTCAGCTCAGCCCTTCCCACCCAGTGTCAGGACAGAACTGATGGCGGAGTGGGCAGGAGGAGGGTGCCGGGACCACCCAAAGCCCAGGTGGGGTGGGCAGCTGGAGCAGGTGGCCCTGACCTGGCGGCCTCAATGAAGCGGTGGGTCTCCTTCCAGTGGGGCAGCAGCTGGGCCGACTCCTCGTCCCAGACGCGTACATTGTGGTAGGTGAAGCGCTCAGGGTAGAAGTTGTCGATCTCCCGGGCCATGTTTAGGATGTGGCTGACCCTGTAGCAGAAGGGCCAGGCTGACGTGGGCAGGGCCACTAGGCCCAGTGGCCACCGGAGCTGGTGGCCACTGGGCTTTTCTGTTTGGTTCTTGGTTAAGAGTGTCAGGTGGAGGCCATGCAGGTAGAGTGGGAGGAGGTGGAGCTAGATCTCAGGTGACTGTGACCGTGAGCAAACCCTTTTGCTCAATGGGCTTGTTTCCCGCCTAGCCCACTAAGCCTTGTGTTCATCTCTGACATTCGTTAGAGAACAGTTTTTGAGCTGGATCTGTAGGCACCGGGTGAAAGGGTCATACGGGTTTCCCAGAAGCACCAACAACAGGTCCTATCAGGGCAGGCAGCCGGGTCCCTACTGGGAGGGGAGCAGCCCCTTCTCCTGAAACAGGATCGGTAGAATGGGGCCCTTTTTGATTGGAAAAGACATCCCTGGCAATGCAGCGCCTCATTTCTGCATGGAGGAGGCTGTTTTATTTGCTCTTGGTCTCCATGCAAGAGAACAGCCCTGGGCTGAGATGGGTCCAGGCTACCTACTGGGGGGAGGCCAAGAGAAGCGGGGCACAGAAGGGCAGTCCTGAGGGGGTACTACGCTACCTGTTCCTCTGCAGCTCCTCCAGGTTGGCTGCATTCCACTCGGAGCCCTGTGGAGATGGGGAAGGAGAGGCACCGTTCCCCTCCCTCCAGCCCGTGCCCTCAGCACCACTCAGTTCCCCCCTGCCTGGCTGGCCACTCACCAGGTAGAGGTGGGGGAAGATGCGGGAGGCCCGGTCTTGCTGAGCCATGAGCAGCAGCATCTGGTTGTCAATGAAGTCGCGGTACTGCTGCAGCGGGCGGCCCAGGCGCAGCTCCAGGGCCTGGCGGATCTGCAGACAGAGCAGAAGCGGGGAGGGTTCAGGTGGCTTTCAAGGATCCTGACTCCCTATCCTTCCCTGTGGGCCTCAGCACCCTGTCCCGTGGAGGCAGAGGAGCCGAGACCAGGACTGGGCCAAAGCCAGGACATCTGGGTTGGGCCCAGGCCAGGAGGAGATGGGTGGGAAGCCCCGCCCACCTCCTTGGAAGTGATGCTCTCCAGGTCACTGGTGTCCAACACCTCCCACAGCTCTGCCCGGATCGCCTGCTCCATCTGCTCCTGCTCCAAAGACCTGGGGGCCGGGCCTGTCAGTTAGGACTTACTCCCGGCCAAGCACGGCCCCCACCTGCCGCCCTCCCCACCCACACTGACCGGCCAGGCTCGGTGCTGGGAGGCCGCAGAGACTCCAGGTCAGTCATGGCCATCCACTCGTTGAGGCAGCTCTGGTCAGAGCTCACTCTCTCCTGGTAGTGGGCAGCCCAGGTGAGGGCAATGCCCCCTGGCACCAGGCCGCTGCCTAGAGCTGCCTCACATGCCTGGTGCAATACTTGGAGCGTGGCCCTGGGGACAGGAGGAGGGGCTGGGCTCCACTGTCCTCCCTGCTGCCCCTCCCCAGGCACGCTGACATCTCCCAAGACAAAGCCGGCCCAAGTCTGGGCGAACCCCCTCCCAGCTCATCCTTACCACATGGTTTGGATGGAGATGGGCTTGAAGATCCGGCTCTGTCCGCCAGACGTCACACTGAAGCCCCTGCAAAGACCAGCGGCAAGGAAGTCAGAGGCCAGAGGCCCACCCACTGCCACCTCATGAGCCTGCTCTCAGAATAATGGCCACAGCATTTGCCAGCTATGGGGAGTGAGCTGGCCTGCCCAGGATCACAGAGCAAATCTGAGGTAGGGTGGAGTGGGCCCCAGACTCCTGGCCTAGGGGTCTGCTGCTCCCCAGTGCCCCACCACCATTGCACTGGTCACACTTGGTTATTACACCCTCTTGGCCCCTCCTCTCCCCTTGCTCCTCCCTCCAGTTACCACCTCTTACCCGTCCCCATCCAGATACACCTGGGTGTCACTCCAGAGGGGCAAGACCAGGCCCAGGGTGCAGCTGAGGGAGCTGGCAGGGGACAGAGGAAAGCCATCATCCCCCAGCACCTCAGTGCCTTGCCCCCTCCCTTCTTCTCCCTGTTCCCACCTGCTGTCAGGGAAGTCTACCCCCAGGAGGACTGTCTCCTCCTGGCTCAGCTCTTCTCTTGTGGACACTACCAGCAGGTAGCGGAGCCGGGGCGGCCGGGCTGCCTCCAGCTGGACCGCCTGGGGGAGATGGGGAGGGAGAAGCCCAGAGTCACAGTGGTCCAGAGCACCCTGCTGTCCCCAAACCCCTGGACATACACCCAGGCGTAGAACAGACATCTAACAGCTAAACTCTCAGACCTGGCTGTACCCCCTCCATCCATTTCTGCTCTTCCCAGATACAAGATCCTCGAATCCAGTGGTTCCCAGCCTTTGGATCTCATGGCCCCACAAACATAATGTTTAAGATTTTTTCTTAAAGAGGAGGGTATATGGTAAAAAGGGACAGTGGGACTGACATAGAATCCCCATTTTTTATTTCTGCCTAGTAAAAAGGTTAAAAAACACACACACACAAACTACCCTAACTCTTGCTATCGTCATTTCATTAAAGAAATGTTTTGTCACCAGCGAAACAGTAAGGACATAATCTCAAAACAAAGGCCAATACTTCCGTTGAGTGGGTTCAGCTTTAGGAAAGACTTGTTGCATCTTATTTCCACATTTTGCTGCAGACAGCGAGAAGTCTGCACAGGCGTTTGGGAACCACCATCCCGGATGTGGGACTCTCCCTTCCTTCTGTCCCCGACCCCCAGCACATCAGCTCCCAGTGGGGGCCTGCTGAGCCTTCCCTAAGCTCTGGTCAGTTTATGGACGACTCACACGACCAAAAAGGTCTTCTGTTGGTTGAACAGAAATTGACCTCTGTGTAATTCCCAACTCTGGACCTAGCTTGGCCCTGTGGGCTCACAAAGAACAAACCTCCCTGTCCTTCTACAGCCCCCAGACACCTGAAGCCATGAGCTCGCCCTGTTAACGCTTCTCTGGCTGAAAGAGCAGGGTCCATCGGGGTTTAAGCAACTCCTATGCTCCCCAGGGTGTGCCCGGCCTCACCCGTTGTTCCCCAAATACTCACGCGCACACACTCCCTGTGCTCCCCCGCCCCCTCATGGTGGCTCTCCTCTCTGGGGCCCCTCACCAGGCGGATGTTGTCCTGTGGCCTCAGCAGCTCCACCATGAGGTGCAGGTGCTGCCTCTGCTCCTGCTTCTGGGGACTCTGGGCCCCGTGCCCGTCATCCGTCTGGTCCCCATGGGCTTGCTCCACGCCTGGGGGCTCCTCCGAGGGCTCAGGGCTGGTCTCGGCTGCATCTCCATCATCCCCTGCGTCCTGCAGTCCCAGGACAGCCCCCCGGAGCACTGCAAAGCTCTGCCTGGAAGGGTGGTAGGAAAACCAGGATGGCCACTCCAACCTTCTAGAGCAGGGGTTCTCAAACAAGACAGAACCGCCTAGAGGTCTTGAAAAACAGACTTCTGGGCCCACACACAGAGATTCAAGAGGTCTGTAGTGGAGACCTGAGAATTCTCATGTCTAACTGGTCCCCAGCAGATGTTGCAACCACACTTTGAGAACTGACCACACTTTGAGAACTGACCACACTTTTTGAGAACTGCTGCTTTAAAAAAAAAAAAAAAAATTGCTGCTTTAGAGGCTCTCAAAGCTGCCAGCCCATCTAGTCTCACTTGTCTGGTAGGGAGGAGGTGCTGCGCCTTTTCCTTCCTTCCTAAGTCAGGAGATGCTGTAACTTGGTGAGGGACCCAGGAGTCCTCAGGCTCTGTCTTCGCATTATGCTGTTTGGCTTGTGACCATTGGCCTGAGCCACGTCCAGCTTGGTGAGTGAAGGAGCCCCAGCTGACCAGGGGGAGGGTAGAATCAAAGGCAGTCAGCCATGCCCACCAGGACTGACTTTGGCTGCAAGTCCTTCAGGGGGCCTTCTGGCCCTGACACCTGGAGTCCAAGATGGCAATGGCCAGGCCTGGGGCTGGATAGGGGTGTCTCTGTGTGTGGGAGCTTACCGTCGCTGCAGCCGGCTTCTCCGTTTGGATGCCCGGTCCTGCTGAGAAAGGAGTGCCCAAGAAAGAGTGAGAAAGGCAGGAGGGCTCTTTTCCCCTCTCTCTCTCAGTGGTACTGGGGGATGGGGGGCTATGGGGATTCTCCCGCCCTTCCTACAGGGGGCGAGGCTTCTCATCAGGGGCCATTGGCTAGAAAATGTGTCCGACGCCGCTCCTCTTCCAGCCCCAGTTCACACGGCTCCCGGAGGAGCTGGGGGCGCCCGGCCCAAGTCCAGGTCCAGGGAGGGAGACAGGGAGGGGTCCGTGGGGCTGGCCCAGATTCTGGGCCCAGAAAGAGGGCGGGCTCCGCAGGCCAGACTGGCTCAGGGCTCCGGATCCTGCCTCGGTGCCAGTTCCAGAGAGCCTCAGGAACCCCGCCCCCTCCAGCCTGAGTTTGGAGTCTCCCTCCGAGCCACCCCCAGGCTCGAGGAGAGGCTTCGCGTAGACAGGACGTGCTCCCCAGGCCCAGCTGGCAGCCAACTGCATGGGCAGGACCACAGCAACGCCAGACTCACCGTGGGCCCCACGGGCGTAGAGTGACCGCTGGCGGGAGGCGAGCGACTCACTGTGACCAGGGCCATGGGGCCAGGCGGGGGCACCTGGGTTGGCGTTGGGCGCGGCCACCTCCCTCAGCCCCACGTACAGTCCGTGCCCCGCAGGACCAGGAAGGAGAGACCGGAGCCACCAGGGCCTGGTACCTCCCCGGGGGCGGCCCTTAAAGGGCCAGACGCCTGCCCAGCCGGCCCGCGGAGCCGGCACCGAGCGGCCGCGGCCCCTCCCTTCGCGTCTCTGCCGGGTCGGCCGCCGCGCCCCGCCCCACTTCAACGCCGGGGGCGGGGCCGCGGCACAGGTGCGGAGCTGGGGGCGGGGCGCAGGTGCGGGGCCGGAGGCGGGGCCGGAGTCTGGGCAGGGTCCGGGCCGGGGCGAAGGAGCGGCGCCGGCGGCTGGGAGGGACTCGCCGGAGGTCCCCGCCGCCCTGCAGTCCTTCCCTGGTTCCTTCTCTGCGCCCAGGAATTGCCCTGCCCTGGCCTCCCTAACCCGCCATTAGGTCGCCCGGGCACGGCTCCACGACTCCCCTGTTCTGCTACGGAGCATGGTGGGTCTCAGAGAGGATCAGATCCCGCGGGTCGGTGGGCCCGCCCAGAACCGATTGCTCCGCGCCGGAGGACCCTCATACCCACAGCGTCTCCTCTCTGCATTTGTCACTGGGGAACCTCGAAGCGTCAGGCGAAAACAGGCGGGGATTTAGAAACCACCCATGAAGCGCACCCTGGATTCCCGGGACCGCCCTGGAGGTCGGCAGGGCAGGGCGGAGCCGCCTTACGGAGCGGCAGGGGGTGACTCGTCCAGTCCCTCCGATGCAATATACTGGAGCCAGGCCTGAGCTGGCGGGGTGGGGGGGAGAGGGAGGGGGCCGGGGGGGTTGGGGGGCGGTTTCCAGCCGGCTGCGAGTAGAACCTGGAGGCCCAGCCGCCCTCCTCTGGTTCTGGGAAAGCAGACTGAGTGGCAGCGGGAACCTGGGCCTGGAGTAGGTGGCAGGGCTCAGAGGAGGTGACGCTGTGGAGCACTTGCTCTCTAGGGGTACGTCCCCATGGGCTCAGCTCAGGCTCCCAGCAGCCCTGGGAGGTGAGGGGTGGCCTCCTCATTCTACTGCTGAAGAAACTGGCCCAGAGAGACCAGTAGGGGTGAAGCCAGGATTCCAGCCCAGGTCTGGCCCCCCCATGCCTGCCCCTGGCTGTCCCCTCAGCACCTGCCCCCCAGCTGTCCCCGGGCTCAGGCCCATTGAGCAGAGCAAGCCTGCTGCTGAAGGTCTCTTTATTTCCATCTTGGCCTCCATCACGCACCCGCCTGGGCTCCAGGCCCCAAGCCAAGCAGCAGACAGTTTATAAATAAATAAATTATAAAAGCAGAGGGACAGCGGTCCAGCCCCCCAGGCCCAGTGCTCAGTGCTCCCTGAGCGACAGCTGCAGGATCCGCTGCAAGTCTTCCTCCTCCTGCTGCCCCCGCCGTTCCCGCTCCTCCTGCTCCCGCGAAGACAACTCCAGGGCCAGGCGTAGCTGCTCCTCAAAGCTTGGGGGTGCTGGGGAAGGGGGCGTCCTGTGCGGGGATCCTGGGCCCCCGGGCTCCGTGCACAGTTGCAGGCTTTCCTGGAGGGCCCTTCCAGGTTTGGAGGGAGAATGAGAGCAACTGGTGAGCCTAAGGCTGGGGGAGGTGGCTTAGGGCCAGGCCAAGGGGCTGGGAACAAGTACAAGGACACAGTAGCTGGCTGGAGGAGGGAACAGACAATCCCTCACGCTACCTGTGATGGAAGGCAGCACTGCTGACGAAGGCAGCCTTGGAGAGGGCGTGGGGTCCTGGGCCCACCACCTCCCTGCTCCCCACCCACCCTGTCAGCTGCTGGCTCCTCCAGGCACAGTGGGGCCGAGCACAGCCTGAAAGGTCCTCAGGGGGCCTCACCGCTCCAGCTGAAGCTGCTCCTCATACACTGTGGACTGGGGAGGAGGGTGGGTGCCGGGCCGGGCATTGGTCAGGGCCTCCCAGACAGTCACCTGCAGCAACGGAAGCCCAGAACTACCACCTGTGCCCTGTGGCTGCAGAGGCTGGGCCCCCTGCTCACACCCACCTGCTCCGCCTCTGTGCCAGCCTCCAGCAGGCTCTGTTGGATGGCAAACTGCAGCAGGTCGTCGTCCTCATCTCGGAGGGGCTCATTGCGCTCTGCACCCAGCACGCTGTAGCCCTCAGGCACCTCAAACACGGCAGGGTCCACCTCGCACGGGAAGGGGCTCCCTGGGCAGATGGTGCCAGGCTTAGGCCGGGGCTCAGAGGCCACTGAGCCGAGTCTCCTGCCCCCTTCTGGCAGGGTACCTGAAGCTGCAGAGCCAGGGGCTGGCACCCACACGGAGCTTAGGGGCTCATCACAGCCACACAGATTGCTGAAGGTGATGCGGGCATTAAGCACGTGGAAAAGTGGGATCTCTGTGGGAGACAGATGAGCTTGATCCACACCCCAAGAGACCCAGACACGAGTGGTCTGGTCTCCTGAAGCCCCTCATCCACCCCTCCTGGCCAGAAACCACCCTGAGGGGAGGGTACCAAGCCTGGGGTCCTCCTGCTGCCCGGCCATCCTGCCTCTGGCTAGCCCTCTCACCAATCTTGACGGGGAAGCCAGGTGGGAGGCGCAGGGTGATGAAGTCACGCAGCTTGGCAAAGTGGGCGTTGCTGATGGCCATGAGATCGATGATGGGCGTCACCTGGTCCCCCAGGGACAGTGGGTGCTCCTCGCTTAGCCAAAGGGTTGCCTTGAACCTGCCCAGCCAACCGCCAGGTGAAATTGAGGCCCCTCTGCTGAAGGCCCCACCCTGCCTGGGGCACCCTCATCTCTGTTCGGCCACCTCACCGCCCCCAAGAGCTAGTGTCCTTCCATCCCGCCAGCCCAAGCTGCCCCCAGACCTGGGCCTGGACTGAGGCTCATGATGGTTTTGTGCCATGCATCTGAGTGAGGAGGGCAGGAGCCAGGCAGGGGGCTGCCCTCTGGCCTCGTCCACACCTCCAGCCTCTTCCTCAGCCTGCAGCCACCAGCGCCTCACATTCTGCTGTAGGTTCATGGACAGCACAGCCCAGAGGCCAGGACTGCTGGGGTTCAAATCCTACCCGGCTCCACACTGGGCAGCAGAGATAACCCATGTGAGGCTGCCAGGACAGGGCTCGGCCCGCAGTAAGCTCTCGACGTGTGGTGATGCCATCACCGTTACAGCTCAGTGGGCCCTCACGATGCCCACGTGAGGCAGGTGGCCAGTCTGTTCTCACTTCACTGAGGAGGAAACCAGACTGGAGAAGGGAGGCTGTCTCCTTGGGCAGGGCTGTGGCTCCCGGCACCGAGCCCAGTGTCTGTCCCCCTCTGCCACGTGCTGGCCCACAATAGCAGCTTAAAAAAGACACACTGAATTGACTCGAAAACTAAACATGGGTTTTTCATTCATTCATTTACTCATTCGTTCATTCATTAGGGAAGGGTGGCTAGTTCTCTCGGCCATGCCCAGGCTGGTGTTGGGGTCACGGATAAACCAGACCTGGCTCCTGCCCTCAGATGTGGCATCTAGGGGAAGCCACCTATATGAGCAGGTCCCTCATTCCACTGGGCCCCATGAGTGACAGGAGCCTGAGGGGTTTAGGAGGTCAGGGCGGGGTCCCCATCGCTAAGGTGAGTCCCCAGCCAGCCCCAGGCCTCACCTCTGTACTTTGCTGGACATCTCGATGGGACGGCCGATGTTCCGTGACTCCAGACTGAAGTTGGGGTCGAAGTACTCGTCGGGGGAAATGGCTGTGGGGTTGGTGGGGCTGGCTGCCTGCTGCACAGAAGCCTGGGGGGACCCCCGGACCCAGCTGAGCACTCAGGAGGGGACATGTCTAGCCTGGCCCGTCCTGCCTGATGCTCCCCTCCCCAGTCCAGCCCCGTCCTGGCTCACCCCATTGTGGGAGTGCTGCTGGGCCATCCCGAGGAAGGATTGGAACGGAGTCTTCCCTCCTGAGGAGAAGGGATGTGAGCCATGAGGGGACTTTGGGCCACTGTCCCCAGACTGCCCCTACCCCCCTTCCCATGGGCACTCTAGGGTGCCAAGATGGAGCCTGGGAGCCTCCTGTTGGGTGGGAGAGGGACAGACGGAAATGGGTAGGCCTCCCAGCTTGTCCTGGGATACTCCGGCCCCTGACCTCAGACCAGGGTGACCCCACCACGTGGTATGACTGGGCAGCAGGCAGGCGCACCTGGGTTTACCTTTGCTCCTCGACTTGTCTTGATCGGAGAGGTGCTCGGTGCGGGTGCGTGTCACCAGCTCCACATTGGTGGCACTGTACACCTGGGGTGGGGGGACACAGGGGAAGCTGGGGGCTCAGATCCTGTACCCACACTCAGCCTCAATGACACAGGATCTGAGTCCTCTTATTCCCAGAGACAGGTGAACTCTCGCTCTGATGATGAAGGAGGTGGCAGGGTCTGAACCCTGGGGGTCACCAACGAGGAGCTGCAGTCCCTGGCCCCTTCCCGGTGCCCTGGGTGGGGGCCCACGTTGGGGGTGATCCTGCCATGCTCAGCAGGGACTGGGCATCCAGGCCCCATTGAGTTCCCACAGCCGCACAGGGCTTCTGGAAGCCCAACGGCTCTTCTGTCTCTCCCCTTGCACTCTGAAGTGGATGTGGGGAAGGAGACGAGTCCCCAAGCCTCACGTCTCCCACCCTGAGGTCCCTGCCGCTAGTTTCTCCTGCCTTGGCCTCGTAGCCGCTAACGGTTTCCATCTTCTCAGACCGCCAGCCCCAGATACCACATTTGTTCCTGAAACAGACCAAACAGGAGCTCGTGAGGACCCATACCCCTCACCCTCTGGCCAAAGCCACCCTCCCCACTCCAATTAGCCTGCCCTGACTGCTCCCCCACCCCTATGCCAGCCCTGAGGTCACTTCCCATTCTGAAACATGCAAAGGCCTTGAAAAGGGTGTCTGGACAGCTGAAGAAGGACTGCGGATTAGAGGCTGTTGAGGAATTTACCAATAATTTTGGCAGGTGTAATAATGGTGCCAGGGCTGGGCTAAAAAGCGTCCTTATCTGTTAGTGTAATGTGCAGGAGCATTTAGTGTTGAAATGATACGGTGTCGGGCATGTGCTTTAAAATACTCCAGAAAAGAAAAGAAAAAAAAAAAAGATGCACAAGGCTAGATTAAACAAGATTCATAAAATATTGATAAGTGTTGAAGCTGGGGAATGGGTTCATGATACTATTCTCTCTTCTTTCCTATATGTTTGAAATGTTTCACGATAAAAAGTTAAAAATAAAAATGTATCTGATTCAACAGTAATAGCTAGTCTTCCACACCCCACTTTCAATGATGGATAGAACAACTAGATGGAAGATCAACAAGGAGACAGAAGACTGCAACAACTCATAAGCCAGCAGATATTTATAAAACCCTCCACCCAACAACAATAGGACATATATTCTTCTCAAGTATACATGGAACATTCTCCAGAATAGACCATATGCTCGACCATAAAACAAACTCAGTACATTTAAAAGGATGAAAATAATACAAGGTATGTTCTCTGACCACAATGCAATGAAGTTAGAAATCAATGTTGTTAGGTGCCATCAAGTTAGTTCCGACTCATAGCGAACAACAGAATGAAACACTGCCTGCTCCTGTGCCATCCTTACAATTGTTGTTATGCTTGAACCCATTGTTACAGCCATGGTGTCAACCCATCTCACTGAGGGTATTCCTCTTTTTCTCTGACCCTTTACTTTACCAAACATGATGCCCTTCTCCAGGTACTGATCCCTCTGATAACATGTCCAAAGTATATGAGACATAGTCTCACCATCCTTGCTTCTACGGAGCATTCTGGCTGTACTTATTCCAAGAAAGAGTTATTCATTCTTTTGGCAGCCCATGATATATTCAATATTCTTTGACAACACCATAATTCAAAGGCATCGATTCTTCTTCGGTCTTCCTTATGCATTGTCCAGCTTTCACATGCATATGAGGTGATTGAAAACACCGTGGCTTGGGTCTGGTGCACCTTAGTCTACAAGATGACATCTCTGCTTTTTAACACTTTAAAGAGATCTTTTGCAGCAGATTTGCCCAATGCAATGCGTCGTTTGATTTTTTGGCTGCTGCTTCCATGGGTGTCGACTGTGGATCCAAGTAAAATGAAATCCTTGACAACTTCAATCTTTCCTTCTTTTACTATGATGCTTCTTATTGGTCCAGTTGTGAGGATTTTTGTTTTTTTTATGCTGAGGTGTAATCCAGACTGAAGGCTGTGATCTTTGATCTTCATCAGGAAGTGCTTCAAGTCCTTTTCACTTTCAGCAAGCAAGGTTGTGTCATCTGCATAGCTCAGGTTGTTAATGAGTCTTCCTCCAATCCTGATGCCCCATTCTTCTTCAGATAGTCTAGCTTCTCGGATTATTTGTTCAGCACGCAGATTGAATAGGTATGGTGAAAGGACACAACCCTGACGCACACCTTTCCTGACTGTAAACCACACAGTGTCCCCTTGTTCTCTCCAAAGAACTGCTTCTTGATCTATGTACAGGTTCCCCATGAACACAATTAAGTTTTCTGGAATTCCCATTCTTCGTAATGTCATCCATAATTTGTTATGATCCACACAGTCAAATGCCTTTGTGTAATCAATAAAACACAGGTAAACATCCTTCTGGTATTCTCTGCTTTCAGCCAGGATCCATCTGACATCAGCAATGATATTCCTGGTTCCACGTCCTCTTCTGAAACCAGCCTGAATTTCTGGCAGTTCCCTGTTGAGATACTGCTGCAGCCTCTTCTGAATATCTTCGGCAAAATTTTGCTTGCGTGTGATATTAATGATGATGTTCGATAATTTCCACATTCGGTGGGATCACCTTTCTTGGGAATAGGCATAAATATGAATCTCTTCCAGTTGGTTGGCCAGGCAGCAGTCTTCCAAATTTCTTGGCATAGACGAGTGAGCCCTTCCAGCGCTGCATCTGTTTGTTGAAACATCTCAGTTGGTGTTCTGTCAGTGGCTGGAGCCTTGTTTTTCACCAGTATCTTCAGTGAAGCTTGGACTTCTTCCTTCAGTGCCATCGGTTCCCAATCATACGCCACCTCCTGAAATGGATGTACATCAACCAATTCTTTCTGTTATAGTGACTCTGTGTATTCCTTCCACATTCTTTTGATGTTTCCTGCATCGTTTAATGTTTTTTTCCACAGAATCCTTCACTATTGCAACTTGAGGCTTGGATTTTTTCTTCAGTTCATTCCACTTGAGAAATGCTGAGCGTGTTCTTCCCTTTTGGTTTTCTATCTCCAGGTCTTTGCACATCCTTTATAATACTTTGTCTTCTCAAGCTGCCCTTTGAAATCTTCTGTTCAGCTCTTTTACTTCATCATTTTCTCCTTTCACTTTAGCTGCTCAATGTTCAAGAGCAAGTTTCAGAGTCTCTTCTGACATTCATTTTGGTCTTTTCTTTCTTTCCTGTTTTTTTAATGACCTCTTGTTTTCTTCATGTATGATGTCGTTGATGTCATTCCATAACTCGTCTGGTCTTAGGTAATCAGTGTTCAACGTATCAAATCTATTCTTGAGATGGTCTCTAAATTCAGGTGGGATATACCCAAGGTCGTACTTTGGTTCTCATGGACTTGTTCTAATTTTCTTCATTTTCAGCTTGAACTTGCATATGAGCAACTGACGGTCTGTTCTGCAGTTGGCCCCTGGCCTTTTATGACCGATGACATTGAGCCTTTCCATTGTCTCTTTCCACAGATATAGTTAATTTGATTTCTGTGTATTCCATCTGGTGAGGTCACATGTATAGTCACCGTTTATGCTGGTGAAAAAAGATATCTGCAGTGAAGAAGTTGTTGGTCTTGCAAAATTCTACCATGTGAGCTCCAGCATCATTTCTATCACCAAGGCCATATTTTCCAACTACTGATCCTTCTTCATTTCCAACTTTCATATTCCAATCACCAGTAATTATCAATACATCCTGATTGTGTGTTTAACCAATTTCAGACCGCAGAAGTTGGTAGAAATCTTCAATTTTTTCATCCCTGGCCTTAGTGGTTGGTGTGTAAATTTGAATAATAGTCGTGTTAACTGGTCTTCCTTGTAGGTGTATGGATATTATCACTGACACACTGTTATGAACATGGACATAAAAATCCTCAACAAATCCTAGCAAAGCAAATCCAGCATCAAATAAAAAAAAAATTTTACTCCATGACCAAGTGGGATTTATCCCTGGAATGCAAGGTTGGTTCAACATCCAAAAATCAATTAATGTAAAAAAAAAAAAAAACTTTTCTTTTTCATCATATCAACAGAATAAAATATAAAAATCACATGGTCATCTCAATAGACACTGAAAAAGCATTTGACAAAAACCAACACCCTTTCATGATTTATAAAAAAAAATACTCAACAAACTAGGAATAGCAGGATCTTCCTTAACCTAATGAAGGGCATCTATGAAAAACCCACAGCTAATACCATACTTAGTGGTGAAAGACTGGATGCTTTCCCCCTATGATCAGGAACAAGACAAAGATGTACACTTCTGCCACTTCTAATCAACATTGTATGGGAGGTTCTGGTCAGGGCAATTAGGCAAGAAAAAGAAATAAAAGACATCCAGATGGGAAAGGAAGAAGTAAAACTATCTCTATTCACAGACAATAAGATCTTATGTATAAAAAATCCTAAGGAATCCACTAAAAAAACTATTAGAGTAAAAGTTCAGCAATGCTGCAGTATTCAGGATCAATATACAAAAATAAAAAATCAATTGTATTTCTATACGCTTGCAATGAATACAAAATAAAATAAAATAAACCCACAATTCCATTCCCAATACCATCAAAAAGAATAAAATACATTGGAATAAATTTAACAAATCGTAAAAACCCATTACCATTGAGTCCAACTCATAGTGACCCTATAAGACAGAGGAGAACTGCCCCCCAGAGTCTCTGAGGAGTGGCTGGTGGATTCGAACTGCTGACCTTTTGGTTAGCAGGCAATCTCTTAACCACTGTACCACCAGGGCTCTGTAATTTAACACAGGAAGTGTAAAACAAATATTCTGAAAACAACACAATGTTATTGAAAAAAATAAAATAAATGGACAAACATCCCATGTTTATGGATCAGAAGACTCAGCATTGTTAAGATGACCATATTTTCCAAAGTGATCTTCCGATTCAATACAACCCTAAACAGAATCTCAGCTAACTTCTTTGTAGAAACTGACAAGCTGATTCTAAAATTCAGATGGAATTGCATGATACCTAGAATAGCCAAAAGAATCCTGAAAAAGAAGAACAAATTAGGACTCACAAACCCAGATTTCAAAACTTACTACAAAGCAGTGGTAGTCAGGCAATGTGGTAGTGGCATAGGAAGAGACATACCCATCAATGGAAGAACTGAGAGTCCAGAATGAACCCGTACATCTATGGTCAACTGATATTTGACAAGGCTACCCAAGACCATTCAATGGAGAAAGAGTAGTCTTTTCAACAAATGGCGCTGGAACAACTGGACCTCCACATGTAAAAGAATGAAGTGGGATCCATACTTCACAGTATATAAAAAATGGATCAAAGACCTTAGAAGAACACACAGGGGCAAATCTTCATGACCTGGGATTTGACAAAGGATTGTTAGATATGACACCAAAAGTACAACCAACAAAAGAAAAAAATAGATAAATTGGACTTCATCAAAATTAAAAACTTCTGTGCTTCAAAGAACATTATTAAGAAGTAAAGACAACCCACAGAATGGGAGAAAATATTCGCAAATCATACATCTGATAAGGTGCTTACATTTAGAATATATAAAGAACTCTTATAACTCAATAAAAAGACAAATAATCTCATTTAAAAAATGTGCAAAGGATCTGAACAGATATTTCTCCAAGGAAGATATGCAAACGGCTAATAAGCACATGAAAAGATGCTCAACATCATGAGTCATCAGGGAAATACAGATGAAAACCACAATGAGGTCCTACCCCACACCGCCTTGGACAGCTAGAACTAAAGTCAGATAATTTTAAGTGTTTGCGAGAATGCGGGGAAATAGGATCCCTTTTACACTGTTGCTGGAAACGTAAAACGGTGTAGCCACTTTGAAAAGCCATCTGGCAGCTCCTCCAGTGATTATACACTACCCAACAATTCTACTCCTAGGTATCTACTCCAGAGAAATGAAAACGTACGTCCACACTAAAACTTACGTACAAACATTTATGGCAGCGTTATTCATAACAGCCAAAAGGCAGAACCAACTCAAATGTTCACCAAAGGGCGAATGGATACACGAAACGGGGGCTGTTCATACAGCAGGATGTTCTCAGTCATAAAAAAAATGAAGTACTGATTCATGCTACAACATAGCTGAATCTCGAAGACACCACGCTCAGTGAAAGAGGCCAGCCACAAAAGGTGACGTATCGTACGATTGCATTTACACGCTCAGACCAGGGAAATCCACAGAGAGAGAAAAGTAGATTAGGGATTGCTCAGAGCTGGGGAGCCGTGGTGAGATAAGCGGGTGACAGCTAAAGTGTACGGGGTTCCTTTTGGAGGAGATGATAATGTTCTAGAATCGTAGTGATGGCTGGACATATCTGTGAATATACCAAAAACTGGTGAATTGTACACTTCAAATGGATGAATTGTATGCTATGGTATGTGAATGGTATCTCATTAAAGCTGTTTTTTTTAAAAAAGTGTCTGTAATACAGGGGATGTCAGCACAGCTGGACCAAAGCAAAAGCTAAGAAGTTTCCTGAACACATCCAAACACTTTGAGGGAGAGAGTAGCTGGGGCTGGGGCCTGGGGGACGATAGTTTGTTTGTTTTTTTAAATTGTGCTTTAAGTGAATGTTTACAGTTTGTTAGTTTCTCATACAAAAATTTATACACACATTGTTATGCGACCCTAGTTGCTCTCCCTATAACGTGACAACACACTCCTCCTTTCCATGGATTTCCCATGTCCATTCAACCAGCTCCTATCCCTTCTGCCTTCTCATCTCGCCTCCAGACAGGAGCTGCCCATTTAGCCTCACGTATCTACTTTTTTTTTTTTTTTTATCTACTTGAGCTAGGAAGCACACTCTTCACAAGTATCATTTTATGTCTTAGAGTCCAGTCTAATCTTTGTCTGAAGAGTTGGCTTTGGGAATGGGTTTAGCTCTGGGTTAACAGAGAGTCCGGGGGCCATGTTTTCTGGGGTCCCTCCAGTCTCAGTCAGACCATTAAGTCTGGTCTTTTTACAAGAATTTGAGTTCTGCACGCCTACTCCGTCAGGGACCCTCTGTTGTGTTCCCTGCCAGGGCGGTCATTGGTGGTAGCCGGGCACCATCTAGTTCTTCTGGTCTCAAGCTGATGAAGTCTCTGGTTTATGTGGCCCTTTCTGTCTCTTGGGCTCATATTTTCCTTGTGTCTTTTGATGTTCTTCATTCTCCTTTGCTCTAGGTGGGCTGGGACCAATTGATGCATCTTCGATGGCAGCTTGCTAGCTTTTAAGACCCCAAATGCCACTCACCAAAGTGGGATGGAGAACATTTTCTTAATAAACTTTGTTATGCCAATTGACCTAGAAGTCCCCTGAAACCATGGTGCGGACCATACAAGACTACAAAACAAAAAAATAATACACGTGAGGAGTGTGCTTCTTAGTTCAGTCAGATACATGAGACCAAGTGGGTGGCTCCTGTCCAGAAGCAGGATGAGAAGACAGAAAGGGACAGGAACTGGCTGAATGGACACAGGGAACCCCGGGGCGGAAAGGGGGAGTGTGCTGTCACATTGTGGGGATTGCAACTAATGCCACAAAACAATATGTGTGTAAATTTTTGTATGAGAGATTAAAATAAATAAAATAGCTATAGGGGAGAACAACAGCAAAAAAAAAAAAAAAAGGTGTCTCAAGTCTGTTACTGGATGGGGGCGTATGTTCTCAGAGAAATGGCCCTTTTCCCAGAGGTCAGGCTCCCAGGTCCAAGAAGGACTCTGCCCCAAACACCGTCTTACTGACAGGAAGCCAAGCGTTGGTGCAAACAGTGCTTAGGGGGCCAGCTGCCCTAAGCCACAGCCAAAATCCTTGTTATGGGAAAGAAGGAGAGGTCAGAGGTCAAGAAACTGGGGCTACCCTGCCCAACTCCCTACCCAGGAGCACAGCTGCTAGGATAGACAGGCACATGGTGGATCACAGGGGCCCAGGAGGCCCCATCACCCACAGGCAGTCTGGGTGAGACCCCTGGCCTCTGGTCACCCCTCCCATCTGAGCCACCTCTGGTGACCATCCCAGCCTCCTGGAGGCCTGCTGTCATTCCTAGAGGCCACTGTCACCTGCCCCCTGTCCCACCCACGATGGCCAGGCCCAGCTGACCTCTCGAAGGCCACGTTGCGAGTGTCCAGGTGGGTGGAGACAATAGGAGAGGTCAGGCGGCTGGCCACATGCTCCTCACTGGGCCGCATGGCTGCCAGCAGCACTTCTGGGTCGTGAAGGGTGAGCCCCAGCATCTCCGTGTGCACCACCTGCCGGTCATGGTCCACCTCCATCACCAGGGCTCCTGCCTCTGCCGGCCAGCATGGGTGGGATGGGGTACCAGTCAGTCCAGGCCCCAACCAGAGGTGAGAGGGCCATTGCAGTGCCCTCAGCCCCCCTCCACCCCTGCCTCAGTTTCCACATCTGGGGAGTGGAGAAAAAGGACAGCATCATTCTGGAAAGCCCAGTGGCCCTGGGCTCACCCTGGCCCTTGAAGATGAAGCTCCTCCGGCCACGCTGCCAGGTCATGTGCTCGAAACCCAGGAGGCTGGTATCCACCCTCAGGCTCTGGCCTCGCTTCCACACGCGGTACACGTCGCTTGGGCACATCTTAGACACGAGCGGCACTGTGGGGCACCGGGGTCACTATGCTGCTGCCCCAAAGCCCACCCCGAGCTCCCAGGGCCGGGTCTCACTCACCCCAGCTGGTGAACTCCCACTTCATCTCCACGTAGAAATCAGGGGCCTGAGATGGACCAGAGCTGCCGTCAGGGCCCCTCCTGGTGCTCGGTGGCCAGTGGGCTGAGGGCTCCCTGTCCATACCCCCTTTCTGGAGCCAAGCCCTTCACCTGGCCCTGATGTGACACCCCCGCCCCGATCAAACCCTGCCTGGAAAAGAGGGACCAAATGGCGCCCCGAGAGGGTCTTTGGGGATCAGGCTATAGCAACTGGTGGCCTGGGGGTCAGTCTCAATGGCCACTAGTTGGCTGGGGGTCCTGGGGGGCTGCCCCTCTGGGTCTGAGTCTTTCTCTACAAAGGGGGCAGAATGACCTCCTCTGGGCCTGGCCCTGGGGTGGGGAGCATGGGGGTCAGCATGTGCCCTAGCAGTCGGGCCCCTCTGCCTACTTTGAGATGAGTGGTCCCCAGTGTCTGGCACAGGATCTGGCCTTCCAGGAGCGCAGGCCACATCAGCCGAGTTGACCTGACGCTCCCCCCCCAGGGAATCTGCACTTGCCAGAAGGCCAAAGGCCCGAAGTGCCAGAGCTCGGGGACCCTTGACACTGGCAAAGGCTTTCCTTCCAAAGGGTCCAGTCTCATCCTCAGGTCTCCTACATGACCCTGGGCTAGGGGTCAAGAGAGCCAGACCTCGTCCACAGTGGTGGGAACACCAGGCCCAGCACAAATGACCGGGGTGGCCCCCTACACCTCTGTGCCCACTGTACCTGGCGGAGTTTGTTGAGCAATTCTGGAATGCCAGCTAGCCTCTGTGTGGCCCGTTGGTAGTCACGATACTGGAGCACCAGCTGCACCATCTCAGGGTCCCCTGTGCTGACGGCCTCCTGCAGGACTTGGGGGCACCAGGCTGCTGAGGGGGGCTGTCTTGACAGCCCCAGGCCTGCCAGCTCACCCCTACCCATCCACCCTGCTGCCAGCTTCCTGGGGAGCCCCTTTGCCTTCTGCAGTACCTGCCCAGCCCTGGAGGCTCTCTTTGCCCACGTTGGCATTGTGTCGAAGGAGGACTCTTACAGACTCCAGGTTCCCCAGGGACACTGCCAGCTCCAGAGGGGTCCGCCCCCGGGGGTCCTCCTGTTCAATGTCATGCTGGGGGTGATGGGAAACTCAGCAAGGTAAAAGAGGAGGGGCTGAGGCAAGGGGGGCACTGGGCTGAACAGGGTTGGGGATAACTACAGGAAATAAGGACAGCTGACAGGCTAGGGAAATGGCAGAGGGTGGCCGGAGTGTTCTGGCAGGGAAGGGGGAGGGCCTGCCCACCGCTCCCGCCCTCTCCCAGGGGTGGAGGTGCTGGCCAGGCAAAGGTGCAGGTACTGGGTGTTAGGAGTTTGGACCAGCCTGGGGACCAGGACCAGATTGGGGACCGGCCAGGACCGGGTTTCTCGTTCCCAGCCTAGCTCAGGGGCGATGCGAGTCGGCGGCTTAATGCAGCGAGAGGTGGGCAGGCGAGGCGGGGAAGGCCCAGCCGAGGGAGAGCCGAGCTGGGAGCCAAGGCCAGAGGCGCGCGCGGGGCAGGTGGCCTAGGTTTCGGATCAGGCCGGCAGTGGAGCCCGGCTGCGGCTGCTGAACTCCATGGGCCGGCGGCCTCCAGGAGGGGCGCCGCGGCTTGGGGCATGGGCCCAAAAGACGGGCCGGTGCCCGGCGGGCCTCACCTGGCGGCTGTGCAGCGCGGCCTCCAGTTCGCGGTGCCGGTTTGCCCAGACGAGCCGGTGCAGCGGGAAGGTGGGGCCCGGGCCGGCCATGCTGGCCTCAGCGCCGCATCGTGGGCGGGGACGGCCCCGCCTCGCTCCGGGCCTGCCGCGGCCCCTCGCCTTCCTCCGAGCCGGCGGAGCTGCGCCCCCAGCGGCCCCGCGCCCCCCCCCCCCCCCCGGCAACAGCGGCAGCGGCGGCTCGGGCGGCGGGAGGCGAGGCGGGGCCGGGGGCGGGGCCGCGCCTGCCGGGGCGGGGCCGAGGGCCGCGCGTTCTCGCCCCCCCGCAGCCATGGCAACCGCTGCCGGGCAGACCAGCGCTGCGGGGCCGCCGGGGCCACGGCTCGCGCGGGAGAAAAGCCCGGATCTGGGTCTCCGAGCCGCCCGGACCAGCAGGGGTCTGAAGGGAGGCGGGCCGGGGGCGGGGCTGGCCTGCAGCTCCGCCCGCGACCTGCAGGGGGCGCCCCAGGCCCGGTGCAGACCCCTCCTAGTGAGTAGGGAAGGGGAAGGCGGGGGCCGGGCGGGGCGGCGGGCCGGGGGCGGGGCGGCGGGCCGGGGGCGGGGCGGCGGGCCGGGGGCGGGGCGGCGGGCCGGGGGCGGGGCGGCGGGCCGGGGGCGGGGCGGCGGGCCGGGGGCGGAGATCGCACCTCCCCCGGGAAGTGCGCGGCGAGTGCGCGTGCGTGCGGGCGGGTCGGGGTCCTGCGGCCTCGGGCAGTCCGGGAGTTCACGCCCCAGCGCGCCTTCTCGCCCCTCCCTTTCGGGGCCCGACCTCTCCACCTAGCAGGTGTGTGCGGATGAGGCGGGGGCCCTGGCTCCCGTGCCGCCCCCGGGTAGCCCGCCGAGCGTCTCGCTCAGAACTGGGCGCCCCGCAGATGCCCCCACATGCTGGCATGAAGCGTCCTCCCCCAGGGACCCGGGCTGTGTCTGGAGGCCGCCACACCCCGGGCTGGGCCCCGCGATGCGGGAGGCGGCCCAGGGCGCTGTCATCGGGGATGGGAGTACTGGGTGGGAGATAGACCCGGCCAGGGCCTGAGCTCTCCGATGGAGGCGGGTCCGCGGTGACAGCCACCTTTTCACCGCTCGCAGCCCTTTGCGGAGGCTGCACTTTGCTGCTGGTGTCAGGAGAGGAAGGAGCGTTTTGAAATCGGGGCGGCCTCCACCCACACCGGAACCAGTGCAGGCCTCCTTCGGCTTACTTCCTGCCTGGCCCTTGGTCACCCAGACCTGGCCTGGGGTCTCCAACCGTGGTCCTGTTAGGCGGTGAGTCAGCACTAGGCAGGAGCTTGGTCAAGGCTGACCCTCTGGCCTCATTTTCCCTATCTGAAATGACTGGATAGTTTGATCTGGAAGGGCTTCAGGTGGTTGGACTGTGGCCTGAGGTCACCTCCTGCCCAAGGTCTTCTTCCTTTCTGAGTCACTGGGCTAGGAGGCTGCATTCCCATTGTGGGCAGGTGGCTTCCGTGCCATCTGGGGTCACTGCCACCCCACTCTGTGGTGTCATCAGGTCACCTGTGCTGTCCTGGGGTCTGCAGCAGCTCAAAGGCCTCAATGCCCAGCATGCCAGACCCCGCTGGCCATCCCTACCGCACCCTCTCTAGCCTCCAGCTTTCTTACCCTTCCCAAACCCTAATCTAGCGGATTTTTTCAGGCCTACCTTCTGATTTCTGCCATCAAAAATACATCTCCCTGCCGGCCTTAATTCCATGACATCACCTTCTCAACCCCCTCCCCTCTTGCTCCCTGCCCAACACCCTCTCTGTCCCCCATCACCCTCATGCGGCCTCCAGGCCCATATCTCAGATCCTGGTGGTCATCTCTGTGGCCAGGCCTATCTGAGTAACCCCACTCAGTGTGTCCTGAACCAAATCCAACCATATTCACCCCGTCCCCTCACATCAGCTCTGCTTCCTGGCTGTTCTCCCTCAGAATGGTACATGGACCTCATCACCCAGCTCCAGCCCTGAGTGCCACCCTGGGCTCCCACTCTCTCCTCCCCAAGTCTTGCCCATCCTGCTGGGCCATGTTCTTCCCATCTGACCTCTTTTAGTCTCTTCCTTCACCACCACCATCTTGATGCCATCTCTGGCCTGGGCAGAAGGAGTAGGCTCCCAGTCTCCCTGCCTCCTGGCTCTGCCTCCCTCCACACGTCCTGCACAGTCATCAGTGACTTGCTTTAGCGCCAGCTCTCACCACCCCAGCCTGTTTGGAGCTTTCATGGCTGACCCAGAGCCTATCAAATAGAGGTCAGCCTCCTTGTCCACTCATGTCTGCCTTCTGTAATCACTAACTACACGCCAGGCTCAGCTTGATTGATTCTGGCACTCGGGACTCCATGCCATGGCTCCTCCCACCGTGTTCCTGCCAACCAGAGCCCCTCTTGACCGCCTGGCCCCTCCCCACTGCTTCTAGAGCCTGCAGCATCCCCAGCAGCCTTCCCTCTCCAACCGGGATGCTGTGCCCTGGCCATGGGTCCCTCAGCCTAGCTGATGAAACCCTGCATGGGGTGGGCGGCCACACACACCCACTCCATTGCCTGTGGGGGAGCCCGTAGGGCAGCGGCAGGGGGAGAGGGAGTGCGGCAAATCCTCAGGTGGTTTAGAGGCCTGGTGCTCCGGACCCCTCAGACCTCAGGGACCCCGACTGGGGCGCTAAGTGAGGCGCTAAGTGAGGCCATAGGGGAGGCCAAAGCCAGTGGGGGCCAAGGGTCCAGGGTCTGCAGGGAGGCCTGGAGGCCAGAGGACCCAGTTACAACTGGCCATGGGGGAGGGGTCCTCAGCACAGGGCCTGGCATGCAGGGGTGCTCGGTCAGGCTAGGAGGGTCCTGGTCAGCCCCAGACATGACTGTTGGCACCTCCTGCTTCCCTGGGAAGTGGGCAGGACACTCCGGAGGAGGGGGAAAGGGTATTGCACAACCACCAAGAGGGGACGGGGCTGCTGGGTGCATGGTGGAGGGGCGCCGAGGGAGAGGTCCCTGCCCAAGGAGGGCCTGGCCCCCCGCGGGCTGGCCCTGGATGCCCACCATGCGGTGGAGGGCCCACCTGGCCTCCCGGCTGCCTGCTGGAAGACCCTGTTCCCTCAAGCCCCGGCTCAGTGGAGGCCGAAGAGCGGGTCACTGGGCCCAGTAAGAGTCGGATACAGCCAAGGAGTCAGGCACCATTTTTTATAAAAACGCATAGTCTCATTTTCCACTCTTTAAAATCACATTCAAAAATCCGCAAAGAGACGCACCGGGGAGTAGATGGGGGAGGGGCGCCGCCCCAGCCCCGGGGGAGGCGGCACCACACAAAGTATCGCGACTGGCACGAGGGGGCATGCGGCGAGGTGGCGCTCTGCGGGCGTGGCACTGACGGACGGGGAGGGGGGTAGACAGCCCGGGGAGGCACATGGACCATGGGGAGAGGGCTGGTCCCACCGTGTCCCCTCCCTGCTGTTGCCTGGCCCCAGGTTGGCCCCTCATCCTGGGCAGGGGAGGCTTCGGCCCAGCCCAATGTTTGGCACGTTCCGTAGTGGCCTTTCTCTGGTCCCTGAGCCCGGGCCTGCAGGGAGGGCAGCAGCACCCACTGCCATGCCACCACCTGGCCGAGGCCCACAGTGTCCAAGGAGGCAGGAACAGAGGTGGCCAGGGACACAGGAGCTTTTTCCAAACAAGGGCAATGGAGCCCAAGTCACTGTGGGTGGCCCTGGGACCAGGGAGACACAGGCCTTTTCCTTCCTCCAGCTGGCCGGTGTGCAGTATAGCGCGGGCCTCCACCGCTCTGGGGTTGATTCAAGTAGCATCCCTGTGCCTTGCCCTCCCCTGGTTGCGCCTCCCAGCGTACCCGAGGCACAGAGCTCGTGGGACATCACCACCAGGGAAGGGGCTGGAGGCTGCCCAGGGCCGTTGCTCTCCCCCAACAGGAAGACACTAGAAGCAGGCGACCCCTGGAGGGGCCAGGCTGGGGGCGGCTGGGTGGGTGGCAGCAGGAGCTGAGGCAAGCGGACCCCTCCCAGGGGGCTGGGCCAGGTTGGGGCCACAGGAAATCACAATAATTACAAAATAAAACCTTTCCGCTTTGCGGGAAAACAAATAATAAAAATTGAACAAAATAAATTAGAGGTTTATAAAAGGCGGGCGGGTGGTGGGCAGGTGGTCAGAGGCCATTGGCGCTGCCGCGCTGGATCAGCGGCACCTTGCTCAGCTCCACGACCGGCGAGCGCGGCTTGTTCTTCATCTTGGGTACCCGCTGCACCAGCTGCTGGGCCTCGCGATAGGCGTCCCGTAGCTCCTTCTTCCACTGCACCAGCTCGGGGTCGCTCTGCACAGCGCCGCGTGTAGTCAGATGGGGCGACCCTGCAGGTGCCCACCCGCCTGCCTGCCAGCCCAGGGCCCACTCACGTCACACTGCAGGACAAACTGCTTCCCGCCGCGGATCTTGAGGAGCAGGCACTTGCGCTCCTTGATCTGCGTCTCCTCCACCGACTGGATTTCCTCCATGGTGAGCAGGCTCTGCTGCAGGGCAGAAAGGGCAGTGAGGGGCAGAACAGGGCCGCCAGCTAGCTGCCCGCTGCCCTGTCCCCTGCCGTCCCATCCACCAGCTGCCCTGACCCTTGGCTGCCCTATCTCCAGGCCCCACCATCCCAGGCCCCCCACTGTCCCCATGCCCCACGTCCCCAGGTCCCCGTCCCCAAACTCCCCCTGTACCAGGTACTTCCCCCCCCCCCGCCGCCCCTGGGCTCCCCACTCCTTACTGGGGCCTCGCCCTCGCCCCGCCACTCCAGCCGGTTGGGGAACAGGTAGAAGTACCGCCGCTGCCACTGGGTCAGGAAGGGGTTGCCCATCTTAGACATGTAGCCATGCATGATGCAGTCCTTGCCCAGGGCGTAATCTGACCGACAGAGCAGAGACAACTCAGTCCCGTAGGCTGCTGCTGAGCCATGTGCACCCATAGCAGCGACAAGCCCTCACCCTCCTCGTGGCCCAGCTGCTTGTTTTTAGCTTTCTTGCGGGCCTCCAGCCGGTCTGTCTCCACATTGATGGTGTCAAACACGGTCTCCGCCACCTCCTGCTGCCACCGCTCCGAGATGGTGAGGGGGAAGTTGCGGTAGAGCTCCTGGTCACTGTCCAGTAACTTCACCCAGACGGGCAGGGCAGGGACACACACACACAGGAAGGTCCCAGGACACCCATGAGCTGCAGGCCTGGCTGGAGCCCGGCCCAGGGCTCTGGGGCAGGGAAGGTCTGGGCCAGAGCCACCCCAGGGACATTTGGGGAGGAGGGACAGAGGCCCAGCCATCAAATGGGGCTGGTGAGGGGTCCGACCCTGCTGGGCTCAGGGCTCAGGCAAGGCCCAGTACCTTGATCCCCTTTGTGTCCTCTTCATCAAAGGAGCCAATGTCGAAGGCGTCGGCCGCGTTCACCTCCCCCCGTGGGGGGATCAGCGGGGGTGGGTACTGAGAGAACAGGGGTTGGCATTAGGCTGGGGAGGGGCTGCAGGCTGCCTTCCTGGCACTGCCGCCCGCTCAGTTACCTTCTGCAGGAAGACCATCTGCCAGTCCAAGGAGCGGAAGAAGGGGCTCTCCTTCACCTCCTGAGCCCTGTGGGGAGATGCCTGTCACCTGGGCTGGCCGCTGCCTGTCATGGGGGCTAAGTCTAGGCCACAGGGCTGATGGCCCAGGTCTCCATCCTGGTTCGGCTGCTTTCTGGCTCTGCAACCTCGGGCAAGTTCCTTAGACCTGTACCTGTTTGCTTGTCTCTAAATGGGGTGAACAGTCATTCCTACATCCTGGGGTCGGGTGAGTTTCAATACTTGTAACTCCTTCAACACAGTGCCCCGCTCAACATGCGTAAAGAGCTCCTATCATCCTTGTCATCATCACTTTGTCTCCTCTGTTACAAGCCACCAGCTGGCTCGAGCAGCCCCACCCCAGGCTTCCCCTCCACCCTAAGAACACTCGGTGGGGCTGTCCCTGCCCCCTCCTGTAAGCTGGGCCCACAGAAGGTGCTCCAGGTGACAGAGCCAGCCCTCGTCCTCAGGGGGCACAGGTGGAGGGCTGGACGCAGCAGCCTCTGCATGCCCGTGGTGGGCTGCGTGCTCACCCTCGGCCCAGGCAGCCCAGTCTCCGGTTGACATCCCGCTGAAGCAGCCCCTCCAGCAAGGAGCGGAGTTCGGGGGAAAAGGAGTCAGGCAGCTCCACAGCCTGCAGGGAGGAGGAGTGGGCCGTTGGCAGGGCCCCCGAGGCTGCCCGGGGTCTCCAGGCTCCCAGCATGGGGCACCCAGGCCTAGCTCCCCACTGGCCTCTGACCCCGTCCAGTGTGTCCAGCCACACAGGGAGACAGATGCGGGGCAGGGGCTCAGGCTCCCAAGGCCAGAGTGGGGAGCAGTGCCTGAGAGCTTGGCTGGTGGGTTGAGATCCAAGAGTCTGTGACCCTGGAACCTGAAGGGGGATCCCAGCCCCAGTGTGGCCCCCCAAGGGCTCCATCCAGTGTCCCTGGATGGGGACCCCACACTCACCATTGTCAACGTCATCCGATCGATCTCGTGCTTGTCTTTGGTCTTGTGTTGCCGGAAGGGGCTGTGCCTGCAAGAGGCCAGAGCCCACGGTCAGAGAACAGGCAGCATGACTGAGCCTTGTCCAAAGCCAGGACTGGTGCCAGCCCTAATACCCAGGATCGGAGGACAGCCCCACTCTGCCCTCTGCCCACCTGGGGACCACTCACCCCCGGAGCAGCTTGAAGAGCATGCAGCCCAGAGAGAACCAGTCGGCACTGCTATCGTAGGCCACGCCCTTCTGCAGGACCTCGGGGGCCATGTACCCGTGGGTGCCCCTGTGGAGTAAGGAGGCATAAGCAGCTGGGTGGGGGTTGTGGGAGGGGACGTGGGAGCGTGGGGTGGGAGGCAGTGCTCACACGCTGGCGTGGGGCTTCTTCTTGGAGAAGTCACAGGCCAGGCCCAGGTCCGAGATGCGCACGTGGCCATGTTCGTCCAGGAGGATGTTGGCTGGCTGTGGAGGGAGCCCATGAGCTGCCACCCAGGTAGCGCAGATGGAGCCCTAGCTGGCCAGCGGCAGCCAGGCCAGCGTCTTTGTTGCAGGGGATTATGGGTGCCTGGGGGCCAGGCGTTGCGGGGGGGGTCTCCCTTCCCCCAATTCCAGCCTCAACACAAAGGTGGCTCAGGGTGAGAGGGGAGGGTGAAGAGGGGAGCAGTCCAGTTGGCCCTGTCCCAGAACAAGGCTCGCCTGGCCTGGTGGGCCAGGGCCTGGAGGGGGGCTGGCCAGTGGGGTGGGCAGGCGGGTGGGCTCCGACCTTCAGGTCCCGGTAAACGACGAAGCAGTTGTGCATGTGCTCCAGGCCCAGGATGATCTCGGCCGCGTAGAAGCGCATGTCAGCCTCAGAGAAGACCCCATGCTGGGACAGGTGGTAGTGCAGGTCCCCACCTGAGGGAGGAGGCAGCCGGGGAGGTGCTCAGCTCCTGGCCCTGCCCCCTGGGCTCCGCCCCGGGCTGGGCCACTGGTGGGGCACTCACCGTTCATGAGGTCAAGGATGAAGCTGAGTTTGTCAGGCGTGTGGAATGCGTATGACATGCAGACGATGAAGGGACAGTCCTAGGAGGGCAGGGGTCAGCAGAGTGGGTCTCGGGCTCTGGGGCTGGAGGCTGCCCCACCAGCCTGGCCCCACCCGGCTCACCCCGGTGCTGACGAGGGACAGCATGATACGCTCGTTCAGGGCCAGTGTCTCCCCCTGTTTCATCTTGATGCGCTTCTTGTCCAGACACTTCATGGCATACCTGCATGGGGGATGGAGGTGCTCAGGCCAGCAGCTTGGCACGCAGAGCCCAGGCCTGGCCAGGCTGGGAGGCAGGCAGTGCGCTCAGCTCTTGTCTTGGGGGCCCTTTGGGGGAAGCTAGACTCCACTACAGATGTGTGACACACCTCAGAGACTCAGGGAGAGTGGGGAGCACCGGCAGGCTGGGAGCTCTAGGAGGGACCTGCAGGAAGGGTACCGCACAAGCAAGGACAGGAGGGAGGGAGACAGCGGTGGGAGGGAACAGTGTAGGCAACAGCTTAGGGAACAGCATAGGAGCCTGTGTCGGGGAGACACTAGCCTGCCCATTTAGGACCTGGCCCTGCCACCTGGCTTAATCCTGCAGCACTGATCCCCTCAAAGCTCTTCCCATGGGATGTTCCTGCCTTCTGAGCACCCCCAGGGGATCCTCCCACCCCCAGGCACCCCACCAAATGCCATGGAATGGGGTGCTCACATCTTGCCCGTGTCAGCCTTGCGGCACCCATAGACCTCGCCAAAGCCGCCGCGCCCGATAATGCGATGGACACTGAAGTCGTTCATGGTTAGCTGTGGGGGAGGGGTGGGGAGCAGTGACCACTGGGGTCCCTGCAGGCTTTCTTGGCCTGGCCCCAGAGCAGAGGCATCCAGGAAGCAGGATCCTGTGCTAGGGGTCCATCCTAGCTCGGTGGGTCCTTCCTGGTCAGCGACGACTGCCCCCTGCATACACCCACCCGACTACGCTGCCCCTACTGGGACCCTGGTGCCAGCCCCACCCGTGGCCAGCCCCATGCCCGGCTCCCGGAGAAGACGAGCAGGGAGCTGGCTCCCCGCACCCGCCACACTCACATGGATGTTGAGCTCCACGTTCTTCCACTGACAAAACCGTGTGAATTTATCGCTGTAAGAGAGAATGCCAGCTCAGACAAGCCTCGGGAAGGGGGCAGAGTTGTGCTGCAGGAAGCCTGTCCCCCCTCCAGTGCCACTGCCTGGGGTCCCTGTCGGGGCATATGTGGCAACACCCAAGCCCGAGTTTCTGCATCTGCAAATCGACTGGCTCCCAGCTCTGGGTCAGCCCGGGAGCTCGAGCACTGGGCAGCCCACCCGGAGCATCGGCTTATGCTCTGCCGCCTACTTTTGGGTTCCTGCTGGGATCAGACAGACTAAAGAGTAGGCCGACCAGTCTAGCCCAGAGTTCCTGATACCAAGTCCTCGACAAGTGCCTTCTCGTCCCTGCTCGTGTGCCTCCAGCAACAGAGCACTCACTCCCTATGAAGCCATGCTGCAAGGCTGAGTGGCTCTGACCCTAAGCCAGCCGTTCCTACAACAAGCTGAAATCTGCCTGCAACTCTCACCTGGCCAACCAGCTCTGCCTGGGACCCTACACCCAACCCACCACAATCTGGATGCTTCTCTGCCCATGTGGGTCTAGCAAAGGGGAAGACTGTCCGTGGGAGGGAAAGGCACATATGGGGTCCCGGGACAGACTCTGAGATGCCTGGTACTGACGAGGGTGGGATGGGCCATGTGGAGGAGGCGGTGACTGGGAGCCTTCCTGTCCTCCCGGGAGTCCCTGCCCCAGGGACCAGAGAGTGCCAAACCCAGGGCCCAGATACCACCTGCCCCGGGGCCCAGGTACCGTCTGTCCCCAGGCCGAAAGCAGGCTGGTTTCGCTCCTTCTCCATGCCATCTGTGCCCCTCCTTGCTCAGAACACCTCCTCCTCCCCTTGCCCTGAGCCCTGTGCCCAGCACTCACCTCTCAATGAACTTTTGGAACACATCCCCACGGAGGTTCTGACAGATCTCTTCAATATAGGGCTGAGGGAGAAAGCCGGAAGTTGGCCAGCCCGGCGCGTGGCCCAGCCCCTCGCCCACGGATGCCCCCAGGTGGCCTGGCATGTGGCCCAGCCCCTCACCCAGGGCTGCCCCCAGGTGGCCCCGGCGTGTGGCCCAGCCCCTTGACCAGGGCCGCCCCCAGGTGGCCCGGCATGTGGCCCAGCCCATTGCCCAGGGCTGCCCCCAGGTGGCCCTGGCTGGGCAGGGGGAAGCTGTGAGGGGGCAGAAAGCAGTGGGGAACGAGTGCAGTACACACCTGGAAGAGGTCCGGAGGCACCTGCTTCTTCACCAGGTGGCCCTGGACGTGCTCAGTGGCACTTTTCGAGAAGGGCTGGGGAAGACAGAGGGGCTGTGAGTTGTCAGCTGGGTCTTCTTCCCTTCCCAGCTCCCGATCCCCTCCAGGCCCACCCTCAGGTTCCGGCCTAGGGACCACCCAGCCGGTGGCTACTCACGTGCGAACAGGCCAGCAGCTCCTTCATGATGTAGACATCAAAGATCTCCCGGCTCCGAGCCAGGCGCTCCTCCTCGGTCTCCAGCTTCTCGTATTTCTTGATCTAGAAGACAGGATTCCCTGGTGTGGCCTTGGGCCCTACAGTGTGAGCCCCATGTCCCAACAGCCCTCCAGCACCAGGGTGTCCCCTCTTACCTCCTCATAGAACTCCACCAGGGGCCTGGCTTCCTCTAAGTGGTTCAGGCAGAAGTCTCGGAAGAGCAGGTACCCTGAAAGTAGGTGGTTGGGGGGGGGAGGTCACACGGTGCCACACCTCCACCCAGAGATACCCTTCACCCTAAGCAGGGCCTGGAGCTCTGTGGCAGACCTGATAGGCAGACAAAGCACCCCTCTCCCAGGGAGGGGCGCCAGAAGCCCGCCCAGAGCAGCCCACTGCTGGAGGGCAAGTAGAGCTAAGGGGCAACCAGGCTCTCACTGGGTGGCGTCCTGCGCCTCCTAAGGCACTGCTCGGGGCACGCCCTCCAATTCCTGGCACTTTGGGCAGAGTTGGTGGCCATCATATCTGGAAGAGGGGCCTGACCTTTCAACACAAGGACGGACGGGGACCTTGAGTAACTTGTGAACAGGGCTTCCCATGAGATGACCTGCTTTCACAACACCTCACCTGACCCTCCTACAGTCCTGGGCAGCAAGTGCTTTTCCCGCATAAAGAAACCATAGGGTTCAGAGAGGGGAGGCAACTTGCCCAAGGTCACACAGCACGTGCCCGCGACCCAAACTGTGCTCCCCGCTCTGGCACACAGGCTTCCCAGGGCGGATCACCAACACCTGAGCCCCCCAGGCCAGGCCAGGCCAGACCCTCCCCTTCACTGAGCAACACATCACAGCCAGAGCCCTTCTCTGGAAGGCCAAGTCTGAGCTGGTGTGGGCCACAGCCTGCTCCCCTGAGGCCCACCCGCCTGCCCCTGCCCCACGGGCCGAGACCACAACATGGGCGGCAGGACACTTCCAGGATAGGGGGTACCAGGAGGAGTAGGACGGAGGGCCCAGGCTGCAGGGCGGGGCAGGCCGACCACAGCTCCGAGCAGGCGCCACAGGAAGGGCCCCGCCCCTTCCTGTCAGTTCCACCAGCGGCCCAAGCAGCTGTGGCCTGGGCCAAGGGGAAGCTGCAACTCTCAAAAACAAAACCCCAAACGAGGAACTTCCCTTGCAGCCCTGGAAGTCTGCTGGGCCCCACCCCCGCATGGGGCTCCCAGGGCCTGCAGCCAGGGGCAGGGAGGTGCGAGGGTCACGGCCCTGAGCTAGAGGAGGACCTCCTTTATGGGGCTGGGCAACCAGAGCCCTCGGAGAGTGGGCACAGCTCACGGCTGGAGTAGGGGCAAGGGTCAGCCTGGGGTTCCCTGGCCTGGGCAGCAGGAAGTCTTTGGAGCTGGCAAAGCCACCCTCTGTACTCACCCAGCTTCTGGGAGAAGATCTTCTCAAAGGCCACCTCGCCCCGGTCCTCCAGGTACTTCTGCATGACGCTGCGGATGCTGCCAGAGAGGGACAAGGTGAATGGAGCCCAGGAGCCCCTATGCCTGGCACAGCTGCAGTCCTCTCCTTGGCTGGCCGCTGACACCTTGCCCAGGGACTGGAGCTGAAGGCTGGAGGGGCCTGCTGGGTCACCGCTCCCTCCAGGAAGGCAGGGCACACAGTGGCACCCAGAGAGCTGATACCTGCCATCAACGTCCTGCCCAGAGCAGCCAGGATCGGGCCCAGGTCCCCGGAAGCCCACCACCCACAGAAGTCTAGTCCTAGCACTGCCACGTGCCAGCTTTGGGAACTTGGCCAAATCCCCAAAGCCAGGCCCACTGGTGAATGGATAAACACAGTGTAGCCCATCCATACAATGGGATATTTATTCAGCCGTAGGAGAGAACGAAACACTGATATATACCATAACACAGGTGAACTTCGAAAGCATTACGCTAAGTGAAAGAATCCAGTTACCAAAGATCACAAATCGGATGGTCCTATTACACGAAGTATCTAGAACGGCAAATCCATCGAGACAGAACAAGACTGGGTTGTCAGGGGCAGGGAGGAGGGAATGGGGAGGGACTGCTAATGGGTTTGGGGATTCTTGCTGGGGTAATACGAATGTTCTGGAATTAGATAGTGGAGATGGTCGCACTACGTAGTGACTATACTAAAATCACTGAGTTGTACACTTTAAAATGGTGAACTTTACGTTGTCAATCACATCTCAATTATAAAAAATGGAATCATGAAAAAAAAAAGACTAGGCCTCAGCTCTCTTGTCCCTAACACCCACTGGTGTTGAGTCGATTCCAACTCATGGCGACCTCACCTGTCACAGAGCAGAACTACACCGTAACATTTTCTTGGCTGTAACCTTTATAGCTTGGGTCACGTACACCTTACGTCCTCAATGTGACATCTTTGCTTTTTAACACTTTAAAGAGATCTCTTGCAGCAGATTTGCCCAACATATATTGCCCAAATCATATTGGTATATGATTTCTTGACTGCTGCTCCATGGGCAATGATTGTGGATCCACATAAGCCATGGTATTTTCAATTGTCTCAAAAGCATGTGAAAGCTGGATAGTGAATACAGAAGGTCAAGGAAGAACTGATGCCTTTGAATTATGGTGTTGGCAAAGAATATTGAACATACCGTGGACTGCCAGAAGAACGTACAAATCTGTCTTGGAAGAAGTGAAGCCAGAATGCTCTTTAGAAGTGAGAATAGTGAAACTTCTCCTTGCTTACTTTGGGCACATTATCAGGAGGGATCAGTCCTCGGAAAAGGACATCATGCTTGGTAGAGGGTCATCAAAAAAGAGGAAGACCCTTGATGAGATGGACTGACACAGTGGCTGCAACGATGGGCTCAAATATAGCAATGATTGTGAGGATGGCACAGGACCAAGCCGTGTTTCGTTCTGTTGTACATGGGGTTACTATGAGTCAGAATGGATCTGACAGTGCCTAACAATGACAATAACAATCTATATGAAAGCAGATTGCCGGGCAGTTCTTCAGCAGCACTGCTGGGTTTGAACTGCCAACCTTTAGGTTAGTAGCCAGTGCAAACTGTTTGCGTCAATATTGATTAATGACATACCCTTCCTCCACCCGACTCCCGGGGTTGTGGGGGTACCACAGGGGAGCAGCTTGTCATATGACCATTGAGGCCCAAACTCCCTGCCTCCCACTTACGTCACCCACCCACCCACCCACCACAAGCACACTCTGGGCCTTAGATCCCACCAGCACATCTGGCCCTCGCTAGCCTGGACTCCTGGCGTGAGGCTCACAGCTGCCCACCTGTGGGGTCACCAGCAGGCCCCCAGGAAGGGATGGCAGCTGGTGGTCAGTGACCTGCCCCGGCAGAGGCAGGATATGGGTACGGAAGTCCGTGCCCCCTGCTCCGCACAAGGCCCCATCTCTTCACATCCCTGCCCTCACCTCCAGGGCCAGGCTCTGGCTGGATGCTGTCCCCCAAGCAGGCCCCTGGGGTTCTATGGTGTTAGACAAGCTGTGACAAGCCACGGGCAAGACTGAGAATGTACAGGAGATATGGGAAGAGGAAGCGTCTGGGCTTTCGGAGAGCTATGCGGAGCAGGCAGGGTGTCACCTGGTTGCTGCAGCACAGACAGGTGTCAACAGGTGGTGGGGCTCTGGGCAGGTGGTGGGCATGGGAGGGCCAGGGAGGCCCACCAGGGACGAGTAGGAGGCTGCCTGGCCAGAGGGCTCAGCCAAGGACACGGCAGGAGAGCCAGCGGACGGGAGCAGGGCTGGAGTGCCCAGGGATGGGGCCTCTGAGCCAGGGAGGCAAGCAGACAGACTCCACTGGCAGTACCCATGGGAGGAAGAGCAGGCAGATAGGAACCTGGGTTGGGATGGGGGCGCAGGGTGAGGGTCAGCTGCGCAGATGGATGGGGAAGCAGCCCCAGGCCTACTGGGAAGGCCAGGTCTCAGAGGCTCTGGGCCCTGGAGTCTGGAAGAATGGTGGTTCCAGGGTCAGAAAGGGGCCTTGAGCTCCAAGGCGGCGGGGGGGCGGGGGGGGACCTACCCTTTCCGCTCGGCACTTTCCTTCTGAGAAAGTCTGGGGTGAAATCCTAGGCCCCAGCCCTCCCAGGTCCTTGCTTGGGTTCGAGCACTACTCAGGAAGGCCACACAGATAGGCTGAGAGCAAGCACAGCTGTCGTCAACACAGCCCTAAAGCCATGACCCGACTGCTGCCCCACCAGAGGCTTGGCCCTGGCCTGGGAGATGGCGTGACCTCCTTGGAAAGCTGAGTCCAACAGGAAGTCGGACGGCTGATGACAAGGACAGCCCTTGGTGAACCCTGTGTTCCCACCCTGCAATTCCTTCAGGCCAGGCCCTGCCCACCAGCAAGCGACAAGCCCTGGCCTAGGCCCAGCCCAGCCCAGGTGCATGTCCACAATGTGGCTGCTCCAGAGCCGGCCCCTCTGAGACAGAAGGACCCTCCACAAACCAGCCCTGTCCACTCTGGGACACCCTCGCCTGCTGGAGCCATACACCAGCTCACGTCCAACGGCCAGGCCACGTTCCCCTGGCCTCATGGGATGCATGGGGACACGGGAGGCAGAGGACAGATCCCGTTCACACATGGCAGGAGCTTGGAGAAATCGCAAGATGGAGGCCGACACAGTCCTGCCTTGGGGCCCACAGACTGGAGACCTGGGTCCAGAAGGCCCGCCTTCAGCTCTGTGGCTCTGTGAGCGCTGGTTGGGACCTCCTGGCTGAGCCATGAGAGTCGTAGGCTGGGCAGAACCCGGGATAGGCCAGCTGGGCTGGGTGGACCGGTTGTGAGCAGGCCCTGGCCACAAGCAAAGGCCTGGTGGCTCCCACCGAAGACCAGGCAGCAGGGTGCAGTGTGTGGGGCGTGGAGCCCAGGGACCCTAAAGGCCATTGCCCGGACCCAGCTCTGAGGTGGTCCGTGGCTGGGCCCGCACCCCCTGCTCAACTCTTGGCACTCTGCCTTTCAAGAGCATTTTGACCCCTGGACAGGGATAAAATAAAGCAATAAAGAGGGAAAATATCACAAAGTGTCAACCTCCCATGAAGGTGCGTGGTCTAAGGTACAAACAAGCAGGTGCAAGTGACAGGCAAAGAGAGTCACCCACCAGGTGTGAGCCCTCCAGGTAGCTGGGCCCGCTCACTGTGAAGCCCATGAGCCCCAGACTCCCTTCCTGGGGGTAGGCTAGACCAGTGCCAGCTTGGGAAGGGCTTTGAAGTAGGAGGGCCTACCCAGGGAGTAGCCGCTCTACCACCAACCACGACATGGTGCAGCGGACCCCAGAGAAGCAGGCACACTAAAGGGGCAATGTTCCCAAATGCTCCCAGAGAGCCTGCCTGTGCAGGCTGGGCAGAGCCTTCTTCCTCCTGGCCACTCTGCTCAGGAGCAGCAGGACACCAGGCTGGCTCCAAGGTGGCCTTGTGGCCCAACCCTCAGAAACCAGCCTGGCCTCCATGCTCTTCCCGGCCCACAGCATTGCACTTTCTTCCTTAAAAAGAAAAAAATGTGTTTTAAGTAAAATAAACACTCCCCCGCCCCCAAACCAAACACGAGGTCAAGCCCAAGTGGAGTCCTGTAACGGGAGGTCCCCAAAGTAGCAATGTTGGGGTTTCCTGTCTATTCCCTCGGGGCTGGTGACCAGGGGAGCTGGCAGATTGGAAGGAGGATGCCGGGGTGGCAAGTCCAGGCTGGCATGGAGGCAGTGGTGCCTCCCGGTGGGGTCACCTTCATCTCAACACCCTCTCTCGAATACCAGCAGAGTCTGAATGGCAAGGGGCCTAGAGGCCACATTCCCACCCTCACTGGTGACAAGCCCTGGTCTGCGGGAGGATGGCCTTTGAATATCACTCTGGATTTTCGAGAAACAAACGCCAGAATATTCCCAGCAGAGGCTCCTGAGAGCCCCGCCCTTTGGGGAAGGACCTCACCCCCCTGGCCTGCAGTACCAGGAGCTCAGGCCTGGCTTCCAGTGGGCCTCTCCCCACCTCTCTCCCCAGGAAGCCTGGCAGAGCCACCAACCTTAAATGCCTAGTTTCCCCATTTGCAAAATGAGGATGTTGACAAAATGCTGAGTTGCCCCAAGTGCACCGGCCATCTAAGAAGCCTGAGAGGCCACAAGCAGAGGGAAGGTCCTAAGATGCCTGTTTTGCTGAGATGGCCTCAGCTGGCGTCCACTCCTGCAGGGGGCACTCCTGAGTGTGATCCTGCAGTTCGCTGATGGCTGTACCGACCCTTCTAGAACGCAGTCACGTGCTAGGCAGGCTTGTCAGATGTCTGCTCCACACACATCACTTTCTCAGGATGGGGCCTGTCCCGGGCTGACCCACGACACTCGCTGAGCCAGGCTACGCAGCTGCAGCTCCACTCTGCTCAGACCCACCTGAGGCATGGCGTTGCTCAACGAGAGTGGCCTGGTGGGTAGTGCCCTATACTTGCCCTGCCACAGTATTGAGGGCAGCTTGGAAAGTGCTTGGTGCTGGGAGGTCCACCCACCCGGGGCCTCGCACCCCTGCCATCAGAGGGCTGAGCACACCGGCTCGGTGGAACAGGCCTGACACCTGGGGAGAGAAGGCTTCCTCCTACCTGGCCCCGTGTGCAGCTGAGGTGTGAGGGCTAGGTTGAGTAGGCAGGCAGAGAGGAGGTGAATGCTGAGGGGGAGAACTTCTAGCACCTTCTGGTACCACGCGGTCTGGAGGGAAAGCCAAGACCCACGCTCTGTGGTGCAGCAGTTTGGCACATTGGTCTGGGCCCACACAGGTGACCCCACTCAGGCCAGAGACTGGAGCTGGTGTGGGTAGAATGGGGACTCAGGGGTCAGAGGCAAACATGCTCATTTGGATAGTGAGGCAATGGAGGCAGGAAGAAGCTGAGCAGCCTGCCCAGTACCCCACCATGGGTTAGCGGCCAAGAAAATACCCAAACCTCCCTGAGAAAACAGCCTCCCTCCAGGGCAGGGGCTCAGGGTGTGGGAAAGCTCAGGCCCAACCTTTGCCCTGGGTGCCTGCACGGGCCCATCCCACCCCCACCAGTGGCTGGGAGCCCACCAGCCAGCACCCAGCAGGCCAGTGCCATGCTTCCCACTCATCATTTGACAGCAATGCCAAATCCCAGAACACTGTGAGCTGGGTCTGGCAGCCATGCTGGGTACCGCCACACTCCGGGAGGTGACAGTTAAAGAGGCCAGCAGAGCAGAGCCGTGGCTGCAGCTGAGACGTTCCTCTGTGGCATTTCCGAGAAACCTAGCACGGAGACGGCAGCTGCAGGTGGAAGTCCCCTGGGGCCTCATATTAATATTTCTCAATGACTCTCCCTGGGGTTGCCAATGTCCTCAGGGCTCAAGGACGGGGCCACATACCAACGGCAAAGACCGACTCAAACCACCAAGTCTAGAGCAAGGCGAGGGTGGGAGAGAAAATGACAGCCCCTCCCACGTTGCACACATGAGCCACCACAATGCCTGCAGCGACCGGTTCCTGAGGGCCACGTGTGCTGCAGCAGCTCCCTCGCTGGGGGTGTATGGGAAGGGACACTTTAGTGGCTTGTCATGTATCTGGGCTCCTGAACGAACATGCCACGAGCACCACCGCCCTGTGACTCCGTGCAGACATGGAAGCCACAGTTGCCGTCACATTAGAAAGTACCAAGAACAAACTTCCAGAACTCCTTGCCCTGTAGTCTGAGGGGGGAAGAGTCTGTCCCCCCTCCACTAGGATGGCTTCCAGGGTTAGAAAACCCGCTCTGTGAACAGGGCTGCTAGCAACCTGACACCTGAAAAACCACTTCTTAGAGCCTCCTCTTCGCCAGCACACTCTACCCTGCGGAAGTGGCGATGAGGAGAAGGACGCTGTTGTTTTAGAAAGACGCTGCAGCCCAACATCTCGCTTTCGGCATCTCTGGTTTAAAACAGATGGGCACCGACTTGAGTGCCCATGGGCCGTGCAGATGGGGAGGGGGCCTGGCAGAAGGGGCAGGAGGGACGGAGGCGGTGGCTCCCCAAAGCAGATCACGTGCTCTTCTCTCAGAGGCAGGAGCGGAACAACATGGAAGCACCAGCCATGCGCAGCCACGGAGCCCAGCTCCCCAGACCCCTCCGCAGAGCAGGCCCGGGTGGGGAGGCAACGCTGGCAGCCTGCGGAGTGTGCCGGCACCTGACGTCACTGGGAATTTACTACGAAGCTCACCGTGCATTAATAGGACGCATTATTCCTGGGCTGACAGAGCCCAGGTTCCTTTGCACGGATTCCACCCTGACGGTTCTGTTCCCTTCAAATCCATTTACCAAGGGAACAGCCGCCAGTGGGCGGTGAGCAACTTAATGGCACGTCTATGAACCGCGGAGCTCTGGAAGGGAGAGCAGATGGGAAAAGGCATCCCAGAGACCCATTCCTGGGGTGAAGCAGCGGCTTCAGCAGTCCAGAGGGAGTGACTACCGACAAGGAGATAATTTGGTTTTCGGGAGCAGGAGGGGGGAGTCAAGGCTGCTACTGGGGTGGAAAGTTCTGGGTGGAAGGATGAAGGCTGCAGACAGCAGGGGTTCTGCTGTGATGGACAAGGAAGGGAGGGGGAAGGGAGGGAGCCAGTCCCTGCACCCTGCACCCCTAGGGCCTCAAACCAAGGACAGGAAGTCCTGGATGCAAAGGGTTAACAGGAATGAAGATGCAGCGAGGAAGAGGAAGAGCCAGAGCCAGAGCCGCAGGTCTGGGGAGGCAGGAAGGAGGAAACACACAGTGGGGGAGGGACCAGGAAACAGCCAAGAACATGGGGCTGCAAAGAGGCCCTCTCCAGTCAGTCTCTGGGGCTGCCACTGCCCCGGGAGAGCAGGGCCTCTCCTGAGGCACCCCGGGCGGCCTCCTCAGCCAGGAGCCCAGAGAGCAATTACCCAAGGCCTCGGTGGTCATATTAAGCGAATGAGATAATTACAGGACTGTCGCAGCTGCTGGAAAAAGGGAGAGCGCTGCTCCTTCCAAAAGCCCACGCAGAGCGCAGAGGGGCACTGAGAGGTCACGGGGAAGAGCAGCCTCCTCCCATTTTACAGAGGTGCAAAGTGAGGCAGGCCGAGAGAGAGTAAGGGTCTTGCAGGGGGATTACAAGCCAGGTCTCCTGTTTCGCAGCTACGCAGCCCTGCCTTCCTTTACGAGACAGTCGAGAAGTGGGTCCCTGTCCTGGGCTTCTGTAGGGTGACACCCTATAGAAAGTAACACCATGCCCACCAGATCCCACTCCCCAGGGCTGAGAAGTGAGAGCTGTGAAGCCAGGCTTAGGGCCCAGCCAAGCCACAACCCGGGCACCAGCCACAGAGAGGCTGCCAAGATGGACCATCCTGAGGTGGACACAACTCCAAACAGCACCTCATGATGCAAACAAGCCACGGCCTTCCTCCCTGACTCTGACCTTGGGGTGGGGGGACCCCATGTCTGTGAGACCCCCAGTGCTGGGCTGCCTCCTCCATGTCCAGCTTGGCCAGGGCAGCTTAGCTCTCAGCCCCGGCCGACAGGGAGGGGGCTGGACTCCACAAACCATGCCAGCTGACGACACTGGGGGCTGCCCTGCTGCTTCCAGGCCCCCGCCCTGACCCACGGCTCTCAGGACAAGAGTTGTCAGCCTCACACTGCATAAAACGTGGGCCGAATAATAAAACCTATTAAGAAAACATTCTGCATCCCACTTTGGAGAGTGGCATCTGGGGTCTTAAATGCTAGCAAGTGGCCATCTAAGATGCAGCAATTGGTCTCAACCCACCTGGAGCAAAGGAGAATGAAGAACACCAAGGACACAAGGTAATTATGAGCCCATGAGACAGAACCAAAAAAACCAAACAAACCCACAGAAAGGGCCACATAAATCAGAGACTACATCAGCCTGAAACCAGAAGGTCTAGATGGTGCCTGGCTACAACCCTGACAGGGAACACAACAGAGGATCCCTGATGGAGCAGGAGAGCAGTGGGATGCAGACCTCAAATTCTCGTAAAAAGACCAGACTTAATGGTCTGACTGAGACTAGAAGGACCCCAGTGGTCACGGCCCCCAGACCTTCTGTTTGCCCAAGACTGGAACCATTCCAAAAGTCAACTCTTCAGACAGAGATTGGACTGGACTATAGGACAGAAAGTGATGCTGGTGAGGAGTGAGCTTCTTGGCTCAAGTAGACACATGAGACTATGCGGGCAGCTCCTGTCTGGAGGGGAGACAGAAGGCAGAGGGGGTCAGGAGTTGGCTGAATGGATGCGGAGACAGAGGGTGGAGAGGAGTGTGCTGTCTCATTGGGGGAGGGTGGCTAGGAGTATATAGCAAGGTGTATATAAAGATTTGTATGAGATACTGACTTGATTTGTAAACTTTCACTTAAAGCACAATCAAATAAATAAACAAACAAACGTGCGCCGAGGTGACAACAGAGGTGTTCGGGGTGGACAGAGAAGCATAGCGGGAAAGCAGCACTGGCCAGAGGTCCAGAGAGCACGGTTCAAATTCCAGCTCTTCTCTGATACCAAGTCTCTCTCCCTCTGAGTCTCAGTTTCTTCAGCTATTAAATGGGGAGAAAACCACCTGATGTGCTTGCTTCCCACCGTCGTGGAAAGGATAAAATGGAGTCAGAGCGCTTTGCAAACTGGGAAGTGCCAGGCAAATGTGAGCTATAGTCACATCGCCGCTGAGGGCCAGGAGACACTGGACCCACTGGCTACAGTGTCATCACACACCTAGGCCTGGACTCCTGGGTGTCGGTGCCCTGCCATCCAGAGCTAGCGCCTCCGGCCACCTCATGGGTGTGGGGGATGTACCCAACATCCTGCTGCCAGATGGTGACCCTATATGAGAAGCCACAGCACCTGGCTCTCAGCCTCCAGCTGCTCCCTTAGCACTGCCTGCCTGGTCTCCACTTAGGAACAGGGCAGCCAGAACACAGCCCTCCGGGATTTCCTGAGCAACTATTCCATGCAAGGCACAGGCCTTGCCAACTTCACAGGTTCTTTTAGAGCCAACTGAGATGACAGATGTCAAAATCAGTAACAACTTGATTATCATTTCCATCCTGATTCCTATCACCACGACGATCACCACCCTGGACGGCCAAGGAGACAGGAAAAGAAGAACGGCTTGTTTCTCAGGGTTCTAACACCTGCACGGCCAACCCAAGGCGGGGCCCCATCATGAGCAATGCATTCTGGGGTTAGATTACCCAAACACAGAGAGTTCCAGAAAGGGCTCCACCTCACACTTCGCAGAACTCCAGCCTGCAGGAGGGTCTTGAGGCCGCGGCCACCGCGAAGAGCCATTGCGAGCCCTCGAGGTTGGCTCCCCCCATTTCCTCTCTCGTGGCTTTGTCATTTCTGAACTCATTTTGTTCTAACTGTCTCAGCTCCCTGGTCAGCCCCCAGCTGACAGTCAGTTCTGGTTCCTGTTTTGAGAAATCTGATAGCAAACGTCTTAGAAAAAAAGGGGCCCTAACGGCCTTTTCAAAGCGCAGGCCCATTTTCCTCTCTCTCCCAAGCTTGGTGTTCAGTCAACGTGAAACCCAGCAAAAGGGCAGGGTGGAGGGCACCATTGGGAGACTCCTGCAGCTCCAGGCTGAGGCAGCTGCGGCCCTGCTCGGGGGCCTCAGGACACCACAGAGCCACAGCCCTCATTTCACGTCATCCACATTTCACAGATGAGAGAACCGAGGCCCAGACATGGGAAGGGACTTGCCCAGAGTCACAGCAGGCCCGCTCCCAGGCATTGGAGGAATGGCTGGGACTGGCCACGTGACATAAGGAATCACGGTGGGCACACAGCCCTCACAGATGCAGCGTGTCCAGGCAGTAGACGGAACGTAGAGCTAGAAGCTAGAATCCCTGAGGTGGTGGCCGGGTTCCACCCTGTGTTATCTGTGTATCAGTGGGCAGGCCACTCACCTCTGGAGCTTCTGTTTCCCCACCTGTTCCACAGGAATGAATCCACACCTGTCCTACCCACCCCACGAGCTGCTAGGAGGCCCGTACAATGGGAAAGCCATAAAGTGCTGGACAGACTGAGCCCTCTGCATACCCTGTATACCTGCAGCTACATCCTGAAAAGTTTTAAACTTTGATACCAAGCATGGTGACATCAGCTGTCTTACAGAGGTGGCAACCCTGGCCCAGCTGCCGCAGGGCTGCTGGAATGTCCCCTGGTCAACAGCACTCAGCAGGGCACACCACACACAGGGCCCACCAGAGAAGGCATGCCAAGGGGAGAGGACACAGTGGGCGGCCCAGCCAGCACCCGAGCACAGCCCACCTGGACACCGTGCACAGATCCCACCGGGCTCCCCCTACACACCTGCCCAAAAAGCACTCCCAGATTCAGCCCCCGGACAGTGGTCCCATGACAGGAGTGGGAAATATCCCCAGGAAGCAGCCCCAAGACTTGTTGCCCCCCACCCCAACCTCCAACAACTGGCAGGGGTGGGGGAGAGGAAGCGGTGCTGGGGGTAGGAGCAGCCCAAGCATGGGCGATAGCTGATAGCTCCGGCCAGGCAAATGACGGCAGGCCGAGGAGACCCCGCGGGGACCAAGGGCTGCTCAGAGGAGTAAGAAGGGGAGAAGGCAGCAGTGTGGGGCTGACAGGGAGGGAGGGAGCCCGGAGTGGGCCACGGGACGCTGGGAGCGCCTGGGAGACAGTTGAGCTGGGAGCCCGGGGGCCCCAGGTTCAGGTGCACGGGGCCTCGGGACCCAGTCGGAGCCGCTCAGGGCTGCTGGCCCGCGAGCAGCGGCGGGGCAGAGGGGGTCCCGAGGGCCAGTGCTGGGGGTCTGGGGCTGCGGGTCGGGGCTCCGGGTCGGGACTCGGGGCACGGGGCTGCGGTGGGGTCGAGGCAGGGGCGCCCCGCGCGCGGCCTCACCTGGGCTCGGGCAGCAGGATCTTCTTGCTGGCGCGCGCGGCCGGCGTGGCCTTGCTCTTCTCCATGGCCATCAGGTAGCTCACGTCGGCCAGCACCGCCTCCAGGTCCGCCATCTTGGCGGCGGCGGCGGCCTCCTCCCGCCGCTCCGCTCCCTCGCTGCTCGGCGCGCTCGGCCGCCCGGCCGCTCCGCTCGGCTCGGCCGCCGCCGCCGCCCGCTCGGCCCCGCGGCCCCGCTCGCCCGCTCACAGGCGGCGCCGCCCCATAGCGCCGGCTCGGCCCGGCCGGCTCGCACTCCGCTCCCGCCGGGACTGCAGTCGGGGCGCCGCCGCCGCCGCCGCCGAAGCCGCCGCCGCCGCCGCCGTCGCCGCCGCCCGCGCCCCGGAGCCGCCGGAGCCACCGCCGCCTCCGGCCCCGCCTGCCGCGCACAGCGCCAGGAGCCGCGAGGGGCCGAGCCGGCGGCGGCGGGGCGCCCCCTGGAGGCTGCGGGCCGCCTGGCCTGACCCCGAGCCAGGCTTGGGACCAGGAGCCCAGACCCCGACCGTGACCTTGGCTCCAGGCCCAAACACCACAAGGGCCTGGGACCGAATGGGACCCCAGACCCAAACCTTGACCACAACCTCAGATCCCAACTCCAGACTGGGCTCCCCAGGCTTGGCTCTGACACTGACCACGACCTCAGACCCAGACTTCAGAACATGATTTCCAGGACTTCAGCCTCAGACCCTGACGGTAGCCCCAGACTCCCTGACCCAGGACTCAGTCCATGACCTGGATAGCAGTCCTGACCCCAGACTCCAAAACAGGAACCCCAGACCCAGACCTTGGGCCAAGACCTCACACACTGACCACAACCTGAGATGACAACCCTGGGCAGCCGACTCCACACCCAGACCTTCACGCTGACCCTAGAGTCCCCAGTAGGACCCCCAGATCCAGACTTTGGACCATGACCGCAATCTGGTTACTGACCCCAACCTTGATTTCAACCCCAGAACCACACCATTACCGTAACCATGATTCCTGGACTTGATGTCAGGGCCCAGACCTGGATTTGAACCATCAAGACCGGACCAAGGTCCAAGACCCAATGCCCGGGACTCTAGACACACAGGACACAGGACATTCAACCCGGACCCAGAACCCTGAACAGGTCACCAGGACCAAGGACCTGGGACTTGACAACTACAGCCAGACTCCAGACTTCTCCCAGCCCCATTCCGGCCTCAGGACCCCCAGACAGGATCAAGGACCCTGCACCCAGCTCCACCCACTCTGGATGAGCCCAGCCCCCTTCCCTGCACCCCATCCCATCCAGAGGCTGCTGTTCATTCAGATGACTCCACAACGTGGGATCAGACAGACAGGGCACAGGGGCTTCAGCACTGCCTGGCAAAGGAAACCCACCACGCTGAGAGCCCACTCCCAGGTAGGGAGGAGCCGTGTGGCTCCAGGTAGCACCACCATCTCAATGTTCCCCTCTTCAGAGCCCCTCTGTCTTTCTCAGGTGACAGGACCCACTCCCAGTCCTGGACATGTGGAGCTCAATCTTCAGGCCAGTTCAGCAATCAGGACCCTCTTGCAAAACAGGGACCCCCTCCCCGGGGACTTCTCAGGGAAGGAGGAGGCCACAGCTACTTTCTCAGATCAGCCCCAGCAGAGCCTAGAACCAGAGCACCTCAGAGAGGGCAAGGTCCCGTTCTCAACGAGTGACACCCCCATGCACCTAGATACCCAAGTCAGGACTCCAGGCATCATTCCTTGATTCACTTCACCATTTTTTTAAATCACCATACCCTCTTATCTGGCCCCCTGAGAATCTCCTTGAAGCTGTTCGTGTCTCAGGATCCCCATGACCACTGCCCTGGTGCAGGCCCTGACCAGACTTGCCTCTCCCAAATCTATATCTAACCAGGTCACCACCTGCTTAGCATCTAGAAGTGGATTTCTAGGCCTTCTGGGGCTGCTGAGGGTCGGGGACCCCAAGGGAAACTGCAGACCCCCACTCCACTTTGTTCAAAGCAGACCAGGTTAAGATGCTTTTGAACCTGCAAGTCAAGGTCTTGGGTGACTGGGCCCTGCTCCCCTTTTCCCCATCCTCTGCACCTGGGGTCCCTCCACCAGCCTACCTATGACTCCTCACCTCCGTGCCTTTGCTGTTTCCTGTGCCTTCTTCCTTGGCTAACTCCTGCTCATCCTTTAAGACCCACCTCCTCCAGGTAGCCTTCCCTGACCCCGTGACCTGAACTGGGTACATCTCTGACTCTGCATTTTTACCACCTGTTGTTGTTGGATGCCTTAGGGTCCATTTCAACTCATAGTGAGCCCATGTGACAGAATAGAAGAGCTCCATAGAATTTTCTAGGCTGTAATTACTACATAAGTAGATCCCCAGATTTTTCTCCCGCAGAGCTGCTGGGTGGGTTTGAACTGCCAACCTTTGGGTTAGCAGTTAAGTGCTTAGCTATTGTACCACCAGGGCTCCTTACTTACTTATGAGAACCAGTTTCCTTGATTTGAAATCATCAATAGCAAGGTGCACCATTTCACGTTTTTGACCATGGGGGTGGGCTTTATCAAATGTTTGCATCAAGTGGAAAATGCATCGTGATGTTGGGAATGCTCAGTTCAAAAAAAAAAGGAGACACTGCATCTCCCGTGGTACCGAGGCTCCAGGTTTATCTCTTGCCCCCGGTGTCTGGCACAGGGCCCAGCACAGGGACTGACACAGACAGGACATTTGTCAGTATCTGATGAATAAATGAGCTCCCTACCCAAGGTGTCGTGTGGAATTGGGGGCAGAACAGGGCCAGGGGCACACCAGGAAACCACAACAGGAGGCCCTGAACCCTCTCCCTGACCCCAGCCCCGAATCATGAGGACTGTGAGTACAGCCGTGTGCTGGCCTGGGTTTTCTGGGACAGGCTCCGTTTAGGAAATTCTTCCTGAGGAACTTATCAGACCAGGGGCTGCACGTGGGTTCTGGGAGGCAGCCCTGCCTTCCTCCACCACTTGAGAACCCAGATGGCCCCTCCTGCCTGCCCACAGCTCAACCCACATCCCGGGCTAGGCCGGAAGCCCTCGAGGGAGCCTGTCTCCTGGGTGCCCCTCAGTGAGTCCAGGGGCCCAGGAAAGTGGGTTCTGGAAGCCCGGGTTAGGAATAAAGTGGTGCCAGTACCTGACCCCAGGGAGGCTGATTTTTGGGATGGTGCTGCCCTCTGGTGGTATGGGAAGGCCGGTTGCTAAGCTTGCCTTATCTCACAGGCTTCAGGCATTCCTTCTCTCAACAAACCTCGCTGGTGCCCAGAAAGTGCCAGGCTTTAGCTGGGATGCTGGGAGTGCAAAGAGGAAAGGAACCCCAACTCCACCCAGCTGGCAGACTCGTAGACACATGGTTACTTGGTATCTGCACCGATGACTAATGAAGTTTTGCAAACTTAACACATCCCACACGGGGCTCTGACTCCCGCTGCCCAGCTCTTGCCTAGCCTGTTCCTCCTGCCTCCGCATCTCAGTCATGGCTCCTTCACCTTCCAGAAACTCTGGAGTCATCCCAATTTCACGGTTCCTTCATCTCCCGCTTCACCTCACATACACGCACGCTGTCAGCCAGCCTGTCCTGTCGGCTACCTGGTGTGTCTGTCTCTAAAATATACCCTGAATCCTTCCACTGTGGCCTGTGAAACCCGGGCCTGAGTCCCCATCACCTCCCTCCTAGATGCCCACACCTGCTCCTGAGGTCTCCCTCTTGTCCTCGAGCCCATCCGTCCACTCCCCCAGCAGTCAGCCAGAGTTTTCACAGACCACAGTCAGACCTGCCTCCAATAGCTGCTCCCCGCATGTAGGGTAAAGCCCACCCTCCTTTCTGGGACCTGTAAAAGCTGTGTGGCCTGGCCCCTGGCCACTGCTTTAACTCCTTCCCCCTTCCTCTTGTTCCTTGGTGTCTGACCTCCCTGGTCTTTCTGTCGCTAGGACAAGCCGAGCTCAGGTTCACCTCTGGGGCCTTGCCTCTATGGCTCCCCATGCCCAAACACCTTTTCCCCCACTTCCGGCATGGTGGGCCCCTGCTCAAAGCTCTCCCTTGGAACTTCTCTCTGTGGTGGTCACCATGGCACCTTTCATACCCAGCATGGCCCCTGGCACAAAACTGGGGCCACAGAGAGAACAGGACTCAGTGTCAGCCCAGTCCAGTGGGGAAGAAGATCCTTAAACGCACACCTCCAATTAACCAGGCAAGAGCTATAATACAGGTAGGTGGGACACTCAGGGGAAAAGTGTGGTCAGCTGGAGGGTCAGGGAAGGCCTGAGCGAGGTCTTGACTGTGTGTGCACAGATGAGGTCTGGGATGAGGACCAGCACACACCAAGGTCCAGGAGGGGGTGTTCCCGCCTGCTGGAGCCTCATGTCTGTCTCTCCATCCCTGTCCTGGGCTTTGAAGATCTGGGAGGGTGAGCTTGGGGGTGTGCCTGTGAGCCTTGGCTTGTCATCTCTAGAAGGAAGTGTCTGCCTCCGGAGGGCGGGGTGTATGTGTGACATGCAATGGTGTGTACGCAGAGAGGCTGGGTAGAGCAGTGGATAGGGCCCACTCTGGAGCCAGAGTCTAGGTGTTACTAACCAACTCACTTTGGGCAAATTATTTGACGTCCATAACTCTCTTTCTCCTCTGTAAAATGAGGGTGCGCAGGGTGAATCACCACCTCACAGGCTCACTCATTCATTCGACCGTATTTGTTGAGCACCGACTACATGGCAGGCCACTGTGCTTGGTGCTGGGGATCCAATCTGGGCAGAGTTGGACAGTGAACTAACTTGTGGACAAACTACACATAATAGTAATAACCACTGACATTTATCAGGAGCCTGGGTAATCTCACTGAGTGCTGGAAACACCCCTATAAGGCAGTGACAAGTTACTATGAGCAGGCACCTCCGCCCACAGGGAAGTCAGGGAAGCCTCGAGGAGGGCGTTTCTGCCAGAACCAGAAGGATGGAAGGGAAGAGGCTGTTGGGGCAGGACCAAGAGCTTTGCAGGCATGTGGAACAGCAAGTGCGGAGACCCTGAGGGAGGGGAGGGCCCTGGTTATCTAGGGGGCTCCCCCGCATTGCCAGGACGCCGTCCTTTGCGCTGCCCAGGGACTTTCAGCGGCCCCTTAACCCCTCAGGCGCCACTCGCATCGGGCTTCGAAGGCCGTAGCTCCGCCCGAGCGCTGTCCTGGAACAGCGCCTCTCCCCGGAACTTTCCGGAAGATCGCACAGTCCGCGCCCCTCTCCGGGCCCCACCACAGGCCAGCCCCGCCCCGTCAGCCCAGGCCCCGCCCCGGGACACGCCCCGCAGACGGCAGCGCCCCGCCCACAGGCGCCCGCACGGAGCCGACCCAGTGCGCATGCGACTCGGCGCCCTAGGTCAGCTTGGCCCGGAGCCTTCTGTGTCTCCCGGCGCGCGCGTTTGTGCCTTGACGCCCCCAACCGGCCAGTGTATCTGAGTCACGGTCTCGTAGCCCCTACCAGACCCACACTGTGGCCCCTGGCATCTGCCATGTGGGGGTGGCGGTGGTGGAAAGCCTTGAGCTCGAATCCCAGCACCACCTCTTACTGCCCCAGCTGAGTGCGCTGGGCAAGCTCCTTAACCTCTCTGAGCCTCGCCTTTTCATGTGGACACTGGTTTGTTTTGAGGATGAACTGAGGATGTGTGTGAAGGGCTGGGCTGAGGGCCACGCCCACTGAGAGTGTCTGAGCCTCCGTGTGCCTTCCCTAGGCGTCCTCCACGGGCTCTTCCTTCATTTCTCTTCTCCCTTCTCCCTTTCTCTACCTCTTTCTCTGCCTTTTCTTTTCTGGGTGTTTTTCTGTCACTGCATCTCTGTTCTGTGTCTCCCTGTGTCTCTGTCAGTTGCTGTCCTTCTGTTGCTGGCACCCTCATGGCACACCCCTAGGGGGCAGCAGCTGGCGCTTCCTGCCCCCTGTGCATATCGGGATTGGGGTTGGCAGGGGGCTACAGAAGCTGGGTGACAGCGCCAGGCAGAGGGGAAAGCCAGGTGCTCCCCCCCACCACCACGCCTACTCTCGCTGTTTCCTGTCCATACGTGGGTGTCTGGGTGTCGATGCTGAAGTTTCCTTCCGGGCCTGGGCTCTGAGAGCTGCTGCTAGGAAAGGTGGTGGGAGGATGGGTCTCCCCAGCTGGCAGGTGCCAGGCCTGCTCTGCTGCTGGCCACCCCACCCAGATGTGCTTGGCACAGAGCCCGTAGGGGAGCTGGGAGTGCCACTCCCCAGGACTGGCTACATAATTTGCAGGGCCCAGTGCAAAATGAAAATGCGGGCCCTTGTCAAAAATTACTAAGAATTTCAAGACGACAGAGCATTAAATTAAGCATGAGGCCCCTCTGAGTGCAGAGTCCATGAAGTTGGCTTACCACCTCACCTCCCGTACACCCACCTTTCATCGCGCTCACTGAATTTCCTCATACCCCCACTCCTGGGGCAGATGGCAGGGAAGTGGGGGTGGAAGTGCTAGCTACGGCCAGCTCCAACCTCAAGGAGCTTCAAGTGCCGTGGAGCAATGGTGCAGGGCAAGCACCTGGCTGGGCCACTCAGCAGCATAAAAGGGCTCCGGAGTCACAGGCCGAATGTTCAGGGATATCCCAGCTCTGCCATGGGCACTAGGACCATACTTTCACCTCTCTGAGCCTGGGCTTGTCCACTCCAGAAGGAAGACATCTGCTTCCCAAGGGTGGGGGTGTACGTGTGACATGCGATGGTATGTATCAGAGAGGCTGGGTAGTGGATGGCTAGGGCACTCCGGAGCCAGAGTCAGGGTTTTACTGACAAAATCCTTTGGGAAAATTATTGAATGCCCAGGACTCAGTTTCTCATTGGTAAAATGGGAGTGATCTTAGCAAGGCTGTTGTGAGGGTGAAATGAGTTACTCCAGGTAAAGTGCTTAGAATAGCAGCCAACACACAGTAAGGCCCAGTGGATGGCACCTGTGACTACATTGTCGTTGCCTATGTGGAGCAGACTCTCCAGGTTAGTCCCTTCTGAGGGAAGAGAAACGGGACAGGCTGCTAGAGGAAGAGGTATTTGAATAAGGGACAGATTTTCACGGACTGCAGCAGGGGTGCCACAGCCTAAGCACAGCAAGCTTGGGGACCAGACGGGTGTCCGTTAGCTAGAAGCACCTACTACATGCCAACCACGGTGCCTTTCATTGTACAGATGCCAGTGGTGGGAGTTTGCTGTGAGTTTAGATACGGCCACGGAGGGTTATTGAAGAACTTTGTGTGTGCCCGAGGAAGATGAAGTCATAGCAGAAAAAAGAGCCTGGGGGTATTGACACAAAAAAGGAGGAGAAAGATGTATGAGGGGGAAGAAAAGGTGGATTTGGAGACCCTGGTAACAGGCTGGGTCTCTGGGGGAGGGGGGGACCTCTAGTATCTGGGCTGCTGGGGATGACATGGTGAGCAACACACACCCACCTCTGCCCTCATGGATGTCTGGGTAGCAGGGGAGACAGGCTTTAAGGAAGTTTTAAAAACCAGCAGGTACTATGGGAGCATGCCATCCAGTCTTGAGCAGAATGCGAGATGGTGTCCCAGGCAAAGGGAATTATGTATGCAAAGGCCCAGAGGGGAGGGGAGAGCAGTCAGCTCTGACTCCTGGCGACTTTGTAACAGAACAGGAGAGGGGACATGGCCAGCAATGAAGCAGGAGGACTTGGCAGCCTCTGGTCCACGTTACAGTGCATGTTCAGACTTTATTCGGAGATGAAGGTGCTGAGGAGTTTTAAGCAGGGGAGGGAGGCAGTCAAATGCATCTTTTAAATGTTCTGGTGGTCAACATGGAGGACAGGGGTTGGACTGGGAGGCCACTCAGTAGACTGACGATGCGGTCTAGGTTCTGAACAATGGTGACTCAGACTAGGGTGGCAGTGATGAAATTACCAAGAAGATGGGTTTCTGAGATATTTAAGAGGCAAATTTGACACTCTTCCTCTAAACATGGCCACATTCACATCCATCCTCGAGAAAGCAACATTAAGTCAGCGCATCACCAAGGCGTAGCTCTTAACCACTACGCCACCAGGGTTTCCAAAAGATGGGCAGGGGTCCTGCATTAACCTGGATCCCCCTGAAAGCAGCGATGAAAGCCTGCTCGGGTCCTTCCAGGTGGGACTTGTCTTTGGAGACAGCTGTGATCGGGTGAGGGAGTGCTTGGGTGGCACGCTGCTTCCTGGCCAGATGAGGTTGAGGTTGTACTCAACATGCCGAGTGACACACACACAAGTGCGATGTGATGGGAAAATGCCGACTGGAGCCCGATATGCCTAGAACCTGCTTGGTGCCCTTGAGGACTGCACGAGGTGTCTGTTCCACAGCTTTAGCAGACAGAAGTTGGCCTCAGTGGGGACAGTGGGGATGGAAGATTCAAAATCCCCAGGCCCATTCTCAGGAGAGCAGAGGCCCCTTCAGCCCTGTCTCCAAGCACCGTTTTTTTCTTTGCGGTGGTGGGAAGGGGAGGAATGAGGCAACCTCAGACTTTAAAATTCTCACTAGACATCCATTAAAAAGTTCACCGCATTGAAGTAAACTTAGTTTCTAGAAGTAAGTGCTACTTTTTGATGTTAAGGAAAAAAAAAAAAAGAGAGAGAGACAAAGACTGTAGGTTCACAGCAGCCCCACCGCAGGGTGTCCTCGGCCATGGCCACTAGCACTGGAGAGTCTGGGTGACCTTCTGACTCACGTTCTCGTGCACGCACACACCAAGGCAGAAGAAGTTTTGTTCTTGTTTTTAAAGCCTTTTTATTAAAAACAAAACAAAACAAAAAAACCCAAATCAAAGTATTTCCCACTGGAAGCTATTTCTTTTTTTGTCTTTTTAAAAAATTTTATTACACAAATATCTCCCATTCCCACGTGTCAGAGGAAAGATGTCCTTGCTCTTTCTAAAACCAATAGTGGAGAAGCTTCCCTCCTTCCCTGGCCCAAAATAACCCCGATGTGTCAACTGAGATAGTGTAAGACTTACCCCCTTAATGCTTACATTTAATTTAAAATTTTTAGCACAACATTGGAGATGGACTCTAAATCAGCAACAAAAAATATATATTTACAATTTCTCCGAAAAACAAACAAAAAAAACACAACCAAACCCTTTAAACATAGTGACTTTAGGAGTTTTATTTATGGAGCAGTTATTTTTTTAATCACCAAGTGATTTTATATTATATATATATAAATTTTCTTCCTTTCCTCTGTGGCTTTTCACACCGGTGCTTGGAAAGATGGAGGCAGGGTGTCTGGTCCTGTGCTGGGAGGGCAACCTCTCCTGGCAAGGACGGAGCTAAGAGCAGACCGCAAGAAATGCCCGGAGCTCCCCAGGTTCCTCTTCTCTGCGCAGACCAGACCATTCTCCCCTCACAGTCCCAAAGAAAAGTACAACCCAGCAGGGCATCGGTCCAGCTGCCACTCCCGGGCTCCCTTTTCTGCTGACCAATTTACGTGCACGGAAAAATGCTTGTTTTTCCAAACCAAAAAACAAACAAAACTCAAAGCAAACTATCAGCTTGGAAATTTCTGCGGATGAAACGTCCCAAAGTCAGAGGCACTCTCCCGGCACAATCCCTGCTCTGAAGGGGTCTCTCCACCTCCCCTTTTATCAAAAGACAAAAAAAGCAAATGAAAAAAAAAAAAGGTCATCTTTTCAGTATTTTCCACAGGAGCAACCAAAACAAGGCAGGAAGCTTCCAATTATAGGTCATTAACAATAATATTAATAAGGTTTTTGCTCAATACCCAGGGTTCTTTACAGAGAAGTCCCCCTAACTGAGGCACTCTGGAATAAGTCACTGGCATTTCCTCGGAGTTACAGCCCCAGATTGCTGGGGCCTGGAGACCAACGGAAGGGGCAGAGGGTCGAGGGAGCAGACTGGTGTTTTTAAGGTGCAGCCGAGATTCAGCAGATCGGAAGGAACGGACACAATGCGCCCCCCTCCCCTGACCCATTTTTCTCTCAGGAAGCCGGTCAACGCCAGGGTCACAGCTGGGCGAGGTGGCAGAGGGGACTCTGCTGCTCTCACTTCTGGAAGGGTGTGGTCGTCTCTCCTCTGACGCGGCTCCTGGCTCCCCATCCCACAGGGCTCAGAGGGGAGGAGAGTCTGACACTGGGCTACGGGACAGGCGAGGAAGGGCTGGGGCTGCAGGACGAGAAGGCGGGGGCTGTGCTATCAATACCCTCACAGATGGGAGCAGAGTGCAAATTGGCATCTATTGTCTCTAAGCTCTTGCCACAGGCTGCTGCTATGAGCATCTCCTCACACACTTAAATATTGACCCAGAAGAAATTCCGACCTTTCTTTCTTTCTTTCTTTTAAAGTGCAAAAAGCTCTCTGCTGCCCTAGAGAGAAGATCTTTGGACAGGCCGTTCAATGCAAAGTAAAAGGGGGCAGCCATGGGGACTCACACAGGGCGGTGGAGCGGGAAACACAAGTTCCCTCCCTCCCCAGACACACACACACACACACACACACACACAGAGGCACATGCACACCCCCTTCCCTGGCTGCAGGCAGAGGGCAGGTGACTGGCTTGTAAGCAGGACCCTGCCCAGAGGTGCCAGGTCAGTGAGCCACTGGGGCAAAACACAGCCTGGGCCCTGGGAGTCCCCAAATCGGAGGCCTGGGGCCTGGCTGGGAGGCAGGTAGCCTCACCCAGTCCCCTGCTCCCTGAGGCCATGCATCTGCATCCTGGGAAAGCCCCACACAGGCAGAACCAAGGACACTGGCAAGGGGTCATGGGGGGCAAAACAGGGAGATGGTGCCTGTCTCAGAATCTGCCTGGGAAGCAATAGAGTGGGGGTGTCCCTGGGGCGGGCAGTTCCAGCTCCTCTGAAGAGCCTCAGCCCCAATAAGTGCAACACGGACCTCAGAGAGACTACTGGGGAAGTCTAGGGGTGGGCACAGTGGGCTTGGGAAACCTCACTGTTTGAATTACCACGAGCGTTGACAGCATCAAGCTAACGGGAGAGGAGGAGGGCGCACACAGACGTGGACAAGAGATCTAGACATCTCAACAGCACCAGTGTGATCTGCATGGGTCTGGCATTCCTGGGGCTGCTGGCCCCTCCTACGTAAGCCGGGAGAGTGTGACGGAGGAGAGACACGCGCTGGAGACCATAGGAGAGCCAGTCCTCGGCGACAGGGCCACTTTCTTCCCTGGAGACCACGGGAGGAAGGGCCCAGGGCCCAGTGCAGATGAACCTTGCACAAACACCCTCAAACTGCGACCCTGGCCTCCTGGCGGGCTCGCAGGCACCTTGACAGCACACAGCCTGTGCTTTCTTTCCCACTGGATCAATGTGCCCTCCTTTTTCCTTAGGAGGGAGAGGAGCAGGCAGGTGAGCCTGGTGTCCATCACCCTCTCTGCCCCGCCTGTAGGGGACGGGCGAGCGGAGAGGGAGTGCGACGCTGGCCTTGGAGCCCGTGCAGGGTCAGAGCCCGTGCAGAGTCGGGCGAGAGGCCCTCCTGGCAGGGAGGCGGGGAAGGCCGGCTCCTGCTCAGTCTGGGCTGGGTCGGGCGAGAGGCCCTCCTGGCAGGGAGGCAGGGAAGGCCGGCTCCTGCTCAGTCTGGGCCGGGTGCGTCTTAGCTGATTTTCTGGATCAGCTTCTCATCAGACAGGCAGTAGAGGCTGTTGATGGACAAGTCTGAGATGAAGTGCTCGCAGGCTTTCCGAGTGATCTGCTTGCATCCTCGAAGGTCAATCAAAGTGACATTGGCGATACGCCGTAGGTAGATCAGGGTCTGGTCTGTCAATTTATTGCAACCTGTGGAGAAAGGGATGAGAAGAGAGCTCAAAACGTAGCCCTACAAGCCTTCCTCTGCCACTCGTTTCCCCTCGCCGCCACTGCTGCCTCCTTCCCTCTAAATGCTCAACAAAAGCCCTCCTTGTCCCTAACCACCCGGCTCCTAGGCCAGAGTGCTGTCAACACTGTGGCCCCACTGCCCCCTGCCGCCTAGCACCATGTGACAGAGAGCACAAGGGCCACATGGCTGCTCCAGCTGCACCTGAAGGGTGGCTGTGCATATCACGCCAGCCCCAGGCCGCTTACCTGCCATGTTGAGCTCAGTGAGGGAGTAACGAGTGGAAGACCCGACGGCGGTGAGCAAATTGGAGGACTGGTCTGTAAGGTGGCTGCAGTGACTGAGGTCGAGTCGAGACAGGAGGGGCATGTGGCGGATGATGAGGCGAAGCGTGGCATCCGTGATGTCAAGGCCTGCCAGCCGGAAGTCGGTCATGTTCCGGAGCTTGCTGCGATTGTCCTGGCCTGCACGGGCAAGAAAAGGAGCCTGAATCAAAACTCTTAGCTCTCTAATCCATCTCCAGAGCTTGGGGCAGCTTCAGCTTCATCCCCTTGAAGCCACCAGTGTTGAGCAGAACTGCCCACACCCAGCCCTGCCTTCAGGGCGTTAGCAGTTTCTAGGAAACCAGGCAGCTTTTCCTTCTTCCCAGCTGCTAGGTTATGTCCCACTCAGACCCCAAAAGGGTAGGTGTGGCATGCCCAGGCCCTTCCCAGGCCCCCACTCTGCTCCAGATTATGCCCAACTCAGAGGGCAAGAGGGTAGGTGTGGCATGTCCCATCCCTTCCCAGGCCCCTACTCTGCTCCAGACTTTCCTGCCAACAGCTTTTGACACTCCACGTCAACCAGGAAGCCTTCCCAGACTTCCTCAGGCCCCAAACTCCACTGACCCACAAAATGGACTCACTCCCTTGTTTGGAGAAAGTTATTTGCTTGTAAATAGTTAACCTGTACTTGTACACAGTCCACCACTCTGCTCGCGTTCTATTCTTGCACAGTGCCTTTCTGAGACTGCTTTAGCTTCTGAGGACCAAGTCTGTCCAAAAACAAAGCTACCCCAAGACCAGCACAGAGAAGTCAGGCCCAGAGTCTACCTGGTTTATCAGCTGGTGGAGTCAGCAAGTCCCGAATTTGAGGGTCCTTGATTCCTACTGCCCACCGAAGATCCAGGGTCCTGAGAAGGGGGCAGCTGGACGTGCTGAGGGCTGAGACGGCAGACCAGGAGCAGCCCGCCAGGAGGAGGTCTTTCAGTCCTGCCACAGTTGAAAACAGCAACACACAATCACATACTCTGTCATACTTTGTCTACCAACACGTTCAAAGCCTCCACAACCAGCTGATCCTGAGAGGCAAATGGATTTCCAGCCTGATGGGAGATTCCCAGGGTTTCTACGTTACATCCCACAGCTGCCGTGTTGAAGCTGATTCCTTGTTGCTTAGTTCCTACCAGAGCAACGCAAGTGGGAGTGACTGTCTATCTTTCTGAGACATCAGAACGCTGAAGGAAACGAGGGCTTGCAAGGGGCTAATGAAGGTAACATGTGCCTCAGTATCCCCTCCAGGGGCTCTGCTAAGACCTGCAGACTGGCAGCAGCACAGGGTCCCATGCTTTTTGTTGTCTAGTGCTGACGCCTTGTAGACTGGCAGTGAAGGTGGCCCCAGGTAAACCTCTAAGCAGAAAGGCAAACGCCTGAGACCTGAATTGCCCTAAAGCAATTCTGAGAAAGGTGCCAGTGCTGCTGCTTTCCTGGCCTGCTTCCTCTGAGCCCCTGGCAGGACAAGGGTAGGGCTACTCACCTGGCAGCCTGTTGACAAGCCACGTCAGTTGCTTTTTGGAGATGTTGGTCCAACTGAGGTCGAGGCTGACCGGCTGCCTCTTGATGATGCCGCTGAGAGCCTGGGGTACAATAGCCTTACACCTGCTCAAGTCAATTTTTGTCCAAAGTCTCTTGTCGCAGCACCTGTAACACAGGGGAAGAGAGCTAGCTGTCACGAACCTGATAGCCCTGTCAAAGGTGCTCCCATCACAGATTGCTGGGAACTTCTGGGAAAAGCAGAGCACCTGGAGCATCCCACACACCAGGCTTCTACCACGATTGTGTCCTGTCATCTTTTGCCCCCTATAGCAATGAGACACCGTGCAGCCCTATATGTTAGTGTATAACATGACCAGTTTACCCTGACTGACTGTGGAGAACACGACAAACAACATACCACAGCCCCTTTATCTGCACTAAAATGGGAAGGCTCACAGTGTATACAAGGAAGCATTTAAAAGTTGCTTGACTTCTTATGCTCCTAGGCTTGCCTCCATCTCTCCCTTGTCAGTCACCCCCAGCTGCCTGAGACACAGGGTGCTACTCAGCACACCACAACTCACCCTACCTTGAGCTCCAGAGACAGGGTTCAAGCCTGGGTCAGGCCTAGAGAGGCTTTGCCGTCAGCCTAGAGCCTCACCCACCATGGCTTTCTGCCTCAGTGCTCTCTAACTCCTTGCCAGTTCACACCAGAACTGAAAGGGAGGGGCCGCCTTTTGGCTTCAGCACACAAGTCCACAGGCCACAAACAGCACTGCCCTACTGCTGCAGCTGACGACTTTACTGCCCCGCCCTCGGCCGGGCTTGGAAGCTGGCTGGCAGGGACAGGGAGTGGGCAGATAATGGGAGTCTTACATGCTTCAGCCTGGACAGCAAGGCCTACTAGCCCTACAAAGAGAAATACTGAGAAAATTTGGGTGGATCACATTAATTCATATTTGGGATATAAATTCATGTTGCAAAGAATAGGTTTTTTCTTTAAAGACTGCAAAAATGTCACCAATCACACCTGAAAATTCTAGGGTAGAAATGAACGGCTTACAAGAGCAGTGGTTCTCACATGTTAGCATGTATCAGAATCACTTGAAAGCTTGCTGAACAGATTGCTGGGCCCCACCCCTGGAGATGCTGATTCCAGAGGCCTGGAGCAGCCCGCGAGAATCTGCTAGGGAACCACAGTGAGAGCTACTGCCACAGGGTGCTACCCCAGTAGAAAGGGTGTATATTTTCTGGCCCAGAAGATTAAGGAACGGCCCAGCAATGCCCCAGGGAGACCTCTGGGAATCATCACTAGGAATTTTTCCCTCTAGGTCTCTGCTGAACCTGAGAAAAATGACAGGTCTCGGTAAGAAGGAGATCTAAGTCTTGGGAAGCTTCAAAACTCGATTCTGCTTATTGGAGAAGGGGACTCTGACCATCCAGGTTTGGGGGATGAGAATTAAAGTCATGAGCACCTTCACATGTTCATTTCGGAAAGCACGTTTACTTCTCTTGTTAGATAAAAGAGATAACTGAAGGTAGAGACTTAACCGTAGACACCTGTGTCACGAGCACAGGAGCGTGATGGGCACATCACAGGCTCTCACAATATGTGCCGAGTCCAGCTGACTTGGGAGAAAACTTTCAGCCCTTAGGCTCTGCAGTTTTGGCACTATCCCCCCAAATAAGCTTCCCACCCCCAATAATGACAGAGGTAAAGTACAAAGCAGGGAGAGGAGCAAAGGCTGAATTTCTCCAATGATGGCATCTTTACAGGACCCACTGTCTGCGGGCAAAACCGGACCTGTCTTTACAGGACCCATTGTCTGCAGGCACAACTGGTCTCGTCCTTACAGGACCCAATGTCTGCAGGTACAACCAGCCCCGTCTTTAACAGGACCAGGACAAATGGTCTGGGAAACAGATGGAGGTGATTCCCTCCGTACAGGACCTGGCAAGTCTTCAGATGCCAAGGGGCATGCTGTCCTCTTATGGAAAACCTTCAACCTGCTCCCGTGCCCGCTCCTGAGCCCACGTATCCCTGCTCACCATTTATACCACGTCTTGCACACGCGCATACATTCACAAAGTTCTCTGCGGCTGAGGTAGCGGAAGACAGACATCCAGACCTCCCGCTGCATCCAGCTCTCGTCTCCGTCCTGAGCCCAACTGCCCCGGCCGTTCAGCCTGGCCGCACCCCCCTCCTCGGCACTGTCCTCATCCTCTTCCGCCTCCTCCTCGTCCTCCTCCTCTCCCCCCAGCCCCTCCTCATCCCCACGCTGGGGGGCTCGGGCTGGGCAGTGCTGCACCAGCACACGGGGGGAGTGGCGAAGGTTGGCAGAAGAAGCCGTGATGGCCTGCAGCTTGGGCACAATGGATGTCCCATGGAGCTCTTTGGTGGGCCTCTGTAGCGTGACAGTCAGGTACGATCCCCGGATCTTGGCTTTCTCAACTTCAGACAGCTCCTTTTTGCCACTGGGATTGTTCTCCTTTTCCCGTACCATGGTGCGCTCTGTGGCCTGCAGTCGCAGCAACTGCCGCCGTTTGAAGCGCTCATCGCGGCTGGCACTGTGGTGGTCACTGGGGCCAGCCCCAGGTGATGACCGAGTCACCATACCCCGGGGAGAAACCGGGTCATGGATGAGCTGCAGCATGGAAGTGGGTGAGTGAGGCGGGGGCGTGAGGGGCTCATCGCAGCTCCGCAGAGGCCGCAGGACTTTGGCTTGCACGGCTTCATCGTCACTCTCTTCCATTTTCCGCTTCTGCAAAACAGGCCCGAGAAAGCAACATCAGGGCCTCCTCCCTTCCAAACCCTCAAGATTGACAGGGTGAGTCTCACTGTGGCACTCAGGGCACCCGACAGAAGACTGACCACTGGTTCTCTAGCAGGGCGGGGCATCGGATGCTCGAGAAAGCTGATTATGGAACAAAAACCTCCAGGAGGGTCATTTGGGAAACCTACCTGTGACAAGGAAGGCCCGTGTCCAACTACACAGGATGGGGACCCAGATTTGGGGCTACTGGGTTCCATACCCATTCCATCTTATTCACCTCTTGTCCCAACTTCTGAATTTTAATTTCCTGAGTAAAAATCTTCTTTAAAGAGGCCGCAACTCTACTACTACGTTACCTGGCAATTTTCAATCCTGTCTCATTTCAGTGGTGGCGGAAAAACAGCAGTCCACATGTACCGTGTGAACCAAGATGCCGAGTCTGGTAGCAGTCAACACTGCTGACTTTCAGCTCTACTCTTGCCATCAGCACCTACCCTGTCCCTAGAGAGCACCCACGTGTGAGAGAGAAAGCAGAGAACGAGAACCTGTGAGAAACCGCACTGGCACCAGAGGACGTCTACTCAGGATGAGAATGAGGAACTAAGGCCAGCACTCCCATGAAGGACCACAACCTTGGCTTGGGGCCCACACGCTCCAGAACTCCTCTTTTCCCAGGGCCCACCCTGGATAGGTTGTGACAAAGTCTCATCGCCGTGTTCCACCATGGACCACATCGTAGATCAGATTTTCCTTAAGGAGAGCCTTTATGTCCCTAACCGGCAACCCTGGTTTCTATTCCTTTCTGCTTATATTCTTGAGGTCATTATGGTGGGAGGAGAGGGATCACCTGTCAGCCATGGACTTTTATAAGCCAATACTAAAACATAGCTCCTGCCAACCCACCTGTGAACAGCAAGGAAGCAAACACTCATCACCAACAGTGACGATAAGTGTAAAGCCACTGGAATAACAACTTGGAGTAAGGGGACCTTGAGCACTAGTGGACTCTAGAAATTCTTGCCCTGAAACATATTTAGACTGAAAATTCAACCACCTCAGTTGCCAAGTGGGAAGAAGTGGCAGGAACACAGGGCAAGTCCCCGAGCCCCTTGTCCACTCCCACGCAATGCACCTGGAGGAGTCCTGCGGTGCAGTGACTGACACTAGTCAGCCTGCCTTTCTGCATGTGTCCTTAGCAGGTCTTGTCCTGACAGGACCAAGTAACCAGAGTCTTTCTGGCCTTTTGATCTTACTGGTGGCCATTATGGCCAGCAACAGCAGCTGCTCTGGGCCAAGGTCATGGCATTGGTCCCCTCTGGGGGAGGGGCTGCCCTCATAGGACTTATCCAGGCACACGTGCAGGGCTTTGTGCAAGGCCACTAAGGTGAAGATGACAAAAACGTGAACCTGCTTAACTGGAAACTCCAGTACACCCTTGTATTTACCAGCTGCCTTAGGCCATGGCCTCCCCTCAAGTTTCATTCCTCAGAAGCTGAATGTCCCTCAACAGCCCAATTGGGGTCTCTTTCTAGGGTCCCAGAGTATAAAAGGACTCCAGGAATTTGTAGATCCCAAGTGGAGTGATATTCAGTAGTAAAACAAAACAAATCAAAAACAAAAACATTAAAACAAAACAAAAAAAAAACAAACCCAGTGCCGTCCAGTCGATTCCGACTCATAGTGACCCTATAGGACAGAGTAGAACTGCCCCATAGAGTTTCCAAGGAGCGCCTGGCGGATTTGAACCGCTGACCCTTTGGTTAGTAGCTGTAGCACTTAACCACTATGCCACCAGGGTTTTCCATTAAAACACAAACAAAAGAAAAACATGAATTAACCAGGGAATAAAGAAACAAAACAAAAAACAATCTGCCCACGTCAGAGAAGCCACGTCCATGACACTGCAAAGGCAAACGCAGAGCAGCCTCCTCCACTTGCCACTTCCTCTCTCACAGGGCAGGGGTGGCGAAGTCCCCTCACCTGGGCTTTCTCAGAGCTGTCCTCCTGGTAGCATTTCGGACACTCCCAGCAATTTGGCAACTCCTCGTTAAGCAACCCCTCTCCATCCATCTGTAGGAAAAGAGGAATGTTAAAAAACTCGTCTCATTAAGAAAACAGTATGCTTTTTCAGCCTTCTTTATCAAACGATAACACAAATCACAATGACAAAACCACAACCATTTCTAAACACACTGGTCCATAAAGGGAGAAAAACTGAGAGCCATTCCAGGGTGTGTCAGCTGTTGGGCCTCATGGAGGGGCCCCAAAGGGCATGAATACCTATTCCCAGCCATTGGGAAACTGGTCACCCTCATGCTTGGCTGCTCGATCAAAATTAGGCTCCATGAAGGGAATCCCAAGAGCCTAGGTCAACCGATGCTTTCACGTCACTTTGCAAAAGAATCTGGACACCCAGGGTTTACAGTAGCTACAGGGGGCATGGGAGTTATGATGGCTTGGGTCCAGAGGCCAGTGGCCTAGTCTATGACTTGCTGTTGTCAGCTGTAAAATGGGGATAAATAACAATATCTACTTCATACGGTTGTGATGAGGATGAAATCAATCATGTATTATGTAAAGTGTTTAGAGCAGTGCCTGGCTCACGGTAAATATTTCATATCACTGTCAGGTGGCAGTCATGACACAGTTGACACCTCCTGGGAAGGCCAAGAAAGCTCCAGCATCAATGCACTTTAAATAAACATGCAGAAATTAGGTAGCTCAACTTCATAAGGGCGTCTGAAAGATTCAACCAGAGAATCCACGCAAAAGAGCGGTTCTCCGCGCTGCCTGCACATTACGATCACCAGGAGAACTTTTGGAGAACACCGACCAGTTGAATCAATCTCAAGCTGAGGTCTGAACTGCCTCATGTTTTTAAGCCCCTCAGGCGTACACTAAGCTGGATACAGACTGAACACTCATTAAACGTTAGCTCTTATCTTTATCCTCACCATCTTTCAGGAACTATCATTCAGATGTATGCTATGCTAAAGTTAGCAGCGATCAGCGATACCTAAAGGGTTGAGACATCCCCAAGTAGACTAGGCAGTTCCATGATGGCCTGAGGACTCCAAGCCAGGGTTTCATTCCATTTTGCACCACCGCCCCCGCTGAGAATTTGCATTTCCACCCAGATACTATGAATCAGAATCTCCATTCTAACATGGTTCTGGGAGTGATTCTTATGTATAAATAAGGATCACCTGGCAATCTTGTTAAAATGGAGATTCTGAGCCAGTATATCTCGGCGGGGGTGGGGGGGGGTGGGGGGTTGGGGGGTGGGGTGGGGAATGCAAATTCTCAGCAGGGGCAGGAAGCAGAATGAAATGTTTAGAGGCCCTGCTCCAAACACACCCTCCAGAGGCCAGACAATAAGCTCCAGGAGGGCTTTACTGTTCTGTCCTTGGGGCTGAGCACAGTGTATGACGGATAACAGAGAACTGAATAAAGGGCTGATATTAGACCTCTCCAGAATCACAGAGCCTACTTCCTACAGGAGGGATGCTGGCAACCTCTCATTAATGGTGGCCCACTCTTTTGTTGCTCCACTCAGTATCTTTAGACGGTCCATCAGCAGAGACTTCAGGGGCCTCTTAGGCCTCTGCTCACCTGGAGGCAGCCAGGATGAACTATCTCGTTGCAGATACAACATTCCATGAGTTTCTTCTCAAAGTCCTGTGTCTCTTCATTCTGATCCACCTCACCACAGAGGGAACACGTGACGGAGTGAGGCAGTCTAGGCTGAAAAAGGAACAAAGATAGAAACTGAGGAGACTTAGATCCTTATCATTTAAGTTTTCCTTTAAACTGAAGGTGAGTGAATTAGTTCTTGTAATTCTGTAACCAAAAAAAAAAAAAAACAAACTACCAAACCAGGTGCTGCTGCGTTGACAGCAACTCCTGGCAACCCGATGTGTGTCAGCATAGAACTGTGCTCCACAGGCTTTTCAGTGGCTGGGATCTTTTGGAAGGAGATTGCCATGGCTTTCTTCAAACGTGCCTCTGGGTGAATTTGAACTGCCAACTTTCCAGTTAGTAGCCAAGTGCTTAACTCTTTGTGTCACCCAGAAACTCCAGTAAATACTTTGTTCGTAGGAAAAATGAGGAAGAAGATGGGGAGAATCAGCTGCCTGGGAATTAGAGACCACCAGGGACTAGTTTATTTTTCAACTGTCGTTTTAGTTGACCTGTCCTTTGTCTGGCAGGTCCTTTCTAATCCATTTAAAGAGGGGACAGAGGGCACTGTTTGCGCTTCAAATGCTGGCCTCTTGTTTGAAAACTGGGTGAGTAAGACCAAAAGATTAGATCATCTTTAGTGCTAGATACCTCCCTTTTGAACCCAGGGAGCTGAGGGGCAAAATGAAGAAAGAGAAAACAAAACAAAACAAAAGAACATAATCTTTCCTTTTCAATTCTGAATGTGTCAGAGTCTACACTATGTGCTTTTCAGCCCCCTTGGCACTGCCACCCCACCCCCAGATTCTTTACCCAGCACATCACTCACTGCCAAGCATTGCCGGAGGACACAGGACTGCTTCATGCGACCAGGCCCCCCAAACTTCTTCATGTCCCTGCAGTAGTGGCAAACGCCACATTCTCCTTGCACACAGGCTTTGCATTTTCGACACCGCACTCGTCTCCGTCTGGCTCCTGATACAATGGGGGAGGCAGCAGCTGGCCTCACAGGTGTTAACCGCGGAGCTGGCTTCATAGTGTGAGGCTTTGTGATGGGGATGGTAGGAACCCGCACCTTTGGCCGGGTGGGGAATTTAAGCTGGAAAGAGAAAACAGTGAGGTCAAATGTATCAGGTGGCTTTACAGACTGGAGAGGGTAGATTACATGGTAGTATACCTTGCTCAGGAGCAGGCAAACTACAACCCAGGGGCCAAATTCGGCCAACCACCTGTTTCTGTAAATGAAATTTTATTGGCACATAGAGAGGCTTGTGTACATACTTGTCTATGGTTGCTTTCATGCTACAATGGCAGAACCGAGATGTGGCAACAGAGACTGCATGGCCTATAAAACCTAAAAGTATTTACTATCTGGACTTTCACAGAAAAAGTTTGCCAGCCCTGCCCTACCCCTTCAGTCTACTACTTCAGTCCCATCCCTCTTACTCTGCTAAGCTGTAAGAGTCGCCCCTCCCTGAAGCTTTCTGGATAAGCACTATGTACTGTCACTCCAATATTTCCTTATTCTGAATACGACGACTCCGAACATACTCCTAAACGAGACAGTAAACTACTGGAAGGTGAGACTGGTCTCGTTCATCTCTTTAGTTCTCTGAGCCCAAGCATATGACCTTGAACATAGCAGACACTCCAATAACACTGAAGTGTGGAATAAATCTCTCCACTATTTTTAAAACAATTTTAGCACTTATATTTACCCTTTTCAAGGACAAGGACCATGTCTGTTATGAGTTCTTTTATTTCTAGTCATGTCTTAAACACTTTTCTGACACAAAATACTAAACAGCCAAAGGTGACTGAATTGTTTTGAGGCAGGTCCCATGTGGCCAAGCAGAAGCCAGGTGGGACTCCTCCGTCTAGGAAGGACGACGTGGTTCTAAAAAGACATCTTTCAGCCACACACCTTTACATTCTGCCTAAACCCCCTTGGAATGTGATGGCTTTGCAAGTTTCTGCTGCGGAACACCAAAGAGTGGCCTAATTTACTTGCCAGACTCACAGCCAGGATCAGAATGCTATCACTTGCTTTCATTTAATAAATAACCTTGATGGAGGACAACATGGGAAAATATTACCCAGGCCCTACCTGAAAACCAAAAAAAAAAAAAAACCCCAAACTCATTGCTGTCGAGTCAGTTCCGACTCGTGGTGACCCGACAGGATAGAGTAGAACTGGCCTTGTAGGGTTTCCAAGAAGAGGCTGGCTGGTGGATTCGATCTGCTGACCTTTTGGTTAGCAGCCACAGCTCTTAACTACTACGCTACCAGGGCTCTGACCTGAAGAGGCCTTAAAATTCACAACTGACAATTTATCAGCTGATGGGTTAACTCCTTTCTTCTCTCTTTTAATTCCATGCTGAAAAGTTCAAATTCTGGGGGCTCTCAAGAGCATGGACTCACCACAACAAAGAAAAACCCTGGCCTTTTTAATAGATAAGGAATTAACTCGTTTTAAACCCTATCTATAAGGATAACTGAGTCACCGGGTCAGAGGACAGAAACTGGTCCATTGTGGGGACCAAATGCACACCTTGGCATCTGAATCTGGAAGGAGGCCTCCCAGTGTGATAGTTTTGTTAAGACAGTCACCTCCAAAGATAGCCAATTACCCTGACCAAAGAGTCATCGCTGAACGGCTTAATGATTTTCTGTCCGTTTCTATTAATGCGCCAAATGCTGTCTGCTCTCTAGTTGTTCTTTTTCTTTCTGGAATGGCACTGGTCGGCCAGCAAAACACTTAAGCAGCCTGAAGATCCAGCAGAATAGTTTCTTACCTTATCCCTTTTTGGCCACTGTACTATGGGGACTCCAGTGAGGGCTAACTTGGGATCACTGTTGGCAAGCTCCTCCAGCAAAACCTAAGGGTGGGATAGCAGAGAAGAGGGAAAAGCAGGCCATGGTGAACAAAGAGCCAACAGTCCCAAGAGGTGACACAGCATCAGTCCCCCAAGCACCAAGAGGAGGGCAGGCTGTATTTTCCCTCTATATAGAGACTGACTGTAAACAAGGAAATCAGAGGTGAAATAGAAAACACAAACTTAGACTGGTGTGGTTCTACCAAGACTGCACTTCCCTTTGCTCCCAACCCCTTACTTGTGCATTCACTGTATATTGTATACACTTACACTCAAGCAACCAGGTACTGTGGTGAAAAGTGCTACTTCTGTAGCCGACAATGAACCTTCATCCGCATCACCCCTTCACTTTTCCACATCACTTAATGAATGTTATCAGGTAGTAAGTAGTGCCCTCATTTTGTAGAGGGAAGCAAAGTGGCATAAAGATGATTGGCTAATACAGAATTAACGATACGAACACCAGAGCCTTAACATCCTGATTCAACCCAGGCCTGTTCCTCTAAGGCTGATTACAGGTATCTCAATCTCAAAGCAACCTTTCTCTGCCTCCCTCCCTCGTTCCCTTCCTTCCTTTGCCTCTCGCTCGCTCAAACACACACACACACACCACACCACCCCCCCCCAGCTATTTACCTTTATTCCTATAAGTGGGGCAGGAACGATCTTTGGGGTAACAGTTCTCACGGCTTCAGCCAATCTAGTCCGAATGACTTGAGGAGCAACGCCACAGTAAGAAATGCCACTTAAGTGAATCACACTCGCTGAGTGTTATTTTGAAACAAACCTTTTATGTTTTAGACAGAAATTTCTGAAGCCTAAACCTCCTAGCCACTGAAATCCCTCGTCCTCTGACCTCGGGAGCCCTAAGGCAACGGCATCTGCCACAGCGAAAGAACGCCGACCAGGAGATGAGTTACACCATCCCCTTCCCAGCTGCCTTGGGTGTGTACAGGATATTAACTGTTTCAGAGAAAACTACCCTTTGATCCTGGACAGGTCAGCATGCCTGGGCCATCTCTAACAATCATTCTCCTAGTCCTGTGGGCTCTGCACCTGGAGACCAAGACTTCCTGAAGCAGGAGGTATTCCCCTACCAAGCTCTTTCATCCAAAGCCTGAGGATCAGGTCCCAAATCCAAGCCGGGACTGGGAAAGACCCTCTAACTCAAACGCAAGAAGCTCCTCCACGAAGACTTCCTTTGCCAAGTCTCCAGATGCCTCGCCCTCCCCCAAACGGATTTCAATTGCAGCCCTTTTATTTACTTGGAGTTGCTATGGCACCCCTATTCTGGAGCCTCCCGTTAGCACCACACTGCGTGGGGGTGAAGAGGTGGGGTGTGTGCCACGTGGGACAAGGCTCTGGTATGGGCTCCCGAGCTCCCTAGGGTGAAAATCCAGGTCCATTCAAAATGTGTGCTGGGAGCGCCCAGCTCCCCTCCCCCTCCGCCTGCCCATTTCCTCTGCCCGAGAGCCGCGCTATCCACAAACAGGGACTTTCCACTCTCAGCAAAACAGACCGCACAGAGTGGGAAGGAACTTCGCTGTTCTCACCAAGAGCGGTCTAACTTTACCTGCAGAACTGGCGGGGGATTGGGCCGGTGGGTGGACAACTGTCTGCTGGGGGCAGCTGTGCACACACCCACGACTCAGTGACGGGGTGTGGAGGGGAATGCAGGTTTCCTCCCAAGCCCGATTTCACTGGGCCGTTCAACCAAGCACGCCCTGCTCTCAGGAAAAAAGGCAGACTCCAGCTGAGGCCCTTCCAGAACCATATAAAGAAGCCACCACCCTCACCAGAGGAGGCCTGGGGTGGGGGCATGGGGGAGGAGTGCGGAAAGGCAGCCGCCTGTCTAGCCTCCCGGCATCTGGGAGAACATTCGAACCCAAGCTCACACCCCACAGATCACAGGAAGGGGACGAGACAGAGGCTGTCTGGGCAGGGAGGGGGAGAAAAGTCCCCAAAGCTGAGCAACCCAATTCAAAAGCACATTCCACCAGGTGAGGAACAAGTGCAATGACGGCTCGACCACCAGAAGTCACACAGCATTGTCCTGGACCAGCCCAGCAGGCAGTTCTTCCGCCTCTTCGCCGAGACACAGCCCCCACAGTCACACACAACACCCTGAACCAGAAAGGGCTGCCGCCCGCCTGCCTGACCTTGCGTCTCGTCACTCCGGAGCTGCCGAGGCTCTTGGTTGAAGTTTCCCCAGCGTCTTTGTTTTGTTTTCTGTTATCGGAAGTTGTGCTGAGGAGTTAGACTGTCTGCCTCCAGGAAAATCCTGCTTTACTTGAACATTCTGGAACCTCCCGGAGCACCAAGGCAGGGCAGCCCAGCTTAAGCCCTGCAGGCTCCCAGCAGAGCAGCGCGCAGCCCAAGCTCCCTGCCAGCCCTCAGCTCGCGCGGCTTCCTGTGCCTGCGAACAATGCTGCTGCGTCACCCACATGCAGCTCCCAGAAATGCTTTGCAACGGAAGGCGGCAGGCGGGGAGCCGAGCGAGCCGCGGCCCAGGCTGCTGCAGCCGGGAGGGGGAGGAGGGGGAGGAGGGGGAGGAGGAGGGCGGCGTGCTCAGGGCGCCCCCTCGCCATTGGAGGAGCCACGGGAGGGGCCCGCCCGCCGCCGCCCTGCAATCGGAGAAGCCGGCGGCCGGGCTTGGCCGACTCCACCAGGCGCCAGCGGGGAAAGGGCTGGCTTTAACCCATTCCGCATCTCGTCCCACATTCGTCCTTGTCTCGTCCACACACTTCCCCTCAGGGCCACCTCTTACTGTCACAGCTACAGCTTTCTGGTGGCTGTACACACTCACTCCTCTCTTCTCACACACCTGGAGGTGCCCAAGTCCAGCTCCCGAGGGCGAACTAGGCGCCCAAGTCCGGTCCCCCGTGGGTAAACTAGCTCCTGAGCTGCCTTCTCTTCCCGGGCACACACACTGGCTTTGCCTGCCCACACTGACTCCGTCCCTTTGCCGCGGCCCAAACTGTTCCAGAACTGGCATATATGCCTCCGGAAATACCTTCAAAAATGACATTTCAACCAATATTGACATATTAAAGAAAATGTCTATTTAATATCAACGACCTCGACAACAGATGCCTCTGGTTATGACTAGGACTTCGACCTCCCTGGGAAAGAGAAATGCCTGTGCAGTGCTCAAGGAGCCCTGGTCGTGTAGCGGTTAAGCGCTTGGCTCCTGGCTGGAAGGTCACTGGTGGTTGGAACCCAACAGCGGGAGAAAGATCTGGCAATCTGCTCCCGTAAAGATTACAGCCCAGGAAACCCTATGGGGTAGTTCTAACTCTGTCACATGGGGTCTCCAAGAGTTGGAATCAACTGGGCACCTAACAACAACATGGAGCTCTTCTCTCGAGGTTCTATCATGACAAATTCAGATGAGCTGGGGCACCGTGTAAGGTCTAGCTGGCTCAAGAACGTGCCCTCTGACCCTGACACAGGAAGCCAGGGAACAGGCACTCCCCAGTCAGCCTCCTCTGACCACAGTGTAAGATGTTGACTTTCCCCACCAAATCATCCCGCCCTTCAGGACAGGACTCCCAGGATTTCCTGTTCTATTCAAATGCATTTCTCTTCCCTCAGGCAAGGAATTCCCTGCATTCCGTCAGGCCCCTCAACACCACTTTCAGATAGCCACTTGACAGACATGCGCTCACAGCCAGGACGGAGTCCACTGAGGTTGGCACTGTGTCTGGGCTACCGAGAGAGGAAGGTGCCCCTCAGATGGAGTTATAACCTGCTGCGATCTACAGCGTCATGTCGGTCAGTATGGGAGAAGCTCAGCAGGAACAGAACTCTGGGAGCAGCATTTTGACCCCAAGTTTATGTAATCTTTAGACCCTCACAAAAGTAACTTGGTTTTTTCTGGAAATTACAGATGCTGCTTTGACATAAATCTCCAGCATCAAAGAGCCTAGCTTTTACCACTGGCAATGTTCTTATTTATTTCCAAGGCAGTTTGTTGTCTCAGCAAGTTTCTGGTGGCAAGTTTAGAAGCCTAATAAGCTTTCTGGGGCCTGGGGTCTTCCGCCAGGCAGGGGCTGTTAATTTTTACAGTAGTTTACCAGTGTTAAGGGTGACTTCTGTGCTTTTCCACTGAGATCTTCCTGGAAATGTTTATAGGGTGACCTTAAGCCTCTCCCTTGCACTTTATCTTAAGGCGCAAAGACCCAGGTGCAATTAGCCTACTTACTATGCTTGAAAAACTTATTTTTCACCTTAGTATTGATAGGTCTTCTCGGAAAATGCTTGTTTTGGCGCTCAGTGCTATCCATAGCAATGATAAAGTACAAATACTTAGGAGAAACGTCACTCCAAGACACAAGAAAAGTTCAAGTTGTAGCAAGTGCAAATTCTACAGGCCATCAGGAAGAAACAAAAACCAGGTAGGGCACTAAGAAGCTCTCGGTTTTCGAATCACAATGTAACAAGGCCTAATTCCTTACTCCATCACTTTTCTGTCAGTGTGTCCTACTGGCTTGTGAGCTGCTGTGATGCTGGAAGCTATGCCACCAGTATTTCAAATACCAGCAGGGTCATCCATGATGGCCAGGTTTCAGCGGAGCTTTCAGACTAAGACAGACTAGGAAGAAGGACCTGGCTATCTACTTAAAAACTGGCCAGTGTAAACTTTATGAACAGCAGCGGAACACTGGAAGGCACTCAAAATACGACTGGGGAAGATCTGTCTCCTCAAAGTAGGGTCGATCTTAATGACGTGGATGGAGTCAAGCTTTTGGGACCTTCGTTGGCTGATGTGGCATGACTCAAAACGAGATAAAACAGCTGCAAATATCCACTAATAACTGGGACATGGGATGTATGAAGTATAAATCTAAGAAAATTGGCAATCGTCAAAAATGAAATGGAATGCATAAACACCAATATCCTAGGCATTAGTGAGCTGAAATGGACTGGTATTGGCCATTTTGAACCGAACAATCGTATGGTCGACTACGCCGGGAGTGACGAACTGAAGCAGAACCACCGCCACATTAATTGTCAAAAAGAACATTTCAAGATCTATCCTGAGGTACAACGCTGTCAGTGATGGTATCATATTCATACGCCTACAAGTAAGACCAGTTAATATGACTATTATTCAAATTTACCCACCAATGACTAATGCCAAAGATGAGGAAACTAAGTATTTTTACCAACTTCTGCAGTCTGAAACTGATCAAACATGTAATCAAGATGGACTGGTAGTTGCTGGTGACTGGAATGCAAAAGCTGGAAAAAAAGAAGAAACAGCAGCTGGCAGATATGGCTTTGGTGACGGAAACCATGCCGGAGGTCATGCACTAGAAATTTGCCAGACCAACAACTTATTGACTGGGAACAGCTTTTTTCAACAACATCAACAGCAACTATACATGTGGACGTCACCAGATGGCATACACAGGAATCAAGTCCACTAAACATACCGAAAGAGATGATGCAGCAGAACAAGGTGAGGGGCCGACTTCCAAACAATCAGTTGCTCATATACAAGCTCAAGTTGAAGCTGAAGAAAATTAAACAAGTCCATGAGAGCCAAGGTACGACCTTCAGTACACCCTACCTGAATTTAGAGACCATCTCAAGAACAGATTCGAGGCACTGAACACAAATGACTGAAGACCGGAGTAGCTGTGGGATGACACCAAGGACATCATACATGAAGAAAGCAAGAGGTCATTAAAAAAACAGGAAAGAAAGAAAAGACCAAAGTGGATGTCAGACTGAAACCTGCTCTTGAACGTAGAATAGCTAAAGTGAATGGAAGAAATAAAGTGAAAGAGCTGAACGGAAGATTTCAAAGGGCAGCTCAAGAAGACAAAGTATTGTAATGACATGTACAAAGTATTATAACGACAAGTGCAAAGACCTGCAGTTAGAAAACCAAAAGGGAAAAACACAGCCAGCATTTCCCAAGTTCAAAGAACTGAAGAGAAAATTCGAGCCTTGAGTGGCAATACTGAAGGACTCTGTGGGCAAAATATTGAACAATGCCAAGAAGCATCAAAAGATGGTAGGAATACAGAGAGTCACTGTACCAAAAAGAATTGGTCAATGTTCAACCATTTCAGGATGTAGCGTATGATCAAGAATGATGGTACTAAAGGAAGAAGTCTAAGCTGCACTGAAGACACTGGCAAAAAACAAGGCTCCAGGAATTGATGGAATACCAATTGAGAGGTTTCAACAAACGGATGCAACGCTGGAAGAGTTCACTTGTCTATGCCAAGAAATGTGGCCAACCGACTGGAAGAGATCCATATGTATGCCTATTCCAAATTAAGGTGATCCAACAGAATGTGGAAATTATAGAACAGTACCATTAATATCACGTACAAGTAAAATTTTGTGAAGATAATTAGAAAATGGTTGCAGCAGTACATTGACAGGGAACTGCCAGAAATTCCAGCTGGATTCAGAAGAGGACGTGGAATGAAGGATATCATTGCTGAAGTCTGATGGATCCTGGCTGAAAGGAGAGAATACCAGAAGGATATTTACCTGTGTTTTACTGACTATGCAAAGGCATTCGACTGTGTGGATCATAACAAATTATGGATAACTTTGTGAAGAATGGGAATTCCAGAACACTTAATTGTGCTCATGCGGAACATGTACATAGACCAAGAGGCAGTCGTTCAAACAAAACAAGGCGGTACCGCGTGGTTTAAAATCAGAAGAGGTGTGCGTCAGGGTTGCATCCTTTCACCATACTTGTTCAATCTGTATGCTGAGAAAATAATCCAAGAAGCTGGACTATACGAGGAAGAATGGGTCATCAGGACTGGAGGAAGACTCATTAACAACCTGGGATATGCAGATGACACAACCTTGCTTGTTAAAAGCCAAGAGGACTTGAGGCCCTTACTGATGAAGATCAAAGACCACAGCCTTCAGTATGGACTGCACCTCAACATGAAGAAAACAAAAATCCTCACAAATGGACCTATAAGTAACATCATGATTAATGGAGAAAAGACTGAAATTATCAACCGTTCCATTTTACTTGGATTCACAATAACGCCCATGGAAGCAGCAGTCAAGAAATCACAAGATGAACTAAAACGGACAAATCTGCTATAAAGTGTTAAAAAGAAAGATGTCACTTTAAGGACTAACGCATACATGACCTAAGCCATTTTCAATTTCCTCATATGCATGTGAAAGCTGGACAATGAATAAAGAAGACCAAAGAAGAATTGATACCTCTGAATTATGGTGTTGGCCAAGAGTATTTTATCTACCACGGACTGCCAGAAGAACGAACAAATCTCTCTTGGAAGCACTGCCAGAACACCTCTTAGAAGTGAGGATTGCGAGTCTACGTCTCATGCACTTGTTATCAGGAGGGACTAGTCCCTGGAGAGGGACATTATGCTTGGTAAAGGAGAGGCTCAGTGAAAAAAGACCAAGACTCTCAACCAGATGGTCGGACACAGTGGCTGCAACAATGGGCTCAAACACAACAATTGTGAGGATGGCCTAGGACTGGGCAGAGCGTTTTCTTTCTGTTGAACACAGAAAGGGTTGCTAAGAGGTAGAACTGACTCCCAGGCACCTAACAACAACAACTCTTTTTTTCCTATTAATTTAGAATTAAAGACAGGCAAAAAAGATCAGAATTAGCAAAAACATGACATAATATCACACAGGAATATAAAGAAAATATTTTAAAGAATTATAAATATTTTAACCTAATCTTATATGTCCCACAGTTGAGTTAGAGTACTTAAAACTTTCTACTCAATAAAAATGTGTGAATTATTACCTTGTTAGTAAAATCCATAAATGAAGTTCTATTTATACAGGCTACTTTTTTTCTATAAAACATCTGGTTTAATGGATTAAGAGCTCTTATCCTGGGTCTTCCGCTAGTTCTTCCCTTTATTAATGCCACACTCACCCCCTAAAGTATCAGATGAAGAAAATTTCTGATTAGTATTTCTGTATATACTTATTACCATAACTGCTTCAGTCTCATCATACTCCTGAGATGAAGCCCAGTGTAAATTTTTAGATCACAGTTACAAAATAAATGGTTAGAGTTTTGGGTAAAAGCAGCAGTAGCCTATTGTACCACAAAGAACAATTTGCTAGTTTATAAATTGAGAGCTTTTCCCATTTACATAATGCTGTAGTCGTCAACTGTGTCATCTAACCGGTAAGTTTATTAACTGATGCATTAAGCAGGCTGGCGTCCCCTCTCTCAGGACAGAGCTGACCACCTTCCCCTGAGTGTTCCCTGGGCGCTCTATGTCACGTACAGTACCTGAAAACCTCTGATGCTATTTCAATACCTGTTCCCCCCACTGGACTGTGAGCCCCCTGAGGGCTGGGACCACAGCCTTGTTGCCTATTTCCCATCAACTCTAAGCCTAGCTTCTGGCACAGAGTAGACAGGCATCGCAGTGGCGGAGAAGTGAATTTCTTAGATTTGTAACTTTTTTCTGTAGTAATGTTACCGTTTAGTAAGCACCTTATTAACATCATCAGTAATTTTCACACTAACTCCACTGAGGCAGATACTGTTTTATAGAGGAGGAAATAAGCTTTGACAGCAACACAGTATCACCAGCAGGCTCCTCCAAATGTTCTAGAGAAAACAGGAAGTAGTAAAGGAGTCAGGAGCAGTGAATTTGTTTCATTAAGTGAGCTGGGTGGCCAGATACACTGACACATTAAAAGCTTCTTTTTATATATGTATATATATGAAAGACTTCTTTATTATCAAAATAAACACGAACAAAACAATAAAGTCTGATCAAAAACGCAAAGTCTTCCAGGTGCCACCCGCCACCCTGCTGCGACTGCTGTCAGAGCTAGTGTGCACCGCTCCCGGCGCCCTGAAATGCACGGCGCCCTGAAATGCACGGCAAACACAGCTTCCTTCCTTCCGTCAACGGGACTGCGCTATCCGTCCTGCTCCATGCCCTGCCTCTTGCTTCAACTGGCATCCAGGACACAACCTCTCCCATTCTACTTTCTGTACACTTTTAGGAGACAAGGTCACCCATGCCCCTCCCAAACAGAACTTTACGCATCCGATTACTTTCTTCTGAGCTTTACCCATTAGTCAATACTTTTTAACGTCCCATGTTTCATCTAATCCCTTTCCAATTCTGTATTCCACAGTTCTTTCTTTAATAATGCAGAACTTAACATTTTAGTATCTTCAAAGCCCTTTTACCAGGTTATTAAAATTTCTTCTAGGGTGTATGTAAATATGGTTATCCCACTGCACCGATCTTCCTTTCATCTCTTCTACTAGCTATTTCTGAGAGCCATACAGGTTGCAACAGGAAACAATCCCTCTCTCTGCCGGAGAGAAGCGGCTGTGCTTGCTTGCCTCTTCTAGGGCAGTGTCGTCTTCAGTGCCATCAGCTCCAAGTCCTCCAGCACTGCAGAGCCCCCAGCTGTGCCAGGATTCGGCACCTACCCAATCCAACGCTTTTTTCTTCTGAGTGATCCTCAGATTCTCTAAGTATTCAAGCTCTGAACTCACTGTATCTGAACCTCAGGTTAAACATGACTAGTCAAATGTTGGAATAATGAATTCACTGAAGTGCAACTACTTGCAGAGCTTGGTCTTCTCACATGGCTGTATTCTGACTAGGGCACGGGATGAACAAAAGAAGGTGTGACAAGTCTCTGCAGGGAGAGTCCCAATCTAACCCCACTGGCCGCTTGTCCATCATGGTCCAGGCTCCTGTGCCGTGATAGCTTAGTGATGGCAGCCATCCTTTTTGGTGATCTCAGATAAACACAGGGAGTTCTTCACAGCGCTTAGAATCCTCTTTATATGTTTCTTAACTCATTCCCTTTCTCACTGCCTCTTTTTACTCTGCTTAATATTGGATCCCCATTTGTCTGCCTTTTCTGCCCAGTATACCACTGTACAATTCTGCTTCTTCAGAAACCCCTACTTAATTACGCTGGTTGAACCACCTCCATGACTTTACTCAAGGGAGTCTGTGTATTTCTATCATGACACTTGGCCCTGCACAACTGATTAAACCAAACCAAACCTGTTGCCACTGAGTCAATTCCGACTCCCAGCGACCCTAAAGGACAGAGCAGAACTGCCCCATAGAGTTTCCGAGGAGCGCCTGGTGGATTTGAACTGCCAACCTTTTGGTTAGCAGCCGTAGCACTTAACCACTGTGCCACCAGGGTTTGCTCTAGTGGACCGTAATATGGCTTCTGCTTCCTACAACTGCTATGGAGTCAAATCCATCTATAGATGCCCTTTAGGACTAAAAAGATATTTTTCTTTGTTAAGCATTAGAAATACAGGTATCCAGGCCAAAACAATGTTAGTGTGATATAAACTTCGAACTCTTTTCTTTTAGGGTTCCTAAAGGTGATTACCCAAGTTAACAAATTCTCAAAGTCACAAATTAACTTTTTTTTTTTTAAAACAGGCATCCATAATGGAACAGCTACATAAAAATAAAGACTTCTGCAGAAAAGACGACCTTACACCCTTCCAAACTCCCAGAATTATAAACGCCCTATCACATGGAAAGGAAAAAAATATAAATATCCTTTGCTCACTCAAGGGCAGGAAGTGAGTTTGGGACCTAGTCTGTGAGTCTAGAAAAGTACAGCTAAGTTTGTCTTGTTCTCCATTAATCATTATAGAAATGGGACCACACCTACTTGGAACTTTGTCATTTCCTCCCCTATGCTAACAAGCCATGGTGCCACCATATGCTTCTTCTACAGCAAACCTTATAAAAACAAACTATAAAATCAACTGTCCAGCTTCTATCACTACTGAAGCGGACCAACCTCACCAGATTACCAGTACTTTTTTTGGCCTCTTTAATTTTTTAGCTTTTCAATGATGTATAAATATCAGATAAAATTAAAATGTCAATTATAAAAATAAAAAAATTTAAACGTCAACTGTAGCTAAATAAGTTCGAGTCACACCCCAATCTTTGGAATTCTTTCCTGAGCTGGCTGGCAAAAGCTGGGGTGCACCTCAGACGATTATGTGACGGTCAAGGAAAACCTGAACCAGAAATGAGGGATGGAAGGGACCAACTATAACACATTTAGTATGTTTTCCTTGAGGTCGCATAAAATTATTCCCCATAAATTCTTCTGGGACTTAAAATAATCTATGTGACATGTTTTTAAAATAATACAAATTACAAATTGTAGACTAGCCTTCTAATACACATAGTCATGTTCTGCACCCAAGACACAGTTCCAAACACCTAGTTGATTTAAAAAGAAAACTGTTATTCCCAGCTTTACGTTTTTTGGTGTTCACATTAATGGTCCCTCCCTTATGAGGAAACCTCAAAAAAAAGAAAAAAAAAATTTTTTTTTTTTTTTTAATGAGGAAAGACTTAAAGGAACTCCCTCCAATTCAGACAGCTCAAATATCTGAATTTCTGACAAATAAGCTCATTTCTTTGAGAGCAGTACACGAGGAGTGGGCTAGGCTGTGATGATTACAGATGCTGGGGGACCTCTTGAAAGAGAAAAATATACAATATGAAGAAACTTCCTAAAGTAAAAGGATGGAGTATGCTTAAAATACTTTTCTCAGAAGTTATTCCCATGTATTTAACTCTTAAAAATAGCTAAATTTGTAACTAAAAGATGCTAAACCTACTCTTAATGTAAGCCTGCATAGAACAATATCTTTCCTCTCAGTCTGCTTGGGGTAAGACAGCTAGAGACTGTTATCAGCTACTTTTGCCCTGAAATAGGCCTCTTTATCTACGGGTAACTTAAGTTTAAATGAATATTTCTTACTACAAACACTTCCTCTGGTTCTCCTTTATTTGGCAGGTCAGTCTGAAATCTGTTTTTAGAACGAAAAATTCCTAACTGAAGATACAAATGTTATTATTTTCACAATGAGGAACTGAAACACTGAGCAACACTAACACACAAGCATGTATTAGCTTCTCTCTGGTTGAATCAAAGATAATCTAAATTTCTGTACCTTCTCCCTCTAAACCCTAGCGAGTCGGGAACTGTCACTCAGTACAACAAGCCCTTACCTTTACATCCGCAATGAGGGCGTCTTCATCTTCTATCCCCGTGGGGACACACTTCTTGTGCAGTGGCAGAGACTCCAACTTATCTACAAGGCAGCGAAGCCCTTCAAGCTCAAAATGGGTCAGATGCACCTGCCTGTCCTTTCGGGGGCTACACTGGGGGTCCCACACCTGGCCATTGTGGGAACCCCGGCTAGAGTCAGAGGATGTGTCACCGGCCAAGGTTTTCTTCAGGCTTGGAAGACTTCGGCTGGCTTTGCCCAGTCCGTCATAATCCAGGTTGACCCCATTAGCTACAGGGCTCGTCAGAATAGAACGCCTACTGCTCAAGCGCCGGGGTTCTCGATCCGCTGCAGCGTCCTCATCCCCATTTCCGGACTCCAACCCATTTAACTCCAAATCTGCAATGGGAAGGAGAAAATGCAGTAAGAACATGCTGCTTGGCCATACGACCAACCAGACAAATAGATGGCATAGAAGGAACTTGGACCTTATGAATGACTAAGTGGTCCCACTGAAAAAATCGCTCTTCCTTATTCCAACCCATTTTCCTAGGTGGCTTTTTTCTCCCTGGTTTCACATATCTTCTGCATATTCCTAAAGCATTCATAGGTGCTGTTTAGTCCAGTGCTGAAAATCACAGTGAAAGGAAGAAGTGGGCTCCTGACTTGGCAGGACAACTGAAGTAGTGGTCAATTGGATTTTTCAAAGGTTGGGAAGGGCTCACTCTTTGAACTGTGTACTAGGAGCAAGTTACCTATGAAGGTGGCTATAAATAACTTTCAAGCTTAAATTTGGGATTATGATTTCATTATCTCTTAAAAGAGTAGACAGTATGAAGCACACAGATTTAAAAAGTAGCTCTGTCCAAAGTTTTGGTCATAAAACTTAAGCTTTGGAGTTTGGCAACACAGGTAACAAAACAAAACCAAGTGAATATTTTTGAAAAGGAAGATTTTGATATCCAAAAGAAGTAAAAATAAAAGTTTTATGAAAGAATTTGAAAATGTTCACCGACTTTTTATGATGATAATGATGAAAGTAATACATGTTCACTATCAACAATTCAGAAAATGGAGGGAGGTGCAAAGAAGTAAATACATCCTCCCTTATCACCTCCCCTCCCCCGTCTTGGGGGGAGAATTAAAGAGTGTGCTGCATTTTCTTTCCATCTTTTTCTATGCATATGTGTATGGCTATGATTAGACATTTTTAAACAAGATTGGGATCATGCAAAATGCACAATTCTGTATATTGCTTTCACATAGTTGGGTGAACATTTTTACTTACAAATGAGAACATAAACATGAGTAAAGTTATGTAGTAAGAGGAAAATACTAAGACAAAAAAGTACATCGCTTGGGCTGAAGATTCCATCGAAATATGTGACTACAGGACATTACAATTTTGGCTCCTCTCCTTTTAAGGCATGGAACAGCCTAAGTAAAAAAGTGTTGTTGAAACAATCCTGTCATCCAATAGGATATTTTTCTTGATAAACGTGGGGAAACATTAAAGAACAAGGGTTAAGAGCATAAATTTTAAGGGGCTGACCAACCTGGGTTCAAGTTATTTATGGCTTTGGCATTTACTAAAAGTAGGATTATGAACAAGTTTTTTAACCTCCTTGAGCCTCAATATTCCCATCTGTAAAATGGGGATAGTAACACCTACATCATAGGTAATTATACAAATTTAATGTATGTAAATTGCTTAGTGTAGTGCCTGGAATATAGTAATAAGAGTTATTACTATAATTACACAACCCTCTTTTTATTGTGCCAAATACCATTCTTAATCCAACAAAACACATTATAGACAAATGATCATCTTTTTAGAGGAGCTAAGTACTGATAACTCAGACAGAGATAAGATCCAGAGAATTTAATTTAGTCTAGTAATTCACATCTGGGTAGGAGATCAGCTATGACTAGTGCTCAGTTCAAATGAATGAATTTTGACACTTCTGAGTAGATTAAAAAAAAAAAGAAAGAAACCAATAGAAAACAAACAAAACTAAGCCATCGAGCAATGTGGCCCACTCAACATTCCCGGTCTCACCTTCAGTCCTGAATGTTGTAAACAGTGTCTTGGTGTGGAAGTTCAGGCAGGCGGGGCACTTACCCATGCTAAGGGACTCTTTCTGAAACTCCTTAGTGAGGTGGGAGCGGTTGGTTATGCAGTACACGTAGCGTTCCAACACGTACCAACACATCTCATAGTAGAATGGGTAGCGGAACTTATTTGGAACCTACATAGGAAAAGAAGAGTAAGAAAAGTCAGCCGGTGACAATTTTCAAGGAAAGAGAGTAAGACAAACTAAACCACTGCAATAATTAACCCAGGAAGAACTTTTGTCTAGTCAGCCTGTTGGCATTTGAAGCAAGAATTTACATGGATTGGTCACCTTAGAAAATGTCGGTCTTGGGACACGTTCACTAAAGGTAAGAGGTACCTGGAAAGACCATTCAAAGCCACCAAGATGTTGTTTAGATTGAATGGGCAATCATTAAAAAGAAAATTCTGGGTTTTTGGACAGAGGAAAATATTGGAATAAGGTACAATATACTTAATAGAGAAAATTGTTTTAGAGTTCTTAGGACACAAAGGCAGGACATGCGCTCTTGCCTTTATTATATGGCTTTACCCTGAATCAGAAGGCAGCGGAACACAGGAACTAATAGAAAAACAGGACATGAGTTGCAGTTCTATGTTCTTACAATGTCCTTACATATACGAAAATACAATGAGAGACTCTGTCTCAAAATGGGTCAAGTCTAGGACACGAGACTATTTTCCCCACTATCGACTCTCAGCTTGTCTGCCTAGTACTTTGTAGTTTGCCAAGACGGTGTGTTCACAAATCAGATTAGGGTTACATATGACCTAGTCAGTCACTGCCTTTAGTGTTCTCTTTTCCTTCTCCCCCAAAGTAGCATGAGATTATTCCAGCTGAATAATAATAATAGCAAGTGCCTTTTAGATCTGCCAGTCAACGACAAGGAAAATCAGCTGGACTCATCAATGAGGAAGACCAGTGATGGGGATTATCCTAAACATATTGTGCTGTCTTCTTCTAGAGAGAAGCCAAACAATTCATTTCAGATTGCTCTGAATACGCAGCCCTTGAGAATATTCCCATCTCCTCCCATCTTGAAGAGATGACTTCACCTACCCCTTCTCAAAGCCCCATGTCAGGTAGTCTTCCTGAATCAAGGAGAACTGGATGGGAGTCCCTTTTCAGAACCCTTCACCAGGTCACAGGGCAACACTGTGGAATGAGGAGACCACTTTCCTCATCGCGAGGCAGGAGAGGTATATACTTTTCATCATCAGCCTCGTTAGTTTTCCAATGCAGAGTAGCCAGGCCCTGAGTCTGTGGCTCTTACGTGGCTACAGCTGTAACAATTAAGTTTCTCCTCCCTTACTTTAAAAGTCAAATTGATTTATTTCTGGTAAGTGGGGACAAGAATTAATAGGTATTTGGTTAAAAAAAAAATATATATATATATATTACACACTGTGCCTCTCCACTAGCCTTTTAAATATATCAGCACTTTCCTAGAAGGATCTCTATTAGGAGTTCAGGACAACTCCAATCTCTAAAGCCCTCTGGAACTCTATTGAGAGCTTGGTAATAGAAAGGAAAAAAAAATATATACATATATATATATAACAAAACCACTGCCGTCAAGTCGATTCTGACTCGTAGCGACCCTATAGGACGGAGTAGAACTGCCCTATAGGGTTTCTAAGGAGCGCCTGGCAGATTTGAACTGCCGACCTCTTGGTTAACAGCCATAGCACTTAACCACTACACCACCAGGATTTCCATATATATATAAGGGCATTAAACTCTTGACTTTTTTACTTCGAACTCATCAGACTGTATTAACAACAGCCAAAATATTGCACACCCGATCTGTTCCCACTACAGTTTACCTATACTGGTCAAACACCACAGAGCAGATCAATTTCTAAAACTGGGTTAGAATTTCTTGACTTTTTTTTTAAATCTTCATACAAAAACTTTGAGATGTTAAACATTACCAGTTGAATAATTACCAACACTCAAGTTAAAATAATAAATTTCTACATTGGTATGACTAAACCATAACACTGCCTTGAATTTACAACTTTTTATATTTCTTCTGTAAGATATTCTCTATATAGTTTCTTTTAAATTAAACTGTAAGTTTACAGATATTAGTATCAGTTTTGGCATATAAAAGTTCAGGGTGGAAAACCTCTAAAAAACCAAACCCGTTGCTGTCGAGTCAATTCCAACTCACAGCAACCCTACAGGGCAGAGTAGAACTGCCCCACAGGGTTTCCAAGGAGTGGCTGGTGGATTCGAACTGCTGACCTTTTGGTTAGCAGCCGTAGCTCTTAACCATTGCGCCATCAGGGCTCCTTGGTGTGGAAAGCAATAAAAAAGAAAGAAAGAAAGAAAAAAGCTGTGTGTGTGTATATACGTAGGGGATCCAATGAAATTTTTTTAGAAAAACATAAGAATTCCTTTTTTGGAATAAAAGAATTAAGCCATACTTAGGAAAAATAGAATAATATGGTGGTTAGATACGGAAATTTGACATTTTCTGATATAAAAAGTCTAGAAATGACAGAAATCAAGATGTGTTTTTACCAGTTTACCAGCCTGCAGGAAGCTTCATGCAAAGGTAAGATGCCCATCTTATCTCTGACACTGACATGTATCTCCCTGCAGTGCTTAGCTACACCCTACAGTAAGGCCTAGTGGGTATCCTGGTCCCTGAGACTGAACAGCCAACTAAGCCACAGGAACAACAATTACCTTTAACCACAATGGTATGCTTTCTAAAAACTGATTTTCAGACCACATCTCACTGCAGGTAGGTGATATTACTTTTTAGAATGATTCTGAGTTAAACAACAAAATTATATATTTTTTCTTCTGAAACATTTTGACTCTTTTTATAGATACACCTTTACTACCACTTTGAACTTACGGAACCACTGATTATCTCTGGCAGTTTCATTACTCTAACAAACAAGCAGCAATGCACTTTTATAGAATTTATTGCGGAAGCACTGATTCCTCTAACTCTACTACTGGGGTAATCCCCCTAACATCACCAATAATACCGGCCTGTGTATAAGGGGCTAGCTAGCTCCTAAACTAAGAAGATGCTTCAAAGAAAGGCACCAGATGGTTAACTGATCATGTTCACAGCATATGAGTAAGCGAGCATTCCTTCTGAAAGTTGTGAATTCTCACTAATTGCTGTTTTTTAATTCTGAAAACTCAAATTTACCAAAAAGTTTTACGAACAGTATCATGAACACTTGTATACCCTGTTCCTAGATTCGCTGCCAACATTTCTCTCCATTTGCTAATCTCTATTCATAATATAGTATTATTACTTTTTTCTTGAACTATCAGTAAGTGAAAACACCAGGACTCCTAAATACTCTATTGTTGTTTTAATGTCAATACCATCTAGACTTTCATCGTATGTTATTTAGCCCTTACCAACCAGGATTCTGATAGATAATTAAGCTATAATTCCCTAAGCCATGGCTCAGCAAACAACAGTTAGTGGATTTGGTCTGCTGCCTGTTTTTCTAAGGTCTCTGAACTAAGAATGGTTTTCACATTTTTAAACGGTTAAAAAAAATTAAAAGAAGAATAGTTTGTGACACCTGAGAACATGAAATTCGAATTTGTGTCCATAAATAAATTTTGTTGGAACACAGCCACGCCCATTCGTTTAAGTACTTTGTACAAGGCAGCATTAAGCAGTTGTGACAGATGCCGTGTGGCCCACCAAGCCTAGAATATTTGCTATTTGGGTCTTTACAGAAAAAGTCTGCCAATCACTGTCTTAAGGCCTCCATTGTCTGTAGTGGATTACGTTCTCCTCTCTGCACCTAGAAAGGTAGGCGCTGTATTATATCACATCCTTGGGAAAACAGAGAAAATAAAGACACGCAAGTCATTTCCTGAAGGCCTTAATTTTCTCATGGAACCCCAGTTAAGAAAGGTATATATAAATGTATATATTAAAGTAAGACAGTTCAAATGTTACATAGTAATCAGAATAAAGAAACATATGAATTTAAAGTTGTGAATCTTGAGTTGATAAATCCCATTATACCAAATTATTCTAAGAGCATAAGAATGAAAAATACATGGTTCAAGAGATTACCAAGAACCTCAAATAACTGGAATCCCCAAAACCAACCACGTAGATCCCACTAAATTTAAAATTTTTCTCAGTGTTCCCAAAATGCGAAATTGCATTTTAACCCAGAAAAAAGTGACATTTTAATAAACTATCAATGGATCTCTTCACATCTGTCTTAAATGGAGTAAACCTCTTCACAACCGATTGTTACAGAGAATTACTTACCCGAGTCCGATCTTCAATGTTGTATATTTTTAATTGCATAGGGATATTGAAGCTATGCAGAAAATTGCCTCCAAACACTAATGTATCTGTAGGAGTATACACAGCATGAATCCATCCTGTAAGAAAGGGAATGGAGAGCGGTGGCTGAAAGTACGCATTATAAGGCGGCTCCCTCAGAGTACCAGTACTAGACTCCTGGACCACACTCTCTTCTGATTCTGCCTCTTCTTTTTGGCTGGTCAAGTTACTTAATCTTGCAAAGCCTCTATAAAACCAGGATAAATTATATCTCAACTGGTTGCTGGTGAGCATTAAATGAGAAAACGCATATGAAGTGCTTAGCACGTAATGAACTTTTAACAAGTGCTGCTACCATTAATTGGAGCATCTACCAGACTGTGCAAGACAGTTTACACACACTCTTATTTTCTCTTCACGACAAAACGAGACACAGAGATTTAAGTATTTGACCAAAATGGTCTATAGCAGGTGAACAGACAATCAGAATCCTAATACAGGTCTGTGACTCCAAAACCGGGGCTCCTTACAGTGTTTCTTTTGTAACCGGTGACTTGATCGAAATTATCACTGACTCAGCATGCTAGCTCTCACAACCATGCCTTTGTTGTTCAGTGCCGTTCAGTCGGTTCTGACTCACAGCAACACTAAAGGACAAAGTAGAACTGCCCCACAGGGTTTCCAAGGAGCGGCTGGTGGATTTGCACTGCCGGCCTTTTGGTTAGCAGCCTAGCTAGTTAGGTGGTTCTTAACAACGGGGTGTGTATCACGTGTAGAACTAACTGTCCCTATTCCTCGAGATTCTAAATTACTAGGACGAATGTGGGGCCCACACGTGTAGATCTGAAAAGCCTCCATTGGTAATTCTGATGTACACCTTCCGTGGAAAATCACTGCCTTTGTTTTTTGTTTTTAAATAAGTTCTCAGCATCTGTTCCATAAAGACAAGAGAGGATACCATTGTTTTTTCTGCCCATCCCAGCATCATAACCATTCTTGGTGGTAATCTACCAATTTCTTTAAGTTTAAGAAAAGACAGTGGCTAGAGTAGATAACTACTTTTCCCCAACCTGCTTACCTGAGGGAATGACGAAGGTATAGCCCTGCTTGAGCTCAATGCGCTGGCAATCTGACACCCGGTCACCCAGAAAGATGTCTCCCTGTTTCCCTGACAGCAGCCAATTCTCGTACAGCTCCAGGTTGTGGGCTGTAGGGGGGATGAGCCAGAAGACCTGTGAGTTAAAAAACTTCAGTCTGTTAACAGCCATTGACATGACCCAGTCGTCTCCCTTAACTGATAAATAGGTACAAAGTTAAGACCACCAGGTAGAAGAGAAGGAAGCAATTCTCCCAGCCTACAGACCTTGACTATTTGAGAAACTTTAGAGGACACAAAGAGAAGATATTTCTTGTCTTCCACTTGATCAAACAGCATTAGGGCTTCCCTGCAGTTTAACTTGTAGAACCCAGAACCCACCCAGGATTCAGAGAAAAAAGGGTCATTTGGCTTGTTACCTGGGCAGGACCTTATACGCCCTTGGCTCTCTGGCCTTTATAGTCCTACTAAGAGGCACAGTTAGTTCAGTACAGTATCTTCAAGAGACTGCCCTGGGTTGCTTTGTTCCAAGGTGGTAATAGAGACCACTAGGACAAAGCTTCTTAAGGTACCGCTTGAATGCATCCCAAGTAAACAAAATGACTTTTGTATTCAAAGGTACAGCTGTACTAGATTAGGACCTCCCATTCTAAATGCATTATCTACTTTCATTCAATTTCTACTTTCTCTCAAAGTTCGATGCACAAAAACGCATTCACTTTTAGGAAGGAAAAAAGGTAACAATAGAGTATAATACTGTAAAACTCTGCTGTTAATTCTGGAGTTCCATTTTCACCCAGCATCCAGAAACACTCTGACATTCATTCCGGATGAGGATGATCTGTCAAAGTCCACTGACACCCTCAGAGAGAACACAAAGGCTCCCTGTGGCTGCATTTTAGACCAATGCCTCTAAAAAGGCAAAGAACCTCATTTGTTGATTTCATTGTGAATCTATCCAAAATTTGTGTTCCTTTCACCATTTTATTATATTTCCATGTAGAAAAATTATCTTGTCCTCCTAAAAACAGCTCCTTGCATTCATGTGGAGAACCCTGCTTTGGGAATCTAGAAATAGACTATTGAGGTTTACTAAGTACTGTGCCAATATTGGTATCACGACAGTAGTCCAGATGAATATTAATGCCTACTGAACTCTAGCCAGGAAGCTGAACTTCATCTATAATCCTCCAGTAAGGGTTGGGACAATTTCCTAACAGATTCATTTTCAGGGTATATTAAGCATGCATGAACTGAAGCCAAGCCATAAAACCAGCTTCAGAGTCCAAATCCCATTACAACTATGACCGTACCTTTCCCCCTTGATGGATATGGTACCAAACAGAGGTACCACCAAAGTCCACGTGGAAGTCAGTATAGCAGCCTCGAACACTCATTAGACAGTACCTGACCCAAAGAAAGCAGCAGCATTAGTGTACTGATGAGAAAAAGAGGTCCTGCCCCACCACAATGCCGTATACTCTCCCTGTGGACGCCTCCTCTACCTTGAACCCAGTCACTTCCCAGTGTGTGAAAGGAATGCAGTTTTGAGTCATCCCATTGCCAGAAGGATTCATTCTGGTGCTCTTACATACACTCTTCCCTTTGGAAGGTAAAGCCTACTCTTTCAGTAGTCATCTTTTGATCATTTGGTACATGGAAAGAGGCTCCTGAGGTAGCAGCCACTCCTCGCTGTCACTGTGCTCTCTGTCACTGCACTCTCCCAGAGCACCTTACGGAGACACAGGGAGTCACTCACTTCTGTACTTTTGGGTACTGCATCTCCAGAATGGCGTTTGTTGATTCAGTCTGACTTTCCTTCAAATGCCGTGGCCACATGTTGTCTACCCAGTCAATGAGATCCACCTTTAGAAAGAAAGAGAAAGCATTTAGGGTTCGAAGAAAGGGTTAGAGTTACAGAGAATTTAAAGTTAAGAAAAATAGAATCTCTCAAAATATATATTGAAAGACTACAATAATAAGCAAATTAAAACATCTGTTGGTGAATCTTAGTGTTAATAGTCAAACGTTCTAGAAATAATTATTGAATGAGGATCAGACCAATGGTTCCATCAACATGATTAAAAAGACAGTATTAATCAAAATGGAGTAATTAAATGATGCAGTCACGTCCAACCAAGGCCACTCTTTTCTATCAACATCAGTATAATTTGTTTCTTTTTTGATCCAGTAAAAGGTGCTGTCTGAAAGGTACTTGTAAAGTTACCAAAAGACATACCACTGTTAGTGCAGTTAAGGAAACTCAAGGTAGAGAGAGCAGAAGAAAGAGCAAGAGAGAGAGAGAGAGAAGTTCAACAGTTCGAAACCATTAGCCACTCCTTGGAAACCCTATGGAGCAGTTCTACTCTGTCCTATAGGGTAGCTGTGAGTTGGCATCAACTGGACAGCAATGGGGCTGTTTGTTGTTTGTTTGTTTGGTAGGGGCAATGGGAGAAGCCTTAGGGGCACTGTGGTTAAAGTGCCTTGGTGGCATGGCGGTTAAAGCACTCAGCTACTAACTAAAAGGTCGGTGGTTAAAACCCACCAGTTGTTCTGCGGGAGGAAAATGAGGCAGTCTTCTTTCATGAAGATTTATAGCCTTGGAAACCCTATGGGGCAGTTCTACTCTGTCCTTATAGGGTCGCTGTGAGTCAGAATTGACTCGACAGCAGTGGGTTGGGTTTTTTGGTACGGGCACTGGCCTAGAGAAACTACTAGGTTAGGAATCAGATACCCCAGGTCTATAATGTTTCCTCACGATCATCCAGTTCCCTGAAACTCATCTGTACAATGAGGACAAATACCTCAAACGGATGCTGGGAGAATGAGATGTAAATATATGTAAAAAAAAAATTTGAGATAATGTTATCAGTACTTGGGAAACTGTTTTAAGCAGTATTTGCTGAAAGAAATGAGAAGGAAAAACAGTAACCACTTAGGTGAATGCTTTACTCGGAATTGTAACACGTCCTGTATGTGCAATGTCAGTACCCAATCACTGAACTCCAAGGGACAGTCTCAGGTGGATAAAGTGTGCAAGCCAAATACCACGAATCCAGTATAGTGTTGATGTTGCAAATATCTAACTTATGGCCTTAAGAAATATGTACCTGGTGAGCTTTACAAGAAAATTTATATATTTGAACAATTATTCCTTACAACACATACCTAGACAAATGCATATGACCTGGTCAAAATGCTATGATGCAGGAGTCCAGGGGACACCCAGGTGCTAACCATGGGCAGGTACAGAAGGGAGCACCAATGGCTTGGAAGAAGCAGGCAAGGCGAAGATTAACTACTAAGGTTAACCTGCTGCCTCATGTCAAAGGATTTCTGCTCAGGGAGCCAACAGTTTTAACCTAGTATCCACTGGACCTGACCCACTGTGTCTGTATAAGGAGAAGATGGGTTGGGGACACAGAAATTTTTTTTTACCAAGTTATTCATTTAGAGAAAGTGAAATTTATCTGGCTAGAATTTCTAAACTGTAGCAACAAGCCAGTCATTCTGGCCTCTCTATCTGACACTATCAGTATCATCTGACTACAAAGAGAATATTATGGTAATGCATTCATATTTTTCTTCTTAGGTTAAACTTTAGTGTTTGGATAAGCCTGTTTTGCTAAATGGCCTGATCCATATGAAAGCTAGTCTCCTCTAAGAATAATCACCAGTTTCTACCTGTTCTGCACCAATACCATGACTAAACTGGGAAGAAGTTCAATACCCTGGACTTAATATACCCATAAGGAGACCTGGTGGTGCAATGGTTGAGCACTTAGCTGTTAACCAAAAGGTCAGCAGTTTGAATCCACCAGCTGCTCTGCGAGAGAAAAGACCTGGCGATCTGCTTCTGTAAAGATTTCAGCCTAGGAAACCCTACGGGGCAGTTCTACTCTGTCCTATATGGTCGCTATGAGTTGGAATTGACAGCACGTGAACTATAACAATATACCCAAGTTGTTGTCGTTAGGTGCTGTCCAGTCCGTTCCGACTCATACTGACCCTATGTACAACAGAATGAAACACTGCCCAGTCCTGCGCCATCCTCACAATTGTCATGCTTGAGCCTATTGCTGTAGCTACCTCGTCAATCCATCTTGCGGAAGATCTCCCTCTTCTTCACTGGCCCGCTAGTCTACCAAGCCTGATGTCCTTCTCAAGGGACTGGTCCCTCCTGATAACATGTCCAAAGTACGTGAGACGAAGTCTTGCCATCCTCAGTTCTAATGAGCATTCTGGCTGTACTTCTTCCAAGACACATTTCTTTGTTCTTCTGGCAGTCCATGGTATATTCAGTCTTCTTCTCCAACACCATAATTCAAAGGCATCTACTCTTCTTCAGTCTTCCTGATTCACTGTCCAACCTTCACATGCATATGAGGCTACTGAAAACACCATAGCTTGGGTCAGGCCCACCTTAGTCCTTAAAGTGACAATGCGTCGTTTGATTTCCTGACTGCTGCTTCCATAGGCATTGTTTGTGGACTCTAGCAAAATGAAATCCTTGACAACGTCAATCTTTTCTCCGTTTATCACGATGTTCCTTACTGGTCCGGTTGGGAGGATTTCTGTTTTCTTTATGTTGAGATGTAACCCATACCGAAGACTCTAGTCCTTGATCTTCATCAGTAAATGCTACAAGTCCTCTTCACTTTCAGCAAGCAAGGTTGTATCATCTGCAGATTGCAGGTATATGGTCTTCCTCCAATCCTGATGCTGTGTTCTTCTTCACATAGTCCAGCTTCTCAGATTATTTGCTCAGCATATAAAACGTATATAACCCTGATGCACACCTTTCCTGACTTAAGCCACTCAGTATCCCCTTGTTCTATTTGAACCACTGCCTGTTGGTCTAAGCACAGATTCCTTGTGAGCACAACTAAGTGTCCTGGAATTCCCATCCTTCGCAATGTTATCCACAGTTTGTTAAGATCCACATAGTCAAATGCCTTTACACAGTCAATAAAACTCAGATAAACATCTTCCTGGTATTCTCTGCTTTCAACCAGGATTCGGCTGACATCAGCAATGATATCCCTTGTTCCATGTCCTCTTCTGAATCTGGCTTGAATTTATGGCAGTTCCCTGTCAATGTACTGCTGCAACCCCTCTTGAAGGATCTTCAGCAAAACTTTACTTGTGTGTGATATTAATGATATTGTTGGATAATTTCCCCATTCTGTTGACAAAATATACCCATACACTGTGCAAAAACATTTTATGGCCTTCTATGAACTAATTTCTCCCCATCACTAAATGAATTTGCATATTATATCTGTTGCCATATTCCGTCTCCCTTTTAGTACTGCTGGAATAACAGTAAATGATCTCGCCTCTCACCAGGAAACTCCACTTTATGCTACCACCCATAATGAGCAATTAAAAGTTGCCAACCTTCCTTTCCCTGCACCTACTTTTATACATGCTATTCCTTCTGCCTAGAGAGTTCTATTCTCCATGCTCTTTGCCTCTTTATTTCCTTATGTCAAACTTAGGTACCATTTTCTCCAAAGAGCTTCCTCTATTCTCCTCCAGTTTAGGTTAGGTGGACAATTCCTATGCACTCCCACAACTGTTGTTCTTGTTGTTAGGTGCCATTGATTTGGTTCCGACTCACAGCAACCCTAAGTACAACACAACAAAACACTGCCCGATCCTGGGCCATCTTGACGATTGTTGAAATGTCTGGGCCCACTGTTGCAGCTACCATGTCAATTCACCTCATTGAGGGTCTTCCTCTTTATTGATGACCCTCTACCCTATCAAGCATGATGTCCTTCTCCAGGGACTGGTCCCTCCTGATAATATGTTCAAAATACATGAGATGAAGTCTTGCCATCCTCGCTTCTAAGGAGCTGTACTTCGAAGTACTTCTTCTGGCTGTACTTCCAAGACAGATTTGTTCGTTTTGGCAATTGATGTTATAGTCAACATTCTTTGCCAACAGCATAATTCAAAGCCATCAATTCTTCTCTGGTCTTCCTTATTCATTGTCCAGTTTTTGCATGCCTATGAGGCAATTAAATACCATGGCCTAGATGCACCTTAGTCCTCAGAGCGACATCTTTGCTTTCGAACACTTTAAGGAGGATTTTTTGCACCAGATCTGCCCAATGCAATACATCATTTGATTCTGTGACTTCTGTTTCCATGCACGTTGACTGTGGATCCAAGTAAAATGAAATCCATGACAACTTCAATATTTTCTCCAGTTATCATTATGTTGCTTATTGGTCCAGTTGTGAGGATTTTTCTCTTCTTTATGGTGAGGTATAATCCATCCTGAGGAGCCCTGGTGGCACAGTAGGTAAGAGCTCAGGCTGCTAACCAAAAGGCTGGCAGTTTGAATCCACCAACCGCTCAGTGGAAACCCTATGGGGCAGTCCTACTCTGTTCTACAGGGTCGCTGTAAGTTAGAATCGACTCGATGGCAATGGTTTTTTTTTTTTTTTTTTCCCTTGTTTAATCCATACTGAAGGCTGTAGTCTTTGATCTTCATCAGTGAGTCCTCTTCATTTTCTGCAAGCAAGGTTGGGTCATCTATCACAGGTTGTCAATGACTCTTCCTCCAATCCTCATGCCATGTTCTTCTTCATATAGTGCAGCTTCTTTGATTATTTGCTCAGCATCGGATTGAGTAAGAATACAACCCTGACACACACCCTTTCTGATTTTAAACCACTCAGTATTCCCTTGTCCTGTTCAAACAACTGCCTCTTGGTCTAAGTACAGATTCCTTGTGAGTACAACTAAGTGTTCTGGAGTTCCAATTCTTTGAAATGTTATCCACAATTTGTTATTCTTCAGAATATTATCCACAATTTATTATGATCCACACAGTCGAATGCCTTTACATAGTCAATAAAACACAGGTATTCTCTGCGTTCATTCATGATCCATCTAACATCAGCAATGATGTTCCTCATTCCATACCCTCCCCTGAATCTGTCTTGAGTTTCTGGCAGTTCCCTGTTGATGCACGGCTACAACCGGTTTTCATTTATCTTGAGCAAAATTTTACTTGTGCATGATATTAATGACATTGTTGGGTGGTTTCTGCATTCTTTTGGATTGCCTTTCTTTGGAATGGGTACGAATATGGATCTCTTCCAGTCAGTTGGCCAGGCAGCTGTCTTCCAAATTTCTTGGCATAGGGAAGTGAGCGTTTCCAGCGTCGCATCCATTTGTTGAAACATCTCAATTGGTATTCCGTCAATTCCTGAAGCCTTGTTTTTCACCAATGCTTTCAGCGTCGCTTGGACTTCTTCCTTCAATACCGTCGGTTCTTGATCAATTTTTTCATCTTTGGCATTAGTGGTTGGTGTGTAAATTTTAATAACAGTCATATTAACTGGTCTTCCTTGTAGGTGTATGGATAATACCCTATCACTGACAGCGTTGTACTTCACAATATGCTGTATTATTTATTCACTTTTGAAGCATTTACCATACCTCCTAAAATGGTTGAACGTCGACCAGTTCTTTTTGGTACGGTGACTGTGTATTCCTTCCATTTTTTTTTTTTGTTGTTGTTGTTGTTGCTTTCTGCGTTGTTCAATATCTTTCCTGTGGAATTCTTCAACACTGCAACTCGAGGCTTAGATTTTTTTTTTTTTTTGCCCCCAGTTCTTTTAGCTTGAAGGATGCCAAGCATGTTCTTCCCTCTTGATTTTCTAAGTCTAGATCTTTGGACATTTCATTATAATACTTCACTTTGTCTTCTCAAGTTGCCCTTTGAAATCTTCTGTTCAGCTCTTTTACTTCATCATTTCTTTCACTTGCTTTAGCTACTCTACATCCAAGAGCAAATTTCAGTCTCTTGTGACATCCATTTTGGTCTTTTCCTTCTTTCCCGTCTTTTTAATGACCTTTAGCGTTCTTCATGTATGATGTCCTTGATGTCATTCCACAACTGGTCTGGTCTTCGGTCATTAGTTTTCAATGCATCAAATCTGTTCTTGAAATGGTCTTTAAATTCAGGTGGGGTATACTCAAGGTTGTACTTTGGCTGTCACAACAACTTGTTTTAATTTTCTTCAGTTTCAACTTTAACAGGAACTGATGGTCTGTTCTGCAGTCAGACTATGGCCTTGTTCTGACTGATGATACTGAGTTTCTCCATCAACTCTTTACACAGATGTAGTTGATTTCATTCCTGTGTATTCCATCTGGTGAGGTCCACATGTATTGTCGCTGTTTATGTTGCTGAAAAAAGGTGTCTCCAATGAATAAGTCATTGGTCTTGCAAAATTATATCATACGATCTCTGCTGTCGTTTCTATCACCAAGGCCATATCTTCCAAGTACTGATCCTTCTTTTTTTTTCAACTTTCCCTTTCCAATCACTAGTAATTATCAATGCATCTTGAGTGCATGTTTGATCAATTTCAGACTGCAGTTGGTAAAAATCTTCAATTTCTTCATCTTTGGCATTAGTGGTTGGTGTGTAAATTTTAATAACAGTCATATTAACTGGTCTTCCTTGTAGGTGTATGGATAATATCCTATCACTGACAGCACTGTACTTCACAATATGCTGTATTATTTATTCGCTTTTGAAGCACTTACCATACTGTAGTTTATATAAACACTTATTTTCTTGTCTTTTTTCCCCACGAGATGCTAAGCGTTTTGAAGACAAGATGATTGTGTTTTCCACTGTCTCTTTAGCACCTAGCAGTGTGCTTAGCATCTGGCAGACACTCAGTGAACTAATAAGCTAACTCTTATGGGGGTGGGGGGGAAGGTGAGGATCATAAGAAATAAGTCAATCTAGATTTGAGAAATACCAATAGGAAATTTTCTATATCTTGATGGTGGTGGTGGTTACATAAGTGAATACATTAGTTATAATACACTGAAGTATACACTTAAAATGGACACACTTTATCGCATTGTCAGTGGTACCTCAATAAAGCTGACTTCTATAAAAGCATTACTGAGATCTATTAGAGAAGGCCTAGATAAACGGAGAGATACACTTTGGGAAAAAAATACCAGTACCATAAGCATGTTACTGCTTATATAGCACGGTCATAAAAAGCCTGCTTGCTTTCAGGAGCTAGCCTTGCCAATAGCTCACTCAATCTTATTGTATGTGTTTAGGAACCTGAAAGATACCAGCGCACTGTGGTTTCTGTCCCCTAGATAATTTTCTATTTCCGACCCTTTCATAAGTTCTGATGCTCGATTTTTATAATTTTACAAAACGATGTAGCATTTTATCATTAAAAGTAAGGGCAAAATGAACAAACTCAGGATGCTACAAAGAAGGCAAGTTGTGAGTCGTCATGTATTTCTAAAATTTAAGAAAGGATAAGTATGATTCAGGTCATTTTTTACTTCTATAGTTATGTTCATTGTACTTTTAAACTGAGATTCAACAAATACATATTTTTCCATAGATTTACTTTTTACTGAATTTGTTACTGTTACAGAGTTCTCGCATTGCCAAAATCAAGACTGAAAATCCAAAGAAAGAAATGGTACAATGAACACCCTCATCTACCCATCATGTTGCTGTTGTCAGGTGCTGCCGAGTGAGTCGATTCTGACTCATAGTGACCCTATGTACCACAGAACGAAATATGGCCCAATCCTGCACAATGCTCACAATTGTTACTATGCTTCAGCCCATTGTTGCAGTCACTGTGTCAATCTATCTTGTTAAGGGTCTTCCTCTTTTCTGTTGACCCTGTACTTTACCAAGCATGATGTCCTTCTCCAGGGACTGATCCTTCCTGACAACATGACCAAAATATGTAAGACGCAGTCTCGCCATCCTTGCTTCTAAGGAGCATTCTGGTTGTAGTTCTTCCAAGACAGATTTGTTTGTTCTTTTGGCAGTTCATGGAATATTCAATATTCTTCGCCAACACCACAATTCAAAGGCATTAATCCAGCTTTTGTAGGCACGAGGTGACTGAAAATACCCTGGCTTGGGTCAGGTGACATCTTTGCTTTTCGACACTTTAAAGTGGTTCTTTGCAGCAGATCTGCTCAAGGCAATGTGGCTTTAATTTCTTGACTCCTGCTTCCATGGGTGTTGACTGTGGATCCACATAAAATGAAATCCTTAAGAACTTCAATCTTTTCTTCGTTTATCACGATGTTCCGTATTGGTCCAGCTGTAGGGATTTTTGTTTTCTTTATGTTGAGGTGTAATCCATACTGAAGGCTGTGGCCTTTGATCTTCATCAGTAAGTGCTTCAAAGTCCTCTTCGCTTTCAGCAACTGCATATCACAGGTTATTAATAATTCTTCCACCAATCCCGATGCCCTGTTCTTCATACAGTCCAGCTTCTTGGATTATACAGGTTGAATAAGTATGGTGAAAGGATACAAACCTGACGCACACCTTTCTCGACTTTAAACCACACACTATCCCCCCGTTCTGTCTGAACAACTGCGTCTTGATCTATGTACAGGTTTCTCATGAGCACAATTAAGTGTTCTGGAATTCCCATTCTTCTCAATATTTTCCATAATTTGTTATGATCCACACAGTCGAATGCCAACTGCACAGTCAATAAAGCACAGGTAAACACATCTTTCTGGTGTTCTGTGGTTCCATGTTCTCTTCGGAATCTGGCCTGAATTTCTGGCAGTTCCCTGTCAATATACTGCTGCAATATACTGCTGCAGCCGAATGACCTTCAGCAAAATTTTGCTTGCGTGTGATATTAATGATATTGTTCGATAATTTTCACATTCAGTTGGATCACCTTTCTTTGGTATAGGCACAAATATGGATCTCTTCTAGTCGGCTGGCCAGGTAGCTATCTTCCAAATTTCTTGGCATAGATGAGTGAGCACTGCCAGCACCTCATCCATTTGTTGAAACATCTCAATTGGTAATTCATTAATTCCTGGAGCCTTGTTTTTTGCCAATGTCTTCAGTGCAGCTTGGACTTCTCCCTTTGGTACCATTGGTTCCTGATCACATCCTACCTCTTGAAATGGCTGAATGTCGACCAATTCTTTTTAATACAACTCTGCATATTCTTTCCATCTTTTTTTTGATGCTTCCTGTGTCGTTAATATTTTCCCCATAGAATCTTTCACCATTGCAACTCAAGGCATGAATTTTTCCTTCAGTTCTTTCAGCTTGAGAAATGCCGAGCGTGTTCTTCCCTTTTTGTTTTCTATCTCCAGCTTTTCGCACGTCACTATAATATTCTACCTTGTGTTTTAGAGCCATCCTTTGAAATCTTCTGTTCAGTTCTTTACTTCATGATTTCCTCCTTTTGCTTTAGCTGCTCGATATTCAAGTGCAAGTTTCAGTTTCTTCTGACATCCATTTTGATCTTTTCTTACTTTTTAATGACCTCTGGCTTTCTTAATGTATGATGTCCTTGCACAAGTCATCTGCTTTTCGACCATTAGCGTTCAACGCATCAAATCTATTCTTGAGATGGTCTCTAAATTCAGGTGGGATATACTCAAGGTCGTATTTTGGCTCTTGTGGACTTGTTCTAATTTTCTTCAGCGTTAACCTGAACTTGTGCAGGAGCAATTAATGGTCTGTTCTACAGTTGGCCCCTAGCCTTGTTCTGACTGATGATATCGAGCTTTTCCATCATCTTTCCACAGATATAGTTGATTTGATTCCTGTGTATGCCATCTGGCGAGGTCCACGTGTACAGTCACCATTTATGCTGTTCAAAAAAAGGCATTTGCAATGAAGAAGTCATAGGTCTTGCAAAATTCAATCATGCGATCTCCAGCATCGTTTATAGCACCAAGGCCATACCCTCCAACTACCGATCCTTGTTCATTTCCAGCTTTCGCATTCCAATCACCAGTAATTATCAATGCACCTTGACTGCATGTACGATTGATTTCAGACTGCAGAAGCTGGTGGCAATCTTCAATTTCTTCATCTTTGGCCTTAGTAGTTGGTGCATAAATTTGAATAATAATTGTATTAACCGGTCTTTCTTGTAGGCGCATGGATATTATCCTATGTCCGACAGCATTGTACTTCAGGACAGATCCTGAAATATTCTTTCTGATGATGAATGCAACGCCATTCCTCTTCAAGTTGTCATTCCAGCATAGTATGCCATATGATTATCCGATTCAAAATGGCCAACACCAGTTCATTTCAGCTCCTCACTAATGCCGAGGATATTGATGTTTATGTGTTCCATTTCATTTTTAAAGACTTCCAATTTTCCCAGATTCATACTTTGTATGTTCCATGTTCCGATTATTAATGGATGCTTGCAGCTGTTTCTTCTCATTTTGAGTCGTGCCACATCAGCAAATGGAAGTACTGAAAGCTTGACTCCATCAACATCATTAAGGTAGACGCTACTTTGAGGAGGCAGCTTTTTCACAGTTATCTTCTGAGTGCCTTCCAACCTGGGGGGCTCATTTTCCAGCACAATATCAGACAATGTTCTGCTGCTATTCGTAAGGTTTTCACTGGCTAATTATTTTCAGAAGTAGACTGCCAGGTCCTTCTTCCTAATCTTAGTCTGGAAGCTCAGCTGAAACCTGTCCTCCAGGGGTGACCCTGCTGGTATCTGAATACCAGTGGCGTAGCTTCCAGCATCACAGCAACATGCAAACCCCCACAGTACGAGAAACTGACAGATACGTGGGGGCCACCCATCATACAGTATATGAAACCTGATTTATGTGCATTTTCATAATTTCACAATCTTTTAAAAAGTTATAACAATAATTGGAATTTTAAATCTGCTGGAAGTCTTCAGATTTCTACTAGAGTATGTCATTAAATAACATGTCTATATATTAATCTGAGTTCATTCCCAATAACATAACCCCCAGTATGTAACATAACCCTCAGTAAGATTTTGCTTGAAAAGATGCATACTTCTCAGGGAAAATTTGTGGCTCAAGGTACAAGAGATTATTCGTTAAGGTTTTTGGTTCCCAAATGAAGTCTTCAGTTTAACCAAGAATCCCTTGTTTCTCTATGAATCATCCAACTCCCCTCGGCTTGGCTACTCACCCAAATACATCAGAGAGCATGTATCCTGCCTGCTACCTCAAATAACGCCAACGTTACTGCCCAGAAGTGGCTGGGAAGTCCTGTCAGGAGATACTGTAACCCTCCTAAGAGTCCAATTCCTACACTGACATCAGGGCTTCAAACTGATTCAGACCGGTTCAGTCATGGCCAAGGTGAAATAGGAACAGATCCGAAGTATCCTAAGTTTTACAATGTGGCAGATTCAGCACAGTACCCAGAACAGGAAAAATTACAGGTCGAAGCCCTGGAAAGGGAGACTCAGAAGAGAGGAGTGACACACATTCACAGTGACATGGTTGGCTGCCATCTTTGAGCAGGCCAGGGCTGCTCTGGACTGTGCTCAAGAGATCTGGTTGCTATGCAATGCGTATGATGCCCTTGTTCTCTAATACAGAGATTAAGTTTCTGGCAAGGCTTCGCCCCGTAATTCTTCCTGTTCAGGCTATTTTTCCGGTTCACTATAATTTCAAAATTCAGGTCTGTTCCAGTGAAGGTCCCTCAGCCATAACTGAACTGGGCAGAACAGGTCTGAAGATCTGACTGGCACTTTCATCAAGACTGAACTCCTATAGGAAAATGTTTCCCTGTCAGAATAGTTTTACTTGCCCATTTGCTTCACCCTTGCCAACAGCAATTCTGCAACTCCTGCATTTGGTGAAGGGATTTATTATAGAGAAACCCAGGCTCTACATCAAGCGGTCACATACCACTTTGAAATATTTCTATTGAACCAAAAAGACAAAACTAGAAAATTACCAGAATATCTTGTTAGATGGAAGAAACTTTTCAATAAGCCTGGGTAGCTTCCTCAAGTCCCTTTAAGGACTAAAAATTACTGGATAGTTTAAGCTGTAATCATTAAAAACAGAAGTGCTACATCACCTGTCTTTTGCCTCTGACTCCCCAAATGGACAATATAAAGACACACCAAAAGGTTGATAACAGTGTCAGCTGGGACAATCACTCCATCTACAGACTGTCTAGAACATTAAAAAGTTGGGCACAAGTATGATATCTGGAATTCTTGTAGAAGATCACACAAGATTCATGAAACTTAAATGGGTTTTCAGTGAAGTTCTGCTTACACTGCTTTGAATTTATAAGGACAGGTAAGTGAATCCTTTAGCTTGCCATTTACTACACAATTTAGACCTGACTAGAGACTTTAGGGAAACCCTAGTGGCATAGTGGTTAAGTGCTACAGCTACTAACCAGAAGGTTGGCAGTTTGAATCTACCAGGCGCGCCTTGGAAACTCTATGGGGCAGTTCTCCTCTGTCCTAAAGGGTCGCTATGAGTCAAAATAGACTCGACAGCAATGGGTAATGGGTAGAGGCTTTAGCAGCACCTGAAGTAGAGCCCCCCAGCATCCACTGTCCTTTATATCAAAGGCTTTTTGGTTCCACTCTAGGGGTTGGCAAATTCATGAAACACCTCACAATCCTACTGCATACTTTGGGTTGCTTACCCAAATAATATGGTCTGTCAAAAAACCTGTTCCAAGTCAAAGCAAAAAAAAAAAAAAAAATTGTAGAACATAGAAAAAGTACTACTCCCCAGAGTAGCAGGGGTTGGGGGCTGCGGACCATGGTTTCAGGAGACATATAGGTCAACTGGCATAACAAAGTTTATTAAGAAAATGTTCGGCAACCCCCTTTGATAAGTGGTATCTGGGGTCTTAAAAGCTAGCAAGTGGCCACCTAAGATGCATCAATTGGTCCCAACCCACCTGGAGCAAAGGAGAATGAAAAACACCAAAGACCTAAGGAAAATATGAGCCCAAGAGACAGAAAGGGTCATATAAACCAGAGGCTCCATCAGCCTGAGACCAGAAGAACCAGATGGTGCCCGGCTGCCACCAGTGACTGACCTGACGGAATATAACAGAGAGTCCCTGATGGAGTGGGAGAAAAGTGGGGTGCAGAACTCAAATTCCAATAAAAAAGACCAGGCTTGATGGTCTGACTGAGACTGGAAGGACCCCACAAGACACAGCCCCCGCACTCTCTATTAGCCCAGAATTAAAACCATTCCTGAAGCCAACTCTTCCGATAAAGATTAGACTGGATTGTAAGACATAAAATGATACTGGTGAAGAGTGTGCTTCTTGGCTGAAGTAGATACATGAGACTAAATGGGCAGTTCCTGTCCTGAGGCAAGATGAGAAGGCAGATGGAGACAGCAGCTGGTTGAATGGACACGGGAAATACAGGGTGGAGAGGAGGAGTGTGCTGTCACATTGTAGGGAGAGCAACTAGGGTCACACAATAAGGTGTGTATAAGCTTTTGTATGAGAAACTGACTTGAATTGTAAACTTTCACTTAAAGCACAATAAAAAAAAGTACTACCTCACCAAAAAAATGACTAATGAAACAAGATTATTCCCCCCTCCCCATTCCCTTTCCCACTTGGTGAAATCAAGCTTGGTTTAATTTAATTTGTGGTTACCTTAGAATATAACTTTAAGGTTTAAACTATAAATCACAGCCCCACACAGATTATCTGAACACATCAGGTCTTTTGTAAGTGGCATGTTCCAGGAAGTCTAACATAGTCACAGCCTACTACAGAAAGTATTCCTCAAGGGTGGGGCACGGGACCGGTTAATTAAGGTCACGGAAATCTTTGTCTTTTACAGCAGATCAGAACCCAGATGGCTGACTTTCAGCAGAATCAAGAGATATTATGGAAATAAATTTATAAGCAATGTTATTGTAATTCTCGTATCCATCTCTTAGTGAATTCCTTATTTTTAAAGTAATTAGTTTAAGTGGACCATGTTTGGTTAACAAGAAAGCTAAATGCTAACCATCTATCTTTGTATGGAAACCCTGGTGACATAGTGGTTAAGTGCTACAGCTGCTAACCAGAATGTCGGCAGTTCGAATCCACCAGGTGCTCCCTGGAAACTCTATGGGGCAGTTCTACTCCGTCCTATAGGGTCGCTATGAGTTGGAATTGACTCAACGGCAACGGGTTTGGTTTTTTTTTTATCTTTTTATACTTTTACATGATCAAACAATGATAATATTAGAAAGAGCTCTAGTCATTTTGAGACCGCTGAATGAGAAATTCTACATTTAGTTGTAGCGTCTCCAGTAACAAGAATCAACAGCAAGAAATTCAGTCTCTTCAGACAGCGAGATACTGAGAATGTTTCCCCCTTCTGTCTGTACACATCAGTGTGTTAGTGATAATAACAGCACAACATATTAGCAGGCAATGATGTTATATGCAACTACCATATTTCAACTTTGAAAGTCAAAGGGTATAATTAGAAAAATTTGAATGGAGCTGGGATAAACCACTGAGATCTTGACTTTAATAAAATGACAAGGCCATTCCATGTTCCACTGTTCCAGGTGTAATACTTGGCTTAAGGTCGTTCTGAGTTAGGAATTGAATGAAGAAAAGGGAAATTATAGGTGCAAATATGACAAGGTATATTCCAAAAGTGAAACCAAGCCCCTTCAAGGAACTTGAATTCCCAGCATCCTGTAGGCACTCACTGCTCTGCCATCAGATGAGTTAAACCAGTATCTGCCTTCAGGAGAGCTAAGGATCAAAACCAAAGTCAACTAACTTTCCCTCAGGATGGGCCGACAATCTATTGCTAGTAGTCATCCACTAACATCCTTCTCAAGCAACCATCTCATAAAATGGTCACTTGGCTCTAAACCGATTTTCGCCCAAGCTTCTTGACAATTGCAAAACTACAGGATAGAAATTTCTTAGGCAAACTTCCTACTGACAGCTCTTATAAGACTGGATTTTGAGAGTCTTCTCCATTACATGCCAAGGCCAAATCAAAAAACTCAAACCCATTGCTGTGGAGTTGATTCCAACTCAAAGCAAGCCTACAGGACAGAGCAGAGCTGTCCCACAGGGTTTCCAAGGAGCCGATGGTGGATTCGAACTGTTGATCTTTTGGTTAGCAGCCGAGCTCTTAACGCCTGCGCCAGCAGAGCACCACGCGAAGGCCAATGCTCCTGAAGTAAGTTATCGCCAGCGAGACTGTGCAAATCAGAATGACTCCTCCCTACACAAAATTAAGTGATTTTGAAAAACGAGGAACCCTCTAAAACTACCAGTTATTCTTGTCAAATTGTTTTACTCATCTTAATCTTAGTGTATACAGAAAGTTATAAATTCTTCCAGTATATAAATAACCTTCTTGGTGACAGTAACCACGTGGAAAAATGATCGGACTAACCGTGGAGGGCCTCTGCACCATGTTCTCCAGCCTGGTGTGGCTAAACTCCAGGCTGATGACATTATAGAGTTTCTCTCGTTCCTCCTCTGGGGTCTCATAGTAGCGTGTCCACTGAGCCATGGTCATTTCAATGCCCTTCTGTGTGTTCACATCCATGACATCCACCATGCGACGGCTCCCTGCCACAAAAGATGCATCGATCATCTCTACTGAGCCGCTAATATCCTTAAATACATTAACAAAGTAAAACACTAGTGGAAGGAAATCAATTATCCTTTCTTACTTAAGGTATTCAGTAGTAGACAAGGACATAGTTCCTACTAGAGACGTATCATCAACAGAAAATCAAATCACAGAGAATGGGAAAGACAACAAATAATATTAATCACTCCCTATGACATGTCTAGCATATGGTCAGGCATGAATTTTATATTCAGTATCTTACCTAATCCTAACAAACCTAAATGCTAAGTACTAATCCTCATCTCATAAAGGAAACAGGTGTTATGTTACTTGCAGGAAAGAAGAGGACATACCCCAGGCAACCCAGCTCGAGTCAATGCTCTTATCCACAAAGCTATACTAGACTGATTTTCAGTCTGTCCATTCTTTTGTGAGAAAGGGCTATTTCTCAAACCTGTCAATAAGTATTTACAATATAAAACCTCCTTTTCATTCATCCTACAAATACTTACTGAATGATAAAGATACCATGATTCTCAATCTGATAAAACTACAACAAAGGGCAGAAAGCCATGGAGGTAGCATAACTCAGTAGAGGGAAAAAACAACAGCTTTGGAATCAGAGACCTAAGTTTAATTCTCAGCTCCAATACTAGCTGGGCAAGTTATTTAACTTATCTGAACCTTAATATCTTCTTCTATAAATTGGGGATAATACCACCTTGTGGCCTGTTGTGAAGATTTAACAAAGCAGAATGCTTAGTACACAGTAAAAAAAAAGTGCTCAATTAAACAACAGTGGAAATATTTTTTTACTAGAATGATCAGAGAAGGTTCTGGGAAAAAAGGGAGAAGAGATATTTGAGTTGGGCCTTGAAGAATAAAGAGATTTAGAATACAACTGCTGGTCTTTAGTCATCTGAAACAAAAAGAGAAGGAAGCCCGATAATCAGACAAGGAACTGGACTACAGGACTGACTGTCTACATGAACCACTGCCTCCTCCACCTTGAGACTAGAAAAACTAGATGGTGCCCAGCTACCATTATTGAATGTTCTGATCAAGAACATAATAGAGGAATCCTGATAAAAAGGGAAAAAATGTGGAACAAAACTTTCATTTCTTATATCAGGCTTACTATACCTACTGAGTCTGGAGGAGTCCCCGAGACTATGGCCTTGAGTTTCTTGTCAAACCTTGATTGAAACTATCCCCTAAAGTCACCTTTAAGCTAAGTTTTAACAGCTTAGACCAAAGAATAAAGATCATCACCTTTGAGTATTGTGTTACTTAAAAAAAAAAAAAAAGTCTGTATAAAGCCAAAGGGTCAACAGGTATTTACAAGCATAGATGACAAGGTTGGGGGGGCAGGGAGATTAAGTAAATGGAAGTGAAACAACTAGAACAGAAATAACTAGAATATTGACCACAATGGGAAGAACGTAACCAATGGCACTGATCATTACGTCTAGACACTGTGGAACGTATGAGTGGGTTTTGCTGTGTATGTTTACATCAAAAATAAAAAAGAGAGAGAGAATTTCGACAGGGAGAATTGCAAGCAGAGGCAACAGCTTAAGAGAAGACATGGAGAGGCAGTATAGCTAAATATTAAAAATATGGTGGTCAAAGGATAAAGAAGGAAAAGCTACCATTGGAACATTAAGACTATTGTTCAACCTGTAAGAAACTAATGAACACCTAGTACATGCCTGCCTTGTTCGCTATACCAAGTAGTATGAGAACCTGGTCCTCCGCCTTCAAAGAGTTTACAGTCTGATTAGAGAAAAGAGGGCAAGAATACGGCCACAGTGAAGTAGGATATGGCAGAATACATATAAAAATATAATGTAAGGCAGTGGACTGAATCTACCCTTTATATTTTAAAATAAGTGAATGCTAAATCAAAACCACAGTGAGAAACTACTTCATACTCATGAGGATGGCCAAAGTAATAAAAAGAAAGTTAAGTGCTGGCAAGGATGTGGGGAAATTGGAACTTTCAATCACTGCTGGTGGGAATGTAAAATGACGCAGCCACTTCGGAAAACTCTGATAGCTCCTCGACAAGTGGAACGTAAGAGTTATCATCTGACCAAGAGATACTATTGCTAAGTGTGTACTCCAAAGACCTGAAAACAGGTGTTCCAACAAGAACTTGTACATCAATGTTCACAGCAGCGTTATTCATAATAACCAAAGGGTAGAAACAACCCAAAAGCCCACCAAAAGATGGATAAACAGGATCATGTTTGTATCACTGCAATGGAGTATTATTTAGCCATAAAAAGGAATGAAGTTCTTATACATGCTATAACATGGATGAACCTTGAAAACATCACGCTAAGTTAAAGAAGCCAGACAGAAAAGGCCACGTACTGTATGACTCCACTTATACGAAATATCCAGAATAGGCAAATCCACAGAGACAGAGAGCAGATTAGTGGCTGCCACAGGCTGGGGGAAACAAGGAACCAGGTTTCTGTATGGAGTGATGAAAAAGTTCTGGAACTAGAAAGTGGTGATAGTTGCACATTATGAATGTACTTTATGACACTGAATTGTTAAAAAAAAAAAAAAAAAGAAAGAAAAGATTCCAGTGATTTTTTTAAGTGAATGCTTTCCTTCAAGAACGCAGAGCTGAGCAAAAGCAATGTTTCACTCTTCTAAAGCTCCTGATATTATCAAGGGTTTAGGTACCAGAACATTCAGATAAAATAATAACTACAGTCATAATGAGAGCTAACACTTATTGAGTACTTACTACATACCAGACAGTTCTAAGAACTTCATTTAAGTAACTTGTCTAAGGTTACACAGCTACTAATTGGTGGCACTGGGGTTTGAACCCAGGCAGAATCCATACTTTCAACCAATATATCCCACTGCATACAATCTACATGACAAAATGGTTTTCTTCTTTTGGGGACATAAACCCACACTGGAAATGAACATTCTACTTCAGGTTTAAAAGAGGAATGGATTAGCAAAAGTACATGTGGTGGTAATGGATTCTGATAATTGCCAATATTTTGTTTGTTACATTTTGACAATCATTAGTTATCTAAGAAACAAACAAAAAATCTAGACTTCAAAAAACCTGGACATACAGTTAGGCATCCGGTAAAATTTGATTAGTGTTAAGTTAAATATAATCATTGCTTTATTTTAAATTGCAGCTGTGACAACTCATCACAGGTCTATTTGGAAAATAAAAGGTTATGAAGGGCTTCCAAAAGATCACTAAGCAGTAAACAGATTATTGAGGAAATGAGAAAATGGTTAAGGAAGTGGGAAAAAAATCAAAAAAATCTGTGATTGAATTAAGTCCTTATATTTGCATAGCTCAGGCATTTGGATACCATAAGTCTATGATGGGTTCTAGGAATCTACATTCTAAACAAGCATCACACGATTCTGCAGCAGGCTGTCTGGGGAACACACTTTGAGAAACCAAACACTGTAACAGTGCCTGACTGACAGAGGAAGGCTGTGGTGGTCATAAACTATAGGTCCAGACTGCCCTGTCCTGGAGGCCTGCTAAGGGAAGAAGTCGTGGACCGGGAAATATTCAAGTCAGTTTGCTGAGGCGCCCAGAGAGAGCTCTGCCTTATGAGCAGTGGGAAAATATTTTAATTACCCCACAGATTACTGAGCACCTACTATACTCTAGGAACTGTGCTAGGGCATTAGGAAATAAATGGCGACAGGCAGATGGCTGGAATCTAACACAGAAACAGTGAGATATTAAAGAAATTTCCTCTACTTGGGCTACCTGTGACTTTCACCTTAGATTAATAGACAAGTCTCCAACTGTCTAGAAAGTGCCCTCGAGTGGCCAAGAGATAGTACTGCAATACTTAATTTCCAAAGCAAAAAGATGGCACTGGAGCTTCAGGGTAGATGATATAAAATATTAAAAGTTTTAATATTAGGAGGAAAGAGTCAGAAAAGTTCCTTTGTCTCAAGTCCTGCTGGAAACATTTCTAAAAGATCTTATTCCACCTTACTGCCTTATCGTGCACAGGAGAGGGACCAGGATCCGGAAACGTCTCAGGGCCGTGATGAAGATCAATGGTCTGTAGAAAATCAAGCTGAACTTTTACTGGCCCCAGAAAGCCTTCTTCTTTAATCGTTGGTTGCCGTCAAGTCGATTCCGACTCACGGTGACCCACATGTGCAGAGTAGAACTGCCACAAGGGGTTTTCAAGGCTGCGACCTTTTAGAAGCAGACCGCTAGGCCTGTCTTCTGAGGAACCTCTGGGTGGGTAGTTGAGTGCTCAACCATTTGCGCCACCCAGGGACCCCCTTCTTTAATTAGGTTGTTCTGATTTGCTTTGCTTTCCTAAATTTTGAATATAATAACATACAAATCAGATTAGGTAAAGACTCAAGTTAACCACTCACTGATTAAGAGAAATTTTAATGTATCCACTTCACAGTTTATATAGTTTCAAGTCTTGGCCAAGTTACCAAATGTAGCACTGGTGAGAATTTCCTGGAAATTTCTCTATTGCCTTTAGGGAAAGGAAGGGAATCACAGATATAATGAAATATCAGTCTTAGCTAAGACACATAATTTTTCACTTTCCTGGGTAGGCTGCCCTGGAAGGCATGCCCCTTCATGGAGAGAGAGTGGGGTATACTGCAATAAAATGGTAGGTAGGAAAGAAATGAAGGTTCAAATGTTCTGAGTCTAATAAGTACTAAAATGAGGCAACTTTTGGAACGTCCTTTGAGAAAATTCTCAGTTGCTCATGAAATAGTAGTTTCTAATCAAGTATATACCGCAATGTTTCCAAGCCTTAAATCTAAGTCACTGCCTCAAAGACATATAGAGGGCAACAGCTGGCTACTTACCCACACACATTTTGACATCATTCACAGTGAAGTCTGGATCTGGCATCCTAGGAGACAAACGCCAGGGAGTATAAACGGGAAGCACAACTTCTCTAGTCAGTCTGAGTTTTTTCTTAAAATATCGAGAACCCCCCTGATCAGACACACTGATCTCCACGTTTTGATTAGAAATATACTTTGAATAAAAGTAACAACACACAACAAAATATTCATAGCGGTAGATTTCAGGAGACGTAAATTGGTTTTCTTTTTAGCTCATCTATATTCTCTCATTTATGTTCCAACTCATAGCAACCCTATAGAACGGAGTAGAACTGCCCCATAGGGTTTCCAAAGCTGTAATCTTTACGGAAGCAGACTGCCACATCTTTCTCCCGGGGAGTGGCTGGTGGATTCAAACTGCCAACCTTTCAGTTAGCAGCTAAGCACTTAGCCACTGCACCACCAGGATGCCTTCCTATAACAAACATGAATCATTTATTTAACAGAAGAAGAAAAAGACACACTTTTTAAACTAAATGGGAAATTATTTACAATCATCTACCGCTTTGGGCTATCAATACTGCCACTGTCTACAGCCCTGAGTATAACACCGTCATTTCCCAACCACGGCCAACCAGGCTGAGAACACTTACTTTATTCCAAGGCCATCAGAATTCTTGAAAATCAGAGGGTCTCTCAAGCCACCCCGCTGGATATATTCTACATTAAAATCTGTCACCATAGGAAAACAATTGTTAGAAAGGCAAGAGGTATAGCTGGAAAAAGGTAAGAGGACCATAAAAAGATCCCTAAGTAATAAAACAGAGATGGTATTGGTGAATCTGAATTACGCTCTGTTAGACAATACGTGCTTGTTACTAAGAAGCACCTCTTACCATACAGGCAGAGTAAGCTGAGAAGCAGGACCTGAGGGGCCAGTTTGCTGGGTCTATATTTCCACAGGAAACGTGGAACTTAACAAGGGGAGGGGTGGGACTATCAGTGAGTCACCTCTGTCTCTTTCTTAGCAGCCAAAATGAACGAATGAATGAATCAGTAAGTAAATAAATTCATTCTGTCCATTACAATGTATACCACAGCACTCTTGTTAGTCTGCCAAGGGGCAAAGCTGCAGGGTTCACACAAGATCCCATTGCAGTTGTGGAGGAGTAAGTCATATATACAAAAAAGCTTTTATTGCATTATTCTTAAATAAACCCAAATTAAGGGTTGGAAGAAGGAAGAAGCATTTAAAAAAAAAAAAACTCCAAAACACCATTGCTACTGTTGTTAGCTGCCACTGAATCAGCCTCTGACTCATGGTGACCCCACGCACAACAGAATGAAATGCTGCCTGGTTCTGTGCCACCCCCGTGATCGGTTGTGGATTGGCCTGCTGTGATTTTGTGACCCATGGAGTTTTCAGTGGCTTACTTCCCAGAAGTAGATGGCCTGGCCTTTCCTCCTAGTCTGTCTTAGTCTAGAAGCTCTGCTGAAACCTGCCCAGCATCACAGCAACACACATGCCTCCGCTGACAGTGGTGGCTGTGCATGGGGTACGCTGGCTGAGAATCAAAACCAGGTGTACTGCATGGAAGGGCAGAATTCCACCACTGACCACCACTGCCTCTCAACACTACTGCTCTACTCTAGTAAAAGAGCAGAACTACGGTTCTAATACAGCAGAGAGTGACTCACTGCGGGAGGGTGGGTATGAGGGGTTGCAAGCATCAACAGGCAATATTTTAGCCGCATACATACTGAGCCTACAGTCCCCAGTGTGTTGTTGCTGTGTGCCATGGAGTCGATTCTGACTTATAGTGATACCACTGGACTGAACAGAACTGCCCCATAGGGTTTTCTAGGCTGTAATCCTTATGGGAGCAGACTGCTAGGTCTTTTCTCCTATGGACCAGCTGGTGGACTCGAACCATCAGCCTTTCAGTTAGTACCAAGCGCTTAACTACTGCGCCACCAGGGCTCCTTCCCAGAGTCTACCCCTTCCCAATCAGGGGGCTACAGGTCTGAACCAAAGTGATACTGACCTTTTCCCTCCATAAAAGTAACAAAATTTGCGTTGTATTTGTTGGTGTGCAGTTTCTCTTCCAAGTCAAAGGTTCTCTTCCCTTCAATCTCATCATCTGAAATGCCGTCATCCTCATAGCGCCGCCTCATGGTGCCACGCTGGGGAGAGAAGAGACATGAGGCTGAAACCACGGGCTTCTGCATGCCTCTCTGAAAGTGCTCGCAGTCCCCTACACGTGTGAAGTGCTACTCCCAGCGTCAGTGGCTGTGTCAAGCATCAATTCTCCTTTTCTTTCTCTCAGCTGAAGATAAGCTGATGTTCTCAGAATTCATAGTCTAACAAAGTTTTCGTGAGCCACTGGGCTCCTTGTGAATTTTACCTGTGCTCTTTGAGCCTAGAGACATAAGTTCACAATAAAAAACACGACCAGATAGGGTCTAGTAAACATTTTATTTCTCTATCATTACCTATCAGAGTGGGGACAAAATTACTTTATGGACAATTCAAGCTGGGATAAAAGTATATATATATACACATATATAATTTTTTTTTTATATAGGGGAAGGCTATAATCCACTAGATCAGTTTTCTAAAACTACTTTCAATATACACCAAAACATTTTTAGTGGGTCAAAACCTCTTTTACCTCAGCTGAAGGAGGAAAGGTGATCTCAACAGCAGCAATCCAAACAGCTGGCCATCAATACTTACCTTTAAAGAAAACATGTCTCTCCAAAGAGATAGACAAGTGGCCAATAAGCACATGAAAAGATGCTCAACATCAGGAGTTGCTGTTGAGTCAATTCTCACTTGTGACAACCCCATGTGTGCAGAGCAGGACTGCTCCACAGGGTTTTCAAGGCCTTTCGAAGCAGATTACCAGGCCTGTCTTCTGAGCTGCGTCTGGATGTGTTTGAACCATCAACCTTTCGGCTAGTAGCTGAAAGCTAGCAGTTGAGTTAGGAGTCCCGATGGCACAATAATTAAATGCTCGGCTGCTAACCAAAAGGTCAATGGTTCAAATCTTCCAGCCCCTCCAAAGGAGAAAAGACCTGATAATCTGCTCCCATAAAGATTTCAGCCTAGGAAACCCTATGGGGCAGTTCTACCCTGTCGCACGGGGTCACTATGAATCCGAATTGACTTGGCATCTAATGACAACAGTAGTTGATTATTTAACCGTTACGGAAACGCCAATCAAAACCACAATGAGCTACTACTTCACACCCACTATCATAAAAAATTCAGATAATTTTAAACATCAGTGAGGGTGTGGAGAAACAGGATCCTTTGGACGTTTCTGGTGGGAATATAAAATGGTTGAGCCCCTTTGGAGAATAAGCTGGCAGTTCCTCAGAAAGTTAAACAGAGCTACACAGCCCAGTAATTCCACTCCTAGGTATACACCCAAAAGAACTGAAAAGGTCTGTCCATAAAAGACCTGTACACAGCTGTTCACAGCAACATTATTCATAGTGCACAAGGCAGAAACAAGCCAAATGTTCATCAACCAATGGATTAACAAAATGTGGTATATCATCTAATGTAATGTTGTTTGGTCATAAAAAGGAATAAAGTACTGCTGCATGCTACAACGTGGAAGAACCCTGAAAACATTACACCGAGTAAAAGAAGCCAAACGCAAAAGGTCACATGGTGTATGATTCCATTATATCAAATATCCAGAATAGGCCAATCCATACAGACAGAAAGCAGATTAGTGGTTTCCAGGAGTCGGGGAGGGAGGGACATGGGGAGTGACTGCTAATGATATGGGCTTCTTTCTGGGGGGATGAAGATATTCTAGAATCAGACAGTGATGATGCTTGCAAAACTCTGTGAATCTACTAAAAACCACTGATTGTACAATGCAAATGGGTGAATTTTACGGTACATGAATTATATCTCAATAAGTTATTACTGGAGCCCTGGTGGCGTAGTGGTTAAGAGCTCCGCTGATAGCCAAAAGGTCCGCAGTTCGAATCTACCAACTGCTCCTAGGAAACTCTATGGGGCAGTTCTGCTTTGTCCTATAGGGTCGCTCTGAGTCGGAATTGACTAGACAGCAACAGGTTTTTCGGGTAAGCTATTGTTTAAGAAAATGTTGCTTATGATACAAATTTACCTTTTAATATATTTTACTTTAGCCAGTATTAAAATTTGCTGAAGTTTCTCGAATACACACCCATGCGGCAACAGGGGGTGGGAACAGTGGATGGTAAGGTGTTATGGGTTGCATTATTTTCACCAAAATATGTGTTATAAATCGTAACCTCTACGACTGTGGTTATAATACCATTTGGGAATGGGCAGTCTTTGTTGTGTTAATGAGGCAGGATTAGTGTAGGATGTATCCTGAGTCAACCTCTTTTGAGATACAAAAGAGATTACTGTAAATAAGTGAGCAGAGGAAGGATGAGGTAAAATAGATGCCAAGACTGGGAGATCTCCAAGGAACCAGGAGGGAGAAGCTGAAGAGACAAGGACCTTCGGACCTTCCTCCAGAGCTGAGAGAGAGCAAAGCCTTTCCCTAGAGTTGGCACCCTGAACTTGGACTTCTAGCCTCCTCGATTTTTGTTTGTTAAAGCCATCCATTTTTGGTATTTCTGTTATAGCAGCAGTAGGTAACTACGACACAAGGGTAAAGAAGTCCTACCCTAGTATGTGCTGAGACCAACTAAATCTGAAATTTAAAGCTAGGTATGATGATTCAGAATGGATTATACACAGCACCTCAATTTACAGAAACACGTTAAAAGAATGAAGCACTGAAGAAGGTCTCTTAGGGAGCAGGGGGGTCAGGGAATGGACAGAAATAAGCCACAGAAAATAAAAATTATAGGAAAGAGATCTGGCTGTTACATATCAGAGAAGGCAAGATATAACTCATCCTTCAGTTTTAGGCAGGAGCGCCGAGGGGTGCTAGCTATCTTTTCCATGTTTGGCAAAAAGCCTGGTAACACTCTTTTTACCTAGTACCTTTGGTGCCATAACTCACAGTGCAGAGACCAAAATGGAGACCCAGTTTTAGGAGATCTTTCACTTACTCTAATAATGCCATCACTGCTCAAAATACTTTTAGATTTTTTTTGGAGGGCGGGGGGCACAGAGGATATTTTCACTGACAGTTTCTCACACGGACTAAAAAAAAAAAAAGACACCACCCAGTTCTCTTTCATCTTACTTTGTACATGTCTCTGAAGAGGCTCCGAAGTCAAGTTCCAAGTAAGTACTTCACACAGCGAAAGTAACAGCATTAGAGTGAGTGCAGTCCCCCAAAATAATGACTTTCAGAAAGCATCTGTTTGCAGGGTAAAGCTCTAATACACTTGTCAAAAAGCCCCCGTCATGTTCTCAAAACTCAGCCTCTCCTAGATCTAGCACTACTGATCCTTCTTCAGTCAGAAGAAAATAAGCGTTGCCATTATCCCAACATCTGTAATACGGTAGCAAGAAGTTAAGGAGCCCTGGTCACACAATGGTTAAGCCCCTAGCTGCTAACCAAGGTCAGCAGTTCAAATCTACCCAGCTGCTCTGCGGGAGAAAGACCTAGCAATCTGTGGCTGCAAAGATTACAGCCCAGAAAACAGTTCTACTCTGTCACATGGGGTCCCTATGAGTCAAAAATCAACTTGATGGCACCTAACAACAACAGCAAAAAGTTTCTCTGTCCTTTTCTTTTTACGTGTCTTTCTTCTGCCTATGTCAAGAATTCTTCCATTCACACTTTCTATACGCATGGGAAGGAAACCCTGGTGGCACAGTGGTTAAGTGCTACAGCTGTTAAACCAAAGGGTCAGCAGTTCGAATCTACCAGGTGCTCTCTGGAAATTGTATGGGACAGTTCTACTCTGTCCTACAGAGTCGCTATGAGTCGGCATCGACTCGATGGCAACAGAAGAATGATGGACAAGGGTCCACTGTGAGTCAGAATCAACTCAACGGCAATGGGTTTGGTTTTTGGATACAGAATTGGTAAGGCTACAGGTAAGGCTTCTGCTCCTTCTAAGCAATGCCTATTAAAGATAACAGACAAACAAATCTGAATTCCTGTTTTCTTTTTGACTATTGCAACTGGGAAGTCAGCAATAATGTGAAAATTACTGTCTCGGTTTCAACACTGTCAAGAGTAGGGTTGTAAACCCTGATGAAAGCAAACATCTACAGCATATCTCGTAAGTGCTTTAAAAACATATTCAATTCTCATAACTCTGGAGATCAGCAGGCAGTAACACAATCTCTGTTAAAGGTGAAACCCAAGAGACAAGGCTACTTTAAAACCAAGGAAAGCTGCCGTCAATCTCTCCAGTCCACCAACATTACCAAATAATTCAGACTGGATTACTAGCTTGCTGTGCTTTTTATCAGTGCTGCTTTTCACGCAGGTGATTTTAGGCAACCTAAATGAAGTTACTGGCCTCGCACAGACTTCAGCCCTCACCTCGCCCAGTGTTACAGTAAGCAGCCAGCACAAACTGAACACTGAAATCGATTCCAATCAGCTTTTCTCTCAAAGGCCATTTGCACTCACCAGGGTTACCAGTAAGTGCTGTACTAGGAACTGCACTCCTGAATGACCACTGACATACCATGGACTTAAAATATTAAATTTTATATAAAGAATTAGTTATTGTTAGCTGCCACGGAGGCAACTCCAGACTCATGGTAACCATGTACGACGGAATGAAATGCTAACCTGCACAGTACTATCCCCATGATGGTTGAGGATCGAACCATTGTGATCCACAGGGTTTTCACTGGTCAATTTTCAGAAGTAGATTGCCAGGCCTTCCTTCCTAATCCGTCTTATTCTGAAGGTTCCACTGAAACCTGTTCAGCATCATAGCAACACACAAGCCTCCATGTGAGGGACACTGGCCAGGAATAGAACCTGAGTCTCCTGCTAGAAGGTGAGAATTCTACCACTGAACCACTGATGCCCCCAGAATAAGTTACAGAAACATCTAAATAGCAACACAATACTACCAACAATCATGAACTTTTCCGTTCCTGTTTATACGACACCCAAAGGCTCTTAACGCTTTGGTCTCAGGACTCCTATACACTCTTAGAATTTGACGATCCCAAGCAGCTTTTGTTTATATGAGTTATACCTATAATTATTTTTAAAATAAAACATTTATCTATTATTTAAATATAATCTTAAAAAATTACATTTTAACATAAATAACTTTTTTAATAAAAAATAATTATTTTCCAAAACATATCAGTGAGACAGGTAGCACTGCTTTACATTTGCAAATCTCTTTAAAGTCTGGCTTCACAGAAAACAGCTCAACTCTCATATGTGCGTCTGCATTCCGTCCGTTGCGACACCACACATCACGTAACCTCTGGAAACACCCCTCTACACTCATGAGAGAACGAGCATGAAAGAGATCAATAACATTGCAGGCCTTTATGAAAATCTTGCGGACTCCCTACAAGAGTCTCAGGGCCCTCCAGGGCTTCAGAACCACTTTACAATTCTACCATTTTATAATTTATATAAAATAATTTTTCTTGCCTAAGATTATCACCCTGTGAGAGTCAGGACATATCACAGTATTATTTTACAAATGAAGAACAGAAAGGTAAAGCTGATCTAAATGAGTCTTTCAAGGTAACAGGAGGAAAACAAGCAAGGAAGACTGTCTGAACGGAGAACTTACATACCATCAATTCTACAATTACTACCTTGCTGCGTGAGCTTGGGCAGTGAATCATTTAACCTCTTTAGATCCGAATTATCCCTGTGGGGTTAAATAATTTAAGGTCTGTCTCTGTTCTAAATAAAGTCCTCCACAATCTGATTCCAACTTAGATCTTCTCAGTCTCATTCTCATTTATGTTATACCATATCGAAAATGTGCTACATACCAGTCCCCAAGGTCCACCTGGACAGTATTCAAAGAATATCACATTGCTGCTCAGCCCCTCTGTCCTGATCAGGAACTCTGAGGGAGACCTGGTGGTAGGCTGGCACCACCCCACCTTGCACAGGCACTGGGCAGGGCAGCCCTCCTGAGGACTTCCACAGCTTCTTCCCATCCTTCCAGAACCCCTCCCCCTCAAAGTTAAACCTCCAGGTATTTCAATCAACAAGATGTCAGAGGCAGTTGAGAGCTTAGGCAACTGCCATTCCTCAAGGAGTTCTGCTTTGGATAATCTTTGGCAAGAAAAATTATTTTATATAAAATATAAAATGGTAGAATTGTAAAGTGGTTCTGGAGCCCTGGAGGGCCCTGAGACTCTTGTAGGGAGTCCGCAAGATTTTCATAAAGGACTACGATGTTACTGATTTCTTTCAGAGAAGGAAGAAGTTGTATAAAATATGAAAAAAGTTGCTGCTGTTTTTATTAATGACACCCGAATGGGTTACTGCTCTGAAGGTAACCTGTAAGGCCAGGGCAAGATAATAACAGTAACAGCAGCTAATGTTGGAGAGCTTATCATGTGCCAGGTGCTGTGACAAGCACTCTGCATATATTAACACATTTAAATTCAACATCCCTAAGAGACATTATCATCCTCCCTACACACAATGAAAATGAAGGACAGAAATAACTTGTCTAGCCTAAATACAAAGCTAGTAATTGGTGGAGATGGAATTTGAACCCAGGCAGTTTGACTGAAGACCAGACAAGTTGTGGAATGACATCAAGAACATCATACATGAAGAAAGAAAGAGGTCACTAAAAAGACAGGAAAGAAAGAAAAGACCAAAATGGATGTCAGAAGAGACTCTGAAACTTGTTCTTGAACGTTGAGTAGCTAAAGCAAATGGAAGAATGATGAAGTAAAAGAGGTGAACAGAAGATTTCAAAGACCAGCTTGAGAAGACAAAGTATTATAATGAAATGTGCAAAGACCTAGAGTTAGAAAACCAAAAGGGAAGAACACGCTTGGCATCTCTCAAGCTGAAAGAACTAAAGCAAAAACTCAAGCCTTGAGATGCAATACTGAAGGATTCTACAGGGAAAATATTAAATGGCACAGGAAGCATCAACAGAAGATGGAAGGGATACACACAGTCACTGTACCAAATAGGGACTGGTTGACATCTAACCATTTCAGGAGGTAGTATATGATTAAGAATCGATGGTACTGAAGGAAGAAGTCAAAGCTGCACTGAAGGCACTGAAGAAAGACAAGGCTCCAGGAATTGACAGAATACCAACTGAGATGTTTCAACAAACGGATACAGCACTGGAAGCACTTACTCATCGATGCCAAGAAATTTGGAAGACCTGGCCAAGTGACTGGAAGTTGTGCCGAGTTTCAAAGAAAGGTGATCCAACAGAATGTGGAAATAATTGAACAATATCATTAATATCACACACAAGTAAAATTTTGCTAAAGATCATTCAAAAGCGGTTGCAGCAGTACATCAACAGAGAACTGCCAGAAACTCAAGCCAGATTCAAAACAGGATGTGGAACAAGGGATATCAATCCTGATGTCAGATGGGTCTTGGCTGAAGGGAGAGAATACCAGAAAGATGTTCACCTGTGTTTTATTTACTATGCAAAGGCATTTGACTGTGTAGACCATAACAAATTATGGGTAACATGAAGAATGGGAATTCCCTAATACTTAATTGTGCTCATGCAAAACCCTGGACATAGGCCAAAGAAGCCATCCTTCAAACAGAACAAGGGGACACCGAGAGGTTTAAAGTCAGGAAAGGTGTGCGTCAGGGTTATATTCTTCCACCATACTTATTCAATCAGTATGCTGAGCAAATAACCCAACCCAAGAAGCCGGGCCATATGAAGAAGAACGGGGCATCAAGATTGGAGGAAGACTCATTAACAGCTTGTAATATGCAGATGACACAATCTTACTTGGTGAAAGTGAAGAGTACTTGAAGTACTTATTGATAAAGGTCAAAGACTACAGCCTTCAGTATGGATTACAACAACATAAAGAAAACAAAAATCCTCACAACCAGACCAATAAACATCATGATAAATGGAGAGATGACTGAAGTTGTCAAAGATTTCATTTTACTTGGATCCACAATCAACGCCCATGGAAGGAGCAGTCAGGAAATCAAACAATGCATTGTATTGAACAGATCGATCTACTGCAAAAGACCTCTTTAAAGTGTTAAAAGTAAAGATGTCACTTTATGGACTAAGGTGCGTCTGACCCAAGCCATGGTGTTTTCCATCACCTCAAACGCATGCGAAAGCTGGACAACTAATAAAGAAGCCTGAAGAAGAACTGATGCCTTTGGATCATGGTGTTGGCGAAGAATACTGAATATACCATGGACTGCCAGAAGAACAAACAAATCTGTCTCGGAAGAAATACAGTCCGAATGCTCCTTAGAAGCAAGAATGGTGAGACTGCGTCTCACGTGCTTTGGATATGTGATCAGGAGGGAGGAGTCCCTGGAGAAGGACATCATGCTTGGTAAGGTAGAGGGTCAGCGATGAAGAGGAAGATCCTCAATGAGATGAACTGACACAGTGGCTGCTACAATGGGCTCACGCATAACAATTATGAGGATGGCGCAGGATCAGGCAGTGTTTCGTTCTATTGTACACAGGGTTGCTATGAGTCGGAACTGACTTGACAGCTCCTAACAACAAAGTTTGATTCAAGAGCCAAGAATTTTAACCACTGCTCTATACTACTGCAATCTATTTGAAATGAAACTTGAGCTAGACTGGTAGCTTGAGGCAGCTGGAAGTACGTGTCAAAGGAGGGCCACTTCAGAGACCTGAAATGGCTCTGGCAGAGAGGTAGGACCACTTGGCAACAAAAGAGAGCATCTATAAATCAGAAAGTGGTGCTTGGTAGACAGGGATCAGCAAAGGATCTTCCCCAGGGTGGGAGGTTTCTGACATGTACTAAGGGACACTACATTTCTAGCTATGTCACTGTTTAATATCCCACAACTCTTGACTCCTAATTTTAGCTTTAAAAGAGGAGCCCTGGTGGTGTAGTGGTTAAGCACACGGCAGCTAACCTAAAGTTCAGTGGTACAAACCCATCATGGGAGAAAAAGACCTGGCAATCTGTTGCCATAAAGATTACAGCTTTGGAAACCCTATGGGGCAGTTCTACTTTGTCCTATAGGGTCAATTCACTGTAAGTCAGGATAGACTCAAGAGCAATGGATTTAGTTTTTTTTGTTGTTTAATTCCAGCTTTTACTTACCAATTATTTTTTATACTGGTCATTCAATAAAAATACTGCTGTTCCTAACCAGACACCCTTTATACCACAAAGTGCTTTGAACTCAGTATGTTTATTATGTGTATGATGTTAAAATCTGTTCTCATTTTCTATATTTGCAGTCAAAGTGACAACTACTGCGTACCTTCTGCCAAGATGAAATTGCCTATACATACATATACACACATATAAAACAAAAAACCAAACCTGTTGCCATGGAGTTGACTCATGACGACCCTATAGGTCAGAGTAGAACTTCCCCATACGGTTTCCAAGGAGCCGCTGGTGGATTCGAACTGCCAACCTTTTGGTTAGCAACCAAGCTCTTAACCACTGCACCAGCAGGGCCCTCACATACATACATACATATATGCAAAGATACATATTTTTTATGCATGTATATATAAATATCATTAATTTTTTTTTTAATTGTGCTTCAGGTGAAAGTTTACAGCTCAAGTTCGTTTCTCATACAAAAACTTATACACATATTGTCATGTAATCCTAGTTGCTCTTCCTATAACCTGACAGCACACTCCCCTTTCCACTCTATATTTCCCATGTCCATTCAACCAGCTCCTGTCCTTTTCTGCCTTCTCATCTTGCCTCTGGACAGGAGCTGCCCATTTAGTCTCCTCAAAAAAAAAAAATTTTTTTTTTTTTTATCAACTTGAACTAAGAAGCACACTTTACGCGAATATTATTTTATGTTTATACTCCAGTCTAATCTTTGCCTGAAGAGTTGGCTTCAGGAATGGTTTTAGTTCTAGGTTAACAGAGAGGCCAGGGGCCATGTCTTCTGGGGTTCCTCTAGCCTCAGTCAGACCACTGTCTGGTCTTTTTATCTGAATTTGAGTTCTGAACCACACTTTTCTTCTGCTCTGTCAGGGACTCTCTGTTGTGTTCCCTGTCAGGGTGGTCACTGGTGGTAGCCAGACACCATCTAGTTCTTCTGGTCTCAGGCTGATGGAGTCTCTGGTTTATATGGCCCTTTCTTTCTCTTGGGCTAATATTTTCCTTGTGTCTTTGGTGTTTTTCATTCTCCTTTGCTCCAGGTGGGTTGGGACCAATTGATGCATCTTACATGGCCATTCACTAGCTTTTAAGACCCCAGACACCACTCACCAAAGTGGGATGCAGAACATTTTCTTAGTAAATTTTCTTTATGCCAACTGACCTAGAGGTCCCCCGAAACCATGGTCCTCAGACCCCACCCCTGCTACTCTGTCCCTCGAAGTGTTTGGTGTGTTCAGGAAACTTCTGGGCTTTTGGTTTTAGTCCAGTTGTGTTGACTTCCCCTGTATTATATGTTGTCCTTCCCTTCACCTAAGATAATTCTTGTCTTCTAGCCAGTTAGTGAATTCCCCTTTCCCTCCCTCCCCACCCTCGTAATCATCGAAGAATGATTTCTTCTGTGTTTAAACCTTTTCTTGAATTCTTTTAATAGCGGTCTTATACAAAATTTGTCCTTTTGCAACTGACTAATCACACTCAGGATAATGCCTTCCAGATTCATCCATGTTGTGAGAAGTTTCGCGGATTCATCATTGTTCTTTATAGATGCACAGTACTCCACTGTGTGAATATACCATAATTTCCAACATTAATTTCTTTATCTCCTATTTTCTCTAAAGAATTAGAGATTCTAACTTATTTTACCCTACTGCCTGAGAAGAAAATTTTAACTACAGAGCCTCTTGCTGGCAAGGATATAAGGAGCCAAGTAACAACCAGGTTTTCATGCCTCACATTGTGATACTGCTAAAAAAAAGAAAAATGGAGCATCTTCTGAAAAATTTATAGGACTGACGAGTTAAAGCTCAATCCTTGCAACGTATCTACACTTCACAGCCTTATCCACACTTCACAGCCTCATCCACACTTCACAGCCTTATAATGCACATATCCACAATTCACAGCCTTATAATGCACACATCCACACTTCACGGCCTTATAATGCACACATCCACACTTCACGGCCTTATAATGCACACATCCACACTTCACGGCCTTATAATGCACGTGTCCACACTTCACGGCCTTACGATGCACACATTCGCATTTCATGGCCTTATAATGCACGTATCCACACTTCACGGCCTTACGATGCACGCGTCCACACTTCACGGCGTTATAATGCACACATTCACATTTCACGGCCTTATAAGGCACTTATCCACACTTCACGGCCTTATAACGCACACATCCACACTTCACGGCCTTATAACGCACATATGCATACTTCACGGCCTTATAACGCACATATGCACCCTTCACGGCCTTATAACGCACACATCCACACTTCACGGCCTTATAACGCACACGTCCACACTTCACGGACTTATAACGCACACATCCACACTTCACGGCTTTATAATGCACATATCCACACTCGACGGCCTTATAATGCACATATCCACACTTCACGGCCTTATAACGCACATGTCCATACTTCACAGCCTTATTATGCACTTATACACACTTCAAAGAAGCAAGCTCAGTCTCTCCACACCCCCTCCACAAACATATGAGTGTATGCATATCCCAAAAATCAACTTCACTTTAAAATGTTCTTATTTTCTTTTTAAGTTTTTGAAAACCCAACATTACTGCAAAGACACATTTTGAAGCAGATATATATATATAGATCCTGTTTCTCTGACATCTCTCCTCCCTCTCTCCCTACTGTAAAAAAATTATTTGAACACTTACTCATTCATATAACAAGGACACACTGAGTATGGAATAACAGCCATATATTCTACCATCTAAGGCTAAAAGGCACAGTCCTTGCCCTCAAGGAAACTGCTGGCCAGTAGAGGGAGACAGGCATGTAAATAAAAGTCTAGCACTACAATTCAATGTGATATGTACTACCCATTGCCACTGAGTTGATTCTGACTCATAGTGACCCTGTAGGACAGAGTAAAACTACCCCACAGGGTTTCCAGTGAGTGGCTGGTGGATTCGAACTGCTGACCTTTCACTTTGCAGCCCAGCTCTTAACCACTGCACCACCAGGGCTCCAGTGCTGTGTACTAAGACAGGTAAACAGAAATTTATTATTAAAACATACAGACGAAGCAGAATAACTTAAGAGGGACTGGCAAAGGCACCACATAAGAAATGACATAAGAAAAAATGTTTACTTAGTCAGTATAACTTTACTGAGCACTTATTAAGTTCCAAGGACTATGAATTCAGGTGGGCTCCTTCTACTTTTCATGTTGTTCCTCTACAGCAGTGAACTCTTCAAACTTTTGGGGGGATTTTTCTTCACCCTACTGGATTTCTCACATGTATATGTAGTAAACATTTTTTTTCATAAATGAAAGGTTATTAAACTTCGTTTAGAAACTGTGATAATTGCATTATGCCTCTTGAGACATTTCAATGGGAACACCCTAAAGTGCCGCAAAAACAGTGGAAATCACAGCCTCACAGCGACTGAACCCTGTGCCTGAATTTTTATCTCCTGATCTTCTGACTTATTGCCCCTAAGTAATAAAAGAAGAGGCCTGAGCACAGGGATAAAGGATGAACAGGTGCTTAGTTTTAACATCACTGTTTTAAGACATTACAAAGGCGGCACACAGTATGGGTCAATCGAAATGGCTAAAAAACCGTGCATTTCTTTTGTTGACAGTTCAGCTGGGTCATAGCCTTCAAATATCTTCTGGGCCAAGTCAGATCACCTTCTGCAGAGGTCAACATAACAAAGAACACTTTCCACACACAAAAAAGTTTAGCAGATCACGGTAATTCCAACAAAAACAAGACAGTACGATCCATAAAAGGAAGGCATCATCTATAGAATTTGGCTAGCAACCTAACAAAACCATCAGAGAAACCAAAACAAGCAACAGCATTTGTCAACATCCAAGTCACTGTGAGAAGTAAAGACGTGTGATTCCTCACTCCACCCTCTGTCCCACTGTTTCATATCTTCACTTCCTTTTTGTATCTTCAGAAAAAAAGTAAAATCTAGCACCCTTAATATCTGACATTTAAAACAGTCTGACTTAAAAGAAATCACAGCCCAAAAGAAAAATAAAGTGTTTGCCTTTTCTAGTTATTCACCCCCAAAGCAGAAAAGTGGGGAGCTTTGGGAGGCCTGATCACTAATAAATAATCTTTAAATTACCTCCGCACAACGAAACACACCACCCACTAAAAATGGAAAAAATGATAACTGAGAAATATTCCGTTTCTCAACTCAATGAATTTCTTAACTTTATCTTCATGAGCCAATGAAAAACCCATTTAGATTTGAACACTTCTGTTTACTGCCTGATTTGTTTCTACAGCAACAGATACACCGAACACAGACACAAACGTAATGCCTAGTTTTTTCACCACCTTCTGTAGCTGCTGCAACTGTAAGCCATTAGTATGACAGCTGCATGTTAATGCATGATGATACAGGCCGTGGTTATTCTGTTCCTAGAAGGTAAAGATTAATATAATTAATATATTTGTTAGGCAAGAACAAGTTAAAAAGCCAAAAAACAAACAAACAAACAAAGCCCTGAAAGTTTACTTAAATCTCAAGGATGACCTTCCTTTCTCCTAACCCAATCAAAAAACTTTCCTTTCTCCTAGCCACTGGGAAAGGTACTGTGAACCTTGAAGGACAACTTGTCCTGAAAGACACAAATTCTAGACATCTGCTCAGTAGATGGTAAAATCATGAACTGTGTCACACATGCTGCTTCTTCTAAGTCTTTAGGTGAGTTCAGAGAGATAGCAAGTAATCACTTGAAACCAGAAGATATTACATAAATGCACCTATTTCCAGCTTCGCTACATTCTTCCCATTAGGATGCGTTCCTCTATGACCCTTCTTTCCGGAGTTGTGATTAATGTTTTTATTCACAGGCAAGTCAACCTCTTAACCAACATATGACCTCTTTGGCCAACTGTCAAACTTAAGATTTAAAGGAGGTCATGAAACTCACATCTAGCAGTAGAAGCTCTAGAAGCAGAAGGCCTTGCATTAGGCATTAGATCAGGAGTTGGCATTTTAAATTAGGGCCCACAAATGCACACATTCCCCCCTCTTCCCACTGCCACCACCATGCACTACAGTCCTGGCAAGACCTCTTTTCTCCTAAGCTTTCAGTCACTCACTCTATCTGGTAAACTGACCTGTATCATTAAAAAAGTTCACTAGCAAAAGGAATATTTAATAAGTCAGTTATATTCTAGCCATCAGAGAAAATAAGAACAGAAGTTATGATCGATCATGTTTTTGCTAAATTTCTCCTGACTTAAGTAAATATCACATCTAAATAATTACCAAATCACCTTCTACCAAGGTAAAATTCTTATATATGAAATAAAAAATTTAGCTTCAGGTACGACCTGGTTTATTATCTTTAGCAAAAGCACATAAAGAGAACATAGGAACTGGAGTTAAAAGTACGTCTGGTCTGGTTACTGGTATTTGAGATTCAAATTCACCAAGTTTCCATCCTCTCGTGTGATAATGCAAAGCAACCCTATGTACAACAGAATAAAACACTGCCCAGTCCTGCGCCACCCGCCCTCACAACGGTTATGTTCGAGCCCATTGTTGTAGCCACTGTGTCATAAAAAGTCTATATTCTTAACCCCTACATGAACGGTTGTTGAGTTGCCCCCCAACTCATGGCCATGTCACGTACAGGCTGTACCTGAGGTACACTGGCCAGGAACTAAACCCAGGTCTCCCACATGGAAGGCAAGGGTTCTACCACTAAACCACCACTGCCTCCACAGGACCCCTTTTTAAAAATTACTGAAGACCCCAAACGACTTTTGTTTAAGTGGGTTATATCCATCAATATTTATGGATTAGAAATTAAAACTGAGAGGTTTTCTAAGTACATTACTGCAAAACAAACTGTACTTCATATTGTGTTTCCACACAGGCTCAAGGAAAACTTTGAGATTTCAAAGTAATGATTCACTGGCACATAATGAGGTTATAGAGATTACAGCAGGTACAACCGGAGATAGCTATTAGGGACACAATATGAGTACTGAGAACTGAGTTAATCTCTAAAAAAGAACATATTTATACTCTAAACTTACTTCCTTAGAAAACACAAGAATAAATAAGCACACATTCCATTAGCGCTGAGAGCAATGTTACTACACATCTATAGTTGAGAAAACTCTACTGTACACTCAGGAAAGGATGATAAAGAAAAGGATAAATAACATCTTAGTATTATGAAAATAGTTTTGATGTCACAGACCTCTATGCAAGGATTCTGAGTACGACCCTGGGCCACGTTTTTGAGATCCATTGTTCCACACCAATGTTTTGTAAACCATGGGCCATAAAATCAACTTAGGTTTCAGTATGTGGTTTTTTGTTTTTCTTTTTTTTTAAGCTAAACAATAGAACAGAATGGAAAATATCAGAAACCACAGTATGGGTAAGTTATCGTTTCCTGAAACTTTTGTTACAGTTATGTATATACATGTATAGGAGAATACTGGGTCATAATATAAAATGTATTTTCTACTGCAGGTCAAGAAGTGTGGAAAACGTTGTACTTCGATATATTAATTTCCCTACTGCCAAAGCAAAGGCGACACACACACAACCTATAATCAATAAACTCAAAACTGAGAATTTAAGATAAAGTGGACACCCTACGACATGAAAGCAATTAAAGGTTTCAGGTGGATACAGCTTAAGAAAGTCGTATTTCAGCTACCCATAACAGCATGCTATTGCCACAGCCATCACTGAAGCCCTTCCTACTACTTTCTCTTCCACAGTCAATTCTGGGAAAAGGCAGGCAAGAAAAGTTATCCAAACTCCATCAGCCAGAAATAAAAGGGTTCTTTACTTTCCTCTCAACAGAACTCTGGGTGTTAATGGTAAGGTCTACTGCCTAAATGAAGGGTCTGCCTTCCCAGCAAACTGGTCAACAACAATGTTGCTGCTGGCATTACAATTACTGCTCTCAATCTGGCCCTACAGGATTTCTAGGGTCAAAACTGCAGCACTGAAACAATGGTTCAAGTTGTGGATCTCTCTGTATCCTGGCAAAGGCAGGCCTACATCTGGCACATTGCAACAAATGGAAACAGCACACAGTGAAAGGGAGAGCCTGTCTTCACCAACAGCTGAAGTTCCACCCGCAGCCTGAGCACACTTCAGGACACCCAAGACATCGCAACAAACTCTACTGGTGGCTGTGGCTGAAATAGAACATCACTGCCTCTTCCTCTCTACCAGAACTAAACTACAGAATTTTATTTCAGGAAGAGTTTCTCTCCCAATTATACCCCCAGGAAGCCTCATGGAAATTATCAGATAAAGAAAAGGGCAGTGAGGCAGAGCTAAATTCAGTGAAAAATTACAATGGCATATACTTTTTCACTGATCCTTTTTTTCTGAAATCAACATAAAGCTGCAATGCAAATGCTCCTACCTCCAAGGGCAGACCCAGTCCCACTGTATCGTCCTCACACTTGGGAGGGAAAAAGAAACAGGGAAGTTCTGTGAGAGGAATCCTTCTCCATTGTCTCCCAGTACCTAGCACATGCCTGACAAATACTCGAATATTTACCTGCTATGTGGCCCAAGTATCACCCACAGATTACTTTCTAACTGCAAAAGAAAAAAAAGTACCTTTACAATGGACCAATCTACTAGTTGCCACCTTAGCCAATCTTAGCCATCACTAATAAAGGGACAACCTAGCTTTACGTACTTCCAGACCTGAAACAATTTGAGGTGCTCAATCACCTAGGATTATTCTTGCCTAGATGTTTTACCTGAATCTAATATTCAAGACCTAACTTCCAGTTTTCCCCCAAGTGTCTGTCAGTCTGTTGTACTGTGGGGCTTTGTGTGTTGTTGTGATGCTGGAAGCTATGCCACCAGTATTCAGATACCAGCAGGGTCACCCATGGAGGACAGGTTTCAGCTGAGCTTCCAGACTAAGACAGACCATGAAGAAGGACCCAGCAGTCTGCTTCTGAAAAACATTAGGCAGTGAAAACCTTACGAACAGCAGGGGAACTTTGTCTGATATAGTGCTGGAAGATGACCCCTCAGGTTGGAAGGCACTCAAAAGATGACTGCGGAAGAGCTGCCTCCTCAAAGTAGAGTCGACCTTAATGACGTGGATGGAGTAAAGCTTTCGGGACCTTCATTTGTTGATGTGGCACAACTCAAAACGAGAAGAAACAGCTGCAAACATCCATTAATAATTGGAACCTGGAATGTACGAAGTATGAATCTAGGAAAATTGGAAATCGTCAAAAATGAAATGGAACACATAAACATCAATATCCTAGGCATTAGTGAGCTGAAATGGACTGGTATTGGCCATTTTGAATCAGACAATCATATAGTCTACTATGCTGGGAATGACAACTTGAAGAGGAATGGTGTTGCATTCATCGTCAAAAAGAACGTTTCAAGACGTATCCTGAAGTATAACGCTGTCAGCGATAGGATAATATCCATACGCCTACAAGGAAGGCCAGTTAATATGACTATTATCCAACTTTATGCACCAACCACTAGGGCCAAAGATGAAGAAACAGAAGATTTTTATCAGCTGCTGCAGTGTGAAATTGATCGAACATGCAATCAAGATGCCTTGATAATTACTGGTGATTGGAATGCGAAAGTTGGAAACAAAGAAGAAAGATCAGTAGTTGGAAAATATGGCCTTGGTGACAGAAACAATGCCGGAGATCGAATGATAGAATTTTGCAAGACCAATGACTTCTTCATTGCAAATACCTTCTTTCACCAACATAAACGGCGACTATACACATGGACCTCACCAGATGGAACACACAGAAATCAAATTGACTACATTTGTGGAAAGAGATGATGGAAAAGCTCAATATCATCAGTCAGAAAAAGGCCAGGGGCCGACTGTGGAACAGACCATCAACTGCTCATATGCAAGTTCAAGCTGAAATCGAAAAAAATCATAGCAAGTCCATGAGAGCCAAAATATGACCTTGAGTATATCCCACCTGAATTTAGAGAACATCTGAAGAATAGATTTGACGCATTGAACACTACTCACTGAAGACCACTCGAGTCGTGGAATGACATCAAGGACATCATCCATGAAGAAAGCAAGAGGTCACTGAAAAGACAGCAAAGAAAAAAAAGACCAAGATGGATGTCAGAGGAGACTCTGAAACTTGCTCTTGAGCGTCGAGCAGCTAAAGCAAAAGGAAGAATTGACGAAGTAAAAGAACTGAAGATTTCAAAGGGCCTCTCGAGAAGACAAAGTGAAGTATTATAATGACATGTGCAAAGAGCTAGAGATGGAAAACCAAAAGGGAAGAACATGCTCGGCGTTTCTCAAGCTGAAAGAACTGAAGAAAAAATTCAAGCCTCGAGTTGCAATAGTGAAGGATTCCATGGGGAAAATATTAAATGATGCAGGAAGCATCAAAAGAAGATGGAAGGAATACAGAGTCATTATACCAAAAAGAATTAGTCAATATTCAACCATTTCAAGAGGTGGCATGTGGATCAGGAACCAATGGTGCTAAAGGAAGAAATCCAAGCTGCTCTGAAGGCACTGGCGAAAAACAAGGCTCCAAGAATTGATGGAGTATCAATTGAGATGTTTCAACAAACAGATGCAGTGCTGGAGGTGCTCGCTCATCTATGCCAAGAAATACGGAAGACAGGTTCCTGGCCAACTGACTGGAAGAGATCCATATTTATGCCTATTCCCAAGAAAGGTGATCCAACTGAACGTGGAAATTACAGAACAATATCATTAATATCACACGCAAGCAAAATTCTGCTGAAGATCATTCAAAAACAGCTGCAGCAGTATATTGACGGGGAACTGCCAGAAATTCAGGCCGGTTTCAGAAGAGGACGTGGAACCAGGGATATCATTGCTGATGTCAGGTGGATGCTGGCTGAAAGCAGAGAATCCCAGAAGGATGTTTACCTGTGTTTTACTGACTATGCAAAGGCATTCGACTGTGTGGATCATAACAAACTATGGATAACACTGCGAAGAATGGGAATTCCAGAACACTTAATTGTGCTCATGAGGAACCTTTACATAGATTAAGAGGCAGTTGTTCGGACAGAACGAGGGGATACTGATTGGTTTAAAGTCAGGAAACGTGTGCGTCACGGTTGTATCCTTTCACCATACCTATTCAATCTGTATGCTGAACAAATAATACGAGAAGCTGGACTATATGAAGAAGAACGGGGCATCAGGATTGGAGGAAGACTCATTAACAACCTGCGTTATGCAGATGACACAACCTTGCTTGCTGAAAGTGAAGAGGACCTGAAGCACCTACTAATGAAGATCAAAGACCACAGCCTTCAATATAGATTACACCTCAACATAAAGAAAACAAAAATCCTCACAACTGGACCAACGAGGAACATCATGATAAACGGAGAAAAGACTGACGTTGTCAAGGATTTCATTTTACTTGGATCCACAATCAGCAGCCATGGAAGCAGCAGTCGAGAAATCAAAAGACACACTGCTTTGGGCAAATCTGCTGCAAAGGACCTCTTCAAAGTGTTGAAGAGCAAAGATGTCACCCTGAAGACTAAGGTGCGCCTGACCCAAGCCATGGTATTTTCAATCGCATCATATGCATGTGAAAGCTGGACAATGAATAAGGAAGACCAAAGAAGAGTTGATGCCTTTGAATTGTGGTGTTGGCGAAGAACATTGAATACACCATGGACTGCCAAAAGACCAAACAAATCTGTCTTAGAAGTACAGCCAGAATGCTCCTTAGAAGCAAGGATGGCGAGACTGCATCTTACGTACTTTGGACATGTTGTCAGGAGGGATCAGTCTCTGGAGAACGACAACATGCTTAGCAGAGTACAGGGTCAGCGAAAAAGAGGAAGACCCTCAACGAGGTGGATTGACACAGTGGCTGCAACAATGAGCTGAAGCATAACAACGATTGTAAGGATGGCGCAGGACCGGGCAATGTTTCATTCTGTTGTGCACAGGGTCACTATGAGTCGGAACCAACTCGACGGCACCTAACAACAACAACCACAAAAGTAATTTAAGTACACTTGAGGATCAATGATTTGTAAACAGTAGTTTCAAATACTATTCTTCCCTACTACACCACCATCCCTCCCTTATCCCAAAAAGGTCGTGGCAAATTTTCATGTTTCTGAGAAAGAAAACATCTTTTCTTACTGTCAGATTAACAAATGTTATCACTGACCTCTAGTTGTAGAATATAAGGTAAACTGAGAGACTGCGAATTTCTTAAGTTCTGATCTATTTACTGTCCAGAAAAGCAAACGTGTATTTTTGAACTAAAGGACTGAAGTTATTTATTATTTCTTCTAGTTTTTTTCCCTTTGATTAAACCTTTCTAGGGTTATACAGAAACCCTGGTGGCACAGTGGTTAAGTGCTATGGCTGCTAACGAAAAGGTCAGCAGTTCAAATCCACCAGGCGCTCCTTAGAAACTGTATAGGGCAATTCTACTCTGTCCTATAGGGTCACTATAGGACACTGACTCGATGGCAAGGGGTTTGGTTTTTTTGTTTTTAGAGTTATACAGAATTCTATCATTTGGCCCCAGATTTGTTACCACATAACCCATTGGGTTTTTTTTCGGGGGGTAACCAATTGCTAAATTTTCCTATCCTTTGGTTACTGAGTCTGTAAAATACAGATTCTAATTAACTAATAATTATATTTACAAAAATCACTAGCTTTTAAAATTCTTAATCCATGAAGTAGAAAATACATATATGCATGTGTGTGTATTTTTAAAGGCAAAGAAAAAGACATGGAAGGATGTGAAAACTGACAAAATGTTCACCTCTAAGAAAGCAATGGGGCTTGAGAGAGATGAAGGGGCTCTTTAGCTTTATCTGCAATGTTTTACCTTCCTATAATAACGCATTCATGTGTTTTTGGTATAATTAGAAAAAAATCAGTCGAATTTTTAATCTAAAACTGTAAAAATGGTTGGTTATATAAAATAAATTATTGAGCTTTGAGGATTATAACAGATGCCGTTTCCTGAAAGTTGACTGACTGCAAAGCAGTCTACATTCATTACCCCATTAAATCCTCAAACAAACCTAAAAAGGTAGGTATCATGACTATTACCCAACTTCCAAAGGAGTAAATGGAGACTAAGTGGTCAAGCAGTCCTCTGTTCTAGGTTGAACAAGTGCTGGGGCCTGGAAGGGACTCCGAAGTCATCCTGAAGCAAAGCCCCAGAGAGTTTAACACATTGATTACAGCCCTGCTGAGGGGCACTGGGGTGGGTGAGGGGATACTCAACTCACTCTGAAGTAAAGAGGAAACACTTTTACCTTCTGCCACTGTCGAACAGCTCCGGGGCGGCGGGGGGAGGCGGGGGTTACTGTTTGTTTATTATCTTCTAGCCTTAGTAAAGAATCAGAATGAACACAGTGCAGTAACTCCCGATTGGCTTATTACATTGAACATGGTTATAATGTCCTGAATGCATACAAAATATAAGATGTTTAAGTAGATTTGTAGTACTGAGCCACCCGTCACCAGTGCCTACTCCAGGTTGCTCTTTTGGTTAATTCTAGGCAAAGTACAGTAGACAATTTCAGATAAACTATACAGTAAGGATATGGCTTATATGTTTCTAATGGGGGGACAAAACATGATTGTTACCTACGATTTAAGTTCTATCTACAAACAAAAACCTAATTTTCTTAAAGGACAATGATAATGACAAATACTTGCACCAACTATAAGGGATCCAGTAAAGACCGTAAGTCAGCCAATCGATGCGTACACACCGAGTCAGTGCACACCACCACTAGACATCAGCTACAGAGACCTTGCTGCAAGCATCTCTAATGTACAGGGTCTGCGTGGTCCCTCTGGGGAGAGCCCCTGATCCTTGAAATTCTCTTTCCTTCCTACCTTAGTAAGGTTTAGCAAGGTTCACTGACTCTCGAAATCCAGTGAAAGGCACACCTTTTAACCTGACCTATCCCAGGATGGCACAAGAGATCTGATTATGCCTGAATGAAATACAAACAAGGCTTATTTCTACGTTCCTATACCAAACCTTCGACAGCAGCGCTTGTTTTTAAGTTGATTACACACTCTGGACTAATATGGCAGACACCTTCATAAATCTTAACTCTGCTTCAGCTTGCACGGTAGACAGCATCTCTGGCTACTTCTATGTGGGGTTCAGGGACTCTTAATTGCTATTGCTACAAATTAATCTTAGTCCTCAGCCATGTTCTGAGGGAGTTTCAAACATATTCACATGACCACAAATGAGAGCAGAAAGCTATGTACCTTTGCTAAACTTTTATAGAATACTTTTATTCTCCAGTTAAGAAATAGATAAAAGCCACAAAATGAGGGAGAAAGCATGGCATATTAGTTTATATCTTATCAATATTAAACTAAGGAGTTTTCTTCTACAGCAAAAAAAAAAAGGCAAATAGAGCAAATGGCTATTTTCCACGCACTGCTTCGATTCTGCTCATTTTGTGTTCGGTGGCCTAAGTTCATAATCACACATGGTGTTTCGAGTTCCTTTTCCAAACTTCATCCCCAGTTCTACCACTGTGGTGCAATGGATTGCTCTTACATGACCCTTCTCGCCATGGTCTTGAAACTACCCCCCAAATGACTGTGTGGAACTACCCAAATAAGGTAACTGTGGCCAGCTAAGGGGGCTGGTCAGTTTTGTCATCCTGTTAGGCTTAAGACGAGCCATCCCAGAGGCAGGAAGAAAAGGTCTCAACACAATCAAGAGAGAAAGCCAGGAACGGAGCATGTCCTTTGGACCCGAAATCCCTGCGCTGAGAAGCTCCTGGAACCAGGAGACAGAGAATGAGAAGCAGCGGCAGGGAAACGGCAGTAGGCGGGAGCCCTGTTACGGGCCTGCGGAGTGAGAAAGCTGAGTGATTTTGGGCAGCAAGTTTGCTGGCAGAGTACGGTGTCTCTGGGCACTTGACGGAGCTAGTAGTGAGTGCCTTGGGACTGATGCTTACTGGTGGAGTGGGGTGCCTCCAGGCACTTATGGCAGAGCTAAAAGAGCTTTGTAACACTTGCCAGAGCAGAGCAGAGGCTGAAGGCCAGAGAGAGGGTGTGCCTATGGGCACAGTTGAGATGACGCTGTCCTGATTAAGAACTATATCCTCACTGTTCCTGAACCTGCAACTGTAACCTGTTACTTCCCTCATGAACTTCAGAACTGAGTATGGTCTGTGACTTCTGTGTGGCCACTGCAATGAATTAATGAACTCAGCAGACTAGAGAGTGCCACGGCAGGTACGGCTGGTGTTGGAATTGGTGAAGATGGCAGACAGAGGAGGTACATCCCTTACCGTTCGACATCTCCCATTTCCAGACAAGCCATTATTTAATCTTGCTTCCTGAATTCCCAGCATCACGAACCACCCAGTTCCATCTACTTATAACCATGAAATAACTCTTCTCTTTCCTTTGCCACTACATCCAGACCAACCAAGGAGATCGCAAATTCTGGCTTCTCTTCAAAGTCTCTGCAATTGAGTGCTACGTTCTGCTAACCGATACCAATTTAAAAAGAAAACTCAGAAAAGTCTAACAGGCCAAATGTGTGTACGTGCTGTATTACAGTGTAATTACTCTGTACTCATTAGAATATAGAACAATGCCATGACAAACCTTGCACGGCAGAGTACATAAAAACAAAACCTGCTGCCACTGAGTCCATTTCGGCTCATTGTGACCCTGCAGGAGAGAACAGAACTGCCCCATAGGGTTTCCAAGGAACACCCGGTAAATTCAAACTGCCTATCTTTTGGTTAGCAGCCGTAGCTCTTAACTACTACGCCACCAGGGTTTCCAGCAGAGTACACAGTTCTAAATTAATTTAAGAAGTGTGAAGTCCTCTATTATAAAAGGCTAAAAGCTCAATGGTAGCTTTACATCTTTTTTTTTGGGGGGGGGGGTTACCTATTCTTTTTTCTGCAATAAAAACAAAACGTTATTTGCTTAAACAAAACCAAAACATTATTTGTGTAATTTTAAAAATCTTGATAATAAATTTTAAAGATAAAAGTACATCAGAATCAACAACAATCAAAAAATGTGTGCGGTTACACAAATAAATATATAGCCATATATGAGTATGGTATGAGCACAGATACATTACATATATATATATACACAGGTATGTGTGTGCATGCATGTATATCTGTATATATAATAAACCATACAGGGGACACAGTCACGGGTACTTCTTAGATAGAACCAAATACCTTGCAAGATTGGTTTTCAGAGTTTGAAGGCTCAGGACCATAGTCTCATGGGTCAACTCAGTTAAGTGGCACAATTAGAGTTCATAAAGTATATGCTCTACATCCCAGTGTGGTGAGTAGTGTCTGGGGTCTTAAAAGCTCTTAGGTGGCCATTTAAGATACAACTATTAGTCTCTACTAGTCCTGAATGAGAGAGAAAGAAGGAAACCAAAGACTCAGAGAAGAAAGCAGTTTACAAGACCAACAGTCTACACAAACCACAGCCTCATCTACCCAGAGACCAGAAGAACTAGATGGTTCCCAGCTACCACTACTAATCATTCTGATCAGGGCCACAACAGATGAATCCTGATACAACAGGAGAAAAATGTGGAACAGAACTCAAATTCTTAAAAAGTCGAGACTTACTAGACCGGTTGAGACTAGAGGACTCCCCAAGACTAACACTCTGAGATACTCTTTAAACTATGATCCCTGGTGGTCATCTTTAGTAAAATAACAGATTAGCTTATGAAATAAATATCACGCATGAGTTATTAGCTCCTTTAAAAAATCATTTAAACAGGGAACCTGGGGTGGAAAAGAGGAGAGTGTTGTTGACACATGTGGCAAAACAATTTGTGTATAAACTGTTGAATGAGAAACTAATTTGCTCTGTAAACGTTCATCTAAAACACAATTTAAAAAGAATCATCTATACAAGACCAGTCAAAAACTACTCTAAAGCAAAGATGAGAAGGTAAGGGGGCAAGTAAACTAGAACACTGAAAATGGTACAAGGAGAACAGAATGAATGAGAATGATGATACACTGTGAAAAGTGTAACCAATATCACTGAATAATTTCTGTAAAAATTGTTAAACGGGGATTTAATTTGCTGTGTAAACTTTCCCTTAAACACAATAAAACATATTAAAAAAATAAAATTTCTAAAACTTTTACATTAAACAGAGTACACCATAGCAATGTAATTAATGTCACTGAGTTGTACACTTAAAAATGGTTAAAATGGTAAATGATTTCTTACATGTATTTTATTATAAGGAAGTTATCTTTAAAAGTGCACAAGAGCAACGGCAATTGCTGGATGATTGGTGAAAGGCTGTAGGGAAAATCTCAAAGTATCTACAAATTATTTCCTAAATACAAAAAAGGAGAATATTTTTACAGGAAAGATGTGGCAGTCATACTCTTCACCAAGTGATCAAACCTAGCACCACCAAGAGTGAGACAACGTGACAGTCTCCCGAGATGAAAAATAAGTATCCATCACCTGTAGTATTTTTGCCAAAATGTTTAAACCAGATCCAATCACCAAAAGCTCCATAAACTTAAAAATATACCTGAAATACTCCTTTCTCACATTTTAGTTTCAACTTAGCGACTATCAAAGGCTTTGGGGAGGACACTCAACAATCACCATCAAAAATGGAGTAGTACAGCTTTAGGGCCAGGCAGACCTAGGTTTGCACCCTGGCTCTGCTACCTACTGAGATAAGCCTTAGTTTCCTCATCTGTGAAATGAGACTACCACAACAACTTCAGAGGGTTGTTATGAGGATCAAATGGCATACCTAATACACATAAAGTATCTAAAATACTGCCTGGCATGTTACAGTCAATGGTTGGCTGCTGTTCTCTATAACGTTACCAGGGTTAACAAAGAACTTCTACATGGTCTCATCTGATCATCCCTGTAGACCATAGCTACAATCAGTAAAAATGAATACAATGACATAAATCCTCCTGCAAGGAGTGAATCTTCTAACATAAAAATTAAGGCATTTGCGCTCAATCCTGCATTCTCCGTATAGGCGTCCCTTGCTTTGCATGGTTCCAGTATGCACAAATTTCAGTTACCACTAGTTAAATAAGACCAGTCCCCCAACAACAGTTTGAATTTTGGTATCTAAGTGTATGAACTGTAAATGCATGAAATACACACTTTGCTACTAGCTCTTCAGTCCACAAATCACTACGTAAATAACAAAATGCACATCGTGATTGGTGACCAGTCACAGCACTTCTTCCAAAGTCTGTCTGTGACCGGTCACTGGACATTGTTCAGATGACAATCCAGACACCAAAGGGGGTAGCTGAGTCTCCCAGCGATAAACCCATGTGCCATTTTACAAAAATGAATAACCAAAAGAGGGAGCTGGCTAATTTTCAAAGATCAAAGTGCAGCAACAAAACAAAAAGTGCTAATGCTCCAAGTGAAATGCGAATGGAACAAAAATGGAGTTCCATGCAGCCAGAGGAACTTGGAGAAGAACTTGTCAACATAAACGAGGAAAGTGATTGTGTGGAAAGGGATGAAGATGTCCCGGAGGAAGTGACATCAGCAAAAAATTTAAAGGAACTCTCAAAGAGATTTCATGCCACTGAAAGTGCAAAGGATAAAATGTCGGAAGCTGATCCAAACCTAGAATGGAGTATGACCATTCCAAAAGACAGCCAAAAGATATTCACTCCATATCGTAAGTTATATGACAGCAAGCACACCAGCACTGTTCAAACAATTCTTGCTAAGTTTTTTGCAAAAGCATAAAACACTTTAATATTCAATGTTTCCAATGGTTTAAATTACAATGTATTAAATAAATACTAGTTTGACTATTTCCTCATTTCCTTATATATTTATAACAATAAAAGACTTCACGGTTTGATAAAAAAAGTTCAGAGTTCACAGAACCATCACCATTATCCCACCAATTATCAAGACCACTTTGCACGGATGCAGACTGCAAGGTCATTTTTACAGTCCCACGCCACCATGCAAAAAAGAAGACTGCCTTACATACGCATGTGGGGGAAATTATTGTGTGAAATTAATAAATTAGTTTTTCAAATGTAGTATCTCTCAGGCGATTATATAGTTTAACTTCGAAATTTAAGACACTGTCAATAGTAAAATAGATAAAAAGAAAGTAAATGAAAACTTTCTACAAGGTAATCAAATATTCATCTCAATAATTTTTAATACTTGATAGATATATGTATACATATATGCATATACATATGTATGAAAAAAAATGTGTGTGTATATATATGCACCAAACCAAAGAAACCAAACCCACTGCCACTGAGTTGATTCTGACTCATAATGACCCTATAGGACAGAAGAGAACTGTCGCGTAGGGTTTCCAAGGAGCATTCGGTGGATTTGAACTGCCAACCTTTCAGTTAGCAGCTGTAGCTCTTAACCACTACATCACCAGGGTTTCCACATATATACACACCAAACCTACTGCCATCAAATCAATTTCAACTCATGACAATCCCACGTGTTACAGACTAGAACTGCTTTTAGGGTTTTCTTGGCTGTGGTCTTTACAAAAGCTGGTCACCAGGCCTTTCTTCCACAAAGCCGTTGGGTGAGGCTGAACCACCAAACTTTAGGTTAGCAGACCATCACGAATTATTTACGCACCAGGGACCTCTGGTAGGCATATATTGTTGTTACATGCCGTCGAGTAGGTTCAGACTCATCGCGACCCTGTGTACAAAGAACAAAACACTGCTCGGTCATGCGCCATCTTCACGATCGTTGCTATGCTTGAGCCCATCATTGTAGCCACTGTGTCAGCTCATCTCGTTGATGGTCTTCTTTCTTTGAGCCCCTACTTTACAAAAGCATGATGTCTCTCTCCAGGGACTGATCCCTCCTGATAACATGTCCAAAGTACATGAGACTAAGTCTCACCATCATCACCTCTAAGGAGCATTCTGACTGTACTTCTTCCAAGACAGATTTGTTCGTTCTTCTGGCAGTCCATGATATCGTCAATATTCTTCACCAGTAGGCATGTAGGGTAAGTACATAAAAATATATATATATATATATATTTTTTTTATATAAATTTTTATAACCTCCATTTGAAAATGTTACAGTTCCTTCAGGAATTCGGAAACCACAAACGGAACATAATGATGCTACAGAAAAATAAAAATGCTAAACTAAATACACTGTGGGGTTTCAGCATACAGTACAGAAAATCTGTCATAAGTAGACAGGGAGAGAACTCTATTCTATTTAATCCATTATATTTTTTTTAGCACCTACCACGTGCCAGACATTGTCAATACTTGGGTAAATAAGACTGCCACGGTCCCTGCCCTCAGAATCTAGAGGGAGTAAGTGGAAAGACAGTACCACAGGGCATAATCCACTATGACAGCAGAAAAATCACATGCTAAATGCGAAGAATGATCACCTTATCTAGCAAGGCAAGGAGGACGTGAAAGATTTCCCAGAGGATACGATATTCTAAGCTGAAGCCTGAAGGATAAACGGAGATAAAAGAGGAGGAGGGAAAGTGTTCAATTCAGATGAAACTGTATATGCGAAGGTCTGAAGGTAAAAGAGGGCATGAACTTTAGGAAAAGAGAAAGTAACTGAATAAGGTATCATTTTCAGGTAACGAGAAATGAGAAAGGGAGGTTATGGTGAAACCAAAAAACCAAACCCACTGCCACTGAGTCGATTCCGACTCACAGCGACCCTACAGGACTGAGCAGAACTGTCCCGTAAGGTTTCCAAGGCCGTAATCTTTACCGAAGCAGACGGCCACACCTTTCTCCTACAGAGCTGCTGGTGGGTTTAAACCACTGACCTTTTGGTCCGCAGACAAGCGCTGAACCACTGTACCTCCTAGAAAGGGCGATTATGGTACAATGAAAAGAAACTCAACCTGAAGTAAGACCTGGTTTCTAGTCTTTGCCACACTGCTTACTAGATGTATAGCTTTAGGGCAGATCATTTTACCTCTTTGAATGCCTGTTTCTTAATGAACAAAATGGAACTGCTACCATAAGCAGTCCCCAGTGACAAACACCTTGTAGTTAGGCACCAATCCCCGTAAAGACTACCACATTAAAAATTCAAGGTACGTACAATGGGTTGTAATAATAACTGGGCAAAACTCTGTGATATGCGTCAAAACATTATTATTATTACTACTGTATTATTATTATCTTAAAGATGTTTTAGTGTATTTGAAAATGTTTCTTGAATGTTTTTTACACTATATACTAAGACAAACATTTGACTGACATTAGATACAAACCATACCTGTTTCGAATAATGTACAAATTTGAATTAAAGAGGCTTAGGAATGGAACTCATCTGTAACCTGAGGACTGCCTGTATATTCTTCCTCAAAGGAATGTCCCAAGGATCAAATTTTGACAAGCATGTAACAAACCACAAAAGAAAACAATGATTTAAAAAGTTTCTGCTCATCGAAATACACCTATAAGAAAATAAAGGCCTGAAAGACTATTGCCCTGAGATACTCTTTAAACCTTGAAGCAAACTATCCCCTGACATCACCTTTGAACTAAAGAGCAGTTTAGCTTAAAAAGTAAAGAATGTTACCCTTGAGTACTGCGCTCTTAAAAAAACTATATGAGACCAAATAGACAACAGTTACCCTAAAGCATAGATGAGAAGTTTCACGGGCAGTGAGTCTAAGTTATGGCAATGATACAACTACCAGAAACAACCAGAACAGAATAATGAGAATGTTGAAAAATGTGAAGAATATAATCAATGTCACTGAACATTATGTATAGAAATTGTCGAATGGGAACATGTTTTGCTGTGTATATTTTCACCAAGAATAAAACATAAAAAAAAGAAAGCAAAGAGATGAGTCACATTAGGAAAAAGTAATTACAGTACGTATGCCTGACGAAGAGCCTGTATCCAGAATATATAAAGAACTACACACCAACAATAAAAAGAAGAACCAAGCAATTATTTAAAAAAAAAAAAAAAAAAGGGCAACTCTTGAACAGACACTTCAACCAAAGATACAAGAATGGCCAATAAACACACGAAAACATGTTTCACACCATTAGTCATCAGAGAAATGTAAATTAAAATCACGATGAGGCACGACTTTCCGTGCACAAACATAGCTAAAATCAAAGACGAAATGTTGGCAAGGATGTGGAGCAACTGCAGCCATCACACAACACTGGGGCAGGTATAAAATGGTATAACCATTCACGCAGGGTGGCAGTCTCTCCTGAAGTTAAGGATACGTTACTGTATGACCCAGCAATTACACCCTAAACACATCTCCACATCAAGACTTGTACCAGAATATTCTGTTGTTGTCAGGTGCCGTCCAGTAGGTTCCAACTCACGGTGACCCTACGTACAACAGAACGAAACACTGCCCGGTCCTGCGCCGTCCTCATGATCTTTGTTATGCTTGAGCCCATTGTTGCAGCCACTGTGCCACTCCCTCTCACTGAGGGTTTTCGGCTTTTTTGCTGACCCTCTATCAAGCGTGCAGTCCTCCTCCAGGGACTGGTCCCTTCTTATAACATGTCCAAGGTACGTGAGACGAAGTCTTGCCATCCTTGCTTCTAAAAAGCATTCTGGCTGTACTTCTTCCAAGACTGATTTGTTCATTCTTCTGACAGTCCATGGTATGTATATTCAACATTCTTTGCCAACACAGTAACTCAAAAGTGCCAGTTCTTCGGTCTTCCTTATTCACTGTCCAGCTTTCACATGCATATAAGGCAACTGAAAATATCATGTCTTGGGTCAGGTGCACCTTAGTCTTCAAGACGACATCTTTGCTTTTCAGCACTTTAAAGAGGTCCTTTGCAGCAGATTTGCCCAATGCAATGCACCTTTCGATTTGACTGCTGCTTCCATGGATGTTGATTATATATATATATATAAAAAAAAAAATCCTCGACAACTTCAATCTTTTCTCTGTTTATCATGATGTTGCTTATTGGTCCAGTTGCGAGGATTTCTGTTTTATGTTGAGATGCAATCCATATCGAAGACTGTAGTCTTTGATTTTCATCAGTAAGCGCTTCAAGTCCTCTTCACTTTGAGCAAGGTTGTGTCATCTGCGTACTGCAGGTTGTTAATGAGTCTCCCTCCGATCCCGATGCCCCCTTCTTCTTCATATAGTCCAACTTCATGGATTATTTGCTCAGCATACATACTGAATTAATATGGTGGGAGTATACAACCCTGACACACACCTTTCCTGACTTTAACCACATAGTATCCCCTTGTTCTGTTCGAATGACTGCCTCTCGGCGTATGCTCAGGTTTTTCATGAACACAATGAAGTGTTCTGGAATTCATTCCCATTCTTCTCAATGTTATCCATAATTTGTTATGATTCACACAGTCGAATGCCTTTGCACAGTCAATAAAACACAGGTAAACATCTTTCTGGTATTCTCTGCTTTCAGCTAAAACCCATCTGACATCAGCAATGCTATCCCTGGTTCCACGTCCTCTTCTGAAACCAGCTTGAATTTCTGACAATTCCCTGTCGAGGTACTGCTGCAACTGCTTTTGAATGATCTGCAGCACAATTTTACTTGTGTGTGATATTGTTCGATAATTTCTGTATTTGGTTGGATTGCCTTTCTTTGCAATGGGCACAAATATGCATCTCTTCCAGTCAGTTAACCAGGAAGCTCTCTTCCAAATTTCTTGATATAGATGAGTGAGTACCTCCAGTGCTGCATCCATTTGTTGAAAAATCTCAATTAGTATCCCATCAATTCCTGGAGCCTTGTTTTTCACCATTCCCTTCAGTGCAGCTAGGAAATCTTCCTTCAGTACCATCAGTTCTTAATCATAGTCTACCTCCTAAAATGGCTGAACACTGCCCCTTTTTTTCATTGTGCTTTAAGTGAAAGTTTACAGTTCAAGTTAGTTTCTCATACAAAAATTTATACACACATTGTTATGGGACCCTAGTTGCGTTGGCTATTATGTAACAGCACACTCCTCCTTTCCATCCCGGATTTCCCGTGTCCATTCAAGCAGCTCCTGTCCCCCTCTGCCTTCTCATCTTACCTCCAGACAGCTACCTATTTAGTCTCATGTATCTACTTGAGCTAAGAAGCACACTCCTTACAAGTTATCATTTTATGTCTTATAGTCCAGTCTAATCTTGGTCTGAAGAGTTGGCTTCAGGAATGGTTTTAGTTTTAGGCTAACAGAGTCCGGGGGCCATGTCTTCTAAGGTCCCTCCAGTCTAGACCACTTAGCCTGGTCTTTTTACTAAATTTGAGTTCTGCACCCCACTTTCCTCCTGCTCCATCAGGGCAGTCATTGGTGGTAGCTAGACACCATCTAGTTCTTCCAGTCTCAGGCTGATGGAGTCTCTGGTTTATATGGCCCTTTCTGTCTCGGGCTCATATTTACCTTGTGTCTTTGGTGTTCCTCATTCTCCTTTGCTCCAGGTGGGTGGGGACCAATTGATGCATTTTAGATGGCCACTCACCAAAGTGGGGAGCAGAACACTTTCTTAATAAACTCTGTTATGCCAATTGACCTAGATATCCCCTGACACCATGGTCCCCAGACCTCCACCCCTGCTACTCTGCCCCTCCAAGTGTTTGGTTGTATTCAGGAAACTTCTTAGCTTTTGGTTTAGTCCAGTTGTGCTGACTTCTCCTGCACTGTGTGTTGTCCTTCCCTTCACCTAAGATAATTCTTTTCTACTATCTAGTTAGTGAACAACCCTCTCCTCCCTCCCCACCCTCGTAACCATCAAAGAATGTTTTCTTCTGTGTTTAAACCCTTTCTTGAGTTCTTATAATAGTGGTCTTACACAGTGTTTTTCCTTTTGGGACTGACTAGTTTCACTCAGTATAATGCCTTCCAGATTCATCGCTGTTACGAGAGATGTTTCGTGGATTAATCACTTTTCTTTATCGTCACTTAATATTCCATTGTGTGAATATACCATAATTTGTTTATCTGTTCATCCGTTGATGGACATTTAGGTTGTTTCCATCTTTTTGCCATTGTGAACAGTGCTGCAGTGAACATGGGTGTGCATATGTCTATTCGTGTGAGGGCTCTTATTTCTCTAGGATATATTCCAAGGAGTGGGATTGCTGGATTGTATAGTACTTCTATTTCTAGCTTTTTAAGGAAGTGTCAAATTGATTTCCAAAGTGGTTATACCATTTTACATTTCCAGCAGTGTATAGGTCTCTCCATAGCCTCTCCAACACTTATTATTTTGTGTTTGGTATATTCACGCTAGCCTTGTCGGGGTGAGATGGTATTTCATTGTAGTTTTGATTTGCATTTCTCCAATGGCTAATGATTGAGAGCATTTCTTCACGTAAATAAAGAATGTTAGCCTCCTGAATGTCTTCTTTGGTGAGGTGCCTGTTCATATCCTTTGCCCATTTTTTAGTTGGGTTGTCTTTTTGCTGTTGAGGTTTTGCAGTATCTTGTGTATTTTAGAGATTAGACCCTGATCTGATTTGTCGTAGCCAAAATTTTTTTCCCAGTCTGTAGGTACTTTTTTTACTCTTTTGGTGAGGTCTTTGGATAAGCGTAAGTGTTTGATTTTTAAGAGCTCCCAGTTATCTAGTGTCTCTTCTGGTGTTTGTGCATTGTTAGTTATGGTTTGTATTTTGTTTATGCCATGTATTAGGGCTCCTAGTGTTGTCCTTATTTTTTCTTCCATGATCTTTATCATTTTAGGTTTTATATTTAAGTCTTTGATCCATTTTTAGTTTTTGTGTATGGTGTGAAGTATGGATCTTTTTTTTTTTTTAATTGTACTTCAGATGAAGGTTTACAGAACTAGTTTCTCACCAGTTAGTATACACATTGTTGTATGATATTGGTTAACAACCCCACAACATGTCAACACTCTTTCTCAACCCTGGGTTCCCTATTACCAGCTTTCCTGTTCCCTCCTGCCTTCCCATCCCTGCCCCAGGGCTGGTGTGCCCCGTTAGTCTTGTTTTGTTCCATGGGCCTGTTCAATCTTCAGCTGAAGGGTAAACTTTAGGAGTGGCCTCATCACTGAGCTGAAAGGGTGTCTGGGAGCCATATTCTCAGTCTCTGTCAGGAAACAAATCTGGTCTTTCTTTTTGAGTTAGAATTTTGTTCTACATTTTTCTCCAGCTTTGTTCAGGACCCTCTATTGTGATCCCTGTCAGAGCAGTCAGTGGTGGTAGCCAGGCTCAGTCTGGTAGAGGCCATGGTAGATGTGGTCCATTAGTCCTTTGGACTCATCTTTCCCTTGTGTCTTTAGTTTTCTTCATTATTCCTTGCTCTCGAAGGGATGGGACCAATGGAGTATCCTAGACAGCCACTCACAGGTTTTTAAGACCCTAGACACAGAATGTAGAACATTTTCTTTATGAACTATGCTATACCAATTGAGCTAGATGATCCCCGAGACCATGGTCCCTACAGCTGAGGTATGGGTCTTGTTTCATTTTTTTGCGTTTGGAAAAATATGGAATGCTTCATGAATTTGCATGTCATCGTCACACACAGGCCATTATAATCTTCACTGTATCATTCCAATTTTAGTACATGTGCTGCCAAAGCGAGCACCAACCAACTCTTTTTGGTACAGTGACTCTGTATATTCTTTCCACCTTCTTTTGATGCTCCCTGCATCGTTCACTGTTTTCCTCATAGAATTCTTCAGTATTGCTACTCGAGGCTTGAATTTTTTCTTCAGTTCTTTCAGTCTGAGAAATGTCGAGCGTTTTCTATCTCCAGGTCTTTACACATGTCATTACAATACTTTACTCTGTCTTCTCGAGCCACCCTTTGAAATCTTCTGCTCAGCTCTTTTACTTCATCATTCTTCCATTCACTTTAGCTACTTAACGTTCAACAGCAAGTTTCAGAGTCTCTTCTGACATCCATTTTCATCTTTCCCATCTTTTTTTTTATAATTTTTATTGTCCTTTAAGTGAAAGTTTACAGATCAAGTCAGTCTCTCACACAAAAACTGACATACACCTTGCTACATACTCCCACTTACTCTCCCCCTAACGAGACAGCCCGCTCTCTCCCTCCACTCTCTTTTTTCGTGTCCATTTCGCCAGTTTCTAACCCCCTCTACCTGCTCATCTCCCCTCCAGGCAGGAGATGCCAACATAGTCTCAAGTGTCCACCTGAGCCAAGAAGCTCACTCCTCACTTGCATCCCCCTCCAACCCATTGTCCAGTCCAATCCATGTCTGAAGAGTTGGCTTCGGGAATGGTTCCTGTCCTGGGCCAACAGAAGGTCTGGGGGCCATGACCACTGGGGGCCTTCTAGTCTCAGTCAGACCATTAAGTCTGGTCTTTTTATGAGAATTTGGGGGTCTTCCTTGTCTTTTTAATGACCTTTTTCTTTCTTCATGTATGGTGTCCTTGATGTCATTCCACAACTCGTCTGATTTTCAGTTATTAGTGTTCAATGCATCAAATCTTTTCTTGAGATGGTCTCTAAATTCAGGTGGGGTATACTCAAGATTGTATTTTGGCTTGCATGGCTTTGTTCTAATTTTCTTCATCTTCAACTTGAACTTGCATATGAGCAATTCACGGTCTGTTCCGTAGTCGGCCCCTGGCCTTGTCGTAACTGATGATATTGAGCTTTTCCACTGTCTCTTCCCACAGATGTAGTTGATTGATTCCTGTGTATTGCATCTGGTGAGGTCCATGTGTACAGTAGCCATTTACGTTGTTGAAAAAAAGTGTTTCTAATAAATAAGTTATTGGTCTTGCAAAATTCTGTAACACCATCTCTTGCGTTGTTTCTATCACCAAGGCTGTATTTTCCAACTACCGATCCTTCTTCGTTTCCAGCGTTCACATTCCAATCACCAGTAATTATCAACACATCTGGATTGCATGTTTGATCAATTTTAGACCACCTAAGTTGGTAAAAATCTTGAATTACTTCATGTTTGGCATTAGTTGTTGGTGTGTAAATTTTTAATAATAGTTGTATTAACTGGTCTTCCTTGTAGGTGTATAGATATTATTCTATCACTTACAGTGTTAAACTTCAGGATAGATCTTGAAATGTTCTTTTGATAATGAATGTGATGCCATTCCTCTTCAATTTTTTGTTCCCAGCATAGTAGGCCATATGATTGCCCGATTCAAAATGGTCAAAGCCAGTCAATTTCAGTTCACTAATGCCTAGGATATCGATGTTTATACATTCCATTTCATTTGTGACAACTTCCAATTTTCTTAAATTCATACGTCATACATGCCACATTCCGATTATTAATGGATGTTTACAGCTGTTTCTTCTCATTTTGAGTCATGCCACCTCAGCAAACAAAGGTCCCAAAAGCTTTACTTCATGCATGTCACTAAGGTTGACCCTACTTTGAGGAGGTAGATCTTTCCCAGCAGCATTTTGAGTGCCTTCCAATACTATACCAGACGATGTTCTGCTGCTATTCATAAGGTTTTCACTAGCCAATTTTTTTTTATAACAGCCAAAAACTGAACAAAACCCAAATGTCCATTAAAAGGAGAACAGATAAACAAATTGTGGTATATACACACCATGGAACGCATTCAGCAATAAAAGGAACAAGCTGTGGAAACACATGGACAAGCCTCAAAATATAATGTTAAGTGAAAGACCACCAAAGCAGAGCACACACTGTGTAATTCAAATACATGCAAATAAAACAGGCAAACTTATTCCCGGTGATAAGTCAGATATGCGGATGGAAGGAGACACTAACTGCAGGGGGTCCAAGGGAGCTCTCTGTGGGGATGGAAATGTTCTCTATCTAAATATTTTTTTGAATGGAGACTACATTGTCAAAACTCACCAAATTGAACAAGTAAGATCTGTGTGTTATTATTGTATGTTGCCTATAACTCAGTTAAAAAAAAAAAAAAAGATACCATGAGTATGCCATCAGCAAAATCCAGAAAGTGGGAAATTCTTCAGAACGAATGACAAGAAGATAGTTTCCACAAGAAAAGAAAAAGAGGGGGCCTACAGATTAAGATAGACATCATACACACATCAACCAAACACAGTGTGTGGATGTGCGGATGGACCTTCTACATCTCGTGATTAACCACTTAAAAAAAGGAAACAATTGGGAAAATTTGAACAATAAAGATATTAAGAAGGTATTCACTGTTTTACTTTGACAATAGTAACGCAGTTATGCTTTTAAAAAGTCTTTATACTACAGAGCAACATGGATGAATCTCACGATGCTGAGTAAAAGACACCAGACACAAAAGAATATACACTGCATTATTCCACTTTTTTAAAAGTTCAAAATCAGGTAAAACTAAACTACAGTGTTAGAGGTCTACGCTAGGAAGGAAAAAGGAACTATGATTGGGTGGAGCACGAGGAAGCTTGCTGGCAATCTCAAATCTTAACTGAGTGGTGGTCACATTCGTATTCGCTTTGTGGTATTTGCTGAACTATAAATTTACGTTCTACGCTCTTTTCCTTATATGTTATACTTTACAAAAATAAATTTTACTGAAAACTTAAGATGTATAATTGAAGTATTTATGGATGAAATAAAAACTATGTGGGATTTAACTCAAAATAACGGAGAGGGAGTGGGAGAACTAGATGAAAGATGTCCACGTGTTGATAAATGAAGCTGGTGATGGGTATATCGGGTTCATTACACTATTCTGTTTATTTTGTATATGTTTAAATTTTTTCATAAGAAAAGTTTTTTTTTTTAATGTACATAACCTTAATCAGAAACACAGAAAAAAAACAAATACACAATTGAGCTCACTGCATTTTTATTATGGCCCCAAAAAGTGGATATACGTTGATGCTCAATAACAGAGAAGTGGGTAAGTAAGCTATAGAAAATCACAGCACAAACATTAAAAATTACTTCTAGAAGAGTTTTTAATGACATGGAAAATGCTGATGATAGATTTGGTAAGCAAGATATAAAATTATATCAAGCATAACCTCAGCTACATAAAAAAAAAACCCAGTGCATATATAGAAAAAAAAAAAATGAAGAAAATATGCTAAAATAGTAGTGACGGTTAAATATGGGATAAAAAAAAAAGTTAAAATTTGGGATTATGAGTGACTTATTTTCTTGGACCTTGTTATATTTTTCACAATCAGCACATACAACTTGTATCGCTGGGGATCATTTAAGGTTCTTCCTCATTCACTACCCAAAATACGGATTCTATCAAAGTTGGGAGAAAGGAAAATCACTAATAAACTGTAGAAGAGTGATTAATATTACATTCCAAAAGACTGATCAGTATTGAAAAAGGTAAATAAAACTACCCGTGAGAATACGCTACTTGAATTTTCCCCAAGTCCTCTGTATTATTCTTTTACTTGACTATAATTTCAATAGGAGTCTTTTTAATATCAAACCAATCCCAAAGTATAACTAGCCAATAAACTATTTTTAGAATCTAATGGCATATAAAGAAGGATTATTCCCAAAGGAAACTGAATACAGACTATTTCACACAAAAGCCAGTGCTCCTACTTTTAAAGTCCTGTGGCAACGAACCTATCAGATGCTTGTGAAATGAACAGACAGATTTTGCTTCAAATGGACATGTGTCAGCTTGTCATTCTATTCCCAACAGAGCTTTACAGGAGCCAGTGAATTGGATTAACATGGGTAGACATACATAAATCACTCAGATGATTGTTCTAATAAAACAAGATTGAGAAATTTCAGCCAATAGTTCTGCTTTCGGGATAGGTCTTAAAACTAAGTGTCTTACCAGTTAAAGGAGTATAGCCAGATGATTAGAAAACTCTCAAATCTATGAAAAATGAGAGAGAAGGTTGTTCTTATGTAGCAAAGACTGAGACGTCTAGAGGTGTGATGCCTTCCCACTTGACACTTGACTGCGGTGCTGGAAACTCCTACTCCGCTTTTACTTAGTTCCTTGGTTCATGGCTGGTAACTGAGAGCTCTCAAAGTTCCCACTTAAAAAAAACAAACCAAACCTGTTGCTGTTGATTTCGACTCATAATGACCCTATAGAACAGAACAGAACTGCCCCATAGTTTCCAAGGGGCGCCTGGTAGATTCGAACTGCTGACCTGGTCAGCAGCTGCAGCTCTTAGCCACTGTACCACCAGGGTGGGCACAAAAATCAACAGGGGCTTTCCTGAATGTGCTACTGTTATACTGGCCACAGGGATTTCATAAAGGGATATAACTTACTTAGAATTATAAAAACCTTTAATAAGGCTTCTCTATAGAATTTTTAAAATAAAGAATCTGAAAAAATTCTGCATCACATATGAAAAATGGCAACAAATAAAAAGGGACAAAAGTAAATAGATGTCTCAGGAAGTTGTATTCTGGCCAGTTCCTAATATTTTCATAAATGATTGAGAAGACAATATAGAGCCACATTCCAAACAGAGGGGGCGAAACTACAGAAAGAGCTCACAAAGCTAAGTGAATCAGCAGTACACGCCAACAAAACCTGCAAAGCTGGAACCTGCGTAAGGTGGAAACCTGTCACAGAAGGAAAGCTCTAATATTTTCTACCAAAATACGCAATAAAAAAGTGGTAAGACCATACCCTGTCAAAGGCGGAAAACTCGTGAGACCTGGAAAAACAAGGCGGTCTTGTTGAGTTCCGGCTCTCACGGGTTTTACTATATTAACTTTTGACTTGGGCAAGCATAAGGTAAAAGGCTTAGAGATAAATAAAGTAGCCTATCTGCCAAAAAGTCATCCAAATCAATGTTGCCACCTCATGACGTGTGCCCAGAATCTCCAGCAGGGTTCTTAAAGATAGACTCAATACATAATTGGAGGATTGAATACGCTACTTGAGGCACAAAGGCTAATATAAACAAATCAAAAGCATCTTCTTAGCTTTGTATAAAACCATGGTATTCTTTCTTAACTAGTGGCACCGCTCACCAACCGGGAACTCAAGTCAGGAACACAGGAGTCATCCTCCTCTCCAAGGACATCTCCCAGGGTTCACCGAGTCCCAACGCCTGCTGACGCAGTCTCTCCTTCACCTCCATTCTTGTCGCCATGGCTTCAGTTACCACCTCTTTCTAAACTAAACTAGTACAATAAATTCTTATCTCATTTCCTGGTCTCTTTGAGTCTTCCTTCGCTAGTTTATCTTCCACAATACCTCCAAGGGAGATGGGAATATGATTAAGTCTCCACCATGTTTTTTTTTTTTTTTTTATGTTTACAGTGCCTCCAGTGTCACCCCATGAGCTACTGGAAAAGTTTAATCAACTCATTATGACTCAGACTCTTCACATCTCAGATCCCCTCCAATTCTTATGTCAGAATAACACGGAGCTGCTGGCAATGCTGTTTTGACCTTGGGGTTTTCATACTTGTGTCTGGACATGCTGGTCCCTCTGCTGGGAATTTTCTCCCTAACTCCCTAATCTTCCAATATTTAACTTAACAGTTGTCTCCGCTTTGAAGACTTTCTTCACTCCTCAATCACTCCCTCCTTTTCCTTGCCTGTGTACTTTGTACCTACTAAATTTTACTTATCACCCAATAGCATAATTATTTGTTTATATGGTTTCTCTTATCAAACTATGAGGACAGGGTACAAGATATTTACTTTTGTATACTCAGCAATTCATTAAACACCAATGGTACACCCAACAAAGACTGCTGAATAAGTGAATAAGCAAAAGATCAAAAGGAACAAAGCTTCTGAATCTACAATAATTCTTGTAGTTTGATAATCCCACCAAGAAATCATTAATAGCTAGAAAAGGTTTGGAGAAAAGCAAAAATAATAAGAAAAAAGCAGCGGCAGCTTCTATATAAGGAAAGGCTAAAGAAAATAGGCTTCTAAAGATATGAGAGGTAAATGGAATAAACAAGATATTGTTTGCTAAATCCTAAATGCAGCATCACTGGATCTTAAATGTTTCTTATAGAACCTCTATTTCCAAATGGTTCCCTTTACTTGTTGCTGTTAGTTGCCGTCAAGTTAATCCTAACTCATAGCGACCCCATGTGTGCACAGTACAATTGCTTCATAGGGTTTTCAAGGCTGGGACCTTACAGAAGCAGACTGCAAGGCCTATCTTCTGAGGCACCTCTGGGTGGAATCGAACTGCCAACCTTTCGGGTAGTACTTGTGCTTAACCATTTGTACCACCTATGCGCAAAGTAAAGCTAACTTTACTTGACAAACATTAAATTTAAACTCAAGATGTTAAATCAAAACAACAATGGTGGAAGTGGATCACATATAAAGCATTTGGCAGAGTGCCAAGCACAGAACAAGCACTTGCTGTACGTTAACTGTTATTATGGCTTCCATCAACGAAGTGTACAACGCCCTCTACAGGAAGCAGACAAGTATCAACACTAATCAGCACTTTTCAGTCTGCAAAAACCACCGGTATGTCTCAGATAACAAAACACTGAGGCAACACCTATCGCTAAGAAAACTTACCTGTATGTTGTTGTTAGGTGCTGTTGAGTCGGCTCCGACTCATAGCGACCCTATGTACAACAGAACGAAACACTGCCTGGATCCCTAGTATAGGAGGTAATTAAGTATGTATATCTCCTGCTGCAAAAAGCAACCTCCACTTTCTGATACTTCTTATTGTGCCATATCACTCATTCAAGTCTGCCTAACAAAGACCTGTACTTTACCTTTCCCTTCCCTTAACAGCTCATCATTGACACGTTTCCACTGATAGGAGAGAAAACCACATATATGTATATATGTAGCTACACACACACACACACACACACACACACAATTTTGCTTTGTGCAAGCAGCATTAAGAAGCAGTTTCCAAAAACTTCTGAATCTAATGCCTCTGATTCCAGGATACTTTGCCTATTATCAGAATTGGTTTAGAAAAAATGTCAGCAAATTCGATTGGTAGAAAAAACATATGAAGAAAAAGTTTTTAAAAAATAACTTTAAGTTATGCAGTTAGAGGGAACCCTGGAGGCATAGTCATTAAGTGCTACAGCTGCTAACCGAAACGTGAGCAGTTCGAATCTACCAGGCGCTCCTTGGAAACTCTATGGGGGCAGTTCTGCTCTGTCCTCTAGGGTTGCTATGAGTCGAAATCGACTCGACGGCAGTGAGTCTGGTTTGGTTTTTGACACAGGAAGAAATTAAGGTACTGACTCAAGTTTTTTTGTTTTGCTCAAACACAAAAATAGACAGACCACTAAAACCTGGAGGGTTTATTAAAACACAGATTGCTGGGTCCCACTCCCAGAGTTTCTGGTTCTGTAAGTCTGAGATTAGACCTGATTTCTAACAAGTTCACAGAGGATGCTGGTCAAGGGACCACACTGTGAGGAAAACTGGCTGAAGTTATTAGAACTGAGAAGGACTCTGCAGATGAATAAACTAAGACTTAGCTAACCGAGGCTCCCTGATTACAAATGTAAGTTTCTTTATATCATTAGGGTTCAGTTATTACATTCCATATATTTTATGTACGTTTCAAACCAAAACCAAATCCACTGCTGTCAATTCCACTCATAGTAACCCTGTAAGACAGAGTAGAACTGCCCCATAGGGTTTCCAAGGCTGTGATCTTTACGGGAGCAGACTGACACATCTTTCTTCCATGGAGTGGCTCGTGGGTGTGAACCAGTATACTTTCTGTTAGCAGCAAGCGCTTTAACCACTGTGCCACCATGGCTCCTTATATATGTTTAGTAAGTATGTAACACATTTTTGTTCAACTTCACACTTGAATAAGACACGATTCTTGCCTTAAAGAAGTTTACTCTAGCTGGGTGAAAAGAGACTTGTGGTTAACTACGATATGATAGAACTTGACTAGTCCTACAACAGAAATACATGTAGGTGCCTTAGGAATGTAACTGAGGAAAGCTCAAGTGAAGGACACCTTTTGGGGACTGTGGAGGATAATCAGGAGTTTACCAAGAAGACAGAATGGGGTGGGAGGGACAGCATTTTAGATACGGACTTACATAGAAAAAAAAAAAATCCATTAAGCACTTACTACGGACCAGGCTGTAGACCAGGCTGTAGGAGAAAGATGTGGTGGTCTGTTTCCATAAAATTTATGGAAATCCTCTGGGGAAGTTCTACTCTGTCCTATAGGGACCCTATGAGTCGGAATCGACTCAATGGCAGTGCGTTTTGGTTTGATGGACCACGTATAGGACCAGGCAGTGTTTCATTCTATTATACACAAGGAGGCCATGGGCCAGAGCCACTCAACAGCAGCTGACAGCACCCCGGACCGGCAGGACTCTCTGGGCGCTGCAGCGGTTAGCACGTTCTGCTGCTAGTCAGAAGGTCAGACGTGGGAGTCTACCTAGGAGCACCTAGGAAAAAGGCGCAGTGATCTGCTTCCAAATAATTGGCCACTGAAACCCCTATGGAGCACAGTTCTACTCTGATACACAGAGGCTGGCCATGAGTTGAAATCGACTCGCAGCAACTGGTTTCTGGACCAGGCACTGCGCCAAGTAAATATAAACATGCAGTTTCGCTAAGTGCGATGCTTAAGAGGTATTCTGTACCAACCAGGAAGATGTGACCTAGTCAGAGAAACGCTTCTCGGAGAAAGGGGCCGAGCTGAAAAACGGTACCTGGGCATCCCCCACGGAATGTTCCAATGTCCTTCACAGAAGCTGGAGACCCTTTGCACATACTATTGCTGTTAATCGGACATTCTCATCTTCTTCGAAGTTGTTGTTATAGCTAGAAAAACTATGTTTAAAAAAAAAAAAGGAGGAATCTCGGCAGCCCAGCGCTTAACTGCAGGACAAAAGGACTGTCAGTTGCCTTGCAGTGCCTGAGAACGCTCCTGCACGTCACCCCAGGACCCCACCGCCCAGCATCACGGAACCAGGAGAAGCCAAACTAATTATGAAAGTAGGCTGGTGAGCAGAGTGCAAGACCAAGGGTAAGTAGATCATCTCACGGGACATACGCTGGCCCTCCTTTCTCTAACGACCGGAAAAAGTGGGGCAAATTCTTGGCTCCCATTCTCTCTGACTATCTTTCTGATAGTTATATTACTTTCAGCACTCAACCACAGAACGGAGCAAGTTAATTTTAGTACATTCTACTTTGTCTTTGTGAAATCGTCCATTCAGTTAACCAACCAGCAATATTAGTGTCTCAGTGACGTGAACAGTACTGTGCCCTCTATGTGCCATGAAAGAGTCATGCCTTGCCCTCAAAGAGCACATAATCTAGACAGGATTAAATTTTCTATCCTGTATCCAATTAGATACCATGAGAGGTGGGAGAAAAATTATGATTCAGAAGAGAGGTTTCCATCAGTACATGGAATTAGGAAAACAATACTACAAATGGGCTTTAGAGAATGAAAACCAGGACACAGACAGAGAAACAGGCTATCACGGGCGTGTAGGGGAGAAAAAGAGTAGCTTGGTTTACTGGGACACAGGGTCAGAGCAGGAAATAAGGCTGTAGAAGACAATCAGGGCCTGAATATCAGGCTAAGGAGTTTGTATCTACAATGGCAAAACCATTAAAGTCAACCAAGCACTTATAAACTATTTCCAAAAGGTGAATTTTATTTTCATTAGTCCACAGAAGAAAAATTAAAACTCACTGAGGCTAAGCAACTTGCCCAAGATTACACAACTTATACGATAAAATTCAAAGCCAGTTCTCAGAAACCAAAGGCCAGTGTTCGTCCCACGCTATCCCTGACTCTACAGAGTGGGAAAGTCACAGAGGAAGGGAATATGATCAGAATTTCGAAGCACAACATAAGGCATAATGAAGCGATACCTGAAAATACAATCTAATTATTTCACTCAGCATGTTTTCAAGGTTCATCCACTTTGTGGCATGCATCAGGACTTCGTTTCTATTTATGGCCGAGTAGTACTCCAGTTTATGTATGGACCATGTTGTGTTTACCCGTTCATCTATTGATGGACATTGGGGTTATTTTCACTTTTTGTGAAAAGGGCTACAACGAACATTGGTATACAGGTTTCTGTTTGCATTTCTGCCTTCACTTCTGGGTATATACCCTGGGATTGCAGTTCCTGGGCCATATGGTAGTTCTTTTGTGTGTGTGCTTTAGGTAAAAAGTTCACAGAGCAAATTCGTTTCACATCAAACAGTTAATACCTACATACATACACACACACACAAACACAAAAGACAAACTAAGAAAAAGGCAATTTTAAGAGATCTAACTAAGGGTCAGAACTAGGAGTTACAATGGGAACGATGAGGAGATGAATATTAGAAATCTAGCAGGTCTTAGCAACTGATTAAATACGAGAGATAATAGAGAGAAAGGAGTAATAATTGATAATGCCATTAACAAATAATGCAGTGGTCTCTCCCATCTTAAAACAGAAAAAAAACAACCACCCTTCTCTGGATTACAAAGGAGTTCCGTTCCTACATCTGTCTTTAAGTCTAATTTGTACATAACTCAGAACAGTTGGGTACAGTTCATATCTCATGTCAGTCAGTCAAATGTCTTAGTATGCAGGATACGGCATAGCTTTCTATGCATAAAAAAAAAAAAGAAACACTTCCCAATGCACGAAAATATCTCTACCATAATAATAATAATGTTTTGATGCATGTAGCAAAGTAGCACCTGTTTTTTATTACGAACCATTGTATGTACCTCAAATTTCTAATATAATAGGCTTTATGGGTTTTTTTTTTGTTTTTGTTTTTGTTTTTATGGGGGTTGGCTGGTAACTATGGGTTGTGCCTAAGTCAGACACTCGTAACCTGGCAACTGCCTGTACAAACTGGTGGCAGACAGCCCTGGGTTCAATACCCAACTTTTCCAGTTACTACCTGATCTTGGGCAAGTTATGTAGTCACTTCTTGTCTCATTTTCCTCATCTATAAAATAGAGATAATAAAAGCACCTACTTCATAGGGTTCTTCATAGGGTTATGAGCATTAAATGAGTAAAAGACAAACGCTTAGAACAGTGCTTGATACACTGTAAAACCAGTTCCTGTCAAGCTGATTCCAACTTACAGTAATCCCATGTATGTCAGAGCAGAACTGCGTTCCGAATGGTTTTCGATGGCTGATTTTTTGGACATAGATCACCAAGCCCTTCTCTCAGAGCACCTCTGGGGCAAGCACCTTAACTGTCTGCACCGCAGGGACTTCAGTAAGTGCTACATAGTCCCACTTTCCCGGTTTTGCTCCTACCTCGCCGGCCCCTCCTTCCCACTCCCCTTTGCAGACCACCCATATCCACCCAATGTCAATTACCACATATGCTACTGAGACCCAGCTGTATGCCAATAGGCTCTTCCTAAGGTCCAGAATCATACCCAGTTACCTACTCAATAGTTCTCCTGGGATGTCTCACAGGTGCCTCACATTCAACCTGTCCAAATTTTCCCAAAACTGAACTTAATCTCCTCTACTCAATCCTCAAATCTGCTTGTCCTTCAATGAGCCCTATCTCAAGAAAAGGACTGAACCACACCTACTCACTTAAGAAAAACTTGGGAGTCACACACGTTTATATGTATCTCCTGTATGCTCACCTTCCGCACATGCAATGAACCAAAGTCCTACGATTCTATTTCTTGAATATTTCTCAAATCTCTTCTCTTATTCCACTGTCAGAATCCTTGCCATGACACCATCATATCCTACTCAAACCACTGAGTAGCCTCCTAACTGGTCTCTCCAGATCTATTCTTGTCTTCTCCCTAATCCTTTCTCTATACTGCAGCCACTGGTATTATTAGTCCAATCACATCACTCTTCTGCTGAAGTCAATAGCTTCCCATGTTTTCCGGGTAAAGCCCTACTTGGCCTGACTCGACTACCCCATCAAGATTTTAACTCTCCCTCCCACTCATTGTGTAGTTACACTGGCCTTTTGGTTTTTTGTGTGGGTAGTTGGCTGGCTCCTCAAATATGTCAAATTCCTTCCAACCTGAGGGTCTTTCCATATGCTAATCACTGTCTGAAAAACTCAGACCCTCCCCTGCCTGGTTACCTCCTACTCTCTCAGGTTTCAGCTTTAAAGGCTTCTCAGAAAAAGTGTTCCCTGATGCTTCCTCCCACTCCCAAAGCCTAGATTAGCTCACCCTATCATACACTCTCATTGCATCCTGTATTCTTCTTTGAGGCCCTTTGTGTAACGATAGTTGACATCACCAGTTTAAGTATTCAAGGACTGGCTCCTCCACCAGATTGTAAACTCCATGACAGATGGACCTCACTGATCTTGTTCATCATCGTTATCACCAAGAGCCTTGCCTGGTGTCTGATGCACGGCTAAGCACCTCATAATGCCTTCTCATTCCTAACTCAGGGCTTTGCGTTAGCTGATGTCTCTTCCTAGAGCTTTCTCTTGACAAAACCTGTTCCCTTGAGCCTTGAACTTCATGTGACTGGCTCCCTATCACTCAGGTCTCAGTATAAACACTGTCTTCTCAGGGAGGCTTTCACTGAGCACCCAATCTCAAGGAGTGATCCCCTCCTTATAAATATCTCATCACCCTCCTAATTTCTTCCAAGCATCCTGCACTATCTGAAACCACATTATTTGAAAGTTCTAAAAAAGTAAGGCTCAAGTAAAGTGCCTGGCATTGAGTAAGCCATCAACAAGTAACCTAAGTGAATGATTCTCCTGAATGAAGGATTATCAGATGGATCCCGGCTGAAAGCACAGGACACCAGAAGGATGTTCCCTTGTGTCTTCTTGACTACGCAAAGGCATTCGACTGTGTGGATCCTAACAAACTATGGATAACATTGCGAAGAATGGGAATTCCAGAACACTTAACTTTGCTCATGCGGAACCTGTACATAGATCAAGAGGCAGTAGTTCGAACAGAACAAGGGGATACTGCGTGGTTTAAAGTCAGGAAAGGTGTGCGTCAGGGTTGTATCCTTTGGCCATACTTAGTTGAATCTGTATGCTGAGCAAATAATCCGAGAAGTTGGGCTGTACGAAGAAGAACAGTGCGTCAGGACTAGAGGAAGACTCTAACAACCTGCGATATGCAGATGACCCAGGCTTGTTTGCTGAAAGTGAAGAGGACTTGAAGCACTTACTGATGAAGATCAAAGACTACAGCATTCAGGATGGATTACACCTCAATATAAAGAAAACAAAAATCCTCACCACTGGACAATAAGCAACATCATGGTAAGAGGAGAAAAGACTGAAGTTGTCAAGGATTTCATTTTACTTGGGTCCCCCACCGATGCCCATGGAAGCAGCAGTCACAACCTTGACGCCCACCTTTCTATGCCTTTGCATAGTCAATAGAACACGATAAACATCTTTCTGGTATTCTCTTTCAGCCAGGATCCATCTGACATCAGCCACGATATCTTTAGTTCCACGTTCTCTTCTGAATCCGGCTTGAATTTCTGGTCGTTCCCTGTTGATATACTGCTGCAACTGCTTTTGAATGATCTTCAGCAAAATTTTACTTGCATCTGACATTAATGATATTGTTCAATAATTTCCACATTCAGTTGGATCACTTTTCTTTGAAATAGGCATAAATATGGATCTCTTCCAGGGTTGGCCAGGTAGCTATCTTCCAAATTTCCTGGCATAGATGAGTGAGCAGTTCTAGCACTCCATCCATTTGCTGAAACATCTCAATTGGTATTCCATCAATTCTTTGAGCCTTCCTTTTCGCCAATGCCTTAAGCACAGCTTGGACCTCTTCCTTCAGTACCATCGGTTCCTGATCATATGCTACCTCCTGAAACGGCTGAACGTCGACCAATTCTTTTTGGTACAGTGACTCTATGCATCTTTTCTTCTTTTGATGCTTCCTGCGTTGTTTGGTATTTACTGCAGTTGTCCTTTATTCTTGCCTATCTATCAGTGTTCATTTACCTTGGTCATATTGTGCTGACTTCCCCCATATTGTAGAATGCCCTTCCCATCAACAAAATTAACACGCGTCTAAGTGACTCCTTCTCCCTCCCCCTACTATCCCTGATAATCGTGAAAGAAAGTTGCTTTCTGTGTATATACCTATTCTTAGCTTTTTTTTTTTTTTTTTAACTGTACCTTAGATGAAGGTTTACAGAGCAAATTAGTTTCTCATTAAGCAATACACATATTGTTTTGTGACACTGGTTGCCAACCCCATGGCATGTCAACTCTCTCCCTTTCTCAGCCTTGGGTTCCCTGTTACCAGCTTTCCTGTCCCCTCGTGCCTTCTCGTCCTTGCTCCTGAGCTGGTGTGTCCATTTAATCTCGTTTTGTTTTGTAGGCCTCTCTAATCTTTTGGCTGAAGGGTGAACCTCAGGAGTGACTTCAGTACTGAGTTAAAAAGGTGCCCAGGGGCTATACTCTTGGGGTTTCTCCAGTCTCTGTCAGACCAGTAAGTCTGGTCTTTTTTTGTGAGTTAGAATTTTGTTCTGCATTTTTCTCCAGCTCTGTCCGGGACCCTCTATTGTGACCCCTGTCAGAGCAGTTGATGGTGGTAGCTGGGCACCATCTAGTTGTGCTGGACTCAGTCTGGTAAAGGCCTCGGTAGTTGTGGTCCATTAGACCTTTGGAACTAATATTTCCCTTGTGTCTTTGGTTTTCTTCATTCTCTCTTGCCCCAGGCGAGGTCGGGCCACTGGAGTACCTTAGATGGCCGCCTACTCTTGACTTTTTATAATAAAAGTGGTACCATGCAATATTTATCCTTTTGCGCTTGACTTACTTTACTCAGCATAATGTCCTCCAGATTCATCCATGTTCTGTTTCACAGACTTACCATTATTCTTTATCACTGCATAGTATTCCATTATATGTATATACCACAATTTATTTAACCATTCATTTACTGATACGCATTTAGGCTGTTTCCATTTTTTTGTTATTGTGAATAATGCTGCAATGCACATGAGTGTGTACGCTGCCTACTTTGAATCCTGGCTCTGTCCTTTCTTAGCCAGATAACTTTGTACAAATTACCTAACTGCCTCAGTTTTCAAGCCTGGAAAATAGGAATCATATAATCTACCTTAAAGGGCTGTTGAGAATTAGTTAATATAAGTGCTTGAAGCAATACCAAGCACACAGTATGTACTCGATTTACGTGTGCTATTATTATTATCCATCAGATTGGGCTTTTTTTCTAGTTTTAAATACGCAAGATGACGTTTCCTTTACTTTACCCACCCACCATATACGGTCACACTGGCTATGCACTGCACAACTCCAGGGGGATCTCTCACATATGTGAATGGAACTGTGCAACATGGCAACACTGTCCGCAAGTTCTAGCAACCTTCAGAATTGTGTTAAGATGACCAAAAGACACAGGAGACACAAAAATGCTTTGGAAAACGTACGTTGTTGTTAGCTGCCATTGAGCCAGCCCCTGACTCCTGGTGACCCATGCACAAGAGGAAGAAACAGTGCCAGTCCTATGTCACCCCATGATCAGCCATGTGGCCCACAGGATTTTTCATTGGCTGATTTTCAGAAGTAGGTTGCCAGTCCTTTTTCCTAGTCCATCTTAGTCCACGGAAGGCTGTTCGGCAGCAGGGCAACATGCAATCCTCCACTGACAGACAGGTGGCAGCTGTACAGGAGATGCACCGGCCAGCAATCCAACTCGCATCTCCCCTGTGGAAGGAGAGAAGTCTACCACTGAACCACCACTGTCCCACATAAAACAAACAAAAACCCTAACCTGTTGCCATCAAGTCAATTCTAACTCATAGAGACCCTACAGGACAGAAGAGAACTCCCCCACAGGTTTTCCAAGAAGCAGCTGGTAGTTAGCAGCCAAGCTGTTAGCCACTGCATCCCCGTGTAAGTACTATAAAATGATTGATATATTTAAGAAGGTGCATTTTCTTGAGGTCATTATCAGAGACAAGAGTGGACTGGAGAGATTACGGCCCTAACACAAGAGTTCTTAACTTCTGTACTCCATGGATGTAAAGAGATGGATTAAGTTTGGGGGCTACCTGAATTCATGCTTAGGGCCATGTCCAGCTCATGAGGTAGCTCTGAGAAATGGTCACAGAGTATCTGGCTATATATAATATTTTAATATTTACTCAAATCAACACTACAGCTTTTACCTCCTCACTTTTCCATCCTCCAAAGAGAATATCGAAAGGAAATTAGTTACTATAACTTAATTCATGATCTCAAGACAGCGAATTCTCACTTAGTTACCCAAATAACTTGATCTTAGGAGATGTTAAAAGGAATAATAAAGAAATCTGCAGTTGGGCTGAGAACTGCCATGACTATGAAGTTAGTTTTGTGAAAATTCAACAACAACCAAAACACAAAAAACCCACTTTATGCTCACTTTGGGCAAAGCCCTGGGAAACACAATCTGAGACTGCTTTTCAAATGTTCTGTGTTAGAGTTAAAACTCTAAGATGAACAGTAGAACAGGACAGAAACACAGACCGAAATCTATCTACTGAATATTTCCCTTTAAATCAAGGCTTTTCAACTTCAGCACTACTGACATTTTGGACAAGATAATTCTTTGTGGTAGAGAGCTGTCATGTACATTATAGGATGTTTCATCAGCATCCCTAGCCTCCACCCACTAAATACCAGTAGCACTCCCCTAGTCTGACAATCTAAAACGTCCCCAGATATTGCCAAATATTCCCTGGAGGGCAAAACTGCCCCCAGTTGAGAACCCCTGCTTTAAATGAATCTGCTAACATCTCCAACTATCCAAAACATTCACCCAAGTTCTCTCCTCCCCCTTTAAAAAAAATCTCTCCCTCTGATCTTCCTGGTAACCCAGATATAATCCCAGAGTCCACCTTAATCCTTCTTCGGTCTTTGCCTCCAAAATCTTCAGAAATCACTTAGTCCAATTCCCTCAATGACAGGTCAGTTAACACTAGAACTCAGGGCTCATGATCCCCAATCAAGCATTCTTTCCATCATGACATCCTACTCTGCAGTCGGTAACCAAGTTTTGTTAGTCCTTCACTGCCAATGAGTCCTGTTTTTATCCCTTCCTTTCCATTTCCACTACCTATTTTTTTTTTTTATACTGCAGAGTGGCGGCTCTCAAACTTTTAGATGCTATCAGAATCACCTGACTTGTTAAGATACAGACTGCAAGGCCTTAACCCCGGAGATTCTGATTTAGTAAGTTCGGGGTAGGGCCCCAGATTTTACATTTCTAACATGTTTCCAAATAATGCTGATGCTGCTGGTAAGGGGAGCACACTTTGAGAAGCGCTGCCCTAGAATTCAAGTATCTATTGCCTCAAACCAAAAAAGACCTTCAACGAGACGGGCTGACACAGTGGCTACAAGGGGCTCCAGCATAGCAATGACTGTGAGGACAGCGCAGGGCTGGGCGGTGTTTCATTCTGTTGTACACAGGGTCGGTACGAATGGAAACAGATTCCATGGCACCTAAGCAACAACATCGCCTCAAAAGTAATCTTACTTCGATACTCTTCAGACACCTTTCTGAAACTGCAGAAATGCTACTCTTAAAATACCACTTTGATTAAATTACTGTTCTATCCAAAACAAACTAGTTCTAATGGCTCTGTATTGTCCATACCTGGCTTTCGAAGTTGTTTAAAATCTGTTCCCAACATTATCAACAGTGTTTCCCCAAACAAATCTACTTTAGTTCTGCTAACCTACAATGTCCTCAGGATAGGCCTTAGAGGATTCCCACTCCACAGAAAGCTTACACTGTCTTTACCTCCTGGAAGGCCACCTTCTTCCTGCTCCTCTCTACCTATTAAAGGAGGCCTTCACCACCGAACTTGCCAAAACAACTTGTTTGATCCCTAATTTGCTATCTTTTATCTTCAGATTTTAAATTTTTACCAAGTACTCACACAGAAAACCCCCAAGAATCTACAATTTAAAACAGAAAGCAATGATATGAGTGACATGGGTAAATAAAAGGTCTGACATACAAACCATACAAATACTGTTGTTTTAATATATTAAGTGTAATAAATTCAAAGTTCACAAAAAAAAAGATCGTGCCAACTTTTTTTAAACATACCAAACACCAGCTATCAAATATCTGTAGCTATCTCAGGAGTCCTGGTGGCGCAATGGTTAAGCTGCTAACTTGAAAGGCCGGCAGGTTGAACTACCAGTGGCTCTGTGGCAGAAAAGACCTGGCGGAGCTGCTCCCATAAAAATTATAGCCTAGGGAAACCTATGAAGCAGCTCTAGCCTGTGCTATAGGGTTGCTATTGAGTTGGAATCAACTCGAAGACACACAACAACAATCTCGTTTAGGATGTTAAGCGGACATCTGCTAAGGAAGAAATTTTAAAAGTAGCCTCAAAAAAAAAAAAAAAGAAAGTACTCAGACTACAACTTGCTACAAAAGTAGTAGATACCATTTGTTTTCTGTATAAAATACACAAGAGACAGGGCGACATGAGAGAAGAGACATGGGATTTGGGGTTAGGGTACCTGGGCTCAAGGTTGGTTTCCACTCTGCCACCTTTGTGACTTTGAACAAGTCACGGCCCCTCCTAGAGCCTCCATTCCATTATAAAAAATTTAAGGTTTCAAACTATACCACCTACCTCAGGGTTGTTTTGAGAATTAAATAAGGCAATGTATACAGAAGAGCCTAGCCTAGTTCATAATAAATGTTTACTAAATTTTAACCTTTGATGATGTGAAAATACAATGCAAAAATAAAATACTATCCATAAAAAAGATACACAGAGAAGATTAATGAAACCTGATTAAGGATGCCCATTTCCCAAGCAGAAAAGTATAAAAGGACATAAAATAGAGAATATACGCATTTGTTGTTGCTGTTGTTGTTAGGTGCCGTCGAGTCAGTTCCAACTCATAGCGACCCTACGTACAACAAAACGAAACACTGCCCAGTCCTGAGCCGTCCTTACAACTGTCGTTATGCTTGAGCTCACTGTCGCAACCACTGTGTCAATCTACCTCGTTGAGGGTCTTCCTCTTTTCCGCTGACCCTGTACTCTGCTAAGCATGATGTCCTTCTCCAGGAACTGATCCCTCCTGACAACATGTCCAAAGTGTGTAAGATGCAGTCTCACCAAACCTTGCCTCTAAGGAGCATTCTGGCTGTACTACTTCTAAGATGATTTGTTCGTTCTTCTGACAGTCCATGGTATATTCAATATTCTTCGCCAACACCACAGTTCAAAGGCATCAACTCTTCTCTGGTCTTCTATATTCACTGTCCAGCTTTCACATGCATATGATGCTACTGAAAATACCATGGCTTGGGTCAGGCGCACCTTAGTCTTCAGGGTGACATCTTTGCTCTTCAACACTTTAAAGAGGTCCTTTGCAGAAGATTTATCCAACGCAACGCGTCTTTTGATTTCTCGACTGCTGCTTCCATGGCCGTTGATCGTGGATCCAAGTAAAATGAAATGCTTGAAAACTTTGATCTTTTCTCCGTTTATCACGACGCTGCTCATTGGTCCAATTGTGAGGATTTTTGTTTTCTTTATGTTGAGGTGTAATCCATACTGAAGGCTGTGGTCTTTAATTTCATTAGTAAGTGCTTCAAGTCCTCTTCACTTTCAGCAAGCAAGGTTGTGTCATCTGCATAACGCAGGTTGTTAATGAGTCTTCCTCCAACCCTGATGCCCCGTTCTTCTTCACATAGTCCAGCTTCTCAGATTATTTGCTCAGCATACAGATTGAATAGGTATGGTGAAAGAATACAACCCTGACGCACACGTTTCCTGACTTTAAACCAATCAGTATCCCCTTGTTCAGTCCAAACAACTGCCTCTTGACCTATGTAAAGGTTCCTCATGAGCACAATTAAGTGTTCCGGAATTCCCATTCTTTGCAATGTTATCCACATATGCATAGAATACAGTAAATCTATTAATTCTCTGACTTAATGGCCAAAACCAAGCCCTGAGAATAACACAAACACCACCACTTGCAACTTCACAGTTTGAAGGTTGTCTAAAGGTCAGCCAAAACCCTGATATACAGGGCTGAGGACAGGGATTAGAAGTAGGAGAGCCTGAAATTCAGACTTAGCTTTTAAAAGTCAATGAGATATTTATTTGTTCTAATAGCCCAAGCACTGCAATTGTACTCATCGGGCAGGCGTGCTGAGCAGAAGTTTTGATTCATTATAGCTTAGACCTTTTGGTTTATATCCACTCTGCAAGACCCAATATCCAGATTTCCTGCTCATCCCTGTACACCAAACTGTCCTCAATATTAGGGCCCTAATCTTATATATATGACATAAGAAGTATATGTCAGGGCTTTCAACATTATCAACAAATACTTATTGTATTTGATACTTATTGAGCACTTTCTATGTGCCAGGCACTACTTCAAGCATCTAGTATACAACATAAAAGCAAACTGTCCCAACTATCATGGAGCTTACATTCTAGAGGAGATACACACACAAACAAACACAAGGTAGTGACTGGTGTTCAGCAAAATAAAACAGGAGAAAGTGACCGGGCTTAAATACAGTCCTCACTCTGAGTCCCCAAAATACAGCTTATTGTGGAAGAGCGACACAGAAGAATAAAAAATTGGCTCCCTCATTACCTGCATTTTGAATTGCCCGAAAATAGGCAACAAGTTTTTCCTACATCATCAGGAAGGAGGCCACAACAATCAGAACAGCGGACTCCTCCACCAACATAGAAGACCAAGTCTAAGGAAGTAATTATAAATAAGCAAAGTGAACAAGTTAATATAGCCACCTATAATTTCTTCCTAGTTGCTAACAATATACTTTCACGCTAGGAGAAATAAAATGGCTCAAAATCAGGATTCCACATTGCCTAATTAATTTCCGGGCAGAAAGACCTGAGAGTGAGGTCCTTCCAAATGGGGCTGCTTATAAAAGGGATAACATGGTAACTGCTCAATCTGGGCAGACAGTTTCAAAGGAAACCTAAAGAAAGGTGGGACTATCACCAAGGCTTCAGTGTCACCAGTTCCTTGAAACAGATAAGTGATTTCGCTATTTCAGAGAGCATCATACGTTAGGCTTATTCACAGAACTGAACGTCCGACAGTATAGCAACATCCTTCAGAAAATCTCTTAATCTCATCATCAAGATTGACAAGCAAACTGAATTCTCAAGTAAATCAACATCCCCCCCTTCAGGTAACACCACCAGGTTTAGGTGACTTTGATTGAAAAAAAAAAAAATTCAGGTTACACAGCTTCTTTCATCCCGAAACATTGTCTCCACTTTCTTTTACACTGATTTGACTAATTCATCAGTTTCTACAATTGCATCCGCCAGGGGCTAGTAAATTTTTTCCATACTAAGTGTACATACATGTGCAATATACTATACAGGTTGGGGATTGACATTATAATCCAGTATGTGATAAAATATGATAAAGGACAGACACCTTTTCCAGTGAAAATGACAAAAGTCCAACGTTAAAACTGAAGATGATCTTACGGCATGGTATGGAAATTTTAACTTTATACATCTTCTTTAGATATACATTATTTTGCCTCTGATATTCTATACAATAATAAGGATTACTCGGGATTGGTGTCCTTTCAAAAATCTAAAAGGTTACCACCGGATATAATTGCTATGCACCTGACACTTTAGATTAAGAAACCCTAAGACATTATGCTGGGTTTTTAAGACATTATGCTGACATTGCCCATAAGAAATACACGGGCAGTAATAAAAATATAAAGTGACTGTAACACTCTGGCTCCTGAAACTAAATGTTGATAAAAGTTCCATCTCTAGTACCTATCCAAGTTCCTGAATAAAGCCTTCCATCTAAATTTACTAGATGTATAGAAATAAATCATCTTTATCACAGGACAACCAAAAATCCACCTGATAGCCAAAATGAAGCTTCTATCCCACTTGAAAAAGCGGAAGACCCTCAATAAGATGGACTGACACAGTGACGGAGACAATGGGCTCAAGCTTAACAATTGTGAGGACAGAGCAGGACTGTTCATTCTTTCATTCTGCTGTACATACGGTCACTAAAAGTCGAAACTGACTCGAGGGCACCTAACAACAAAAACATCCCACCTGAGCATCTCCTAGGTATATAAACTTGCATCGAAGGTCTGGCTCTGTTCTAGGAATCCATACCCAAAGGTACCAATCTTTTCATTAAAAAAAAAAAAAATCTATGTCTTGTTTAAGAAAAGCCAAACATTGTTTACCAACCCTTGTCATTTCCTGGCTGTTCAGTTCAACTCCAACAATGCAAAATTAAGTACTGTAGTTCCACGAAGTAAAATTTTTTATCCCAATCTTCACATACACACCACCTTCAAAAGTTCAATCCTCTTCCACATGAATAGGCAAATAATAACGTATGGCAAAGACAAGCAACTTTTTTTTTTTTTTTCTATTTCTAATTTTTAAAAAACGGCTTGTCACAAAGTTTACCTAAACATATCAAAATTTGCTTTACCAAATTCAGCCTGTACACCCGAAATAGCTGCATCACCATAAAGCACTAAAAGAACCTATTCAAACATAAAGTTCTTATTAATAAGACCAGAACATTTTTTTTTTTTTTTAAGATAGGTAAAGGATCCTGAATATAAAAAAGTCATTCTCGTTCCAAAACAAGTTTGGCCTCAGATTTTTAATACTAGCGCTGTTTTCTCACCCAAGGGACTCTTATGAAGGCATGCCACAGGGGGACAACCATTAAGGTTTTGTCCCCCAACACAAAATGGAAGTAACAGTCAATAACACCACACTGCAATGTAGTAGGTGATTCAATTCAACCTGACAAATATTTATTGCATGGGACCACGTGAACTTTAACCACTAAGCCAAATTAATCTGTCGTTTTGTCTCTCTTCCAAACTTTATGTTCCACAGCCAATAACTTCAAAACAAAAAGTTCTATACTTTAACCTACTTTAAAAACAGACAAGTGTTAGAAAGAAATTTAAAAAGTAGTTAATACTATTAAAGTTAATGTAAAGTATAACTTCTGAAGACAAGAAAAATGGAAAACAGCTTCACAGTACTTTCATTTAAGAAGTTCCTTATCCAGACTTTATGCTAGTCTTAAAACTTCTCAAATAAGATCTAACTTAATCAACAGAGAATTCTCAAATATGAGTAATCACCACATGGACAAAAATGAGCTTACATTAAAAGTCTGCAAAATAGACTGCCACCCAGTAAGCAACCAACATGCTCTTATATCAAAAGTACATTAGGAAAGGGATTTACACTCGAGGTAGAATTTTTTCACGTAATCTTAGTAGGGAAAACAGGTATCAGTCACCTTAAACTCCAAGATTATAACCCAAAGTCCAAAGTAAGAAAGATCCCCCAAAATATATGATGTATCCTCCTACACAACACTTCTACAACAGCACATTAACCAAAAGACAAACATAACGCTAGATGAAGGTTTAATGTGTGCAACAGGCAGCACTCATCTTTGTCAATTAACAGCAACAACAAATCTTAACAAGTCACAGATCCCTCGGGTTTCCTTACCACTACTCTCTACCTGGTGGCCTAGTGGTTTAGAGTTCAGCTGCTAACCAAAGGTTCAGCAGTTCAAATTCACCAGGCGCTCCCTGGAAACCCTGTGGGGCAGCTCTACTCCTTCCTATAGGGCCACTATGAGTCAGAATTGACTTGACACCAATGGGTTTGGTTTTTTTTGGTTTTACTCTCTACCTTGTAAAAAATGTGAAAACTTTCGCGTGCTAAAAGGCAATTCCTTGGAAAGATGGGATCCCAGAACCCTTAGATATCTATGCAGTAACTTAACAATTCTACAAGCTTGCATGACAAAAATGCATTCCATTTAGCAATGACAACCTGCGGAGGGCATGTCACAGCATCCTCTCTCTTTCTGTTCCCAAAGAAAAGTTTAATTCAAGAAATGTCAAAAATAAAACTAAATTGTAAACATACAAAAACTCTGTCACTGATATACTTTATTTCTAAGAGTTAGAAAAGAAATGTAATCTCAACACGTGGATTGAGAGACAAAATGCCAATCTCTGAAATAAGGCTTGCCAGAATATATGCCTGCTGGATATTTTGCCAATATAGCCCAAACCATTTTAATAGCAAGATTAAAAAATAATAAGTATCTCTCTCAAAAGGAATAGAATCATCAGAAAATAGAAGAATTAAGAACCACTCTTTTTTTCCTCCATACTCAGTCTAAAATGCAGAGCCAAATAAAACCGCCATAAATTCTTTCAGTAATCTTCTAGGTAGGCCTTTCAGTTCAGCAAATTTCATGCAATACATACGGTTCTGTGGCTTTCCTCATTTCCCACTCTACAAACACAAATTCAAATTTTTGAAATAAATAGTAAGAATATTAATAAAGCTCTCTTTGACTAAGGAAAACAAAAATCAAATTCTTAAACTCCAACAGGGAAACCTTGAAAGCAAAGCGGGGCCTGGAACGAACAAACATTCGTATGTGCATAGAAGCTAATTCCCTCCAAATCGTTACTAAGTAAAAATTTATTTCAACAAGATTGATTTCATATACACCTCCCAAAATACAGAACATTACAGCATTCTACCTGTCCTCTACGTTCCTCCCCCAACAACGACCCTCCGAACCTACCAAAGCGTTAACTTAACTTTACAAAATAAAATAGTCCAGTCTTCTACCCTCCACCCCAGAGTCACAAACCCTGGCACAACATAATCAAAAAATTACATCCAACTAACCTTCCTCAAACAGTTCTGACCCTCCAGACTTACAAGGCTTTTATTTACAATGTCAGTATTGCAAAATTAGGAGTCCCTGTCACGTTGTAATCCACAAAATCCTTTGATTTACAATGGTTTCTGAAGAAGTTAAAGACAGCATACAACTCCACTTCCAAAACAGGATGGATATTAAGGCTCTAATTGCTTGGTCTAAAAACCAAATGAGATTATATACCTTCCTTCCTCCTCTGGTAAAGCCTCCAGAAAAGTTTTAATCACAGTATGTTCACAAATGGAAACAAAATAATTATTCTGCTTCAAATTTGAAAATAAAAAAGTGAGAGGAAAATACTAACCAATCTCTGGCTGTAGCGAATCCTTTCTTCTTCGGGTTCCATCTCTCACTCTTCTGTGGAAATTACTGTAAAGAAACCACTCCAGGGCTGCCTTCCTCTTCCTCCTTAGGAACCAGAATGCAACACTAAAGAATAATGATAGGAGCAGAGGTGAGAACTCATCCTTAAACTCATCTTTTCACTAAAAGGAGTCTTTAAGGTAAGTGTAAATTAAAGGCTCTCTGGGAATTTAGGTTCCTCTCCAGGAGTCTAGGGCCTTTCTGCTCTTGTGCAAGTGGCTCCATGTCACCATCAACATTAATCACCACATCACAACTGTCCAAGGCCTAGGCAAAGCGAGATGCTGGTTTCAGTTCCTTGTGGACGAGTAACACCACTTGTTTCTCCTCTCAGGATTGCAGTGAGCAAGACTCCCCCCTTCATGGCAGCATTACAAAAAAAACGAACCACCACCACCACCACCACCACTACCACCCAGGACCTTTATCTCTAGGGAGCTGACCAGGTAGAGCACAAGACTGAACTAGTCTGGATCCCAACCAAATTAGTTCTCACTGGTAGGGAGAAACTAAGGGGAAAGAAAAAGCCCAAACTAATTAGGTAAAAAAAAAAAAAAAAAATCCGGTTTAAAGCAAGCCTCCAGAACAATCCCCACAGCTCTCCAATGAAGCCACACACAGTCGTCGCCCGCCTTCCAGGACTCCCTGGACCTCCGCACTCCCAAACCTTCCCTCCACCCCAGCCCAAGATCACGTCCAACTCTGCAGCTCATGTAGGAGAGTTGCCACTCAGGGCCCAAAATTCCACCCGATCCTTTTGTATAAAGTCATAAAATACACGATTCGATCTACGGGTACGAGCAAAACATACATCTTTCCCAAACGTGAAATAAAGACCGGTCGGCGCGACGGTCGATCTAAAAACACCAAAAAAGGGTTTTCCTCTTGCTAAAATTTCTCACGGATAATGGCTTCCCTAGGTAATGGAGTTTTTTTGTCTTTTTTTTTTTTTTTTTTCCTCCTTTTCGGTAACTACACGACGGCCACGTTAATAGCATCCTTTCCAAACTGCTCCGAGAGCAGAGGAGCCGATGACATAGTTTGGGAGCAGTTCGCGGCAGAGCCCTCCCGGGGCAAGTCCTCGCCCCCAGTCGGGGGGAAGCCGTGCCTGCACCCCCGGAGCGAGGCCCGCCCGGGCCGGCAGGAAAATCGGCAGCCGGAGCCGGCCCCCCGGGAAAGGCGCTTCGAGGGGTCCCCCCCGGGAAGAAGAAACTTTACATTCAGTCCTTAGCTAGCACCTCGGGCCAAACTTCCACATGGGGGAGGGGGAGGCTCACCGGGGGTTCGCTGCCGAGTTCTCGTCCAAGTGAGAAGTGAAAGATTCCCAGAACTGAGAGGAGAAATGAAATCCCGAAAGGCGTCTTCGGTTTTTCCCGAGGATCAACCCAGTATCCAGAGCGGGTCAGAGCGACCCGGAAAACAGAGGAAACAGTTGCTGAATAAAACCTCCTCTTCTGGCTCGGGAGCCGGGGATCGGCGGCGTCAGGAGCGGGGAGCGCGGCCCCTCGGCGCCGAGCCGGGCGCCCCCACCTCCCCCGGGCCGGCGGGCAGCAGCCCCAGCCCGAGCCCCGGCCGCGGGGAGCGCCCTCCTCGCCGTGCCCTCGGCAAGCAGCCGCCCGGCCGCCTCCGGAGCCCGGGAGCCGCAGCCGATCAGCTGAGACCGGCCGGCCCGAGGCTCCCCGCGCCGCCCCGGCCCCCCGGAACGCGGGCCCCGGCCCCGGGGGGCGGAGAGGGCGGGAGCGGCGCGGTGCGCCGGGCTGGGGGCCCGGGCTCCCCTCGCGTCTCCCCTCAGCCGGGGCTCCGCGCTGCGGGACGAGCCCCCGGCTACTCCCCGGTCGCAGAGGAGGGATTCCGGGGGATGGGCCCCCTGGCGTTGCCCCTCCTCCCGGAGCGCCCCCTGCCCAGGATAGACAGAGCGGCGACAGGCCCAGCCGCTGGGAAGGTGCTCTGCGAGCCGCCGCCGCCGCCGCCGCCGCTGTCGGGGAGGGGTGTTGTTTCCCTCACACAGGAGGAGCCGCTGAAGCAGCCGCCGCCATTTTGAACCCGTCAGACTCTCACATACACACAGCTCCTCCGCGGCGCACTGCGCAGGCGCCGCCTCTCCACCCCTCCTCCGGCTCGCCTCTCCACCCCCACCCCCTCCAAGGCTCCCTCGGCTTCTTACCGCTCTCCCGGGCGCACGTGAACGCGCACGCGTCACTCCCCTCTAACGCGGACACTTCGCTGGCGCGCGCACGCGCGAATGCGTCGGCCTCGAATCGCCCGCGCCCCGCGACGCCGACGCGGCTCCCCGCCCCCCTTCGCGTCAGCCCGCCCGCCCGCCCTCCCGCCGGCCTACCGCCCCCGCTCCCCGCCGGCCTTCTAGGGCTCGGGCCCGGCCGCTCCTCGCGCCTGCGCGCAGGGCCTGGATCCTCCTCCGCGCGCCCTCCCCCCCACAGCCTCGCTCGAACGCGCGCACACACACACGCACACACACACTTTGCCTCTGTGACCCCGCCCCTCGCTGGCCAGCTGCACCGCGGCCCTCCCCCACCTCTCCTGGGAGGGTGGTGACCCCCGACCCCCCACAAAGCACAACAAACTCCCCCAAGCCGTGGGGGCAGCGCCCCCGTCCCCCTCAGCCGCTCTCGGCCCGGCTCGGCCCGTCACAGTCACACAGCCTGAAGGCCGGGCCGCCTGGGCCAGGACGGCCGTTGCCCGCCTCAGAGCGGGGTCTCCCGGGGTCAGGCCGCCTGGCCGCGCCGGCCGCACCCGGGCGCCCCGCTCGGGCCTGCCCAGACTGAGGGGGCGCAGGCCGGAGGCGCCTTCCCGCCGGCCGCCCTCCCCTCGCACGCCGGCCGGTGGGCCGAGGCCCGCCTGCCCGCCGTCCCGGGGCAGGCCCTGGCGCCCCCGCCGTGGGGCCCGTTCGCCCCCGGCCCGGGGGCTCCTCTGTGCAGCGGCCCGGCCCCGCCTCACCCACTCCTCGCCGCTCCGAAGGGGCAGGAAACGGGAGTAGCATGTCTGTCCTGGCTCGGCTCCCCCGGGGAGCTCAGGCGTGTAACAGGGGCGTCCACAGGCACCGGGCGCGGGAGTGGTCTCCGCGACGGCCCGGGGGCGGCGGCGGCGGCCGGCGCGCCCCCCGCGGCCCGCAGGCGCCCGGGGAGGTGGCCAGGGAAGCCCCCGCTCCTCGGCCACGCTCAGGTTTCCGCGGCGCCGGTGCCCCCGGCGGCCCGAGTGGGAGGTGACCCCGCCCCCGGCGAGTGGGGCGCCCCCCACGGAGGGGTGCGCGGGCTGCCCCCGGCTCCGGGCCGACCCCGCCGCCCCGGGCCGCAGCAGGCGCAGGAGGCCCGGCCGGGAAGATGTCTCCTCTCGGTGCGCGCAGCTTCGCGCGAGGGTCAGCGACGGGGCAGCGGCCGCCCGAGCCGCGCCGGCCCTGCCCACGAACGGGCTCCCGCGGCTCGACAGCTGCCCGACGGGCCGCCGGGCTCGGGACGTCGACGGAGCTCGGCCGGAGGGATCCGAGCTGTGCCATGCGAGCAGCCCCATGGCGAGCGGGGCAGCTCCCCAGCCAATCTCGTGCCTTGGGCCCCGTTGAAATGATAAATCCCATCGGAGTCGGCACTATTGGCTTCACTACGTGCGTACTGAGTGAGGTCACACCGATCTTTTCCTCCCTGCCTTGGTTTCCCACTTTTTAACCTCTGATTCTTGGAACCTGGGGCTAGAGGAGAAAGAGAGTCAGGGCATGGAGTGAATCACAGAACTTCTATAAACAACCTTGGACTCTTTTAGAAAGACATTCCAGAGAGACAATTGAAATAATGATACCTTCTATTTCTATCAAGGTTTGAACTCTAGGGTAAAGGCACTGTATGAAAACCAGGGTATTATTATTGATTACCACACGAGGTTTTTCCACATGCAAACTTAGGGAGTTTTAAAGACACTCTCTACTTTGTTTCACAACATCCTCGGGAGATGAGCTGAAGTGGCTGGTAGCATTATCCTCGTTTTAAGGATAGACGATTGAAGTATGGAAAGGTTAAGCAGCTTGCATAATTACTCCAGCAGAGAGGAGTCCAGGGCTCTGCCAAAGCAAACTGAAACATCTCACTAACAATAGCAACAAGGTTTGTTAATAGGGTATCTCCCTCTTGTATTGGGGTCAGTGAGAAATATTCCTTATTGGAACGCCGATTTTGTTCAGACTTCTTAGAAGATTTTCAGAACACTGATACAAAGAAGCTGATCACCCAAACGTTATCGGTTCTAAAGCCTTTTTCAGTCTTTCAGACTACAGTAAAATATATTTTAAAGGCATCAGTCTTTCACACTGGCACTACCAGGTGTGGTCCCCTAGCTCTCAGCAGGTGTAGGAAAAGGCAGCAACTTCCCCTCCACCCCACCCGCCCACCCCCACCCCCACCCCCACCCCTGCCTTGTTTTAAGTAGGAGAGAAAGACTTGTCATTGTCAGATACAGTCAGTGTTGGGCCTTATGGCAACTTACAGAATAAATGGCTTTATTTCTTCCCCACAACCTAGGGGATACTTGGAGCTCCGACATGGCCTCGCCCTTTTTCTTAAGGCCCAGAGCCCTTAAGTAACTAACCCCTTCAGTAACTAACCCTCAACGAATTGTGTTGCTCACCTTCACCACGCAGATACCTGCTATAGGTTTCAGTGGTTTCACTCAGATGGGTGTGTTGGGAGGGAACCTAAGAAAACTCCGAGAACTGAACTGGAAGAAGGGCAATTTTTGTCAGACTGCAGCCAACACGTTTCCAGTAGAAAACCATTTGTTAATTAGTCAGCATGGGGGGAAATGGGTGTTTAAACAGAGATACACAATGGTTTCTCCACAGGCAGGCTTTGATAATATTCCAAAACAGATGTGAGATAGGTCCATGACTAGCGATTCCTCCCACAATCAAAATGGCTTTGGCTTGCAAGGGCAGATCCGTGAGCCTCATTGCTTTGCCCTAAAACCAGGTTTCAAGGGGAATACAGTTTGGAGGGCTCCCCAAGAAGGCCACCAAAAGACTTCAGTTCTATTGCTTGAATAGCAGTTGCAGAAGTTGGAGAGAAGGGAAGAAGGAAAGAAAAGTTCCTGCTAGAAGCATTGATTGAGAAGAGGGTCTCTGGCTGGAATAAGCTGATGCCTCAGTAAAATATTAATAAATCTGTGCCCTCTTGAATGAAGCTAAGACCCAGCAAATGCTGGCCCACTGCTAAGAGTCAAAATCCATCACCCACTTCTTTGGGGAGACTTTAGTGGCTGAAAAGAGATCTCTGCCGTCTGGTCAACTAAGCTAAACTATTTCTAATTTCTCCTCACTCTTTAAATGTTAAGGAGGAAGTAGGGATGTCCAACCAGTGAAGGTCTTAACCAGAATAGAGAAGTTGGTCTTGAATGTCCCCCTGGGGAGGTAGCGTAACCAGTGCTTAAAAACTTTGGCATCAGAGACTGAAGGTCTGCACTGCCGTTGTCTTAGGCTCATGGCCCAGCCAGACTGACACATAACCTTAACCATCACAGCCATCTACTAGCGATGTGATTGTAATGAACTCCTCTAGCGTTTTTTTTCCATCCAGAAAGTAGGAAAAGTAACTCTCAGGATGAAATGAATAACGTCCTGAAGCTCACTGCCTGGCACGTAACGTTGCCACTGTTGTTGGTCGCCGTTGAGTTGGCTCCGACTCGTGGCGACCCCATGTACGATAGAACTAGATGTTGTCCCATCCCGCGTCATCTTCATGATCATTGGTATGTTCAAGTCCATTGTTGTAGCCACTGTATTCTGAGTGCTTTCCAACCTAGAGGGCTCATCTTCCAGCAGTATAGCAGATGATATTCTGTTGTGATCCCTTGGGTTTTCATTGCCTAATCTTCAAAAGTAGAGCATCAGGCCTTTTTTCCTGATCAGACTTAGTCTGGAAGCTCTGCTGAAACCAGTCCGCAGTGGGTGACCCTGCTGGGATTTGAAATACTAATGGCATAGCTTCCAGCATCACAGCAACATGCAAGCCACCGCAGTACGACACATAGACCCAGAGGGTAGTGGCTGGCACATAATACCAAAAACCAAACCAAACCCACTGCCGTCGAGTCAATTCCAACTCACAGTGACCATACAGGGCAGAGCGGTATTGCCCCAGAGAGTTTCCCAGGCTGTAATCTTTACAGAAGCAGACTGCCACACCTTTCTCCTGCGGAGCCGCTGGTGGGTTCAAACCGCCAACCTTTCAGTTAGCAGTCAAGCACTTAACTAGCGCGCCACCAGGACTACTTCTGGCACATAATGACTGCCATCTATTAAGCATTTACTATGTTTCTGACTTTACTTTTTAAGAAAAACCTTGAGAAAAATGCTTCAGTATTTAAGCAAATTGACGTTCTCACGTGGTTTTCGCGAGTTTATATAGCGCTTAAGCAGTGGCTTTTTCCCAGCTTCTCGTCTTTCCCTTTCTAGCTCCTCCTCTCTCTGGTCTCTGGTTTTCTCTCTTCCCTGGCTCTGTCTGCCTTCTCTCATCGTCACCTTCCCGTGATGATGGAAGGCCTCTTTCTTTCCATCCTTCCCTCCAGCACTCTGCCCACCTCCCACCTCCTGTCCCTTCTGCCTTATGGCAGGTCATGACCTGAGCTCCCTCTTCCCTTTACTAGCCATTCTACCATCCATTCGGTACACGTGGTTATGAGCCTTAAGGGATAGGAAGTCTTAAGAAATGCAGTTTTTATTTGAACTGGAAGTAAAATGCTGAATTGGTCTGGGGAAAAAGGAAGCCAGAAATGCCCTATAGATTTTTGTATCACTGAACGTGGATGACACATGAGATTCTGTGTCACGGGGCCTGGTTGAGCCTTTCTGTGGGCCCTGGGACCACAGCCCTCCCTGGCCCAGTGGCTTCTTGCAGCCATCTTTTCCAGGTTCATGGCCTTGCTTCCTGCAGACTCGCCTCTCCTGAGTCAGGGGGTTGATTTCTGCTGTGGGGGCAGCATCTGGAACCCACCTGCTCTGTTAGCAGCCTGCGCTTCGTTCATCTTGGGGACAGGCCACGCTCACTTCCCGCTTCTGAAAGGGTGGGACTTCCTGTCTTGCCCTGGAGTGGGGCTGAAAGATGCACAGCCCTGTGCCTGTGCTACACCTGTCCTCGGCAGGGGAAGGTTTCTGGCACCCAGGGGGTTTCAGGGTCTGTTTGCAATCTTGTCCCGGTTTGCTGGCTTGGGTTGGTGACAGTTGTGCACTGCTCCATCCGCATCCCCAAAGGGCCAGTTGCCTGAACACAAAGCTGCTCCTAGACCCTCCCTGTGGGTCTGAGCTTTGTTCATCTTCTTCGGCTGACATTGGTGTTGGCTGCTTTGTGAGGGGTGCTTACCAGCGTGGGCTGGTGGCCCAGTCCCTTAACCTTTCCACAGCTCAGTTCTCTCTTTAATAAAACAGAGGTCATGAGGACTGCCCTGTTTCCTCTTAGGGTGGTTGTGGAACCAAATGAACTATAGGGAACAGAACATATTTAGAAAGGATTGCTGGTTCTACTACTTCTTTTTATCTCTGTTTTTTCCTACATGAAAGATTTGGGTACTTACTGAGTGCCCTTGGGCCCAATACTAAATTAAGTGCTTGGATGGAGAACAGAGATTTAAAAAATAGAAGACTTGGCTTTTACACTTGGAGACGCCACATCATTGAGGAAACACCATGAATACATACTACCACATACTTAGAGAATGACAAAGGAAAACCAAACCAGTTGCCACTGAATTGATTCCAACTCATGGTGACCCCATGTGTTTCCGAGTAGAACTGTGCTCTGTAGGGTTTCTAATGGTTGTGACCTTTCGGATGTAGATTGCCATGCCTGTCTTCCGAGGTACTTCTGTGTAGATTCGAATAGCCAACATTTTGATTCGTAGCCAAGAGCTTAACTGTTTGTACCACTCAAGGACTAATTCTTAGAGAACAATCATCATTAAAATGAATTATTGAAAGATAAGGCAGACAATGCCAAAAAGCCCACTGCTATCGAGTTGAATTCGACTCATAGCGAGTAGTAACTAAGAACTCCTCTTAGGTATAGGCCCCATGGGGCAGAATTTTTGTTCCTTTCCTTCATTGTCGCATCCCCAGTTCCTAGAACAGTGCCAGAAAGAGCTGGCACTGTTCGTGGTTGTTGAATTCATAAATAAAGTAGCGCAATGATGCTTTTGAGGAAAGCAGGCGGGTGAAGGCTGGAGGGTTTTAAGCCCTCGCAGAGAAGTTTGGTTTTGACCGAATGAAAGAGGCACATACATTGTTGAGCAGAGAGTTGATGCGCTAGCGAATAAATAAAAAAACCAAACCCAACCCAGTGCTGTCGAATTGATTCCGACTCATAGTGACCCTATAGGACAGAGTAGAACTGCCCTGTAAAGTTTCCAAGGAGCGCCTGGCAGGTTTGAACTGCCAACCTTTTGGTTAGCAGCCATAGCACTTAACCACTACACCACCAGGGTTTCCCACTAGTGAATATTCCAGGTAAACTCTTCCTGAAGCTATTATTTCAGCTGGAATGTAGGCGGTGGAAACTAAGACCCCCACAACTGCAAGCCAAGCCCGGGGAGTTCTTCACTCGTTCTTTTTATTCCAGTTTCTCTTGTGATCTAGCCTTTGCACTCTGCTTATCTCTGCTGTCTCTGGTTTCTGGGTCTTTAGCGTCTTTAGCGTCCACATGGAGGGCAGCTTTAGACACCATGTTATATACTTTGTGTCCAGTCGTTTATTTATTTTTTTCAAAATGCCTCTTTAATTATACTGCTCACTATACTTGAAGTGCATTGTTTAAAAATAACAACTTTCTTTGTTTTCCGAAAATGCTGGCTAAATATTTAAACACTGAGATGTACTCAATCTTTTTTTTTTTTTTTGGCTAAATCTATTTGCACACTCTCTGGGAGACTTCAAGAAAATATTGACTACATTAAAGGTGAGATTACCACGTTGTGTTTTTTGCAATTATACTTGATTTTCCCCGAGGTTGGAGTTTATGTTTTGATTTGGTCATAATTACTGGATCTGATTCTGCTGTTGATCTAATTATCTTCTCATTGATGAGCCGCATATCCTTCGTTCACTTTCCATTCCTGCATAATTTTATTGCTGTAAGGGATGTGGGAGACCCTACATCCACACCTTAGTCTTTTATTATTGAAATTGATTACAAGATTTATCCATCTATGTATTTAATGCATGTGTTTATATTGGTGAAGGTTTATGTCTTGCATAAATGCTAGTATGTTCCAAGTTTTAGCATTTCCTATTTCCCATAATATATTTTATGCGTTTTGATAGTCAACAAATGTAGAAAAGTAGTCAAAGCAATTCTCAGTTCCGATATGCTGGGAGATAATAGAGAATCTACAGTGGCTTCCTTTTTCTGAGTCTACATTGCTCCTCTTAAAAAGACCATGTTTCTTTCTGTATACACTTAGATAGCTCCTTAATAAAAAAAAAAAAAAAAAAAAAACCCACTGCCACCGACTCAATTCTGACTCGTAGGACCCTATACAACAGAGTAGAACTCCCTCGTAGTGTTTTCACATCTTTCTCCTTCGGAGCGGCTGGTGGGTTAGAACTACTGACCTTTTGGTTAGCAGCGGAGCGCTTAAACCCTGTGCCACCAGAGCTCCTTGTTCCCTAGTGCACAGGCATGTAGTTCAACTGCTATTGGTAGTAGAACAGTGCCCCATCTCTCACTGCTTTCTCCCCTTTTTCCCGTGTCCTTCGGATGAAACCTGCCCCCACTGTCTCATGCTTGATTGGGTTTCCGTACAAGCAGTATCATCATCAGCCACAAAAAAGACGACACTACTTGCTGTGTCTTTGGGATTTTAAGTATAAGACTTGGACTCTGCCTCAAGAAGCTTACAGCCTAGTGGAGAAACCAAAAAACAACTAACCACTTCAAAAATGCCAACCTGCGTCTGAGCCAAGGGACAGACAACACCATGACAGAGTTGGAGGAGAAATACAGACAGTCCTGGCCAAGTGTCAGGGGCTGCAGCAACACTTTCCTTTTCCGGGACATCCTAGAGTGTTCACCTGGTGCTGCACGGCTTGGTCCATAGGATATCCGCTATATCCTCCTCTTTTAAGGGATTGCTTTTGTTGGAGCCCTGGGTGTGCAGTGGTTAAGAACTCAGGTGTTAAACAAAAGGTCAGCAGTTGGAATCCACCAGCCACTCACTGGAAACCCTATGGGGCCGTTCTACTCTGTCCTACTCTGAGCCGGTAATTGACTTGACAGCAATGGGTTTGTGGTTTGGTTTTTGTTGTTTGGTGCTGCCGAGTTGATTTTAACTCATAGTGACCCCATGTGACAGAGTAGAGTTGCCCTATAGGGTTTTCTTCGCTGTAATCTTTACGGGAACAGATCACCAGGTGTTTCCCCTTTGGAGCCAATGGGTGGGTTCAAACTTCCAACTTTTCTCTTAGCGCTTAACCTTTGCATCACCAGGGCTCCTTTATTAAGGGGATATTATCTCTGAGTCACAGAATCTTAGAGCCAGCATGGAGCTCAGAGGTCGTTTAATCCAACCTGCTCATTTTAAAAACTGGCAATCTGATGCCCAAAGATGTTGAGCAGCTTGGCCAAGGTCATGCAGCTAGTTAGTAATGAAATTGGAACCATAAACCATGTCTCCTGATAGCTGGTCCAGTGCTCTTTCTGCTACTCTTCAAATTGATGGCATTTTTAACCATCAGAGCGAATGTTCCTTCCTACCTTCCCCAGAAAGTGCGCCTGTCTGTTCCAGGACTGGGCTTGGCACTGGGGTTCCAGCATGAGCGCATAGGAGGCCATGTTGGGGCATGGGGCAAGTCAAATGGCCATATACATTGACCTCTGAACTGAGACCCTTTTGAAAGTGAAAGGCTCTGATATTAACTATGCATGCGGTGGGGGTAAGCCAGGACTGTGTGCCATGCAGGACATGGGCAACCAGGATGTAGTGAGGGCACAAAGGCGGGAGGGGCCAGTTCTGCTATAGGCGAGGGGTATCCAGTCAGGGAAGGCTTCAAGGAGGAGGCAATGCCAAAGCCAAGTCTTGAAGGTTACTGGTTTTTGGTGTTCACCAGAAAGACAGTGGGGCTGGGCATTCTCAATCTTGGCATGCTTTGGGTGCAGCTGGACAGGCAGCAAGAGCTGACCTGCAGAGGCAGAGCCAGTGGGGATCCTGGAGGACCCGTGTCACCATGTCAACTTTGTCTTTTGTAGGGCATGAGCATTTGATCCTTTAGGCAACAAATATTTGAGCGTCTTCTATGTGGCAAAGGGCCCTGATGGTGCAGCGGTTAAGTGCTTGGCTGCTAACTGAAAGGTTGGCAGTTCAAACCCACCCAGACTATCCACAGGTGAGAGACCTGGTGATCTGCTTCTGTAGATTGGACCCAAGAAAACCTTATGGGGTAGTTCTACTCTGCTACATGGGGTAAATATGAGTCGGAATCAACCTGGCACCCAACAACAGCACTACGCAGTGGGCACTGCTATGGGTGCTGGGAATATTTGGAAGGCGATAGGCAGATCCCAGCTCTGAGAGGCAGCATAATGGTTAGAGCAAAGACCCTGGGGACACACCCTTGAAGGTTACTGGGTTTTTAGTGTTCACAGCCCTTCCACACTATGCAATGACCGTATGACCTTGTGCAAACCATGAAGTTTTCTGGGTTTCAGCTTCCTCACTTATAAAATGGGGTTAAGAATCCTTCTCTCGTTGGTTAAAGGGGCACAACAGCCCAGGGGCAAGGACTAGAAGGCAGGAGGGGACAGGAAGGCTGGTAATAGGGAACCCAAGGTTGAGAAGAGAGAGTGCTGACATGTCATGGGGTTGTTAACCTATGTCATAAAACAATGTGTACTAACTGTTTAATGAGAAACTAGTTTGTCCTATAAATCTTCATCTAAAGTACAATTCAAACAAACAAACAAGATTACAGTCAATAAAGCCCTAAAGAAGGAAGGGTCCCTCTCTTGTAGGATGTTGATAGGAACTAAATGAGTTACTATCCACAGTAATGTAGTAAGTGCTCTATCAGATTTGCCAAATAAAACTGAGCACACAATTGGGGGAACCACAATAAATTATAAGTTCTATGAAGAAAATAAAGAAGGCTTCTCTGAGGAGGTGGCATTGGAGTTGACATTGTATGACAAGGAGAAGCATTCCACGTAGAGGGAATAGCTTGAACAAAGGTCCTCAGTGGGAATGGGCGTTGGTGTATTCCAGCAACAGCAGGCCAGTGTGCCCGAGGCAAAGTGACCAAGTGCGAGGTGAAGTCACAGGTGACCAGGCCAAGACATGCCAGGCCTTGCAGCGAGCTGAGTGTGTACACTCAGGGCAGGAAGAGCCCACGGTGGGCATGGAAGCAGGGGAGTAACAAGGTCAAATTTATGTTTCAGAAAGAACTCTGATACAAAAGCAGATTGTCAGTGAGAAAACTAAGGTGTTCTGTTGATACCCATGAGAGAAGTTGACGAGGTGGCCTAAGGCAGTAAAATAAAAGGGTGTGGAGAGGAGAGAAGAGACAAGAGGTGGAGGAAGACAACTCCACAGGATCTGGTCGCAGATTGGGCCTGTAGGACGTGAGGCGGAGGGAAGGGGTCGTGATTCCAGCTTCTGTCTTAGCTGGCTCTGCTGTGCCATCCTCCGAGACAGGAACTGCAGGGGGAGGAGCAGGGGTCGGGGACAGGGGCTGAGTTCTTGTCTGCACACATTGAATCTGGGGGCTCTGAGACCTCTGCCTTTGGTTCCATGGGATTGGAATGGTGGAGGGCAGTCTGCCATGAAGTCAGACTTCTGAGAATCAACAGCACAGGAGGAAGACCATGGGAGGAGCAAGATGGTGCATGGAAAGTATGTAGAAGAAGGAGGCCAGAATCCCAGGGACCGGGCCTCAGAGACAACAGCACCTGGCCCACTGTCGGTGCCCAGTAACTGAAGAATAAATGGATGGACGAAGTGGTGGGAGAGAAGGAACCTGTGAACACAACTGAGAAGGGCAGGCCAGAGGCAGGAGAGACAGAGGCAAGAACAAGAATTGTCATGGAGGAGAGTGTCAGGGAGCAGGGAGTGGACAAAGGGTAAGGGTAAAGGCCCTGGACAGGGCCATTATGACATCACTGGTGGCCTTTGACTGCAGTGTCAGTAAGGTTGAGGGGTGAGGCAGAAGTCGGAATACAGTGGGCCAAGAAAGAGCGGGAAATAAGAAAAAATGACAAACATTCTCCTTCTTTCAAGGGGCTTGGCTGTGCAGAGAAGAGTAGATTTGGGGCCAGAGCAGAGGGGAGACAGCCGCTGTGGAAACCATGAAGCCAGCACACTTGTGGCAAGCCCGAGTCTTCAGGAAGCTTACTCCACTGGAGGGAGGAGACATACTGGGAGAGAAATGAGCTTGTGTGGGGCCTGTAGGAAGGTGTTAGCAGAAAGGGAGGCCTTGAAAAGAGAACATAGAAATGTGGGAGAAGGGACAAAGCAGGGGTCTCAGTGCGGGAGCAGTTAGGAGAGGGACTGGCCCTGAGATCAGCTTCAGTCTGAGAGGAGACATGTCTTCCTCTGAACCTGGAGGGAGGGTTGCGAGGGCGGTGCACAGAGGTAATTTTGAGGGTGTGGGGGCAGGAGGCTGAGAGAGTTTACATTTGCTAACCCCTGGAATATTCTCAAGGATGGAGAAGGCAGCATAGTTTAAGTAGATTTTGAATTCTACCCCATTTTTCTCTGATAAAAGCTCATTCTAGCCATGTTCTATTATCTTTTTAACTTCCTAATTTCTGTCCACAGTCTGGTATCCTGCAGAGGTGGAGGGAGGAGTGGGTGGGTGGGAAGCAGTGTATGGTTTCAGGAAGCCGACTTCCTGTGCCCGCTGGTCACAGTAAAGGTCAGTGAGGACGCGGGGCAGGCCCAGGCACTGCCCACAGCTGCCCTTCACAGGAAGGAGAGCTTGGAGCCCACAGCAGGCCTCAAGGCGCAAGCGGTCAGACTGACAGGAGTTCCTGCCACCCTCCGCTCAGCCTTTGCCTCTCTCCTCTCAGGCCTTTCTGCAAGGCCTGGTCCTCAGGCCTCAGCTCTTCTCATTTATTGTCAGAACTTCAGATATTCTCTCTGTGGGGGTGATTCCTATGACTACCCCAGCCTTGACCTCCCCTTGCCACCTGGCCAACAACTTCTCTGTTGGAAATTTCCCCCGACTCTCCTGAGAAGGAAGAAGCGTGGTCTCTGTACTAACCTCCCCTTCATACAGGCTTGGGCTATGCCCGCTCCTCTGCCCCACACGTGTGTACCAGGCCTGCCCTAGGAATCCCATGAATTTCCCCAGCACTGCAGCAAATGCCATCCAGTGTTTCAAAATCTCCCATGCGTATGCCTCCTCCCTCCAGTGGAGTAAGCTTCCTGAAGACTGGGGCTGGCCCCATGCTTGCTTCATGGTTTCCTCCACAGCGTCTGTAATAAGGCCTTGACAACCGTTACTTCCTCACTCCTAGATGCTCTTGAAGGATCTTCCTACAAGGGGGGCTTGAGGGCCGCCCAGGCAAACCTGCTGGTCTGTCTCCGCGCCCTGGGCCAGGAAGGAGATGGAATTTGTCAAAGTAACTACTGGGGGAGGCAGGTCCAAGCACAGCAGATTTCTGGAGCCCGGCATCTGAGTGAAGACCGGGATGGGAGTGAAATGATGGCAAAATGAGATGTAGAGTCACTTTGCCAGGAAGGCTCAGCCAGTGGACAATGGAGCTAGAGGGGGAAGGGGAAGCAGGAGGGCCTGAGGAGAAGGAACTTGTGGCAAGTTTGGAGCACAGAATGGGAAGAGATTGGTCACTCGTAGCCCCAAAAAGGCTCTAGGAATAGCAGTATCATGTGCTCAAAGCAGGAGATGGAAAAGGCAGCTCTGGCACCAGTGCCAGGCACCTGGCAGGCAGTGGCTGGAGGCCGGATGACTGGGGGAAGGAAGTGATGATGGTCAGAGGCTAGAGTGAGACAGGACTCAAGGAATGGGAAAAGGAATCCCAATGGGGCAGGGCGAGAGCCGTGTTTGGCAGACAGGGTGGCATGTGGAAGGAGGAGGTCGGTCTGATGGTTTAAGCCTTGCCCTGTGATTGGAAGAGAAGAAACAAAGGCGAGAGAGCATGTGCATTTCTTAGGGGTCTGCATCCAAGCCCTATCCTACTGGTAGGTACCCTAGTCCCTCCCTCGGGGGTCCTTCTGGATGCTCATGAGGGGGAGTAGTATCATTATCCCTTTGTGGAGGCTAAAGGACCCACTCCTCCCCTTCTCTGAAGAAGAAGTGGGGGTGGGAGGTGACAGGCTTGGCCCTGCAGATCCTCTTTTTCAGGATGTTGATTCCCAAGAAGTGATCTTAGGATGTGGGTAAGGTGGAGGTCATTCTTACTTAGCTGGTAGCCTGCTCCTATTGAGCCACGAGCAGCAGGGCCTCAGAGCTTCCTCGCTTTCCATCTGTATGAGTTTCCTATCACTGCTGTAACAAATTACCACAAACTTAGTAGCTTCAGACAACACGAATTTATTCCATTACAGTTCTGGAGGCTAGATGTCTAAAATGGGCCCATGAGGCTATGTTCCTTCTGGAAACTCTAGGGGAGAATTTGTTCTCTTACCTTTTCCAAATCCTAGAGGCTGCCTCCATTCCTTAGCTCATGGCCCCTTCCTCCACCTTCAAAGCCAGCAGTGCAGCATCTTCCCTTCTCTCCTATCTCCTGCCTCCCATAAGAAAACCTGTGATGACACTGGACCCACCTGGATAATCCTGGATCATCTCCTATCCCAGGATCCTTAATCATGGTGTAAAAAGATCCTTTTGCCATGTTAGGTAACATATTCACAGGTTATGGGGATTAGGACGTGGACATCTTTGTGGGGACCGTAATTCTGTCTACCACACTGCCTGTCCCAAAGCTGGTCCTCCCCCTACACACACACAGACAGTTCTAGGAGTCATTCCCACCACATACACACATGCACATATGTGCACACACACACGCTCTTCCATTAAATTCCTCTCTGCTTCGGTTAGCCGAAATCAGTTTCTGTTGCTTGCAATCAAGAGCTCTGACTAATCAGAGTTCGTTCCCGTTGATTAGGAGTTGAGGATGCTGTCAGATCCCTCTGGAGGTGTGGATTCTGTGGAAGAGTGCAGAAGAACCATCTACTTAGAGTTTCCTATGTGCCAGATGGAGCCCTGGTGGTACAGTGGCTAAGTGCTCAGCTACTAACCAAAAGGTTAGCAGTTTGAATCCACCAGCCGATCCTTGGAAACCCTATGGAGCAGTTCTACTGTGTCCCATAGTGTTGCTAAGAGTCAGAATCGACTCAACAGCAGTGGGTTTGGTTTGGTCGTGGTGTGTGCCAGATGGAACCTTGGTGGCACAGTGGTTAAGCGCTCAGCTGCTAAATGAAAGATCTGCAGCTCAAACCTACCAGCCGTTCCACAGGAGAAAGACATGGCAGTCTGCTTCTATAAAGATTTACAGCCTTAGAAACCCTACGGAGAAGTTCTACTTTGTCCTATAGGGTCACTGTGAATCGGAATTCACGCCACGGCAACAGATTTGGTTTTCGTGTGTCTCAGATTTTGTACAGGGGATTCGAAGACAAATATGACAGTTCCTTGCCTTAATGCAAACGAGTATGTTTTAGAGTTCACCCAAAAGCAAACTCTGAGATGAGGATTCAATGCAAATAGTTTATTTGGGAAGTGGTTCCAGGAAATACTAATAGGAGTGTGGGGAAGGAGACAAGGAAAGGAAGAAAGCCCACAAAGAGTATATTATCCAGCAAGCTACTGCAGTAGGAACTGCTGGGAGACAGTGTTGAACAGGCCTCTGCATTTTCATTTATCCATCAGCTCCCATCTGTCATTGGGTGGGAGCTTCTTCTGGGGGCTGTCAACTCCCTGGCAATGTCACTGCCCCATACATGTGCAGAGTGGGCGCCAGTGGCCCGAGCATCCCTGAGACAAGCACAGAAAGGGGACTGTTGAAGGGCCAGGGGCAAGGCACCATGTCCGGTGCTATGGGTGCTGTAAAATTTCTATAGGTACTAGGAGAGAACTTGGAGGAAAAAAAAAAGAATGGTCAGTTCCAGGAGAGAATAATGCTGTCAGACTTGAGCAGCCTTGAGGGATGATGGGCTTTGAGCTTGAACTTGCAGGTATGGTAAAGGTAGGACAGCTGGCAAGAATTCAAAAGGGCAAAAGTCCGCCCTGCCCCCCCGCCCCGGAGCGAGCTGGCCTGGGGGCAGGTAGGTCTGCTACGCTATCGTGGAGAGTCAAGAGGGAAGGAGGCCAGTGGTGCGCTTTAAACCACTTGCTTTTATTGAGTGTCCAACCCAGTGCCAGCCCTTTACACTGACTCCTCGAATCCCCAGTGAGGACCCCCTGTGAGGAAGATGCAATTACCACCCCTCTCCCCACCTGTAGACTGAGGGTAAAGTACCACAAGGTTAAGGGCGTTGCCCAGGGTCATGCGGCTTGGACAAGGCAGAACTAGTTTTGAAGCCCAGCAGCAGAACCGTCAAGGGCTTCGTCCCTCACTGAGGTGCCAGCTGTTCTGACCTTGGCCCGCGTTCCGACTTCCATTCCAAGCCACACTGGCCTCTTCAGTGTCCCTCCTGCCGGCCAAACACGCTCCCATTCCAGGGATTTGTATATACTGTATTATATCATACCCCCAAAAAACCCAAACCCATTGCCGTGGAGTCAATTCTGACTCATAGCAACCCTATAGGACAGACTAGAGCTGCCCCATAGGGTTTCCAAGGATCGGCTGGTGGATTCACACTGCCGACCTTTTGGTTAGAAGCTGAGCTCTTAACCACTGTGCCACCAGGGCTTCATTCCACCATACAGTAGATGATATATACATTTGGGTAGTACAAAATGGCATAAGAAACAGTCCCTGCCTTCCAGGAGGATACACTGCATCAATTACATTTTCCCACCAGAAGAGAGCTCCCTGTTTTTTTCTCCCTGTTGTGTCCCCCAAAGCACACAGTGTTGTTGTTAGGTGCTGTTGAGTCAATTCCAATTCATAGCAACCCCACGTGACAGAGCAGAACTACTCTCTAGGGTTTTCTTAGCTGTAATCTTTACAGAAGTGCGTCGTTAACTCTTTGTCCCACAGAGTCACTGTGTGGGTTTGAACCGCCAACATTTTGGTTAGCAGTTGAGTACTTAACCATTGCACCACCAGAGCGCCTTAAGCACATAATAGGCATTCAAAAATATTCAATTAATATGAAATTAAGTTCTAATCCTGGGTATATAAACCCAAAACCAAACCCGTTGCCATCAAGTCAATTCCAGCTTATAATGACCCTACAGGACAAAGCAGAATTGCCCTATAGGGTTTCCAAGACTATACTCTTTACAGGAGCAGACTGCCACATCTTCTGCCCATGGCGCAGCTGGTGGCTTTGAACCACAGACCTTTTGGTTAGCAGTCTAACGCTTAACCACTGCACCACCAGGGCTACCTCCTAGGCATGTATATACCCAAGAGAAGTTAAACATGTCCACACAAAAAATTGTACATAACACCATCATTCATAATAACCAAAGAGCAGAAACAACCCAAATGTCCAACTGAGAAGTGGATAAAAAGAATATGCTGTGATCACATAATGGAATATAGTTCAGAAATGTAATGGAATGACGTACTGATTCATGCTACAACACACATGATCTTGAAGACATTGTACTAAATGAAAGAAGCCAAACACAAAAGGCCACACATTGGATGATTTTATTTATGTGAAATTTCCAGGATAGGCAAAGCTATAGAAGGTAGATTAGGGGTTGCCTAGGGGTTGGCAGGTAGGGGATGGTCAGTGACTGCTTATGGTATAGGTATGGGATTTCTTTTTGGAGTGTTGAAATGTTCTAAATTAAATAGGGGTAATAGATGCACAACTGTGAATATACTAGAAATCACTGGCTGTACACTTCATGTGGGTGAATTTTGTGGTGTGGGAAATATATCTTAATAAAGCTGTAAAAAATAGGAAATGTAGTAAGACAAAGAGTGAAAGCATCTTTACTGCTTCTCTTCTACCTCCTACTTCACTGCATAGTGCCTGGGGTCTTAAAAGCAGCTATCCAAGGCACAACAATTGGTCTCTATTTGCCTGGAGCAACAGATGAAGAAGGAGAGTCAGGAATAGGAGGAGGAGATGGAATGTGCTGCTAATTGCCTCCATGAACAATTGCCTCCTTTGCCATGAGACCAGAAGAAATGGATGGCTCCTGGCTACCATCTGGAAACCCTGGTGGCATAGTAGTTAAGAGCTATGGCTGCTAACCAAAAGGTCGGCAGTTCGAATCCACCAGGAGCCCCTTGGAAACTCGTGGGGCAGTTCTATTCTGTCCTATAGGGTTGCTGTGAGTCAGAATTGACTCAGCGGCAATGGGTTTGGTTTTTGGCTACCATTACTGAACATTTGGATCAAAGATTCTATAGAAGAATCCTGATCAAAAGGGGGAAAATGTAGAACAGAATTTCAAATTCTCAAGGACTCCAGACTTTCTGGAGCCTTGGAGGCTAGATGAACCCTCGGAAATATTGCCCTGAGATAACCTTTAAGCCTTAAACCAAAAATATCTGCTGAAGTCTTAAAACCAAACAACAGTTTAGTTTAACTAGTAAAAAGAAAAAAGTCTATCTTGAGCATTATTAAGATCTGTCTATATGGGATCAAATTGGCAACAGTAACTTGAAAGATTAGATAGGAACCTTAGGGGGCAGTGAGCTTATGTTAATGGGGGAGGAACAAATCAGAAAAAGAGGGTGAGAATGGTTGCACAACTCAAAAAATGTAATCAATGTCACTGAATTGTACACGTAGAAACTGTCAAGTTGCTGTATGTTTTGCTGTGTATATTCTCAATGACAACAAAATAAATAAAACAAAAAATAATGTGAAAGCATCAGAGTGCAATGTTAAGAACTTGTGAGTTCAGGATGGAGAGATTTGGGTTCTAGCTCTGAGTCCTCCCCAGGAGCCACATGGCCAGACAGGGGCAGGAATGAGAGCCTTGGGTTCACCACAGGCTCTAAAGCATACATCCCCTTTCTGGCCACGAGCCCTTGGGAAAACCATCTTCCTCATCTTTGTTTTCTCCAACTGTGAAATAGGGATAATAAAAATGCCTCCCTCGAAAGGTTGTTGGCAGGATAATTGTCCCAAACTACAGATGAGAAAACTGAGTCTCAGAGCCTGCATGAGCCATACTGGAGCCTGGATTTGAACCCCAGGCCATTTGAGTTTCCCCACGAGAGCTCCAGGAGGGCAGGGACTTCGGTTTGTTCACTGCCGTATTCCCAGTGCCCAGAATGATGCCAGCATATGATGTGTGTAGTGGGGTGAACGGTGACCTTCCAAGTTCATTTTCACCCAGAACCTCAGAACGTGACCTTATTTGGAGATACGGTCCTTGCAGGTATAATTAGTTAAGATGAGATCATACTGGATTTGTTGTTGTTGTTAGGTGCCGTTGGCTCTGACTCATAGCAACCCTATATACAACAGAATGAAACACTGCTGGGTCCTGCACCATCCTCACAATTCTTGTCTGAGCCCATTGTTGCAGCCACTGCGTCAATCCATCTGTTTCGTGTCTTCCTTTTTTTCACTGACCCCCTACTTTACCCAGCGTGGTGTCTTTCTCCAGGGAACAGTCCCTCCTGATAACATGTCCAAAGTATGCCAGATGAAGTCTTACCATCCTAGAGTCCAAGGAGCATTCTAGTTTTACTTCTTCCAAGACAGATTTGTTTGTTCTTCTGGCAGTCCATGTTGTATTCAATTTTCTTTTTTTTAAACTTTTATTGAGCTTAAAGTGAACGTTTACAAATCAAGTCAGCCTGTCACATATAAGTTTATATACACCTTACTCCATACTCCCACTTGCTCTCCCCCTAATGAGTCAGCCCTTCCAGTCTCTCCTTTTGTGACAATTTTGCCAGCTTCCAACCCTCTCTATCCTCCCCTCCTCCCTCCAGACAGGAGGTGCCAACACAGTCTCAAGTGTCCACCTGATACAAGTAGCTCACTCTTCATCAGCATCTCTCTCCTACCCACTGTCCAGTCCCTTCCATGTCTGACGAGTTGTCTTCGGGAAGGGTTCCTGTCCTGGGCCAACAGAAGGTTTGGGGACCATGACTGCCAGATTCCTCTAGTCTCAGTCAGACCATTAAGCATGGTCTTTCTGTGAGAATTTGGGGTCTGCATCCCACTGATCTCCTGCTCCCTCAGGGGTTCTCTGTTGTGCTCCCTGTCAGGGCAGTCATTGGTTGTGGCCGGGCACCAACTAGTTCTTCTGGTCTCAGGATGATGTAAGTCTCTGGTTCCTGTGGCCCTTTCTGTATCTTGGGCTCATAGTTATCGTGTGACCTTGGTGTTCTTCATTCTCCTTTGATCCAGGTGGGTTGAGACCAATTGATACATCTCAGATGGCCGCTTGTTAGCATTTAAGACCCCAGATGCCACATTTCAAAGTGGGATGCAGAATGTTTTCATAATAGAACTATTTTGCCAATTGACTTAGAAGTCCCCTTAAACCATGGTCCCCAAACCCCCGCCCTTGCTCCGCTGACCTTTGACGCATTCAGTTTCTCCTGGAAACTTCTTTGCTTTTGGTCCAGTCCAGTTGAGCTGACCTTCCATGTATTGAGTATTGTCCCTCCCTTCACCTAAAGCAGTTCTTATCTACTAATTAATCAGTAAAAAACCCTCTCCCACCCTCCCTCCCTCCCCTCTCGTAACCACAAAAGAATGTGTTCTTCTCAGTTTATACTATTTCTCAAGATCTTGTAATAGTGGTCTTATACAATATTTGTCCTTTTGCCTCTGAGTAATTTCGCTCAGCATAATGCCTTCCAGGTTCTTCCATGTTATGAAATGTTTCAGAGATTCGTCACTGTTCTTTATCGATGCGTAGTATTCCATTGTGTGAATATACCACAATTTATTTATCTATTCATCCGTTGATGGACACCTTGGTTGCTTCCAGCTTTTTGCTATTGTAAACAGAGCTGCAATAAACGTGGGTGTGCATATATCTGTTTGTGTGAAGGCTCTTATTTCTCTAGGGTATATTCCGAGGAGTGGGATTTCTGGGTTGTATGGTAGTTTTATTTCTAACTTTTTAAGATAACGCCAGATAGATTTCCAAAGTGGTTGTACCATTTTACATTCCCACCAGCAGTGTATAAGAGTTCCAATCTCTCCGCAGCCTCTCCAACATTTATTATTTTGTGTTTTTTGGATTAATGCCAGCCTTGTTGGAGTGAGATGGAATCTCATCGTAGTTTTAATTGGCATTTCTCTAATGGCTAATGATCGAGAATATTTTCTCATGTATCTGTTAGCTGCCTGAATATCTTCTTTAGTGAAGTGAGTGTTCATATCCTTTGCCCACTTCTTGATTGGGTTGTTTGTCTTTTTGTGATTGAGTTTTGACAGAATCATATAGATTTTAGAGATCAGGCGCTGGTCGGAGATGTCATAGCTGAAATGTATTCAATTTTCTTCACCAACGTCACAATTCAAAGGCATCACTTCTCTGGTCTTCCAACTTTGGCGTGCATATGAGGCAATTGAAAATACCATGGCTTGGGTCAAGTGCACCCTACTCCTTAAAGTGACATCTTTGCTTTTTAACACTTTAAAGAGGTCTTTTGCAGCAGATTTGACAAATGCAACAGACTGGAAGAGATCCATAGTTGTGCCCATTCCAAAGAAAGGTGATCCAACAGAATGAGGGAATTATTGAGCAATATCATTAATACTGTTCGAACAGAACAAGGGGATACTTCATGGTTTAAGGACAAGAAAGGCGTGCATCAGGGTTGTATCCTTTCACCATACCTGTTCAAACTGTATGCTGAGCAAATAATCCCACGAGCTGGAGTATATGAAAAAGAATGGGGTATTAGGATTGGAGGAGGACTCATTAACAATCTGCGATATGCAGATGACACCACCTTGCTTGCTGAAAGTGAAGAGGACTTGAAGCACTTACTGATGAAGATCAAAGACCACAGCCTTCAGTATGGATTACACCTCAACATAAAGAAAACAAAAATAGTCACAACTGGACCAATAAGCAACATCATGATAAGCGGATAAAAGACTGAAGTTGTTAAGAATTTCATTTTACCTGGATCCACAATCAACACCCACGGAAGCAGCAGTCATGAAATCAAAAGACACATTACACTGGGCAAATTGGCTGCAAGAAACCTCTTTAAAGTGCTGAAAAGCAGAGATGTCACCTTGAGGACTAAGAAGCTCCTGACCCAAGCCATGGTGTTTTCAGTCACCTCATAGGCATGTGAAAGCTGGACAATGAATAAGGAAGACCGAAGAAGAATTAATGCCTTTGAATTGTGGTGTTGGTCGAGAATATTGACTATACCACAAACTGCCAAAAGAACAAACAAATCTGTCTTGGAAGAAGTACAACCAGAATGCTCCTTAGAAGCAAGGATGGCGAGACTACTTTGGACATGTTGTGGGGAGGGATTAGTCCCTGGAGAAGGACATCATGCTTGGTTAAGTAGAGGGTCAGTGAAAAAGAGAAAGGCCTTCGACGGGATGGATTGACACAGTAGCTGCAAGAGTGGGCTCGAGCATAACAAGGATTGTGAGGATGGTGTAGGACCGGGCAGTGTTCCGTTCCGTTGTGCATAGGGTCACTGTGAGTCGGAACTGACTTGACGGCACCTGACAACAACAACAACATCATTAATATCACACACAATTAAACTTTTTGGTGAGGAAAATTAAAACATGGCTGCAGCAGTATGTCAGTCAACAGGAAACTTCCAGAAACTCAAGCCAGATTCAGAAGAGGATGTGGAATGAGGGATATCATTGCTGATGTCAGATGGCTCTTGGCTAAAAGAATACTAGAAAGATGTTTACCTGTGTTTTATTGACTATGCTAAGGCATTCGACTGTGTGGATCATAACAAATTATGGATAACATTTTTTTTTTTTTTTTTTTGCAAAGAATGGGAATTCCGGAACGCTTAATTGTGCTCCTGAGGATCCTGTACCTAGACCAAGAGGCAGTCTTTCAAACGGAACAAGGAGACACTGTGTGATTTAAATTCAGGAAAGGTGTGTGTCAAAGTTGTATCCTTTCACCATACTTATTCAGTCTGTATGCTGATCGTATAATCTGAGAAGCTGGACTATATGAAGAAGAATGGGCCATCAGGATTGGAGGAAGACCCATTAACAACCTGTGTTATGCAGATGACACAACCTTGCTTGCTGAAAGCAAATGGGCCTTGAAGTACTCACTGTTGAAGATCAAAGCCTAGAGCCTTCAGCATGGATTATACCTCAATGTAAAACAACAATCCTCACCACTGGACTAATAAGCAACATCCATAAAGATTAAACCCAAACCAAACCAACTCATAGTAACCCTATGAACAGAACCTTGGAATCCCTAGGGAGCAGTTCTACTCTATCCTGTAGGGTTGCTAGGAGTCGGAATCAACTTGATGTCAATGGGTCCGTTTTTTCTTTTTTAATCCAGTGACTAGTATTATAACAGGAGAAGAGGACATGCAGAGAGACACGCTGGACGACGACAGCAGTGTGAAGACGGAGGTGGAGATTGGAGTGACGCAACCATAAGCCGAGGAACACCTGGGGCCACCAGAAACTGGAAGAGGCGAGAAAGAATCCTCACCTAAGCCTTCAGAGGAACGTGCTGACACCTTGATTTTGGACTGCTGGCCTCCAGCACTTTGAGAGAATAAATCTCTGCAGTAGTAAGTCACCTGGTTTGTAGTACTTTGTTACAGAAACCCTAGGGAACTTGTTGGATATCTGTATCAAATGACCATATCTGATTCTAGAGGGCTTTCGATGCCTCCCCACCTCTCCAGAAGCTTCCAGTTGGGGTGGGTACATTCCTCTGGCCACAGGAAAACAAGGCTAACTATCCACGGAAGGAGTTCCTGGGGGGCCACCGGCTGCTCCCATGTCTGCGGAGGGGCTCCCCCAGGAGGTGCACTTGAAGGATGGAGGGCATGGGTGGAGCGCAGGCGCACAGGGTCACAGGTGGGGCCTGCAGGGTCAGGGGGGAAGGGCACGGCCGCAGGTGAGATGTAGCCACAAGGTGAGACATAGGGACCAAGGTAGGAGTCACTGTCAGTCAGGCACTCGCGGGGTCTAGGGGTTTTCAAAGAGCAGGAAGATGTGGCCCCCTCCTCTCTAGCAGCGCTACAGCCCAGTGGAGGAGATCCAAAAGGCTGCAGCAAATGGCAGAAGGAGGTGACAGCTGTGGTGCAGGGCGTGCCAGCAGTCTGGGAGTCAAGAAGGGACCTAGGAAGCAGAGAGGGCAGTGGGTCCGGAATCTTCTGTTGAAAGGCAGGCCCTGCCTCCTCCCGCATCCTCATCTCCCATACATAGCACAGAATCCTGTCTTCTGTCCACTGGCTCCCATCTACCAGTGACCAGGGTCCACCTGCTGGCCCCTCAAACACACACCCCCGCCTGCCCCTCAAGCTCTCCTCTGCTGGTCCCTCGCGTTCTTCCTCCTTGCAAGGTTCTAGAGGTCAAAGTTAACAGAAGCGGGTGATATGCTCCATTTGTCTCCTCATCAGCTGAAAAGTGTGCCGTTCCACGCCCGACCCCACCCCGCCCCACCCTACCCCACCCCACCCCACCTCACCCCACCCCAGCCCACCCCACCCCACCGGATGTAGGTGGTCATGGTTCTTTCTGGCTCTGACCATGTTGCAGACAAGACAGTGCACTTTCAGACCGCACCAGTGGTGATGTGCTCTCCCAGGCCAACCTGGGGCTCCGGTGCTTGGTGCTTAAGGTAAGTCTGGTGATGGCGATCCCTCTGGACCGGCCCTGCACCCTGCCCAGCTTTAGCTGTGCTGGGGTGGCACGTTGCCTCTGGGTGCAGAGGTGAGGTACAGGATAAAGGCGCTATTTGGTGCAGGATACGTGCTCTCGAGCGACTGTGGAACGCTGGTCTGTAAGCCTTGCTTCTGCCTCAGGATTCTCCACAGTGGACGTGAGGCCAGATTGTTCAAGTCAAGCTCTGATCACGTCAGTAGGCTAACGGGCCTGTTTTTTCACCCCCTCAGAGATGACGCCAGGGTGGGCCTTGGTTTACAGGGGTTGCAGGGAAAAGTGGGCAGGCCCAGAGGGGGCCCTGCTGTGAGGGGCCTACTCCTTGTCCAAGGACCCACGGACCCCCAGCTGCTCACAGGGGAGGATCCCAGTAGCCTCCCCTGCAGCCAGGGAGCTGGGGCCCATCCTGCCTTCTCCACGGAAGAGGGGAGGGAGCTGGGCAGGGACAGCGGGCAGTGGGACCTCTGGGAACAGAGAGGCTTGTGCGTCTGGAGCAGGAGGTTCTAGAGAGCAGTTGAGGGGCAGGGACTTGGTCTTCATCCTTAGGTGAACCAGTTCTCAGCCTGAGCGGTGGGTCCGCAGGTCTGTCTTCCATCTCTGCTCCACCCTCAGTCCAGCTGTGAAAATTCTCCAGCATCCTTCAGCCTGCCTCAGCCCGCAGTCTCTCCCTCATCCCCGCCACGACCTAGCCTTCTGCGACCCAGTCCCAGCCCAGTGAGGCTGACTGGAGAGAACCTCAGCCAGAGGCTTTGGGAGGCCAGGGGCCAGGTAAGTGGAGGACTCAGGGCCCCTTCTGCCTGGTGGATAGCTGTGCCTCAAGTCCCCGCAGGTGCCCAGCGGCACCACCACATGGGCTCTGCAGTCCCCGCCTGGCACAGGCAGGATTTAATACCCACCCTAATCTCCTGCTGGTGAGGCCAGTTTAGGGGTTTAGGGTGGGAAGAGAGCCCTGGGAGCTGCATGAACAAGGAAGAGTGTTCGGCCCCTCAAAACCAGGGTCACTTAGTGGATTGTTGGTGCAGGAGCGGCACTGTGCCCCAGGGCTCTGAATGAGGTTGGAACGAACCCAAACCAAACCAAATCCGTTTTGTCCATTCCGACTCATAGCGACTCTATAGGACAGAACAGAACTGCCCCATAGGGTTTCCAAGGAGTGGCTGGTGGATTGGAACTGCTGCTCTTTTGCTTAGCAGCCAAGCTCTTAACCACTGTGCCACCAGGGCTCTCCTGCTTAATTCTGGTTTGAGACTGTGTTTGGGTAATTTACTGAGCTGATCCGGCTTCCCAGGCTTATTGGGCTAAGGGAACTTGGGCTAAGGTGCACCAGGAGGGAAAAAGTGCGAGCAAACTCTTCAGGGGCGTTTTACATCTCTATTGTCAGACGCCTACTTGTTTAAACCTCAGGCAGTCTCCCCTGTTAGTGTCAACTGTTGAGCTCATTGACAGACTGGTGCTGAACTTGAATTTCACGAGTAGATGTGAATTTCACCTGTCCTATCTGCTCACCTGGAATGGGGCAGTTTATCTGCTCACCTGGAATGGGGCAGTTTAGGTCCTCCAGAGCCAATGAGCATCTGCTGAGCACTGTTCTGAGCTGTGACAGTCATCATGTATCTGGGACCTACCCTCAGCTGATTTCCCATCTGGACACCTGTCACAGGCGCCTCTGGGGGCCCGCCCAGCCAGGCGGTGCAGTGGGGCCCGGAAAAGGAGCTCAAGTGTTCAGCTCTGGTGATTAGGGCTCTCAGTGCTAAGGAGATTATGGGGCCCCACCCTTGCCCAAAAGGAGCCCTGGTGGCGAAAACCGTTAGGGACTCAACTGCTAACCGGAAGGTTGGTGGTTTGAACTCACCCAGCGGCTCCATGGGAGAAAGACCTGGTGATCTGCTTCTGTAAAGATTATAGCTCAGAAAACCCTGTAAACCGAAGAACCATTGCTGTTGAGTCGATTCTGACTAATAGCGACCCTATAGGACAGAGTAGAACTGCCGCATAGGTTTTCCAAGGAGTGGCTGGTGGATTTGAACTGCCGGCCATTTGGTTAGCAGCCAAACTTTTAACCACTGTGCCACTAGAACTCTAGAAAACCCTATGGGGCAGTTCTACTCTGTCACATGGGGTCACTATAGTCAGAATCAACTCAATGGCAACTAACAGCCACCACCCTTCGTCAGGTAAGCACAACAGAAAAACAGAACTAACTACACGAAGTGCTGGGACGTACAACCACCTCCAAAGACTTCTCATGGTGATGACCTTGATTAGCTTTTTAAAATAACCCTTTTATTTGAGAACTTCAGGGTAGGACTGTGCTCAATAGGGTTTTCATGGCTGTGATCTTTTAGAAGCAGGTTGCCATGCCTTTCTTCCGAGGCACCTCTGGGTGAGTTTAAACTGCCAGCCTTTCTGGCAGTGGCTTTGGAGTTGCACTGAGCTGACCTCGACTTGTGACCCTGGGTCGCTATGAGCTGAAATCGACTTGACGGCACCTTTTTTTTTTTTTTTTTTCCAGATAAGAATGATACTCACCCAACGTCTGGGGTCTTAAAAGCCTGTGAGCAGCCATCTAAGATACTCCATTGGTCTCACCCCTTCGAGAGCAAGGGAGAATGAAGAAAACTAAAGATATAATGGAAAGATTAGTCCCAAGGACGAATAGACCGCAGCTACCACAGCCTGCGCCAGACTGAGTGCAGTACAACTAGGTGGTGCCTGGCTACCACCACTGACTGCTCTGACAGGGATCATATAATACAGGGCCCCAGATGGGGCTGGAGAGAAATGTAGAGTAAAATTCGAATGCACAAAAAAAAAGACCAGACTTACTGGCCTGACAGAGACTAGAGAAACCCTGAGAGTATGGCCCCAGAACGCCCTTTTAGCTCAGTAACAAGTCACTCCTGAGGTCTCCCGGTCAGCTGAAGATAAGACAGGCCCATAAAATAAAATGAGACTAAAGGGTCACACCAGCCCAGGGGCAAGGAGTAGAAGGTAGGAGGGGACAGGAAAGCTGGTAATAGGGAACTCAGGGTCAAGAAAGGAGAGTCATGGGGTTGTTAACTAATGTCATAAAACAATCTGTGTACTGTTTAATGAGAAACTAGTTTATTCTATAAACCCTCTTCTAAAGCACAATAAGAAAAAAAAATGATACTCACCTAAATGAAATCTAGTATTCTGTGTTGGATCCTGGGATAAGAAAAGGACATTTAGTGAAAAAAAACTGGTAAAATCTGAATAAAGTCTGGAGTGAAATTCACGGCATTAATGTTAATTTCCTTGTTTTGGTAAGTGGATGTTAACATTAGGGGAAGCTGGGTGAAGGGTATTTGGGGAGTCTGTATACTGTTTTTGTAATTCTTGTCTAAATCTAAAATTATTCCAAAATAACATTTTTAAAAATAATATTCACAAATCGTACAGAATATGGGAAAGTTTTGGCTAAGATATTAAGGGAAAAAAGCAAAGTTCAAAATTGCATAACAGTGTGATTGCAATTATGCAGAAAATTTATTTCATAGGAAAAAAGACAAAAAGAAAATATGCAAATTATCAACAGTTGTTGCTTGGAACCATGAAACTGAGAGTAATTTAAATCCTTTCTTTTTTTTTTTAACGTTTCCCAATTTTTCCTTGATATGGGATCTGAACTAGTCAGGGCTCTTAAGAGGCTGCAAACATCAGAAGGGGCTGGTTAACTTCCGGACAAAAGGAATTTAGGGAAAAGTCAGGGATTCAGGCCCCCAAAATGGGCAGGGCAAAGGGAGGGTGGCAGCAAGCCCACGCAGCCCAGGCCACAGGGCCGCCACCTGCATCCACTGCCCTGCTTGTATGACTTTGGGGGCCAGGTTCAAATTCTAGATCTTGGATAAGTTTTTTTTTTGCTTATTTTATGTATTTATTATTATTGTACTTTAGATGAAGGTTTACAGAATAAACTAGTTTCTCATTAAAGAGTTAGTACACATATTGTTTTATGACATTAGTTAACAACCTCACCAAATGTCAACACTCTTCCTTCTTGACCTTGGATTTCCTATGACCAGCTTTCCTGTCCCCTCCTGCCTTCTACTCCTTGCCCCTGGGCTGGTGTGACCGTTTAGTCCCTTTTCGTTTTATGGGCCTGTCTAATCTTTGGCTGAAGGGTGAACCTTGGGAGTAACTTCATTTCTGAGCTAAAAGGGCATCCAGGGGCCATACTCTCAGGGTTTCTCTAATCTCTGTCAGGCCAGTAAGTCTGGTCTTTTTTTGTGAGTTAGAATTTTGTTCTACATTTTTCTCCAGCTCTGTCCGGGACCCTCTACTGCGATCCCTGTCAGAGCAGTCAGTGGCGGTAGCCGGGCACCATCTAGCTGTGCTGGACTCAGTCTGGTGGAGGCTGTGGTAGTTGTGGTCCATTAGTCCTTTGGACTAATCTTTCCCTTGTGTCTTTAGTTTCCTTCATTCTCCCTTGCTCTTAGAAGGGTGAGACCAGTGGAGTATCTTAGATGGTTGCTCACAGGCTTTTAAGACCCCAGATGCTACTCATCAAAGTAGAATGTAGAACATTTTCTTAATAAACCTATGTTATGGCAATTGACCTAGATGTTCCCTGAGACCATGGTCCCCATAACCCTCAGCCCAGCAATTCGGTCCCTCAGGGAGTTTGGATGTCTATGGAGTTTCCATGACCTGGACAATTTTCTTAACCTCTCCGCCCCCTCAGTTTCCTCATCCGTACAGTGGGGCTGCTGTGACTGAACCTTCCTTATAGGGTTCCTATAAGGATTGTTGTTGATTTTGTTATTGTGACTTAGAAGACCCCATGTATTAGAGAGTAGAATTGCTCCATAGGGTTTTCTTGGCCATGAACCTACGAGACGGTTCTACTCTGTCGCATGGAACTTCTATGAGTCGAAATCGACTCCAGGGCACCCAACAACAACAACAATAGTCTTTATGGAAGCAGATTCCCAGGCCTGTTTCTTCTGTGGTGCTGCTGGGTAGGTTCAAATCCCCGACATTTTGGTTACCAGCCCAGCTCAAAACGTTTGTACCACCAGGGACCTTGGCTATAAGGACTGAAGGAGTAAACATTAGAAGTGTCTGGCAGGTTCCATAAACCCATTGCTGTCGAGTGGATTCTGACTCATAGTGACCCTGTAGAGCAGGGCAGAACTGCCCCATGGGTTATCCAAGGCTGCAATCTTTATGGAAGGAGACTGCCACATCTTTCTCTCACAGAGTGGCTGCTGGGTTCAAACCGCCGACCCTTCGGTTAGCAGTCGAGAGTGTGCCACCAGGGCTCTGGCTCATAGTCAGCTCTATATACGTGTTAAAGAAAAAAAAAATGCTGCCACTATCACTGGACTGGATTTACACACTGATTTGCGTCTCTTGCCCCAGATTCAGAGTCCTGATGGGGATGGGGTGGGGTCGATGTTGGTGACGTCCTAGCTGCTGGATTAGGAGAGTGGGGTCTGGAGGGCTGCCTCCCTGCTAGGCTGCAGGAGGACAGTCCAGGGACCGGGGGTCCACGTGTCAAACTGGAGGTACTTTTGTAGTAAGGGCTCCATAATTGGGGGTTGAATGAATGACCAGGCAACCAAAACAAACACAGCAAAGGCTACAACAAATGCCCTCATTTACTGGGGAGGAGATCCCAGGATGCAGGAATGAAGGGGCAGGGAGAAGGAGATGGGAAAGAGGAGAAGCGGTGTGTCCATGAAGGGGGCTCGCTGCTGGAGGCCGGGCTATCATGGCCACTCCTATCCCCAGTGGTCAGGGTAGCCCCCAGGGTATAGAGTCCCTCGAACTCCCAGGCTATGTGCCTGGAAGTGGGGCCGTAGGTGGATCTCGGGAGGGATGGTGACAACAGTGCTCTTCACCTGGCCATGTTTTTTTATTTGGGGGAGGAGTTGAGGTGGGAGGTGAAGAGCTGGAGGGCCTGGGGTGTTTAATGTGGCTGGGCTGGGCCTGACAGCAGCCCCCAGGAGGCAGCTTTCTAGCAAGAGGGAGCACCAGAGAGGAGAGTTCACGGCTCATCCCCCCCATCACAGGGCCTGGTCTCCCCGTAGTGCAGCGAAAGGAAGAGCCACCAACAGGTTGTCCTTGCTCCTGGGCTGGGGTGGTTGCCACAGACCCCGCTTGGGGTCACAGAGAAGCTTGTTCTCCAGCAGGCAGATCAGCAGGCAGTGTGCTTGTCTGCAAGGCCCCTAAAACCCTTTTCTCCCCTCTCTCCTCCCCCTGCCAGCCTCCCCCCTGCCCCAGAGTTCTGGCCACACAGGCATGTCCCATGGTGCCCATTTTCTGGGAGTATCCCCTTAGGGTCCCCCGATGCCCAAGTATTTTGATCATCTCCCTGAATTATGATACAAATTCGGTGGCGTGGGGGAGGGGGCATCAGGGGAAAGGAGGGCAGGGGCCTCCCACTTAGGCATCCCACCTGTAGAGCAGCACAGAGAAAACTGTCAGCCTGGGTTACTCAGAGCTCACTAGGCACCTGGCCCACTGGGGGTGGGGTGGGCTGGGGGGCGATATTTCCTTTGATCTCACCAGTCCAGCGAACAAGAGACCTGAACCTCCACTTCAGTCACTTGGCTATAATCAGGTGAGTTTTGGTAAGTTCGGGATCAGGTTTCAAACCTGGGTCTCTCTGACCCTAGAACCAAAGTTCATTCCCAAAACCAGTTGCTGTGGGGTCAATTCCAACTCGTGGAGACCCCATGCATGTCAGAGTAGAACTGTGCTCTGCCATAAGGTTTTCAATGGCTGATTTCTCAGATGCAGATTGCCAGGCCTTTATTTTGAGGCGCCTCTGGGTGGATTTTTTTTTTTTTTCTGGGTGGATGCAAATAGTCAACCTTTCCCTTAGCATTTGAGTGTGTTAACCTTTTATACCACCCAGGGACTCTCTGAAACGGACTCAGGACAGCACGATTCCCCTGCTGGGTCTGCCCAGACTGGCCACTCTGGGCCTTGGTTTGTCTTCAGTAAAATGTTGGGTGGGCTCGGTTCAGTGGGTGGAGTTCCAGGCAGGGAGGTTGGGGCAGAAGATCCCATGCCTGCCCAGTGGGCCTCTCGGAGGGGCCGGGAAAAGCTGCGCTCCTTGCGCCCTGCTGCCCTCTGCTGGTCAGTCCCCCACCGCCTGGACAGTGCCCAGGGATTTAGGAGCCGGGCTGGGAGTACTGGGCCTGGCCGTGTCCAAGCGCTCAGCTCTGCCCCTCACTTTTGGTCCCACTCTTTATCTTTCTGAGTCTCAGTTTCTGCACCTGTAAAGTGAAGGAACTGTGAGGACTGAACGAGGCAGGGTGTGCGGAATGTGCCTTGCAGCACCTGGCCAGGCACACCTGTGGGATGCAGGAAGAAGTTGTGGTTGCAGAAGAATGAGGTTTCAGAGGCATGAGGGTGGCTGGGCAACCTCCCGCATCGGTCGTTCATTGGGAAGCCCCTCTAGCACCCCCCGGCTCCCCTCTGGTTTCTCTCAGCAGTGGGGTGGGCACTCACGCCTGGGGCCCATACGTGAATGTGGGCAGTCTCCCTCCCCTGCTGGTGGTGTCATCAGAGCTCCACAGAGGGTGGAGCCCTGGTGGGCACAGAAGGCAAGGAGCACCTCTCACCTCTGTACCCCCACCCACCTAATCCATCCTACCCCCTAGCTTGGTGTTCAGTAGAATCAGAGCCTAGTACAGGAGTATGTGGTGGTGGGTGTTGGCTCCTGAATCACGGCAACCCCACGCACAACAGAATGAAACACTGCCTGGTCCTGCGCCATCCCCGTGATTGGTTGCAGGTTGGATTTGTGATCCATAGGGTTTTCATCGGCTGATTTTCAAAAGTAGATTGCCAGGCCTTTCTTCCGAGTTAGTCTCAGTCTGGAAGCTCTGCTGAAACCTGTTCCACGTCACAGCAACACACAAGTCCCCACAGACAGACGGGTGACGGCTGCACGCGAGGTGCACCGGCCAGAAATCAAACCCGGGTCTCCCGCGTGGAAGGCGAGAATTCTACCCCTGAACCACTACCACCCTCCTGCCTGCGCTTGTTGCTGGTCGCTGTCCCATGAGCTCGACTTACGGTGACTCCAAGTATGCAGAGTGGAATTGCTCCGTAGGGTTCTCAAGGCTGTGACCTTTTGGAAGCAGATCACCAGGCTTGTCTTCTGAGAAGCCTCTGGGTGGGTTTGAACCACCAACTTTCCGGCTCATAGTTGAGCGCTTAATTGTTTGTGCCACCAAGGGACTCCTCCTGCAGAAGCTAGGCAGTCGATAAATATTTCCTAATCAAACATATTGGATGCCACCCTGGGCTCAGCACTGGGTCAGGCTTGGGTAGGGTCTGAACTTGCTCTCCTCCATCCAGGGCTTGATGACCTAGACCAGGGGAAGGGAGCCAACACTGACTGACACTTACATGCTTGCTGAGGCTTTGCACATCAGCAACAAGCTTGCAGGTTAAGCAGTTATTATCCTCGACGTATACTTCGTAACTGTATTAGTTCACAATTATCAAGTAAGACTAGCCACATTAGCCCCTGTCAGTCTCCCGACCGCTCCAGCAAGTGGTACTATTCTTACCCACATTCTACAGACGAGAAAACTGACACAGAGAGAGCACAAGTGACTCGTCCAAGGTCACACAGCTGGGAAACTACACAACCAGAATTTGAACACAAGAAAATCTGCTTCTGTCCACAACTTGACATGTTTAATCAGAAGCTCTTAGCTTGGAGATAGACAGACAGACAAATACATTGCTGCTTGAGTTGACTCACGATGACCTCATGTACAACAGAATGTAACACTGCCCGGTCCTTCGTCATCCTCATAGTTGCCAGCATGTTCAAGTCCATTGTTGTGACTATTGGCCAATCCATCTCACCAAGGGCTCCCTTGCCCTCCACAGCCCTCTGCTTCACCACACATGGTGTCTTCCTCCAGCGATTGTTATCTCCCAATGTTGTGTCCAAAGCAAGTGAGTCAGACAATGCTCTGTTGTGATCCATAAGGTTACAGAGCCCTCAAATGTCGGGGTGAGCAGTCAGCCAGTTCCCTTTGTCCCGGATGGCTCTGCCTTGCCATCACTGGCTTCCCGGGTTCCCCAGCCAGGGGCTTCGTGATGACTTCCTGGGGGCTGTGAGTTCTTACCTTCCAAAGGAAGGGTCCCCAGGTGCCAAAGGCATCTGGAGGGAGAAGTGGGGTGATCTGCCAGCCACCATCCCTCCCTGCCCCCAGATGCTGGGGCCCAGGGTACCGTCCAGGCGGAGGGAGAGGGAAGCTGTATGACTCACAGACAGTGTGCGCCCCACCCTCCCCACCCAAGGATGCCAGGGCGGGGCCTGTCCTGGAGGGCATGACATGCAGTCCCAGCCCCCTGCTTTCCCGGCAGACAGCCCAAGGCCGGGGTGAGACATTGTGGAGAAAGAAGACACTGTGGCTTGTGGCCGTGGCTGTCCTCTGGGCTGGGTCTCCTCCCGGCTCCTGCCAGTCTGGCCCCACTGCCAGGCGGGGCTGGGGGAAATGGAGGAGCAGAAGGAGACTCGTTGGAAGTTGAATCCTCCCTCCCGGGCCGGCCCCCTTCAAGGCTGCCGCGCACCGAGCTCTCCTCTGATACCTGGAATGGCTGAAACGAAACCGCCCTGACTCCAGTTCCTGCCTCTCCCAGGCCAGGCAGTTCTGGGCAGGTGCCTGCCCTCCACGGGTTCCCACGCAGGGGGCAGGGTTGCATTCCGGTCCCACCCTCCCACAGTCCACCCAGAAGTCACCCACCCTCGACTTGTGGTGGCTTGTTTCTTGTGTCTGAACAGCTGCAGCTGCCCAACTGGTCTCCCTGGCCCGCCTCCACCCTCCCCGCCATCCTCCCTGGTCCTGTCGCCAGACCTGTCATCCCTGGAGTCCACCCTGGCCTTTCCCACAGCCTGGGAAAAGCAGCCCAGCTCCTCAGCCAAGAGGCCACGCAAAGAGAATGGGCGCTTTGGTGTACACGTGTATGTATGTATGCACACATGTGTGCATGTGTGCTATGGTGCATGTGCGTGTGTGCACTGTGCATGTATTCTCCAGCGTGTGTGCATGCGTGTGTAGTGTGTAATCCCACAGATCCACAGTGCTTCTTGGAGAAGTTGGTGTCTGAGCTGGACACTGAAGGATTTTTGAGGAGGTGGGTTGACCAGGCAGTGGTGGGGAGGAAGGGTGTGAATGGCAGGCAAGAGTCTGAGTGAAGGCTCAGAGGCCAGCACGGCGCTAGTGCTCCCCGGGTGTGGCTGGAGTCGGATGTCCTGGGGCTAAGGCTAGGAAGGCGGGCTGGGGCCACACCACCACCATCTTTGACAAAAGGAGGTGAGGCTGTAAAGACTGGTTTGCCCAGACACCAGACACCTGGAGAGCTCAAGGCCCCAGCTGGGCAGGGGAGTTGGGAGGGATGTTGAGGCCGGATTCATGCTTTGGAAGCTCCCTCAAGGGATGGTGGGAGGAGGAAGGGAGAGGCTGGAGGCTGGGAGACCTGTAATCCAGGCAAGACATGGTGAAGGTCTGAAGTGCACCATCATTTATAGCACTCATTCGTTCATCACATATTTATTTAGTGCTTACTAGATGCCATGTAAGGAGCTCTGGTGGAGCAGTGGTTAAGTGCTTATTTGCGAACAAAAAAGTTGGCTGTTCAAGCCCACCAGCTGCTCTGCGGGAGAAAGATGTGGCGGTCTGCTTCCGTAAAGATACAGCCTCGGGAACCCTATGAGGCAGTTCTGCTCTGGCCTACACGGTCGCTATGAGTCGATTTTGTTGGTATGTGCCAGGCGCTGGTTTAAGCACGGGGGACTCCAACCACACCCAGTACATGCTCTTGAGGAGCTGGTTCCAGGGGAGACAGGCAGGACACTTGCAAATGGGGAGGTGCCCTAGAGGAAAGGAAGGAAAGTGGCCCCTGCTGCCACAAGGTTGGCTGGAGGGAAAGTCGTACGTGTACGTCCTGGAGCCTGCTGCTCCCCATAGGACCCTGCTCTCTGACCACCCACGTGCCCACTTCCCCCTCTTGCCTTGGCCCCAGAAGCTCCTTCCCCTGCTTCTGCACACCTCTGAATCCTCCACCTCCCAGACCCCCCTTCTGTCTCTCCACCACCTCAAAGCCCTCCCCAGGTCGCTGTCCACGGAGACCCGGACCTTCTGACTGTTAGAGGGCCTGCGCTGAGCTCAGTCCTACCTCTGGCCATGTGACCCTCATCGGGTCACTTTATCACCCCGGTCCTAGTTTGCTTCTTCTGTCAAATGGTTCTAATAATGCCATCTTGTAGGTCCAGGCCTGGCAGGAACCCAGTAATTCCAGCTCCCACCCCTTCTGCTGGGCTCCTGACCCACCAGCTGCCTCTCCTGGAAGCTGCTACTGTGGCTGGTGACTGGTTGAACCATCTGGTCCCACAGCCTGGCCCCACCTTGTTGAGAATGGTTGTGATGGCTGTGGTGAGTGGGGGAGTGAGCGAGGTGGGGCTTTTCCGGCCCTGTGACTGCTGGCTTTCTGGGCTGGGCTTGGGGTCAGGAAATACTGGTCCAAGGCACGGGGCTGGGGCAGGGGTCCAGGTAGAGGATCAGAGGAAGGGGGCCTGGGCCAGGGCAGGGGTCTGGGCCATAGTGTCCAGGGAAGGAATCTGGGGCAGAGGTCTGGGGCGGGGGTCCAGGGCAGGGTTCTAGAGCAAGAGCAGGGGTCCAGGGCAGGGACTCTGGAGTCAGATTGTTCTAGACTAGAATCTTGGCCCTTAAGATCTTGTGCAAGGTACAGAGCTCTCTGTGCCTCTGTCTTCTCATCTGTGAAGTGGGTGCAATAACAGGGCCTAGCTCATTGGGGACAGAGAGTGTTAAATGAGATACAGCCTGGGGGATGCTGAGCAGAGAGCTGACGTTCGGGGAGTGTTGGGCAAATGTTAACCACTGAGTGATTCTGTGAGAAAGCCCGGCCTGGCGCCTGCTCTCCCTTACAGCACTAAGAGCCTTGCAGGGCTTTGTGTGGGGAACCATTTCCTGATGGAGACCCCAGGGCTGCCCCCTGCCAGGGTGTGGTCTGAGCACCCTCCCAGCTATCCGCCCCTCCGGCAGAGCCACAAGCCGAGTGGGCCGTTTATGACTCAACTGCCGTGGCGTCCCCTCTGGCCTGAGTGAATAACTTCTCCTGGGTTTACTCTGAGCCAAACCCTGGAGCAGCAGCCAGAGCCCCAAAGAGTCACCTCCATGCTCCAGAGCACAGAACTCAGACCCAAATGTTTCTCAAGTGTAACATGAACTTACTCACAGCTCTTGGTAAGCCCCTTCTGACCCAAACCGTGTGTATTTTCTAACATCGCTGAGCCAGCACAAACCTGAAACATCAAATTATACCTTGAACCTGAACCCGGCCGTTTCTTTCAGGCTGATGCAGATGATACCTAATGAGAATCAGCTCTGCCCTCCCCACGTGGTAGTTTCATCAGAAACAGCTCAGGTGAGGGACCACTTAGGCCAGGTGAAGGCTCACAACTGAGGTTACAGAGCTGAGCTGCAGTGGGTGGAGCAGTGTTAGGCACCTGTGTGGAAAACCCCACCTAGACTGCAGGCCTCTGGACCCTGGTTCCTACGTTAAAAAGAAAAGACATCACCTTGAAGACTGAGATGCGCCTGACCCAAGCTGTGGTGTTTTCAGTCACCTCATATGCATGCAAACCTGGACAACGAAAAAGGATAGACCGAAGAATTGATTACCTTGGAATTGTGGCGTTGGCGAAGAATACTGAATATACCATGGACTGCCAAAAGAATGAACAAATCTGTCTTGGAAGAAGTACAACCAGAGTGCTCCTTAGAAGCAAGGATAGTAAGACTATGTCTCACATACTTTGGACACGTTATCAGGAGGAACCAGTCCCTGGAGAAGGACCTCATGCTTGGTAGAGGGCAGTGTTTTGTTCTGTTGTACGTGGGGTTGCTATGAGTCGGAACCAACCTGACGGCACCTTACAACAGACTGCAGGTCCCATGTAGGGTTTTAAGTATAAGCTGCTCAGGAGTGGGAAGCAGTTTTTCCTGGCCTGACTGATCCTCCTCCAAGCGCACTGGATGCCTGGAATGTTCTTCCCTATTCTCCCCTTCCTGCCTTCCCAAGCCTAATAAGTCAAGCCCAGCTCAAACATCCCCCTTCTCTAATTTCCCAAGACGCGTGCTCCCGGAGCCCCGGGTAGGATTTTGCAATAATGCTCTTCACGCTGACTTATTTGTACATCTGTCTGCTTGCCCTGGACCTCGACTTCCTTCAAGTCAGGGTCCTTGTTTCCGTCATTTCTTCATCCCCAGCCCCTGGTTTAGCCCCTAGTAGCTTGGCCTTTTGCATTACGGTGTTCCAGCTCTAGGGTCAGCAGCAGATCTGGGTTCGAATCTCAGCCCTGCCATGTTCCATCACTGATGTCAGGCCAATTACACCCTTTAAGCCTCAGTCTGGCAACTGGGCACAACTGTGCTCATCCTATCCGGTTGCTGTGAGGCTGAAGTGACAAAATGCTGGTCAGGTACCAAGCATGGTGTTGGGCATGGAGGAGTGTACATGAACTGGAGATGAACTGCACGGAGCAGAGCCAGGCTGGTCACTGTGTCCTGTACATGGAGGTGACATGCTGAACAGGATATCAGGAGACCCGGGTGCTGATCAGGCCCCTTCCCTGAGAGGACCAGGGGCTCAGTCATTTATTCCTCCAGTAGCCTGGTGTTTAAGGAGCTTTCCAATGTGCCGATGCTATGACATGAGCTAGGAATACGACACAGGGAACCTGCAGTTTGCAGCCTCAGAGCCTAGTGGATCCAAAGCACAGGTCCACAGGTAGCACACAGGAGGGGTCCTAATCAGCCTGCGGGGAGGGGAGGTTGAGGAAGTTACCAGAAAAGATAAGGCACTTCCCTGGAGATGAGGAGTTCCATCACAGCAGCCTGAGAGGCCTGTGGGACACTGTGTGAAATTTTGGAAGGCAGGTGGGACAGGAGGATGCAGGCCAAGGGGGCTGAGAGTTTTAATGAGAGATTGGATGAAGAGAGAGGCTTCATGCTGGTGGGGAGGGTGGGGTGCCTCAGTCTTCTCATCTGATAAATGGGAGGAATGAGTTCTGCCCTGTTGCCTCCTATCTCTGAGCAGTGTTATGGATATTAAGTATGAGATGATAAAACAGATAGAGATATAAGCAGAGAAATAAATAAACGTAGTGTTTGTGAAACTTTCATGAGTGCTTACTGTGTGCCAGGCACTCTTGGCATGCATTGATCCTCACAATCCTCTAGCTTTATGATATAACCTGTGACTGGTCCCATTTCACAGACAAGAACACTGAGGCCCAGAAAGTTCAGGTAACTTGCCCAATGTCCTGGAAGTGATAAAGCTGAGTTTGGATCCAAGCAGCCCCACTCCAGAGCCTGCATGGGGCAGGCTGTTATTCTCTATGAAACAAAAGGCATGGGAAAACCTGACATGGGATGCCACTTTAGTTGTACAGTTACCACGGGCGGGTAGGGTGTAGGCGGAAGGAGCAGGGTGCGGATTTTGGTAAGGATGGTTCGAAGATGCTCAGCCCAGGGAGGCTCCAGGAACAGCCAGCAGGTGGCGCCAGGCTTCACGCAGCCTCTCTGGGACGTGCGGTCCAGGGAGTCTGTTAAAGGTTCCAGACTTGAGGACTAGACCTCCATAGGGCTGTTGGGCCTGGGAACTTCTTGCTCAAACCTCAGAAGATTTTGCTGCACTCCAGGGATCCCAGGCCCGGGCCAGCCTCGGTGGTGCCCATCGGTTTGGGGTGCCGTTCAGCGGTCCCTGACCACATGTAGCTGGGTCCAGCCCAGCCCGGGTGGCAGAAGGTCAGTGCCCAGATCCTCCCCTCACTGCTTGGCGGGTGTCTGTGAGCCCAGGTGGCAGTGGAAGTAGGCTGGGCGGCCGGGGGTAGGTCAGGTCACCACACAAAAGTTCCGTGTAATCCGCCTCCAGAAGTTGCGCCTGCGGCTGCTGAGAGCCACCTTGGCCGCTTCCTGGAAGACGGTCTGGACGTTGTCGTGCAGACGGGCTGAGCACTCCAGATAGGCCACTGCACCCACAGACCTTGCCATCTCCTGGCCCTAAAAAGGAGAGTGAACGGGACTGCTGTGAGGTGGGGGCCTGCTGAGTGGACCTCACACCCAGCTTCCCTCAGCCCTGACCCAGGAGGTCTCCAGGGCAAAATGATAAGATGCGAGTTTTCCAGAGCACCAGCCCCCTGCCTCTCTCCTGACAAGGCCCTCATGCGGGTCTTCTACCTCAGCGCCAGGCTGGGCCTCTGTGCCTCTCAAGGCACCAACTAATTAACTTCACAGACTAACGCAGGCCCCCGTGAGAGAGCTGGGTGACCTCTGGGCCTAAAGTTCCCCCTCTGTGAAGTGGGTGGAGAGGAATAACTTCCTCCTTCACTCTTCCTTCTACAGGTGGAACTTTCTGGAGTACTCTGGTAGCTCTCGACCCATGACAGCCTGAGCCCCATACCCTGCGCTTGCTGGCCACCTGGAGCCTCAGAGGCTGGGCTGGAACAGTGTATCTCAGGGGTTCCCTATCCCAGCTCCCACCCACCATGCCCCAACCTACCACCCCTGCTTGGGCTTCCTACCCTGTTGTAGGTCACCGGCTCCAACCCATTTTTCCGTAGCTTTTTCACCAGTGACTTGTCCTTGCGCAGGTCTGTCTTGCAGCCCACGACCACGATGGGTGCCTCCTTGCAGAAATGACTCACCTCCGGGTACCACTGCAGGGGTGGGAGCCATCAGGAGTGCTGTCCCTCCACTGGGGGTGATGCGAGGCAGCACTCTGGTCCTACACTACCCTCTTGCTTCCGGATTCAACCCCAGCAATGCCAGTCAGCACACCCAGCGTTTAGGGAGCACAGACTTTGTGCCAGGCACTAATGGAACACTTCACACGGGTAAACTCATTCATCCCCCAAAGCCCTGGGAAGCAACTGGAATCAACCTTATTGTACAGATACAAGAACTGAGGCACCGAGAGGTGATATAATTGGCCTTTGTCACACAACTGGAAGTGGCAGGATTTGAGCCCGGGGGTGAGGCCCTGGACTTCTGCTTCCACCCACTGTAGAGCCCTGCCTCTTGGCCAGGTAAGGGCTCTCGCCCCCCAAATTGGGCAAAATATGTAAGAGAATAACCAATCCTTTAAAAATAAAGCAGCTCTGAAAATTCTGAAAATGGCCACAGCAGCAGCTTGCCTCAGGTGAGGTTTTGCAGGCCTGTGGGAGGGAGTGCTCCCATCCTGTGTAGCTGCTCAGTGGAGTGTTCTCACCTGGACTATAGTAGGGGAGCTGGGAAGCTGGGGCAGGGGCCGGGGGTGTACATCTCCCGGAGTGCAGGCCTGCTCAGCTTGTCTGTTCAGGAGAAATCAACATCCTACTGCTGGGCTCAGACAGGGTCCTGTTAGAGATGCCAGGAGACTCCAGAACTAACTGTCCACAGGGCTGGTGGGCCTGGGAACCCTTTGCTCAAGCCTCAGAGGGTTTTTTCTGCAGCCCAGTTTACCTGGGTGAAGCCCATTTGAGGTGCAGTTTGACCTCATGTGGCTGGTCAAACCAAGGTGGCGGGTCAGCGCCTTTGCTCCTACAACCCATCCCTCCACCAAAACTGCCCTTGAAGAGGTCTCCCCTGGTGCCTCCACCTTGCTAAATCCATCAGGAAATTCACACCCATGGCCCTCTTCGGCCTGGCCTCCTCTGGGACCCCGTCTGCACTTCACCGTGGGGCCCTACTCGCCTGCTCTCCTCCGGTCTCATCAGTCCTCTTCTCCTTTCCCCACATGCTCTCTTCTCTACAGACTCACTCCCCAGGGGACCTTTCCAGTCTGGGGCTTTCACTGCCCCACTGATGCTCCAAATGCCTCTTGCCAGCCTGTCCTGCCTTGCCCGGAGCTGTAGAAGGTGTCTGCTTCTAACCGCCCACCTGACACCTCCCCCTGGATGTCCAGCAGGCCTGTGGCCTTCCTGTCTCCCCGTGCCCCTGGCTTGCCCCTCTCATCTCAGGAAATGGCAGCTCCACCTTCTAGCTGCTCTGGTCTGGTCTCCCTCCCACCCAGGTCCAATCCATCAGCTAGTCTTAACGCTCTGCCTTCAAAATAGATTGAGAACCCACCCGCCTCTCACCTCCCACTGCTAGGACCCCAGTTCCAGCCACCACCATCTCTTCTGGTCCCCCATGCTCAGAGCAGAGCCTGGGAGGAGGTACAATCCTCCAAAAAACCAAACCCATTGTCATCAAGTCAGTTCTGACTCCTGGTGACCCCCGTGTGTTACAGAGTAGAACTGCTCCATAGAGTCTTCTTGCCCTGGTGGTGCAACCGTTAAACGGTTGGCTGCTAACTGAAAGGTTGGCGGTTTAAACTCCCCCAGCTGCCCTGCGGGAGAAAAGACCTGATAATCTGCTCCCATAAAGTTTACAGCCTAGGAAACCCTATGGGGCAGCTCTACTCTGTCCCATAGGGTCGATATGAGTTGGACTGGACTTGACGGCATGACAACAGCAATTTTTACAGAAGCAGTTCTCCAGGCCTTCCTTCTTCGGAGCCTCTGGGTGGGTTCAAACCGCCAACCTTTAGGTTAGCAGCCAATCGCAAACCACTTGCATCACCCGGGCTCCTGGCGCATGGTAAGTTCTCAATAAATGCTGCTGTCACCGTTATTATTGTTGTCCCCACCTATGTTCTGAGGAACCCTGAAGTAGGGGACAGACAGGGGCTGTGCCACAAGGCACTGGAGCCAAGAACTCAAGGGACCTCAGCCCTGGCACCTGAAAGGCAGCTTCAGGACCTCTGACATAACTGGGGAGGGGGTGCTGGGAGGCCGATGAGACCCTGCGGTCACAAAGAGGGGCTGGGAGTCGCCAGAATCAGACGTGAAGGTTCAAGTGACTTTGCTGTCCAGGTCTGGACAGGCTGGGGACATGCAAGGGCCTCTGGGCCACTTGGCACGCTCAGGGAGCGGTGTCAGTGAAGAGTCAGCATGTTGAGTACAAACTAGGGCTGTCCAAGGAAAACTGGACTGGGGGTCAGATCCCTGTGTGCCCTGGTGAGTTGCTGCTCCCCAGGCCTGTCTCCCCATTAAAAAAAGAAAAGAAAAAAAAAATTACTGTTGAGTTGATTCCAACTAATAGTGACCCTACAGGACAAAGCAGAGCTGCCCCATAAGGTTTCCAAAGAGCAGCGGGTGGATTCGAACTGCTGATCTTTTAGTGAGCAGCTGAGCTCTTAACCACAGTTTCCTCCATACATACGCCAAAGGCACTGGCCTCAGTGTCATCCAGGGCTGGCCCAGCTCCAGCTCCAACAGTTGCCTGCATTGGGGTAGGTGTGGGGCAGGTGCCTGGCTGTGGGGCTGTGCCTCCTGGTCCCCCAGGACCTACCCGGTCGAAGACATTGTTAAAGCTGTAGGGGCTGGTGACGTCAAAGCAGAGCAGCAGGACGTTGGCATCAGGGTAGAACAGGGGCCGCAGGCGGTCATAGTCATCTTGTCCTGAGCAGAATGTCACGGTCACTCCCTCCCCAGACCTCCTGCCCACTGTCGGCACCTCCCAAATATCAGGCGGTGTTACCCCACCAGATGGTAGGATGGGGAGCTTCCAGAGGGCAGGGCTTGGTCCTGGGCCTCAGGGTCCTGAACGAAGCTGGCACTTATAAGGAGGCTGCACTGGGTGAATGTCCCCCTTGGCAACCCTGGCGTGGGCAAGATCACTTGCTGAGAGAGGACTGTTCTGGAAAGGGTGGGGCGAGGCAGGGGCCGGGCCTGGAGGAGCGAGGGCTAGCACCCAGGAGCCTGGTCTGCCCTCGGCTTGGAGAGTGAAGGGTGAGGGGCAGGCAGGGGTCCTGGCAAAGGCATGTGAGGCTGCCCAGGGTCAGGGGGCTGGTGGGATTTCCCGTGCTTAGCTTTGAACTCTGGTATAGACTTGACTGAAGCCTTGTATGGGCAAGGTCAAGAGGTTGGAAAGCAGAGGTCAAAGTCAAGGTCAGGAGAACCTCACATAAGCTATAGCCAGGGTGGAACACTTAGGGGGCTGGACACCATCCACCCCTTGAGAGCAAGGCAATCTGGACTCCCCCTTGTCTCCAGGACATGGTGGCTGCCCTGGATGGGAGGGGCAGACAGACAGGGGGCAGAAACAAGGAGTGAGGTTCCTGGCGACCTCCCAATCCTGGCGGACACCTGTCCCTTGGAGGCTAGTTCGCTTCCCTGGGGCAGGAAGGGACAGGACTTTGCTCTCCAGCATCTGGGGACCATGGACGCCCCTCCTCTCACCGCACACTCCCCCAGCCCCTGGTGCACTCACCTGCCGTGTCCCAGATTTGGAGGTGCACGGGTTTGCCCTTTATTTGTAGGTTGACATTGTACCGCTCAAACACTGTGGGGGTGTAGTTCTGAGGAAGAAGACAAAGGGGGAGGCTGTAAGGACAGCTGCTGAGAGGGGCGGGGGCCTGGGGCACAAAGGCCAGAGCCCCAGGAATGCCCCCAGAATCACCCCCAGTTTGGAGATGGTATAGAGATAGTTTCTGGAAGGCCCTGAGTTGGCCTGCATAGGGTCGAGGCCAAGAGCCACGATTTCCTAGCTGTGGACCTTGGAAAGTACTAAACCTCCCTGGTCCTCATTCTCCTCATCTGCAAAATGGGCATAACAAAAGTACCTACGTAGAGTGTTGCAGTAAGGATTCAACGAGACACTCCGTGTAGTCCCTAGCACTGTGCCGGGCACAGAATAAGCACTCTGTCTGTGCAGGCTACTGTTACTTTTATCTTTGCTGCCCCTGGACAGGGGATTCTCCCATTTCTGAGCCTTTGTTCTTGCTGTTTCCTCCTCCTGGAATAACATTAACCTACATCCTTTCATTCGTTCATTCATTCGTTCATTCACTCAACAAACATTAGCACCTTCTCTAGGTGCTTTTTCTAGGTGCAGTTCTGGACACTGGGGATCAAGTAATAAACGAAACCCACCCCTGCTCTGGGAGCTCACAGCTTTGTGGGGTCCCTCCTTTGCCTCTCGGCCTCTCACAGTGCTGCCAAGACCCCTGCCAAATGCCACCTTCGCCCCATGCCTTTCCTGAACCCCCCACGTCCCCCAGTCCTGGACAAGTTCTGCCTCAGGGTTATGTCCCGTAGCCTCAGGAGTGGTCTCCAGGGCAAGGCCCCCATCCAACACAGCCTGAGCTCGGCTCCTGCTCTGTTCAGGCTGGAGGGTTGGGAAACACAGATGGAGATGTGGGAACCAAGAAGGGGCACTTGGCAAAATGGCGTCCGAACAACTGAGTGAGGAGTTTTCAAAATGCCCCACCATGCGAGCCCTTTGCCCTGAGGGGTCCCCAGGCCTCGCTCCTGCTGAGGTTTGGTGGGGCCACGACCTGGGGGGACCCCGCCCTCCCTTTCTTCCCATGCCAGGTGGGGCCCCCGCCTGCCGGTGACTCAGGAGAACTTCGAGCCTGATCAGCTAGGAGGGGCAGCCCTTTGGAGGTGGGCACCTCAGATGCTGCTGGGGGTGGGGTGCAGCAGGGAAGGGGGGATGGAGAAGTTGGGGATGGCCTAGCCACCCTGTCACTCCCTCTATCAGTAGGAACAGGCGAGGACCCCACCCACCAGCCCATGCCCCCCCGCCTGCTCCAGGGCCCCCTTCCCTCAGACCCTCTGCCTGGCGGGGGAAGGCGTAATGGAGTGGATAGCAGTGCTGACTCCAGAATCACAAGACCCCAGCGCTCGCCGACTGTGTGACCTCGGGCCAGTCACCTGGTTCCCTCACTGGTTAAAGGCGAAGATGTGGTGGGGAGACCCACAGTCAGGGGAGGCCCTCGGCACGAATGCCCAGCACCTAGAAGGCTGGTAGCCAGGGCAGTGTCCACACCAGCACCGTCCAACCCCTCAGGATGGTGCCCCCTCCCCAGCGGCTCACCTTTGCCCTGGAGCAGGGACCTGGCATCTGGAGGGCACGGATGCCAGCATCGAGCTCCCAGCTTTGTGACTCCTTCACCAGCAAGGGTCCTATGGCAGGACCCTTGTGATTCAAGCTGGATGGTGGGCTGCCACAAAGCTCTCCGGAGACTGCGTGTCAGTGGTTTATAAATGACTGTGGTGATGACACCACCGCCCGCCCCTCTCTAAGGACTTACTGCGAATGGGCCCTTGACTGGCACCGTTTCTAATCTTTGCAACCCGGGGGGTCAGTAAACCCACTGCCATCGAGTCTACTCTGACTCATGGCAACCCCATGTCTTACAGAATAAAACTGCCCCATAGGGGTTTCTTGGCTGTAATCTTTGGAAAGGCAGAGAGCCAGGCCTTTCTTCCATGGTGCTGCTGGGTGGGTTCAAATTGTTAACATTTAGGTTAATAAACCCAACCAAACCCAACCCATTGCCATCAAGTCGATTCCAACTCATGGCGACCCTATAGGATAAAGTAGAACTGCCCCGTAGGGTTTCCAAGGCTGTAAATCTTTGCAGAAGCAGACTGCCACATCTTTCTCCCGTGGAGTGGCTGGTGGGTTCAAACTGCTGACCTTCCGGTTAGCAGCTAAGTGCTTAATCGCTGCACCACCAGGGCTCCCCTTTAGGTTAATTGTCGATGGCACACCGTGCCACGCAGGGAGCTGGGAGGTCAGCACGGTCCTCATTTTCCTGATGGGAACACTGAGGCCCAGAGGGGAAAGCGACCTGCCCACGATGGCACAGCTGGACAGCAGGTTAGTGACTGGGCAGGTCTCTCTGGCTCCAGAGGCCAGGCTCTGCCCCTTGCTCTCTACCTCCCTGAGGTCACCAACTCCAGCTTCTGCCTGACCCTGGTTCCAGAAGTCAGTGGGAAGGTCCCATTCCAGGGCTTGGGCTGGGGTCTTCCTCTAGCTTGTGACTGTTACAGCCACCCCCCACCCCCTCATTATGCTGGAACATCACCCTGGAAACACGTTTACACCTCCTGTTGTGTTCTTTGAACCCCCAGGCAGGTCACCCCCTGCCCATGGGACCAATGACACCTAATCTTATTTGTGGAGCTGTTCCCAGCCGGAAGGGCAAGGTTGGCCTGTGCTAGACCTGGGCAGAGATGACTCATCCTGGGGTCGGCCCTCATGGAGCTCACAGACGGATCGTTACCCATGGGGGACATAGTTTGAGGGAGGTGTCAGGGGTTTCCCTTAGCAGGACACTCATGGGAGTCCCCATGCAGATCAGGAGGGCTCTGCTGGCTCTAGCAGGCAGGGCTGGATGCTCCCTGCCCCCTCCTCTCCCCACCCTGGTATGGGTGCGGCTGGTCTTGGGCCCTGTGGGAATAGCTGCCCCCCAAATTGCATCCAAGGAAGGAGCTCTCCCACCCTGCTCTCCCTGAACTGAAACTCAGATTGGGCCACTGCCAGACGAGGATAACTGAGGCCCCTCGAAGTCCCCAGCCTGCCCTCTGCCCTTTGCTGCATGTGGGGGCCTGGGAGATGGGGCCCTAAGCCTCCTAGCCGCTGGCTCCCTGGGCTTGCAGGGCTGCCTGGAGGAGGCATCTGAGCTAGGTCAGGAGCAGCCCGAGTCCACAGACAGAGCACTGGGGGCTGTGCAGAGTGCCCTAGGGGGCAGGCTGGGACACCTAGGTTCAAGACCAGCTCTGCAGGGCTGTGTGCACTGAGGCAAGACTCTGCCTCTCTGCTCTCAGTTTTTCCATCTGTAAAATGAAGGTCTTTCTGGCTCTCTGTCCCTGCGTCTGTTTAACAGAAGAGACTTGTCTTGTGTCCAGAGTTAGATGGGCAACAGGGAACTCATGCTCCAGGCAGGGAGGAGGCTTCATGATGCTAGGCACCCCCCCCTCGTTGACAAGTACACCCTCCCCTCCCCTGACAGCCCCCTGTGGGTGTGAGGTGCCTGTTCTCCACATTTTAACCTCTCTCAAATTGGGACGGGCCTGCCAGTAAGGTTATCTCAGGCCGAGAATACTGGTAATGAGGCATTCCCCTGCAGCCACAGGCAGCCAGGGCCCTCCCCTGGGCCCGGCCTGGCCCCTCTGAGGTGCCATAATTGTTGGGTTCCCACATGGGCAGCATCTGGGGGCCCGGAAACACGTCTCCCCCACAACTTAAAAAAATGTGTGGCTGGCCAAAAAGGATGTGAGTCAGCTCCATAAGCCACAGAACAGGAGTCAGGCTGGACTCTGCCACAGTGTACAGAAAGGCCCAACACTGTTAGCAGCCAGCCTCTCCTGCCTACCCTAGTAGACTTACCAGAGCCCCACAGCCCCAAGGGTTCGAGGATGTTGGGGAGGGAGGGAGGAAGAAGAGACACGGAAGCGAATTCATGGATTCCCCTCCCACCCCCCACAAGCAAACTCACGGATTTCCCACAGAATGGTCTGAGAAGAGGCATAAGGGGGGCTGCAGCCCCTGCCCCAACCCTTGCCCCTGCCCCAGCCCAAGCCCTTGCCACTGCCTTTGCCCCGTCCCAGCCTCTGCCCCCCATCCCAGCCCCAGCCCCAGCCGCTGCCCCTGCCCCTTTCCCAGGGCCTGTGGAGTCCACCTGGACATTCAGTGCTTGTGGGGAAGTGAAGGGCTGAATGTCAACTTGCCCAGAGCGCCAATGACATGCCGGGCACCTTGTGGACCCATCATTTATCAGAATTTCCTGATTTCCACCTCCACCCCATGAGGTTGTTGTGAGGAAGCCGAGGCTCAGAGAAGCTAAGCAAGTTACTCAGGGCCACACAGTTAGTTACAGGTGAGTCAAGGTGCCAACCCAGAGTTCTGACTCCAGAGCCAGGGCACTCTTGTCCTCAGGTAAAGCCCACAGGGTGCCCAATGTATGGGTGAGAGCTCGGGGGCGGGGTGTGGGAAGCACCAGTGTTTCCCAAGAATGGCCTTCACCAACCTGCTTTCTGTGCGCAGGCTTAGAGCTGAGGCTTGACCTGTATTCACCCACTCCCCACAGTGACCCTGTGAGGCGGTAAGAGGCTTGGTCAAAGGCACACAGCTGTAAGTGGCAAAGTCAATCTGGCTCCTGGTGGGCCCCCTAGGCCGTGCTATGCCTCCAAGCGCACTTTGAGGGCTGGCTAAGTACCCAGTGGGTGCCATTCTCCCCACTTTACAAACGACATCCCTGAGGCCTGATGGCAGGGAGAGAAGGGAACTCTGGCCTTGGCCCCAGGCTTCGGGGGACCCTCTGGGAGGCCAGGCGGCGCACCTCCTGGGCAGCTTCGCCTTGGGAAGGAGCGGCACTCACCTCGGGGAAGTCCCCTTCGGCGAAGACCATCAGCAACGACGTCTTCCCGCAGCCACCGTCGCCCACCAGGACCACCTTGGCGGACTGCACGCCTGGCGGCGCCTCCTCGCCGGGGGCCTGGGCCGCCTTCATGCCGGGCCGCGAGGTCCGGGCGCGGCGACCAGCGGCTGGCGGCGCAGGCACGGGCGCGGGGACTGCGCGGGGACGGCGGGCAGGAATGTGGGCGGGCCGGGCGGCGGGGCGGGGCAGGTGAGCCGGGCGGGCCTCCGGGCGGCGGTGGCGCGGGGCTTCACACGGCTTCAGCCACCAGGAAAGACGGTGCATGTGTGGGCGCCGAGGCTGGGGGGGACGGGCCTCCGCCCCGGCCCCCCTGCACCCCCTGTGGTGGGAGACGCGCGGTTGGACGGGGACGGGGGGCGTGTCTGCGGAAAACAGCCCCAAGGCCAGCAATGACACTGCGCCCCTGTCCAAACATCTGACATTCATCTTAAATGTTTAGCGGCATCGTGCACCTTGGACAATTAACCCAACGATCAAAACTCTGCCTTGGGGGCTCGATTTTTAATCTTCATGGAAGACAGACCCTTTTTTAAAAGCCTGCTCTCGCGGGAACCCCCACGGCCCTGGCCCTTCTCCGACCTGGAGTAAAGTCTCCCCAGCCCCCAGTTTGGTGGAAGGTTACAGTTGGGGAAAATAGTTCCCGCCGTCTAGAAGTTTTTTCCGGGGAAATGAAGGGGTTTGACGTGCGGCGGCTGAGTGGGAGGCCTGGCTGCGGGCGCGGGGCAGGGCGGCGCTTAGGGATGTGGAGACCCCAGGCGGGGACAGTGGGGACTGGGCGGGAGGAGAGGGCGGGCGGAGAGGAGGCAGCCAAAGAAGAAAGCGCTCAAGTCAGGAAAGGGCTATGAAGTAGGAAAGCATGAGTTTTAGTTTGCTGAATGATCTCTCACAGCTGGCGATGGACACTGCCATGGTTAATAGAAACTGCTTGGTGGCACCTCCCTTCAAGGGACCCCCGGCCGTACCATACCTTAGATACAGGGGTGGTGGTTGTTGGGATCCCAGGAGTTGATTTTGACTCTTAGTGGCCCCAGGTAACAGAGTACAACTGCCACATAGGCTTTTCTTGGCCATAATCTTTACCGGCAGCAGATGGCCAGCTTTCTCTCCTGTGGACCCACTGTTGGGATCAAACCATGGATGCTTAGCAACCCCGTGTTTAACCACGGAGCCACCAGGGCTCCTTTACAGGAGGGAGAATGGCAGGGAGAGGGGGCACCTGGCCTCTTCCCCAGGGTGGAGGGGCTGGGGGTTAGCCTCTTTGGCCTACCAGCTCTGTGGAAACAAGACCTGGGTCCCTGGTGCCCAGCACGGGCCAGGCACAGAGCAGGAGTTAGTGACCTTGAATGAATGAGTGAATGAATGTGCATTTCCCCAGGACCTACACCACAGCCTTCTCTCCAGGTGTTTCCGGTCAGGTGGGAGGGAGCGGACTGGGCATGACTTTATGGGTCAGTCATTGGCACTGCGTGGCCTGGCTTGCCCCTCCCACTGGCACCAGGAAGCTTTGCTGCAGGTGGTTGACCACCTGTCTCATCTCCGGCTAGGTCACGATGTAAGGAAAGTCCTTAAGAGATTTATAACTGTAAGGAAAGTGCTTAGAACAGGGTCTGGTGCATGATTAACGTGAGCAGTTCTTATTATTTAACAAACACAAGGCGCCCTCTGTGACCAAGAGCCTGGGGACCCTGAAATGTCCAAGAGGAAGTCCCTGCTGTGAGAAGCCACAGCCTAGATGGGACGACAGGCAGGGAACCCATAGGATAAGAGCTACAACAGAGGCCGGGAGAGGCAGAGGGAGGGGAGAGGGAGTGGGAGGCTCCTCACCCAGCTTTGGGGGGGTGTCAGGAAACCCTTCAGAGAAAAGGGGCCATTGGTCAGAGTCTTGAGGGAAAAGTGGGACACAGTTAGACGGAGGAGGAAGGGTGTTCCAAACCAAGGGAACAGCACTTGCGAAGGTATGGAGGCAAGAGAGGGGTGCTCTGGAGGCCCTGCCCTTCCCTGTGCAGGACGGTGAGGTTTGGTTGGGGAGCCAGGGTGATGCCAAGGGTTGAGGAGGGCCTGGGTGGTGGAGCACTTTGGATGCCAGGAATAAACACAGAATTGAGCTGGAACACCCTCCTCCCCTTTCCTCTCCCCCTCTAAAGTTAGCGGCGCTGTTTTCCGGGGCTGATATCTTTTTAAAATGAGTATGAGGGCCTCACCAGGTCCTGGACTGCATGTCTCATTAAAACTTTAAGGAACTAAACGAAGCCAGAGAAGTCTTTGAGTTTCACCCCCTCCTCTATGCAGGTCACGAAGTCAACCTCGGTGGAGTTCAAAGCCAGGCAGGTGCAAGAGTACCTTCACCCCTTTGAACCTCACTCTAGCCAGGGCAGGAGTCAGGACCTCCACAGCACAGGGACAGAGTGACTTGCCCAAGGTCACACAGCAGATGTCCAGGTTCCGAGACTCATTCCAGTGCTCCCCTACAAGGCCATGGTCGGCAGGCTGAACGGAGCCTCGCCTGGATGGAGGGAGAGTCCCCAGGACATCTCCACCCTTCAGGTACCCCTTCCTCCCCGAAACTGCCGTGGGGCTGGGCAGTGACTTGGCACTGGGCTGGGTGTGTAGCCGCTGAGTCGGGCTCCCCGCCCAAAGGAGTGGTGGGGAGGAGCCTATCCCCCATTCCTCAGCTGTCAGCCTCGCTATCCCGTCATCTCCACTGACACTGTCATCAGGCCTTGGGTGGCAAGGCTGAGAGCCAGGTGGGGCCAAAACTGGGGGCAAGGAGCTACGAGTCAGGCGGAGGAGTTTGGCCTGGGTTGCTATAGGGATAATCACACTAATGACACCCCTGATGTCTGTCAGGCTTTACAGTTTCACTCAACATTTCCTAACAATAACAGCACCCACGAATGGATTGCTAGCCATGTGCAGGCACTGTCCCCTCGGGGTAGGGACTATCAGCCCCATTTTACAGATGAGAAACCTGAGGCCCAGAGAGGTGAAGTTCTTTGTCTAAGATCCACAGAGGCAGAACTGGAATTTGAACCCATCCATCTGACCCCAAAGCCAGGCTCTCTCCCCAACATCATACCTCATTTGCATTATTTCATTCAGCTCTCAGAGTGTGAGGTGAGCAAGGCCAGGTGATATACCCCTCCCATTTTCCATATTTAGGAACGGAGGCACAGAGAGAGGAGTGGAGGAGTGGCTTGCTTCAGGCTAGCAAGACGCAGAGCAGGATTTGAACGCCAATCTCCTGATGTCAAGCCCCAGCCTCACCCCCACCCTATGCTCATACTGCAAGTGGGATACTCGTCACTGGGCCGTGGAAATCTGTGCTGGTTGGCAGGGAATGTCCCGGAATCTCAGACATCACTGGACCCTAGACTGCACTGTTTTCCTGGAATTTACTTTTGGAGTGGGGAGGTGGCCCAGGTCACAGTCTGCCTGGCCAGGCACCTGGTGTGGCTGTGGTTTAATACTGGACTGTGGGTGACTCAGCCCCTTCGAGGCCCCACCCAGGCTGAGTTCAGAGTCCTTCTGCAACCTCACACAGCGGTCACTGCCCTGTGGACCCCAGAACAGCAGAGATGGTCAGGCCAGCCCTTGGCCTGATGCAGAAGTCCCTCCCCGGGGATGCAGGTGGCCAGGCAGGGTCTCCCAGCTCTGAGCCAAGCCTGAATACCCCAAGACTGACCCATCTCTGTCCCCCAAGAGAAGTGCCTGACCCAGGCTCACACTGGCAGTGGCTCGGGATGCTATGACCAATGACTGCCAGGCTGGACAAACAAGGGGAGGGAAGGAAAATGAGGGAGGGAGTGAGCAAAGGAGGAAAGAAGGAAAGAAGATAGGCTGACTCAGGGGACAAACTGAAGAAATGACGAAAGGAACAAATGACTACATGCATGAGTGAACACAGCACATGACCTGAGTGTGGGTTCTGGGGACAGGTGACCACGCCCTAGCCACCATCTGCCCAGGCTTTAGGCCCTCAGCCCCCCTGACCTAAGTCCCTCTGCCCCATTTTTCTGACCCCCACCCTTCTCTGACGGATCCCTGGTGGTACAGTGAGTGGTTAAGGGTTACGGCTGCTAACCAAAGGATCGGCAATTCAAATCCACCAGCCGCTCCTTGGAGAAGCCCTATGGGTCAGTTCTACTCTGTCCTATAGGGTCGCTGTGAGTAGGAGTCACTGGATGGCAGCACTGACGGTATAGGGTACGCTCCCCTGGGGGGCCAAGAGGCCCCTCAGTCCTGGTGGGCTCTCTGCTGCCCCCGTGTGGCCACTCTGCTCCCTGCACTATCATCACCCTGGGCTGCCTGCTTTCCTTGGGGTTCCTGGCTTGGGGATGTGGGGTGTTTGTGGGTGGCCGGACAAGGGGGGAAGTGAGTGTCAGGGGGTATAACCCCGGAGGTCAGGCTCTGCTCTTTGAGATGCCTGCGCGGGACATACAAGCCTGCAGTATATTTCCTGAGGCTCTTTGCTCCTCATTCAGCCCTCTTCTCCGTCCCAAATGCTCCCAAGAGCCTTTTGTCCTTGGCTCTTCTGCCCCAAACCGGGGTCCCATGTTTACCGAGCACCTATTGTATGCAAACACTTTGCATGCGTCATTTCATTGCATCCTCTGAAGTAGGTCCAAGGCTTATCCTCCTGCCTGGAGCCTCTCTCCCTCCTTCCCCACGTCTAGTGTCGCAATCTTCCCGCCCAGAAAGGCCAGTTCTCAAGCTGCACCTCCCACAGGAAGCCTTCCCTGGTCTTGCCTCCACCCCTTCAGCGGCCTGTGTCCTTGAATACCTTCTCAGCTGGTGGCCAGCTGGGAGGGGGCGAGGTGGGTATGGGAAGTGAGAGGGGAGGAAGGGGGGAGCGAATGGGCATCGAGGGAGGAAGAACCCACAGAGCCTTTCCACAGTCAGCCCCTGTGGTGGGCGGGCTTCCTCTGCCTGGGAATTCTGTCCGGATTATCTTTGCTGTGCTGGGGCAGGGGACGGGTGAGAGGGGCCCAGTGCAGCTTGGGATTCAGACGGGCTTCTCTGTTCCCCCTCAGTCCACATTCAAAGGGGCAGGAGGGGGGGCAGTGTTGCCTAGTGATTAAGAGCATGGGCTCTGAGCTAGGCAACCTGGATTTGAATCTCAGCCCTGCAACTTTCTGGCTGTGTGATCTTGGGCTAGTTACCTAACCTCTCTGAGCTTCAGGTTCCCCTCTTGCAAAAAGAGATTCCAGCAGCACCTACCTCTACTGGTTGCAGCCTGGGTGCCAGTACTCCATAAACTTTTAAGGCCCTTCTCTCCTCCAGGCCTCTCCCCTGCCGCCCCTCCCCCTGCCCCCTCTTGCTCTATTGGCTAGAGTCTAGCCATTGGATAAATAGGGCAAGTTTTTGTCCACTCTCATCCTCTTGGATATGCTGTTCCCTCTGCCAAGAATGCCTTTCCTGCCTTGTCCACCTGCTACTCTCCTTCTTGCCCTGAAGCTCAGCATCATCGCTGGGAAACCTTTGATGTCCCGTTTCCCTACCTGCCCCCCAGGCTGGCTCAGGGACACCTCTTCTGTGCTTCCCAAGCAGCCTGATGGCCTTGGTCCTCGTGATGGTCCCCCCCAATAGACAGGGTCCCACCTCCTCTGGGCACCAGCAGCAGAATGGGAAGGAAGGGGACAGGCACACAGTAACGGCAAAGAGACTTGGCTCCCTGATTCCAGGAGAAGAAATGAAGGTGCTTCAGGCTCAGAAGGAGCTCCCCAGAAGCCCCCTCCTTCCTGCCCCAGCTTTATTTTGGTTCTAGAATCATTCCAGTTGGCAAACTTGGTCCCCACCATGCCCCTCCTGGGTGCACAGCCCACATTTCATGCAGTGAGAGGGAGAGAACACAGGAAAGAAGGAGGTGGGGAAACAGCCTGCCCTGCAGGACCACTGGGTGGAAAGAGTCCGGGTCTGCGGTGGCACAAGCTTGCCCAGGCTGGCCCCAGCCTGCGCTTCCTGGTTGGGTCTGGAGGGGGGAGCCACAGTCCTGCCTCCAGCCCCACGGCCACCCTGGGTCCCATTCCAGCCACCATCATCAACCCATTTTGATAACTGACTGGGCTGGGCTGCCACAGCTCACCAGGGCCAAGGGGCCAGGGCAGCTGACCTAAGAGTCCATGCTCTCACCTGTGGGCAGCCCTGTAGAGTGAATGCACTCCCCATCTCTTTGAGCAGCCGGGTGCACCCACCCCCAGCTGTGAGGGTGCCCAGCTGTCTGCTTCTCAGGAGAGCTGCCTCAGCCGGTGACACCTGGAAGAGAACTCGAATTCTCCAGCCCCCTGCAACTATGAGTGGGTGGGAGCCAGAGCCTGACTAGTGTGGAAGGTAAGAGCCCAGCCCCTTTGCTTCTGGGCAGGACAGGCTGTGAGGGGCCGCTTATGTGCCATTGGGCTGAGGCCAGACTTCTCCTGAAGCCACAATTCGCCCGGTGTCTTCCCCTGCCCTGTCTGCTTCCCTCTCTCCCTTCTGGTTGCTACCAAGGGCACTCCCCAATAAACAACTTTCCCAGGAACCCCTGCCTTGAAGTGTGCTTCCAGAAAACCTGACCTAGGGCACCCAGGGTTCCAGGGCTTTGAGCTGTGCTCCAGAGCCCCCTTCTTCCCAGTCTGGCATTCGAAGCCTCCTGGGTTGTCCCTCAAGCCACCCACCCTTCCAACCTCACCGCCCCATTTCCCATCATGATGTGAAAGAGAGGAGCCCCTTAGAGCCACCTGGGCTGTGCCCTGCCTTCATGACCCACTCAGAGCCTCCTTCTCCACTGCAACGTCGTCCCAGATGTGTGCTACCAACAAAGCTCCCTCCAGCTGCTGTGGGACCCCTGGGGTTTTTGTTCTGTGGGCCCCACCACCTGCAGCCCCGGGCAGGCTGAGGGTACCAACAAGTGCTTTCTGAGCCAATGCCTGACTTGTGCGGGACTGAATGCAATGACCAGGGCCTGGGCCTCTTTGGATCTCTGGGTCTTCAGCGATTGAGGTTCAGGGGAGCAGATCCCACAGAGAATAACTCGGAGCTGGCTCTCCATGTGGGCCTCTGTTTGGGGCTGGTCTCGTCTTCTGCCCAGAGACAGGCTTATGTCCACCGGGGGGGCTGAGGGCTGCATTTGGGACAGGACACTCATCCTTCTGTCCCTATACCAGCACCGGCCAAGTTCATGTCCCTGCCATTGCTTAGGGGGCCTCCTGCCTGGGACACTCTCACTTCTTTCCCTAGCTGTCACAGCACAGCTCCCATGTGGCCCAGGGGGCCTTCCCTGTGTCCCCCAGTCCCCAGAGTGTTCCCCGAGTCTACTACGTGGCTGAGCCATCATTCAGCACCGGGCAGATGGACATCCCTCAGCGACAGGGGCTGTATCTGGTTCACGTCACCCCTGCCGGTGCCTAGCATAGCATGTGGGTCCCCAGGACTCGCTCAGTTCCTGCGCACAGACAGCTCAGTGGCTGGACTCCCAGGAGGAGTGGGCTGGGGAACTTGCTGGCTCTGAGAGGCCAAGTCCCCCTCCCAGGGGAGGGACAGAACCTTTGGGGACCTCAATATGGGAGTGCAATTGGCCAGGGCCCGGCTCCTTGCTCGGCTGCCCTCCCTGGGGCCTGGCCCAACCACAGCTGGTCCTCCGTGGGGGAAAGCCCTGGGTCCCTGGACAGATGGTTAGGCCAGCCCTCCACCAAAGTCTGGACAGAGGACCACGCTGGCCTTGGGGGACTCTGCCGGGTGGCCTTCGTGTTCATGGCTCCAGCTGGACTATGGAGAAGGGCATTGGGTGGAGCTGAGTTTGCACCAGGCTCCAGGCAGCTCCAGTGCCCACCCCGACCCTGCCCTGGCCACTAGTTTCGCCGGACCGGGTGCCACATGGACACAGGCCTGCGCAGTGTGGCCAGCATCTGGTTCCAGTGCGTGGTGCCCATGCCACTGGCCGACGGCCCGATGATGACGTGACCCACGTTGTCCCCACGGCCATCACTGCTGCTCTCAGCCACCGTCACACGGAGAGACAGGTCCTGGGGAGGAGGTGACATGGGCGCTGGGGACCAGGAGCCATGACTGTGGTCCTTCTTGGCTCCCAGGTCCCAGCCTACAAATGCCAGGCCCCTGCAAGGTGCCAGGTGCAGCCCCCTGCATCCTTACCTCCACCCTGGGAAGTAAAGACACTTGTCCGAGGCTGCCTGGTAAATAAGTGGCGGAGCAGGGATTTGAACTAGGTCGGCCTAACGCCACAGCTTACACAGTGGATAAGAGCCAGGCTGGCCAGGTTCATATTCCACCTCACCACTTCCTTGCTGTGTGTCCTTGGGCAGGTGACTTGGGCGCTTGCTAGCTCAGTTTCCCCATGCGTAAAATGGTGATAATAATAGTTCCTATCTCATAAGGCTGCTCTGAGAATGAAATGAGTGACAGTGTGTAAAGCGCACTCCTGTTTGCTGCCTGAGTTGGCCCCCGCCTCGTGGGGACCCCACGTGTTACAGAGTAGCACTGCTCCATAGGGCTTTCTTGGCTGTAATCTTTACAGGAGCAGTTTGCCCGGTCTTTCTTCTGCAGAGCCTCTGCGTGGGTTCGAACCACCAACCTCTGGGTTAGCAGCCGAGAGCAAACTGTTTGTGCCAGCCAGGCTCCTTTTACTTAGGATGATGCCTGGGGCTTTAAAAAGCTCTGTTGTTACCATTACTAAGATAAGCATTACGGCGGACTCTCAGCTGATGAAGGAAAAGAGCCTGTTTGAGGTCAACGTGGTGAAACCGAAATCAGAACTCAGCCCAGCTTCTCTCCCTTGCCCCCCTGTGGCCCCAGGAAAGTTCCTGGTCTTGGAGGCTGTGGAGTACTGGCACTATGACCACCCAGGAGGATGCAGGGGACAAGGGGAAGCTGTCCCCTGGGGGTGGCAGGGCTGGGCCATGAGACCTAGGACTGAGCAGAGATGCTGGCACATTTGCCTGAATTAGGAACCCCCAGAGTGAGGCGGGGTTCGGGGCCTTCAAACCAAGATGGGGCATTCCAGGGAGGGGGGATCAGGTAGGTTCTGTATAGCCCCAGGGCTATGAGGGTAGGTTTAGGGTTGAGGCACAACTCTCACTGCCAGGATTGCCCGAGGATAGGAGAAGATGGTCAGGGGAGGTAGTGAGCTCCCCATTCTCTGAGGTATGTAAGCAGGGCACTGGTGTGGTCCAAACCATAGTATCCTCTGCCGGCCCCCACCTTTGGTCTGTGATGTCCCTGCTGGGAGGGGCTACCCTGGGACTCACTGCTTTCTGAGAGCCACGGGCTGTGGAAAGCCCAGAGGCCTCTGTGGGTGGAAGCTTGGGGGATTCAGGGCCAGAGCTCTGGGCCCCTGGGCTATCTCTGGCTCATCTCCAGACCTTAACACATGCAGCTGCTTCAGACCTCAGCTTAGCAGCCTCTCCTGCAGGAAGCCTCCCCTGACTGCCATGTCTGGGTGGATTAGGATTGTCTGGGGACTTTGCTGCCTATCCCTTGTGAACACCTGTGTCCCCAGCACCCACCATCGAGCGGGCAGACAGGCACCCACTGGGTGTGCAGTAAATGCTTCTCGACCTGACAGGTGATGGCTTGGGGCAAATCAGCACCTGCAGGAGCTCCGGGAAGAGAGGCTGGAGGGACGGAGTGGTCCCAGGGCCCTGGGGGTGACCTGGTCCAACCCTGACCCCCCTCACCTGGAGCACAACGGCTGGCACCGAGAAGATCATGGCCTCATTGAACACTGGGTTGGGGTCATCCCTCTTCACAGCTGTCTTCTTTTTGCTCATCTTCCTCCCATCCTGCAGCAGGTACACCTTGACGAAGGGGTCTGTGGGCAGGCCAAGGGGAGGGGGCTGAGAGCCAGTGCCACAATCGCCTGTCACAGCCCTGCCCATCTGGCTCACCCACTGGCTCCACCCCCCCATCTCCACTATTGCCATTATCTCCTGTCATCCTTTATGACTCACATTTTACAAATGAGGAAACTGAGGCTCATGCAGGTGTTGGGATAAAAATTGGGCTTTGGGCTCAGGCAGCCTGCCTTATGGCCCACACGCTCCCCTCACACAGGGCTTTGGGACCTCAGGAGACCCAGCACTTTCCATTCTAAAAATGGCCTGAGAGTAGACGTCAGCCTGAGTAACCTGGAGCCTGCTGAGTGGAGCTTGACTCACGGAGCGTGCAGTTCTGAAATAACAGTCGCTGTCTGCCCATCACTTACCACCCACCAGGTGACCGTGCCACGCCTGCCGCGGACCTGGTCCCCCCAGGCTTGCACCTCCCAACAGGTGGGGTCCCCCAGTGCTCTGGTTTCATGTACCCAGGTCACAGCTGCCTCCATGGTTGTGACTTTGTCGGGGGGATGGGGGAGGCTGGAGGCTCCTGCAGACCCAGCGCCCATACCATCCTGGGGGGCCCTGGTCCCTGTTTGGGGCTGCAGGGCTAGTCTGTCTCTGGCCACAGAGCCTCCATCATGAACCCCAGTCCTGGGAAATGGGCACCCATCTTGGTTCCCTGCCCAGTGTCCCTTGCCCTAACTGCTGCCTCCTGCCCTCAGACTCTCCATCACTCAGTCCCCCTACCATCTCCCTCACAGGGGCTCCCCGCCACCCTCCATGAATCCCTCTTTCCCCATCTGGATTCATCTTCCCATGGTGCACAGCTCCTGAGCTCAGCGAAAGCTGTGGGGCCCAGGGGCCTGGCACTGTGCCCCATGCCACCTAGTGTCTCTGGATGTCTAGGGCACAGCACCTGGGCCACAGCTTCCACCCTGCCACCCAGAGGAGCCAGGCAGGCCTCAGGCAGCCAGGGGGACCTTCCTTACCCGCCATGGTCTTATCGTTGGTCCAGATGAGATTCTTGGCCTTCACCACAACCACGGTGAGACGCTCAGCTGTGGGGAGGTAACTGAGGGACAGCAGGATCTCACCAACAGCATCGGCAGCCTGGGGACAGGTGGGTAGCTCAGGTGGCTTTTCCTTCAGGATTTGAGGGGCCCATGGAAAGGCCTCAAGTGCCAGAAAAGGGTGAAAGCCCCCCCCCTACCCCCAGAAAAGGAGCTGTTGTTAGAGCTCCAAGCTGGCACCAAGCTGCTAGGATCAGGAAAGGGACTCCCCCTCCATAGAGCATACGCCACCCCTCCCTGCCTCCAGGGTAGGCTCTGCCTTGGAAGGTGGACCAGAGGTTGCCTGTCAAATGTAGCAACCAGGTGCAGTTTTGTTCCCAATTGCTCTTTCCAGGCCAAGGCAAACATTCCATGGTAGTGGTACATGGACGTCCAAATAGACAAGAAAGACTGGAATTAAATCATTTGCTTCAACAACACTGATACTTCCCAAATACTGCTACACTCAAAAAGGTGAACTTCAGCTTAGCCTCTGTCTGAAATAACCCACTTTAGAGCCAGAAGTGCTTCCCTGCCAGAAGCCCTGTAGGAGCAGAGCCTCTGAAGGTTTGGTGGTAAGAGCAGTGGAAGAGCTATAAACAGTGGTCAGGGTGTTTTTCCTTTGCGAGCAGTAAGCAGAGTTTCCTCCAGTGTGGCTCAGGCCTCTTTCCCTGCTCTCCCCCAGTTATCAGGGTTCTGGTTGTTGCAAAGGGCAGTGGAATTCTAAGGGACCGGGTAGGCTGAGGCAGCTCAGGCTCACCTTGTTCTGGTCCTGTAAGTAGAGCCAGCCACTAAAGGGCTGCAGCGGGAGATCAAGCACAGAAAGCTTCAGCTCCACCACCCCTGTGCTGACATTCCGCTCGTCCTCATCAATGCCAAACACGGAAAACCGTAGGCTCTTCTCCTCCAGGGCTACAGGGTCTAGGGGGATGGAGAAGTTCTCATCGAAGGAGATAGAGTAGGCATTCCTCTGGATCTGCAGAAAGAAAGGGGCATGAAGGAAGCTCCAAAGTTGGAGAAGAGGTGGCAGCCAGGGCCTGGGAGGCCACAGGAGGGAGAAAGCACTGGACAGGGAGTCCAGAGACCTGGGCTGGAGTCCTGGTTCTCTTGCCTCCGCAACTTCATTGGTTATCCTTCCCTTGGGGGCTCAGCCTTGACCTTCCATGGTTTAAACGTCCTCTGTGCCCCCCTCAGTGGTGGTCAGTCTGGTGGCCTGGCATTCGAAGCCTCCACCATCTGACCTACTCTCTCGTATACTTCATTTCTATTACGTGTTCCCCTTCCACTAGCTTCAGGAAACCCCTGTGATTCCTGACATCTTTTTCTTCCCCTAAGTCTCTCCACGATACCTTCTGTGGCCTGGAGGACCCTGTGAGGCCAACTCTTCCTCATCCTTCAAAGCCCCACTGAAGTGTCACCTCACTCTGGGAAGCTTTCCCGAGGCCCCAGGCAGAAGGTATCACATTTCCTGATCTGCCCCATGCACCTCAGGACTGTAACTATTGGCTTTGGAGTTTGCCGCCCTGGACCCCAAGCAGCTCTCAGGCAGTAGGTTTCCGTCTCCCTTGCACCTGCTGCAGCCAGGTCCTGGGCCAGGCACGTGCCAGTTGTGGGCTTGAGTGCTGTTGATGCTGAGTGGGAGTCAGGATAATGCTGCCCCCGGGCCTGGGTTGAACCTGGGCCCTGCCGCTTTCCAGTTGTGTGGTCTTGGGCAAATCCCTTAACCTCGCTGAGCTTCAGTTTTCTCATCTGTAAAATGGGGATAAAGGATGGTACCCAGCATGATACAATGTATGTGCATTTCCTAGTCTGATGGCTGGTGCAGTGGGAGAGCCTGAATGAATGCTGGTTATTTGGTACACAGCCCTTCACCCAAAGGGCCTGGCACAGTCTCAGATTGAGCCCTGCACCCTGGCAGCCCTGAAATGGCAGGCCAGATCACACGAGATGCCTGCTGGTTCATGATGATGAAGCCGATAGTCAATGCATGAGAAAACCTATGTCTTTCTCTTCTCCGTGGTTGAGTAGTGGACACACTTCAGCCGGCAGAGTGGGGGTCACAGCATTCAGAAGCAAGGCAAAAAGAGCAACATCCCAATTTTTCCCCCTGAATTATAGCTTGCTCTGTCCAAAGACCTTGCTGCCTGTGGTCTTCTTGAGGTTCTGGTTCAGCCTAAATAGCTGGGGTCCAAGTGGTAGCTAGTGTCCAGGGTCCCAAAACCAGCCAGTAGCATAGCACCAGAGCAGCTTGGGGTGTCCTGGGCGTTGGGCCTGCCTGTGGCTTACACAAACGGTCCCTGGGCATCTGATGGGGGTGGGGCCTGGGAGGGCTCACATGACCAGAGCAGCCAAAAGTCCCCTGAGCAAGACTCCAACCAGTGGCTAGACCCATTTTAGCCACCTGACAGGTAACGTTTTGTCTAGCCAGGGTAACCTTTTGTATGCAGATCTGACCATGTTGCTCATCTACTCAAGATCCTTCCGTGGCTCCCTATCACCCTGGGACAAAATCGTTTCCATTGCCAGGCCTCTGCCCAAGGCATCCCCTCTGCCGCCATGCTCCCCCCTACTCCTCCATCTGACTGGTCCCACTCACCGTCTGAGGCTCAGCTTGGGTACCGCTTCCTCCAGAAAGCCTCTGTGGCCCTCAGGCAGGACCAGGTATTCCACACCAGGCCACCAGCCTCCCTAGGGGCCACCTCTCCCTTGTCCTTACCATTTTTTATACAATGGCCTCTGTACCAGCTCCCCCAACACCTGCACACCACGAGGCTAGGTCTGTGCCCTATGCCCTAGCCCACTGCAGAGCACAGCCCAGGACCCCCTGAACACTGTGGGATGGGTGAATGGATGGATGGATGGATGGACAGATGGATGGATGGACGGACGGACAGACGGACGGATGGATGGATGCAGTGACTAGGCAAGGCTGGGCCGACTCCATTTCCAAGCTCGGTCCTGCCAGGTGGGCACCACTGGCCTCCTCCCAGGAAGCTGTGGGCAGGCCCCTCCAGGAGCTGCACCCACAGGCACTGCTCCCCCTTCCATGGGTGCTACCTGAGTCACTGCATGGTAGTATTTAAAGACAGGGGCTCTTATCCTGAGCACCTGGCCTGAAGCTGGGGGACTGCCCAGTCTGGGGGTGGCCACCCCCTCAGTGGGATTGGCTGGGCTGTGATGGTAGGAAGCCCACCTTCCCGCCTCCAGGGGCCCTGAGGCACTCTGCAGCCACTGCCTGGGCACTGGGAAGGCTCCTCTTGCTGTTCTCTGGGGGTATGCACCCCACCCAGCCCCTGCTCCAGAACCTTCTAGGGCTCCTTGCCCTGTGGGATGAAGCTCCCCCCAAGCCCACCCCCTATCCCCTGACCTCAGCATTTATGATCAGATCCTCCTGCCCCATCTCTCCTTGCTCTGGCCAAACTGGCCTCTTCGCTGTCCCCTGCTGTGGGGTCTTGGGCTCCCAGCCCACCCATTCTCCTCTGGGCTTTCTGAGCACACGGATGGAGGAGGAAAGGAACCTCTGGTTTGAATCTCAGATCTCTTGCTTACTCACTGGGGTTGTCTTGGGCAAAGTGCATCCCTGAGCCTCAGTTTCCCCATCTGTAAGGTGTCCTAACAGTCTACCCCATCAGCTCCAGGAGGCTAACGACAGGCTCACAGTTGTGGGGGGCTCTGTGAACTGGTTCTCAGCATGCCTCAGGCTTGGGTGGCGGCTGTCTGCCAACGTCCAGAACCACCCAAGCTCACACTGGTAGGAAGTGGTGGAGTCAGGATTTGAACCCAGGCAGTTAGGGCCTGTGTTCTGAACCACCTGCTACACTGCCTCTTGGAAGCTGGGCCACCCCTGCTCAGTCCCCACATGCACATGGCTGGTGGTAGTTTTAGACCTTCCTGGAGTGATGGGGGTTCGGCGGGAGTGGGAGGGCACTGTCTACTGTCCCCCACTGAGGGGCAGACAGCATTCAGCACAGTCCAGGTGAGCAGACACAGGTGGGTCTCTGAGGAGTAGGAGGCACTTCTGGTCCTGCAGGTCCTCAGGCCCCTCTCACTCAGGTCAGAGGCCACACGTCACCCGGGCCCATCTTAGAGGTCTCCCAGCCCAGCCACCTGGACCCCCCACCCAGCCCCTGCGTGTTGCTGGTGCTGGGCTGTAGGGTATAGCTCACGTGGCTTTGCTCCCTCTTGGGAAGGCAGAGGCACCAGCCTGCTGGGGTGTGGTGGGTATCTCCCATTTTCTGGTTTCTCTCTAGGGCTGGCCTATCTGCAGGCTGCTCCTACAGTCTCCTTTGGCTTCAGATAAGGTCAGCGGGTAGGAGTCACTGAGGGAGATAAGGTTGGAGAGAGAGGGTTCCTATCCCTCCAGCTTTCTCTCTTTTGTATTGCGTGGGCTGACCGTGCCCTTGACCAAATGTCGCAGCTCCTGCCAAGGTGGCTCTCCCAGGAAGCTCACCTTGCCTTCATCCCCTCAGACCTGGGGTGGTACCACCCACCCACACCATTGTGAACGGTGCTTGTTGTTAACACTTCTCGTATTTGCCAACTTGAGCATGCCAGCCTTTCCTGCAGGGACCCCACGTTGATCCAGGGGACAGAGTAGCACAGGCTGTATTCAGTGCCACATCAGAACTGAGAACCTCCTCCAACGGGAGCCCTGAGATGGAGGCCTCAAACACCCGGTCGGTTCTTGCTGTAGTCCACACCTTCAGTCCAGGATCAATGTCCAAACCTGCTCTCTAGCGCCCTCCCTGGATCCGATCTGGCCCTGCAGACTCGGCCGCCTAGGGGGAACTCCAGTGAGCCCCCACCCACCTCCACCAAGTGCATCCGGGTCCAGTCCACGTGCAGGAGGTCCCGCCCCATGCTCCCGGCACCCACTTACCCGGGAAATGCCCACGATCTGCTCGTCAGGCAGCAGGCTGACACGCATGAAGCAGGACTCAAAGCTGGCCTCCTCCCGCTCCAGGAGGTCCTTGCCCTGCAGGAGGGCCACGTGGAGGGTGTGCGAGGCGGCATCGTAGTCCATGTTCACCTCTACCTGGCCCAGTGTGAAGTCCTGCCCGAAGGTGTTGCTCACGGAGGAGATGGAGTTCAGGGAGTCGGCTGACTGGGACTTCCGGAGGGTCCCATAGGGGGCCAGGTCCAGCTCCCGGCCCATCAGCTCCAGGGGCCCCAGCTCACTGATGCTCTGGAAGTTGTCCTCAATGCTGAGGCTACCTTTGCGGCTGGGTGGTTCCCGCGCAGCGGCCCGCTGGCCGGTCCAGGCAGCCACTCTCTGAAGGTGAGGAAAAGGGAGAGGGAAGTATCACGTGGGCAAGAGGCACAGATCTTTAGGACAGCAGAGATAAGTCCTGTTTATTCAGGCCCCTCTAAGTTCCCATGACACAAAAACAGTGCATCCCTCGGTTAGCAAGGCCCTTGCTGGACGCTGTTTCATGTCACTTAGTTTTCTCCCCCTAACCAGGATGGAAGAAAGCTTTATCTCAACTTGTTTATTTGTATGGACACAGTTCCATACACAAAGATGTCCAATGCAGTGATGTTTATAAAAAGGAAAAGTAGTCAGCAACCTAAGCGTCCAGCAGGAGGAGAATGTCAGAGAACGAGGGGATAGCCACTTAATAGATGCTCAAGCAGCCTCAAAGGGAGTTTACAAAAACCGTTTACAGCCTGAGAAAGAGCTCATGTTGGGTAACGCTCACCCTGATAGTAAGGAGCCCTGGTGGCGCAACGGTTAAGTGCTCAATTGCAAACCAAAGGTTGGCGATTCCAACCCACCCAGCAGCTCTGCGGGAGAAAGGACCGGTGATGTGCTTCCATAAAGATTACAGCTAAGGAAATCCTGTGGGACAATTCTACTACATCGCCTCAGGTCGTCAGGACCTGACAACAACAATTACAGCAATAGTCAAAGGGTTACTGCCTCTAAATTGACATTGGGATGTGAGAAAGCAAATACCTTTGTGCCCTAAGCATCTCCTGTGTTGCTATACTGTCTCGGTTACCGTAATCTTTAATGGCTTCCCACCTACCACTGAGTGGATAACCCTATTTTATTATTCCCCTACTGCTGGACACTTACGTTGTTGCAAAATTTTCACAAATACAAATCCTGCAGCCTGAAATCTTGTTACCTACTTAGCATTCTGAGTCAGAGGACACAGGCCTTTGGAAGGATTTTGATACTGTTGCCAGAATGCTCTCTGGAAAAGTTGTACCAATTTACACTCCCCCCCAACAGAGTGAAAAAGCCTCGCCTAACATCCCGAGTGAGTGAGCAGGTGGGAGGGACCTCGACCTGGTAACACACTCCAGTTGTGCTCCCTGGAACCTGACGTGAGGTTAGAAAAACTCTCTGCCAAGTCTTAAAGAATGAAACCTTCAGCAGTACGATGTTTGTACTGCCTGACACGGTAATTCCACATCTGGGCAGCCATTCAAAGTCCATAATCCCAAATGAAGACAAAGTTTTACATACAAAACATTGATGGCATTATTTATAATGGCATTTAGTAAATCATGGCTCATCCATAAATGGTAATCTTACATAGCCATTAAAACGCTGTTTACGGTGGGTGTGCAAACATACGGGAAAATGCTTCAACTATGAAATGAAAAGAGCAGAGTGTAAAAGTCTATGGACATATGACATCATTGTGTGAAAACTATACATGGAAGAAAGACTGGGGGAGGGGTACCTGACTGAAAAAGTTGGAAAGAGATGTATCAGACCGTAACAGTTAAAAAACAGTTAACAGTTGCTTGCCTCTGGGCAGCGGTATTTTGGATGTTTTCCTTCTTATTTATGCTTTGCTGTACTGTTCCTGGGACGGTTTTTAAAATGGAAAGCATTCACTCATTCAGCAAGTATTTACTCATTACCTAGGACAGGGCTAGGAGCCCCGGTGGCGCAATTCTTAAGCACTTGGCTGCTAAGCAAAAGGTTGGTGGTTTGAACCTACCAGCAGCTCCATTGGAGAAAGACCTGGCGATCTGCTCCCCAAAAGACTAAACCAAAAAACCAAACCCACTGCCTTCAGGTTGACCCGGCTCACAGCAATCTCACAGCACCGAGTAGAGCCGCCCCACAGGGTTTCTAAGGCTGAAATCTTTATGGAAGCAGAGAGGCTGGTAGGTTCCAATTGCTAACCTTTTGCTTAGCAGCCTACAGCTTTAACCACTGCGCTACCAGGGCTCTTGGGTAGAAATTACAGTTTAGGAAAACCTATGGGGCAGTCCTGCTCTGTCGCATGGGTCACCATGAGTAGGTATTGACCTGATGGAGCCCAACAACAGCTCAAGGCTAGGAATTGGAGCTGTGGGGGTGGACAAGTGCAGGCTGGCCCCTGTTCACAGGGAAGAAATTCACCAGGAAGGAGGGAGGGAGGGAGTGACAGGAAGGAGCGGAGCCCACCCTGGGAGTGGACGGTGGGTAGGGATGAGGAGCACCCTCCTAAAGCCTCACCTTCTGCCTGGCCTCCGCGTAGGTCTCGCCGTACTTCTGCTGCAGGTACCTGTAGTCATAGTTTGGGAACGGGGAGGGGCTGGGGAAGCTCCCCGACGTCCAGAGCTTCCACAGGCTCACAGCTGCGATTCCCAGCAGTGCCAGGGCCCCTGCGGCATAGACACCCACCTCCCAGCCAGGGGGGCTCTTGATGACTGCAAGGCAAGGGAAGCCCTCATCACTGGTTCCCGGGAACCCCCAGTGGTTATAGACCTCCACCCCAGGAAGCAGGCATAACCACTGCCCCACCCAGCCTGGGCCCAGTGTGGCTCCTGAGTAAGCAGGGTGGAGAGAAGTGGGGAAGTCATTTCAGGGCTGGAGATTTATCATCACACATCCGTTGAGCACCTGCTGGATGCCAGTACCCTGTAGGCATAGGGAGATGTGATAGGCGAGTCTGCCTCAGCCCCAGCCCCTGTGCTTAAGTAGCTCACAGTCTGGGGACAAATGGAGAAAACAGGGTGACAGGAGTTGAGTTGGGAGCAGCCCAGGAGGGCTTCTGGGGGAGGGACATTTAAGTTGAGCTATGAAGGGGGAGAAAGTAGTGTGCCAGCCCAAAGCAACAGGGACTGGGAGTTTAGGGCAGGAAGGGTGAAGGGTGTGTAAAAAGCTGAGCGTGAGCAGAGTGTTCGGGGGGGGGCACTTTGGGCTGCAGCGATTCTGTGCCTCCCCCCGCCCCCCCCACAACCGTTCCCCCAGCCCGGCCACACAGGGAGGAATCAGCAATGGCTGCCACGCTGCAGCAGGAGCCTCTGCCTGCCCTGCTCTCCCCCAGCCCAGCTAACCACAGCTGGAATCCACAACATAAACTCACTCCGGAGAAGGGCAGGGCCCCACTTTCAGCCACATTTACCAAGCACTATGAGCATCCCGGGGAAACCCTGGTGGTGTAGTCGTTAAGAGCTATGACTGCTAACAGGTTAGCAGTTCAAATCCACCAGGTGCTCCTTGGAAACCCTATGGGGCAGTTCTACTCTGTCCTATAGGGTCACCATGAGTCGGAATTGACTGGAGGGCAATGGATATGAGCACCCTATGAGGTCCCTACCCCCATCTTCTAGAGGAGGAAAACTGAGGCTGAGACAGATCAAAGAACACATCTATTTATCTGCTTCGTTCCTCAGAGGTAAGAGACAGCAGAAGCTGGGTGCAGGCACCTGGGCTCCTGGCAAGCCACCTAGTCTCTCTGTGCTTCGGTTTTCTCCTCTGGGAAATGGAGATGATGAAAAGGACATCTCCTGCCCAGTGGTCCCACCCTGGGGTATTTATTTGAAAGGAAAAATCCCAAGAAGCTTTTTTGTCTGTCCTGAGTCATAGAGGCTGTATTTAAATAGCAGGAATCTGGAAACAGCCTGAAGGCTGGGCTGGTGAGGGCTGGTGCTGTCTTAGGGGAGAAATTCTCTGGCCTTCGAGAGTGACAATTGAGGTCATGAAGATTGCACCTTGGCAAAGTGGGGAATGTTTCTGGCATTGCTAAGAGAAAAAAATCAATCCCCAACATGGTATGACCACACAATTTTGACCTAGTAAATCACACGGTAACAAAAGATGGGGCCTGGGGGGACCAGGGACAAACAAAAGCAGCAGATAATAAGGATGGAAGGACTGTGAGCAATTCCTCTTTGTGCCTGACTTCTCTTGTTGATGGAATGTAATCTGTGGGCTAAACAAAACCACAGCTAAGAGATCTGTGGAGGGTCCCAGGCTCAGCCCTGACAAGGCGCTGGGAAGTTCTGGAAGTTGGGTGAATCGGGGATAGTTGAACTATAGTCTGTGGTGCACACATGAGGGCTCCTGCTGAGACGTGCAGGACGTGAGGCTGGGCACTAGCAGGCGGCTGGCCAGAGGGAAGGAGCTGAGGTCCAAGCAGGCGCTGGGCACAGCTGGGGTGGCAGACAGAGCCAAGCTCCCCAGAGAGGGCTCCAGGGCACTGAGGGATGGAAGCCAGCTGTCTGGTTGTCAGAAAAGCAGGACAGGGCTGGGGGCACAAAAGGACCAAGTCCAGGCCCTCTCAGAGTGGGAGAAAACCCCGGAAAGGTGACATGACACGATGACAATTAATGATCATTTATTTATTCATTTTATTGAGCACCAGACTTGGGCTGGTATGGGAAGAATTCCCAGGGGAAGTGAGGTCTAAACTAAGACCTGAGAAAGAACAGTCGCAGTGGTAGCAGCAATAGTCACTCTCCTTATAAAGCACTTCCTCTTTACTACTTACAGGGCCCTGGGCTAAGCAAAGCGCCCTGGTGGCGTAGTGGTTAAGTGCTACAGCTGCTAACAAAGAGGCTGGCAGTTTGAATCTGCCAGGCGCTCCTTGGAAACTCTATGGGGGCAGTCCTACCCTGTCCTATAGGGTCTCTATGAGTCAGAATTGACTCAATGGTGGTGGGTTTGCTTGGTTTTAGTGCTCAGTAAAGAGCCCTGGTGGTGCAGTGGTTAAGTGCTTGGCTGCTAATCAAAAGGCTGGCAGTTTGAACTCACCAGCCACTCTGCAGGAGAAAGAAGTTGCAGTCTGCTTTTGTAAAAATTACAGCCTTGGAAACCCTAGGGGGCGGTTCTACTCTGTCCTACGGGGTCGCTATGAGTCGGAATTAACTCGACAGCAATGGGTTTGAGTTGTTCCAAGCACCTCACATATATTAACCCACTGGCTCCACAGAACAACCCTGGGAGGTAGGGTCTATTATTATCTCCATTTCATAAATGAGGAAGCTGAGGCCAGACAGTCTGGCTCCAGGTCTGCACTCAAATCCTCCACATGAGACCGGAGGACTTAGCCAGGCATCTACAAAGGACTGCAGCTGGGAAAGAGTTGTGTTGGCACTGTCGGGCTCTTATATGTGTTAGTTAGATCACTGAATCTTCCCAAAACCCCTCGAGGAAGGCCTCATTGGCCCCATTTTACAGATGAGAAAGTAGAGGCTCAGAGAGGTCTCATCACTGGAGAGAAGTGAGGATCCTTGGCTAGGGAGGGAGATGGGATTGGGAGAGGTGGTCCCTGATACAGCCTTCATCCCAGTGCTGGGCTGCCTGGGGGCTATGTGAGGTTAGGGGTTATTGAGGTGGTGAGCCCTGGGCTGGGAGTCAGGAGACCTGAGTTCTTGTCCTGACTGTCACTCGTTTACTGTATCTTTCCCTGGCTGAGCCTCACTTCTCCCATCTGTAAATGGGGGGCGGGGGACGTCTGTTTCAGCTGTGACACCACCTACCATTGATTGGCAGGGCTGCAGGAGTATATCTGGTGTCTCCATGCCATCTCCAAGCTCAGTGATCGATTAGTTATGCCTGCCATGGCACCAGATGAGAAGGTGGGAGCTACATCCTTATATTTACCATCTAGGACTGGGTGCTCTCTGAGCTTAACATTCCATAAATCTAACACCAACCTTCCTGGGTTTTCTTGGCTACTTGCCAGGCTCTACAAACGGACCCAAGTGAGTAGATTCCATGTCACAAACTTGTCCTCAAGGAGCAGTGGGACAAAGGTCTCCAAGGGGAATCTCTCAAGTCAAATTGGGGGGAGTTGCTTCAACAGGAAGAGGCCACTGGAGTGGAAAAATGAGACCTAGAACAGCCCAAGCTTGGTGTCCCCAAGACTACGTGACCTTGGGCAAGTCAATGACTGTCCTTCCTAGTAAAATGGGACCATTATTCATGCTGCAGTGACACCCCTACCCCAGGGCAGGTGCAAGGGACCTGAAGATGGCATACAGGTGTGGTAGAGGGGAAAGGCTGGCCACTGAGACTCACCGCTCAGGTGGTATTCTGCCACGTCCACAGCCATGATGCTTGCCACACTGGCTGTGCTGGAAGGGAAAAGAGAGTCAGCAGGAAGGGCTGTGCAGGGCCACCTACCCTGACCCAATGCCCTGAATTCCAGGCACCTGTGTGCCTGCCTGTCACCGTGGAATTCCCTCAGCTGTGAAGGGAGCCCAATAAAAGAAAGGCGCTTTTTAAAATGGCATTTAAAACTCTTTTCAAGCACTCTAAGACCTCATTCCAGCACTGCCAGATGAAATACAGAAAATCTAGCTACATTTGAATTTCGGATTTTTTTTTCAGTATAAGTATATCCCACATGGAGCCCTGGTGATACTGTGGTTAAGAGCTTGGCTGCTAACCAAAAAGTCAGCAGTTTGAATCCACCAGCTGCTCCTTGGAAACTTATGGGGGCAGTTCTACTCTGTCCTATGTGGTAGCTATGAGTTAGAATCAACTTGACGGCAATGGGTTTTGGTTTGGTTTTCTACATACCAAATATTGCATGGGATATACTTATGGTAAAAAGTTATTCATTGTATACCTGAAATTAATTGAATTGCAGATTATTTTTTAGTATAAGCATGTCCCAAATAAGGAGCCCTGGTGGCACAGTGGTTAAGAGCTTGGCTTCTAACTGAAAGGTTTGTGGTTCAAACTCACTCAGCGGCTCCTTGGGAAAAAGACTGGGTGATCTGCTCCCACAAAGATTTACAGCCTTGCCAAGGTCATGGTAGCTCCATAGACACATCCAGACTCCCTGGGGGACCGAACTGCTGGGCTGAGGGCTGTGGGGACCATGGTTTCTGAGAACATCTAGCTCAACTGGCATAACATAGTTTATAAAGAAAAGGTTCTACATTCTACTTTGGTGAGTAGCATCTGGGGTTTTAAAAGCCTGAGTGGCCATCTAAGATAATCTACTGATCTCACCCCTTTGGGGACAAGGGAGAATGAAGAAAACTAAACATACAAGGGAAAGATTAGTCCTAAGGACTAATGGACCACATCTACCACAGCCTCCACCAGACTGAGTCCAGTACAACTAGATGGTGCCCGGCTACCACCACTGACTGCTCTGACAGGGATCACAACAGAAGGTCCCAGACAGAGCTGGAGAAAAATGTAGAACAAAATTTTAACTCACGAAAAAAGATCAGCCTTACTGGCCTGACAGAGACTAGAGAAACCCTGAGAGTATGGCCCCCGGACACACTTTTAGTTCAGTAAAGAAGTCACTCCTGAGGTTCACCCTTCAGCCAAAGATTAGACAGGCCCATAAAACAAAACGAGACTAACGAGGCACACCAGCCCAGGGGCAAGGACTAGAAGGCAGGAGGGAACAGGAGAGCTGGTAGGTAATAGGGAACCCAAGGTCGAGAAGGGAGAGTGTTGACATCTCATGGGATTGTAAACCAACATCATAAAACAATATGTGTACTAACTGTTTAATGAGAAACTAATTTGTTCTGTAAACTTGCATCTAAAGTACAATTAAAAAAAAAAAAAAAAGATTTTCCACCTTGGAAACCTTACGGGACAGTTCTACTCTGTCCTATAGGGTCACTATTAAGTCAGAATGGACTTGATGGCAATGGGTGTGTTTTTTTTTTTTTTGGCTTGAGGTCTGACGAAGCTGTTCTAGGAGATCTAGGAACTCATGCAAGCCATCCCCTGAACCCAGATTTATGATCATTGTTGCTAAGAAGTAAATCTAGCTCACGGACATGTTCTGAATGGGGAAGGGATGTTTTAAAGGAGTCTACATGAGCCTTTGGGCTGTATGTAACCACTACTCTCAGCTCAAGGGGCACAGAAGGCCTGGCAACCCTTCCCTCCCAACCTCTGGGCTCCCTCACAGTTCAGAGAGGCTGTGATAGGCTGCGGGTCCAGGCAATACAATAAAGGGGCAAGGCCAGGGGAGAACAGGGGGAGGCGGTACAGGAACTGCAGACGCTCACCCAGCCCAAGGGCAGTTGCTCCTCTGTTCCAGCAGAAATGTGGCTTCTTAAAGAAAAGCCAGACACGTGGATTTTTCTACGAGCAGTTTCTTGATTTTCAAACGTCGCAACCAATTCACAAAACATATCAAACCCTGTCTAGGTACAGGGTAAGTCCCTCCGCGCTGTGGCCCTTTGGTTTGCCACCGCTGGAAGCATTCTGGAGTCTCCCTTTGGGACTGGAGGGAGAGTCTGGGACCCAGCATTTCAGGATCCGGGGACCCTCTCCAAGCTGGGGCTTTGGAGCCAAGAAGTTGGGATGCCTTGGTCCAGGAGATATGGTTGTCATAGTGATGGGAAGGCGGCGCTAGAACAAGAAGGGCTTTGCCCATCCTGACTTGAGTGAGCTCATTCCTGGGACCTGGGCTGGAGGTCAGGATACTAATAGCTAAACTTGCTGAACACTCCCTCTGCACCAGGCTCGGTTCTCAGCACTCTGCATATATATTACCTCACTAAGTCCACCTAACAACCCCATGAGGTAGGCACAATTATTATCTCTGGTTTGTAGATGACAGTGCTGAGGCCTGGCAGTAATTTGCCCCGGCCACGCAGCTAATAAACCTTCTAACCAGAAAGGACTGTAGCCCAGGCTGTCGGGCTCCACATCCCTAACCACTGGGCCTTACTGCAAGCAGGCATATGCATTCAAAGCAGTTTCCTAACAGTCTGTAGGCAGACTGCTCAAGTGTGCACCACGCCACCTGGTAAGCCCCAGGTGGCACTAGCTCTTGGTAAGGGGGGTCTGGACACCTGAACACACCTGCCAATCTGACCACACATGCCCCAGCCTGCCCTGGCCTTGCCAGGAATACAATAAACAATGCCAGCAGCCTTCTTTTTTTGCTTACCTGGCACAGGCTGTCCTAGCGAGAGGGAGGCCCAGCTGGGACAGCCGATGCCAGCCCTGTGGACTGGTTAGACCCCTGCGGCAAGGTATACGTGGTAGGGACAGGACAGAACCACAGGCTGTTTCAGACCTCTGCTGTTGAGGGGCCCCCATCCTGCCAAGGTGGTCCAGCCCAGACCACAGACTCCACATTGCCCCCCATCACAACACCCTTTCTCAGGGGCTGGGATTTCTGTGAAGGCACGAATGATTGCTAGGCACACCCCCGGCCAGAAGTTCCAGCTGTGGCCCCCTGTCAAGTGTCAGAGCTGGAACACACTGCCTGAGTGGATGGAGGCAATTTCTAGGGGGAGATGTCAAAGTGCAGCGTGTGGGTGGGGGGCTGTGAAGGCATGAACAAAGCAAGGCTGCTTCAGTACAGGGTTTGGAGTCAGACACACTCAACTCTGAATTCCAGACCTGCCCCTTCACTAGCTTAAGTGACCTCGGGCAATTTTCTTAGTCTTTCTGAGCCTCGGTTTTTCCATCTGTAAAATGGAGCCTATAGCTGACCCATGAGGGTGCCAGGAGGGTGGAACGAAAGGTGAGTGTGGTTGGGTTTGGCAATCATGAACTGCTGTGGTTATCAGCCTGGCGATGGTCCACACAGGTCCCCTGCCCCTAGACTGAGCAGTGAGATTGCGCGGCAGCAATGCCAGCCTGCCACGTGCCTCCATGGTCTTAAACGAAACTGATCTGACCATAGTTAACAACTGGGAAATTTCCCACTCGACATGGGCCCTAACCTGTTGGCCCCTGGCGGCCTCTGCATTCACAAGCCTGGTAACCTGGCCTTTGGATGCGGAAGTTCAGAGAGGGTAAGCGACTTGCCCAAAGCCACACAGTCAGCAGGGTGGAGCTGGGCCTGGCAGCCGGCCTGCCTGCTGCTGGGTCCAGCGCTGCTTCTGTTAGGAACGACAGCCTCTATGCCCAGGACTTCATGCCCGTCTTCTCCATCACCTCCCCTGAGACCCCCGGGGGGCACATCCTGTTACTACACCCACTCTGCAGAGAACGACAGCGAGGCTCAGTGAAGGGCAATGAATTTGCCCAAGGTCACCCACCGAGTGGTCAGGGAGCTGAGACTGAGCCATATTGAGCCAGATCTGGGTCTGCAGCAAGCACCCTTCACGGCTCTCCTCCCTGTCCCCATGACCCCCTGACTCTATCTCCCTGCTGCCCACCTCAGCACTCTGCTGGCAGCCTGGAGGTCGGCCAGGTAAAGGGGCTGCGGCTGCGGCTTGGAGCAGGATGCTGACAAGGCACCTCGGAGGCCAGGGAGCCTGGGGCCAGAGCTTCCCCTGCGCTTCTGACGGACAGGAAACGGAGCACAGTGGGGCAAGCAGGGGAGCACGGAGCTGCTCCAGATCCACGCCTGAGCTCCTCAGCACCCCTCCCCACCTGACCTATTCACGCTTGCCCCTGGCTCCAAGCCTAAAGCCGCGTGGAACTCACTCACTGCAAACAGCTCTAGGTTCAATTTCTGGCTTAGTAAATACAGACCTAGCAAAGTTGCTGTAGGAACTTGGATACACTATGTGCTTAGCAGGGTGCCTGGCACACAGTAGGTGCAACATATAGACCTGATGATTGTATGGATAATTGGATCCCCATTTTACAGGTGAGGAAGATGGGGCCCCGGGCCACTCGGAATACAAGTAGCAACACTAAGGTCAGTACCAGGGAGGGTAGATCCAAGCTCTTGGCCACCACTAAGCCTCCTAACCAGACTCTGGGGGTAGGGACAGCTGCCACCCTGCCTTGCTGGAATCTGATCACGGTGGCGTCCCCCTCTTGGGCTTGTCAGAGAAACAGCTTTCCAGGAATTCTGTGCCGTTGCAGGGAGAGGGGGCTGAGTCTCTCCACTCCCTTCCCCCATCATTTCCCTGGCCAGCAAGGTGCTGGCTTCTTCTACCTCACCCTGGGGCCAGCAAGGAACAGGCAAGAGCAGGAAGGAGGGCGACCCAGGGGAGCTCTCGAACCTCCCAGGTGTGAGCCTCTTAGGACCTAAAGGTTTGAAATCCTTTTCGAGCACCTCCCCCAGTTTCTGAGATAACCACAGCCTGCTGCCACCCCCAAACAGCCCACAGAAACCACAGCACAGACTGCGAGGCTGGCATTTCTCGGGCACCTACTTTGTGCCAGGCACTGTACAGAGGTCTTGCCATGTGCTTTCTTAGCAAGTCCTCCCCGTAGCCCTCTGAGTGGCTCTTACTCTCCACATTGTGGTGATAAGGAAACTGAGGCACAGGAAAATGACAAGAGGCAGGGTCTGGACTTAAACCCCAGCCTGGGAGTCTCTGGACTGGCTGTGTTAACTTGGGTGGGTCTCCTTCCCTCTCTGGGGCTCAGTTTCCTCATTTCTAACAAGAAGGGGGACTCTGAGGCCCTTTCTAGCACTGCCGCTGTGGCTCTCCAAACCTGTAACCCCCTGATGGGATAGGGCCTGACATTCTGGGGTGCAGGTTTCCAGGCTCTTTGGGCTGGGGGTGGCATCAATGACTGGCAGGGCACGGAGTCCCTCGGTTGCCCTTGGAAGAGGGGGTCACTAGGATGGCCAGCTCCCAGCTCCTCCACCTACAGCGTGGCTCCGGGCTCCAGGTTCAGCCCCGCTCCCAGCTCCTCTTCAGCCCAAATCTATGGCCGGCCCCCGAGGTCCTGGATCTGGAGCGCTTCATACTCCAGGGAGCTGAAAAGTCCTCTACTCAGGCCGGGCCAGTGCCACCCGAGCCTGGGATTCCTCTCCGAGCCCTCACTGAGCCCGGGGCCCCCCCGGGGATGGGGAACGACGTGCCCCTCAGGATTGGGGAAGCTCCGGCATCCCGGAGCCCTTGTCTCGAGGACCCCCAGAGTATACAGGGCCCGGAGTCTGGGAGGCTGACTGGGGATGGGGGCGTGAGGCCAGGGCAGACGCAGTAGGGAGGGTTAGGGCACCGAGTGCGAAAGCGAGGGGCGTGTGTGCACGCGGGTACAGGGGAGGCGTGTAAATGGCGGGCGAGAGCGTGTGTGCACACGCAAGGCGGGCGTGCGGGCGCGGTGGGTGCGCAGTGTGCGGAGAGCCCGTGCGGGGAAGGGCGCCCGGCGTGCGCGGTACCCCGCTCGCTTGCAGCCGGCGCGGGGCTGCAGCCCGTAGGGTGCGGTGGTGGAGTGCCCGGGGCCGGGACCAGGGCGCCGAAGGGCTGGTGCGTCCGCGCCAGGCGCGCATCCCGGCCAGGCGGGCGAGCGGCGGCACGTACTCACCGGCTCCGCAGAAGGGCCGCTGCTGTGCTCGGGCTCGGCTCCGGCCAGGGCTCCCGGCGGTCTCCCGCAGCGCACGCCCACGCGCCAAGCCCGGCTACTGCCGCCACCCCGCCCCTGCAGTGTCCCGGAACTCGCCTCGGAGGACGCGGCGCGGGCTGGGGGCTCGGCGGGCCAGGCGGCAAACGGGAGCTGCGCCGCAGTCTGGGCACGCTCCCAGGAGCCCGCCGCGCGCTCCCTCGCGCTCGCCGCCCGGTCCCTCTTTAATTTAAAGTGACAATCCCGAGCGCGCCCTCCGCTCCCGGGAGTGGTGCCGCGCTTCCGGGGTCTCGGCTGGAGATTTCCAAGCGTTCCCCGGGGCCCGTAGGGGCAGCCTCAAGGCCGGGCCCAGCCCCTCTCTCCCAGGCAGAGGGACGAGGGTGGCGTGGGAATGAAGTGGGGTTGGGAGTGCTCACCCGGGGCTCTGAGAGGCAGCACGAGCGCTGGACGCTGCCACAGCCTGCCGCACCACGTGATGGCGACCCCAGGTTGTCCTGTTCCCCCTTTGGGCCTCAGTTTCTTTCTCTGTACTGCTCGCCTCCCGGGAGCCCAAGAGAAATCAGACGCACAGGCGTGCGAGGGGTGGGTGTTCTCTTCCCCCCCATGGCTGAGCTGTTACAGTGGGCCGGATCTGTGCTGGTCCCTCGCAAATCATCTCAGTCCTTACAATGGCCAGATGGGATCATGATCACCCCATTTTATCCATGAGGAAACAGGCTTAGAGAGGCAAAGTCACAGAGCCAAAGGTCAGAGTCAGGACTTGAACCCAGGTCTGGGGGACTTCAGATTCCATACTCTTAACCACTTAGGGGTCCTGCCTCCTCTCCCAAGGAATGAATGAATCATTCAGGAGATATTTACGACGCCCCCACTGGGTGCTAGGCACAGCGCCAGGTGTGGGCGATCTTCCGGGAACAGGGGACAGGTCCCTCCCTGCCCGTGCAGTCTGGCAGGGAGGCCCGGCACACATGAGGAGGGGCCGGGGTGTGCAGAGGAAGGTGCCACGTGCTGTGGGCACAGTAACTAGGAGAAGAGGCTGGTTGGGTGACTGTGTGGCGCGGAGGGGGGGGGGTGCAGGCTGAGGATCCGGGGTGGATAAGGTAGAGGCACGAGGATCTCAGTTGGGGAGCAGGTGGCAAAAGCAGCTGAAGTTACTGGATCATCTGCATTCTGGGCCTTTGGTGCCGAGAGCAACCTGCGGGCACTGCCCTCTCAGTAGGGGCTGACCTGTGCTGGCCTTGCAGAGGGTCTAGAAGCAGGACCCTGGGGAGCTGGGGGAAGGGAGGGCTGCAGCTTCAACCTCCCCCACCCCCCGGGGGTGGGGGCTGATTTCCATTTCATTTCCTGGACCTGGAAGAGAAAGGAAAGCCCCGGTGGCACCGTGGGGAAGGGCTTGGCTGATAACCAAAAGGCTGATAAACCCACCAGCTGCTGCATCGAAGAAAGATGTGACAGTCTGCTTCTGTAAAGACTAACCAAAAACCAACCCCAAACCCAGTGCCGTTGAGTCGATTCCGACTCATAGCGACCCTATAAGATTACAGCCTTGGAAATTCTGTGGAGCAGCTCTACTCTGTCCTATAGGGTCACGACTATGAGTCGGAATCAACTCGACAGCAATGGGTTTGGTTTGGCTTCGGTGTGGCAGAGCAAGGAGAGAGGCCCAGGGTTAATTATGTGCCTAGGGAGGTGGGGGGAGGCTGGGCACTGGGCTTTACCTGCCACTATCCCATTGAACTTAATCCTCATTGCTACTTGCAGCTTTGGGGTGATTGAGCCCATTTTCCAGTGAGGGCACTGAGGCCTAAGGAATGAGGGGCCTCCTCATTTGGGAGAGAGTTGGGGGTAAGAGACGCCATCAGCAGACCACAGGGCAGACTCTGGTAAGGGCATCTGTTGGAGCCGAAGAAAGGTTAAGTTGGGGCTGGTCCACTTCTGGTGCCAGTCCAGAATCGAGCAGTACCTGGAGTGAGCTTGGAATGAGATTTTGTCAATTTCCTGATTCAAAATTCTTAATGAACAGAAAAGCATACATACGTGCACCGAAAGACAGGGATGAGAATGTTCGAGTAGTCCCAGACTGGAAACCACCGATGCTCATCCTTAGGGTGAACGCAGAAGTGCATTGCGTAGCATCACGCAACGGAATACCGCAACCGCCTGCAACGAGCTTGGTGAATCTCACAAACACATTGCTGAGCACAAGCAGCCGTATGCCAGAGAACATGTGCTGTGCGAGTCCAATTCTGCCAAGTTCAAAGCCAGGCCAGACTGCTCTCTGCTGTCAGAAGTCAGGATGGGGCTACTGCAGGGTCGGGGGTGAATGAGAAGGGGCCTAAGGGGAATTCTGCGGTGCTGGTCACCTTCTGGTTTTGATCTCTGTGCTGGCTTCCCAGGCATGTTCACTTTGTGAATATCTGTGTAGAGTTATGATGTGTGTACTTTTCTGCATGTGGGATACGCTTCAATACAATTTACAAAAACACCTCTTGTACCTGCTGTGTTGGGAATAGAAACCTGCATGATCGGCCCTCTGGCCTCTCTGACCTGTCACACTCCGTTCCCCGAGCCCACTGCACTCCTACCTTGGGCCTTCTGGTGTTCCTGAGGCCGGCTAAGCCATTTTCCACTGCAGGGATGCTAACTTGCTGGTCCCTCTGCCTGAAAAGCACTTTCCCTGGCTCTGCTACTTCCCAACTGTGTGACCATGAACAGATCACATAACCTTTCTGAGACCCAACTTGCTCCCTCTGTGTCAGGAACCTCTAGACGGATTTCTCCATTCTCTCCACATCACCCTAAAGAAGTCACCTCCTCAGAGAGGCCCTCCTGACTCCTGCCTAGTGGAGCCCCTCCACTAATCTCACCTACAGCGTGTGGTTTATTTCCTCCAAAACACCAGCCATAACCTGGAATTCTGTGTTTGTTTACAGTTCAGTTTCTGCGTCCCCCACTAGACTAATAATCATAAACATATGGCACGTTGTCAATGCGCCACGTGCTTTTCTCACACTGCACTAGTGCATTGAATCCTCACCCCAACCCCATTGGGAGATACAATTCTGAGCTCCATTTAACAGCTGAGGAAGTGGGGCCTCAGAGAGGTTATGTAACTTGTTTATGGTCACACAGCTGGAAAGTAGCAGAGCCAGGATTTGAACCCGAGCAGCCTGGCTCTGGAGTTGCTGCTCTTAGCTCTACACTTATAGGCTAGGTAGACTCTGTCTGTTTTCTTCTTTGTAGTATAATGCGATAGTGCCTAGCATGTGGGACAGTCCTTGGCACACAGTAAACCAGACCAGTTGCCATCTAGTTGATTCCAACTCATGGCAACCCCATGTGTGTCAGAGAAGAACTGTGCTCCCTAGGGTTTTCAATGGTTGACCTTTTGGAAGTAGCTTGCCAGGCCTTTCTTCCAAGGCGCCTTTGGGTGGACTCGTGCCTCCAACCTTTTGGTTAGCAGCCAAACTCTTAACCATTTGCACCACCCAGAGACTCCTGGCACACAACAGGCGCTCAGTAAATGTTGAATGAATGAATGAAGTGCTAGTGGCTGAGAGAGAAGGGGGAGAACTTGGACACCAGAGTGATGAATGATTGTTTGGTAAAATGAAGAAAGGGTTCTGGGCAAAAATGAAATTTGAAAACAACTAAAACGATTGTGAGGAGCCTTAAGACCTGACCGTCCCACTTCTGTGGCCTGATTCCCTCTCCCAGCTGTTCAGCATCCCACCCCTCTGCCAGCTCTGGCCTCTCCCCTCCCCAACCCTGTACTTCTCCACTCCAGCATCACGGCTGCCATTCCCTTGCGGTGTGTCATGGAGACCCAGGGACCGTGGGCTCTAACCTTGCACTCTCCAGCATTTCCAAAGTGAACCCAGACAGGCCTCTGGCTCCTGGCTCCCTCCTCCCACTCCCCACTCCCAGCCCCGCCATGATCTGATCTGAGCAGCAAAGGTTGAGAGCCGTCCTGTGGACACGTGCATTCACATTTTTCTGGTCAGGTACATGGAGGAGCTTCAAAAAGATCAACGCTAGACACCTGATGGGCTCCTAATAGCAGAAACCACACAGCTGGGATCTGCTTGGCATGTTTCAAAGCTCTGTATTCATTATCGCATTTAATCCCGTGAGGTTGATGCTGCCACCAACCCCCTTTCTATGAGGAACTCACTCCACAGGGAACCTACCAGCCCTGGCTCCTAGTCCCGAGCTCTATCTCTCTCAAGGTGTCCTAGAACTTCCTCCTTCTCCCAGCAGGACTCCCATCATGACATGATCTGGGGCACCCACCCAGCCTGACCCTCATGCCTCCTTCATCACACCAAATTGAGGAAGTGCCTGGGAGCAGCTGTCCCTGCACAGCTCCTTGGAGTTACCACCGGGATAAAGAGAGCATGAGGCCACCAAGGGGCTGGGACCCAGGGTGGGTGAGTGCTGATGGGGGCAGGCTGGAGAAGGCCTGGAAATGCTGGGGTGACAGGTGTGGCAGGGCCTCATTCCCCTAGCGCTGGCCTCCGCCTCTCTGCTCTCCTTTTGCCCCTTGCCCCCACCCCAGGGACTTCTGGTCTCTACACTTACAAGGGCCTGGCCTGCCTCCTTTCCCTGTAACTAAGAGTCCCTCAGTGGCGGTGGGGGCGGGAGGGGGGGCAGGCGATGAGGACACAGAAATTTCAAGAGGGAGTTACAGCTCTGAATGTGGGGTGAGGGGGCCCTGTCCCAGACACCCTGTGCGTACCCAGGGCAACCTGTCTGCCAGCCCCTTCTCCTCTGTCCATCTGTCCATCTGCCTCTGTGGCTCAGTGGCCTATCATTGGTGTCAGCTTGAGTCTGGCTCTGTGGCTATCTCTCTGCCCCCTCCCAGACCCATCTTCTTTCTGGCCCTGCGTTCTCTGGCTGAGAGATTGCCCTTTCACGGGCCTTTCTGTATCCATCTGTGGCAGTCCCAGCTTTCACAGAGTGTCAGTATGGGGGTGGGGCCCATGAAGGTCCCTGCTGCCAGTGGAGGGCAAGACAGAGCACCCGGCCAGGCTTGTGGGCCAGAAAGAGCCCACCAGGGCATCTAGGCCCATCTGTGCCCTCAGACCCTTGTGCCAAGCCTGGCTGCTGCCTCCATTTGAGTTGAAACTACTGTGGGGCCAGCTTCCCACCCACCACCGCCACTCCCCTCCTGCTGCAGTCCCTTGGCCCCTTATTCCCAACCCGGCTCCTACCCACAGGGCCCAAGCTCCCACCGGGCCCCAGGTACTGGGTGCCAAGACTGGCTCACAGTCCAGCTTCAGGGCCCTGGCAGAAGGCAGCCTGGCAGGAGCCCCTTCCCCAACCCTCTCCAGAGAGGCTGGTGCTGGGTTGGGGGCAGGGAAGTTTGCCATGGTATCTGTCGGGTCCTCACCTGTGGTTCCTCCACCATTCCATCCACCCCGCCCCCAAAGCCCACCCCCCAGGCATTTGCTCTGGACACATTGTTTGGATTCATGCCATAGAGTCTGTCGACAAGACCTTCATTTCTTCAAACAAGCAGTTTCTATGGGAGCATGGAGGTGAGGAGACACTGTTCCTATTCCCTGAGTGCTCCCAGCCTGGCGGGATGGCATGACCCCCAACCAGAGTGCCACGGGGGTCTGAGGGCAGAAAATCCCTGGCCTGGGGGTCAGTCAAGGTTTCTCACCCAAGGTCACATGTGACAAGGCCTTTAATCTCACCAGGAAGAGACAGGGAGCAGAGAGGACCCCAAGGCATGAGCCCACGGCAGAACCACTTGGCATGCTCCATGCCCAGCTGATCAGCTGGGGAGCCCCCAGCCCTGGGAGGAGGTAGTGGCCAGGAGCCAAGAAGGGTGAATGGGAGGGCCCTAAGGGCTGAAGGCCTTGAATGTCAGGGTTGGGGATTAGGGCAAAGAGGAGAGAGGCAGGAGCCTCAGCTGAAGTGGGTGGAGTTCATCCTTAAGGGACTGCCCAAGGCTCCCTGAAGACATTTAGCCTCAAGATCAGAAAGACCTGGATGGCTTACTCAGTTCCCTAAAGGGCTGAGTGGAGAAAAGGAAAAAGGTGCAATCCAAGAAGCTCCAGGGAACAGGTATCAGGTCATCATCAAGAACATTTTCATGTTCAAGGCGCCACAAGCTGAGAACTTTCCCAAGAGGTAGTGAGCTCCCCATCACAGGAAGTATGTAGACAGGAGTGCCTGGCAGGGGTATCAGGCCTGAATAAAATTTGTTATGGGTGGTCCCTAAGGGCCCCTTTCCATCCTGAGACCCCACATTTTGCCTGGCTGGGCCTCTCTCCCCAGAAGTTGGCCCTGGACTCCTCCCTCCTCCCTATTCCAGGAGTCAGTTACACTGAACTGCTCTGGTTAGAGCCACCCACACCCTCTTCCTGCTAAACTCTGGAGCCTGGCACCTGTGCAGGCATGATGCTTCTCCTTGAGGTTTAACAGGCAAATTCTCACCGCTCCAAAGGAGAGGCTGACCCTCCTGCTCTTCAAAGCCCCAAATTATCTCTGGAGAGCCCCCTCTCCCTGGGGGAACCACCACTGCAGCCCCCTTTAAGTGAACCTTAAAACTGAGGCCCTGACATAACTGAAATAGGTAACTTCAGGGCTAAATTAAAACTCCATTTGGGATCAAACTGCAGTTTGGTCTGGAGTCTTTGCTCCTGCTCTTCTAATGAGAAAATTTAGCCTCTTGTAAAAATTTAACTACATGTAACACAAAGAGAGCAAAGATCAGGGCTTTAGCTTATGTAAAGAGTAGTTTGTTAAAAGTTGTCTGTTAAGAATGCTTATGAAGCTAGCCTTAGAGAAAATACGTTTAGTGACCAGGAGATTTGGACATAGAACTGATAATGGTAAGTAAAGATGGAGCCCGTGACTGTCTCATAACTATAACCAAGAGGAGGTAAATGTCAATTAACCAAGTCTTAATCAAACTTCATTTTCACTCACGGGGATTTTCCACTTCTGCTGACTCTTTGGAAACCCTGGTAGCAGAGTGGTTAAGAGCTATGGCTGCTAACCAAAAGGTCAGCAGTTCAAATCCACCAAGCACTCCTTAGAAATGCGATGGGGCAGTTCTACTCTGTCCTATAGGGTCACTATGACTCGGAATTGACTCAACAGCAATGGGTTTGGTTTGGGTTTTGGCTGACTATTTGCAAACCTGTAACTAAGTTAAAGACATAAACCTGTTACCTTAAGATAAGAGGAAAGAAGGCGGGGCCAAGACAGCGGAGTAGTCAGATGCTTCCTGTGGTCCCTCTTACAATAAAGATCCAAAAAACTAAGTGAATCAATTATATGACAGTCTAGGAGCCCTGAACATCAAACGCAAAGTTGAGGAATTGGACTGAGTGGTAGGGGGAAGGAGAGACAGTTCAGAAGCAGCAAGGAGTTGCCAGACCTGACCTGGCGGGAACCAGCACTCTGCAGGCTGGGATTGCCTGGCACTAGCGGTGAGGCAAGTAGTCGCATTTGGGAGGTGTTTTCAACATCGGCAGAGACCAAGCAGTGGAGAGTCTACTCATGCCTCCAGAATCAGCAAAAGCGGTGCTCAATTGGCAGAAGATAAGTACATGTGTCTAACATACCGCATGGATCAAAAAACACCCCTTTAGACATCTAAGTCAATTGGCATAATAAAATCTATTAGGAAAACATTCTGCATCCCGCTTTGAAGAGTGTCATCTAGGGTCTTAAATGCTAGCAAGTGGCCATCTAAGATGCATCAATGAGTCTCAACCCACCCGGATCAAAGGAGAATGAAGAACACCAAGGACACAAGGTAATTACGAGCCCAGGAGACAGAAAGGACCACATGAACCAGAGACTACATCATCCTGAGACCAGAAGAACTAGATGGTGCCCGGCTACAACTGATGACTGCCCTGACAGGGAGCATAACAGAGAACCCCTGAGGGAGCAGGAGAGCAGTGGGATGCAGACCCCAGATTCTCATAAAAAGACCAGACTTGATGGTCTGACTGAGACTAGAAGGACCCTGGTGGTCATGGACCCCAGACCTTCTGTTGGCCCAGGACAGGAACCATTCCCGAAGCCAAATTTTCAGACGTGGATTGGACTGGACAATGGGTTGGAGAGGGATGCTGTTGAGGAGTGAGCTTCTTTGATCAGGTGCACACTTGAGACTATGTTGGTATCTCCTGCCCGGAGGGGAGATGAGATCGTAGAGGGGGTCAGAAGCTGGCGAAATGGATACGAGAAGAGAGAGTAGAGGGAGGGAGCGGTCTGTCTTATTAGGGGGAGAGTAACTGGGAGTATGTAGCAAGATGTATGTAAATTTTTGTGTGAGAGACTGACTTGATTTGTAAGCCTTCACTTAAAGCACAGTAAACATTATTTAAAAAATAATGGAAAAAACCTCTCTCCCACTTACCTATCCCCTTCCTACTCTGCACTGGGTCAGAGCCAGCTTCAGAGATTACTACATCCCCTGGGCCAGAAGTAGGGCCTGTCACATATCCTGAGCCATTCTCCTGGCCTTGGAGAGGGAACAAATTAACAGACAGGAAAAAAAAAATCTGCTGGCTCCCTTAAGCAGGGAACTCAGGGCAGAAACAGCTCCTTTGCGTACGCGTATGCATAAGGGGTTCATGGACTTTGAATGCCTTTCACCCCTGCATAGACCTGTGTGGGCCCATTTCAACAGCATAGGCCCCCATTAGCACAGTACAACAGGGTATGTACCTGAAGTCTAACTTTAACTGTTTCAGCTATATGGTGGAGAAGCAGGTTCACGACATTTGATACCACTCTGCCTATTAAGCAGAGTCCTCACCTACCCACATCAGGGGCCTGAGGACTGGTGGCTCCACCCATGCCACCTAGCCACCTGCAAAAGGGGTCCAAGAATAAGTGGTGCCTCTCAGTCCTTACAGCCAACAGTATTGGGTGCCCATAGTCTGGCTGCAAAACCCACTCACCTATGCACTCTAGGGAACAGGGACATGCTTTCTTCAAAGACACTCAGGGGCAGTTGTCATCCCCTGCCTTGCTTAGCATGTGACTCCCTACTGCAGCTAGATACCTGTGCCTACACTAATCACCCCTGCTAGTCTAGGAATGTAGGTGAGAGCCTACACCACACACTTGGTGACTGACTACCTGGACGCCTGAGCTGAATCCATACAAGAAAATTAAACAGACTCCTGGGCTCACATGCCTAGTAACAGCTCTAACCACCTGGTGACAGGACGTTAGAGCTTCAAAGGCGCCAATAATCGAACTAGCTCACTTGAGCTGCCTATTTAGGCATATCAAAACAAAACAAAACAAGAAGCTAGGACACAGTAAGCAAACATAAAATAAATAAATACGATAACTTATTGATGGCTCAAAGACAACAGTCAATATCAAATCACATAAAGAGGCAGACCATGATGGCTTCAGCAAGCTCCCAAAATAAAGAATCAAGAAATCTTCTGGATGAAGAAAACCTCCCGGAATTAGTGGAGGTAGAATACAAAAGATTAATATACAGAGCTCTTCAAGAGATCAAGAAGGAGATCAGGCAAAACGCAGAACAAGCCTAGGAGCACACAGACAAAGCAATAGAGAAACTTAAGAAGACTAGAGAAAAGCACAATGACAAATTTAATAGGCTGTAAGAATCCACAGAGAGACAGCAAACAGACTTCCAGAAGATTAACAATAAAATTTCTGAATTAGACGACTCAATAAAAAGTCATAGGAGCAGAATTGAGGCAATGGAACTCAGAATTACTGAGACTGAAATTAAAGCACTCGACATCAACATATATGAGGAAAAATCAGATAAAAGAATTTTAAAAATTGAAGAAACCCTAAGAATTATGTGGGACGCTATCAAGAGGAATAATCTATGAGTGACTGGAGTGCCAGAACGGGGCAGGGGGAGCCTGGGATAACAGAAAATACAAAGAGAATTGTTGAAGATTTGTTGGCAGAAAACTTCCCTGGTATTGTGAAAGATGAGAAAGTATCTATCCAAGACACTCACTGAACCCTACACAAGGTAGATCCCAAAAGCAAGCCACCAAGACATAATCAAACTTGCCAAAATGAAAGATAAAGGAGAATTTTAAGAGTGGCTAGGCATAAACGAAAAGTCACCTACAAAGGAGAGTCAATAAGGCTAAGCTCTCACTACTCAGCAGAAACCATGCAGGCAAGAAGGCAATGGGATGACATATGTAAAGCTTTGAAGAAAAAAAAATTCCAGCCAAGAATTATATATCCAGGAAAGTGTCTCTAAAATATGATGGTGAAATTAGGACATTTCCAGATAAACAGAAGTTTAGGGAATTTGCAAAAACCAAACCAAAATTACAATACTAAAGGGAGTCCTCTGATTAGAAAATCAATAACATCAGATAACCCAAGACTAGAACTTTGGACAGAGCAACCAGATATCAACCCAGACAGGGAAATCATAAAAATAAATCAAAGCTAAAACACTCAAAACAGGGAAACAGAGACATCGTAATGTAAAAGATGACAACATTAAAAAAAAAAAAAGAGGGACTAAAAAATGCAGTCATAGATCTTTCATATGGGGAGGAAATCAAGGTGACATAAAGAAATAAAAGATTGGTTTAAACTTAGAAAAGTAGGGATAAATATTAAGGTAACCACAAAGTAAACTAACAATCCTACACATCAAAATAAAAAACAAGAAAAACATAAAGATTTAGCAAATACAAAATCAAGAACAATGAAAAAGAGGAAAAGACAATACATCAAAAAAAAAGTGACTCAGTGCTTTGTTCCACAAAGTGGAACAAAAAAACTGTCAACAACACAAAAAGAAAGACATCAAAATGACAGCACTAAATTCATACCTATCAATAATTATGCTGAATGTAAATGGACTAAATGCACCAAAAAAGAGACAGAGAGTGGCTGAATGGATTAAAAAACATGATCCATCTATACGCTGCCTACAAGAGACACACACGCACCTTAGACTTAAAGAGACAAACAAACTAAAACTGAAAGGATGGAAAAAAAATACATCAAGCAAACGACAAACAAAAAAGACCAGAAATGACAATATAAATTTCTGACAAAATAGACTTTAAAATCCATCACAAAGGATAAGGAAGGGCACTGTATAGTGATTAAAGGGTCAATACATGAGGAGGACATAACCGTAATAAATATTTATGCACCCAATGACAGGGCTCCAAAATACATAAAAACAAACTCCGACAGCATTGAAAAGAGAGATATACAGCTCCACACTAATAGCAGGAGACTTCAACACACTACTTTATGGAGAAGGACAGAACATCCAGAAAAAAACCTCAATAAAGACTCCCTAAAAACCTAGTGCCACGGAAGATCTAAATGCCACAATCAACAAACTTGATCTCATAGACTTTTACAGAACACTCCATCCAACAGCAGCCAAGTATACTTTCTTTTCCAGCGCACATTGAAAATTCTCCAGAATAGACCATGTATTAGGCCACAAAGCAAGCCTTAACAGAGTCCAAAACATTGAAATACTACAAAGCCTCTTTTTGACCATAAAGCCATAAAAGTAGAAATCAATAACAGAAAAAGCACGGGAAAAAAAAATTAAACACATGGAAACTGAACAACACCTTGCTCAAAAACTACTGGATTACAGAAGAAATTAAGGATGGAATAAAGAAATTCATAGAATCCAATGAGAATGAAAACACATCCTACCAGAACCTTTGGAACACAGCAAAAGCAGTGCTCTGAGGTCAGTTTATAGTAATAAATGCACACATCCAAAAAGAAGAAGGGGACAAAATCAACGCATTAACCCTACGACTTGAACAAATAGAAAGAGAGCAGCAAAAGACGCCCTTGGGCACTTAAAGAAAGCAATTAATAAAAATTAGAGCAGAATTAAATGAAAAAGAGAATAGAAAAACAACTGAGTTAACAAGACCAAAAGCTTGTTCTTTGAAAAGATCAATAAAATCGAGAAACCATTGGCTAACCTGACAAAACGAAAAACAGAAAAGGAAGCAAATAACCCAAATAAGAAATGAGATGGCTGATATCACAACAGACCCAACCGATATTAAACAAATCATAGCCGAATACTATGAAAAATTGTACTCCAACAAATTTGAAAACCTAGAGGAAATGCACAAATTTCTAGAAACACACTACCTACCTAAACTAACACTAACAGAGATAAACAACTAAATAAACCTAGGACAAAAGAAGAGATTGAAAACTCTCCCCTGCCCCCTGGCAAAAAACAAAAACAAAAAAAGCCCTGGCCCTGACAGCTTCACTGGAGAATTCTACCAAACTGTCAGAGAAGAATTAACACTACTACTACTAAAGGTATATTAAAAAAAAAAAAAAAATTTTTTTTTTTTTTTTTTGAGCATAGAAGAAGATGGAATACTCCCAAACTCATTCTATGAAGCCATCATAACCCTGATACCAAAACCAGGAAAAGACACCACAAAAAAAGAAAATTACAGAACAATATCCTTCATGAACTTAGACGCAAAAATCCTCAACAAAATTCTATCCAATAGAATCGAACAGCATGTCAAAAAAAAATTCACCACGACCAAGTGGGATTCATACAAGGCATGTGGGTATGGTTTAACATTACAAAAACAATCAATCTAAGCCATCACATAAATAAAACAAAAGACAAGAACCACATGATCTTATCAATTGATCCAGAAAAGGCATTTCACAAAGTCCAACACCCATTCACGATAAAAACTCTCAGCAAAATGGGAATACAAGGGAAATTCCTCAACATAATAAAGGGCATTTATACAAAGCCAACAGCCAACATCATCCTAAATGGAGAGAGTCTGAAAGCATTCCCCTCGAGAACAGAAACCAGATAAGGATGCCCTTTATCACCACTCTTATTCAACTTTGTGCTGGAGGTCCTAGCCAGAGCAATTAGGCTAGAAAAAGAAATAAAGGGCATCCAAACTGGTAAGGAAGAAGTAAAAGTATCTCTATTTGCAGATGATATGATCTTATATACAGAAAACCCTAAAGAAACCACAAGAAAACTACTCACATATATTCATCTGCCTATGAGCAGCTGATATTTGACAAAGGCCTAAAGTTCATTAAATGGGGAAAAGGTTTTTTTTTAAAGTCCATTAAATTGGGGAAAAGGTAGTTCCTTTAACAAGCGCTGGCATAACTGGCTATCCATCTGCAAAAAAATGAAACAAGATCCATACCTCACACCATGCACAAAAACTAACTCAAAATGGATCAAACACCTAAATATAAAATCTAAAACAACACAAATCATGGAAGAAAAAATAGGGACAATGCTAGGAGCCCTAATATATAGCATAAAGAGTATACAAAACATTACTAACAATACACAAACACCAGAAGAGAAACATATAGATAACTGGAAGCTCCTAAAAATCAAACACTTATGCTCATCCAAAGACCTCACCAAAAGAGTAAAAAGGCAACCTACAGACTGGTAAAAAATTTTTGGCTCCGACAAATCCGATCAGCGTCTAATCTCTAAACTTGACAAGATACTGCAAAACTTCAACAACAAAAGACAAATAACTCAATTAAAAAATGGGCAAAGGATATGAACAGGCATTTCACCAAAGAAGACATGCAGGCGGTTAACACATACATAAGGAAATGCTCATGATCATTAGCCACTAGGGAATGAAAATCGAAATTACAATGAGATACCATCTCACCCCAAAAAGGCTGGCATTAATTGAAAAAACACAAAATAATAGACGTTGGAGAGGTTGTGGAAGACTGGAACACTTATACGCTGCTGGTGGGAATGTAAAATGATACAACAGTTTCCGAAATCGATTTGGAACTTCTTTAAAAATCTAGAAATAGAACTACCATACGATCCAGCAATCCCACTCCTTGGCATATTGTAGAGTAATAAGAGCCTTTACCCGAACAGATATATGTGCACCCATGTTCATTGCAGCACTGTTTACAATAGCAAAAAGATGGAAATAACCAAGGTGCCCAGCAACAGATGAATGGGTAAACAAATTACAGTATATTCACACAATGGAATACAATGCTAGGATAAAGAACAACGATGAATCTGTGAAAAATCTCATAACATGGAGGAATCTGGAAGGCATTACACTGAGTGAAATTAGTCAGTCACAAAAGGTCAAATATTGTATGAGACCACTATTATAAGAACTCAAGAAAAGGTTTAAACACAGAAGAAAACATTCTTTGATGGTTACGAGGGTGGGGAGGGAAGGAGAGGGGTATTCACTAACTAGATAGCAGACAAGAATTATTTTAGGTGAAGGGAGGGACAACACACAATACAGCGGAAGTCAGCACAACTGGACTAAACCGAAAGCTAAGAAGTTTCCTGAATACAACCAAACACTTTGAGGGACAGAGTAGCAGGGGCAGGGGTCAAAGCACCATGGTTTCGGGGGCATCTAGGTCAATCGGCATTACAAAGTTTATTAAGAAAACTTTCTGCATCCCACTTTGGTGAGTGGTGTCTGGGGTCTTAAAAGCTAGCAAGCAGCCGTCTAAGATGCTTCAATTGGTCTCAACCCACCTGGAGCAGAGGAGAATGAAGAACACCAAAGACACAAGGAAAATATGAACCCAAGAGATAGAAAGAGTCACATAAGCCAGAGACTCCATCAGCCTGAAACTGGAAGAACTAAATAGTGCTGGGCTACCATAAATGACTGCCCTGACAGGGAACGCAACAGAGAAAACCTGACGGAGCAGGAGAAAAGTGGGATGCAGACCTCAAATTCTAGTAAAAAGGCCAGATTTAATGGTCTGACTGAGACTGGAGGGACCCCAGAGGTCATGGCCCCGGGACTCTCTGTTAGGCCAAAACTAAAACCATCCCCCCACCCCAACGTGTCTGTGAGTTTGTCATACTGTAGGGACTTGCGTGTTGCCTTGAAGCTGGAAGCTATGCCATCGGTATTCAGAACCAGCAGGGTCACCCATGGAGGACAGGTTTCAGCTCAGCTTCCAGGCTACGACACACTAGGAAGAAGGACCTGGCAGTCTACTTCTAAAAAGAATTAGCCAGTGAAAACCTTATGAATAGTAGCAGAACATTGTCCGATATAGCACCGGAAGATGAGACCCCCCACGTTGAAAGGCACTCAAAAGACCACTGGGCAAGAGCTGCCTTCTGAAAGTAGAGTCGACCTTAATGACGTGGATGGAGTCAAGCTTTCCAGACCTTCATTTGCTGATGTGGCCTGACTCAAAATGAGAAGAAACTGCAAACATCCATTAATAATCGGAACCTGGAATGTATGAAATACGAATGTAGGAAATTGGAAGTCATCAAAAATGAAATGGAATGCATAAACATCGATATCCTAGGTATTAGCGAGCTGAAATGGACTGGTGTTGGCCATTTTGAATTGGACAATCACATGGTCTACTATGCTGAGAATGACAACTTGAAGACGAATGGTGTTGCATTCATCATTGCATGAAAAAAACATTTCAAGATCTATCCTGAAGTACAACGTTGTCAGTGATAGGATAATATCCATATGCCTACAAGGAGGACCAGTTAATACGACTATTATTCAAATTTATGCACCAACCACTAAGGCCAAAGATGAAGAAATGGAAGATTTTTATCAGCTTTTGCAGTCTGAAATTGATCAAACATCCAATTGGGATGCATCGATAATTACTGTTGATTGGAATGCGAAAGTTGGAAATAAAGAAGAGGGATCAGTAGTTGGAAAATATGGCCTTGGTGATAGAAACAAAGCCAGAGATCCAATGATAGAATATTCACGACCAACGGCTTCTTCATTGCAAATACCTTTTTTCACTAACATAAATGGCGACTATACACGTGGACCCCTACAGATGGAACACAGAGGAGTCGAATCAACTACTCCTGTGGAAAGAGACAATGGAAAAGCTCAATATCATTAGTCAGAACAAAGCCAGGGGCTGACTGTGGAACGGACCATCAAATGCTCATATGCAAGTTCAAGCTGAAACTGAAGAAAATTAGAGCAAGTCCTCGAGAGCCAAAGTATGACCTTGAGTATATCCCCCCCGAATTTAGAGACCATCTCAAGAATAGATTTGATGTGTTGAACACTAACAGTCGAAGACCAGATTAGTTGTGGACTGACATCAAGGACATTATACATGAAGAAAGCAAGAGGTCATTGAAAAGACAGGAAAGAAAAGACCAAAAGGGATGTCAGAGGAGACTCTGAAACTTGCTGTCGAACTTCGAGCAGCTAAAGCAAAAGGAAGAAATGATGAAGTAAAAGAACTGAACAGAAGATTTCAAAGGGCAGCTTGAGAAGACAAAATATTATAATGACATGTGCAAAGAGCTGGAGATAGAAAATCAAAAGGGAAAAACACGCTTAGCATTTCTCAAGCTGAAAGAACTGAAATAGAAATTTAAGGGCTGAGCTGCAATAATGAAGGATTCTATGGGAAAAATATTAAGTGATGAGGAAGCATCAAAAGAAGATGGAAGGAATACACAGAGTAATCATACCAAAAAGAATTAGTTGACATTCAACCATTTCAAGAGGTGGCATATGATCAGGAACCAATGGTACTGAAGGAAGAAGTCCAAGCTGCTCTGAAGGCATTGGCGAAAAACAAGGCTCCAGGAACTGATGGAATATCAATTGAGATGTTTCAACAAACAGATGCAGCGCTGGGAGTACTCACTTGTCTATGCCAAAAAAATTGGAAGACAGCTACCTGGCTATCCTACTGGAAGCGATTCATGTTTATCCTTATTCCCAAGAGAAGTGATCCAACCCAATGTGGAAATTACCTAACAATATCATTAATATCACACGCAAGCAAAATTTTGCTGAAGATCATTCAAAAGCAGCTACAGCAGTATATTAACAGGGAATTGCCAGAAATCCAGGCTGGATTCAGAAGAGGACGTGGAACCAGGGATATCATTCCTGATGTCAGATGGATCCTGGCTGAAAGCAGAGAATACCAGAAGGATGTTTACCTGTGTTTTATTGACTATGCAAAGGCATTCAACTGTGTGGATCGTAACAAATTATGGATAACATTGCGAAGAATGGAAATTCCAGAACCCTTGCTTGTCTCATGAGGAACCTGTACATAGATCAAGAGGCAGTTGTTCGGACAGAACAAGGGGATACCGAGTGGTTTAAAGTCAGGAAAGGTGTGCGTCAGGGTTGTGTCCTTTCACCATACCTATTCAACCTGTGTGCGGAGCAAATAATCCGAAAAGCTGGACTATATGAAGAAGAACGGGGCATCAGGATTGGAGGAAGACTCATTAACAACCTGCGTTATGCAGATGACACTACCTTGCTTGCTGAAAGTGAAGAGGACTTGAAGCACTTACTGATGAAGATGAAAGACCACAGCCTTCAGTATGGCTCGCACTTTGACATAAAGAAAATGAAAATCCTCACAGCTGGACCAATGAGCAACATCATGATAAACAGAGAAAAGATTGAAGTTGTCAAGGATTTCATTTTACTTGGATCCACAATCAACAGCCATGGAAGCAGCAGTCAAGAAATCAAAAGACACACTGCGCTGGGCAAATCTGCTGCAAAGGACATCTTTAAAGTGTTGAAAACCAAAGATGTCAGCTTGAAGACTAAGGTGTGCCTGACCCAAGCCATGGTATTTTCAATTGCATCATATGCATGTGAAAGCTGGACCATGAATAAGGAAGACTGAAGAAGAACTGACGCCTTTGAATTGTGGTGTTGGTGATGAATATTGAATATACCATGGCCTGCCAAAAGAACGAACAAATCTGTTTTGGAAGAAGTACAAACAGAAAGCTCCTTAGAAGCAAGGATGGCGAAACTGCATCTTACATACTTTGGATGCGATGTCAGGAGGGGTCAGTCCCTGGAGAAGGACATCATGCTTGGTAGAGTACAGGGTCAGTGGAAAAGAGGAAGATCCTCAATGAAATGGATTGACACAGTGGCTGCAACAGTGGGCTCACCCATAACAATGATTGTAAGGATGGTGCAGGACTGGGCAGTATTTTGTTCTGTGGTACGTAGCATGGCTATGATTCGGAACCGACACGATGGCACCTCACAACAACAACAACAAAACCATTCCCAAAGCCAACTCTTCAGGCAAAGATTAGACTGGACTATAAGACAGAAAATGATACTGGTGAGGAGTGAGTTTCTTAGCTCAAGTAGACACATGAGACTATGTGGGCAGCTCCTGTCTGGAGGCAAGAAGAGAAGGCAGAGGGAAACCGGAGCTGGTTGAATGGACAGGGGAAATACAGGGTGGAAAGAAGGAGTGTGCTGTCATATTGGAGTAAGAGCAACTAGGGTCACATAACAATGTATGTTTAAGTTTTTGTATGAGAAACTGACTCGAATTGTAAATGTTCACTTAAAGCACAATAAAAAAAGTAAATAAAAAAAACTCTTACTCATATCGAGAAATGTGAGTAAATCACATAGAGAAATGGTATATTCTTCCTATCATTTTGTTTCATTTTTGGCCTTAGGTTAGAGAGAGGAATCAGTCTGGAAATTAGAAATAAACTTCTTTTAAGCATGCAATCAGAAAGAAAATTTACTCTTGCTCAACAATGTTTTAAAACTTTTTATAATGAAAAACTTTGAACATAAACAAAACGAGAGAAAAGAACATAACGAACCCTGGAGAGTATTATGTACTCAGTTTCAACAATTATCAACTCATAGCCAATCTTATTTCGTCTGTACCCCCACCACTTTCCTCCCTCCCGTGTTGTTTTGAAGCAAGTCTCAGACATTTTATCATCACATCAGTGAATGTTAAAATATGTATTTCTAAAAGATAACGACTCTTTTTATTTGATTTTTTAAATTAAATACAGCAAAATTGCCAAAAAAAAAAGCCCACGTTTATGAAGCCTTTACGGGCCAGGTACAGTCCTCAGTGCCTTGCACGTATTGGCTCATTTATGCTCCCAACACCCACCATGGTGAAGATTCCTTTGCCACCCCCACCCGGCTTTACACACTCAGAAAAGGAGGCATAGAAAGGCTAAGAAATGAGGCCTACATCAAACACTAACAAGTGGCAGAGGTGGGATTCAAACGAATTAATGATAAGTCATAATAACAAATAATGAGTTGATGAATAAATAAAGGAGTAAAAGAGCAGAAAGGAGGAGAAAATCAAATGAAGATGGGACTTCTGCAGAGTCGGGGGAGGTGCTCCACCTTCAGAAATGAAGAGAAATCCTTCAACCCAAATCCAGTCTTTTAATAAAGAAGTATATTCTTCTTTCTTCCCCTCCCACTCTCTCTTATTCCTGCCTCCCACTCAGGAACTGAGAACTCTCCCTATAAAAATAGCAAGCATGAAGGAGTTTGGCGGAAGTGCTTGGCAGAGAACCCCACAGATTCTGGGGCCCCGGAAGTGGGTGGCTGCTGAGGACCTGCACAACCTGCAAGGAAAGCCCTGAGAGGGCCAGGGGCCAGGTCATATAGCAGTCACTGGGATGGCCCTTTGCCCACAGGCCCAACACGGGGGATGGAATTTCCTCAGCCTCCCCGTGGAAATAAAATAGGCCTCTTGTCCCAGCCCCTCTGGGCTGTCCCTTCCACATTGCCAGTCACCAGAGCTGTGGTTCAAAGACCCTGCCGTGGTCGTTTCCGTCTCCTATTCGGCCTACCCAGTCTCTTCATCACCTCTGGACTTGGCCCCAACCTGCTTTCCCGGTGTTCACTCCCCCTCTGCCCCACCAGGAACCCCACTCTCCCGCCATGTCATTACTCCCTATTTCCTACTCATCCTTTAGGGACCAGCTCCTTTGTTCCCTCTTCTGTGAAGCCTTTCCTAACCCCCAAACAAGGAAAAGAAACCCACTGAAGCTAGCTGAAGGAATGGAGGAGGATTTATCATAAAGATCCAGCATTTCGAGGCACCCCAGCGTAGCACCGCAGCCAGATGTTTGTAAAGGACAAGGATCAGGAACAGAGAAGCTGTTGAGAGCCCAGGCTCCTTTCTGCGGCTCAGCTTCCTTCTTGACGACCCTATCACAGAGGAGTATGCCCTCCCACAGCTTCTCAATTAACATCATCTTCTACAATCTCAACCTGTGCCACATCTTCAGGAGAGAGATCTGATTGGCTGGCTTTAGTCAGATGATCGGCCCTACTCCAATCAACTATGGCCAGGAGATTTCGGTCACGTGGTCCAAACATGGCAGCGGTAAGTTTGCTTTGGAGGATAAAGGGGAAGAGTAAGGGATGTTAACCTCCAAGAGGACATCCCTAGAGGCATCTCTGACTTCGTTTACTCTTCGTCCACATTCTTCCTGTGGATTTAATGTCTCCCCACCCATGCTTAGTGTACTTCCTTGGCAATTCCTTTTAACCTCCGATTGCATTATTGGCCTACCGTTGGAGTTGGTTGTGTGTGCCCGTTTTCGTGTACAAGCCCAGGCCAGGTCCCCAGCCTGACACCTGTATCCGGTTTAAGTTGTGTATCCTGCAACTCTATTCAGACTGGGTTTGTGGGTCTGCGACCTGTGCTTACCCACAGAGCCCCGTGTGTGGTGTTAAATAAAAATGGAGTGTATGGTTGAGAAAATGACAAGTGGAAAGACCTAGAGAATTAATCATACAGCTTTTAAGGATTAGAGCTGCTGACAGCCACTTTCCCCTATTAGTAACATCTTGCATTAGTATGGTACATTTGTCAGGATTGATGAACCAATATTGACACAGTATTGTTAACTAAAGATCTTTCTTTATGCAGATTTTTTTAGTTTTCAGCTAATGTTCTTTTTCTGTTTCAGGATCCCACCCAGGACACCACATTACATTTAGTCATTCTGTCTCCTTCGGTTTGTCTTGGCTGTGACACAGTTTCTCAGACTTCTCTTGTTTTCATGGACCTTGACAATTTTGAGGAGTGCTGGTCAAGGATTTTGTAGTATGCCTGTCAATTGGGATTTGTTTTTCTCAGACATTATGGGTTTTGGGGGTTCCTGCGTGGTGCACTTGGTTAACATGCTCAGCTGCTAAGCAAAATGTTGGTGGTTTGAGTCCACCCAGAGGCCCCTTGGATGAAAGGCCTGTCAGTCCACTTCCAAAAAAAAAATCAGCCATTGAAAATCCTGTAGAGCATAGTTCTACCCTGATACACATGTGGTCACCATGAGTTGGAATTGACTCAATGGCAACTGTTTTTTTTTTTTTTTTTTTTTAATGGGTTTGGGGAAGGAGGACCACAGAGGTAGAGTGCCATTCTCATCACATCACATCAAGGGTACATACTATCAACCTGACATATCACTCTTGATGTTGACCTTGATCACTTGGCTGAGGTAGTGTTTGTCAGGCTTGTCCACTTTAATGTTACTCTTTCTTCGTGCCATCTCTTGCCTTTTTAAACTGATTGGTTTAAAGTCAGGAAAGGTATGCGTCAGGGTTGTTTCCTTTCACCATACTTATTCAATCTGTATGCTGAGCAAATAATCAGAAAAGCTGGACTATATGAAGAAGAACAGGGCATCAGGATTGGAGGAAGACTCATTAACAACCTGCGTTATGCAGGTGACACAACCTTGCTTGCTGAAAGTGAAAAGGACTTGAAGCACTTACTAATGAAGATGAAAGACCACAGCCTTCAGTATGGCTCGCACTTTAACATAAAGAAAATGAAAATCCTCACAGCTGGACCAATGAGCAACATCATGATAAACAGAGAAAAGATTGAAGTTGTCAAGGATTTCATTTTACTTGGATCCACAATCAACAGCCATGGAAGCAGCAGCCAAGAAATCAAATGACACATTGCATTGGGTAAATCTGCTGCAAATGACCTCTTTTAAGTGTTGAAGAGCAAAGATATCACCCTTGAGGACTAAGGTGCGCCTGACCCAAGCCATGGTATTTTCAATCGCATCATATGAATGTGAAAGCTGGACAATGAGTAAGGAAGACCAAAGAAGAGTTGACGCTTTTGAATTGTGGTGTTGAAGAATATTGAATATACCATGGCCTGCCAAAAGAACAAACAAATCTGTCTTAGAAGAAGTACAACCAGAATGCTCCTTAGAAGCAAGGATGGCGAGACTGCGTCTTACATACTTTGGACATGTTGTCAGGAGGGATCAGTCCCTGGAGAAGGACATCATGCTTGGCAAAGTACGGGGTCAGCAGAAAAGAGGAAGACCCTCAACGAGGTGGATTGACACAGTGGCTGCAACAATGAGCTCAAGCATAACAACAATTGTAAGGATGGCGCAGGACGGGGCAGTGTTTCGTTCTGTTGTGCATAGGGTAGCTATGAGTCGGAACTGACTCGACAGCACCTAACAACAACAACAACAACTTGCCTTTTAACTGTGTATGGTGCCCTTTTTAAAGAAGTTTTACACATTCAGCCTGTTTAGAGCTGGGAGCACCTTCGGCTAGGGGACAGCAGCCAAGGCAAAGCAATTCCTCTGAGCACCCAGCCCCAGCTAAGGGCTCCACACATAAGGTTGGTCCCTTTATTGTCTCCATTTCATAGCCGAGAAAGCAGAATCTTCTGGTGATTAGCCACACCAGGGCTAGAAAGTGGCAAAGCAGGATTCAGCCCGGGTCTGTCTAGCCCTGCTTGTAACTGCCTTGATGTAGAAACCAAAGTCCAGAGAAGAGGTGCTTGTCTGTGTCCATCAGTAAGTTGGTGGCCTCTGTTCAGAGCCCTGCCTATGGCTGGGTCACCTCTGCCTCCACATGTCTGCGGTTGTTTACCCTGCTGACCTGCCCTGGCCTCACCCCCGCCCAAGCGCCCACTCCTGATCCTTCTCCAGTTTGTGTTCTTTGGCCACTCTGGCTTCTGTCACTCCCAGGGGAAGGGACCCAGACTTCCCAGCAAATAAACACCGCCTACAGATTTCCAAATATATAGAGTTAAGTGTTTCCTCCTGTCTCAGCCGTGGCTGGAGCTTCAAATATCCCAGCCAGCGTCTTCTCCTCCTGGTGACAGTTTTGGGTCCCAAGCCTTCATCAGAACGGCAGCATCTCCTCCCCTGTCATGGCTGGTGGAGGTGAAACCTGCATCATTGTCGACAACAACAAGAGCAGGAGTAGCAGTAGCTAATAGCCACAGGATTATTTTGGGCATATCTTCCACTCTCACATTTTACAAAACAATTGTAGACAATGTCTTCACAAACGTCTTGGACAAGAGTGTCTTCATCATCAAACAGAGCCCTCTGTGTGACATCTAACAGGCTTGCCCCAAGCACCTCACCCCAGTCTCACTTATATCCGGGGGTGGAGGTTAGTTTGAAAAGACTTGATTGTGGAGAATTTGGAACATAGACAAAATTCGGTAGAGCTCCCATCTCCACCACCTACTTCAGCAGTTCAAGGCTGACCTTGCTTCATCTATATCCCCATTCATTCCCTGCCCCCCCAAAAAGATTGCTGTCGATTCAATTTCAACTCATAACCACCCTATAGAACAGAGTAGAACTGCCGCACGGAGTGTCCAAGGCTGTAATCTTTACAGAAGCAGACTGTCACATCTCTCTCTCGTGAGCGCTGGTGGGTTTGGACAGCTGACCTTTTGGTTAGAAGCTGAGTGCTTTAACTATGGTGCCACAAGGGATCCTCCACTCCCCCCACCTGTACTAATCGAAGCAAATTCCAGATAGCCAGATAGTGCATCACTTCATTCATAAAAGATAAGACTAAAAAATAAGGAGTCTTTTATTAATATAACCACAGTATCATTTTCAGCTGTGGTTGTGGAAAAAGGAATAGTTTCTATAATATCCTCAAATATCTGGTCAATGTTCAAAGTACCGACTGTTTCATAAATATTTTCTTCTTTTTACTGTTTGAAATTGTGTCCTAATCATGATCATACATGGTGGTTGGTTAATATGTTAAATTTCTTTTAATCTAGAGCTTCCCCTCCATCTCCTTGTTTTCTCTTTGCAATTTATTTGTTGGAAAAAGAAAACAAAAACAGCAAACAACTGGGCTGTTTGTCCTGTCGGGATCCCTACCATCTGGAGTTTGTTGATTGCAGCCTAGTGATGGAGTTTAATGAGCTTCTCAGTTCCATTGTTTTTTTTTTTTTAACCAATTTTTTAAATCGTACCTTAGATGAAGGTTCACAGAGCTAACTAGCTTCTCCTTAAACAGTTAGTGCACATATTGTTTTATGACATTGCTTAACAAGCCCGGGACATGTCAACACTCTCGCTTCTTGACCTTGGGTTCCCCATTACCAGCTTTCCTGTCCCCTCCTGTCTTCTCATCCTTGCCCCTGGGCTGGTGTGCCCATTTAGTCTTGTTTTGTTTTATGGGCTTGTCTAATCTTTGGCTGAAGGGTGAACCTCAGGAGTGACTTCATTACTGGGCTAAAAGGGTGTCTGGGAGCAATACTCTCAAGGTTTCTCCAGTCTCTTGTCAGGCCAGTAAGTCTGGTCTTCTTTTGTGAGGTAGAGTTTTGTTCTACATTTTTCTCCAGCACTGTCCGGAGAAAAATGATCCCTTTCAGAGCAGTCAGGGGTGGTAGCTGGGTACCACCTAGTTGTACTGGACTCAGTCTGGTGGAGGCTGTGGTCCATTAGTCCTTTGGCCTAATCTTTGCCTTGTGTCTAGCTTTCTCCATTCATCCTTGCTCCCAAAGGGGTGAGACCAGTGGAGTATACTAGACAGCTGCTCACAGGCTTTTAAGATCCCAGACACTACTCACCAAAGTAGACTGTAGAACATTTTCTTTATAACCTATGTTACGCCAATAGGTATAGATGTTGCCTGAACCATAGTCCCCACAGTTCTCACCCAACAATTCGGTCCTCAAGGAGTTTGGATGTGTCTATGTGTCCCTGACCTTCCCTTGGACAAGTTGTGTGGGCTTCCCCAGTATTGTGTACTGTCTTACCCTTCACCAAAGTTACTACTTATCTATTGTCTGTTTAGTGTTTTTCCATCCCCACCCCTCCCCTCCCTTGTAACCATCAAGGATTGTTTCTTTTTGTGTGTAAACCTTTTCATGAGTTTTTATGGTAGTAGTCTCATACAATATTTGTCCTTTTGTGATTGACTTATTTCACTCAGCATAATGCAGTGCAGATTCATATATGTTGTGAGATGCTTTGCAGATTCATCATTGTTCTTTATTCTTGCGTAGTACTCCATTGTGTGTATGTACCATGGTTTGTTTATCGATTCACCTTTTGATGGGCACTTACGTTGTTTCCATCTTTTTGCCACTGTGAACAATGCTGCAATGAACATGAACGTGCATATGTCTATTCATGTGACAGTTCTTATTTCTCTAGGATATATTTCTAGGAGTGGGATTGCTGGATCATATAGTATTTCTATTTCTAGCTTTCTAAGGAAGTGCCATATCATTTTCCAAAATGGTTGTACCATTTTGCATTCCCCCAGCGATGCATAAGAGTTCCAGCCTCCCCGCAGCCTCTTCAACATTTCTCTTTTTTTTTATTAATGCCACTATTGCCGGGGTGAGGTGGTGACTCATTGTGGTTTTGTTTTGGATTTCTGTAATGGCTAGTGATTGCAAGCATTTCCTCATGTGTCTGTTGGCTGCTTGAATTTCTTTGATGAGGTGACCGTTCATTTCCTTTGCCCATTTTTTTAATTGGATTATTTGTCTTTTTGTTGTAGAAGTGTTGGGTTTTCCTGTAGATTTTAGAGATTAGACCTTTGTCGAATTTATCATAGCCAAATTTTTTTCCCCAGTCTGTAGGTTCTCTTTTTACTCTTTTGGTGAGGTCTTTTGTTGAGCATACGTGTTTAATTTTTAGAAGATCCTAGTTCTCTAACTTATCTTCTGGTGTTTGTGTGTTGTTAGTTATGGTTTGTATCCTGTTAATGCCCTGTATTAGGGTCTCTAGTGTTGATCCTGTTTTTTCTTCTATGATCTTTATTGTTTTTGGTTTTATATTTACGTCTTTGATCCATTTGGAATTAGTTTTTGTGTATGGTGTGAGGTATGGGTCCTGTTTCATTTTTTTTTTTGCAAATGGACACCCAGTTTTGCCAGCAGCATTTGTTAAAAAGAGTGTCTTTTCCTCATTTGATGGACTTTGGGTCCTTGTCGAAGATCGGGTGACTGTAGGCGGATGGATTTACATCTGGGTTCTCAATTCTGTTCAGTTGGTCAATGTATCTGTCATTGTACCAGTACCAGGCTGTTTTGACTATCGTAGCTATATAGCAGGTTCTGAGGTCAGGTGGTGTAGTGGTTAAGAGGTACGGTTGCTAACCAAAAGGTCGGCAGTTCAAATCCACCAGGTGCTCCTTGGAAACCCTATGGGGCAGTTCTACTCTGTCTTGTAGGGTCGCTATGAGTTGGAATCATCTCGACGGCAACGAGTTTGGTTTTTTTTTTTTTTTTTTTCCTGAGGTCAGGTAGTGTGAGTCCTCCTGCTTTATTCTTCTTCTTCAATAGTGCTGGGGCCTCTTCCCTTTCCGTATAAAGTTAATGATTAGTTTTTCCCTCTCTTTAAAGAATGTTGCTGGTATTTGGATTAGGATTGCATTGTATTTGTAAATTGCTTCGGGTAGGATGGACATTTTCACAATGTTGACACTAACTATCCATGAGCATGGTATGTTTTTCCATTTATGTAGATCTCTTTTGGTTTCTTGCAGTAGTGTTTTGTAGTTCTCTTTTTTTTTTTGTATAGGTCTTTTACATCCTTGGTTAGATTTATTCCTAAGTTTTTTTTTTTTTTTTTAGGGGCTATTATAAATGGTATTGTTTTCCTGATTTCCTTTTCATCATTCTCTTTATTGGTGTATAGGAATCCAACTGATTTTCATATGTTTATCTTGTATACTGGTACTCTGCTGAATCTCTATTAGTTCCAGTAGTTTTCTTGAGGAGTCTTTTCAGTTTTCTATGTACAGTATCATATCTGCAAATAGGGACAGTTTTACTTCTTTCTTACCAATTAAAAAAAAAAAAATTTAGATGCCCTTTATTTCTTTTTCTTGCCTCACTGCTCTTTCTAGGACTTCCAGCACAATGTCAAATAGAAGTGGTGATAAAGGGTATCCTTGTCTTGTTCCTGTTCTCTAGTGGAATGTTTTCAGCCTCTCTCCGTTAAGAATGATGTTAGCTGTTTGTTTTGTATAAATAAAATAAAATAAAATAAAATAAAATAAAATAAAGGTGCCCTTTATTATGTTGAGGAGTTTCCCTTCTATACCTATTTTATTGAGAGTTTTCATTATGAATGGGTGTTGGACTTTGTCAAATGCCTTTTCTGTGTTGATCGAGATGATCACGTGATGCTTTTATTTATGTGGTGGATTATGTTGATTGATTTTCTAAAGTTAAACCATTCTTGCATACCTGATATGAAACCTACTTGATTGTGGTGCATTATTTTTTTGATACGATGCTGAATTCTATCAGTTAGAATTTTGTTGAGAATTTTTGCATCTATATTCATGAGCCCACACACGTCTGTCAGTTGGTCATACAATTTTCTTTTTTTGTGGTATCTTTTGTTTCGGTATTGGGGTTATGAAGGCTTCATAGAATGAATTTGGAAGTATTCCTTCCTTTCTTATGTTCTGAAGTAGTTTGAGTAATACTGGTGTAAACTCTTCTCTGAATGTTTGGTAGAATTTTCCAGTGAAGCCATCTGGGCCAGGGCTTTTTTTTGGTTGGAAGTATTTATTACCTTATCAATCTCTTTTCTTGTATGGGACTGTTCAGATTTTCAACATCATTTTGTGTTAGTTTGGGTAGGAAGTGTGTTTCTAAAAATTTGTCCATTTACTCTAGGTTTTCCAATTTGTTGGAGTATAGTTTTTCGTAATACCCTGTTATGATTCTTTTTATTTCAGCTGGGTCTGTTGTAATGTCCCCCCATTTTGTTTGTAAATTGAGTTATTTGCATCATCTCCTGTTTTTCTTTTGTCAGGTTCACCAGTAGTTTGTCAATTTTCTTGATCCTCTCAAAGAACCAACTTTTGGTTTTGTTGATTCTGTTGTTTTTCTATTCTCTGTTTATTTCTGCTCTGATCTTTATTATTTCCTTTCTTTTGGTAGCTATGGGCTTCTTCTGCTGTTCTCTTTCTATTTGTTCAAGTTGTGTAGCCAATGTTTTGATTTTGTCCCTTTCTTCTTTTTTGATGTGTGCATATATTGCTATAAATTGACCTCTGAGCACTGCCTTTGCTGTGTTTTCATTCTCATTTGATTCTAGGAATTTTTTTTATTCCATATTTGATTTGTTCTATTACCAAGTGGTTTTTAAGCAGGATGTTATTCAGTTTCCATGTAATTGATTTTTTTCCCTTGCTTGTCCTATTGTAAATTTCTACTTTGACGGCGTTGTGATCAGAAAGGATACTATGTATTATCTCAGCATCTTGGATTTTGTATAGGGCTGCTTTGTGGCCTAAGATGTGGTCTATTCTGGAGAATATTCCATGTGCGTTGGAAAAGAATGTGTACTTCGCTGCTGTTGGGTGGAGTGTTCTATATATGCCTATAAGGTCAAGTTGGCTGATTGTGCCCTTTAGATCTTCTGTATCTTTGCTGAGTTTCTTTCTAGGTGTTCTGTCCTTTACTGAGAGTGGTGTGTTGAAGTCTCCTAGTATTATTGTGGAACTGTCAATTTCTCTTTTCAGTGCTGTTAGAGTTTATTTTATGTGTTTGGGAGCCCTGTCATCGGGTGCACAGATATTTATTATGGTTCTGTCTTCATGATGGATATTCCGTTTAATCATTATATAGTGCCCATCTTTGTCTTTTATGGTGGATTTTGTTCTAAAGTCTATTTTATCTGAGATTAGTGTTGCCACTCCTGCTCTTTTTGGTAGCTATTTGCTTGATATATATTTTTCCATCCTTTATTTTTAATAAATTTACATATTTGTTTCTAAGGTGTGTCTCTTGGAGACAGCTTATTGATGGATTCTGTTTTTTGTTTTTAATCCCTTCTGTCACTCTCTGTCTCTTTATGGGTGCATTTAGGCCATTTATGTTCATTGTCTTGGATTTCTTCCTTCAGCACCATTGGTTCCTGATCATATGCTACCCCCTGAAATGGTTGAAGGTTGACCAATTCCTTTTGGTATAGTGACTCTGTGTATTCCTTCCATCTTCTTTTGATGCTTCCTACAAGAAGAAGGAAGCAAGTCCAAGGAAGAAGCCCAAGCTGCACTGAAGGCATTGGCAAAAAATGAGACTCTGGGATTTGACAGAATACCAGTTGAGATCTTTCAACAAATGGATGCAGTGCTGGAAGTGCTCACTCATCTATGCCAAGAAATTTGGAAGACAGCTACCTGGTCAACTGACTGGAAGAGATCCATATATATGCCTATTCCCAAAAAAGGTGATCCAGTTGAGTGTGGAAATTATCAAACAATATCATTAATATCACATGCAAGCAAAATTTTGCTGAAAATCACTCAAAAGTGGCTGCAGCAGCGTACTGACAGAGGACTGCCAGAACTCAGGCTGGATTTAGAAGATGACGTGGAACCAGGGATATCATTGCTGATGTCAGTTCGATCCTGGTTGAAAACAGAGAATACCAGAAGGATGTTTACCTGTGTTTTATTGACTATGCAAAAGCATTCAACTGTGTGGACCATAACAAATTATGGATAACATTGCAAAAAATGGGAATTCCAGAACACTTAATTGTGCTCATGAGGAACCTATACATAGATCAAGAGGCAGTTGTTCAGACAGAACAAGGGGATACTGAGTGGGTTGAAGTCAGGAAAAGTGTGCATCAGGGTTGTATCCACACCCATGGAAGCAGCAGTCAAGAAATCAAAAGACATATTGCATTGGGCAAATCTGATGCAAAGGACCTCTTTAAAGTGTTGAAAAGCAAAGGACTAAGGTGTGCCTGACACAAGCCATGGTATTTTCAATCACATTATGTGCATGTGAAAACTGGACAATGAATAAGGAAGACAGAAGAAGAATTGATGCCTTTGAATTGTGGTGTTGGCAAAGAATATTGAATATACCATGGACTGCCAAAAGAATGGACAAATCTGTCTTGGAAGAAATACAACCAGAACCGCTCCTTAGAAGGAAGGATGGTGAGACTGCGTCTTACATACTTCAGACATGTTGTCAGGAGGAATCAGTTCCTGAAGAAGGACATCATGCTTGGTGAAGTACAGGGTCAGCGGAAAAGAGGAAGACCCTCAACAAGGTGGATTGACACAGTGGCTGCAACAATGGGCTCAAGCATAACAACAATTGTGAGGATGATGCAGGACCGGGCAGTGTTTTGTTCTGTGGTACATAGGATTGCTGTGAGTTAGAACTGATTCGATGGCCCCTAACAACAACAACCTTCAGTGTAATTATGGATAGGTGTGAGTTTATTGCTGTCATTTTGTAATTTTTTTTTTTTTGTGTGATGATGATGTTTTCTTTGTTCCTCGTACTCTCCTGTTCTGGATTCCTTTTTGTTTGTGGATTTAAAAATTTTTTTTCTTTTGTTTTTGTAGATTTTGTTTTTACTGAGACTTTATGTTTTTCTTCTTTATTTTGATGAGTAGATTTGTTAACTTTCTTCTTGTTTACCTTGGAATTTACCCTTATTTTCCTAGGTTTGAACCAGTCTATTATTACTTGGTATTGCCTTGCCTTCCTCTCTATTAGAAATTTCTATGTCTCTGCTGTTAATTCCTTCTTTTATTATTCTGATGTTGTTGTCATTTACAGATTAACCTGTCTGGTTCCCTGTTGTAAATTTTTTGGTTTTGAATAGTCCTTGAGAGTTCATTTTTTAGGTTGTCTTCTGATGTTTGTTCTCAAATCAAAGGGCTCCCTTTAATAATTTTTGTAAGTTTGGTTTGGATTTTACATATTCCATTAATTTCTGTTTATCTGGAAATGCCCTAATTTCACTGTCATGTCTGAACAAGAGTTTTACGGGATATATTATTCTTAGTTGGCAATTTTTTTCTTTCAAGGTTTTTTATATGTCATCCCATTGCCTTCTTGCCTACATGGTTTCTGCTGAGTAATCAGAGCTTAGTCTTATTGTTCCCCCTCTGTATGTGACTTTTCATTTTTCTCGAACTGCTCTAAGGATTCTTTCTTTGTCCTTGGTTTTAGCAAGTGTGATTATGATATGCCTCGGTAATTTTCTTTTGGGGTGTATCTTATGTGGGGTTTGTTGAGCTTCTTGGATGGTCAGCTTTTCATCTTTCGTGATATTAGGGAACTTTTCTGTCAGCAGTTCTTCAATGATCCTGTCCGTGTTTTCCATTTTCTCCTCCTGTTTTGGAAATCCAATCACTTGCAGATTTTTGCTTTTGATTGTATCCCACATTATTCTCAGGGCTTCTGATTTTTTCCTCAAAATGGTATCCAAGTATTTGTCTTCAATCTCCCTGATCCTGTCTTCCATTGCTTTAATCCTGCTCCTCAGATCTTCTATGACAGTGTCAGTTTCTGAAACCTTGTTGTTTATCTTTTGGATTTCTAATTGTTGTTTTTGTATGATTTCTAGTTGTGAATTTATTTTGACATTTTGTTCCTGTATTATTTTCCTGAATTCTTCCATCGTTTTGTCTGTATTTTCCAGGTACTTGTCTGCCTTTTCCATGAATTTGTCTATTTTTTCCTCATTTTTGTCTGCTTTTAGCTTCAACCCTTGGCTAGCTCTGAATATTAGAGATTCGAATTCCTAATCAGGTAGTTCCAGTGCCTTTTCTTCTACTAGGAAGTCATCTGGTGTTTTATTTTGGACACATACTGGGACCATCCTGTCCTGTTTTTTAATGTTTTGATATTGTCTGCTGTCTTCGGGACATTCAGTAGTTATTTTCTTCATTTATTGATTGTAGATTTGTGTGTTTTGTCCTGCTTTTTTGTTTTATTTGGTTATGTCTGAGCAGGCAGGCTGTGTGTTCTTTGTTGTTTGCTCATCTGTGGGCATGGTACTTTTCACCTCTTTGTCCAGTGGGCAGGGCAGTCATTTACAGATTAACCTGTCTGGTTCCCTGTTGTAAATTTTTTGGTTTTGAATAGTCCTTGAGAGTTCATTCAGCTCTGGTGCGGCAGGGCATGTACAGCTGAAGGGGAGGGGCTGGAATGGGTTGTTTGTGATGTGTACTGGGGCCAACAAGGTGGGCTGGGAGTCAGTGCAGAGCAGGTTCTTGTAGGCTGTGCCTGTGCTGCTCAAAGGTGCCATGTTCAGTGCACAGTGCAGATAGGCAGGAGGGAGGGGAGAACTTATGATGTGTGGAGCTAAGTTGAATATGAGAAAGAAGAAAGAGAGGAGAGAGAAACAGAAGCTAAAAACAAGTGCTGAGGAAGCCTGTCATTGGAGTGGAGAGACGAGAAACCAAGAAATGAAGGAAAACAAAAAGAAAAAAGTAAATTAAAAATTAAAAAAAAAGAGAGAAATGCTCCTCAAGATCCCACCAGCAACCAGGGAAGTGGCTTCTGGGCCTCAGGGCGTGGTCCATCTAGAAGGGGTGGAGATGGCACACAGCATCAGGTATTTAGGAGACAGGAAAAGAAGGAAAGTCGAGAGAGATGAGAAACTGAGAAATGAAGAAAAACAAAAAGGAAAAGTAAAATAAGAAACACCCCCAGGGATTCCACCAAAGTGGCTGTGCAGACCCAGGAAGTGGCCCCCAATCCGTGCAGTACAGCCTGGCTAGAAGGGGCAGAGATGGCACACAGTGCCAGGTATTCAGGAGACAGGAAAAGAAGGTAAGTAGAGAGAGACGAGAAACTGAGAAATGAAGAAAAACGAAAAGGAAAAAAGAAAGAAAAGAACAACAACAAAAAGGCCCCAGGGATCCCACCAACATGGCAGTGCGGACGGAGGAAGCAGTTCCCCAGCTGAGTGGCGATTCACAGCCCGTCAAGAAGAAGCAAAGATGGCAAGTGGAGCCAGGTGTTCGAGAGAAAGGTGGGGGAGGAGCTGAGAGGCAGCAAACAAACCAAAAGAAGCCGAAAAAAGCAACATCACTAACTAACAAATGGCACTGAAGTATGGGCGAGGTGAATCCAAGCGGCACAGAGCTGGCGCCACCCTGCCCAGTGACCTTGGCCTGCTGGGAAGCAGCAGAGTCCAAGCAGAAGGAACAAGGGTGGCGGGTGGGAAAGTCTATATTGCTGGTTACCATGTGCTCTGTCTCCTGCTTGGAGTTTCGTGAAGCTGCTTTCCAGTATACCCTGCCCACCAATCTCCAACAGGAGTCCAAAATGGTGTATCCGTGCTGTGTTAGCTGATGGGGACTTCCACTCATATCTCTCCTCACTCTCTGTTCTCTGTCAGTTTCTTATTCCATTTGGTGCTTGGTTGAGTTCTTTATCCCTTCATTTGACTCTTAGGGTTCCAGGATTGATGTTTGTTTTACTCAGTTTTTCAGGTCTTTTCTGCAGAAGGACACGGTGGTGCTTCTGTCGATATAGCCATGTTGGCCCTGCCTCCTCAGCCCCATTGATTTTTGTAAAGTAGGAGTTGGATTTAGGGGCTTGAGAAGGTGTAGGTTCAACTTTTTTGGCCAAAGTATTTCATAGGTGGTACTGTTTCTTCCATCAGAAGGCACATACTGTCTCATTGCCTCTCCTTCTGTGATGTTATCATATTGCTTTATTTACTTTTTTACTTCTTATTTTGAAAAAATTCAAACCTATGATAAGTTGCAAGGGTAGTACAATGATCTCCCATACACCCTGCACCTTGACCCTCCAATTGTTGCCATGTTTCCCCATTTGCTTTCTCATTCACAATTTTTTCATATAGATGTAGATAATCCATCTTAGAAGAAATACAACCAGAATGCTCCTTAGAAGCAAGGATGACGAGGCTTAGTCTTGTTTACTTTGGACATGTCACCAGGAAATACCAATCACTAGAAAAGGACATCATGGTTGGTAAAATAGTTGTTGTTGTTAGGAGCTGTCGGTTCGGTTCCGACTCATAGTGACCTCGTATACAACAGAACGAAACACTATTGGGCCCTGCGCCATGCTCACAATCATTGTTATGCTTGAACCCATCGTTGCAGCCCCTGTGTCCATCCATTTTGTTGAGGGCCTTCCTTTTTATCGATGATCCTCTACTTTACCAGGCATGATGTCCTTTTCCAAAGTACGTGAGCTGAAGCCTTGCCACCCCTGCTTCTAAGGAGAATCCTGGCTGTACTGCTTCCATGACAAGTTTGTTCATTCTTCTGGCAGTCTGTGGTATATCCAGTATTCTTCATCAATATCACAATTCAAAGGCATCAGTTCTTCTTCTGTGTGGTAGAAGGCCATTGAAAAGGAAAGAAACCCTCAATGAGATGGATTGACATAATAGTCACAAGAGTGGATTCAAATATACCAAAGACGATGAAGATGGTGTAGGACCAGGCAACATGTCATTCTGTTATACATAGGGTCTTCATGTGTTGGATCCAAATGGACAGCAATGAACAAAAACACAGATTTGCATCTCTATATTTATCATACATATGTATGTATATGTACATATATGCATATATTTACTACTAAATCATTTGAGTACATTGCAAGCATCATGCCCCTCCACCACTAAAAACTTCAATATGTGTCTCCGAAGAACAAGGACATTCTCTTCCACAGCCATCATATTCAGGAAATGTTACAGTGATACCATTCCATTATCTAATATCTAGATCATGTTCCAATTTTGCCAATTATCCTGTGTTGTTTTTTGAAACAACCTTTAAAAGACTTATTTCCAAAACATCTAATACTTGCAGTCATGAGGTCATACTCTCATAAATAATTTATAAGTCTATGTTGAATTTATTTTTCTTTTTTATGAAAGCGACACATGTACGTAGTTTTAAAATCAAATCATCTAAGACTTATAAAGAAAACCAGCAGTCCTCCGCCTCACCCCCCCCCCCCACCCTCAGTGCAGCCCCAGTGACAGCTGGCTTCAACTCTGTTAAGTGTTTCCTCTGGGGTTTATCTCTGGATTTCTAGATATTACGCTTGTGTTGCCATTTCTTCTCTTTTTTTTCAAATTTAGACATTATACGTTGATTTCTTACTAGAGAAAATGAGGATTTTCCCCCCCGTGAAGTCCCTGGGTGGGGCAAATGGTTAAGCACTTGGTTACTAACTGAAAGACTGGAGGTTCCAGTTCACCCAGAGGTGCCTCAGAAGGAGGACCTGGTGATCAGCTTCTGAGAAGCAAGCCGTTGGAAACCCTGTGGAGCACAATCCTGCTCTGACACACCTGGGGTGGCCATGACGTGATGGCAACTAGTTTATATTCCCCTGTCTCTCTCCACACGTCTCCCTCCCCCTCCCACCACCCAGTAGGATCGCATTGTGATTTTTGGTTAAATTAGTATTTGTTGATTATTTTAATTATGTAAATATTATTCACAGCTGAATCATTTAGTATTCTATGTTTTCATTTCCTTTCTTGTAACTTTTTGGTTTTGTTTGTTCACATGAGGACAGGGCCAGGGCTCGATTTCTCAGGCTCCCAGGACCAGCCCAGGCCCTTCCTAGAGCAGGAGTGAGTACACGTTTGCTGAATGAATGAATGATGTTCATTTAAGGGTCAGGGTAGACACATGCCAGTAAATTCAAGAGATTAGGGAGGAGACCCCAAGTTCTTAAGTTCCCTTACCCAACTCAAGCAAGCCTGCCCAAACCAAGAGAGCCTTAGTGAATGAGTCATTCTGGAGCCTGGAACCTTACTGCATGAGTCATTCATTCATTCAACAACTATGAATTAAGCACCCACTATGTGCCAAGGCCCTATGTGCCTGTCAGTTTTTCGTACTGTGGTGGCTTTTGTGTTGTTGTGATGCTGGAAGCGACACCATCAGTATTCAAATACTAGCAGGGTCTCCCACGGTGGATGGGTTTCAGCTGAGCTTCCAAACTAAGACAGACTGGGAAGAAGGACCTGGTGGTCTACTTCTGAAAAAAAATTATCTGGTGAAAACCTTATGGATAGCAGTGGAACACTGATATGGTGCTGGGAGATGAGCCCCTCAGGTTGGAAGGCACTCAAAATACGACTGGAGAAGAGCTGCCTCCTCAAAGTCGAGTCGACCTTAACGACGTGGATGGAGTCAAGCTTTCGGAACCTTCATTTGCTGATGTGGCCTGAGTCAAAATGAGAAGAAACAGTTACAAACATTCATTAATAATAGGAACGTGGAATGTACGAAGTATGAATCTAAGAAAATTGGAAATTGTCAAAAACAAAATGGAACACATAAACATTGATATCCTAGGTATTAGTGAGCTGAAATGGACTGGTACTGACCATCTTGAATTGGACAAACAAATGATCTACTATGCTGGAATGACAAATTGAAGAGGAATGGCGTTGCATTCATCATCAAAAAGAATATTTTTAGATCTATCCTGGACACACACACAAAAAAAAAAATTTTTTTATTTTTTTTTGGACACAACAGAGGGCTCCGGACAGAGCTAGAGATAACTGTATAGCAAATTCTAACTTAGAAAAAAAGACCAGACTTACTAATCTCACACAGACTGGAGAAACCCCAAAAATATGGCCCCTGGACACTCTTTTAACTCAGTACTGAATTCACTCCTGAGGTTCACTCTTCAGCCAAAGATTAGACAGTCTGTCTTAGTTATCTAGTGCTGCTATAACAGAAATATCACAATTGGATGGCTTCAACAAAGAGAAGTTTATTCTCTCACAGTAAAGTAGACTAGAAGTCCAAATTTAGGGCGTCAGCTCCAGGGGAAGGCTTTCTCTCTCTCTTTCGGCTTTGGAGGAAGGTTCTTGTCATCAATCTTCCCCTGGTCTAGGAGCCTTTCAGCACAGGGATCCCAAGTCCAAAGGACATGCTATTCTCTTAGCTCTTTTTTCTTGGTGGTATGAAGTCTCCATGTTTCTCTACTGGCTTCTTTCTTTTATATCTCAAAATAGATTGGCTTAAGACATAATCTAATCTTTTAGATTGAGTTCTGCCTCATTAACATAACTACTACCAATTCCGCCTCATCAACGTCATAGAGATAGGGTTTACAACACACAGGAAAATCACATCAGATGACAAAATGGAGGATAATCACACAACACTGGGAATCATGGCCTAGCCAAATTGATACATATTTTGGGGGGAAACAATTCAATCCATGACACAGGCCCATAAAACAAAATGAGACTAAGTGGGCATACCAACCCAGGGGAACTGATGAGAAGACAGGAGGGAAGAGGAAACCTGGAAATGGGGAACCCAAGGTCAATAAGGGAAGACTGTTGACAAGTCATGGGGTTGGCAATAAATGTCACAAAACAATATGTGTATGGATTGTTTAATGAGAAACTAATTTGCTCTATAAACCTTCCTCTAAAGCACAGACAGACAGACACACACACGCATGCAAAAGATCCATCCTGAAGTACAATGCTGTCAGTGATAGGATAATATCCATATGCCTACAAGGAAGACCAGTTAATATGACTATTATTCAAATTTGCATACCAACCACTGAGGCCAAAGATGAAGAAATTGAAGATTTTTACCAACTTCTGCAGTCTGAAATTGATCAAATATGCAATCAGGAAGCACTGATATTACTGGTGATTGGAATGGGAACGTTGGAAACAAAGAAGAAGGATTGGTAGTTGGAAGATATGGCCTTGGTGACAGAAATGATGCTGGAGATCACATGATAGAACTTTCCAAGACCAATGACTTCTTCATTGCAAATACCTTTTTCACCAACATAAGCAGAGACTATACACATGGACCTCGGCGGATGGAATACACAGGAATCAGATTCACTACACCTGTGGACAGAGACGATGGAAACGCTCAATATCATTAGTCACAAAAAGACCAGGGGCCGGCTGCAGAACAGACCATTAATTGCTCATAAGCAAGTTAAAGTTGAAACCGAAGAAAATTAGAACAAGTCCATGAGAGCCAAAGTACAATCTAGAGTATATCTCACCTGAATTTAGAGACCATACCGAGAATAGATTTGACTCATTGAACACTAATGACCGAAGACCAAACAAGTTGTGGAATGACATCAAGGACATCATACATGAAGAAAGCAGCAGGTCATTAGAAAGACAGTAAAGAAAGAAAAGACCAAAATGGATGTCAGAAGAGACTCTGAAACTTGCTCTTGAACATCAAATAGCTAAAGTGAAAGGAAGAAATGAAGTAAAAGAGCTGAACAAAAATTTTGAAAGGGTGGATCCAGAAGACCAAATGAAGTATTATAATGACATGTGCAAAGACCTGGAGTATGAAAGCCAAAAGGGAAGAACACACTTAGCATTTCTTAAGCTGAAAGAACTGAAGAAAAAAATCCAAGCCTTGAGTTGCAATACGGAAGTATTCTATGGGCAAAATACCGAACGACACAGGAAGCATCGAAAGAAGATGAGGAGTACAGAGAGTCATTGTACCAAAAAGAATTGGGCAACGTTCAACCATTTCAGTAGGTAGCATATGATCAAAAACCAATGATACTGAAGGAAGAAAAGTCCAAGCTTCACTGAAGACATTGGCGAAGAGAAAAGGCTCCAGGAATTGAAGGAATACCATTTGAGATGCTTCAACTTCCAGCACTGGAAGTACTCGCTTGTCTATGCCAAAAAATTTGGAAGACAGTTACCTGGCTAACTAACTGGAAAAGATTTTATTTATGCCTATTCCAAAGAAAGGTGATCCAACAGAATGCGGAAATTATGGGACAATATCATTAATATCATACGAAAGTAAAATTTTGCTGAAGATCATTCAAAAGCGGCTGCAGTGGTATGCTGACAGAAATTTAAGCTGGATACAGAAGAGGACGTGGAATGAGGGATATCATTGCTGATGTCAGATGGATCCTGGCTGAAAGTAGAGAACACCAGAAAGGTGTTTACCTGTGTTTTGTTGACTGTGCAAAGGCATTCAACTGTGTGGATCATAACAAATTATGGATAACATTGGGAAGAATGGGAATTCCAGAAACTTAATTGTGCTCCTGTGGAACCTGTACATAGACCAAGAGACAGTCATTCCAACAGGACAAGGGGATACTGCGTGGCTTAAAAATCAGGAAAGGTGTGTATGAGGGTTTTATCCTTTCACCATACTTATTCAATCTGTATGCTGAGCAACTAATCCGAGAAGAAGGACTATATAAAAAGAACGTGGCATCAGGATTGAAGGAAGACTAGTTAATAACCTGGATAATGCAGATGACACAACCTTGCTTGCTGAAAGTATGGAGGACTTAAAACACTTACCGATGAAGATCAAAGACCATAGCCTTCAGTATGGATTACACCTCAACATAAAGAAAACAAAAATCCTCACAACTGAGCCAATAAGCAACATGATGATAAACAGAGTGTCTTGGTTATCTGGTGCTGCTATAGCAGAAATATCACAAGTGGATGGCTTTAACAAGCAGAAGTTTATTCTCTCACAGTCTAGGAGGCTAGAAGTCCGAATTCTGGGCACCAGCTCCGGGTGAAGTCTTTCTCTCTCTGTTGGCTCTGGAGGAAGTTCCGTTTCATCAATCTTCACCTGGTCAAGGAGCTTCTCAGCAGAGGGACCCCAGGCCCAAAAGACGTGCTCTGCTCCTGGCACTACTTTCTTGGTGGTATGAGGTTCCCCTGTCTGTCTACTTGCTTCTCTCTTTTATGCCTCAAAAGAGATTGACTCAAGACACAATCTAATCTTGTAGATTGAGTCCTTTCTCATTAACATTATAAACCCAATAGGAAAATCACATCAGATGACAAAATGGTGGACATTCACACAATACTGGGAATCATAGCCTAGCCAAGTTGACACACATTTTTGTGGGATACAATTCAACCCATAACATGGAGAAAAGATTGAAGCTGTCAAGGATTTCATTTTACTTGGATCCACAATCGACACCCATGGAGGCAGCAGTCAACAATTCAAACAGTGCATTGCATTGGGTAAGTCTGCTGCAAAAGACCTCTTTAAAGTGTTAAAAAACAAAGATGTCACTTTAAGAACTAAGGTGTCCCTGACTCAGGCCATGGTGTTTTCAATAGTTTCACATTGTTGTTAAGTGCCCTGGAGTCAGTTCTGACTCATAATGACCCTATGCACAACAGAAGGAAACATTGCCCAGTCCTGCGCCATCCTCAAAATTGTTGTTGTGCTTGAACACATTGTTGCAACCACCGTGTCAATCCATCTCGTTGAGGGTCTTCTTCTTTTTCCATGACGCAATACTTTACCAAGCATGATGTCCTTCTCCAGAGACTGATTCCTCCTGACAACATGTCCAAAGTATGTGAGACAAAGTCTCGCCATCTTTGCTTCTAAGGCACATTCAGGTTGTACTTCTTCCAAGACAGGTTTGTTCATTCTTTTGGCAGTCCACAGTATATTCAGTATTCTTCGCCAACACCACAATTCAAAGGCATCAATTTTTCTTTGGTCTTCCTTATTCATTGTCCAGCTTTAGCATGCATAGCAGGCAGTTGAAAATACCATGGCTTGGGTCAGGCGCACCTTAGTCCTCAAAGTGACATCCTTGCTTTTCAACATTTTAAGGAGATTTTTTGCAGCTGATTTGCCCAAAGCAATGTGTCTTTTGATTTCTCGACAGCTGCTTCCATGAATGTTGATTGTGAATCCAAGTAAAATGAAATTCTTGACAACTTCAGTCTTTTCTCTTTTTATCATGATGTTGCTCATTGGTCCAGTTGCGAGGATTTTCGTTTTCTTTATGTTGAGCTGTAATCCATACTGAAGGCTGTGGTCTTTGATCTTCATCAGTAAGTGTTCCAAGTCCTCTTCCCTTTCAGCAAGCAAGGCTGTGTCATTTGCAAAACCAGGTTGTTAATGAGTCTTGCTCCAATCCTGATGCCCTGTCCTTCTTCATATAGTCTAGCTTCTCGGATTATTTGCTCAGCGTACACATTGAATAGGTATGGTTAAAAGATACAACCCTGACACACACCTTTCCTGACTTTAAACTATGCAGTATCACCTTGTTCTGTTTGAACAACAGCCTCTTTATCCATGTACAGGTTCCTCATGAGCAGAATTAAGTGTCTGGAATTCCCATTCTCCACAATGTTATCCATAATTTGTTATAATCCACACAGTTGAGTGCTTTTGCATAATCAATAAAACACAGGTAAACATCCTTCTGGTATTCTCTGCTTTCAGCCAGGATCCATCTGACATCAGCAATGATATCCCTGGTTCCACGTCCTCTTCTGAAACCGGCCTGGATTTCTGGCAGTTCCCTGTTGATATACTGCTGTAGCCGCTTTTGAATGATCTTCAGCAAAATTTTGCTTGCATGTGATGATATTAACTATATTGTTCAATAATTTCTGCATTTAGGTGGACCACCTTTCTTGGGAATAGACATAAATATGGATCTCTTCCAGTTGGTTGGCCAGGCAGCTGTCTTCCAAATTTCTTGGCATAGGACAGTGAGCACTTCCAGCGCTGCATCTGCTTGTTGAAAGATCTCAATTGGTATTCTGTCGATTCCCAGAGCCTTGTTTTTCGCCAATGCCTTCAGAGCAGCTTGGACTTCTTCCTTCAGTACCATCGGCTCCTGATCATATGTTACGTCCTGCAATGGTTAAACATCGACCAATTCTTTTTGGTATAGTGACTCTGTGTATTCCTTCCATTTTCTTTTGATGCTTCCTGCATCGTTTAATATTTTCTCCGTAGAATCCTTCAGTATTGCAACTCGAGGTTTGAATTTTTTCTTAGTTCTTTCAGTTTGAGAAATGCTGAATGTGTTCTTCCCTTTTCGTTTTCTATCTCCAGGTCTTTGCACATGTCATCATAATACTTTACTTTGTCTTCTTGAGCCACCCTTTGAAATCTTCTGTTCAGCTCTTTTACTTCATCATTTTTTCCTTTTCCTTTAGCTACTTGATATTCAAGATCAAGTTTCAGAGTCCCTTCTGACATCCATTTAGGTCTTTTCTTCCTCTCCTTTTTAATGATCTCTTGCTTTCTTCATGTATGATGTCCTTGATGTCATCCCACAACTAGTCTGGCCTTTGGTCATTAGTGTTCAATGTGTCAAATCTGTTCTTAAGATGGTCTCTAAATTCAGGTGGGATGTACTCAAGGCTGTACTTCGGCTCTCATGGACTTGTTCTAATTTTCTTCAGTTTCAACTTGAATTTGCTTATGAGTAACTGATGGTCTGATCCGCAGTCAACCCTGGCCTTGTGCTGACTGAATATTGAGTTTTTCCATCGTCTTTTTTTCATAGATGTGGTTGATTTGATTCCTGTATATTCTGCCTGGCAAGGTCCATGTGTATAGTCACTGTTTATGTTGGTGAAAAAAGGTATTCGCAATGAAGAAGTCTTTGGTCTTGCAAAATTCAATCATGGGACCTCTGGCATCGTTTCTATCACCAAGACCATGTTTTCCAACTACTGATCCTTCTTGTTTCCAGTTTTCACATTCCAACCACCAGTAATTATCAGTGCATCCTGATTGCATGTTCGATCAATTTCAGACTGCAGAAGTTGGTAAAAATCTTAAATTTCTTCATCTTTGGCCTTAGTGGTTAGTATGTAAATTCGAATAATAGTCATATTAACTGGTCTTCCTTGTAGGCATATGGATATTATCCTATCACTGACAGTACTGTACTTCAGGATAGATCTTGAAATGTTCTTTCTGATGATGAACACAACACCATTCCTCTTCAAGTTGTCATTCCCGGCATAGGAGACCATATGATTGTCTGATTCAAATGACCAATACCAGTTCATTTCAGCTCATTTTTAATGCCTAGGATATTGATGTTTATGCATTCCATTTCTTTTTTTCAATTTTTATTTTTTTATTGTGCTTTAGGTGAAGGTTTACAGAACAAGCTAGTTTTTCATTAAACATTTAGTACACATATTGTTTTATGACATCGGTTAACAACCCCACAACAAGTCAGCGATCTCCCTTCTCAACCTTGGGCTCCCTATTACCAGCTTTCTTGTCCCCTCCTGCCTTCTAGTCCTTGCCCCTGGGCTGGTGTGCCTCTTTAGTCCCCTTTGTTTTATGGGCCTGTCCAATCTTTAACTGAAGAGTGAACCTCAGGAGTGGCTTCATTACTGAGCTGAAAGGCTGTCCAGGAGCCATCCATTTCATTTTTGATGATTTCCAATTTTCTGAGATTCATACTTCATACATTCCAGGTTCTGATTATTAATAGATGTTTGTAGCTGTTTCTTCCCATTTCAAGTAATGCCATGTAAGCAAATGAAAGTCCTGAAACTTGACTCCATGCATGTCATTAAGATCGACTCTACTTTGAGGAGGCAGCTCTTCCCCTGTTGCATTTTGAGTGCCTTCCAACCTGAGGGGCTCATCTTCTGGCACTATATCTAACAATGTTCCGCTGCTATTCATAAAGTTTTTACTGGCTAATTCTTTTCAGAAGTAGACTACTGGGTCCTTTTTCCTAGTCTGTCTTAATCTGGAAGCTCAGCTGAAACCTGTCCTCCATGGGTGACCCTGCTGGTATTTGAATACTGGTGGCATAGCTCCAGCATCACAGCAACACACAAGTCCCCACAGTACGATCAACTGACAGACACATGGGGTTTCATATGCATGTGAAACTGGACAGTGTATAATGAAGACCAAAGAAGAATTGATGTCTTTGAATTACGGTATCGGCAAAGAATATTGACTATACCATGGACTGCCAAAAGAATGAAGAAATCTGTCTTGGAAGTACAGCCAGAACACTCCTTAGAAGTGAGGATAATAAGACTTTTTGTCTGATGTACTTTGGACATGTTATCAGGAGGGACCAGTCTCTGGAGAAGAACATCATGCTTAGTAAAGTAGGGGGTCATGGAAAAAGTGGGAGACCCTCAACGAGATGGATTGATTGACACAGTGGCTGCAATGGGCTCATGCATAACAATGATTGTGAAGATGCTGCAGGACCGGGCGGTGTTTTGTTCTGTTGTATGTAGGGTCACTATGAGTTGGAACTGACTTGAAGGCACCTAACAACATGTGCCAAGGGGCAGCTGGTTGGCACAAATGGTTAAGCGCTTGACTACTTAAATGAACATGTAATCTTTTTAGAACCAATGAGGCTTTGCAAAGATTTCTGAGACAGAGAAAAGCACTCTTTCCCAGTGGACTTTGAGAATATAAGGGCTGGAGCTGTTGCAGCTCCATGAGACCATGAGGAAAGAATTGTGAAAGAGAGAGAGAGAGAGAATGAAAGAAAGAAAAAGAAATAATACTGGTCCTAGAAATGGTTTTGAACTCCCTGATCAAGCTGTATCTGAAGGTGGTCCGTGTCCTAGACTTTTCAGTATGTGAGCCAATACAGTTCCTTTTCCCTCAGGCTAGTTTGGGTTTAGTTTCCTGTTAATCGAACCCAGATAAAAAAGGTGAAACCCTGAAAAGACAAAGGACTTTCCCAAGTCCCAGAGCTAGTGAGTAAAATGGTAATTGAGTAGGCTGAGCAGACCAACCAAACCTGTGCTCAACATCTCTGAAGAGCCAAGATTCCTGGTTGGAGCAGGTATCTAGCCTCTATTCTGGGAACGGGGAGTCCTTCACAGAGTGACTTACAAGTTTCTCAGGGGACTCTGCTGGCTGCAGGATGCCCACCGGTCCTATTAGCCTGCTCATGGGGCAGTTATCCCAGTCCCTGCACCTGTTCTTCTGGGGGAAGACGGAGAGGTAGACATTCTTCTGGGGGAAGGCGGACAGGTAGACATCAGGAGCAGCTTGGAGTCCATGCTTCTGACTATCTGGTCTGTGAGAATTTCATGTAATCACCCCAGCTAGCACTTGTCTGGTGTCTGTATGTTCTGGGAGGCAGGAACCCCACAGGCAGAGTTGGGACATTTGGCTCCAGGGGGCAGTGAGGATGGAAGCAGGGGAGGCTGGGGAGAGATTTGGGAAAGTATGCAAAGCCAGAAGAATCCATGGGCAGAAGCAGCAGCCCAGGCCAGCAGCTGGCCCTCAGCTCCTGTCCTCACTGACTTGTTCCCCCACTCCCAGGGGCCAGGGCTAAAACCACTGGGGAAGGGAGGCCTGAAGCCCCAGCCCACTGGGACATGCTACTTGGAGAGGTGGGCCCCAGCCAGTAGGAAATAGGACAAGGCGCATTGTGGGCACTGGTTCTGGCGGGAGAGGAAGTGAGTGGGGAATCCAGGGTAGCTTATCCTGGGTCATCTCACTGTGCGTGATCTAATCAAGCCTGTCCCTGCTTCTGGGCCTTGAGACCATCATTTGTGAAATGGGAGCACAGTTTGTCTGCACTCTCCCAGTGGGTCCCCACCCTTCCTCTGTGCTTGGGTGGCCACAGGACTCTTTCTAAGTGATTCCTCTCTCTCCTGATGAAAACCCTGCCACGGCTCCCCAGTGCTTCTTGGGGGAAGACCAAATGCTCAGGCTTACCATCCCAGGTCCTTTGAGCCTGTCCCTTGTCCCTGTCTGTCTTCATCTCTCCACTCCCTCTTTTCTACCACAAAACTGCATTATGCCTGGTTCTCCCAGTGTTCCAGCTGTTTTCCACCCCTGGGCCTTTGTACATGCTATTCCCTCTGCCTGGCACGCCCTTCCAACTCCTCCACTGAGGCATCTCTGTGCATCCCACCCTCAGCCCTGCTGTCCCCTCCTCCAGGAAGCCTTCTCTGATCCCCACACCTAAAAGCCAGGCTTGCCCTTCTCTGTGCACATCTGAACCCTGAGAGAGCTACTGGGATGCCCTGTCTGCGTGGCTATCACCCGTTCCTAAGAGCTGAGGGCTCGGGCTCTAAGTACTTCACACGTATTTGTTCAGGTAATCAAGTAGGGAGGACTGTTACCACTTTTATTGAACAGATGAGGAAACCAAGAAAAGAGAGATTAAGCAACTTGCCCAACATCACCCAGCTAGTAAGTGGCAGAGCTGGGATTCAAACTCAGGCAGTTTGGCCGCAGAGCATTTACCTGCTTTGTTCTCCAGCTTGATGGTGAGGGTGATGAGGAGGGGGGCAGGGATGATCTTCCCTCATAGGACACACTGAGCTACAGTTTGCAAAGCTTTGCCCACTCAGCATTTCGTCTGCTCTTCAGCCCACAGGACAGGCGGAGAGCATGATACCCATTTTGCAGAGGAGAACATTAAGACCAGAGGAAGGTAGGGATCTGCCCAAGGTTGCTCAGCAAGGCAGTTGCAGGGTTTGGGCCTGGGTCTGACCCCAGGTCTGGCCCTGCCCTGGCTCCCTAACTGGCTGAACACACTGAGCTTGGGGCCTCTGAGGAAAGGGGCTTATGGCACCCAGCGTAGGTAGGGAGTTCTGGGCTGGGAGGTGGGGGGTCTGAGAGTTCCTGCATTGCCACCAGCTTGTGTGGGAGCCTCAGTTTCCCCATCTGTGAAATAGAAGGGCTGGATCTGCTGGAAGCTGAGGGAGGCCCTTCCAGACAGAATAGTGGCCTCCCTCCAAGAGGCACTGGGCGCGCTGCATTCTGCTCACCTTGCTGCTTCCCCGTTCCTGCAGCGGTATTTCCCCTGTGGGGTATTTTTTCCACCTGCTCCCAGCCTCCTCCCATCTGGCAGAGCTGCAGGTCGGCACTAGGGAGGTTTTCCAGCATAGCCCAGAGCACTGCAGAGGTGGGGCTTACGTCATGTCTCCCTCACCACGCCGCCCCTTGAGCACTGACTCCACTCTACTTCCTGGCAGAGAAGCCCTGTCGTCTGTCTTTCTGATCATCTGTCTGCTTCCCTGGCCAGACCGTGAGCTCCTCGAAGGCCAAAGTCACGTGTAAAGATCAGAGCCTGATAAGTAGTGAGCTTCCCAGTCCTGAAAACAGCCAAGGAGAGGCTGAGTGTGGCAGAGATGTTGAGCAGGAGAGAATGAGGGGAGCCCAGCAGGGTGGGGCAGGGGGTCTCAGGCCCCCTCCAGCTCCTGGCTCTAAGGTGCTGAGACCCCATGGCAGGGAGAGGAGAGGGTGGCTCTGTCCGCTGGGGGCCGCTAATGTAGAAGAAAGAAGCATAAAACCAAGACACAGTAAAGATGTCTTTATGTGGCCCCAGGGCAGACGCTGGCCTAAGGGTGGATCAGCCTGGAGAGAGACTACAGGCTCTGGCCCTGGTGGGTGGTCCCTCTGCACTGGCCATGCTGATCACCACCATGAGCAGGCCTCTGTGGGGAGCCAGGTCCTCGCAAACACACTCCTGATGTTGGGAATGTCTGAGGGGTGGGAGTGTCCTCTGAGAGGTTTGCTCACTCAGTGGCTCAGAAGCTGACCCACCTGGAGCTGCCTGACTCCTGTTCTTTCCCACCATTTTGAACCTTGCCTCGGCTGTGGCTCTGGCTCAGCTCAGCCTCCTCCCATCACCTCACCCTACCCAAATACTAGCAAGGCAAGGTTATCATCCCCCTTCAGCAGTTGAGAAAAACTGAAGCCCCGAGGGGGTATGCATGTGTGTGGCAGTCAAAGAACCTGGTCTGAGGCCCAGGTATCCTCAGTGGCCTGTCCACCCATGGAGTGAAGTCTTCATAGGCAGACAAACCCAGGATTTATGATAATTTGTTATAGCAGCCCGAGGAAAGGAATATAACCCCAAATAAACACATCAAACGTTTACTATGTCTCACAATTCTGTGGGTTGGTTGGGCTCAGCTGGGCGGGTCTTCTACATGGTGTCATCTGGGGTCACTCGTGGCTGCAATCAGTTGGGAGCTGGTCTGGGGCCTCACTCACATGACTGGCAGTTTTGGTGGTGGCTGTTGGCTGGGGTGCCTCTGTTCTCCTCTATGCGGCCTCTCTGGTAGGATAGCCTGGACTTCTTTACATGGCAGCTGGATTCCAAGAGGACAGAAACAGAAGCTACAAAGTCTCTTAAGGCCTAGGCCTGGAAGTCGCAGAACATTAATATCCACTGCATTCTCTTGGCCAAAGGAAGTCACAGGACCATCCCAGATTCAAGGGGAGGAGAAATAGACTCTGCCTTCTGATGGGAGGTGTGGCCAAGGTGTGTGTGTGTGTGTGTGTGTGTGTGTGTGTGTGTGTGTTTTGGCAGAGTCCTCTGCAAGGGGCCCCAGAGACGTGCTCCCTGACAGTAGGGTTGCTGATGAGGCTGAGATAGGAATTGCTGTGTCTCTGTGCCGTCACCCAGGTGGTGTCAAGGAGGCCAGACCCAGCTCAGTCATTAACTGGGTGACCTTGGGCCTGTCCTTTGTTCACTCCATAGTAATTTATTGAGCATCTACTGTGTGCCATGCCCGGAGCTAAGCACTGGGGTCCCAATGGTGAACTAGGTCCCCACCCTTGTTGAATTTTCAGTCTAATAGGAGAAAAAAAGCACATAACTAGACAAACCCATCACAGAGTGTGGTAAGTAGAGGAGAATGGCAGGGAGCTGGGCTGGAGAGTCCCAGAGGACAGAGAGGCCAGGCTGAGCCTCGAGGACCAAGACCTGAGGACGGAAAGCCCTGCCCCATTCTGAGCCTCAGTTTCCTCCTCTGGACATTGACAGGGTTGGTCAGAGCTATGGACTCAAACTGTGTTCCCTGGGTCCTAGGATTCTCCGCAAGTACCCCATGGGTCTCACAGAAAGTGGGCTGAGCGGAGGCATCTAAAGTTGGAGATCAATGAGCTTGAAGCTTCCTGCTAGCTCCCACAGTCCAGTTGCCAAACCAGAATCCCATTGTCTGGGGCAAAACTCTCCCAGGACCCCTCTGTTCCTGAATGGCTCTGTTGGGGTGCTGGGCTCTGGGAAACAGGGAGCTCACCTTTTATCCAGGGACCCTCAGGTCCCCGTCACCCCAGAACATGATACTTGGGGCCATTCCCTCACCTTTGACCTTGGGCCTGCCTGAGCCAGGGGAGCCCCAGCGACCACACAAGTGTCAGTGTCTCTTCAGAGAGCTAATACTCTTTGGGGCCAGATCTTCCCCTGCTGTGTGGCCCTGAGCAAACCCTGGGAGCCTTGCCTCACTGGCTGATCACAAGGACGGGGCAGTGGTGAGGGCAGAGTCCTCCGGAGCTGGACTTGAGGTCAGCATGGGGTAGGGTGGGGATTCCTCTGGGAGTAAGGTCAGGAGAAGTAGCAGGAGAGGCCCAGCCTCCTGGGGTACCCATAGGGGACCTGGCCCTGGTGTCCCTGCCCCACCATTCTGGAAGCTGTGGGCTCAGGATACCCCCATGAAGTTCAGGAGAGGCTCTGAGACAACAAGTTAGTTACCAGGTGTCTCAGTCATCTAGTGCTGCTATAACAGAAATACCACAAGTGGATGGCATTAACAAAGAGAAATTTATCCTCGCACAGTCTGGTAGGCTACAAGTCCAAATTCAGGGTGTCAGCTCCAGGGGAAGGCTTTCTCTCTGTGGGCTGTGGAGGAAGGTCCTTGTCATCAGTCTTTCCATGGCCTGGGAGCATCTCAGCGCAGGAACCTCAGGTCCAAAGGAAGTGCTCTGCTCCTGGTGCTGCTTTCTTGGTGGTATGAGGTCCCCATGTCTCTCTGCTCACTTCTCTCTTTATATTTCAAAAGAGGTTGGTCTAAGACACTATCTAATCTTGTAGATATTATCACTAATCCATCTTATTACATCATAGTGATAAGATTTACAACACATAGGGAAATCACATCAGATGACAAAATGGTAGACAATCGTACAATACTGGGGATCATGACCTAGCCAAGTTGACAGATATTTTTGGGGTACACAATGCAATACATGACACCAGGCAAATTGGTCCCTTCAGCTCAGCAACTCTTTATTACTGTGCTCAATGCCAGGCTGGGCACTGGACAGGTGGGGGGTGGGACCAGGGATGTCAAAAACAATAAATCCATCCCCTTGGCCTCAGTTTCCCTATCTGTCACATGGAAAGTGCAAGGCTTTCCCTGCTTCTTCATCAGGGTGGTGGGAGGATGGAAGATAATATACTGAGTGCCTGCTGCTGAGGGCAGCCCAGATGTGGTCCTTGCCCTCAATGGGCTCCCCATCTGGGAAGGAGACCTAGTGTCCCTGCCTACCATTAGCAGCTGGGGAGAAGCATGGTTGGGCCATGGTTTGTCGACCAGATGGTGTCTGAGAGGCTCTCAGCCATGGGTCTGGCTTCACCAAGCTCTGTCCTGGACGTTTACGACTGGTCTTGAGGAGGGGCCAAAGACATCAACACCCCCACTTCTGGGCAGGCTTCTCAGACCCTCATGCATACCATAGTCCAAGGGGTCTCCATGCCCAGAATCCCTCAGAGGTCCGCTTCTTCTCAGTCCTGTCAGCGTCTTTGTGGAGAGCTAGCCTTGGGGTGGGAGGCCCAGAAAGTTGGCATAGCTCACACAGGGCTTTAAGTGAGCTAGTGGCCGAGGTCTCCTCAGGCCTCATGGAGGAAGCCAGAGCAGTCCACGTGGAGGAAATGCTGCATCCACAGTCCAGAAGCTCTGTGAAGAGGTAGGTCAGCCAACACTGGATCTCCTTTGGGTGCAGAATGGGCCCACCACCACTCCCAGCATCCTTAGCTCGTGGCGTCCAGTAGGGGCTCTGGGGAGGCTGGCTGGCTCAGGGTCACACTGGGGAAACTGGCGACAAAGCTTTCCCATCTTCTTCTTACCTGCTGGGAGACAGGTGGGGAGGTCAGGGCCAGGGAACCAGGTCCCAGAGGCTGGGGGGGGGTGTTGTTCCACCTGTAGCCACCAGGTGGTGCTAGACCCCAGAGAGAGAAGCGCTCCTCACTAACGACCCTTTTCCCTAAGGAAGAAGGGGGAGCCAGGAGCAAGCAGCTGCCACCAAAGGGGTCCAGACCTCCCCGCTCCCTTACCCCGGGGGAGGGGCTAAGATGCAAGATATAACTTTTGGGAGGTTGTACTGGCTGATCACCTTGCCTCTTGTTCCATCCACCCCTCCAACATAAACTCCTTGCTGTCGTCTATTACAACTCATAGCAATCCTATAGGACAGAGTAGAACTGCCCCGTAGAGTTTCCAAGGAGTGGCTGGTGGATTTGAACTGCCGACCTTTTGATTAGAAGCCAAGTTCTTAACCACTGTTCTTAACCACCAGGGCTCCATCAACCCCCTCCAATATATTGCCAGATTAATGATCTCCAAGCAACTCTGATGGGTTAAGCAACTCTGACCACATCACCCCCCCCCCACCCCGGTCAAAAACCCTCAATGACTCTCTACTGCCTGTAGGATAAACCTCAGACGCCTTCAGGACCCTCTGAAATATGGGTCCTTTGTATCTCTCTCTCCAGCCTCATCTCTACACAGCCCTGTTGACTTCTTGGAATGTGGCCTCGTATGTCTCTGAACCTCTGTGCCCTGGCTCTCCCTGCTTGGCGTCCCTACCCCCTTCCCTATAGCATCCCTCCGTCCTTCAGCCGTCAGCCATACCTGCTGGTACTGCCTCATCCACCGCCGGCTGCCTCTTCGCTGGGCTTGGATCAGCTGCTCTGTGTCCCCCAGGCCGCCTGGCAGCCGCTCCTGACTAGGGCAGTCCAGTGCTTCTGCACCTCCATCGACGCTCTGGGGCCTGGATTTCTCTCGCCCCTGTCTGAGGCTCAGCGCCCGACGGAGCCGGCCCTCCTGCGGCCTCCCCCGAGGGTCCTGAAGCTTGCCATAGGAGGTCCGGGGTCCGCGCAGGGACTGGCTTCGGAGTCCTGTTCCCATGGTTCTGGAGGCACAGACTCAGCACTGCTTCTGCCCCTTGACAAGCCACTCTGCCTCTGAGATGGCCTGGCATCTCCACCCATCTCATGGGAGCTCACTTGGGGTCAAAGGTTGTTACTGCTGAGGTGGCCATCATAAAACCAAAGGGCAAGCCACATGGGCTGACGCATCCTGAGTCAACCTCCCCACCTCCAACCCACCTTTTGGGCAAAGGGCAAAGGCCAGGACCAGATCATAGTGCCTCTTCCTCCTCCTCCAGGCAGCCCTTCCTGACTACCTGAACCCTGAAGAGCTTCTCTTTTCTCCTGAACTCTGGCAGCCCTGGCTGTCTAAACCACTCCATTGACACTGAGCACAGACAGCTACTGAGCAAAACAGACATGGGCTTTCAAGAAACAAGACAGCTCCAGGCTGGGAGTCAGGCTGCCTGGGTTTTTTCCAGACCCAAAAAGCTCTGCCCCTAGTTTTCCAGCTCTGCATAGTGGTTAAGAGCTCAGCCTCTGAGCACCAACTGCCCTATCACTCACAGCTGTGTGACCTCAGACATGTTGCTTCTCCCCTCTGTGCCTTGGTTTCCTCACCTGGAACAGGGACAAATAGGTGATTGTTGTGAGGACTGAATATGATGATGCACGGGCTGTGCACAGGCAGCACTCAGTGAGCGGGAACTGGTGGACAACCCAGCCAGCACTCAATGAGTGGGAACTGGTGGACAACCCAGCCAGCACTCAGTGAGTGGGAACTGGTGGACAACCCAGCCAGCACTCAGTGAGTGGGAACTGGTGGACAACCCAGCCTGCACTCGGTGAGTGGGAACTGGTGGACAACCCAGCCAGCACTCAGTGAACGGGAATTGGTGGACAACCCAGCCAGCACTCAGTGAGTGGGAACTGGTGGACAACGCAGCAAGCACTCAGTGAACGGGAATTGGTGGACAACCCAGCCAGCACTCAGTGAGTGGGAATTGGTGGACAACGCAGCAAGCACTCAGTGAACGAGAACTGGTGGACAGCCCAGCCAGCAGTCAGTGAGCGGGAACTGGGGGACAAGTCCCTTCCCCTCTTGGCCAGTTTCCTCATCTGTAAAACAGGTCATGGTTGAGAAGAAAATTAAATCCTGAATGTGGACACCTTTAAAAGTAATACTACCAGCAGCAGCTCTTTTCCCTAAGAGAGCTAAGAAAAGGTCCGTGGGCCAGGTCAGCAGATTCCTTGGAGTCAGGGACCCAAGGACAAGGGACCTCACACATCAGGTCTTTTTTTTTTTTTTAAGCAACTATTTTTTGAGAACTTTTACTGGTTTCAGAGCTAAGCCTTTCATGTATTTCATTTATCATCATCGTAGTTCTGTGAGGTGGGGATTATCCCCATTGTTTTTTTTTTTTTTTACATGTCAGAAAACTGAGGCTCAGAGAGATTAAGCACCTGGCTGGAGAGTGTGCCCTGTAAGTGGCAGGCCTGGGAGGCAGCTGTCCTGCCTCCCCTGTGTTTGGACCGCTGCACAGGGTGTCCCTACCTGGGATCAGGGAATTGCTGGCTGCAACACTTAGCTCATCCCAGCCCAGGCCCCCCTCGCCTTTCTTCCTCCCTCTCGAGTTCCTGGGCCTTCCGGGGCTGAGGATCTCTAAGGTCTGCTGGCCCCAGCTCCCAGCCAGAGGGGCTATAGCCGGGCCATTGTGAAGCGGAGAACGGAGAAAAGGGGCCCCAGCTTGTCCCCAGTTGCAACCCTGATCTGCACTCAGCCCTCTTTACCCCAACCCTAACCTCACTTCTAATGTTTAACCCACAGGCTGACCCTGACCCTGGTTAAAAAGCAACAAAACCCTTACACAATCTTCGCCCCCTCCCTCAGGCATAAACCCCTGCTCTCACGAGAGAATCTGAGCTGGGATCCTACTGACTTGAACTTTTGAGAGGTGTCAGGTGAGTCACCGCTCTTCATCAGCCACATAGCTGCTGAGTACCTTCTTACTAAGCACGTAAACTTAAAGCAATTTCCAAAATCCTTTGCAGACCAGGAGAAAATATGTGTTCTCTTCCTTCCCTCCCTACTCCTCCCCGCCTTCTTTACCTGGCCTGCTCTTCCTCACTTTTCACGACCCTGTCCAGTGGCGCTGCCCCAGCCACCTGCCCAGGCTGGGTGAGGTGAGCGGTTCCCTACCCACCCCACCCAATACTCAAATTGACATCCATCACACATGTATGTCTTCCCCTGCCAGACTGGGCATCCCTCGAAGGCTAGGACAGCATGGTTTCCCTCTCTGTGTCCCCGGGAGCCGACACAGTAAACACTTGGTATTAAATAGTGGTGACGTGGGCTCAGCGGTGGTCCAGTGGTAGAATTTGCCCCTCCACTGGGGAGACCTGGGTTCAGTTCCCGGCCAGTGCACCTGATGGCAGCCACCACCCTTCTGTCAGTGGAGGCTTGCCTGTTGCTATGAATAGGTTCCAGCAGAGCTTACAGACTAAGACGATAGGAAGGAAGGCCTGATCGTCTACTTCCAAAAACCAACCAACAGTTACTCTACAGATCGCGGTGGTCCTGTGCGCAACCGATTGTGGGGACGGCGCGGGACCGGGCAGTGTTCTGTTCTGTTGTATATGGGGTCGCCAGGAGTCTGGGGCCGACTCAACTGTAGCTAATAATATTAGTTTTCTATTGCTGAATAACAAATTACCCCCAAAATTTAGTAGCCTGAAAGAACACTCGTTTATTATCTCTCAGTTTCTGTGGGTCAGGAACCTGAGGTGGCTGAGCTGGGTCCTCTGGCTCAGGGTCTCTCAGCTACAATCAAGGGGCTTCAGCCACCTCAAGGGTCTTCTGGGGAAGGATCTGCTTCCAAGTTCGCCCTTGCGGTGGCCAGCAGGATTCGGTTCTTCACGAGCTGTTGGACTGAGTCCTCAATTTCTTGCTGGTTCCTGTGGCCGCGTAGGCCTCTCCAAAGGGCAGCTCACACGTGGCGGCAGCTGGCTTCCACCAGAGTGAAGGAATAAGAGGTGGCGAGCCAGACACAAGCCAGTTTTTTAAGAACTTAATCTTGGAAGTGACATCCCATTGATTTTTTTGTATTCTGTTCCTTGGAAGAGAGCCACCAGGCCCAACCCACACTCAAGTGAAGGTGACTACAAGAGGGCGTGAACACCAGGAGGCGGGAGGTGGCACTGGGAGCTGGCAAAGAGGCTGCTCACCTGAGACCTTGGATTCCAAACCCATCATATGGCCTGGGTTTAAAGCCTTCCTCTCTCACATGCTCCACCACCCCTGCCAGTTTGTCACACTGTGGTGGCTTGCATGTTGCTATGATGCCGGAAGCTATGCCACCTGTATTTCAAATACCAGCAGGGTCACCTGTGGTGGACAGGTTTCAGCAGAGCTTCCAGACTAAGACAGACAAGGAAGAAAGGCCTGGTATCTACTTTTGAAAATCAGACAATGAAAACACCATGGAGCACAACAGAATATTGTCCCATAAGGTGCTGGAAGACGAGCCTACTAGGTTGGAAGACACTCCAAATACACAGTGGCCTCAATGGTCTTGAGGACACCAATGATCATGAAGACGGCAACGTTTCATTCTCTTGTACACGGTGTCACCATGAGACCATGAGTCAGAGCCTACTTGATGGCAACTAACAACTGTCACGTACTAGCTACGTGCCTTGGATGAATGGTTTAACCTCACGTGCTGTCTTAGTAACCTAGTGCTGCTATAACAGAAATACCACAGTGGGTGGCTTTAACAAACAGAAATTTATTTTTTGGTTTTGGAGGCTAAAAGTCCAATTTCAGGGTGCTGGTTCTAGGGGAAGGCTTTCTCTCCTTGTCGAATGTGGAGGAAGGTCCTAGTCTCTTTGAGCCTCTGCTCCTGGGTGATCTTCATGTGGCTTGGCATCTCTCTCCCCCCATCTGTGCTTGCTTGCTTTTCCATTGCTCAATTTATTCTTTTTATATCTCAAAAGAGATTGACTTAAGACATATCCTATACTAATCCTGCCTCATTAACATAACAAAGAGAGCCCATTCCCAAACAGGTTTATAACCATATAAACCAAATCCATTGCCTTGAGTCCGTTCTGACCCATAGTGACTCTTTAGGACAGAACAGAACTGCCCCACAGGGTTTCCAAGGCTGTAATCTTTATGGAAGCAGACTGCCACATCTTTATTCCACAGAGCAGTTGGTGAGTTCGAACTGCTGACCTTTCCGTTAGCAGTTGAGAGCTTAACCACTGCACCTTAACCATAGATATAGGGGCTAGGATTTACAATACCTATTTTTTGGAGGCACAATTCAATCCATAACACATGCCTACAATTTCTCAGCTATCAAATGGGAATAACACCTTATTTCATCAAATCGAAAATGCCACCAATGGAAAGATAGCATTATTTTATATATTATTAAGAATGTCCACTGTCACTTCATCTGACGACGCATCCCTGTTTCAGAGAGGTTGTGAGAAAGGTCCCTGGGTGGCACAAACGGTTTGTGCTTGACAAAACAGTACACATACCCCTGGAAATTGGTGAAACACACTAGTGCTATTTCCTAAGGGTTCTGGACTTACATGGCCGATGCTTAGGAAAAACGTCTACTGTTCCACTACTTGATTGTGTAAAAGTCACGACCCCTCCCCGTGCCTTACTCTCCTCCCCTGTGAAATGGGGTCGTAGCTCCTTTCCTGTCTTTTCACAGGGTTGTTGTGAGGTGTAGGCTGCAGACTGGGGCAGGCTACCCAGATGTTCCTTCTTATTAGTGAGTCAGTAAGATTAATCCACATCTATGTGGTGTGGGCAAGACCACCTTGATGCTTAGGAGTGAGGCCAAGGAGAGCAGGGCAGAATCTACCTGATTCTCATGTTCAGAAAGGAAGGTGCCTTAAAACCGGTACCAAGTCCTGAGGGTGTACAGAAGAGAATGCAGACCACACTGGCTTGGGGACGGGTGGGGAGAATCCAGGCAGACTTCCTGTAGGAGGTGGTGTTGGAGCTCAGCCTCCAGAGGGGGCAGGGAGGACTGGTGCAGGCAGAGATGGGAGTAGGAGTCCTACAGGTGACCAGGGCCTGGGTACACTCAGGGTTGCCCGTTGGTGGCAGAAAAGCATGGAAAGGCAGACTTAGCCCACTCTCTAGGCTTTGAGAGCCAGGAAGGGGAATTTGTCTCAGCTTGGGAGGCAATAGGGACAGAATGTGGTCTCCGATCCCAGAACCTTACTCTGTGATTGCATTTCACCCTGAGAACCACTCTGGACCTTATTCCCATTTGCCAGATGTACAAATGGAGGCTCAGGGAGGCAAAGTGACTTGCCCAAGGACACACAGCCAGCAGTGAACCTTGAATTCAGCCCAGGTGAGTCAGGCCAGGAAGCTGAGTCTTCAGCAGGTGCATGTGCGACCCTCTCTGGGTCAGCCTGGGTCTCCACATGCCCCCAAAGAACCATCAGACAGACCTATAAGCCTAATGGCTAATGCCGCTAGATTTTCAACTTGAAAATACCGTCCGCACCAGAGTGTGAGACAAAAGGCTGTGCAAATATACATATTTAGTTTAAAACTGCTTGTGTTTGTTCAGCTGGTAATTTACTGTTTGCCCGAGCAGCTCTTATGGTACAGTACGTTTTTGGGCACTCATTCTTTCACTTCGGAACAATGGTATGGAAAGTTCCATTTCCCCACAAGAAGCTAGAACGCCAGGTTGTCAGGTTCAACACTAGACCACGGCCACCTTATCACTTGGAGAAATTGAACAAAGAATGATAAAAAATAATAATTGACTATAATAGCTCTGAGGTATTAAGCACTTACTATGTGCCAGGCACTGTGCTCAAGGCTTTGTGTATCTGCGGTTGTGTTTAGTTCCAACCGCATTCCGAGGAATTGTTGTTGCTAGTTACCATGGTGACCTAATGGCCAACAGAATGAAACACTGCCCAGTCCTATGCTGTCTTTACGATCCCTGGGATGCTTGATTCCATTGCTGAGGCTATTGTGTCAAGCCATCTCGTTGAGGGTTTCCCTCATTTTTGCTGACCTTCTACTTTACTGAAGAGTCCCTGGCTGGCCCGAATGGTTAAGTGCTCAACTACTAATCTAAAGGTTGGCAGCTAGAGCCCACCCAGAGGCACCGTGGGATAAAGTCCTGATAATCTGCTTCCAAAAGGCCCCAGAGCCTTGAAAACCCTACCGAGTGCAGTTCTACTCTGCAACACATGGGGTGGCTAGAGCTGGAATCCGCACAAAGGCAACTGGTTTAATTTTTTTTTTTATACTTCACCAAACATGATATCCTCAAGTGATTGGTTTTACCTGGTGACATGTCCAAAGTAAGCGTGCTGAAGTCTTGCCATCTTCCCTTCTAGGGAGCCTTCTGGTTGTTTTTCTTCCAAGGCTGATTTGTTTGTTCTTCTGGTAGTGCAGGATATGGTCAATATTCTTCACCAACACCGTAATTCAAAGGCATCAATTCTTCTGTCTTCCTTTTTCCTTGTCCAGCTTTCACATGCGTATGAGATGATTGAAAATTCCATGGTTTGGGTCAGGCACACCTTAGTCATCAAAGTGTCATCTTTGCTTTTTAAAACTTTAAAGAGGTCTTTTGTAGCAGGAAATCTTATGGATAACAACAGAAAATTGTAAAATTAGGGTCAGATTGCTCTAAGTTTACAGACAAAGCGGTTGAGCTCGAGAAGTGTGGGGTCACATAGCTGCTCTTGAATTAATTCGAATGTTCAGGGACTGGAGTCCTGTCCCTTCTCTTTTCTGAGCCCGTTTCCTCAACTGTAAAATGGGGCTGAGCAGACCAAGCTAGGGTGTCCCGAAATTCCCTTGTTCGAAAACATCCAGTGCTGGGCCCCACTGCAAGCCCCTTGCATCAGGTAAGTCTGGGGAGGGGCCTGAACTGACTGTACCATCCCAATCGGTCCTTATCTCCTGGGAAATCTTGGAAGCACAACTGGTCAAGGCCATTCTGCTTCTGAGGACTGGGGCTTTAGGGCTCTGATTCGAAGCCAAAGCCCAAACCCAAACCCATCGCCTTTGAGCTGACTCTGACTCATAGCGACCCTGCAGGGCTTCTAAGGCTGTAATCTTTACAGAAGCAGACTGCCACATATTTCTCCTGAGGAACAGCTGGTGTTGAACCTTTGATCTCTCAGTTCACAGCCAAGCTCTTGATCATTGTACCACCAGGGATCCTTGAAACTAAAGCCCTTCCTTGGAAATCCGAATTCTGTGCATTCCTTCCTTCACTTTTCCCAGGGTGGCCCAGGCAGGAAGCCTGAGGCTCAGGAGGCTGGAGGTCCAGTCCCAGCTCTGCTCCTGACCAACACTGTGATTTGGAGGGAAGGCATTTCCTTTTTCAGAGCCTCAGTGTGCATGCCAGCACAATGGGTACAGCACCCCTGCCCACCTCACAGGGTTGTTGCGAGAAACAGGAAATAGGGCTCAGAGTGGGGGACAGGCTCTTCGCCCTCCTCTGGCCCACCTGCGGGCAGTGGTCTTGGTGTGGACCCTACCACAGTGGATCAGGGCTGGGGCCGTTGTGATGCACCTCCCAGAGGCTTTGGGGGCATGGGACTCCGAGGAGCGGGCATTGAAGCAGGAGTGGAGAGGGTGGAAGGTGCACGCCGATGACAGCTAAGGGGCTGGGCTGGGGGTGGGTGAGAGGACTGCTTTCAGGGTCACCCTGTAAAACGAGGGGCACTTTGGAGGCAGCAAACCATCCTTTGCTTCTTGGGGGTGACATGCTTGGAGACATGGAAACCGGACAGGGCAGATCTCATAGCTGAGCCAAAGGCAGAGGAGGCAGAGAATTCTGCAACCTAGGAACACAGGTGAGATGCCAGACAGAGGCCCACCTTGGCCATGGAAGGTTCGACTGTGCTGTGGAGACCCCATGCTGGGCTCCAAGGACTCAACAGAACCGTCCAGTCTGAATGACCAGAGTAGAGGGTGGCAGAAAAGACAGGGTGGGTCCTTGGGAGCGGGAAAAAAATGGGGTTAAAGGACACCACAGTGGAGGGAAGCATTGGGATTGAGGCTCCCCCTGGAGTCCATAGGAAACCCTGATGGCATAGTGGTTAGGAGCTACGGCTGCTAACCAAAAGGTCGGCAGTTCAAATCCCCCAGGCACTCCTTGGAAACCCTATGGGGTAGTTCTACTCTGTCCTATAGGGTCGTTATGAGTTGGAATTGACTTGATGTAATGAGTTTTTTTGGTTTTAGAGCCCATAAGGTCCCTGTGTGGTGCAAATGGTTTACACTCAACTAACCTGAAGGTGGGCAGTTTGAATCCACCCAGAAGCACTGTGGAAGAAAGTCCAGGCAATCTGCTTCCATAAAGATAACAGCCATGAAAACCATATGGAGCAGTTTTACTCTGTAACACATGGGGTTGCCATTAGTTGGAATTAACTCAACGGCAACAGGTTTGGTTTTGGGTTTTTTCCAGTCCATAAACTGCAGCTCAGTGGCCACGGACAAGACCATGGGGCCACCTCGCACAGCTCCACAGGTTCCACACTGAACAAAAGCTCCTTTCTAATGGAGCAATCGGGAGTGGTAAGCCACCATCACACCAGTGTCATGCTACCACTGCCTCAGGAAGGGCCTAAGACAAACGTGCTGTGCTGTCCTCTGGCCAAGCTGTTGCCCCAAGGGTTGGGTCCCCCCAGCAGGGTGCCTTTCCTGTCAGAAAGGTGAGGCATAGGCCAGTGGTGGTCGTGTTTGGGGGTCACCCTAAGAGTCTGGATTGAGTGGCCTGCACCCCTGAAGACCTGGGGGGCGAGAAGCATATCAAAAAGACCAGAAGAGCCCCTCCAGGCCCCCACCCCCAACACACATACCGAGGGCTCTGTGCTGCTTAGAAGAATAGAAGACACAGCTTTCTGAGACTTCAGCCTGTGGAGAAGCAGCCGGTAGGCGTGTCCGAACAGGGCCTGGCTTCCTTGTCCTGGCTTTCCCTCATTAAGGGTTTAACCCTGAGGTCCCACCAGCAGCCAGACTCTCTGAGGCTCAAGCTGCCAGAATTTGGCTAATAAAAATCAATGCAACTTTATTTTGTTATCACAGGAGGGGGGATCCAGGACATCTGGTTGTCCTCTTGTGATACCAGAGCTGGGGCCACCACTGGGGCAAAGCCACCTTCTGAACTGTGAACGCTACTCACTGGTCTGAGGGGTCTGTGACTTCGTCTGGGACCCCCTTCGCCAGGTGGTTTCAGCTCACTCAGGCCTCTGCCTTCCTGACTGCTCATTCTCATTCTCCACAGCCCCCTTCATGCTGGGCTTCCTGAGCTTGCTGATGGCTGCCCTTACTGCACGCCCAAGGAATGACCCCCGTTTTGCCTCCTTGCCTTTTGCTTGAGCTGCTTCCCTCTGCCTGGCAACCCTTTTGCCAATGTCTACACCTGATAAACTCTCAATCATCCACCCATCCACCCATCCACCCATCCACCCATCCATCCATCCATCCATCCATCCATCCACCCATCACCTATCTATGTTAAGACTTAGCCCAGGCATTGTCTCCTCCAGGAAGCCCTCCAAGGCCCCCCTCATGGGGTAGGGGCCCCATCTTGGACTCCCAGACCCCCTGGCCATTATCACTCAAGCAGCCCCATGCTGCTTTGATACAGAATGCTCTGAGGTCTGTCCCCCCATCAATCTGGGAGCAGCTTGGGGACAGGGAAAGTAGTTCACTTTTTGCTGTGTCCTCAGGGGTGCTGCTGAGATGGCTGTGGAGTGAATGAATCTCAATGCCCTCCCATCATCCCATCCCACTTCCTTGCCCAGGGACCCTGGTGACACATCCCTCCTCAGAACATGCTCCCCCTGTCTATGGTCTCTCTGGCCTGACTGGTACCGGGTTGTTCTCGCTTGAACTTTCCTCTTCTCCTGAAGTATGGTGTCCTCTGGACTTCTTTCCTGGAGGGCTCCACTTGGTCTCAGGTCAGTCCCATTCACTGATGACTCCCATTCCTTCATTTGCCAATTGTTTATTAAGCACCTACTGTGTGTTGAACGGGAACCCTGGTGGCGTAGTGGTTAAATGCTACGGCTGCTAACCAAAGGGCTGGTGGTTCAAATCCACCAGGTGCTCCTTGGAAACTCTATGGGGCAGCTCTACTCTGTCCTATAGGGTCGCTATGAGTTGGAATCGACTCGACGGTACTGGGTTTGGTTTTTGGTTTTGGTGTGTTGAACAGGAGCCCTGGTGGGACAGTGATTAAAGCACTTGGCTGTTAACCAAAAGGTTGGTGGTTCAAACCCACCAGCCACTCTGCAGGAGAAAGATGTGGCAGTCTGCTCCCATAAAAATTGACAGCCTTAGAAACTCTACGTACGGGCAGTTCTACTCTGTCCTACAGGTTCCCTATGAGTCAGAATTGACTTGATGGCAGTGGGTTTGGTTTAGTGTGGTTTGGCATGTCAAACCTAACTCTTATAGACGTGATCTTCAGGTGTGAGGGCGTGATGGGGGTAGAAGATAAACAAGAAAATCAAGAACTTTCCAGAATGTGACAGATACTGTAGGGTAATGCTATTCAGCTATATGCATCCCCTCCTAATGGAGGCAGCTTTGCTCTTCCCTGAAGCATGCTGGGGATGAACTCGGGATGGACTCAGGCTAAGGGACAAGGCCAGGAGTGGCATGACAGAGCCAGTGGCCAAGGCTGAGGAACGCCTTAGCAACTAGAAGGAAAACATCTGGGCCTGGATGTGAAGTCCCTGGGAACATTGACTGCCCAAGGATGTGGGAGAAAAACAATGAGCCTTGGCCCCAACTGGAACGGTATATAAGCTTGTGTCCCTTGCTAGGCAGTTGTGGAATGCTAAGCTGGTCCAGCTGCTGCCCTGAGCCACAGTCCTGTAAGTAAGCTTCCCAACAAACCATATGTCGTGATCGCTGGTTCTGGAGTCATTCTTCCGTCTCTTGGAGATGTGGCTGACCTTGGGTTCAGGTGCTGCTGGGCTGTTACACAACGGATACTAAGAAGCAGATAAAGCAGACCTGTGCTCCTAGCCTAACAGCCCGACCTGCTCTGCGTCTGCACCCTGGACCAAGCATCATGTCCTTCCCAACAGGGTTCTGCTGCCTGTCTCCTGTACACCGAACCCAAACTCTGGCCAGCCCATCACAGGCCTGTCTTGGCCTGTCCTGACTCGCCTCCCTCCTACCCTCCTAGGAACTCAACCACGTTCCCCAAGCTTCCCAGATATCAAGAATCAGTTGGAGGCTTGTTACAAAAATAAATAAAAAAAGGATTCCTAGGACTTTGCCCACTGGGTGGTGCAGATGGTTTGCGCTCAACTATTAACCTGAAGGTTGGCCATAGGAACCCACCCAGCGGTGCCACAGTAGAAAGCCCTGGGGATCTGCTTCCATAAAGATTACAGCCAAGAAAGCCGTATGGAGCAGTTCTACTCTGTCGCTCACACAGGGCCACTGTGAGTTGGAACTGACTTGATGGCGACGGGTCTGGTTTTAGTTTGGCCCCAGACTTACTGAATCAGAATTCACAGGGATGGGCCCAGGAATCTGTTTAGTTTTCAGAGAGCCCCAGGCAGTTCTTATTATCAAAGAAGTCTGGGTAATACTTCTCTAGGCCTCTTAGTGGGTCTCAGTGCTGACCCACGTTAGAATCATCTGGAGAGTTTCTTAAACTCCCAACGCAATGCTAGGGTCCCTTTCCCCAGAGAAGGACCTATGTGGGCTGGGTGGCGCAGGGATTCAGCAGGTGATTCTAATTTGCAGCCACTGTTGAGACCTCTGAGCTGGTGGTTAATGTGTGTAAAAACATAAATGTTTCCCACTAACGTCCTGTCCCAAGGAGACTCGGATGCTACTGGTACAGAAGCCCACCGAGAAATGCTGTTGTAGTCACATTGGACCCCCACCCAGCCCTATGATGAGCAGTTTTCTCTGCCTAGAATGGAATGCCCTTCCAACTTTGTCCTCCTGGGGAACTCATTCTGGGGGTAAGAGAGAGTCTCGGTAAAGAGGTGTCTTGTTTCCTAATCTAACTTGTTTCCTAAACTAGATAATTTATATGCTAACTGCTACCCACATCCAAGCTGCCTGCTTTCTGGTTCTCATCAGTTAGTCTCTTTGTCCCAACCTTTGTCTGGTGGTATTCATATGAGTCACCTGAACCTAGGTGGAGCCACCTGTCCTCTGCTTCCCACCCAGGAGCTCACTGGACCAGCCAAGACTAAGCTACCACATCACAGTCCCTGTTGCATGGCCAGCCCTAGATGGGGGCCTTACCTTTTCTGAGGGACACGGGGACACAAGTGGCACACACGCAGCTCAGCAGGGAAATAAGATACTGACAGGAAATGATGAAGTCACAAGGTGGACACACACTTGGAGAGTAATAGGGGCAATAACTAAATGATAGACTCAGTGTCCATCAAGCCCAACCCCTTTTATGAGGAAATCCAACCCAGAGAAGGAGAGGACCCAACCAAGGTCACACAACTTTAACTCTGCTGCAAAAGCTGTGAGGCAGAAAGAGTTCTTGGATTTGGATATCCAACGGAATGTGAGCTCCATGTTGTGATGGCAGGGGCTGTGTCTTGTCTACCATGGTGTCCCCAGGATGGCACCAGGCACACAGTGGGTGTTCAAGAGATTTGTTGATCAAATGAATGTCTGAGTCTGAAGAACTGAGGTTTTAGTCCTGGTTCCGCTACTAGAACAGCTGTGTCAGATACTTTGGACATGTCCTCAGGAGGGATCAGTCCCTGGAGAAGGACATCATACTTGGTAGAAGGTCAGTGAAAAAGAGGAAGACCCCCAGTGAGATAGAGTGATACAGTGGCTGCAACAATGGGTTTCAGCATAACCACTATTGTGAAGATGGTGCAGGACATGGCAGTGTTTTGTTCTGTTGTACTTAGGGTCACTATGAGTCAGAACCAACTCAATGGCACCTAACAACAGATTGACCCGGGGTTGGAGTTGTGCCAGATAAGTGGAATTATGGACAGGGAGACAAGGAACCTGGAGAGAGAACTGTTTACACAATAGAGTCTGAAAAGAGAAGGGAATTCCAGTATCTACTTTTCCACGGCCAATAAGCAATTTCTAGTTAACGAGATGTTCTCATAGTCCTTAATCTACCCAGCTGCCCTTATTATCTCCATGCCCTTATTATCATTTCATGGAGCGTATATTCTACTTGTTCACTGTCTGCCTCCTTTCACTGGAGAGCAGGAATTTGGTGTTGTTTTGGTCATCCCCGTATCCCCTTGTTGGTACAGGCATGTGAAGCTTTCGGTACATATCTCAACTAAGCCTTCTAAACCCTTAAGTCCTCAATCGTTTTGCAGATTAGGAAAGAGGCTCATAGAGACGAAGGTACTGGCCCAAGGTCACACAGCGATGCACTCCGGCCCACCACCACCCCCGTGGCTACTAAAAGATACAATCACGTAAGCCCGCGTGGCACAAGCACCTTGTCCTTCTTCCTGCCCTTCGCCCACGCTTTCCTTCCGACCTCGTCTTCATCTGCTAGCGTGTACTGCGTCTAGACGGATCCCTGAGACCCGGCGCGATCTGTTATGGTTGCGGCTTTGGGAGACACGTGCTACTCGGGTGAATGAATCACACGTCCCCACCTCCACCAACAGCCAATCAAAGGGCTTAGCAGCCCGGCCACTTCCACCTATTGCGGGCTGCGGTCGAGGCCGGGCAGCCCACGTGGGGCTCCTGCGGACAAGGGAGTAGGCGGGGGCGCGCCGTGGGCGGGCTCTCTCAGCTTTGCCACCAATCCAGGGTCCCGCCAGGGACGCGAGGGGCGGGGCCGGCGTGGGGCGCCAAGGCTTAAACGTGACGGGCAGGCAGGCGTGGGGCGGAGTCCTGAGCGGGGAGCGGTGAGCGACAGAGAGCACTATCCAATCACAGGAGGGGTTGGGCTGCCTGAGCCAATCGGAAGTCCGTGAGGCGGGGCCGGCGCTGCAGCAAGTTCGGTTGCACGGAGGCCGCAGCTGTTCCCTGTCAGTGGAGGCACTGGCGGGCTGTTGCGGCGGTAGCGGCGGTAACGGCGCGAAGACTTGCGGCGGCGGCGGCGAGGTGAGTGTCGGCGGCGCTCCTCACCTCCCACTTCCCCTGGCGGGTTGGAGCCGGTGGGCGTGCACCGGTGCCGCCGCGAGGGCGCTTATATAAGGGTCCCGCGCGCAACCGCGGCGCGGGCTCCACGAGTGACGGCGCGAGGAGACGGCGACAGGCGATGCGCCACGCGACGTGACGTGCGCCGCCCACCCGCCCCCGCGGGGCCCCGCCTCCGGCCCGGGGACCCCGGTCCAGTCCCGGCCTGCCACCGCCCGAGAGGATTCTCCCGGCCCCGCGCAGTGGCCTTCCCGCCAGCCCCTGGCGGCCATCCTGCACACGGACCCATTTTGCAGATGGAGAAACTGAGGCCCGGAGCCCTCACGTGCCTCAGACAAGGTCCCTGAGGGTCCGCTCCTCCAAGCTGGCTGCAGCTCAGCAAGGCGAGGGTTTTCCACTTCCCAAATGCCTGGGGGGCACCTCCCGGAGGCTCCTCCTCAACCTTGCGGGGGCTCTAAGCTCCGCTCGGCTTCAAATGAGGAAGCTGGAGGCGTCTGGACCAAGTGGCTCCTGATTATGGAGGTGGGCTGGGCTGCGGTCGTGCAGCTTCCCGCAGTTTGCTTTATGCATTCGCTCTGGGCAGTGGGGAGCAGCCGCGGGGGCTAGCAGGCCTCCCTGGCGTGGAGTCCCAAGCGCGGGCTTTGGGGACTTGCCACCCTGGTGACTCCCAGCATCACTTACCCTGTGTACTTTGGGCAAGTTTTTTCACCTCTGGGGAGCTATTTCCTCATCTCACAAATGATGGGGGTAAGTCAGGTCCCTAGGGCTCTGCTGCCGCCACCTTTGAAATTCCTGAAATTCTGATTGTCTCTTCATTTTGAGACAGGCTATGAGTCGGAATCGACTCTACGGCGCTGGGTTAGGCAGGACTTATCCTCCCCCTTCTACAGCCGAGAAAACTGAGGCTCAGGGAAGTGTGAATACTCACCAGTCACAACATGTGCCTTCCCTGTTGCTCCCTCTCCCACCGCCCTCGCTCCGCTCCCCACCACCTGTGTTGCCTTTCCCCTGTATGTGATGCAAATACTTGTGCTGGGGGTGCGTGAGCCCAGCGTTTCTACTCAGTTGCAGTCCACCTTAACTCTTGATCACATCCATAACTCTTAATCACGTTCTTTTGCACACCTACTGTGTGCAGAGCCCTGGCCTGGGTGCTAGGAAAGACCCCAGAGATGAGATGATCCTTGGCCTAGGGCTGCTGACAGACTTCTCCAGGCAGAGAAGAGAAAACCTAAGCTGCAAGTCAGCATGCCACAGATGTTTGTATGCCCCCTGTGGGTGAGGTGGAAACCCTGGTGGTGTATTGGTTAAGTGCTACAGCTGCTAACCAAAAGATCAGCACTTCGAATCCACCAGAGGCTCCTTGGAAACCCTATGGGAATCGAGTTGATGACAGTGGGTTTGGTTTGGGTTTTTTTGTGGGTAAGGTAAGGCCCATGCAGAGCGCAGAAGAAGAAGTCCAAGAGAAGTCCCAAATCAGGAAAGACCACACACTAAAGAACTGCACTGGCCTGGGGGGTGGGAGGGGATGGATTTGGGGTGACTTCTGTGGAGGAAGTGAGTGGTGAGCCCCTTGTGATGCCCCTGGAGCGGGCAGTGGAGAAGCAGTGTTGCATTTGTGGAGTGAAGGGTTATTAGGTAGAGGAGGTGAGTTTGAAGCAACTAGAACCAGCAAGAGGGAGCTAAGGAAGGTGGAAGCAAAATGTGGGGGAAAGGTTCGGTGGGTCACTGCTAAGAGGGCTCTAAGGAGAAGTAACAAGGTGAGGGCCCTAAATTTGCCACAAGGCAAGGTGCAGAGAGACTCAAAGCTAATGTGAGGAAGTAAGATTGGATCCAGAGGCCCTAGAGCTTAGCTGGGCTCTGAAGGTGTGGTGCCTGGCATGGATGTATTTTATTGTGTTCTAGAAGCTATGAAAGCAGGTATCCTTTGTTTCTTAGTAGCTACCCTGCCCTGAGGGAACAAGTTTTGTTCATTAGAGTTGCTCCATACCTGCTTAATGATTGAACTGGGCTGTCTTCCAAAGGTTCCACAAACCTCCACCCCCCACCCCCCCACCCCGTACCCTTTTGGGCCTCTTCTCATCTTCCTCTCCTGACACTCCAGCCAGGTGACTCCTTGCTCCCTGGGTTGGTTCTCACCTCCAGAATCACCCCCTCCCAGGTTTGTCACGTTGACTGTAGCCCACGCGGGTCCCCCCGCCTCTGCTGTGCCTGTACTTGCAGGCTGTGCCTTTGGGTCCTGCTTCCTGTCTCTGCACGTCCCACTTCCAGTACCCCGGGTGCTGTGCTGGGTGCCTGTCCTCACAGCACCCTCACGGTCTCTCACCTCACACCCAGGTCTCTCATTCCAAGTTGCAATTATCTGTGTCCCTCTTAATGTGTCCTCACAGCCCCAACACAGCCAAGAACAAGTAGGTAGGTGCTTATTAAATGTTTTGGAAAAATGAGTAGAAAATGGTTCAAATTGGAAACCACTGAGAAAAGAAGGGTGGGCATTGGGGAACATGGAAAGAAGTCACGTTGGGGACCAGGGAGCTGCAGGCATGACCAGGGCAATTGTTAGTGTGTCCATGTGTCTGGGAGGAAACACACGCCTGCCCAGATCTCTCTTCTGCTGAGCCAGATGCCAGTGGATGCTGAGGGTTAGTGCGGGCCCTCTGGCTGCTTCCCAGTAGCATCTTACTCTCTGCTGAGCAGGCCTCTCCACCTCATATCTCAGAAGTCCCCGCTTCAGGGCTGCTTTCTCACCCAGAGGTCTCCTTCGCAGAAGCGAACCCTCACCCGGGACTAACTGGTGGCCATCCCTCACTTCTCTCTTAGCTGCCTTCTAGTCGTAGCTGTGGACACTTCGCCAAACTTTGCCAAGGGAGTAGGGCCTGATGGTGGAAGACGGGAGACAATGAAAAGAACAAACCATTTCCTCTCATCTGTTGAATTAAAAGCTTGTCTCAGCTTGGCATTCAAGCCTCTCCAATATGACCCCCTACTTACATGTTGGGCTTTGACCCTACAGGCACCCTACAGGTATAGGCTCTTCTCCCTCAGCCATCCTGTGAGACTATTCACTTTTCTCTCAACTTGCTGCTCAGCGTCCCTCCTCCACACTTGTTCCTGGTGACCTTGTTTTCTGCAGGGCCCTTCCCCTCATCTTGTCCTGTCACAATTAAATTATCTCTTAAGACTCAGGGAGGCTTTCCTGTTTTAAGCCTTGCTTAATTCAATTGGATGTGGGCTTTCTCCTTTATTAATAATGATGATGATGATAATAATAATAGCTAACCTTTACTGAAGGAGCCCTGGTGGTGCAGTGGTTCAGTGCTCAGCTGCTAACCGAAAGGTAGGCAGTTTGAACCCACCAGCGGCTCTACAGGAGAAAGATGTGGCAGTCTGGTCCTGTAAAGATTACAGCCTTGGAAACCCTATGGGGGCGATTCTCCTCTGTCCCGTAGGGTTGCTATGAGTCAGAATTGACTCAACGGCACACAACAACCTTTATTGAGCTCTTGTGTGTGGTGCTAGGGACCTTGCTAAGCTCCTTACATGAATCATCTCATTTAACTATCACGACGACCCTGTAACACAGGTACTGTTAGGTCTTCTTTTATAGATGAAGTGAGGAAACTTGCCCAGAGTCCCACAGAGCTGGAAAAGGGCATGAATGGGACTCACCAGGCAGTCAGGCCCAGCGGCCTCTCTTGGCTGTCTCTGGCAAGTTATCAGGTGTTTTCCCTCTATTAGCTAGCCCCCAGCAACTTGTTTCTGGGCACTTTGGGGGCAGAGTATGTGCTCGGTAAATATTTTGCTGAGCTGAATGCCCCAAGCACACAGTTTCAGCCTTGACATAATCCTGGAGAACCCTGGTTTCTCTGCACAGGAATTCAGTCACTTTGATAGCTTGCTGGCCTGGGTCTCTGGTTTGCTATTTATTGACCAGTGGCTACAGCTGACTGACAGGTGTGGCCTTTCAAAAACCAGTGGGCTGTAAACTCTGGTAGCAAAAAGTGGTCATGGACCACCAACTGTATAGACCGTGCGCTTCTGGGGCCTAAACGCCACATGGAGCGTGTGCTTACGTGTGTGGGGAGGGTTCTGAGGAAAGGCCTGAGGAAATAGTCTGGGAATAGGAGACACATCAAATGTCAGGTCCTGTAAGGCAGTTCTTAAACGGTGTCAAGTTGCCCTGTGGGATGGGAACCAGAGAGTTCCAGGGAGAGGCAGTGCGAAGGATTAGAGAGCTCTTAGAAAGTGGGTCCCGGCTGGATGGAAGTGGGGCAGGAAGGGAAAGCACATTGGATGCGCCGAATAACAATTTTACAACTTTTTGTTTTCGTGGGGTGGGTGCCAGAAAAGGGACTTACTTAAATACTTGTTACTGAGAACGTCGGCTAACGTCCATGTGCGTCCTTGGTGCCAGGCATGGTGCTTGTGCTTTGTGGGGCCACCTCAATGGCCACCCCTGTAACTCTGTGAGGTGGGTACTGTTGTTATTCCCATTTTACATATGAGGAAACAGGCTTTCAGTGGTCCTGTGGGTGGGTGGAGCCTGGCAGTTGGACAATGGCTCCCAGCCCCTGGCTCTCTTGGGGGCCCCAATAGGCTCACCCAGAGGCGGAGCATTGCTCCAAGGAAATAGTTCTATGGCTCCAAAACCCTGTGTTCTTGCTATTCCTAGGTTCTCTGGGGGAATGCCTGGGGAAATGAGGATAACAATGTTTTTTTTTCTCTTCTTTTAGATAGCATCTGCCTTCTGGAGAGCTAGCTGACAGAACACTCAGGGTAAGTGCTGTGTCCTGGATCAGGTGGTGAGGCGGGTGTGGGGATTCAGGAACAGCTGTGGATGTCCGTGGTCCTGGTGTGTCAGCCTTAAGCTCAAGGACTAAAAGGCCAACCTCCGATTTTTGGTGACTATCCATTCAAAGCAGTTCTTGTTTGTCCCCGGTCTGTCTTGGTTTTCACAGAAGGGACACCTGGCTCCCTGCTGGTCCCAGTTGGTGGCTGGCCAGCCTCAGCAGGAGGCTGTCTGATGAGAAGGTTGTGGCCTGGGAAGCTGGTCTGAGGGAGGGTGGTGAGGCTCCTCGGAACCTACAGGAAGAAGCTCTAGGGCACAGTAGCCTCCGAGAAGACTTCTTGAGTGAACGTGGAGACCAGGCAGCTGAGCAGTGAGGGACTCGGGGAAGCGCGGCGCTGGGGCAGAGGAGGTGGCTCTGTCAGCTGGTCCTGAAAATACTTGATGCTTGTTTCCAGAGAAGAGCCCTCAGCCTTTGCACATCACAAAGCCGAGGGGTAAAGGTGGAACTATCCCTTCTTCCCCCGACTGTAGTACTCAGGTAGCGCTGTCTGTATAACCTTTGAGGTTTCCCTTAGTGCAGGTTTCCCCCTGATTACAGGTTGCTGGGAGATCTGGTTACATCTCTTCAGCCTAAGTTCTGAGGCTCTCTGGGCCTTGCATGGTTCCAGTGGGATTAACAAAACCAAACCAGTTGCCACTGAGTCTCTTCCAACTCATGGCAACCCCATGTGCGCAGACTAGAACTGCACCACAGGGTTCTGAAAGCTGTGACCTTTTCGAGGCAGATTGCTGGGCCTTTCTCCCAGGGTGCCTCGGGGTGGGTTTGAACTGCCAACCTTTCAGCTAGTAGCCAAGCACTTAACCATTTGTACCACCCAGGGACTGGTTCCACCACGACAGACTTTTTGTCTCCTGCTGCTTATCACATGAGCATTCTAGCCAGGCACGACCCTCGCCCTGTCTGGTGAGCGTCCCGCCATGTCTCAGATGCCGCTAATGCGCTTTCCTTCTTCCAGAAGGCAAGCTAGCTGCCACCCCTGTTTCACAGCTGAGTGCCTTGGGACTTCGTGGCTCAGGGACAACTGTCCTCAGAGATGTGTGTTCAGTGTTTGGAGCGGTGATTGTTGAGGGATTTTTCTTGGGTTTCCACCCATTGTATAGAGATTGTCTCAGGTGACGAATCTTTGTCCTTCCCGAGATCATTCTGCAGGCCTCTGTTGTTCTACATCTTGGGCAGCAGTGGCCTTTTTCACTCTGTGATTGAGTTTGCTTAGAAAGGCCGAGAGAGCAAAGGCAAGACGGGGAGAGGCTGGGAAATAGCTCCATCCTTTTGATGAACTCCACCCTCCACAGAGCTTCTGCTGTCCTGGTCTCGCTCTGCTGCTCTGGTCCTCTTACTCTTGGCCGATAAGGTTGAATTTTATCTCTCTGACTTTCCCTCCCAGCAAGGGTTGGGGGAAGGAATTGGGTGCAGCTCCTCCCAAACCCAGAGCTGAGGAAATTGAGGGGTAGAGAAGGCTGATGAGTAGGGTTGAGATTCTGATCCTGTTTTTGTTTGTTTGTTTAGATTGTCATCTTTTATTGACATGTCTCCCCCAAAACCCATCAATCAGGAAGGAAAATTGGTCACCAAAAGGGCCTTCTTCTGCCAGGTCATCAAATTTGTCAAAGCCTGTTTGGCTCATCAGTTCCTTAGTCCCTGCTGGCTCCCAGAGCTTTGCTTAGTTACAGTAGCTAAGGCTCTATTCACTAAGGTTGCCGCCCTCCCTTCCTCTTTTGCTATCTCCTTGGTGATCCTGGAGCGACCTGGATGTGGAGCGTGGCCTGTTTTTTTTTTAAGTGTCATGCCGGAAGACACACCCCAGATTGTCCCAGTACCACCTCATTGGTGCCCCAGGTCACTTCCTTGTCCTCATTTGCATGCAGGCCTGTTTGGAAAGAGAAGAGAGGGTGGGAGGCGGGGTGGGGGACACTGGAAAATTGCAAGACTGATGTAGGTGGAATTCCACCAGCTGTGTGTGGAATGGGGCTAGACTTGACATGTGGTATCTCCTCTCCTGACCAACATCCGGGGCTGATGCCACAGGAAAATTCCGTGACCTGTCTGTGCTGACTCATGCTTAGTCTCTGAGGATAAGAGTGTCACCTTTCGCACGTCTGCCACTGGCCAGCCCCCAGTCTGGGAAGGTCTGCAGTTACTCCAGACTGATAGCCTGCTGCTAATCCCTTATGCTTGCTCATCACTTTGTGCTTCTCAGGGTCCTTTCACCCACTAATGTGCTATTTACCAGCCTTAGCTTGATCACTGTTGTTAACGATAAAGGTATTGCTTCCTCTGGCCTCTTATGGATGAGGAAACAGGTTCAGAGAGACTAAGTGACTTAGCTAGGTTTGGGTGACTGGCAAGTGGCTTGTCTGGTTGAAGTTTTTAATGCTACTCCCACCCCTGGACTTTTGTTTGATGCAAAGTTTGTTCAGAAGTTACTTTGAGCAAAAAACACTTTGCTATTTGTGAAAGTTACGAATTAAAAAATCTAGTTTTTCCTTGGGCTTTTAGCTTTAGCCTACAAATCTTTCTATTCTGTTTATGATTCTAGAAAATTTTAACAATCACTTCGAAGGAGGCTTTTGATTAATGCTTGATTTCATTTGCAAACTTAAACTCATTTGAAAATTTTTAATTGAATTTATAAGTTATATTTAATTTCCTTTAATAATTCTAATATTTTCAAATGATTAACAAAAACCCTAATGCTTAAATCTCATAAATTAAGCTGACTCTTAAATTCTCAAACATGCCAGTGCTGTTTTATGTTTTGTTTTTAAAAAGGTCTTATTGGTATATAACAAATTGCACATATTTAAAGTATATAATTTAGTAAGTGTGGAATCCCTGGTGGCGTAGTGGTTAAGAGCTACAGCTGCTAGCCAAAAGAGTCAGCAGTTCAAATCCACCAGGTGCTCCTTGGAAACTCTGCAGGGCAGTTCTACTCCATCCTATAGGGCCACTATGAGTTGGAATCGACTCGACGGCAGTGGGTTTGGTTTATTTGGTTTGGACATATTTATACACTTGCAAAACCATAGAGTGACAGTGAACATATTCATTCCCTAGAAGTGTTTCCTCGTGCCCTTTGGTAATCCTTCCCTCTCACCCTTCCATGCTTCCCCTGCTTCCAAGTAACCATTGAATGGCTTTCTGCCTCTACTGATTAGTTTGAATTTTCTGGAAATTTCTGTAAATGGACTCATTCAGTGTGATTGTTTTTTGTTTGGTTTCTGTCACTTCACTCGCGTAATTATTTTGAGATTTGTCTATGTTATTGCATGTATCAGTAGTTCTTTTTTTTTTTTTTGGTGAGAAGTATTCCATTGTATGGATATCTCACGACTTGTTTATGCATTCACCTGTTGATGTTTGGCAATTACAAATAAAATTGCTTGCTATGAACTTTGTGTCCAGGTTTGTATGGATATGAATTTCATTTTCTCTTGGACATATGCCTGGGAGTGGGATGGCTGGATCATATGGTAGGTCTATGTTTAGCTTTCTGCAAAACTGCCAAACTGTCTTCCAAAGTGGTTGTTACCTTTTACATCCCCGTGAGCAGTGAATGAGAGTTTCGGCACCTCCACGTCTTCACCGACACTTGATATGGCCAGTCTTTTAAATTTTAGCCATTCTAAAAGGTAGTTAGTGGTATCTCATGGTGGTTTTAATTTGCATTTCCCTAATGATTAATGACGTTAAGCATCTTTTCATACTTCAAGAAACCCCTGACCAGGGTGAAACTAGGCCTTGGCCTTTGAATCCAGCTGCTAGGCAGAGCCCTGGTTCATTGTTATTTTACCTCCAAATGGAGGTGGTCTCATAGCCTGTGTACCTTAGACTGAAGCAGCATGTTGCACAGTTCTTATCTCTTCCTGCAACTCTACATTTCCCAACCCAGGCCACTACACCTTTTGATGGAACTCAGTTAGTCCAATTCAGTTAATTTAAGGCCTCGTTTCCTCTCCACTGTAGCCACAAATTAGGTGGAGTTTAAATATTCAGTTCGATCCTGTGTCTCTCCCAGAGGCCTTGTCTGTCATCATGCCAGTGATTCAGCAGTGCTAGAATTTGAGTCCTGGTCTTCTGAGTTCAGTTCTGGTATTTCCCCCTACAGCATACATCTTTTCAAACTGAGAGAGAGAGAGTCTGGTACTTAAGAGTGCTTGATTTCTGGTCAGGCTTTGTCAGCTAGTAACATCAGACCTTGCCTGACTTCATGAGGAGGGATGAGAATCAAGATCAGCACAAAGCTGATTCCTATGAGGTTGAGGTCAGACATACCTCCACTCTTCAACCTTGTCACCATTTCGGACACCAGCCATCCCCCGCCCCCACCCCACAGCACTCTCTTCTTCTCTCCTGGGTTCGATAATTTGGTGCGATGGCCACAAAGAACTCACAAATTATGTGGCTTTAAGGAAGTAACAGGCTACAACTCAGGATCAGGAACAACTTGGAAGTAACAAGATACAACTAAGGAGACAAGATGCAGTTCTTCGGTCGAGATGGCTTCTAACCGAGACAGCCCTTATATTCAATTTCAAGGCATGGTCCTCCCATCAGACTATGAACTGACCAATCCCCTTGGTAGGCCACAGTCACTTAATTTGCATAGTAATCGACCAATTCCCACAAGGTCACTTAATCCTACTGAGTGGTCTTACACACCCTATTTGCATAGTCTACTGCTCCTCTGTCAGTTTTTGTACTGTGGTGGCTTGCGTGATGCTGGAAGCTATGCCACCGGTATTTCAAATACCAGCAGGGTCACCCACAGTGGACAGGTTTCAGTGGAGCTTCCAGACTGTGCCAAGGCATCCGAACTGTGTGGCTCATAACGAATTATGGATAACGTTGCAAAGAATGGGAATTCCAGAACACTTAATTGTGCTCGGGAGGAACCTGTGCATAGACCAAGAGGCAGTCCTTTGAACAGAACAAGAGGATACTGTGTGGTTTGAAGTCAGGAAAGGTGTGAGTCAGGGTTGTATCCTTTTGCTGTACTTATTCAATCTGTATGCTGAGCAAATAATCCAAGAAGCTGGACTATATAAAAACATGTGGCATCAGGATTGGAAGAAGACTCCTTAACAACCTGTGATACGCAGATGACACAACCTTGCTTGCTGAAAGTGAAGAGGACTTGAAACACTTACCGATGAAGATCAGAGACTACAAACTTCAGTATGGATTACACTTCAACATAAAGAAAACAAAAATCCTCACAACCGGACCAATAAGTAACATCATGATAAATGGAGAAAATATTGAAGTTGTCAAGGATTTCACTTTACTTGGATCCACAATCAATACCCATGAAGCAGCAGTCAAGAAATCGTAAGACATATTGCATTGAGCAGATCTGCTGCAAAAGACCTCTTTAAAGTGTTAAAAAGCAGAGATGTCACTTTGAGGACTAATATGTGTCTGACCCAAGCTGTGGTATTTTCAGTCACCTCATATGCATGTGCAAGTTGGACAATGAATAAGGAAGACTGAAGAAGAATTGATGCCTTTGAATTATGATCTTGGCGAAGAATATTCAATATACTATGCACCGCCAGAAGAATGAACAGATCTGCCTTGGAAGAAGTATAGGCAGAATGCTCCTTAAAAGCAAGGATGGCGAGACTTCATCACACATACTTTGGACATGTTATCAGGAGGGATCAGTCCCAAGTGAAGGACATCATGCTTGGTAAAGTAGAGGGTCAGTGAAAGAGAGGAAGACCTTTGATGAGATGGATGACATAGTGGCTGCAATGATGGGCTCAAGCATAACAATGATTGTGAGGATGGCACAGAACTGGGCAGTGTTTTGTTCTGTTGTACATAGGGTCACTTTGAGTCAGAATCGAATCAATGGCACCTAACAACAATGGCAATTTGCACAGTAGACTAACCAATTCCTTTGCAAGATTGTGGCCTAGCCAATTATTTTGGAAGAACTATAAACTCAGGGCCAAGAAAGGCCACTCATAAGAGAAATCTGTTGCACTGCAGGCTTGGTTACCAAGAAGTATGGCACCTTCTCTTTCCTGCTCTTCAGCTCACCCATCTGAAAATAGTGAGAACTTTGACCTCTCCCTAACCTCCCAGTGGAAAGCTACCAATCTTTTTGGAGAGGCCATCAAATTCTTGTTAGAGATTTGGATCTTGTTTTTGATAAATAAATACAGAATTACATTCGAGTCCTGGTCAATGGGTGTGGCCTCATTTAGGAAGCCTGTAGGGTAATGAGTGAGACATGATGGAAAATTATTAATGCAGTCTGACCTCTCTCTTACCTAATGAGTAAGAGTGAAGGTCTGTGGAGTTCTGAGAAAAGAACATTTGAGTGGGAAGAAATTGGCAGGAAGCCTGCCTTAGATTCCCGTGCTGCAGGAGTTTTAAATACAGCCTGTCCTCACCTGTCATTGTGTTTCCTCTTAGGTGTCCAGGTGGAGGAGGAGCACTGTGTGATAAACATTGCATGAGAGTGCAGTAAATGATGGAGGGATGTCACTGAGTGATGCAATCTGCTCAGAGAGGAGAAAATGTACTCTATCACAGTCCAGGGCATTCAGTGGCAGGGGTGCAGAGAAGATTAAATCTTAAAACTTTATAAAAAAGCCATTTGACACAGCCAATTCTAGAAACGTAACCTAAAGAAATAACAGGATAAGGAGACTAAGACACTAGGTTGCTCAGATCAGTATTATTGTAAGAGAAAATGGGAAACCAACTAAATGTACATCAGGAAGAGATTGTTACGTATGCAATTTGTTCAGCGTCATATGATGCAGCCTGAAAAATAAAGCTGTTGCACTGACTTTATTACCACAGAACATGAGCTGTGGTGCTTATACAAGAAAAAGGTACATTAAAAAACATTGTCTGATATCTCACTTGGTGCCTTGGAAGCAAGGATGGCAAGGTTAGGTCTCACATACTTGGGACATGTTATCAGGAGGGGTCAGTCCGTGGAGAAGGATGCCATGCTTGGTAGAGGGTCAGCGAAAAAGAGGAAGTCCTTCAAAGAGATGGACTGACACAGTGGCAGCAACAGTGGGCTCCATCATAACAATGATTGTGAGGATGGTGCAGGACCAGGCAGTGTTTTGTTCTGTTGTACATAGGGTCACTGTGAGTCAGAACCGACTCGATGGCACCTAACAACAGCAGTATCTCACTTTTGGTTATTCTGAAAGTCAATACCAAAATGTTATCTTTTTTCCCCCCTAGAGTCAGGAATTACAAAATTATGTGTTTAAAATTTTTCATATGTATAAGTTGGCTTAAAAAATTTTTTTCATAGAGAAAGGTACAATTCATGGCACTTTTTGGAGCTTAAGATAAAATACAGAGTACTTAACTGTCGGAGTTCTTTTTTATCACCCTTTCTCCTCAAAAAGTTGTTTTTGGGGATAAAAACCTCCAGATGCCATATGATAGATTTCTGGGCAAGGGTGGAGTAAAGATCGCTTAAAAATCACTCCTCCATAAAAGCAGTGAGAACACTGGCAAAAAAAATGTCAAAATCAGCTTTTCCTGAACTCTGGAAGTTGACCAAAGTTTTTCAACAACCTGAGGAGCATTTTTTTCAAGAAAAAAATGGCTGGATCTCATTTTCAACAAAAAAGTATGAGACATGTGAAGAAACAAGAAACTATGGCCCATGTAAAAACCAAATAGATATTATGGAGTTGATAAATACAGCAACTGAAATGAAAAATTCACTAGGTGGGGTCAGTGGCAGATTTGAACAGGCAGAAGAACAGATCAACAAACATCAAGATAAGTTAATTGAGATAATTCAGTATAAGGAATAGAAAGAAAAAAGAATGAAGAAAATTAACAGTGCCTCAGAGACCTGTGGGACACCATCAAGCATACCAAGATATGCATAGTGGGAATCCCAGAATGAGAGAAGAGAGAGAAAGGGCAGAAAGGACATTTGAAGAAATGATGGCTGGAAACTTCCCAAATTTGATGAAAAACAATAATCTAAACATCTAAGACACTCAACAAACTCCAAGTAGTATAAACTTAAAGAAATCCATACTTAGACACATCATAATCAAACTGTTTAAAGCCGAAGACAGAGAGAATCCTGACAGCAACAAGAGAGAAGTGCCTCATCGTGTGCAAGGGGACCCTCAGTAAGATAAACAGCAGATTTCTCGTCAGAAACCACGGAGGCCAGGAGGCAATAGGATAAACATCAATGATACATAAGGAAAACCTTCAAATGTAATTATTTGACCTCTGAGTCTTAGATGGCCCTGAGCTCCTCCATCTTCAGGGATAGCGTGTTGGCTTAATCCCTAAATAACAATTACTTAAGCTCCCTTCACACTTGACCTGCAGGAAGTCTATGTTTTACTAAGTTCCCTTCTCCCAGGTATTTCTAGAAAAATATTCAAGGAATGTTTATGTGTTCCACTAAGCCTGCAGCCACTGTGTAAGTCCATCTTGTTGAGGGTCTTCTTTTTTGCTGACCCTCTTCTTTACCAAGCATGATGTCTTTCCCCACAGATTGATCCCTCCTGATAACATGTCCAAAGTATGTGAGATGTAGTCTTGCCATGCTTGCTTCTAAGGAGCATTCTGGTTGTACTTCTTCCGAGACAGATTTGTTTGTTCTTTTGGCGGTCCATGGCATATTCAATATTCTTCCCCAGCACCACAAGCCTGGAGCATAGTACCAAAAAAACCAAACCTGTGGCCGTCAAATGAATTCAAACTCATAGTGACCCTCTAGGACAGATTAGAACTGCCCCATAGGGTTTCTAAGGAGCAGCTGGTAGATTCAAACTGCTGACTTCTTGGCTAGCAGCTGAACTCTCAACCACTGTGTCACCAGGGTGTCTAGAGCATAGTAGAAGTTCAAAAAATATTTGTTAAATGAATGAAATCCAACTGGCGGTTGCTTATTTCCTTGGCCAGGGGTCTAATCACTGTTCTTCCTGTCTCAGGGCTTGCTTCTTTCCTCACACCGGTTTGCCTTAAACATACACACCTGCCTCATAACTTCTCAAAGTACAGCTTTTAAAAATATTACCAGACCTTTAACAACATTTTACTGAATGCTTGAGGTTACCAGAATGAAATTACAAAACAGAAAAAAAGAAGTTTTTCCCCCAAAGGTGAATTCAGTCTTTACCTGAAGAAAAGGCACCATAACCTAATAATGGCCGCCTCCCCTCTCCCCTCTCCCCTACCCCATCAGCCATCAAGATTTCAATGAACATAGGGGTCTAATCTCAGCTAGTGCACTCCAGGACACCACAGGGAGCCAATTGCTGATGTTCTGTTGCTTTTGTTGTTGGTAGTAATTCCTTGTCTTTGTGTATCGTTTTACAGTTTTGTGATTCCGTTGAACAGTCCTCACTGGAACTAGCTGATGCAATGGTTTCCCTCTTTATGGTTGATGGACCTGAGGTTTAGAATGTTCCGTGACTCACCCAGCTTCACTAGTGAGAGGCAGAGCCACTCTCTGAAAGCAGCACCCCCACTCCTGGTCTGTGCTTCCTGCTGTTCCACAGGGTGTTAGAATTCGACGTCGCAGAGTGTTCCTGCTCTCAGGGCTGGAAAGACCAACCTGAAACCCACCATCTTCCCTGCTTAAGTTGATCGATCCCTTGATGAGCGTTTGCAGCTTCTATCACAAGAGCCATTTGTTGTCACTTGGGCTTGTGTCCAACTGGGAGTCTTTACTTGAAAAGGAACCCTCAGTGCCTCACGCTGGGTGGGGCTCCCTGCCATGTCACGTCCCCAGAGGCTGTTTCTGTAAGGCCGTAAGGTTCTCCTTAGCCTTTATGGCTTGTGACTACCCCATTTCAGCTGGTTGCAAAACAGCTGTTTGTGTGCTGACCTGAGCTATCCTTACATCCCATTTTGCTTGTGATATTTTAACATTTCCATATTTGTAAGAATAAATTCCCTCATGATCTAATCTGGAATTGTCCCAGTTGACTGAATAGTTTAAAAAGGGTAAAAGTTACTGCTATGCGATACTCCAAGAAATTGTGTGTTCTTTCTGCAAACATGTACTGTGCATCTGGGGGACATATGCTCCTGGCTGGGTGCTGGAAGGCTACAGCAGGGTCCCATGATGTGGCCCTTACCCTTGGTTGCTTATCCCGTGGTTGGGGCAGAAGAAATGCATGTGCTGGGGCACATACATGTTTACTCAAGTATTGACTAGTTAGCATGCAACGGTAATAACTGCTGTTTACTGAGTGCTATTCCCTGCCAGATGAGATGTTAAATGCACAACACGTGCAGGCACGCTGTGTAGTGCCAGCCAAGAGCACAGGCTCTGGCGTCAGGTGGGTGGGGCAGAGCACAGGCCCTGGCGTCAGGTGGGTGGGGCAGAGCACAGGCCCTGGCGTCAGGTGGGTGGGGCAGAGCATGGGCCTAGCCTCATGCTTACCGGTGCTCTTAACTCTGGCAAGTTCCTTAACCTCTTTGAGCCTTGGTGTCTTCATCTACAAAATAGAGGAGATAAGATCTTCTTCACCGTTGGGAAGTTGAGCTGTTGGGGGAATTAAATGAAGTTAACTTATGTAAAGTAACATAGTATTGTAGCTGGCACCTAGGGAATAACTTTATAATGGTGGCTTAGTGACTGTGATGATGGAGACCACTTACAAGGGAATACAGCATGGACAGCAGGATATATGAGTCCAGGGATCTGCAGGATGAGGGGACTAGATCAGCGTGGGTGGAATTATCCAGGGAAGACTTCTTGGACGATCTGGCCCTTGAAAAAAAACAAAAACTCTTAAGACACAATTTGGCCTTTGACTTTGGTACCCTTTCTTCAGTAATTGTGGTGCTGTTATTATCTAAAACCTTCAGACCACACCTGAGGATTTGTGCTAATGAGTGGGGGCTGGCCGGTCCAGAAAGACCACCTGGTAACCCAACGCCAGCTAACCTCAGGAGGTATGGTTTAGGCTATCATGCATATGCAGTGATGTGAACTATAAACTTCTACTTTAAAGCACAATAAAAATAAAAATTGAAATTAAAAAAATCTGTGGGGTTTAGGGTTTTTGTTGCATTTTTTTTAGGTGCGTGGCGAAGAAGGCATTTTGGAGAGAGGATTTCTCCCAGGAGATCCCAAATATGAATTTATAACTCTGACCATTGTTTTTCTCCAAACTGCATCTTGATTTTCACGGTTCTCGAGCTGGGGCTTTGGAGTGGGGCCTGGTCAGCAGAATAGACAGACGGGCAGTTCATTCAGCCTGAAGCTACAAGGTAAGGGTTGCTATGTGCCAGTTCTAGGGAAAGATCTGAGCCTGGTGTCTGGCCTCTTTATTGTTTTTACAACTCTGAGTCAGTTTTCTTTCCTCTCATGCTTGCTTCTCTAGCTGGAGAGAACACACAGCTTAAAGAGGCTTTTCCCTCCAGGAGGCAGATTAAGGGCATTTCTGGGGGCAAAGGGCAGAATGCAGCCATTCCTAACAGATTATGGCTTCAAAAGAATACCTCACCCACTGCCTTGTTAAGATATTTGTCCTGTGTCTGCCTGGCCAGTAGATAAGCCCAAGGGTCCATCACTGATGGGGTCCCATCCAGGGGGTGTTTGTGTGACTCTGAGTTTGGATGGCCTGGAGTTCTACTCTCAGTCACATCATTTGAGATGTTGGAGTGCCTTCCTCACTGAGAACTGAGGTCTGGTTACACAGTTATTGATGAAGCTAAGGAAGACCAGGTGTGACCCAGGTAACTCCTCAGGGGCATTACTCTTGAACCTAATGGAGTCTTATCCCAGGGTATTAGCACCAAGTGGAGAGTCCGTGGGCGGCACAAATGGCTAAGCGCTCGTCTGCCAACCAAAACGTCGGTGGTTTGAGCCCACCCGGAGAGGCCTCAGAAGACAGGCCTGGCGATCTGCTTCTGAAAGGTCATAGCCATGAAAATCCTCCTGAGCAGTTCCACTCTGCCACACGCGGGGTCATCATCAATCGGAATCAACTCAATGGCAACTGTTTTTTTTAAAGGCGGCACCAAGTGGTAACCTAAAGGGTTAGTGTTTAACTTAAAAAAAAGGAAAACAGAGGTTATTTATTTTTGCTAAGTACAGACAGGCCCCCGGTTATGAACACCTGACTTACATACTGTCTGTAGTTATGGACCAACCTGTGCCCGTAAAGCCTATTATATAAAAATTCGAGGTACATACAACAGTTCATAATAACAAACGAGCGATACTTTGTGATGAGCACCAAAACATGATTATTATGTTAAAGATGTCTTAGTGTATCTGGAAGTGTTTCTTTAATGTTTTTTATGCGTAGAAAGGTACACTGTATACTAAGACAGACATTTGACTGACGATATGTTGACTGATGTCAGATATGAACTGTACCTAACTCTTCTGATTTATGTACAGATTCTACTCAAAGACAGACTTAGGAATGGAAAACATTTGTAGTCCTGTAATACCGGCACCTGGTGAAACATTGACGTGTGTAAGTCTCTGTTGAGGCCCCTCCCTAGAGGCCACCCTTGTTTAAAGGATCTCTGCACCAGGCCCCTTTTCATTTACTAATCTGTCTGGGAGACCTTTCCATGTCAGTACAGATAGTGCTATCTCACTCTTTAAGAGCTGAATAACAGTTTCTTTTTTCCATTTGTTTTATTGCAAAATATATCATAGTTACAGAAGACATACATAAAAAATATATGTACATTAAAACAAAATAACAGTGAACATTTATGCTCCTTTCCGCTGGGTTAAGGAATAGAACTTCAGGAACGTGAAAGCCAGCCCTTCCCCCCTCCCGCCCCCTCCCACAGCTATTCTGGTCTTTGTAATAATCACTCTTGATTTTCTTGATAGTTTTACCACCTATGACCAATCTCTAAGTGATCTATCGTTTAGTTTTGCCTGGTTTGGAACACTGTAGACACGGAGTCATACTGTCGTCTCTGTGGTTCCCTCAGGGTTATGCTTATGTTCCCGCCCACCAGCTCCCTGCATTTACGCGGCTGTGTGGCTTTCTGCAGGGTGATCACACCACAGCCTCTGTGTCCCTTCTCTTGCTGAGAGGCCTTTGGGCTGCGTCCAGGTTTTTGTTCTCAGGAACAATACTGCTGTGGACATTCCTGCACAAGCCTCCTGGTGCACACCAGCATGAGTTTCTCCAGAGTAGAAGCTAGGAGGGGGGATGTTGGCTCAGGGGGTATGATCACGTCTGACTTTTCCAAGTGTGAGGTATGAAATCACCTTGCAGAAAGCAGTTGGCTTTTGTCTTTGGCTCTTTCTAGCAGGACCAGCACTTGAGGCTGATGAGCAGGGGCTGACCAGACCACCTGGGGACCTGATGCTGACTAAGCCTCAGTCCTAAGACTCGGATGGAGCTTCCTGGTTGGTGACCATGCATGGCAGAAGGGGCAAAGGGGCTTCTATGTTTCTGTTCCTTAACCTGGGGGTTGGGGACAGAGACGTTCACTTTATTATTTGGTGACCATGCACTCTCTGAGACACCGAAGCTTCGCACTGTGACCCCTCCCAGACCTCACCCTGTCTGTCTGTCTGTGTCCTTTTTGGTTGTAATAAGATCTGTAGTAAGTATGGTATGTGTACTTTCCATAAATTCTGTGAGTCACTGCAGTGAGTTAACGGACCCATGAGCGGTGAGAGCCAGCAGGGACTGGCGTCTGCCTTTGGCGGTCTGAAAGAAGATGTCCTTCCAATGCGTGAGCTTAGACCCAGCTCTGGGTGGCTAGGGCTGAAAGATGGTGCTCATCTAACTTGTAAGTTCTGACCCAGCTCTGGGTGCCTGGGGCTGAGAGAGAGAGTGCCATGTGAATGGCTGGCGACGAGGATAGGGAAGTGGGAAGGTGAGAACCGGATCTATTGCCACACTTTGGGAATTGGATTCGTGCTAGCCCTTTTCACGTGGTTGTATTAATTTACCCTCCTCCCACCAGCAGTATAGAGTACTGAATGTCTTCTGATCTGTAGATCGCCCAGGTAAACCCAATGCCATCGCCAGGTAAACAGGTAAAAAAAAAAAAAAAAAAATCTGTGAGGCCCGGCTTGTGATGACAGCTTCTTGGAGTGGGCTTTTTGGTTCTCTAACTTGACGAGGATTGAGCCTGTTGATTTTTCTTGCTGGTAGCTCTTGGAGGCAAGGAGAGGTAGGCCAGTTTTATTTCTGGTTCACTCTTACCCTGGCAGGGTATTCTTTTGGGATCCCAACTTCCATGGAGTACGATCTCCTTAGATTTCCCACCTTGGGTGGCCTCTGGCCTGTGCCCTTCTGCCCTTTGAAGCTTTGAAAATGGAATCTCAATTTTGTCTGTCGTAGTTATCTGGTGCCACTATAACAGAAATACCACAAATGGGTGACTTCAGCAGACAACTTTTATTTTCTCAGTTTAGGAGGCTAGAAGTCTGAATTCAGAATGCCAGCTGTAGGTGAAGCCTTTGTCTCTGTCTGCTCTGGAGGAAGGTCCTTGTCTCCTTGAGCTTCTGTTCCTGGGTGATCTTCATGTGGCTTGACATCTCGCTTCCCCATCTCTGCTTGCTTCTCTCTCTCTGATCAGCTTGGTCTATATCTCAAAAGAGGTTAACTCAAGATGCACCCTACACCTACCCTTCCTCATTAACATAACAAAGACAACTCAAATGGAATTATCACCACACCAGCACCTGTGGCAGTTAGTTTTAATTGCTGAGTGATCTCTCACAGCTGGTGATGGGAATTGTGATGGCCAATAACCCATACCCACTGCTGACTCATAGCGACCCTATAGAACAGAGTAGAACTGCCCCATAGAGTTTCCAAGGAGCGCCTGGTGGATTTGAACTGCGGACCTTTCAGTTAGCAGCCATAGCTCTTAACCACTACACCACCAGGGTTTCCTGATGGCCAGTAGGAACTGCTTATTAGTGCCCTCCCTGCCTTGGTTAAGCCTCTGTAACCACAGGCATAGAGGTTGGGATTTACAACACGTATTTTAGGGGACATAATTCAGTCTGTAACGGCTTGATTCTGCAAATGCCCTCAGGGCAAAAGCCAGCTTCAGTGGGGTGCCTCGGTAGTGCACATGGTTAAGCACTAGGCTCCTAACAAAAGGTTGGAAGTTTGAGTCCACCCAGAGATGCCTTGGGGGAAAAAAGTCCTGGTGGCCTGCTTTGGAAAAACCAGCCACTGAAAATCCTGTGGAGTGCAGTTCTTTGACTCTGACACACACGGGGTCGCCATGAGTCAGAACTGAGTTGACTACAACTGGTTTTGCTGCTCTGGCTTTCTACCTTCTCTTAGATTTGGCCTGGATGTTTCTTTCTTTTTTTTTCGCCAACTCGTCTATGCTTTTAAGAAAAGTTTAAAAATTTGTGTGTGTTTATTTTTTCCACATTTGTAGTTGTTTGCAGCAGGAGGGATGGGTGGTTATCTAGCCCAGGTGGGAGAAGTTGTTTGACCTGAAAGTCATGCTTTTGAGACAGGGTCCTTGGATCCCTGGGGGTATGGCTTCTGTTCTCAAGGGTCTCTGGTTTTCACGCTTGAGAAGCAGCTGGACCAGCAGATGGTGAGGTCATGGTGGTGGTTTATGACAGGCCGCCAGGATGACAGCACTTTGCTTGGGCCAGGAAATCTGACTCTCTAGTTTCAAACTCACATAACACAGACTTGTCCCAGGAGACGACTTTGTGAATTTACCATGGGAGATAGAATCTCTGGGGCTGGTGAGATTTCTGTGACGTGATTGCCCACTTCTCCCCAGGAGGGTCGGGCCACTCAAGTGTTCACTAGGGTAGACAGCTAGGCCACTGCACCCACCCAACAGACTGCCATTAAGATACGTCTGAAGGGGTTTTGTAATGATGTTTCCCTCTTTCAGACCTTGGTCCCTCTTGTCCCAGGTTCCAAATTCCTACTTTGACATAATGCTTTTTCCAAATGTTTTGCTGTTTTAGCCTTTTGATTTCTAAAATTTCCCATAATTCTTCTCACATTTCTTGCATTCTTGGGCAGACTGTGAATGCCCCATCGTCACTCTGCTGCCAAGTTGGCTGCGGTGTTAATTTCAGGCTGACCTGATTCTTTGCTTTTAAACTTCTTTGTGTTGTCCTAAAGGGTTATTTTATTTTGTATAAGCCAAAAAAAACCCAAACCCCTTGCTGTCGAGTCAATTCCGACTCATAGCGACCCTATAGGACAGAGTAGAACTACCCCATAGTTTCCAAGGAGCTCCTGGTGGATTTGAACTGCCAACCTTTTGGTTAGCAGCCATAGCACTTAACTGCTACGCCACCAGGGTTTCTTTATTTTGTATACCTATAGGTTATTATCGTTTTATAGTACCTTATCATTTCCAAATGATGGGAGTGGACCCATTTCACAGACTTTAGCAGCTGAGAATCTCAGGGAGGTTCAGTAACTTGTCCCTTGACAGGCCAAGCTGTAGGCCAGCTCTGCTCCCAAAAGTGCTTGGGCTTCTGTATTCCACATGGAAAGGGAAGTGGAGAGAAGGTAACCATTATTTATCTGTGTGTTCATAAATACACAGGCATTATTTCTCAAGTTAACAGTGATTTTCTTATAGAACTTGACCTTATACATAATTATACACAAGAAAATGAAAAAGAAACTTTCCTCCAGAATACCTTTTTCACGTTCTCCTTTGCCTATTGTTGCTAGTTGCCATCGAGTCTGCCCCTTGTACAGTAGAAGGAAATGTCGCCCTGCCCTGTGCCATCTTCATGTTTGTTGGTGTGCTCAAGTCCATTGCTGTGTATCTTGAGTGCCTTCCAATATAGGGGACTCATCTTCCAGCATTCTATTGAACAATTTTCTGTTATAATCCACAGGGTTTTCTCTGGCTGATTTTTAGAAGTAGATTACCAGGCCTTTCTTCGTAGTCTTCGTCTGGAAGCTCCACTGAAACCTGTCCATCATGGCTGACCCTTCTGATATTTGAAATACTGGTGGCGTAGCTTCCAGCATTATAGCAACATGCAAGCCACCATAGTACGACAAACCATCAAAAGAGTGATTTCCTTTCCTGTTGTTGCTGCTGTTGTTGGCGTGCCGTCAAGTCAGTTCCCACTCGTAGCGACCGTATGTACAACAGAACAAAACACTGCCCAGTCCTGCACTGTCCCCACAATAGTAGGTATGTTTGAGCCCATTGTTGCAGTCACTGTGTCAGTCCATCTCGTTGAGGCTCTTCTTTTTCGCTGACCTTCTACCAAGCGTGATGTCCTTCCCCAGGGACTGGTCCTTTCTGATAACATGTCCACAGTATGTGAGGTGAACTCTAGCCATCCTTCTAAGGAGCATCCTGGCTGTACTTCTTCCTTTCCTAGTGCCCTTTTTTTCTCTCCTACATTCCCTACATTAATGTTTAGCATTTTTTTTGCCTCGGTTCCATAAGTGGTCTTCTGAGTTCAGCAGCGGTAGCCATTACATTTCTAGAGTGTTCTGGGTTGTGGAGCTCTGTCTGCTGCAGTGTTATCACTTGGTCTCTCTTCCTCTTGTGCTAGCTGGTAGGGTCTCTGCTCTCCAGCTTCCCCTCCTTTGCAGGGGAAATGCCCTGGGCCCTGGGTGTGCCTGGAGACCTTCCTGCTTGGCTATGAATCCGTCAGGCTGTGCTCATCTCAAAGTCTATTCTCTGGGCCATTTCAGAAATAACAGATACATCTGCTTATGTTTGTCTTGGGTCAATTTCCCTTCCTCTTTCTCCTGTTCTTTACAGTTTTCTTGACTCCTCTTATTCTTGATCCCACAAACATTTCTTGTTTCCCATTATCTAGTTTCCTGCCTCCCTCACCACCCCCTCTCTGTGAGTAGTTTTGATACCATCCAGCCCTTTCAAGTGGGAAAAGCAGAACCCACTTAGCAGCCTTTGCTTTATTGCGTGAACAAATGAACCTTTATTAAAAGCCGGAGGCTGAGTGCTTGCCCATCTGCCATCCCTCTTGTTTCATTTAACCTCACGGCACCCCTGGATGCACGTACTGTTGTCCCTGTTTTACTTTAACCTCCCCACAGTCGACCTGTACTGTTTTCTATTGATTACCTGTAAGCTCCCTTCCACCGGCTGTGAGGACAGGAGGGAATACAGACAACCAGGCTGTTGGCTGTTTTCTGTCTATGTGGCTCACTCGTTGTGTACGTGGGTTGTTAACAACTTTTAAATTTCTGCTGACCTCCCTGCCACCCAGCACGTTTCTGGGGAGTCCTGGTGGCATAGTGGATAAGAGCTACAGCTGCTAACCAAAAGGTCAGCAGCTCAAATCTACCAGCCGTTCCTTGGAAACCCTATGGGACAGTTCTACTCTGTCCTGTAGTGTTGCTATGAGTCGGAATCGACTTGATGGCAATGGGTTTGGTTCTTTTTTTGGTCTGTGCCTTCCATATCACAGAATGAAGACAGAGAGGAGTATGACTGTGTGGTTGGTTGTCAAGCTCTGGAGCCTAACTGTTGGGCCCAGGTCCTTGACTAACTGATGTGGCAGTCTGCTTCCATAAAGATTTAGCCTTGGAAACCCTGTGGGGCCACACTGCTCTGTCCTGCAGGGTCGCTAGGAGCAGGAATTGACTCCACAGCAGTAGATTTGGTTTCTTTTTTTTTTTTAGTTTTTGGTTTAGGGAGGCCAAGGAGTCCGTGGGTGGCACAAACAGTGAAGCGCTCCACGACTAGCTGAAAGGTTGGCGATTCGAACCTACCCAGAGATGCCTCAGAAGACAGGCCTGGCAATTCTGCTTCTGAAAAGTCACAGCCTCGAAAACTCTACAGAGCAGTTCTACTCTGCGTGCATGGGGAGGCCAACCTGGATGGTTAAAAATTATTTATATAAAATGCAACGTCCATGGATGTTCATAGTAGCACTATTCACTATAGCCAAAAAGTGGAAACAACCCAAACATCCATCCACTGAGGAACGGACGCACTAAATGTGGGCCATCTGTACAATGGAATATTATTCTGCTGTAAAAAGGAATGAGGCACTGTCACTTGCTGCAATACAGATGGTAAACCTTGAAAACTTTATGTTGAGTGTCATGGGTTAGATTGTGTCCCCCAAAATATGTGTCAGCTTGGCTGGGCCATGATTCCCAGTATTGTGTGATTGTCCACCATTTTGTCATCTGATATGATTTTCCTATGTATTATAAACCTTATCTCTATGATGTTAGTGAGGTGGGATTAGTGGCAGCTATGTTAATAAGCAGATCTCAGTCTACAAAATTGGATTGCGTCTTAAGCCAATCTCTTTTGAGATATAAAAGAGAGAAGAGAGCAGAGAGACATGGGGACCTCATACCACCAAGAAAGCAATACCAGGAGAGCAGCGTGTCCTTTGGACCTGGGGTCCCTGCACCAAAAAGCTCCTAGTCCAGGGGAAGATTGAAGACAAGGACCTTCCTCCAGAGCTGACAGAGAGGAGAAAACCTTCCCCTGGAGCTGGCACCCTGAATTTGAACTTCTAGCCTCCTAGTCTGTGAGAGAGTAGCTCTGTTAAAACCATTCACTTGGGGGTATTTCTGTTATAGCAGCATGAGATAACAAAGACACTAAGTGAAAGAATCCAGAAACAGAAGACCACATATTGTATGAGTCCATTAATTTGAAATGTCCAGAGTAGGCAAATCTATAGGGACAGGATGCAGATTATTGGTTGCCAGCGACTGGGGGCAGTGGGAAATGGGGAGCGACTGCTCATGGGTATGGGGTTTCTTTTTGGGGTGATGAAAGTGGAATTAGTGGTGATGGCTGCCCAGCATTGTGACTGTACCAAAAACCACTCAACTGTATACTTTAAAATGGCGAAAAAAAAAAAAAAAAAAAAGCTAAAGGAAAACTTCATTACATCATTTTAAATTTATTTCTCATCCTTGTCAGTGCACCCGTATGTTTTGGACATTCTTATAACCAGAGTATGTACATCACTAAGGCCGTGTGCTAAATGAATCCAGCTGGCCTTGTCCTTGGTCTCCAGTCATACCAACACACTGTGATTTGTTTAAACGTTCTCCCACTCTTGAGTACTTGGGTGTTATTTCCAGGATTTTGCAATTTTTGATCATCATTAGCCTTGCTTTCAGAGTTTCATATAGTTAGGTTTTCAAACCCTGTGTCCTACACTGTGCCAGACAGTAAATATTTATTGACGTTCCCGTGCTTGCTGTTCCGATTTCATTAATGTGGACAATTGAAAGTTATCTGTAATTACCTTATTGTCGCAGATTGTTTCAAAAAAGCTAATACTCTTTAAATTAGGTGCCTTTCAGTAAGAGCTCCACATTTTACATTTGTAAGCTCTGTACATATTTTTTTCAAGATAGAAAACAGCTTCCTTGCCCCTTTTTTCTGTGTTTTGATTACAAAGGTAGTATCTGCTCATTGTGAGATGCAGCGAATTGTCTTCCCTGGGCTCTGTGTGTGGCTTTTATTTTTTAGAGGCTTTTTGAGTAATCCCACATCTACAAAGGATCTCATTTCTTTTCTTATCTACCTATTCTTACCTAGCTACTTATCATCCCTTTCAGCACCTTCTCTGCAGCTTGAGTTTGCTTGGTTTTCATCATTTCCTTCCAAAGGGTTTCTTAGACTCATTCTCTGGCCTGAGAAACAGGCGTCATAGATGCCATTTTCCTCTTGGCCAAAGTTGGTATCTGTATTTGCAAATGAAAAAGAAGAATAAACACAGTGTTGGACATGTGTCCTGCCAAGTCAACACCCGTAATTCCTTTCCCTTGTTTTGTTTTACTGCATGATTTTCTGATATCCCAGTGAGGTTTGCTTTCTCTGTGACCTTCATCTGTCTCAGAGCTCTTTTGAGCAAAAAGGAAGGGATAGACTTCTCAGACTTTTCCCTCTCCTTTGCTGTTTTTTTTTTTGCTGTGAGGCAGAGATGTTCAGGAGCCTGGCCTGTCTGGCTGGTCTCATTTCCCAGCTGCGTGTCACGGCTCAGCACAACTCTAGGCAAACCATGGCAGCACTGGTGGGCCGGCCTCGATTTATGGAGCGAATGTTACTGACCCATTCCTTGCTTTTCTTTTCAGAGTTATTTTTCTAGGAGTAGAGATGATCCCATACTCTCAGTGTCCTTGTCCGAAACGCCGTTCTTTTAGCTAACAGCAAACTCGGGCAAGATAGTTCATCGGAGTCAGGGTCAAAGCCCAGGAGATGGACTGAAACTAACAGGACTTCTCAGCGATTGAACCTGCAGCTCGAGTCTTCCGGAAGCCTATCTAATGGATCACTAGCTCACTGCTCTGATATCCTGTGGATGGGAAACTGCTCAGGACCGTGCGGCCTACAGCGCGTAGGGACCTGGACTGGAGATAGGAAATGAAAGAGTGTACAGAGGACCCGAGTGGTGCTTCTCACTGGGCTTGGAGATGCAAGCTCCAAGAGCCGGGTGCCCCTGCTTTTTCTAATTAATGCTGATGACCTGAAGAATGGTTTCATCTTAGCATGGGGAGTTACTTGTTGAATGAGAGTCCATCCATCTAGGATTCTCTATATCTTCTTGTCAGTTTTCTGTTTGTTTAGATTTCAAACCCCCAAAGCCCAATTTCCACTCTCTTCTCTCTGATTTAAATTAGACTATCTGCATAAAACAACATGTATACTGAACTGTTTAATGAGAAACTAGTTTGTTCTATAAACTTTCATCTAAAGTACAATGAAAAAAAAACAAAAACGAAAACACTAGACTTACTGGTCTGAAGAGACTGAAAGAATCCCTGAAACTACAGCCCCTGGACGCCCTGCTAACCCAGAACTGAAACCATTCATGAAGCCCACCTTTCAGACAAAGATCAGACAGGCCTCTAAATCAAACAACTACACACATGAAGAACTTGCTTATGAGTTCTATCAAATATACGAGACCAAATGGACAGCTCCTGTCTGAAAGCAAAGACGAGAAGGCAGGAAGGGATAGGAACTGGACTTATGGACACAGGAAACCTGGGATGGAAAGGGGGAGCATGCTGTCATATTGTGGGGATTGCAACCAATGTCACAAAGCACTATATGTATAAACTTCTGAATGAGAAATTAGCTTGAGCTGTAAATTTCACCTAAAGCACACACACACACAAAAAAAAATTTTAAATAAATAAAAATCAGACTGTCTGAAACATCTGTACTTCTTCAGGAAGTCTACTCCGGGATGGTAGGTGCCGGGTGGACTTTACGTAGACAAAGGCAACCCTAAGGCCATTCACAAACACAGGGGGATTATAACTAGGAAGATGACAGTTCTCCTTTTCTCTATTAACTGAGCTGGGGTTCAGGAAAGGAACTCCTGTTTGAATGACGTGTGGGGTAAGCAGCTTTCTCTGAGACTAGCATTTTCAGGGACAGTTCCAAAGTGTGGGGAAAAGGAGGTTAGAATTCTTGGGTGGTTTTGTATCTACGGATTTGTTTTTCCTCATTTAGAGCTAAATTAAAAGAATACAACAGTGAAATAATGATGGCAGCTATATTTGTTATGCTCTGCTGGGGTCTCTTTATATAGTATCTCTACTTCTTAGAACATTCTGGAGGTTAAAGGTGTTACCTTCATTTTATAAACAAGAAGCTGAAGCTCCAAGGGGGAGAACAGATGGCCCAAAGTCATCCAGTGCGGCAGTGGCCACTCCCGGGTTCAGTCTGGTCTCTCAGACCCTAATGCATGTCACTTTCCCCTAGACCACACCGCTGCTGCCAACAGAATAAAACCCACCACCAGAATGCTGCCTGCTTTGGCTTTTATTTCTCTGTCTCTGGCGGTTCTCTTTGTTATTTCTGTGCTTGTATCGTCTGCAAAGCCTGTAATGTCCTTTCATTTTTCCTACCCCAGCCATATCTGACAAGGTACTTCAAGTCTAGGAGCCAGGCTCTTTGCTCAGAACATTCTGGTTCTTATTTGTTTTACAAAAGTATCCTTGGCCTGTGTTCGCTTTTTGCTTTTCTTTCTCCTCTGGAATGCTGCTTCTTGAAGCTTTAATGAGGATAAAGAGAATCCTGCCCAAGGACTTGAAGGGAAAGGCGCCGAGTGGAAGAGTGGAAAGTGGGCTATCTTGCTCGTGAGGCACAGGAAACAAGTGTATAGATGGGTGTGGTTAAGTGTAGGTGGAGCCAAGAGAAGAGAAGCAAGGCATTGTAAAAATGGCGTGGAGGTACTGTCTGACCTCCTCCAACCCCACAAGAGGGAAGGAGAACCCAGATCAACAGCTCAAGACTGACTCCCATGAAGTGGAGTTCAGACAAGCCTCCTCTCTCTGCCATCCTTACCAATGCTGACACCAACCGTCCCTCACACAGCACTCTCTACCTCTCTCCTGGGCTCAATAATTCATTGCAATGGCCACACAGAACTCACAGACCATACTTACGTTTATGGGGTTTATTAGGGAAGCAACAGGTATAATTCGGCCTCAGGAACGCTCAGGAGACAGTTCTTCCATCAGGACAAGCTCTTCCCAACCATGCTTGCAGGCACGCCTCTCCCTGGCCCTAGGCCTCTCTGCAAAGGCACTCAGCTTTCTCTGTGGGCCAGGAAGCCCACGGCGCCATCTCCTGCTGTCAGGTCTCTGCTGCCAGGTCTCTCCTGCCACTGCTTCTCACCTGGTCCAAAGGACACGCTCTCCGCTCCTGGCTGTTCTTCCTTGGTGGTGGTAGGATCCTCCTCTCTGCTCTGAAATTGGTTCTTTGAAGGCAAAACTGACCAATCCCCTTGGTAGGTCACAATTACCCTATCACAAAGTCCTTCCCAATCACATGAGTGGAACTTACATGACCATGGCTAGAAAGGCCACCACAGGCATCTTGTCCTTGGCTACATTTTCTCCATCACATGCACGTATTTCTCTGCACTGAACAAATTAAATTTGGGCCCAAGCCCAGCTCCATTCCCTGAGAAGGTCAGGGTTCTGACCCCCACGTGGGAGGAAGAAGGCCAAGGTTTGAGGCTGCTTGGAGGAGTGTGCAGTGAGGGCGAAGGAGTAGCTCTGAGATTCTTGGGGTTGATGGGAAATTGTTGCTTACAGCTGGCCTTCTGTCCTTCCTGAAGTTGTGAACAGGCTCCTGGGAGACAGGCCACTTTATGCATCTGGTTTCAGTCCACACCATTTTTCCTGTCCCCCATTGTTTGTCTCAACCCCAGATTCTGAGACTGGAGGCTTCCTTCCAAAACCAAAACCCACCATCAAGTCGATTTCGACTCATAGTGACCCTATAGGACAGAGTTGAACTGCCCCATAGAGTTTCCAAGGCGTAAATCTTTATGGAAGCAGACTGCCACATCTTTCTCCTGTGGAACGGGTGGCAGCCTTTTGGTTAGCAGCCGAGCACTCAACCTCTGCACCACCAGGGCTTGTTCCAACCTCATATTCTGAGACCGGCGGGGGTGGGGGGGGGACTTCCTTTCTAAAGTGAGTTAGAATTTGAGGCTTTTCTTCATTTCCAGCTGCCAGGCAGCTGCTATGGATGGAAAAAGAAGATAAACTTCTGTTGCCCATAGGTGGACGACAGGGCCGCCCGGCGAATACTTCTGGTTACAAGGAACGGCCCTGCTGATGAATAGTCGGCCTTCTTTCTGCAGGGTGTCTTCTGAGCCAGCCGGGGTTCATCTTGTTGGCTTGTGGAGTCTGAGAACACCTTCTCCCTTGCTTTCCTCTCCTCCCCTACTCTAACCCTCTGCCCCGGCAAGAGGCGTGGTATATTCTGAGTCCAGGTTAAAATAAACTCAGTGGTCCCTATTTACCTACACACACACCTTCTCTCTGTTTCTGCTAATCTGATCACTCCAGATTGAACCAGCCTCATTCTGAATCTATCCGTTCATCCATTTATTCCTCCAACAGGCATTTTGTGCGTGGCTCTGTGGGAACTATTCTCAGGGCTGCGTCTGCTGTTACTGAAGCAGTAGTACTTGGGTCATGGTATTACTTGGGTCACGGTATTACTTGGGTCACGGTATTACTTGGTCACGGTATTACTTGGGTCACAGTATTACTTGTAGAAGTTTGGGTCACAGATGTGGTCTTTGATGCCCGGGTTTTCCTCTTGAGTAATACAGTGTCTTTTCTCCAAAGAAGTAAGGTCCAGATTTTAATTTTGACCCTTGTTCAAAGGCGGAGCCTGGACCAGGCCCCTGGCTGCTGCCCCGCATTCTTTTCTCAGCAGGGGGGCGTTAGATGCCCCCTCATTCCCTGTTTGCTAGTCCTAGCACGGAGCCTCAGGATTGGTCCATTCACTGTTTCTGGCCAGGGGCCCATGCACTGTTGTCACCGCCCTGTTTCTACACCTCCTCCCTCCCTCAGTGGCTTCTCATTCCTGCCCAGCTGTCAGGTACAGCCTCCTGTCCAGCTGCACTTCTCAGGAGAGTCTCTAGCATCAGCCGCAGGAAGCCCACTCAGGACTCCACAAAGGTGCTCTTTAAAGGTGTGAGTAAGGGAGAATTTGAACATAAGACAATTTTCTCCATTCATTTTGCCTTTTGAGACAAACCCAGATGGCTTGAGAAGGTTCATGTGGACACATGGTATCAGGATTGCTTAGGTCTTTTCCAAGGACTCTCTAGAAACCCCCTGGCTTATATGGGTGCTGGAGCCTTATATGGGTACTGAGCTTCATATAGGTACAGAGCCTTATATGGAGCCCTGGTGGTGCAGTGGTTAAAAGCTCAGCTACTAACCAAAAGGTTGGCAGTTCGAATCTACCAGCTGCTCCTTGGAAACCCTATGAAACAGTTCTACTCTGTTCTATAGGGTTGCTATGTGTTGGAATTGACTCAACAGCATCGGGTTTGGTTTTTGGTTTTTGAGCCTTAAATGGATACAGGAGCCTATGTGGATACTGGAGCGTTATATGGAGAGTGGAGCCTTCTATGGGTACTGGAGCCACATCTGGGTGCTGGAGGCTTATATGGGTACTGAGCTTTATATGAGTACTGACCTTTAGATGGGTAAGCTGAAACCAAACCAAACCCATTGCAATCAAGTTGATTCTGACTCATAGCAACCCTGTAGGGAAGAGTAGAACTGCTACAGAGGGTTTCTAAAACTAGCCTTTGTGGAAGTAGACTGCCATGTCTTTCTCCTGTGGAGTGGCTGGTGAGTTTGAACCATCGACCTTTTGGATAGCAGCGGAGCACTTAACCGTTGCGCCACCAGGGCTCCTTTTATATGGGTACTGAGCTTTATACAGATGCTGGAGCTTGATATAAGCATTGGAGTTTTATATGGGCCCTGGAGGCTTATATGAACGAAGCCTTATATGGGTGCTGGAGGCTTATGTGGGTGCTGGAGGCTTAAATGGGCTTAGTCTAGCTCCTTTCTGTACTCCCCCAGTAGTAGAAGACTTTTCCAGGGAGCAGGTCTGGGTGACGCTTTCCTTCCTCCTTTCTCCCGCCCCAGTTGGCCATGGCTCTGTTATGAAGCCAGAGCATCTGGAGGTCAGCCCTTCTAAGCGTGGCTTAGCGGGTGGGGAAGGCTTGTTTTAAATTTTTTTTGCCTCTCGTCTCCCCACACACTCAGCTCCCTCGGAAGAGAAGGCCAGCATAGGAATGTTAACGGCAGACTTGGTTCTCGTGGATTCGAGGCATGGTGCCACGTTTCCTTCCCTTCCGCAGAGAGCTGGTGGCGGGGGGAGGAATTCTCAGTGCCTTGCACATGGATTTTTCTTTACTGCAACATTCTTTACGAGGAGGAAGAGGGTTTCACCTGCTGTTTCTCTCAGGCAGCTGTGAGGGAAGGAACTTGGGCGTTTTGACTACAGATTTTGCGCTTGTTGGTAGGAGCTCCATAAGGGGTAAGGAAACGGCTAACTTAGGGCAAAGCTGCCAAGCTCCCAGTTTCTCCCCTTCCTGTAGCAGGAGGTCCTTCTGTACAAGTCTAGGCTCTGGGCAGCCCCTCAGTGGATGTCCCCGCGCCCACCCTTTGCTGGGAGTGCTGCAGGCCCAGAAGGCTGAGCTCGCGGTGTTGGCACGCTTGCTTCAGGTTGCCCAAGTTGGAGCCAAACAAATCTCTCCCTGACCGCACAGAATGCCACCAGTGTTCCAGACCCTTTCCTCTCGTCGGTGACTCTCTCATTCCCACCAGAGCAGTTTATGTGCATTTATTTATTTAGGTGTCATATGCTCTGAAGTTTAAGTCTAGCTCAGGGAAAACACGCACATATACGACTAAGCCTGAGAACAATGTGCAGAGCAACAAACGCAACCACTGTGAAATGTCATCGGTCCTCCCTGCCTGTTCTGGTTGTCCTTGGAGCTTAGTTCTGAAATTTCAAACATGATCTTTCTTCTTAGCTTATCAATTCTCCATACCCTTAAACTCCTTTATCCCAGGTGGGAAAAGGCGAGGGCTACCTTTGCGAACCTACACCCGTTTGCATCCATCCTTAGGGAAGCAGAGTATTAGCACACACACTCAGGCCTTTTGACACTCCTGACAGCTGTGAAGGGGGTGGTGGTCGGTGTGTGCCGTTGAACCCATTCTGACTCATAGCGACCCCATGGGACAGAGTAGAATTGCCCCATATGATTTCTCTGGCTGTCATCTCTATGGGAGCAGATTGCCAGGTCTTTCTCAGAGCCACTAGGTGCGTTTGAACCAGCAGCCTTTCAGTTAGCAGCAGGCATTTGACCTTTGCGCCACTGGGGCTGGTAGAATAAGTTTTAACAGACTGGAGTGGTGGTTTAAAGACATGCGGTGCGTTTGTTGGTAGGGCTTGAGGAGGAGGCCTCTAGCAGAGATGGGTGGGTGGTGTGCAGAGCGTGGAGGGAGGACTGAGCCAGTGGGGGCAGAAGGCTAATTAGTGCTTTGCTTGGAATACTAAGAGGTGTGGGCAGTAACTGGTGTCTAGGAGAGGAAGAGGGAAATGGAAGCCCATCGGGGGGCCTCCCAGGATTGCCATCAGGTGCACCGCCCCCCCACACTTGTGCCTCAGGGCCTGGGCTCCTGCCTAGTACCCTCTCTGGTCATTTAGCATGAGACTCCAGAATGTTTGCCATGGAAATCCAGGAGCCTGGCACACTGCCTCCAGAAGACTAGCTTTCTGGGAGGCCTGCTGAGGTGTGACCCTCGGTCAAGGCGTGGGCGTGCCACTGGGCCATGAACGTGCCCCTCTCCCAGCAGCACCTGCTCTGAGGGATGGTGCTCAGTCGCCCTGCGACCCTTGGCTGCTGTATGTTGGCTGGGCACGGAGTGGTCTGCAGCTGGCCCTCAGACGTCCCTTTCATCTGCTTTACAACTATCCACTTATCAGCCTCCCTGTTCTGGGCCCCATGCGACAGGCCAGAGACACAGCAGGGAACAGGAAGGACCAGCCACGACTTCATGTCATCAGGGGAGCAGGCAGAAGGCCACTGCTGTTGGATTACAGCTGTGATAAGGGAGCAGAGGGAGAACCCAGTGGGTGAGGAGGGTGCCTTAGCCACGGGGCTGGCAGGGCAGGGGGCCTCCCTCCCTCTGGCGCAGTTATCTGCCTCCACAGCAGGCAGCGTGGGGTGTGGATCTTGGCAGAACGCAGGGAACCTTAGGCACGTTTCAGAGTCTCAGACTCTTTCCCAGAAGTGGGGCAGAGAACTATGGCAGCCACCTCCTCCTCCCTCCCTGGCTGGAGTCAGGTTGCTAAGCTGTTTATCTGGTGAGCCCCTTCCTATTGGCGTACCCTGTTACCCTGAGTCACACTACTATTAACCAGCCCCTTATAGTGTCTTTGGGTGGCACAAGAGGTTTGCTCTCAGCTACTAATCTAAAGATTGGTGGTTTGAACCCACCCAGCGGTGCCACTGAAGAGAGGCCTGGCTATCTGCTCCCGTAAAGATTATGGCCAAGAAAACCCTGTGGAGCAGTTCCACTCTGACACACATGGGGTTGCATTAGCCCTGGGCATGGGTGGCCCTGCTAGGACTCTGTGCCTCAGGTGCGCCCACACTTTGGAGTGCCTTCCTCAAAAATGTCAACGTCCCCCACCAGTGCCTGGCACCGGCTGGGGCTCCAACCAAGGTGTGGGATCCACATTGACCTCTTTGGGGTGCTCTCCAGCCCTCCACCCTGTACAGGGGCAACCGGATGTCCTCTGTGGTTCTCCTGGGGCCCCGTGTCCAGGAGGCCAAGTTCCAGGAGGCAGGCCCTGCTGAGATCGGACCACTGGCATGGTGCTGACACACTAATTTTGAGTGACTCGTTTTTTAATGTAGACAGGGCCCCCACATCCAGGGATGGCCCTGCCCAGGGGCTACCCATTGGGCCCTCCAGCTTTGCTTTGTAGCAGTTGGCCTGGATCAGGAAGGAGGATAAGGGCTTATTGTGTGTCCCTGGGGCCTGAATGGCACTTTGTTTTCTGCATTCAGCTACACGGGCCAAGCGGCCCCACTGCTGCTGCGGTTGTAACAGTCTCGCCTTGGTGAAAAACTGGCTCCCACCCGGCTCACCCACTTCACATTGTTTCACCAAAGATCCTGGAGGACAGGCTCTGCGCCAGCAGAGGGGCTTATGTTGGTCGCTGTCGTGGGGGCTAATAACTGCGGTGCTGAGAGAAGGGCCCTCCCTACCAAGAGACCTTTGCTATGGGAGAAGGAAAAGGGGGAAGCCCCTTTGCTAAAATTGAACAAAGGGATTGCTTGATGAGAATCTAGGCCAGTCTGCGTTGGCTGGGAGGGAATGTGAATTGGTGGGAAAGCTCCTCTCCCCGCGCCAGGGGAGCAGCTGGGCAGAGGGGGTAATGATAGTGTTTGCTGCTCTCTTCCCTTCCCCTGTCGCCTTCTTGCTGTCCTCCAATGTTCTCCACTTGCCTCTCTTGGGTATGGTGCAGGAAAAGACTCCCAAGAGTTGAAGGTGACTGTTTTGTGTGGAGAGGTCCCTAGGTGGCGCAAACAGTTGGCTTTTAGCTACTGACCAAAAGGCTGGTGGTTTGAGCCTGCCCAGGGGTGCTGCAGAAGAAAGGCCTGGTGAGCCGCTTTCATAAAGATTACAACCAAAAAAACCCTATGGAGCAGCTCTGCTCTGTCACACATGGGGTCACTGTGAGTCAGAATCGACTCCCTGGCAATGGGCTTGGTTTTATTTTGTGTTGAGGCCGAAGGAATGGAAAGGTGGCGTAGGGGTAGAGAGAAAACAACCAGTGAGCTTGTTTGTTAGCTTTTGACACTCCAGAAAGCAATCTGTTCAGTTGAAACTACCAGGCCCTTTAAGACTGTTAAGAGCTGAGGTCAGCCCTCTGACCCCAGTCAGTCCAGGGATCACATCCTAGTCTCCACTTTCCGCTTCAGATGTCACAAAGTGAAGAAGGTTGTTGTTGGTGTCCCCCCACCGCCCCCCGCTTTAAGATGGATCTGTCTTGCCCCAGGCCAGCAGGGAGCGCCCTCAGAGATCAGTAGTTCTCAGGTGTGTTTTGGCTCCTGAGGGTCCATGACCATTTCAAGGGCGTCCGTGAGTTGAAATGACCTTCAGAATAATACCAAGATGTTACTTGCCTTTCCTGCTGTGTTGACATTTGCACGGATGGTGCAAAGGCAGCGGTGAGCAAAACTGCTGGCGCCTTAGCAGGAATGGGGCCGTGGGCCCAAAGTACCCGATGGTCATGGAGCCCATCACCTCCACACACTAGCAGTGAAGAATGTCCTTCACTGGACGGAGGTAACAATTACTAATTTTATTCAGTCTCTATGCTTGAGTATGTTATCAGGAGGGACCAGTCCCTGGAGAAGGATATCATGCTTGATAAAGTGGAGGGTCAGTGAAATAGAGGAAAACTGTCAATGAGATGGATTGACACAGTGGCTGCAACGCTGGGCTGAAACATAGCAACGCTTGTGAGGATGGCGCAGGACCAGGCAGTGTTTTGTTCTGTTCTACTTAGGGTCGCTGTTGGTTGGGACCACCTTGACGGCACCTAACAACATGCTTCAACATGTCTTTTTAATATTCTGTGTGAGATGGGAAATAAATATACTACATACTGAAGATAGTGGTTGTCTCAAAGGAGAGCACTTGTGGGATAGTTTGAGTCAAAAGCTGAACTAGCCTTTTTTTTTTTTCTTTTTTTGCTCGTTTTGTTTTGTTTGTTTCAGGGAAAACCATTTTTACTTGAAGACAAGTGACAGACAAACTCTGGCTATTCAGACTTGGATCTGACAGACATTTTCCTGAAAACGAACATAGTCTGTCATTTCAAAGGGAACAACAACAAGGTAACAGTATTTGTTGCCAGTGGTAAAATTAGAGCTTTTAAGAAAAAAATTAGAATTTTTGAAAACCTGAATCCACCCCTGTGAGACTATTGTTTCCCCACTGGGTAGACCACAGATGTATGGGTTTATTTTTGGACTCTCAATTCTATTCCTTGGAGGTGTACGTGTATCCGTATGCCAGTACCACACTGTCTCAATAACTGTAGCTTTGTAGTAAGTTTCGAATTTGAGAAGCGTGAGTCCTCCAACTTTGTTCTTTTCCCCAGAGATGTTTTTGGCTGTTCTGGGTCCCTTGTATTTTCATATGGATTTTAGGACCAGCTTGCCAATTGCTGGAATTTTGATTGGGATTGGGTTGAATGTGTTGATCAATTTGGGGAGTATTGCCATCTTAACACCATTAAGTTCATGAGCTTGGAACGTCTTTCCATTTATCTAGGCCTTCTTTAATTTCTTTCAGGGACATTTTGTAGTTTTTAGTTTACAAGTCTTATGCTTCTTTTGTTAAGTCCATACCTAAGTATTTTATTCTCTTCGATGCTGACATTGATTTAACTTTATGCTGTTTAAACCTCTTCCCCACCTCCTCCTCCTCAGCGAGACAGGACAGGAGGGTATCTCCACAGAGCACCTCCGTGAGACAGCGCACTGCAGTACATGTTTTGTGGTTTTATTTTGTCTGCACTGCCCTGTGCAGGAGCCACAGTAGCCGTTAACCTACGGTGGTGGTGACCTGCCTCTTGGTGCAGCGCCGGTTAATGGTAGCAGCCTAGGGAGGACCTGGCTTCTGGTCTGATTCATGGCTCCCTGTTCCTTGCAGTCATCATCCTGCAGGGGGCAGACATGCTTCTTGACTTCCCTGGGCTTGTATCTGGGCCTTTGCCTCCCTCATATTGAGGCCCAGGGCTTGACGGGAGGCGAGAAGGATTAAGGCTGCTATCACAAAGGGTGACCCTGGGGGTCATTTCTCTGGGTGTCCGTAATTGCCAGCCTCTCTGAGGTATTGCAGAAATACACCACCTCCTGGGTTCTCATAGCCACTTCACAAGAAGACACGCGAATCCTTCTGCGTTGTAGAGACCAGGAAACTAAAGCTCAGGTTACGTAAATCCCCAGGTCAAAGACTGAATCCGGTGTTGGAGCTGCAATCCACACAGTTTCCCAAGCTCACAGCTGTGGTGCTGGAAGAGGGGACCAGGGGCTGCACGTGAGCTGGCAGGAGAAAGGGAATGGGGCTTTCCTGGAAACTACAGGGCTCTGTCCACACCAGCTGCCATGGAGTCGATTCCGACTCATGGTGGCCCCACGTGTGTACTCCACAGGGTTTTCAATAGCTGTGACCTTTTGGAAGTAGATCACCAGGCCTTTCTTCCAAGGTGCCTCGGGGTGGATTTGAACTGCCAGTCTTTCGGTTAGTAGCTGAGTGCTTAATTGTTTGCACCACCCAGGGACCCCCTGTTAACACTAGAGTTGGATCAATCCAGGAAGAGTTGCTTATTGGCCATAGCTGGTATCACAAAGTAGTTGGCTTGTTGCATCTTTCTGGGGGTTGTGAAGAGACAGTGGAGGCCTGGAAACCTTAGCCCATGTGCCCCTTACCCTGTGGCGTTATCCTGTGGAGGTTTGCTCTGGGGGAGGCAAGACCTGCATGTGGTCCCCCAGCCACTTGGTGAATTCTTCACGTGTAGGACCCATCACCCTCTCTCTTCATTTGTCCATAGCTAGAGCACCTCACATTCTGTTGCCTAGTGGCCCTTCCTTATAAGCTTTCTGAATACATGAAAGATGGCCTGTCTGCCTGTTTTGCTTCATAGAAGTTGTACAACTTCTTGGCCTCCATGGCTGGGTCCTGAATGCTGAGGAGAATGAGGGAGCAAGGCCCTTAGGGGGTCCCGATGCCCTGGTGGTGAGAGTGCTTACGTGGGATGGACCATTGCCAAGACAAGGGAGTCGTCTGGGGTACACGGACTGCTGTTTGTCATCTATGTCCCCTACCCGGGAGCCAAATGCACACCAATGTCATTCTCCACTTGGAATCACTGACTGGAAGATGGCCTGTCTGTCACACCCAGGCTAACAGCATTGTTTTAACAGCTGAGCAACCCGTTAAACAGGACAGCCAGGAGTAACTTTGCCCCGTGGCTGTCTCCCTCCTCCCCACTTCGTGATAATTGTTGGCTTTGAGGGTACTTTACAACCGCGTACAAAACTAATTGCTGGGCTTTTTCAGGGCTGGGTTTTCTGCACCGACCATTAAGTTTCTGTATGATGCTGTCAGTGGTAGGGGCCCTGCCCTCCTCCCCAGCCTGGTTCTCGCGCTGACACTCCAGCGCACCAAGCCGTGCAGTTTGTGAATACCCCACGGCCAGATGGCACCCCTGTCACGCCGCCCCTCCTCCTGGACTGTTCCCCTCGTGTCTCTCCCCCAGCCCACCTGTCCGTCCCCTTCTCATCTCTGAGTTCCACCTCCATGCAGCTTTCCTGGCTACCCCCAACTTGGAGCCGCTGGTTGCCTCCTCCAGGCCCTGGCTCTACCTGCTGTTTCTCCTTTCACTGTTATTGACGTGTTGGCCTCTTCCCACCTGAGCTCCTGGAGGGCAGGACCAGTCAGCTTTGTGTCCCCAGTGGCTGATGGAGACTGAGAGCAGCAGCCCTGGACTAAGCAGACATGTGGCATTGCCCCTGGTGATGCTGATGGTATCTTCGGTACAGTCCACATCTAGGCAGTGCCCACTCTCGGCAGAGCTGAATAAGGTAGGGCCCAGCTCTCCAGCAGCTTCTAATCTAGGGGGAGGAGTAGAGACACCTGTTCAGAAGGTAACTGTTCTCTTGTGTGATCTCCATGAAGTGAAGCATGAACGGAGCTTGGGCTGGCCCATGAGGAGGGATCCATGGGGAGTGGCAGTGCTGTTGTCCCTGGCCCCCTCCAAGCACTAGGGAGCTCCAAGCAAAGCCTATCCGCTCAAGGACTTCCGCCCTCTCAAAACACAGGTGGCTGTGTGCTTCCTGGGGCTGTCCCAGCTCCAAAGCTGGCGACTTCCTTTGTTGATCTTGTCCCAGACGCCAGGTGCCATGGGGAAAAGTACCAGATTACGCAGCGTCTCTGGGCTGCCAGGAGCAGATTATGAGGACAGGGTGCGTGCCCAGCCAGCTGAGCCTGTTTGGCCACCAAACACTCTCGGCCTCTCACTTCTTTGAGTTCTCCAGGGCGTGGAGACTTACCACAGTCAGGAAACAGTACAATCGTAGGGCCTGCTTCTCCTTCCTGTCTGAGCCCCCACTCACGAGGAAGGTCCTACTCCTAGGAGAAAAATTGGGAGCCATTGGGAATGGAAACTGGGCATCGACAATCATCTTCCTCATTTACTGAGCCTTCACACACAACCCTGAAAGGTATGTGTTATTCACCCCCATTTCACAAATGAGAAAATTCAGACCTGGAGGTTAAATGACTTGCCCAAGGTCACACACATACGTCAGAGTTAAGACCCAAGCCCAGGTGTGCCTGACACCAAAGCCATCCTCTTTACTCTGTGTCCTCCATGAGCACTGAGTGTCACCAAGTGTTGCCAGCAAATTGAGAGCATCTGGGAGGGATTCCCACCCTTCTGGATGTAGGCCAGTTCCTAACCCAGGGATAGCCACCCCGTAGCTTGTACCTTTTCCCAAGTAGACTCAGAGTGTCAAGTCCTTCTCAGACCTGGACTTTGGGTAACCTGTTTTCTATGCTCATGTATGAGGACCCTAACACTCCTCTGCACCAAACCCAAGAAGCAAACCCACCATTGTCAAGTCTGTTCTGATTTGTAGCAGCCCCATAGGATTTCCAAGGCTGTAAATCTTTATGGAAGCAGACTGCCACATCTTTCTCCCGTGGAGCTGCTGGTGGTTTCGAACTGTCGACCTTTCAGCTAGCAGTCGATTGCTTTAACCACTGAGCCACCAGGGCTCCTTCTCTTCTGTACAGTGGGGACAAGTGTCCCTCCTCTCTTCTTCCCAGTGGTGAAGGGAGATGGAGGTAACATGCCTGAAAGTGCTTTGAAGAAATAAACTAAAATCTCATGCCACAGAAATGTCTCCCAGCTATGGCCTTCCTCTCAAGCTTGGCTCCAGGCTCGCCCCTGGAGGAGACTTAGACCTGTGTGCAGGCCTGATGCTGGCAGTTCCCTCTGGCCTATCCAGCAGTTCACCAGACAGATGGCGAGTCTCGGTGTGGGGGATAGGGAGCCAGTGGGACCTCAGCCTCCAGTTGGGGAAACAGCACCGATGCCTGGCCGGATGCCGGGGTGATGACAAGGATTGTCACAGCTCAGAAGGTGTGGCACTTGGAGCAAGGAGTTTATGCTGGCTTGTCACCTCAGTGTTCTAACTGACCCCTGTACTCTCCCTGTTCCTGGTAGGAGCCTCTGGTTTGTGTACCTGTCTGGCTTCCTCTTCCAGGACCTCCGGCCACCCGCCTGTATCAGAGTTACTAGGGGCCAGCACATCCTTGGTGGGCTGGAGGGGTGGCAGAAGGCTGCCTGTTGTCAGCTCTGGGAAGAGATGGGGAAGAGGTGGAAACGGAAGTGCCTGTGCAAATAGGGGTATGCAGGCTCCTCCCAGGCTGAGGAGACTCATTCGCATAGAGACCCCAGCCTTAGGAGCCCTACCTGGGTCAGGCGTACCTGTATTCCATTAGCAGGCTCTGACCCGACTTCCTGGATTTTGCCTCCCTATACTGCAGTGATGGAAACCCTGGTGGCATAGTGGTTAAGAGCTACAGCTGCTAACTAAAAGGTCAGTAGTTTGAATCCACCAGGCATTCCTTCGAAATCCTATGGGGCAGTTCTAGTCTGACCTATAGGGTCACTGTGAGTCCGAATCGACTCAGTGGTAATGGGTCTGGTTATATGTCCTGCAATGAGTGCTCTGAACTAAGAAGGTCCCCTTTGAGGGATTAACCTTGGGTGCAGGAGGCTGGGAGTCCCTGGGTGGTACAAATGGTTAATGTGGGCTCAGCTGCTAACCAAACAGTTGGATGTTCCAGTCTACCCACAGGCACCTCAGAAGAAAGGCCTGGCAACCTACTTACAAAAAAAAATCAGCCACTGAGAACGCTGTGGAGCACAGTTGTACTTTGACACACATGGGGGCGCCATGAGTTGGCTTGGACTTGACAGCAGCTGTTTTTTTTTTTTTTTCTTTTTGCAGGGGGCTAAACAAAAGGTGGACAGTGACTTGTTCCAGGTGCTTCCTCCCCTCACAGCTCAGCCTGTTTCGTTGGTGGTGGTTGGGGGGTGACATCCAGTGGGTGGGAATTTTATTCCTGTCCTTGACCGAGTGGCCTTCAGGCTGGCTCTACATTAAACTAAGTGAACTGGGTGGGTTTAATAGTACATCTGAGCATTTAAAAGCCTACTCGCTAATGGAATTATAGCAGGCCAGCAGCTCAAAGGAGACACTAGTTACATACACCTTCAGGAGGAAATCGGTCACCTGTTCCTGTGGGGAAAGAGACCACACGGTGACCAGTTTGTTGGTGGACAACCTGAGTGTAGGGAAGTCTTGGCAGGAAGGAGGAAGACAGTCCCCTCCTCCCACTTTTCCTTTCTGTCAGATCCTCTGCTCCTTCCTGGGCCAGACGCCCCATCCCTCTCCTAGCTGGCCCTCCCGGCCTGGCCCTCCCTGCTCTGCCAACACCCAAACACACTGCCCTTTAATCCTCCACCAGTGGGTTTGGACTACCTTTCTCCCAGCTTACCCCTGACCTGTTTTGTTTGTTTGTTTTTTCCCTTCCCTCAAACAAATAGTCTGCCTGAGGCCCGCCCTGAGCCGTAGACTGGCTTATGAGCAGCCTCCCTCCTGAGCTGCAGGGGTGGGGGCAGTTCTGGAAAGTCGTTGACAGGGGCTTAACCTGGAGCATCAGTTATAAACAGGCAGTTGAGGGGGGCCCACATTTGGGTGTTCCAGCATTGGGAACAGCATGGCCTCCCAGGGACTTTCCAGACCAACTGGCAGGGTAAGAGGGGTGGCTTTTCGGGGCCCCTAGGCACATTGTCCTGGGCAGGGAACATGCATTGCAGCTGTCATCCCTCTTCCCTTGGAATATGGCAGCCTTCTAATACTTGGAAAAGGAGTGGACAGGGATTCTGGGAATAGGTCCTTGGGAAACGTGAACCCAGTGGAGGATGGGGTCATTGCTCTAGTGCCTTTGTGGACAGTCTGATTAGGGCTGGGCAGAACCAAGGACCATGAGTTAGGCAACCCCTGCTCGGCAATGAAAGGGGTTCCACCAAGACCTGGGGACAGAGCAAGATGGGCCAAACATGCCTTTGCGTGGTGGTGGCAGGGGGCTAGGGGAGAGGCCATGTGGTTCCCTGTGACTGCAGTCCGCTGTGAAATGGTGAGGCTGCCAGTGGTCAGAGGAGGGTCTGCTGTGAGTTCAGGACCAGGCCGGGTGCCCGGGGTACAGAGGTGCCATGCCCCAGCTCCACGGCCAGCTTCGGCTTTCACGAAGTGCCTTGGAGCCCCAGGGCAAAGGCTTGCCTTTCCTTTAGGAACCTGGGAGATGGGAGGGCCACAGTCAGCTGTCTTCAAGATCTGGATTTGTGATTATATCCTAGAGGGGATGTGGAGAAGCACGTAACTGCCTGTGTTTTGGGAAACAAGCTCCTGACATTTGAGTAGAGTCACTGCTCAGATCTAAAGGGAGAGAATTTCGCTTGTTTGCTTAGAAGGAAACCTTTCCCTCAGTTCAGGGGGAGGAGGAACTGAAAAGGCCCCAAAGGGCTCCAAATTCTTTATCTTAGAGGCAAGCAAGCCAGGCCAGACTCTTCTCCAAGTCATGGGATAACGCCTCAAGGAGAAGGGAGGCTCTGGCTCTGAGTGTGTGCTTGGGGGGCAGGGCAGAGGGACACCGGTGCTTCCACTGTATTTTCCTCTGCCTGGTCCCAGCTTTCTCTGAGATCAGAAGTTGACAAGGAGTGTGCCTTTTACTCCCTGATATATTTCTAGACGAGGAGATGGGCACTGAGCTGGAGTTAGCCCCTCAGTCAGCCCTGCTGACTTTGATCTCCGTAGGTACCTTTTCTCCCGACACATCAGGAAGGCTTCTGAGTCGAGGAGACGACCACACCCGCTGATCCGGGTGGATCGGGAGCGATCCGATGTGCGCACTGGCTTTTTTCCGGCTGCTCCGCCTAGGCAGTCGGTTTCATGAGGCCAGGGTACTCTCTTGTGTCCAGCTTATCTCCAGTGCCCAGCAGCACCTGGCATGTGGCAAAGGCTCAATCAATATCACATGAAAGAAGGAAGGAAGCTAAGGATTGGTTTTTTGCTTATTTTTCCATTAAGCCTCTCCAACCATGTCTTCTATTGGTTCCATACTAGTCTTCCAAGCTGGTCATCATCTACTTGGTGCCACCTTCCCATGGCCTAGAGAGTTCCCATTACCACAGGGGGCACCACCCTGGTTCCCACCTGAATCTTCTCCTTTGAGTTCCTGGGCTATATCATACCAGTTCTATTTGTTCCCCCTCCTCAGACTGTACCTTCGGTTTTGTTACTGACTCTGTTCGTCCTCCTCGCGTTTCTATGGGTCCATCCTTACCCTCTGCTCTTTTCTCGGAAGGGTTTTGAGAGAGGGCATGCCCGGTAACAGTTTGGTTTGGGGCCTGTGGGTTTTCAGACTCTCAGGGAAGTTAGTTCCCCTGAGTCACCAGCTAATAAGCTTCACGGGGCCAGGACCAGGATTTGAACCAGGTCCACCAGGCCCTGACACTAAATAGAACCAGGTTAGACCACATTCCCAGGGAAGGGTGGTGGGCCCTGCTGTTCCCACTCACCACCCATCCACATCACCGTCACTGTGAACGTGAATGTGAACAAGAGTGTGGGGGTCCTCTGGGCCTCCATGACACTCTAGTTGACGCTCCTTCACTGCTCTACCCTTGCTTGGCTTTCTTTGCTTTCAGAGGTCTACTTTTGGGTATAAAAAACACGTTGCCTTTGAGATCCTTCTGACTCGGACTCACAGTGATGCAGTAGGACAGAGTAGAACTGCCCCATTGGGCTTGCAAGGCTGTAAACCTCCACAGATGCAGACCGCCACATCTTTCTCCTGCGGAGCAGCTGGCAGGTTCGAACCGCTGACCTTTCAGTCAGCAGTCGAGCGCTTAACCACTGCACCACCAGAGCTCCTCTTTTGCATATACTAGGGGCTTAATGTTGACTGAGTGATTGATACCTTAGGTTTTGAGCATACTCATCTTGCCTTCTCAACCAGGTGTAAGTTTTTGAAGACAGAGACCACTTTTTATATTATCCTTCATCCCTCAATGCATGTTACTGCCTATAGGTACTCAATAGGTACTTTACGGCTTTGACTGATAGTCAATCACAATTCTTGGAGTATGTCTTGTGGTGTACAGTTTATGAAACCAAAGGGAGAACCTGAGGCTTCACATCTAACAGGCTCCCGGTTGGCAGCCCTCCGGGCTGGGTGACTGTAAAGTGGTAGTAGCATAAAAAACCTGTCGAACTTCATGGGGAGAGAGGCGAATCAATATCACCATCATCCTAAAGCTGATTCCTATGAGGCAGGGGTCAGACATACCTCCACCCTCCAAACTTTACACCATTTCCGACGCCAGCCATCCCTTGCCCGGCACTCTGTACGTCTTTGCTGGTTGGGCAGTTTGTTGCAATGGCCACACAGAACTCACAGAGTATCCTCAACAATTATGGGATTTATTAGGGAAGTAACAGGTTAATCTGAAGGCAGTTGCAGCAGTACATCGATAGGGAACTGCCACAAATTCCAGCTGGATTCAGAAGAGGACATAGAATGAAGGATATCATTGCTGATGTCAGATGGATGCTGACTGAAAGCAGAGAAGACCAGAAAGATATTAACCTGTGTTTTATTGACTATGCAAAGGCATTCGACTGTGTGGGTCATAACAAATTATGGATAACTTTGTAAAGAATGGGAATTCCAGAACACTTAATTGTGCTCATGAGGGACCTGTACTTAGATCAAGAGGCAGTCGTTTGAACAAAACAAGGGGATACTGCATGGTTTAAAATCAGAAAAGGTGTGCACCATACCTATTCAGTCTGTATGCTGAACAAATAATCTGAGAAGCTAGACTATACGAAGAAGAATGTAGCATCAGGATTGGAGGAAGACTCACTGACAAGCTTCGATATGCAAATGACACAATCTCGCTTACTAAAAGCGAAGAGAACCTGAAGCACTTACGGATGAAGATCAAAGACCACAGCCTTCAGTATGGATTACACCTGAACATAAAGAAAACAAAAATCCTCACAACTGGACCAATAAACAACATCATGATAACCAGAGAAACTATTGAAGTTGTCAAGAATTTCGTTTTGCTTAGATCCACAGTCAAAACCCATGGAAGCAGCAGTCAAGAAATCAAACGACATACTGCATTGGGCAGATCTGCTGCAAAAGACTTCTTTAAAATGTTGAAAAGCAAATATTTTACTGAGGACTAAGGTGCGCTTGACCCAAGCCATGGTATTTTCAGTCGCCTCATATGCATGCAAAAGCTGGACCGTGAAAAAGGAAGATCAAAGAAGAATTGACACTTTTGAATTATGGTGTTGGGGAAAAGTATTGACTATCCCGTGGACTGCCAGAAGAATGAACCAATCTGTCTAGGAAGAAGTACAGCCAGAATGCTCATTAGAAGCAAGGACGGCAAGACTTTGTCTTGCCTACTTTGGACATATTATCAGGAGGGACCAGTCCCTGGAGAAGGACATCGTTCTTAGTAAAGTAGAAGGTCAGTGAAAAACAGGAAGACCCTCAACAAGATGGATTGACACAGTGGCTGCAACAATGGGCTCAAACAGCAGCGATTGTAAGGATGGCACGGGACCGGGCAGTGTTTCGTTCTGTTGTACGTAGGGTCACTGTTAGTTGGAACTAACTCGACGGCCCCTAACAACAACAACAGTGTCCCAAATATTGATGGGGAAATATTTATGCTAAACAATTTTACGTTGTTTATCTCAAATTCAAATTTAACTTAGCAGTCTGTGTTTTAATTTACTAAATCTGGCAACCTTAGAACAATAGCTTTATCTTGCTTGAGAAGAGAGTTCAGAAGCATTGGAAAGGAATTCTGCAGCTGATTTATGTGGGAAGAGATTCAAGTAACAGCCTTGCCGTTCACATTTCTCTGGCCAGGTTGTGCTAAAGAGTACAAGTCTCTGATTCCCGGTACATTTTTTTTTCCTCCCTAAAGAAAAAATATTAAAATGACATTCTGTAGAAACTTGCCAAAACACAGCTTGAGAACTGCCTCGTTTCTCATCCTCTGAGGTTAGGTAATCACAACAGAAATTTAAGAAATCTCTTATACCATCAGTCTAACATTTTGCTATTCCAGGAGAAATCACTTGCCCTAAACCAACTCATTCAGAAAACTAAATTCTTTAAAAATTCCCTCAGAGGGAACTTCCACTGTGTTTTCTCATCTGTGCCTTTTGCTGCTCTGAGTGGCCAGACAGTTTTCTTAAAGCTTGCTCTCAATCCTCTTTGATGCCACGTGAACTCATTCCTTCTGGTTCTTCTTGGAGCAGCTGTGGCAACCCAGTAACCTGGATGTCAACAGGAGGCCTTGCCATCTCCAGATTAACCTTCCTCGGGCCGCCGGCTTTGCTCTTTGGGTTGTGCCTCCTGGGATGTGGTGGCTTCTCGACCCTGAAGAGTCGGAGCGAAAAGCTAAGGGTCATTTTGGGCTTTGGCTGAGTCAGTGCCGCAGGCAGTGTCTGTATCCCAGCCAGCTACGTCCTTGAAGTTGCCTGTATCCGAACACGGGCTGTTTTAAACTGGGGCTGTCCTGGAACACCTGGGCTCTTCGGTCTTGGAGGAGTGAGTGTACCTCATTCAGTTTGAGGCCAGGCTTTCACCTGAGCTGGAGCCTCGACTTGGCTCCATCCTGTGTCCTCTTCCCTCACTTCTTAGGCCTCTTTCCCCTTCTTCTTCCTAAACAAATAAACAAACCCTGTTGTCATCAAGTCGATTCCGACTCATAGCAACGCTGTTAGAGTAGAACTTCCCCATAGGGTTTCCAAGGAGCAGCTGGTGCATTTGAACTGCCAACCTTTTGGTTTTCAGCTGTGCTCTTAACCAGTACACCACCAGGGCTCCTCCTCCTTTCTATAACTCGCTAAATGCTCTCTCATGTAGGGTATCTGCCACACTTGAATGGATTCATATCTGGTATACATAAAGAATGATTACAATTCAGTAAGAAAAAGACAAAGGAGCCATGATAGCACAGCAGTTTAAGTGCTCAGCTGCTAACCGAAAGGCTGGCAGTTCGAACCCACCCAGCAGCTCTACGGGAAAAAGAGCTGGTAGTCTGTTTCTGTAAAGAATAAAATCTGTTGCCATCGAGTTGATTTCAACTCATAGTGACCCTTTAGGACAGAGTAGAACTGCCCCGTGGAGTTTCCAAGGCTGTAAAGCATTACAGGGGCAGGTTGCCTTATCTTTCTCCTTTGGAGGGAGAAAGGGTTCAAACTGCCGACCTTTTAGTTAGCAGCCAGTCACTTAACCACCGTGTCACCAGGGCTCCTTTCCATAAAGATTACAGCCTAGGAAACCATGGGGACAGCTCTACTCTATCACATGGGGTCACTATAAGTCAGAATCTATTTGACAGAATCCAGCCACAAGAAAAAGACAACCAACTCAGCAGAAAAATGGGCAAATGATATGAACAAGCAGTTCACAGAAGAGAAAACCTAAAAATATATCTTCGAGTTTGAAGAAATACCCAACTTCACTAATGATCAGGGAAAGGAAAGTTAAAACAAGATACCATTTCATACCCATGAGATTGAGGAGAAATTAAAGTCTGACAATACAAGGATTTGCAAAGATGTGGGGAAGGAAAAATTCTGTGGTATTACCCGTGGTGCAAGAGTTAAGAGCTTGGCTGCAAACTGAAAGGCTGTCAGTTGGAACCCATCAGTGTCTCTGTAGGAGAAAGACCTGGAAATCTGCTCCTATAAAGATTTCAGCCTACAATAGCCTATGGGGCAGTTCTACTCTGTCACATGGGTCTCTGTGAGTCGAAATTGACTGGATGGCCGCCAACAATGACCACCAGTGGCTGCAGTAATAGTAAGGACAACTACTTTGGCAATATTTGACAATATTGACATTTAAAACACGCCCACTATCTGATGCAGCAGTTCTAATTCTATGTCTATACCCTGGAGAGATCCTTGCACATTTTGTATATAGGGCCACAGTTATTTGTTTTAACCTTTTTAATTGACTTTTTATCTTGGCTGTTTTCAAACATACACAGAAGTGGAGTGAATCGTATAATGAACTCCACGTGCCTGTCACCACCCTCGACAGTGACCATTTCCATAAGGAAAAAGGGTTTTTGCAGATGTGATTAAATTAGAGGTCTTGCCATGGGGAGATTGTCCCGGATTGTGTAGGTGAGCCTGAAGTCCAATCAAGCGTCCTTAGAGGGGCAGAAGGGGAAGACACGAGGCGACGACAGGCAGGCATTAGAGTGATGTGGCCACAAGCTAAGGAACCTGGGCAGCCACCGGAAGCTGGAAGAGGCCAGGAACGGATTCTGCCCATGAGCCTTCAGAGGGAGCACAGCCCTGCCGACGCCTCGATCTTGGACTTCTGGTCTCGAGGGCTGTGAGAGAATAGGTTTCTGGTAATTTGTTACAGCAGCCTTGGGAAATGCATAGAGGAAGCTGATGGGATGCCTCCCAGTCCTTTCCAGGTGGGACTCTTGTCATCACGCGGAACCCTCAGGGAACCTTTCAGCGCAGGAGTGCCTGTCCCTCAGTTCCAGGAACCTTTGGTTGATAGCTCTCCTCCCCTCTCTTCTCTGTCTCCTCTCTTTCTGGGGCTCTCTGCTAACTGGATATTGGACCCTCGGGCCGAGTCTCTTATTTTCTTACCTTTCCTCATATTTTCCATGTTTTAGTCTTTGAGTTCTGTTCTTTTTTTTTGATGATGTCCTCAATGGTCTTCTCATTCTTCTGTTTATTATGTTTAAAATGTCTACAACTCTATTTTTAATTTCCTAGAGCTGTTTCTTGTTGCCTTTTTAAAGTAGCTGCCACCTTTTACTTAATGGGTATCATAGCTTCTCTTCAGTCTCTGAAGAGATTATAGTTCCTTCCAGTATCTTACTTTTCTTCTCAGCCCCCCCACCCCCATTTGTCTTGGCATCTATCTTCAGGTCAGAGGCTTGCTTTCTTTGGGTACCTGGTGATTTGGGGCTGCTCGCCTCTATGGGGGAGTGCAATACTAATGCACAGGTGTGGGAGCTGAGGTGCCAGGCAGGCTTGTTCTGTGGGGATTCACTAAAGGCCAGTGACTGCAGGACTTCTGTCTTGGGCTAGTGAGTTTCCCAGAGAGGAGTCCTCTGGCTCACTGCCTGGCTACGCTTTGTGGAAGCTCAGGGCCTCTTAGTCTCCCAATTCGGTTTTATCCCGTGCCGTCTGGAGCCTCACTCCCCGAGCCGGGCCTGATGGCCGTCCTTGGACCTCTGCAGGGACCGAGACTTTGTCTCCTGAGAGGTGCCAGTGCCTGATGGTAAACAGCAGGCCTGGACCCTGGTGGCCGGGTGTGCACCTGGCTCTGATACTTTCTAACACAGGTGACTTGGCCCGACCTGTCTGAGCCTCAGTTTCCACAATTGTAGAGCCGGGAGCAGCAGGTGTGCCCATTGCGGAGGGCGATTGTGAGGATTCAGATAATTAAAACAGAGAACCTCGCTGGCCAAGCCGTGGGCGTTTGCTGTGGACCTCTGTGGGGCCTGGTGCCAGCTGGCCACCTGGAGAGAGGGGCCTGGGGGGCTAGCCCCCTTCGACTCTGACCGGTCTTCTGCCTGCAGCCCCACCCCTCACTCCCACCATGTGAGGCACCCTAGCCGATATTTCTGAACTTGCCAGCAGTCTACAGCTTCAATCAGCTTCTTCCTCCACCGTGCTCCGCCATTGCCATGGGGCCGCTTGCTGGCCATCCAGAGTCTATTGCCCTCTCTCATCTGCTGCTGCCCTCGTTCCCGTTCTTTGTTCTTGTGGGTTCCTACTCTTAAAAAAAAAAAATTCGTTTACCGGATGTTTCAGTGGGATTTCGGAAGGGGTGAAAATCAACCCCCCTCTTCAATCCATTACCTCTCAGGGGACCTGTTTCTTAACATAAAATGTGAAGCAAATGTATCAACATCCTGACATCTGTTTATTCTGGGAGAGAGGCGTGGGTGATATATTGATAGCTGTATTGTCTGTAGTTTTCAAATGTTTTACCCCAAAACAGAACATTCCATTTTTTGGGGGACCAAAAAAAAAAAAAACCAGTTGCTGCCTGGCGACCCCACGTGAGTCAGGGTAGAACCACAGGGTCTTCAGTGGCTGTGTTTTCAGAAGTAAATGGCCAGACCTTGCTTCCGAGGTGCCTTTGGGGGACAAAATAGACTGAGGTCCTCACAGTGTCTGCTGAGGGAGGCAGCTGGGTCACTAGAGCATCGTAACATTAGTGCTGTTTGCTGAGGACACGGACGTGAATGTGATAGTCCCTGGCCTCAGGAGAGCCCTTGTTGGGACTTGGACAATGGGACATGGCAAGGACAGTGACAGTGCTGTGCCAAAGGGAAATGGCTGCCTTAGGCCTTCCTGAGCAGAGCCTAAAAGGAGAGAAATTAGGGCAAGTGACCTTCCCATGGTGAGCCTTCCCTGTCTTGAAAGGACCTGGATGAAAAGAATCAGCCAGTCCTTCCATGGATAGTCGCCTTTTGCACCAGGGGGCAGTGTCGGCACTGAAATTCTTGCTGCCTTAGAATGGGGCTGGGCTGGAGTGGCCAGGTCCACACAGCAAGCCGCTCCTGTCCCATTACTCCCCTACAGGCTCCGAGAGCCTTCATGCACCCCCTTTCCTGAGGCACTGCAGCCCCCTAATCCACAAACCCTGCTTTCTCCAAGGCGCAAGTTGTCAGAATATCCAGCCTCCCCCACTGCCTGCTGCCTTTGATCCGGGGTTGCCGGGGTGATGTGGAAACCAACCACTGGCAGTACTGAGTCATCACTGGCGTCCGGCTCAGGGAGAGCAGGGCCCAGGCTGGGGAGGCCCGAGACCACCTGGCCTCCGCAAGCGCCCCTGTTTCTCCTCTGTGTCTCCGCTCTTTCTTTTCTTCTTATCTGTCATCATGGTTTCTCTGTTTCCTACTTCAGCTCCCCCTCCCAGAAATCTCATCCTTCTTCCGGTCTCTCGTGGGTGTTTTCATGTTGCCTGTTGAGCCCTGAAAGTCTTGACGTTTTTCCCCGTCATCTGGTCCTCTGGCTGCTGGCCCGGGCCCCCATGGGCCACGTTTAGACCACATAGCGCGGCATGGAGAGAAGGCTCCCTGAGCCCAGCCCCTCCACCAGTCTCTCGTCGGCCACACTGCGGAGGCCTGTGCCAAGAACTTGTGCTTTCTGACTCTGACCTGCTTTTGCTGGCATCTGCTGAGGCCGTGTGTGTGTGTGTGTGTGTGTGTGTGTGTGTGGAGGGGTTTTGGATGGAGGGGCATCTGGGTCTAGGGGGCTAGGGTTGGGTCTGGGGGAGATAGTAGGAAGTAGATATAGAGGAGCCTTGCTGGGGTTCTTGGGGCCTCACCCCTCAGCTGTTCTCCAACATCGCCACTGAGCTGTGGAGACTTGGGGCCATGGATACTGACGCACTGCCCACCCTGCCCCCAGCAGGCATCCCACCCACAGCTGCCCCGAGGCTGCAGGAGACGCTGTGGGCAGAGCAGGGAGATGAAGGGTGGAACCTTCCAGGGCCTGCTGCTTGGCGTCCACAGCACTCAGGTGGCTGCTCTGAGAGCAGCTACTGAAAGCACAGTGGCCTTATTTCCTGGACCAGAACCTGGACGACGAAGGCCTGACAAAGGGATTTTGTGCTGCATCGGGTTGCAAGAGACAGCGCAGGAGATGTAGGTTAGGCCTGAAATGGTGTGGTTTCCAGTAACATCTTGATGATTTATTGGGAAAGTTGAAACTGCCCATCAGGCACACATGGCAGCCAGCTCTGTGAGCCTGTCCTTGCATGGAAATCTCAGAGCCCCCAGTGACCCTATCGGAGCCCCAGTGACCCTACCTGAGCTCCAGTGGCCCTGCTGGAGTTCAGACAGTGACAGTTTTTATCAGAAATGGGTTGGTTTTGATCTAGAGTTTTTGGTTTCCAAGTGCCTCTCAAGGTGTTCTTCTGATGAGAACCAGGGTGTATTCCTTTCAGTGGGGTGATGACTCCCTTTGTGCGAGTGGGTAAAGGCACCCACTCTGGAAGCCTACAAATTCAGCTCAAGCCTGGCTCTGCCGTGCTTTAGCTGTGCGGCCATGGCTGTGTCACTCAGCCCTGTATGCCTGGTTCCTTACCTGTAAAAGGGAGGTGGTACGGGAGTCATGAGGGTTACATGAGGTAGTCCGCATATAGCATCCTGTCTGGAGCTCATGGCCCCTCGGTGTGTCCTGCTGCATCACCCCCTGCTGGCCCGGCACGCAGGCATGTGGGCAGAGCTCGGTATGTAGTTTTCTGTTGTAGAAACCCAGGGTCTCAGAGACCGGCAGGTAGTGCCAGGACCTCTCCCCTGCCTTGTGCACAGGTTGGGGGAGCACTTTCCTGCCCCAGTTATCGTCACTTCTCTGGAAGGGAGGATGCTGTGCGCATTGATCCAGTGCTGCAGGGGAAAATTGAAGCTGGAAGAGAAGGAGACGCTATCTGTGAAGTTACACTGAGAGGTGGCAGGAAGAACACAGGTGTCCCACACGGCCCTCGCTTCGCTGAGGCTCCTGCTCGCACAGAGCTGTCGACACGTCCTGAGTGAGAGGCGAAGCAGCCTTATTTCCTGACTCCTCCAGCGCACCCGGGAGGCCCAAAAGGGATCTGTCAGCTGACATTTGCAAAAAATAGCAGACAGGCCTCCCAGTGAACGGGGCTGCCAGCTCTCTGGGGGAGGAAACCAGGGTGTCTTTGGGGGGTGGTGCTCGGTGATCTTCCAGCCACTTCCCCCGCCTCGGAAATTAAACTTTTGCATATGTGTATTGTCAGCACCAAGCAGGTGATGTGGTGCCCCCCAAGGCTGAGACCAGAGCGGGTTGCTGCGTCTGGCTGGGGGAGCTGCAGCGCCTGGGAGGGCTTCCTGCTGAGAGTGCTCCCGGGTGCTGGGGTGAGAGGCTTGCAGCTCAGCACCTGGAACAGGTACAGTTTGGGTCAGTTGATGAAACAGAATATGAGAGGTTTCCATGAATGAGGCCCTTGGAGTTTTGAAGGAAGATTGTTAGCCAAACTTGCAACAATTTTGAAGACTTCTTGGCTACCACCTGCCAACCCACACCCCGAAATCTGGGCATGGAGGGGGCAGCCACAGGAGTCTGGCCTCTGGTGGCAGGCTGCTCTTTGTGACTGACACTTCCCAGTGTGAGGAAGGGGAGGAGCCACCGGGAGCCGCCAAGACATGGGCCAGTGGTCTGGAGGGTCTTTATGGGAAAGTGTCATGAGGAAGAAGCTGGCGCTCTTATCACTTCGCACATGGGCTCAGCGTCACAGGCTGGGAGCAGGGAGACAGCTGTTAGTGCCTGAGCAGGCCTTCTAGGGGGCTGTGGAAGTGGGGTTGTTGCTGCCACGAGACAGCCTCACCACCTGCCCTCCGACCTCAGGCACTTCTTTCCCTGGGCTCTGGCCTGGGGCTTCTCTTGGGCTTCAGCTGTGGAGGGGCCTTCAGCAGGTGTTTCCTCCTCCCTCCAGCTTTCCGGGTTGGGGTGAGATTTAGGGAGCAATGGGAGTCGGCCCTCTCAACGTCTCCCTTTGGACCCCTCAGACTCAACACCCCCAGAATGAGCTCGTCACACACCCCATCACGAAGGCTCTGCTCCTGGGCTCTGTGGGGCCACAGCTGCCCTGCAGGCTCCTCCAGTGGAAGTGGATTCTGGAAAGGCCTTCGGAAGCCCTGAGTCTCAGGTCTGGCAGGGAGGGGGGGTTTAACAAGGGAGAAGGCTGGGTGCTGGGTTCAGCAGGTTCTGAGAAGGGAGGGGAAGCCCTGGGGGTAAGGCTGTGTTTTGAGCCATCTTTGTGCCCTCAGGGACTGGTCCAGGCCTGGTGTCTCCATCTAGGCCCAGGGCTGGTGTGACCTATGACCTCCACATTCACAAGCTGGCTCCTCCTGGCCAGCCCTCCTGTCTCCATGCACCCTGCTGGCTGACTTTTGTGTGCCTTCACCCTCGAGCAGCATGTGTCCTGAAATCAGTCACATGTCTGCACCCCCTGCGCTGCACCCTACCCGCCTCCCAGCCTCAGACCTCCTCTCTCACAGCCCACAGCACCTGGGGTCAAGGGAGCGGACTTTGGGGCTGTGAGTCACTGCTCCCCGAGTAACCCAGCCTCCCCTTCTCTCAGGTGGCAGCAGCACGCCAACCTCCTGTGCCCGCCTCAGGAGGGGAGGAGACAGGAGCAACTCCGTGCCCCTTCCCCTGATTTCAGCCTTGGCTGCAGCCCAGGCCTTCAGCAGTCGGTGCAGAGAACTTTGTGTCCTGGGGCCAGTGACCTCCTGGAACAGCAGTGCTGGTGGGCTGGCTTTGTGGCTCCCTCCTTGGCTCGCCTGGACAGAAACAGCTCTGAGCTCCTGGGAAGGCACGCTGTGACTCCTGCGCGCCCTGGGGTTTGGATCTGCATCGTGGAGCAGCTCCGCTAGAAGGCAGGTCTCTGCATGTGGGGAGCTGATGTCTGGGGCCTGGGTGCCTGGGCCGGGCTGCGGGCGCCTTTGGCTGCAGGCTAACCCAGTATTTGGTGCAGCGAGGCCCAGAGTCCCTGCACGGAGCTGCAGGATGGTCACAGTAGGGCAGTGTATGCTGGGGGAGAGCCGGGGGGCTGGGGGGGCGGAGAGTGGGTGTCGACACGGCTCTTGTGGAATCAGGGTTGGCAGCTGGGGCTGTCACTGAGGCTGGTTCCTTCTTGAGCCGTGTGTTCACCTGGGAGCGGGCAGAGCCTGGTGGCAGCTAACACTCGTAGACAGCCCCTACGCCTGGGCCCTGTCTCAGCCAGTCTCTGGGATGACCTGCCAGGATGGGGGTGGTGGTACCCAATTTTACAGATGAGGACACTGAGGCCCAAGTGCATAACTGGGGAGCGTGGAGTGGGGTCACAGGCAGGCCTGCTGTGGGGGCACAGGGAGGGAAGTGGCCGCTTTATGCTCCACTTTCCCCCCTGTTTGCCCTGCAGTGGAGGGCCCTGACCTTTCCCCATCTATCAACACTTGCCTGGACTGCTGCCCACCGGCTCCAGGCCCTGGGATGGCAGGTCTCAAGTCCAGGCCTGCTTTGCTGCCTCTGCATGGGTTGTGTGAGCTCCTGTGTGTACGTGCACCCCCACTGTCCCAGCCTCAGCTTCTTCATAAAGTGGGAGCGCCAAGGAGCCCTGCCCGCCCAGCATGCAGTCACGGGTGGGTGGGTCACACGGCCCACATTCTGCACCCACTCATGTTCCCCACTGCAAACTAGAGCCCCGTGGTGGCCACAACGTGGGGCGGGGCCAGACTTCCCAGGGGCTCAAGGTGCCCAGCTGTTTGACAGCTCCCTCGGGATTCTTTCTTCACCCAGAAAAGGAAGTGAGGAGTGTGTGTGGTGGGAAGAGGAGCAGGGGAATAGAACCTATATGTTTACCCACAGACGAGGGGTAAGTAAGTGCCCAAGTGGTGGCAGGAGCCAGCCCACCCAAGTAGGAGAAAAAAGATTGTGTCTCTTTGGAAATAGTTTGAAACTTCCTTGGAGGTTCTGGAATCTTGGTGCAATGGGCCGGGTGAGCTCCGAGGCTTCTCAGGCTTCTTGTGGCACCAGGTGGAGAAAGTGAGGTGCAGTGCTATGTGGGGGCCCAGGATACCAGCTTCCCCCAGACCCTGCCTCACGTACAGCCCAGCCCGTTGTTGTACAAGATAGAAGTCAAGTCCTCTCAGTGAGGGCGAAGACCCAAGAGTCTCGCACAGGCTTTTCTGCAGAGGTCTTCCAATCCCCTCTGTATATTTGTTTTCTGATTATAAATAGCACGCCCGATGTGGAAAACCTGAATGGTACCGAAAAGCATACAGAAGACGACAGAACCCACTGCCCAAGCCAGCACACAGTGGGAGCAGTGGTGACCTGCTGGCGTGTTTCCATCCAGCTCTTTTCCTCACTTTTAAAAAATGTACTGAGATCATGTTATCTATGCACTTTTGATTTTTTTTAAATTTGGGCATCATGTTATATAGCATAAGCGTTTCCCATACTCTCAAACCCTGTGCAGATGTGTGGGTTATATTATGTCTGTGTGCATAGGTGACCTCGTGTTGGACCTTCAAGCTGTTTCCGATTATTTGCTACTATAAATAATGCTGTCTTGAACATCTTTTTGCATTTACCTTGGTTCCCATTTTAGAATGTTTCCTTGGGTTGGATTCCTAGAGTGGCAATGCCTGGGCCAAAGGGCATAAATACTTTAAAGGCTTTTGATAGGTTTTGCAAATGACTTTCCAGAGAGGTGCCCCTGATATCCCTCTGCCCCCAGGGCCCTGTGGGTCTATCTCCCCAAGGCCTTACCAGCACTGTTGCTAATATAGTAGGCAAAGGTGGCACCTCATTGTTTTGTTTTGAAACTCTTGCTTTCTAGTGAGGTGAAATGGTTTAAGGTTTATTAAGAAAAAATGAAGATTAAGAATAATCTTCATTTCCCAAGAATGAGGATATTCTCTAACACACACTAATCAGAGTGTCATTGTTGTAAAGTGCCATCGAGTCGATTTTGACTCATGGTGACTCCATGTGACAGAGTAGAACTACCCCAAAGGGTTTTCTAAGCTGTAATCTTTATGGGAGCAGATCCCCAGGCCCTTCTGCAGCACTGCTGGGTGAGTTTGAACTGTCAACTTTTGGATCAGTAGACGAGTATAAACCATTTGTGCCACCCTGGGACCTGGTAATCACAGCACAGTGATCAGAATCAGGAAATGAACGCTGATGTGATCGTGTTATTTAACACACTTACTGTTTGGTTGCTGTGCGTGACCTGAAGCAGTCCTTCGCCTCTTTTTGGTTTTACCATCCGCACGGTCCTCTCCTGGCCAGCTGCAGACCTCTCCTGGGGCCCTGAGCAGGATAGGCATTGGGTCCCCAGGACAGTGGTGAGATTACTGGGTGGGGGCCACAGACCCCCAGCACCTGCCCTATTCCTAGCTGCTCCAGCCAGGAAAAGCTGTCCTGCCTTCATGGGTGGCTCAGATAGCCCACTCAGCAGAGTGACAAAGGATTAGAACAGTTGTTTGTGGATTTGCGAGTGGTAGATAGCAGGCTGCAACATCTGGAGTTGATTAGCTTTCAGAATAATAAGGTGAGAAAGTTACGTGATGCCCCACCCCGAGCTCCTAGCGGGTACCCCCACCTGTGGTGTAGGCAGTGTGCTGTGTCCCCGCTAACAGGATCAGCTACAGGCATGATTCTTTTCTCACTTGTTATTTGGAAGTAATTTCAGACTTACAGAAAAGTTGCAAAAGTAGTACAGAAAACTCTCTTTGACCCTTCACTCACATTCCCCCAATACTCGTATTTACCACGTCCACTTTGTCATTTCGTAATTTTCCTGGAACCCCTTGAGCTTAAGTTGCAGATACAATACCCTTTTACTCCTAAATACTCCAGCGTTTGTTTCCTCTGACATGACCACAGTACAGTGATCAAAGTCGGGAAATCAACACTGATAACGGGACTGCCGTATAATCTACAAACCCGATTTAAGGTTGTCGCATAACGTCCTTTAGAGCAACAGAAACCCAGCTCATCTGGTTGTTGTATCTCTTTAGCCCCTGGAATCTGAAGCTGTTCTTCAGTCTCCGTCTTTCATGACCTTGACATTTCTGGAGAGTGCGGGCCAGTTACTTGGTAGAATTTCCCGTCATTTTGGCTTGTGTGATGTTTTCTCCTGATTAGATTCAGGTTTCTGGAGGGAGGACCACGCAAGTGCTGTCCCCTTCTTGGTGCATTGGATCAGGAGGCACTTGATGCCTGTTGAATGCCGGTGACGTTACCCTTGACCACGGGGTCGAGGTGGTGTCTGCCAGGTTTCTCCACGTTATGATTAATAAGTAAGGACCAGGTATAGGTATATTGTTGTTATTCTATTTTATAGACGAGGAACTCAGAACCCTGCAAGGTTAACAGCCCACATGTAGCTGGGATTTGACCCAGCGTATCCACCTCAATGTTGAGTGTACTACCTTCCCTTGTCACCGGCAGTGGCCACCTCTCAGTCTTCGTCCGGTTCTGCCTTTCAGCAGTTTTCAGCTCCATCCTCCCAGGAGCACATGCTTTTGCTGACTACTGTGACTCTATGCTCCTGGGCCTTCCGCCTTCCTCCGGGTGGCTCCTTTTCAGCCTCCTTTGCTGGCTCTTCCTCCTCGTCCAGACTAAATGCCGGTGAGTGACCTGGCTGTCCTTGCCAGCTATGTTCTTCCCTCGTGGTCTCCTCCAGACCCATGGCTTCACACACCGTCCGCTTGCCAAGGTCACCCAGGCTTTTACCTCTTGTTCCTCTGTGGACCCCATCCCTGCTCCCTGGGGCGGGAAGGTCAGCCTTGCCCCAACCCTGGATTGCTGCCTTTCCTCGCCTTCTATAAGGGCTCCCTCAGCGAATTTTGCCTATTGTACCCCAGGCACCTCCCGAACCCCGGCCCTGCTCCCTACAGCTCCCACGCTTTTCAGGCTGTGCATCCTCTCAGCCTCTCTGTGGCCCACCCAGGTACCTCTTGCAGGTCTTGCTGCTCTGCGGTCCACTCCTATCCCTCAGAGCAGCCGGGAGAGCTTTCCCAAATGTGCGTCAGATCGTGCCTCCCCGTCCCCCGACCCCAACAGCTCCTGAGGTGCTTAGAGCAGACTCCAGTCCTGCCCACGCCCAAGACAGGCCTCCGCTATCCCACCGCCCACACTTTCAGTCTCACCTTGTGCACGGGCTCCCGGCCCTCCAGCTCAGGATCCTGGCCTGTTCTTGACCCCACCCAGCTCGTTCTTCTCTGGAGACCCCACGGTGGTTGTTCCTTCTACCTGAGTGCGTCCTGGCAGATCTGGACCTGACCAGCTTCAGTCCTGCTGTGTGGTCCCCCTCTGAGAGGCCTCCTGGAATGTCCATTCTCAACCACTCCCCTCCAAACATTACTTCCTTTTCTCACCTTCCAGTCACTTGTCTCCATCTGAGATGACCTGCTTCTGTCTCGTGTTTCCCCCACAGGCAAATGTAAAAGTAGAGGCCTTGTTTGTCTGCTTCTCATGCTGGCCAAAGCCCAGAGCTGTGCCTGGAGCAGGGCTAATGCAGTGGGGGCTTTCCTTTCCTCTTCCCTGGCCTGCAGGGTCCTTGGGTAGCACAAACAGTTAAGCACTTGGCTACTAACAGCAAGACCGGTGGCTCGAATCCACCGAGAGGTGCCTCAGAAGAAAGGCCTAGTGATCTACATCCGAAAGGTCATAGCTATTGAAAACTCAGTAAGCAACATCGTGATAAACGGAGAAAATATAGAAGTTGTCAAGGATTTCATTTTACTTGGATCTATAATCAATGTCCCTGAAAGCAGCAGTCAGGAAATCAAACGATGTGTTTGTTGCATTGGGTAAATCTGCTGCAGAAGACCTCTTTCAAGTATTCAGAAGTAAAGGTGTCACTTTGAGGAAAGTGTGCCTGACCAAAGCCACGTGTTTTCAACCACCTCACACGCATGTGAAAGCTGGACAACGAATAAAGAAGACCAAAGAAGAATTGACACATACGAATTATGGTGTTGGCAAAGAATACCAAATATGCCATGGACTGCCAGAAGAACAAACAAATCTGTCTTGGAAGAAGTACAGCCAGAATGCTCTTTAGAAGCAAAGATGGCGAGAGTTTGTCTCAGATGCTTTGGACATGTTATCAGGAGCGACCAGTTCCCTGGAGAAGGACATCATGCTTGGTAAAGTAGAGGGTCAGCAAAAAAGAGGAAGACCCTCAATGAGATGGACTGACACAGTGGCTGCAACAACGGGCTCAAACACAGCAACAGTTGTGAGGGTCGCTTTGAGTTGGAACTGACTTGATGGCACCTGACAACCACACTGAAAACCCTGTGGAGTGCAGTTCTGCTCTGCTCACACGGGGTCATCATAGTTGGAATTGACCCCATGGCAACTGGGTTTTCCCCACGCTGGCCTGTAGGCTTTCTCTTTTCTTCTACCTATTTCCTTGCTTCTTCTCTTTTTATTCTGCCTTTATTCCCCCTCCTTTACCATGTTATTGGCCATAATATGACACTGAAGGTTTTTGTAGTGTTTTATTTATTGGATGCGTTTTCATGTCCCTTACTTAACACAAAATGGCCAAGTGCTTTAAAAATTTTGCTAAGAAATAAATAAAATGTTTAGATAAAGACACTGAAGCAGGGTGAAGACCCTGCTGGTGTGGGCTCTGCTATGCACAGCTGTGTGACTTTGAATAAATCTTCTCTAACATCTGGGACTTGCTTTCCTTCATTCATAAGGTAAGGGTGGTTGACCTCTGAGGCGTCTACGTTTCGGGGTATAAGTGATCCTCGGTAAAAATTGATAGTGATACTTTATACAGTGAACCTTTTGTGGATTGAATTGTGTCCCCCCAAAATGTGTGTCAAACTGGCTAGGCCATTATTCCCAGTAGAGTGTCCACCATTTTGTCATCTGATAGGATTTTCTTATGTGTTGCAAATCTTGCCTCTGTGATGTTAATAAGGCAGGAATAGAGGCAGTTATGTTAATGAGGTAGGACTTACTCTATAAGATTAGGTTGTATCTTGAGTCAGTCTCTTTTGAGATAGAAAAGAGAAGTGAGCAGGAAGGGGGGTGGGGGGAGACCTCATACCACCCGGAAAGCACAGCCAGGAGCAGAACATGTCCTTTGGACCTGGGGTCCCTGAGCTGAGACACTCCTAGACCAGGGGAAGATGGATGACAATGACATTCCTCCAGAACTGACACAGAGAGAAAACCTTCCCCTAGAGCTGGCACCCTGAATTCGGACTTCTAGTCTCCTAAACTGTGAGAGAATAAAATTCGCTTTTTTAAAGCCATTCACTTGTAATATTTCTGCTGTGGCAGCACTAGATGACTAAGACAGACCCTCACTGAAAAGAAGAGTCTGACCATGTCTGAAGATACTTGCATTTTAACTGAAGGAGGCTTAGCTTTCTTAGAGAGTACATTGGGGAGGATTGGTGGTGCAGTGGTTAAGTTCTTGGCTGTTAACCGAAAGGTTGGTGGTCCAAACCCACCCAGCGGCTACACAGGAGAAAGCTGTGGCAATCTGCTTCTGTAAAGATTCCCCCTCCACCAACACACACACACACACCCCCCCCCACACACACCCATTATGTCAAGTCAATTCTGACTCATAGTGACACTGTAGAACAGAGTAGGACTGCCCGTAGGGTTTCCCAGGCTATAATCTTTATGGAAAGCAGACAGCCACATCTTTTCCTTGCAGAGCGGCTGGTGGACTTGAGCCACGAACCTTGTGGTCAGCAACTGAATGCTTAACCACTGCGTTACCAGGGCTCCTTCCTGCGAAGATTATAGCTTAGAAAACCGTATGGGGCAGCCCTGCTCTGTCACGCAGAGTTGCTATGGATCAGAATCTACTCAATGGCACACAACCACCACCACCACCAAGCCAAAACCAAATCTGTTACCGTCAAGTCAATTCCGACTCACAGCGACCCTATAGGACAGAGTAGAGCTGCCTGATAGGGTTTCCAAGGCTGTAAATCCTTACAGAAGCAGACTTCCACATTTTCCCCCTCGGAGTGGCTGGTAGGTTTGAACCACCGACATCTCAGTTAACAGCCTAGCGTTTTAACCATTGCACCACCAGGGCTGTTTCATGACAACAGCGTCTGAGAAGTCCATTCTTCCCTAGATACCTAGCCAGAGCAGAGCCCAGAGGGGACAGGACCCAGGGGGGCAGTTTCCACGGGGGTGGGGGCGTTGCGAAGCCTGGGCTGTGGGTGTGCCCGCAGTGGGATGCCAGCTGAGGGCAGCGAGGGGTCGGGCAGATACCACTAGTGGACACAAAGCTGGGGCGTCTGAAGTGCCTTTAGGGCTAAATGCTGGCCTTGTTAATTAGGGCGTGTTACAGGAAGCATGGATTGAGTTCCGTTGTGTTTGGATTTGCTCCCTTAACTCCCTGAGGGGATGCTGGCCTTGGCTGGGAAGTAGGGTTAGAGATGGTGATTGTCCCCCTTTCTAAGGAAGCTCACGGTGCTGAGCCTCCTGCGACCTGGGCCCTGATTTTCATCCCAGATGCTGAAGCTCCGCCCGGTCCATGGGGGCCTGAGGCTCCTGAGTATTCGCCGAGCCTCCACCATCTCCGCCGCCTCCCCAAATGTCCGGCGCCTGGAGTACAAGCCCATCAAGAAGGTCATGGTGGCCAACAGAGGTGAGTGCTTCCCTGGAGCGCGTAGGAACCAGGCAGCCAGCCCTCCGCCTTTCCTTTCTCTCCATTACCTCCTCAGGCCCCAGCTCCCTGCCCCGCTCCTTCTGACTCTCTTAGGATCTCTCGCGCCCTCCCAGGTGAGATTGCCATCCGCGTGTTCCGGGCCTGCACAGAGCTGGGCATCCGCACAGTGGCCATCTACTCCGAGCAGGACACGGGCCAGATGCACCGGCAGAAAGCAGACGAAGCCTACCTGATCGGCCGTGGCCTCGCCCCCGTGCAAGCCTATCTACACATCCCAGACATCATCAAGGTGGCCAAGGTGAGCCAGTGGTGGGGCTGGGGCTGGGAGCTCGAGGGTGCCCGGGGGCTGCTGTGCCTGGGGGCCACTGCTAGCTGGGGTTTCCTGAGGGCAGGAACTGTGTCCCGTGCCTTTCTGTCAGTGGGTGAGCCGGGGGAGCCTGCTCAGGGGAGGCCCCAGGGTTTGGTCCAGGCCCGTGAAGGGTTTTGAGGAGAGTTCAGTAGCCCCAGGAGCCCCTGGGTGGCACAGTTAAGCACTCAGCAACAAAATGCAGAGCATTTTCTCAGCAGTTTGAACCCACCCAGAGACGCCTTGGAAGAAAGCCCTGGCAATCTGCTTCCCCAAAATCACAGCCATTGACAACCCTGTGGAGCATGTCCTACTCTAAAACACACGAGGTCGCCATGAGTTGGAATCAACTTGGCGGCAGCTGGTTTGGTTTTTGGTTTTCAACATCCCTGACCCACCCTCCCCTCACAGGAGAACGGTGTGGACGCGGTGCACCCTGGCTATGGGTTCCTTTCTGAGCGAGCGGACTTTGCCCAAGCCTGCCAGGACGCTGGGGTCCGGTTCATTGGGCCGAGCCCCGAGGTGGTCCGCAAGATGGGAGATAAGGTGGAGGCCCGGGCCATCGCCATTGCCGCGGGTGAGTGTGGCAGGCAGCTGTGTGCCCACGCAGCTCCTAGATGGCGGCCTCCAGGGAGGAGGCTGGCTGTCGTGTTTGTTCCTTGGTGGGCTTTGGCAGGGCTCCAGCCTGTTTAGAGCCCCCACACACGTATCTCCCCACAGGTGTCCCCGTGGTCCCAGGCACAGACGCCCCCATCACCTCCCTACACGAGGCTCATGAGTTCTCCAACACCTACGGCTTCCCCATTATCTTCAAGGCTGCCTATGGGGGCGGGGGGCGTGGCATGAGGGTCGTCCACAGCTACGAGGTGAGCAAAAGGCAGGGCTGGGAGCCAGCAGGGGAGCCTAGGTGTGGGGTGCAGGAGGTCACGCCACCGCAGAGCAGACCCCGGCAGCGCTCAGGAGGCCCTGGCAGGGGAGTGGGCAGGGGTCGTAGCAGAGGGAGAGACATGGAGCTGGGGCCGACCTCTGCCCTCGCCCGCCCTCTCAGGAGCTGGAGGAGAACTACACTCGGGCCTACTCCGAGGCCCTGGCTGCCTTTGGGAACGGGGCACTGTTTGTGGAGAAGTTCATCGAGAGGCCGCGCCACATCGAGGTGCAGATCCTGGGTGAGTGGGCGCATCGGTGATAGGGGTGCTTACCATCACCCTGGGCAGCTGAGGCAGGAGTGGCAGCCCTGACCTTTCTTCGGGACAGCCCAGGGTGTGTTGGGGCTGGGATGGGAACCCGGCAGCATTTCTGCCCCACTGCTGGAGGCAGATGCTAGCCGCACCGAGGCAGACGCTGGCCACCCCGAGGCAGACGCTGGCCGCCCCGAGGCAGACGCTGGCCGCCCCGAGGCAGACGCTGGCCGCACCGAGGCAGACGCTGGCCGCCCCGAGGCAGACGCTGGCCGCCCCGAGGCAGACGCTGGCCGCCCCGAGGCAGACGCTGGCCGCACCGAGGCAGACGCTAGCTGCAGGCAGACACTGGCTGGCCATGCTGGTCACTTGGGGCTCTTGGGGGAGTCCAGGAGGCATTTGTTGTCGCTGCTGTGTGCCGTCCCATTGATTCTGACTCAGCCTCCCCGTGGGATAGGGCAGAACTGGCCCCTAGGGTTCCTAGCCTGCAGTCTTTATGGGACTAGGTCACCAGGTCTTTCTCTTTACCAGTCCGCTGTTGGGTTCGAACCTCTGACCTTTCAGTTAGCAGCTGACCACTTAACGACTGTTCCACCAGGGCCCCTCTAGGTGCATTTAGGTTCCAGGCACAGCTGAGCCTGTTTCTCTCCCCCCAGGGGACCAGTACGGGAACATTCTGCACCTGTACGAGCGAGACTGTTCCATCCAGCGGCGGCACCAGAAGGTGGTGGAGATCGCGCCCGCCGCCCACCTGGACCCCCAGCTCCGGACTCGGCTCACCGGTGACTCCGTCAAACTCGCTAAGCAGGTGAAGGGCCGGGGCTTGCCTGGCAGGGTCATGTGGGGACAAGGAGCCTGGGCCTGCAGCGCCCGGTGCTTTTGCAGCACTGGCCCCAGGGCTGGTGGTCGCCCGGGGTGCAGAGTGGACAGTGGGTGGGAACAGGGAGGCTGAGGGTGATGGGCTCAGGGTGGGAGGAGGACAGGGCTGCAGCAGGATCCTTGGGTCCTTTCTGGGTGCTATCAGACACTCCTGGCCCAAAGGCTAAGCCGAGACAGCTGAGAAGAAGGAGGGAATGTGACAACCACTCCTCGGCACCTGCTGCACGGGAAGGGAAGGACATTCAGTGGGTCCTATCAAACTAGGGATGTGTTCAGGCACTTCTTCCTCACTCGTCTTGGCTGCCTCCTCCATCCCGGTCATTACCAACCAGTCCTCATGAGGCCATCCTGCCAGCCTCTGCTCACTGGAAGGCACAGCTGGAGTGGATGGCAGTGAGGAGATGACCTGCCCAGGCCTGGCCCACAGAGTACAGCTATCACAGGAGGCCTGGGCCTGGGGTCCTGCCCCCTCTTCTTCCTGGGCCTCCTTCCTTAGAACCAAGCCATGTTATCCCTGGGCCGGGGCCTCATCTCCCACCCTGTCTCCTCAGCCCCCACCTTCACCCTACCTTGCCTGAGCCCCCAGCACCCAGGCATGTCTGCACCCTCTTCCTTGGCCTTATCCTGTGCCCCTTCTGAGGTGTGCCACCTCAGCCTGCTCAGACGGCGTGGGCCTGAAGGGATGGCCAAGAACTGCTGCTTCTGTCGTGTTCTCATGCTGAAGGCTGGGTTCGCTCTGGGCCTGGGCCCCAGTGCAGTGAATGCCAGGCCTTGATGAGGGCCTCGTCTAGAGCGGAGGCTCACTTACTGCACCTAAGAGTGGTCTTACCCTGAGTGTGCTCTGTTGGTTCAGGCCCTGTCTCATTCCAGCACAGATTTGAGGGAGCTGATTGAGGCCTACCTTGTGGTTTGGGAGGGACCAGAAATGAAACTGGAATTGGGTGAAACTGCAGTTAGAGTATCCTCTCCTGGTTCCTTTCAAATGATATCTCTTCGGATGGTTGCCGGGGGGGAATGACATGGTAGAGTGAGAAGGGAACTTTCCTCCCACCCTCTGAGGATAAAACAGGGCCAGGAGTGGCTGAGGTATGACGGGTGGGAGCTGTGCTGGAAAGCTGAGTAGGTGACAGGCAGGGGCTCAGCTGGGGGAAGGGACGGGGTCTTGGCATGAGGGGCTCTGGGCACTTGTCACAGCAGGGCAGGGGCGAGGGCTGGGGGTCGGCCTGTCTGCAGGGGAGAGGTTGGCAGCTAGACTGCTCTTTTGTGGGAGCCGACCTGAGGGTGAGATGGAGCCCTGCCTTCCCCACCTGCTGACCCTCCCTGGCCCACAGGTGGGCTACGAGAATGCGGGCACTGTGGAGTTCCTGGTGGACAAGCACGGCAGACACTACTTTATTGAGGTCAACTCGCGGCTGCAGGTGGAGCACACGGTCACCGAGGAGATCACGGAGTGAGCACTGGCCGGGGTCGGGGTGACAGAGAGGAGCAACCTCAGTGGGAAACTCCAGGAGCTACGGATGGCTGGGAGAGCCAAGAAGGGCGTCTCCTCCTGTGCGGCGTCCACATGATGTGCCGCTCAGGGAGCGGGACCAGGGGCCCAGCATCTCTCCACCTGGGGAGGGAGCACTTAGAGCCCGGTGCTCAGTTTCACATTTGTTATTATGAAAGCTCTACACAGTCACCGGGAGAATTAGTACAAAGGAGCAAATTAGTACAAAGGGTCCGTGGTCCCACCCTGAGATAAGGATGCTGGCGAGAGCTCTTGAGCCGGGCTCCATGCTAGAGCAGACGTTTCCTGGGACCCTTACAACAGCACTGTGAGAGGGAAACCGAGGCTCGGAGAGGTCAAGAGCGTTGCCCAAGGTCGCACAGCTGGACTGGCACCCAGGCCTCTCTCTAGTCTTGGCTCCAGCTGTGCTGTCAGCCATGCCCACACTTAGTGGCATGTTTCTTTCCACTTTTATTTCATTATACAGCCGTTTCTATAAAACCGAGATGTTTTACATAGGATTTCTGGTCTGTTTTTCTAATATTTGTTGGTGGCATTTCCCCATGCCGTTGTTTCTAAATACTTTTGTCGTTGTCATTAGGTGGGATTGAGTCAATTTTCGCTCCTGGCGACCCCGTGTGACAGAGTAGAACTGCCCCGTATAGTTTTCTAGGCTGTGATCTATGGAAGCAGATCGCCAGGTCTTTGTCCTGCAGATTCGCTGGGTGGGTTCAAGCTGCCAACCTTTCAGTTAGCAGCCGAGCTCTTGGCGGCTACAGAGTATTCCGTTATCTGTATATTTCATAACTCATTTTCGTAGTCTCTGTTATTAGACAGTGAGGTTGTTCCCAGATTTTGTGATTATTGAGGGTGCGTCACTTCTTTGATGTGAACAGACCCAAGGAGACGCCTAGGAGAAGATTACTGGGTCAGAGGAGACACGGTATCTTGCCTGTAGCTTTCTAGATAGGTTGTTCCAGTGTGTTCTCCCACAAGCACTGAGTATTGACATTTTTAGAAATCTGCCTCTTTTATAAATAACAATTAAAATAGCCTTTTACTGTTTCAAGATGTGTGTTTTGAGCCAGTTTAGTGTCAAGCCCTGGCTTCGGGCCAGTCCTTCCTAGCATGGAACACTCCTGACTCTCTTTGCTTCCCCAAGCCCCAGGTGAGATGGCGGCTACGGCCAGGCCGCCTGCCTTAGCCTCTCCTGCAGGTGTGTGGAGCCCCCAGGTCCCTCACCCTCTCAGGTAAAGGTCTGAGTGGAGGTGGATGGTCCATGAGGCCTTGGCACTTTCCCCATGACGCTGCTGTGAATCGTTCAGTCTTGAGCTCTCCCCAGCTGCTCTGCTAAGCTAGAAATCTCTGCTGCTATGCACAGGGGTTTGTAGTCAGACAGGCTGGGCTTCAGGTTCCTCCCGGGTAAGCACGTGTAGAGCCCTCCTCTGCTGGGAACCACGGTGGCTCTCAGACAGAGCACCACTGTGCAGATAAAGGGCCCAGCCGTGGGCCATGGCGAAGGGGAGACGTGCGATAAATGGCCCTTATTGTCACTATGAAGTAAGGTTAGCGGGAGATAGAAAACAGCAAAATCGCCATGTACTTTCCAAGCCCCCTCACCGCAAGCTTCAGTGACAATAAATTTAAAACCTCAAGGGGGTTATGTCGTTTGTAACAGTTGTTCCTTGGATGTGTGACTGTCCTCCGTAGTGTGGCAGGCAGCAGGGCTAAACGGGGGAAACCAGCTCCCCTCAGAGAGCCTTGTACGTGGAAATCTTCTCTGGGGAGGGTCTCCGCACCCGTCCGGCAGAAACCGGGGACAGTGGCCTGGCTACTGCGTCTCCTTGCGCTGGCCCTCACAGCCCCCTTCTCTGGCAGACCACCCCCAGAGAGTAGCACCTATGAGAATGTGTGCCTGCCCCTCAGACCTAGAGAGCTGACGCTGCAAAGCTGGGCCTGCAGGGTGGTGTGAGGGCCAGGAGGACGGAGGCCCCGCACCCCAGGGAGGGGTGTTTGAGTATCAGGCAGAGCTGTCAGAGTAGGTAGAACAAGCTGGAGCATCGGCCCCTCAGCGGTGGCTGTGCCCCTGTCATTTAGATTCTGCAGTCTCCCACTGCCCCGGAGGGCAGCAGGGGAGGGAACGGGGGGTGGGCAGCACTCAGGTGGGGCAGGTCCTGTCTGTCTGTGGACCAGCCCCTTCTCCGTCCCCAGCCTCTGCTGTCAGGCCTTCTCCTGCCCTCTCAGCCCTCCTGTCTTCCTCTCACCTGCAGTGTGGACCTGGTCCATGCCCAGATCCACGTGGCCGAGGGCAGGAGCCTGCCCGACCTGGGCCTGCGGCAGGAGAACATCCGTATCAACGGCTGCGCCATCCAGTGCCGGGTCACCACAGAGGACCCTGCTCGCGGCTTCCAGCCCGACACCGGCCGCATCGAGGTAGGCGGTGTCCCTCCAGGGGGGTGCAGATTCTCACAGGCCAGTCTGCTGCCCAGGGCTGTAGCACCCAGGAGCTCGTGCACCTGTGGTCAGGGGGTCCCCGAGCGGGTGGATCTTAAGCTGGCTTAGAGTCCATGGGAGCCAGGCACTGTCGACGGTGAAGGACAGAGCGTTCCCAAGAGAAGAGACTGCCACTGCGAAGGCTCAGGAAAGCCAGTGAGCTAATCACGTGGGGAGGAGCCCACTTCGCACAACAAAAGAGAGAGGGTACAGCGTGCCCAGAAACAAGCCCAGGCTCCTGGGCCCAGCAGCCCCTCACAGGAGGCCAGAGCCTGGCTTCCTGGGCTGTCGCTGGCATCATGGAGGGCTAGCAAGGGCAGGGCAGAGGGGGTGCAGCAAAGGATTGGGGCACAATGTCCCAGGGGAGGGGGCGAGTTGGCCCACGGGGTAGCCAGGAGGAATGGGGTGTCAGGAGATGGTGGGGCAGGGAGGAGACGGGCAGGCCATAACAAGATGTGTGAGGGACTGCTGAGTGTGGCCAGGTGGGCGCCCCTGGCCTCTCTTCTCTCTGGGCCTCTGTCCGCCTCCCCTGCCTTCTCCAGCCTCGGAGCCCTGCTCAGTGTTCCTGTCCCTCCCACTCCGCCCCTCCTGCTGGCTAAGGTGGTTCAGCTTGGGCGGAGGCACTGCTGGCTTAGCACCTGCCCACCTGGCCTGAGCCCCTGAAGGCAGGGCCCCTGGAGGAGCTCAGGGAGAGGGCCAGGTGACCAGGCGAGGAGGATCTGGGACAAGATACCAGCCTTCTCAGACAGTGATGCCAATGAGGGTGGGGCTGGGTGGGTGCTGTCCGCATTGAGCTGGGGCTTGAGGCAGGGAGCTGACTGCCAGGTTCAGATTCTGGAAGGATCGAGGCTATAGGTGGACTCCATCCATAGGCCTTGACTCCTCTGACCTCGGCCGGCAGGGCGGTCCAGGGCCTCACACTCCCGGGTCGTGCTGCTGTGTGTCTGCACCTCCACTGCCAAGGCCCTGCTCCTCAGAGCCTGGTTTACCACAAAATATTTTTAGCTGACAGCTCCTGCTCACGGCTGAGTGTTCACCCTTAAATATTTTATTAAGTTCCTTTTTATCAAATACAGGCCTGTGCCCCTCAGAAATGGAAGTGAGGCACAATGGGTGCCCCAAGCCCCTCAGGGTGTCCCTCTCGCTCCCCGTCTTCCTTCCATGGACCTTCCATGTACTCCCCATCCTGCTCTCTCTCCAGGGGCAGGCTCTCCCTGCTGGAACTGCCCCTGCCAACCGTGGGGGTACGCGTATGCTCCTGTGTGTGTGTGTGCGCGCGCGTGCGTGCACGCGTGCTTATGTGTGTGTTGGAGTTGCCCACCTGTTCCCCGAACCCCTCTCCCACCCCCAGGCATCCTCTCTGGCGGCCTCTGAAGCCCTCACCCGCCTCCACCAGGCTGCCTCTCACCCATTCATTCTTTCCTTTTTGTTTGCATCTCATTCTTGGGGGTGTGTGCATGTGTGTGCAAGCCTGGCTTTCTGTTTCCCTCCTTGCATCATGTAATCATTTTTCCTTTATCGAATTCTTAGCATTTCTATCTGCTTGCCTCCTTCTCTTCACTTCCTCCCCTCCTTTCCTCCCTCTCCTCCTTCTGGAAGGAGAGGAAAATGGGTGAAAGGTGAGGCCTTCCTCATGGCCGTGTGTTCTAACAAACACACAGACTAAAAGAAAAGCCCTCCTTGCCCTGCCTGCCTGGCCCCGTTCCTTGCTTCATTGTCCCTCAGCATACCTGTCACCATTTGCCACCTGGGGCTTTCCCTGTCTGTCTGTCTCCACCCCAGCACATCGGAGCCCGTGGGAGCAAGGACTCTGCTTCAAGTGCTCGATCCCCAGTGCCTGGCATATAGTGGACGCCCCTTAAGTGTCTGTGGAATGAGTGAATGAAAAATGAATGAATCCAAAAGACATGGGGTGGTCAGGCAGGTAATCTGTGGGAGCCTGGTGCCCACATCCATTGTGCCTGGGGCAGAGCCACGCCTTGACTTCAGCTCCTGACCCGGATCCAACGTCCACACCTCTCTCCTGGCAGGTGTTCCGGAGTGGGGAGGGGATGGGTATCCGCCTGGACAACGCCTCCGCCTTCCAGGGCGCTGTCATCTCCCCCCACTATGACTCTCTGCTGGTCAAGGTCATCGCTCACGGCAAGGACCACCCCACGGCCGCCACCAAGATGAGTAGAGCCCTGGCTGAGTTCCGAGTCCGTGGTGTGAAGGTGAGGGACCGCAGCCCCTACCTGCCTATGCTCTGGTCACATGGTGTCCACGGTCGCTGCCCACCACAGCCCCAGGGTGGGGCGGGGCTGGGTTCTGCCTCAGTCCCTCTCTGGCTTTGGCTTTGCTGGGTCAGTGGTTTTCCCAGCTGCTTTCAGATGTGGCCAGGGCCCCCTCAGCATCCCCTGGAGTCGGCCTGGGCCCCAGGCTTTACCCTCAGAGGCCGTAAGTTTGCAGTGGGCTGGAGAGGTACCACCTGGAGTCTTGCCCAGGGCAGACTCAGTTTCCTGCCCACGTGTAACAATCACCTGAGTGTGTAAACCCACACGTTGCCAGCCTTCCCTTCTGGAAGCTCCAGTCCATCAGGTTTGGGTAGGGGCCCAGAAGCCTGTGCTTGGGGCAAGTTCTCCAGGGTATCCCTGTTTCCTGGGAGAGAACCCAAGCTCTGAGGGGAGAAGGTCACATTGTATAGTGTAAGTCCCTCTGCCAGTCCTGCTGCTGCACGACCTGGCTTGGTCAGTGTTGGTGCCTGGGGGACAGGCAGGCGTGGGGCTGCAGCTGGGTGCAGCAGCGTGGGCCAGGGAAGCATGTGGCTCACCCTCTGGGGCGCAGCTCGGCTTACCCGCCTGGCAAGGACTAAGTTCCTGTTGGCCTCTCTGCTAGGCTCCGTCACAGCGTCCATAAGTAGATGTGAACTCACAGCTAAGACGCGTCGTCTTGTCCTCTGAAGCCGACACCTGCCCACGCAGCCGATGGGCATCCCTGGGGCCAGTGCCACCACCAGAAACTCTGGCAGGGCAAGGGGAGCAGGAGGAGGGGGGCCTGGGCCCGTATGCCCACTGTCCACCTGCTGTGGGGGCCAGCTGCTAGACGGACCGCTCCTCTCCCTCCCTCCTCTGGGGGAGCCCCCTGCCCTGCACGCCATCCCCGGATGTGCAGGAACAGCTGACTGAGCCCCGGGTGGCCTGAGCCTCTTCCCCGTGTCTCCTGGTCACAGCATCACACTCGGCTGCCGAGGTGGGGCATGTGGGCAGCGCCTGGGGTGCTTTCTCACATCTACGGATATGGCTCTGTGGCATGTCCTGGCAGTGGCCCTGGTGGGTACAGAAGCATTTTGGAAAAGCGTGGGCAGGAGGTGGGCCCTGGGGCCTGTGCCTGCCATGTCGATGGCCGGCGTCCTGGGCCCTCGCCCACCCCTGGAGGGAGCCCTGTGTCTGGCTGTTCCCCAGTTGCTGAGTCTCCCCACTCTCCCTCTTTCCCGTCAGGCCCCGCCCTGGCAGCAGAGGCGTGTCGCGACTAACATCCAGGGTGTTTGTGCTCAGCCCAGTCCAGCCACGGGGGCTTGCTGTCCCCACACCTGGATGTCCTGTAGCTGCTTCAGTGTCAGGCAGGGCTGTGTGCCCAGGGCGTACGTGACCCCACGGGGTCATGCCGGCCCCGCCCACGGCTCCGTGCTGCCTTGCTGGTGATCCCGGTCAGCTCCCCTGTGGCTGTGCCCAGGTACTCTGTTTCCTCCTCAGCCACGTGCTGGGCGCATCCCCTGGGCCAGAATCTTCCACCTGTCCCACCCCTGCAGGGCCCAGAAGTAGCCACCCCCAGAGGCCCCACTGCAAGGTGGGAGAAAGGGACACCTGTGCTCACAATGTGGGGACCCAGAGGAGAAGGGGGGCAGCAGCAGGTCATGTGTTTCTGGTTTCTGGGGGTGCCAGTATCTTCCCCAAATGTGACCCTAGACCAGGCCACTGCCTCCCCGCCCCCACAGAGCTCCCCTGTCCACCCCCCGCCCTGCTGTACCTGCTTCCGCCCTGCAGCTCCCAGCCCACCTGCGCTTCCTCACTCTCAGCACCGCCACCCCCTGTTGAGGCTTTGCCATCATCCTCTGTCGAGACTCTGGTCTCCATTCACTTAATCTAGGATCTCGGTCCACCTCCAGGTATGTGCTCCGGGGCTGGGAGGCCAGAGGCACGTGTGACACCGTGTGGAGTCACATGTGTGAGCACAGCCTGAACACGTGTCCACATGCACCTTCGAGCCCCTGTGCTCAGCCCTGCTGCTCTTGGAGCCCCTGTGGCCCTTCACAGGGAAGCCGCTGGGTACCCAGGCAGCATGCCTGTTATGGTTGCCAGGGCCAGGCCCCTCGGCAGGCCTTCGGACACCAGAGCCCAGCCTCTGGAGTGGGGCCCAGGCACCTGCACAGCTGACAGTCAGCAGGGTCAGAACCTCACGTGAGGACGTGTGTAGGGAATGCCGGTTCCTCCAGCTGGGTACCCAGGAGCAAGTCCTGTTCAGAGGCTGCAGGGACCGGCTGGCAGTCCCGGCAGAGAGGCCTTGCCCCGGGTGGTGGCTCACAGGGACCGGCGGGGGGTCCTGGCAGAGAGGCCTTGCCCCAGGTTGGGGCTGGCAGGGACCGGCTGGGCGTCCTGGCAGAGGGCCTGAGCTCTGGGTTGGGGGCTCGCAGGGACCTACTGGGGGGTCCTGCCAGAGGGGCCAGGCCCCAGGTGGTGGCTGGCAGGGACTGGCTGGGGGCCTGGCAGAGGGGCTGAGCTCTGGGTTGGGGGCCTGAGCTCTGGGTTGGAGGCTGGTAGGGCATGGCCAGGAGTCCCAGCAGAGGGACCGTGCCCCAGGTTGGGGCTGGCAGGGACCTCCTGGTGGGGGTCCTGGCAGAGGGGCTGAGCTCTGGGTTGGAGGCTGGCAGAGGGGCCAGGTCTTAGGTTGGGGGCTGGCAGGGACTTGGGCCCAGAGGAAAGCTGTCCTCTCAGGGGTGGGACTATGGCAGGGGAACGGTGATGCATGCGTGTACACACGTGTGCATGCCCCTGTGATGTCTGCCTCCAGTGTCCAGTGCCCAGTGCACCCCCACTGTCCAGCTGTCTCTCCTGCACTTGCGGGAGGCCTCACTGACCGACTTTCCAGGAATGCCCAAAACAAAGCCACAGGGACCTCAGTGATACAGTTGGGGGCAAGCATCCTCGCTCAGGTCCTGCAGTACTGACTGGAACCTTCCAGGGGCTCCCAGGGGAGTGAGATTCCCAGCCCTTTTCCACTTGGGGTGGCATTTTCAAACCCAGAAGATGCGTTGAGCGGGGAGGAGGTGGACAAGGGTGTCACAACAGGAGCCAGGTAACGTTATTACTGAGTTGCGTGAAGATGCTGCCAGTCCAGGTTCCTTCTGTCCAAAAGGGCTGTGCTGTCTCCCACCTCCTCCCATCACTAAGTCCAGATGTGCTGTTCTGGGGACTGTGATGCTCCCTGTGGCTGGGCATGTGCCTCCGGCTTCACCTATGTGGGCACCACGCCCTCTCCCCACCCTGCACCTGCTGGGGAACAGGGCAGAGTACTCAGACAGCTCGCCCAGCTCCAAGCTACTACAGGGGCCCTGAGGCCAGCAGACACCATACCAGGCATGTCCCCTGCTCCCCACAGTCCCCTTAGGCCATGTGAGGGGCCCAGGATGCTCAGGCGCCTCCACTGGGCCTAGAAGCTGCTCCCTGACCCCTGTCCTAGTCTGTCAGCCTTCGTGTCCCACTCCCCAGCCCTCCCCTCAGGAAGACTGGCAGGACGAGACCAGAGACCAGCATGAGGTATCCTCAACATTTTTATTATAAATAAAAACAAGACTCCCGCTTGTTGGCTGCAGCCCCTGCCGCGGTGGCTGTGAGCACCTGTCAGAGGGACTGCTCCCCCATCCCCGTCTGGAGGCCAGGACCAAGGAAAGGGTCCTTGTCCGGCCAAGAGCAAAGGGGAGCCTGAGGTACCGAGAATAAAAACGGAGGGGCTCCAGGCAGCGTGTACTTACCCAGGCGGGGCCTGCCTGCCGCCTTCCTGCCCCTTGCTCGGGCCCTGTTCTGCACAGTGGAGGGTGCCCCTTGCTGCCCCCCATCCCCTCACACCACACTCTCCTCCAGCCGTTCTGCACTGCCTCCCACCCCCCGGCACCCCACCCCAAGCAGCCCCCCGTGCACAGAATGGCTCCGTCGAGCCCAGGCCCCTCCCAGGCGCCTGGCGTAACCATAGCACCCTCCCGTGTCACCCAGGTCCAGGGAGCAGCTGCGCTGGGGGCGGGGCGGGGGGCTCCGCGGTGGGTGGCTCTTGGGCGTGGGGCTGGGGCCCCCGTTGGTCTGAGATTGGACATGGCTAAGCTTGAGGGGTAGGCGGCCATTCCCGGCCCCCCGGCCCCGAACCAGCAAGGCCACAGTGAAGACCAGTAAGGCGGCCACCAGTACTCCCCCGACGGCCACAGTCAGGGTCCCGCCCAGCACGTGGGCCTGCAGGGCGTGGCACAGGGGCGTGGCTGGCAGTGTGGAAAAGTGGGCACAGCCCAGCAGCCTGGTGGCGGTGAGGTCAGAGGGCCCTGTGGCAGGTGACAGGGCCAGCAAGCAGAGGTCATAGTCTGCGCCAGGGACCAGGTGCTTCAGCAGGAATTGGTGACTGGAAGCTGGGACAATCCTGGGGGCAGGGGCGGGCGGTCAGAGTGCTGGGCGGAGGTCCAGGCCCCACTGTGCGCTCCCACGCCCAGCTCTCTGCACAGCCTCCCCACCCGCGGCACCGCCCACCTTTGTGGGTTTACTTGACAGGGTGCAGAAACACGACAGGCACATGAGCATGGTGACAGTGCAAGGGGGCAGACAGGGTGTGCGCTGACACGCGCCCCAGGAGCCGAGACGGGAGGCATGCCAGCAGATGCAGGGGTGGCGTGTGTGCAGGCCTGCGTGCCTAAGCTCAGACAAAACCACCCCCAGACCAGATCAGGAGGCGGGCACCTCGGGCAGGAAGATCTCGCAGGGTGGGCCATCTGCCCCTCTCCCCCCGGTGCCTGACCGCCCTGCAGGCCCAACAGCCAGGCAGCTGGGCAGCCTCTGCCCTGCGCTGGGCCTGCTGCTCCTGCAAGCGCTCAGGAGCCAAGGAGGGATGGGTGGAGGGCCTGAGGGGGACGAGGGGCGGGGTCGGGGCTGCAGGGCGCGTCCTCACCGGTAGATGAGGGTCTCGTCTTCACTGCTGTTGTACTGGATTTGGAACATCCACACCGGCTCGGCTGGCCGCCCAGGCCCCCAGCTCACCAGACCTGAGGTGGCAGTCACCTCGGTCACCTGCACGGCTGCTTCGGTCTCTTGAGTCCCCTCACCCTCAGCGGCAGTGCGAGCTGATGCGGCGATATCCGAGGGCCCGGGGCGGCCACCGTCAGTGCTGCCGTTCCCACCGTGGGGCAGGGCCAGCACCCGCAGCTCCACGCGTGCAGTGGCCTCTCCAGCAGGGTTGGTGGCGATGCAGGTGTAGCCCCCTGCATCCCCAGCACCTGTCACCCCAAGTTCCAGGGTCCCATTGGGGAAAGCCCGGGCCCGAGAGGAGTTGCCAACTAGCCGGTCGTCGGGGCCGACCCAGTGCATGGTGGGCGCAGGGTCACCCAGGGCCCGGCACCTCAGTGTGGCCCGTTGGCCCTCCAGCACCCAGAGGCGCTGTGTGTGGCGGGCAATGAGGGGCGGCTCACAGGAGAACTCGCCCTCGGGCACAGTCCAGAAGTAGCGGCCGGCCAGGCCAGGAGGTGAGGCGCATGTCTCCAGGTCATCAGGCCGCGCCAGCCGCCTCAGCCACAGCAGCTCACAGTTACAGTGCAGCGGGTTCCCGCTGAAGCTCAGCACCAGCGGCGCAGGGGAGGCCTCCGCGTCACGGCCCCGTGAGAAGAGTGGGTCAGGTGCCAGCGTGGCCAGGCGGTTGGAAGTGAGGTCGAGGCGAGAGAGCTGGCCAAGTTGGGCGAAGGCGCCCGGAGGCAGCGCATCGATGAGGTTGTGGTCCAGGTTGAGTGTGTGCAGGGCGGGCATGGCCCCGATGCCAGCCCAGGGTACCTGCCGCAGGTTGTTGTAGGACAAGTCCAGGTCTTCCAGGCTCTCAAGGAAGTCGTCGAAGGCGCCTGGCGCTATGCGGCCCAGCTGGTTGCCACTGAGGATGAGGTGCTGCAGGTTGGCGGGCCCGCGTAGACTGCCGGCACTGAGCTCCACCAGCCGGTTGCCGTCCAGGTGCAGCGAGCGCAAGCTCTCCAGGTCCCCAAAAGCGCGGGCGCCGATGCGGGTGATGGCGTTTCGAGACAGCGTCAGGTCCACCAGCCCCGTCATGTTTCGGAAGTCAGGTGGGCCTAGGGCCTGGATGAAGTTGTCTGCCAGCCGCAGCTCCACCGTGCGCCGGTCCACGTTGGGCGGCACAAAAAGCAGGCCTCGGTGGGCGCACAGGGTGCTAAGCGACTCAGACAGGTTCTGGCAGACGCAGGGCAGCGGGCAGGCGGCCGCACCACTGGCCAGCAGCAGCAGCAGGAGTGGTGGGGCCATGGTCAGCGCCCTGCGGGAGGGAGGGCCACAGCCCAGGCACAGGTGGGGCTGGCACAGGTGCCACCTGTGCCCGGGAGCAGTTCCAGGAGGCGGACCTGGGGAGGGGTGGGGTCAGAGGCCCAGGGCCCCCTCCCCACCCGGGCTGAGGGAAGGCTGGGGCCTGCACGGCCAGGCCCCTCAGGGTAAAAGTCACATGTCCCAGGGATTGGAGGAGTCCAGGCACTGGGTACAAGGTGAGACACGAGGCAGGAAGCGGAGGTGGGCACGCGAACAGGGAGGGTCCCGGAACTTCCTCTCCCAGGCGTCCGCGGAATCGCCGGCCTCCCTTCCCCCGCCCGGGAAGGCCCCCCCCCGCCTCCCGGTCCCGCGCCCCTCCCGGCGGCGCCCCGCGGCCCCTCACCTGGTGTTCATCGCTCAGGGGGCGCGGGCCGGCCTCCCCCCGGGCCCGGCCAGCCCCCGCCGCCTCCAGGCCGCTCTCCCGCGGGGGCGAGGCCTGGGGCTGCCCGGCCGTCCGCGGCGCGCCCTCCGGCCCATGGCGCTCGGGCCCGCGGCCCCGCTTGCTGCTCTGGCACCTCTTTCCGGCGCGGCTCTCGGCGACGGCGGCGGCGGCGGCGAGTGGGCGAGTGCGCGCCGGCGGGCACGCGCGCCGCGGACACGCACGTGGAGGGCGGGCGAGGAGGGGCGCGCGGGGTCCTGAGGGGCCCGGCTCCGAGGTCACAGGGACACGCGGCCGCTGCAGCGCCCACGGGTGGCACCGGTCACGCCCGAGGTCCGGGCTCGCAGCTTCCCGGCGCCGCCGCAGTGCACTCACCCTGGCCCAGGCGCGCGCGCCCCCGGCCACCCTGGCGCCCAGGCATCCTGCGCCGCGCGAGCCGTCACTCTGCAGACACTCAGACAAAGCGCCAGCTCGCGGGCCGCTTCACCATCCGAGAGACGGGAGCCTGTGTCACATGTCGCTGGGCATCCTCCCCGCACACCCACACACACCCACACGGCCCCGCAACGCAGGCAGGGCCGGGCGCAAACTGCACTGTTGCCAGGACCTTCGCGATCACAGACACTGAAGGTCATAACCGTTCTGCATCACTGAGTCACGTGGAGGGTCCCCAACAGTAACGGGGCTGGGGGGGGGTGGGCTGGGGTGACGCCCCCGACGGGGCTGCCGGGGGTGGGGGCCGCACGGGTGGGGCCGTGGGGCTTGGCTCCGGGCAGGCATACACGCCCGCCGGGAGCGACCGGGCTCCGCCGCCGGCTCGATTGGTCCTCACCCCGAGTCCCAGTGAGCGGCGGCGGCGGCACCGGGTTGCAGCCGCGCCTGTGGGCCTTTCCTGCCCACCCGCCCAGGCCGGCCTTATCCCTGGAAGGGTGGTCCGGGGTGAGCTCGGCTCCCCGCGCCCAGCTCCAAGGGCTTCCGGTGGTAGGGAGGACGTCATGGGGCTGGGGTGGGAGCGCCGAGGGCTTGGACCCGGGCAGCCACTCCGGTCCTTCGTTTGTGCCGCTACCGCTGGTGGTCTGCCCATTTGGGAAGCAAGAAGTCCCACCTCTTGCGGGTACTCCTTCCTTGGCTACCCAAAGCCACCCTGCCGTGGTCACTTCCCTCCAGAGTGTTCCGGTCTTGGGTAGGGGTTAGGGTGGAAACTCAGCGAAATGGAGACAGAGTTCATGCCGAGGCAAGGTCGTTAACTTCGGCCAGAGTTTTCCCGTTTAGGCCAGTGGGCACTCACTGCACCTCATGGGGATCAGCTGCCCGGAGGAGGTCACCTGTGTGAGGGTTTAGCTACCAGCAGCTGGAAGCTAGTTTCTTTGCCCCTCCCTGGGCCTCAGCGGGACATTTGTAAAATGAGGGCTTGGAACCTGCTCAGGTGCACTCTGTTGTTGCTCAGTGGCTTCAGATACTTCGTTGTTTCTCAACACACCTGTTTTAGCACCAGGCACTGGCAGCCCTGTGCTGGAGTGGGGTCCATAGTGCGGCCCCAGAGCTGACAGCACAGAGAGGGGAGGGGAGGTGGGCTGGGCTGGGAGGTCCCAGAGGAGCCGGCTCCTGGTGGGCAAGGCGGTTCTTTAGGTGAGTTAACCAGGCTTTATTTCTCTTTTCAAATGCCCAGTTGAAATGCCCCTATTTCTCTTTTATTATTGTAAATATACATAACATGTAATTTGCTATTTTAGCCTTTATTCGTGTCCAACTCAGTGGCATTAGATATCACCGTGTCATGCAGCCATCACCACTATCTGTCCAAACATTTTCCTCAGCCCAACTTCAAGTCCCCACTTCCTCCTTGCCAGCACCTGATGACTGCCGGTCTACTCTCTGTCTCTAGGAATTTGTCTCTTCTAGGTGATGCATGCCAGTGGAATCATACAGAATTTGGCCTTTGGCCTCTGGCTTCTTTCACTCAGCACCGTGCTTTCAAGGTTCATCCAGGTTGCAGTGTGTGTCGGAACCTCCCTTCTCTTTATGGCTGAGTAACATCCCCTGGTGTGCGTGGACCCCATGCTGTTTATCCAGTTCAGCTGTTGATGAACACTGAGTTATTTCCACTTTTTGGCTGTTAACGTTGCTATGAACATTGGTATATATAAGTATCTGAGTCTCTGTTTTCAGTTATTTTGGGCATATATCTAGGAGTAGAATTGCTCGTTCGTATGGTAATTTTATGGTAATTCTAAGGGGCTCTGGTGGCACTGTGGCTAAGTGCTTGGCTGCTAACCGAAAGGTCAGGGTTTGAACCCGCCAGCCACTCCGTGGGAGAAAGATGTGGCAGTCGGCCTCCATAAAGATGATAGCCTTGGAAGCCCTATGGGTCAGTTCTGCTCAGTCCTGTAGGTCACTGTGAGCCAGAACCGACGCGACCAGCAATGGGATGGTAATTCCGTGTGGGACATTTTAAGAAACTGCCAAACTGTGCTGCACAGCAGCTGTGCCATTTACGTTCTTGTCATCAGCATCCTGGGTTCCAATTTTTCTACATCCTCACCAACACTTGTTATTATTCTTGGTTTCTCATTGGTGACAGTGAGAGTTTTATTTTCCTCTTCAGAATATTAGTGTTCAAAGACCAACATGTTAATGTTTCAAACGTTAAAAAATTGGCATTCAGGGTAAAGGGAATGGTGGTGTTGTGTTCATCTCCAGTGAGACCTCGAGAAAAGGAGCTTACGTTGCAGCTTAAACAAGACATTTGTCACCTTGAGTTACAGGAAATTCTCCAGTGGGCTGGGGCAGACCTTGGCATTTGTCTTCCTCTGGAGTCTCAGAAGCAGAGAGATGTGTCTGGGATGATCTAGGTGTGAATTTAAGACAATTAACTTCATTAATCTTCTTAAACTTGAGTCTAAGCAATGTCCTACAGACCCTAAGGCAGGCCCACAAGAGCCGTGGGAGCACGTAGTTAAACATTCTCTAGGAGAAAACGTTCTTTTTTCCATCTTTAAAAGCAAGCCATCCCCGTGCCTGGCCGTCCACTTCTCCTTACCTCCCCATTTCTCTGTCCCCTTTAATGAAAAATGTCCTGAAAGAGTTGTGGAGATCTCTCATCTAATAGCCATCCTAGTGACTTTGAAGTGGTATGTCCTTGTGGTCTTGATCTGCATTTCCCTAAAGGCTAATGATGTTCAAGATCGTTTCATATGTTTATTGTTGTTATTGTTGTCAGGTGCCTAGAGTCAAGTTCTGACTCACAGAGACCCCATGACAACAGAACAAAACACTGCCAGGTCCTGTGCCATCCTCACAGTCGTTGCTATTTTTGAGCCCACTGTTGCAGCCACTGTGTCAGTCCATCTCATTGAGAGTCTTCCACTTTTTCCTGGCCCTCTATTTTACCAAGCATTATGTCCTTCTCCAGTGACTGGTCCCTCCTGATAATATGTCCAAAGTATGTGAGACAAAGTCATGCCATCCTCGCTTCTAAGGAGCGTTTTGACTGTACTTCTTCCAAGACAGATTTGTTCATTTTTTTAGCAGTCCATGGTATATTCAATATTCTTCGCCAGTGCCACAATTCAAAGGCATCAATTCTTCTTCAGCCTTCTTTATTCACTGTCCAGCTTTCGCATGCGTGTGAGGCGATTGAAAACACCATGGCTTGGTCAGGCACTCCCTTAGCTCTCAAGGTGACATCTTTGCTTTTTAACACTTTATAGAGGTCTTTTGCAGCAGATTTGCCCGTTGCAATGCATTGTTTGATTTCTTGACTGCTGCTTCCATGGGTGTTGATTATGGATCCAAGTAAAATGAAATTCTTGACAACTTCAGTCATTCCTATTTCTCCATTTATCATGATGTTGCTTGTTGGTCCAGTTGTGAGGATTTTTCTTTTCTTTGTGTTGAGGTGTAATCCATACTGAAGGCTGTGGTCTTTGATCTTCATCAGTAAGTGCTTCAAGTCCTCTTTGCTTTCAGTAAGCAAGGTTGTGTCATCTGCGTAACGGAGGTTGTTAATGAGTCTTCCTCCAATCCCGATGCCCTGTTCTTCTTCATATAGTCCAGCTTCTCAGATTATTTCTTCAGCATACAGATTGAATGATACAAGGATACAACCCTGACGCATACCTTTCCGGATTTTAAGCCACACAGTATCCCCTTCCTCTGTTCGAATGGCTGTCTCTTGGTCTACATACAGGTTCTTTATAAGTACAGTTAAGTGTTCTGGAATCCCCATTCTTCACAATGTTACCCATAATTTGTTATGATCCACACAGTCGAATGCCTTTGCGTAGTCAATAAAACACAGGTAAACATTTTTCTGGTATTCTCTGCTTTTAGCCAAGATTCATCTGACATCGGTAACAATGTCCCTAATTCCACGTCCTCTTCTGAATCCGGCTTGAATTTCTAGCAGTTCTCTGTAGATGTACAGCTTCAATGACTCTTGAATTATCTTCAGCAAAATTTTACTTGTGTGTGATGTTAATGATATTGTTCGATGATTCCTGCATTCTGTTGGATCACCTTTCTTTGGAATGGGCACAAATACGGATCTTTCCCAATCAGTTGGCCAGATAGCTGTCTTCCAAACTTCTTGGCATAGATGCGTAAGCGCTTCCAGCATTGCATCGGTTTGTTGCAACACCTCAATTGGTATTCTGTATTTTTTAAATACTGGTGGCATAGCTTCCAGTGTCACAGTAACACCTAAGCGACCACAGTAGGAAAAACTGACAGGCGAGTGGTGGGTATGCTTATTAGCCATCTGTATACAGGTAGTCCCAGACTTACAAAGACACTGATGATAAAAAGCAATAATAATGAAAACTAAAAAGAAAAAAGGAGCTATTCAACAGACATCAGAACTCACTTACGATGGAGCTGTCGGAATGGGACCCTGCCCTAAATCAGGGGCTACCTGGATTTTCTCTGGAGAAATGTTCATTCAAAGTCCTTTGCCCATTTTTTGACTGAATGGTTTGTCTTTCTGTTGCTGAATTGTGGGAGTTCTTTATATATTCTGGATATTACAGCCTTCTCAGATAAATGATCTACAAGTATTTCCTCCCATTCTGTGGGCTGTCTTTTCACTCTCTTGATAGTGTCCTCTGATGCACAAGTTTTAAAGTTGAATGAAAACCCATTTATTTTTTTCCTTTGGTGCCTGTGCTTTTAGTGTCATGTTTAAGAACCTATTGCCAAATCCAGGGTCATGCAGATTTGCCCCTTGTGTTCTAAGAGTTTTATGGTTTTAGCTGTTTTATTTAGGTCTTTGATCCATTTGAGTTAATTTCTGTATATGGTGTAAAATAAGATAAGGGTCCAACCTCATTCTTTTCTTATGGAGATCTCGTTTTCCCTGGCAGCATTACTAAAAAGACTGTCCTTTCTGCATTGAGTGGCCTTAGTACCCGTGTTGGGAATCAGTTGACCATGCAGGTGAGGCTTTATTTTTGGGCTCTCTATTCTATGCCATCGATGGTTAGTCCTTCTGCCAGAGCCACACCGTTTTGATTACTGTAGTTTTGGAGGAAGGTCTGAAGTCAGGAAGTATGAGTGCTGCAACCTTGCTCTTCTTTTCCAAGGTTCCTTTGGCTCCTCAGGGTGCCTTGAAATTCCATATGAACTTTAGGATGGGTTTTTCCATTTCTGCAAAAATCGCTGTTGGGATTTTGATCGGGACTGCACTGAATCTGTAGATCGCAGTATTGTCATCTTGTCTGCATCTCTTTGGGAGGGCAGGAGCTAGTCTCAAGGGCAGGAAACATCCGGGGGTGTTTTCTGTTCCCGTCATACCTGACACAAGGCAATGCCGCTGGGTCCCCCAGTGGAACACTGGTGGGGGCACCCTTCCATCCAGGCCACCAGGCGATAGGAGCCCCCAAGGGACAGGTGGATGTTCTTAGAGTAGCTAGGCCTCGAGTCTGGTGAAGATGCACGGAAATCAGGACTGGGCGACACGTGGAGAAGACTCCTCTGAAGTGAAAGCTATGGCTGGAACAACATGGCCTCCATCAAGGGCCAAGAGGCCTCTGGGTTGGATGTGCCTTGGCCCAGGCTTATGCCGTTCACCCTGCTGTTTACTGAGCAGACTGAGGGCCCCCCGGCACAAGGCATGGGGCACAGGCACTCAGTGCCCTTGACCCCAAGCTTGTGAGGAATGCAGACTAGTAAACCATGATGAGGCCCTGAAAGACTGAAAGCAGGGACTCAAACAGAAGCTTGTAAACCTGCACACCACAGCACTATTCACAGTAGCCAGAGGTGGAAATAGCCCAAGTGTCTGTCCATCAACAGCTGAACGGATAAACACAATGGAGTCTACACAATGGGCTGTTGTTTAGCCATAAAGAGAAATGAAGTTCTGACACGTGCTACCACATGGATAGGCCTTGAAAACATTACATTGGGTGAAATGTCATCCATAAAAAAACAAATATTGTATGGTCCCATTTATGTGAAATATTTAAAAAAGGCAAATGGATAGAGACAGAAAGTAGAGTAGTATTTGCCAGGGTGGGGTGGGGAGGTGGGCGGAATGGGACGCTGAGTTTCTGTTTGGGGCGATGAACAAGTTGTGGAAATAGATTGTGGTGATGGCTGCAAAACACGGTGAATGTAATTAATGTTACTGAATTATACACTTAAACATGGCATATTTTGTTATATATACTTTACCAGAATTAAAAGAAAGATTGGGGCTGAGGAATGAGTTTTCCGGAAGCTTCTGCCAGGGGTCTACTTGGGTGGGAGGTGAGGGCAGAGAGCCTGTGGTTGAGACTTCAAGGAGGCACTTAGCAGGCAGGTTGAGGTGTGGTAGAGGTGGCCGTGGGAGGGAGCCCAGCAGAAGTCAGGCTGGAGGTGGAGATGAGCAGGAAGAGTCTAGGGACGGCTGCTGGCAGAATCACCCACCCCGACTGCTTCACAGGAGGAGCGGGTGGCACGTGGTGGAGTGTGGGTTTGCTCACAGGGCAGATGGTGAGGTGACAGGGAAAGGAGAAGGCAAGAGGTGGCCATGGGGAGCAGCAGGGAGAGCTGGGTTGGAATTGGGGGCATCCCAGGAGAGATGCCCGCAGGCCTTCCCACCTGTGGGTCTTGGCTCTGCAGACCGGGGCTGGTCACTGGAGTTGGAGGCCCGGGATGAGATCGGGGCAGAGCCCCGAGAGCACCATCTTCAGAGGGGAGAGGAGAAAAAAGCGTCCTGTGGGGACTAGGAAGGAGGAGACTAGAGGGAGGAGAGGCACAAGGGAGAGGGTCCCCAGTTGGGTGCTGTTTGCAGAAGGGTCGAAACGTGCCCACTGATTGAGTCACCGGGGTGACCCTAGTGAGAGTATGAGGGGCTGTGGGGCGGACTTGTTGAGGGTGATGCCTCTTCCCAGGCATTGTGGCTGAGAGGGAGGGAAGGGGTGGCTCTATGAGCACAGAGGTTTCTGAAGGGACGGCGGCTGTGGGGACGGGGAGGAGGTGTTGCCTTAGGGCCTGGGCAACTCAGGGGACGCTGCCTGGGCCTCAGGGTCAGGGAGGAGGAGGGGAGATGCCCTCTCGCAGGGCCTCTGCCTCAATCACACACTGGGACTTGGGGAAGCCGTGCAGCTGGGTGGCAGCTCCAGGTTCCCCTTCTGCCCCATCTGTGCCTCACGGTGACACCCTCTCACACCTCTGTCCTGCAGACCAACATCCCCTTCCTGCAGAACGTGCTCAACAACCAGCAGTTCCTGGCAGGCACCGTGGACACGCAGTTCATTGATGAGAATCCGGAGCTGTTCCAGCTGCGGCCCGTGCAGAACCGGGCCCAGAAGTTGCTGCACTACCTGGGTCCGGCCTTGCTTCTCACCTGCCTCTTACCTGCCTGCCTGCTCCTAGCCCCTCCCCCACCCAGGAACTTTCCAGCACCCCGCCCCACCTCCATCCTGGTCCTGCCCCCTCCTGCTGTGCTTCTGCCCCCCCACTCTAGCCAGCCTCCTTGCTCCTGACCTTAGAGACCCCCTTTCCATCCATATGGCCCTCAGTGGGTGCCCAGCTGCCCTGACCCGCTGCCCGTGGTCTCCACAGGTCACGTCATGGTGAATGGCCCCACCACCCCGATCCCTGTCAAGGCCAGCCCCAGCCCCGCCGACCCTGTGGTCCCCACAGTGCCCATAGGTAGGTGAGCTTGACTCTGCCAAGTCCTGGGGGATGGAGAGGAGAGTGCGGCCTGCAGGCTGGGTACCAATGCCCCCATCTGCCCCAGGCCCGCCCCCGCCTGGCTTCAGAGACATCCTGCTGCGAGAGGGGCCCGAGGGCTTCGCCCGAGCTGTGCGGCACCACCGGGGGCTGCTGCTCATGGACACGACCTTCAGGGACGCCCACCAGTCGCTGCTGGCCACTCGTGTGCGCACACATGACCTCAAGAAGATCGCCCCCTATGCCGCCCACAACTTCAGCAGCCTCTTCAGCATGGAGAACTGGGGAGGTGAGCTGGACAGCGCCTGGCGAGAATTTCTGCATGGTGCGTCCCTGGGTCCCCACCGTGCGGCCAGCGCTGCAGGCCTGGGCTGCTGAGACATCCCGGGAGGAAACGCTGGGGACATGAGCCTTGGGGTGAGGCAGTGTCCGCTCAGTGCTCACTCGTGGTGCCTGCCCTGAGCGAGATGGTGAGCAGCCATTGGCCTTCGTGTTAATCACAGCACAGCTTGGGGCCTGTGTGAGGGGCGCAGGGAGATCACAGGCAGGCCAGAGATTGGAGGAGCAGAAGCCTGCAGGGGTGGGAGGGAGCCTGGGGGAGCCTGAGGAGCAGGCCGGGTGTTGGGCTCTGACCTGGGCTCTGGTCCCTCAGGAGCCACGTTTGACGTCGCCATGCGCTTCCTGTACGAGTGCCCCTGGCGGCGACTGCAGGAGCTCCGCGAACTCATCCCCAACATCCCGTTCCAGATGCTGCTGCGGGGGGCCAACGCCGTGGGCTACACCAACTACCCCGACAACGTGGTCTTCAAGTGAGTCCAGGCCCCGTGGCCGCACCCTGCAGGAAGTGGGGGGGCCCCTAGATCGTTCGACATGTGGGCAGAGGAGACCCCCGGAGGGAGGTGACTTGTCCCAGGTCGGCAGTGTTGGGCAGGCCTTCCTTGTAGCCCAGGCCTCGGGACACCTTGCCCGGTGCCCCTCTGCCCAGGAAAGGCTGCTGAGGCCAAGCGGCCCTGGAGCAGACCTTACGCGACACCCTCCACACCGGTTCTGTGGGCACCAGGCCCCCACCAGGCCAGCCCCTCAGATTCCCCAGGAGCAGGGAAGGGTGTCTGGGGGGGCGCCTAATCCCTCGGGCTCTCCTCACGCTAGGTTTTGCGAGGTGGCCAAGGAGAACGGCATGGATGTCTTCCGGGTCTTTGACTCCCTCAACTACCTGCCCAACCTGCTGCTGGGCATGGAGGCAGTAGGCAGTGCTGGGGGCGTGGTGGAGGCCGCCATCTCTTACACGGGGGATGTGGCGGACCCCAGCCGCACGAAGTACTCCCTGCAGTACTACATGGGCCTGGCGGAGGAGCTGGTGCGCGCTGGCACTCACATGTTATGCATCAAGGTGCGCGGCTCTGCCCCCACCTGGGTCTCCCCTCACCCCACTCTCCCCCTCACCTCCACCCCCACCTGGGTCTCCTCTTGCCCCTCTCTCCCCATTGCCTCCTCACCACACACACACCCCTGCCTGCCTCACCCCGTCTGTCCCCCCAGGACATGGCAGGGCTGTTGAAACCTGCGGCCTGCTCCATGCTGGTGGGCGCCCTCCGCGACCGCTTCCCTGACCTCCCACTGCACATCCACACACACGACACGTCAGGCGCGGGCGTGGCCGCCATGCTGGCCTGTGCCCAGGCCGGGGCTGACGTGGTGGATGTGGCAGCTGACTCCATGTCTGGAATGACATCACAGCCCAGCATGGGAGCCCTGGTGGCCTGCACCCGTGGGACCCCCCTGGACACAGGTAGGAATGGCGGGAACCAGGAGCGTCCCCTTCCCAAAGCAGGAGCCACAGCAGGCCCTACGGTCTGCCAATCCTGGTGCCCAAATGGCTACCCGGCCCTGGCTACCACCACAGACTGCTCCCCATCCCCACGCCTGAGATGGGACCTGAGCTGGTCTGGGGGGACCCGGGAGGAGGGCCTGGGAGCTTGGCCCATCCCCGGGTCTGCCCCTGATGCTGGCCTCCCACAGGGGTCCCCCTGGAACGAGTGTTTGACTACAGCGAGTACTGGGAGGGGGCCCGGGGGCTGTACTCAGCCTTTGACTGCACGGCCACCATGAAGTCCGGCAACTCAGACGTGTACGAGAACGAGATCCCTGGGGGCCAGTACACCAACCTGCACTTCCAGGCCCACAGCATGGGGCTCGGCGCCAAGTTCAAAGAGGTCAAGAAGGCCTATGTGGAGGCCAACCAGATGCTAGGCGACCTCATCAAGGTGAGCCAGGCCCCACACTCCCACCCCACCACCCTCCCGCCTCTGGGCCTCCCTTGGCGCCTGGCACCTCACCACCAGGCCCTTCTTCTCAGGTGACACCCTCCTCCAAGATTGTGGGGGACCTGGCCCAGTTCATGGTGCAGAATGGGCTGAGCCGGGCGGAGGCCGAAGCCCAGGCGGAGGAGCTGTCCTTCCCCCGCTCCGTGGTGGAATTCCTGCAGGGCTACATTGGGGTCCCCCACGGGGGCTTTCCTGAGCCCCTGCGCTCTAAGGTAGGCAGGGGCCACCCCAACGGAGGGTGGGCTGGGACAGGAGCAGGAGCAGGCCTGACCTGTCTCACTCCCAGGTGCTGAAGGACCTGCCGAGGGTGGAGGGGCGGCCTGGCGCCTCCCTGCCTCCCCTGGACCTGCAAGTGCTGGAGAAGGAGCTGATCGAGCGGCTTGGGGAGGAGGTGACCCCTGAGGATGTGCTCTCAGCAGCCATGTACCCCGACGTCTTTGCCCACTTCAAGGACTTCACTGCCACCTTTGGCCCCCTGGACAGCCTCAACACCCGCCTCTTCCTGCAGGGACCCAAAATTGCAGAGGAGTTTGAGGTCCGTGGCTAGCTCTGGTGCTCACCCCCATGCCACCCCCACCCCCTGCCCACATCACTGAGGACCCCAGCACTCCTGCCTTAGCACCTCCCACTTCAGGGGCAGGAAGGACCTTGAGACCTGACCGGGGAGGCTTGAAGGGGAGGGGTCAGTAGAGCCTCTGCCCTCCGCAGGTGGAGCTAGAGCGGGGCAAGACACTGCATATCAAGGCCCTGGCCGTGAGCGACCTGAACCGCGCTGGCCAGCGGCAGGTCTTCTTTGAGCTCAACGGGCAGCTGCGCTCCATCCTGGTCAAGGACACGCAGGCCATGAAGGTGCGGCTCCCAGGGCCGGTGGGTGGTGGGTGGGCGGGCATGGCTGGGTCTCATGTCCCCTCTGCCCTGTCTGCAGGAGATGCACTTCCACCCCAAGGCCCTGAAGGACGTGAAGGGCCAGGTTGGGGCGCCCATGCCAGGGAAGGTGATCGACATCAAGGTGGCGGCAGGAGCCAAGGTGGCCAAGGGCCAGCCCCTATGTGTGCTCAGTGCAATGAAAATGGAGACTGTGGTGACAGCGCCCATGGAGGGCACCATCCGCAAGGTCCACGTGGCCGTGGATATGACACTGGAGGGCGACGACCTCATCCTGGAGATCGAGTGACCTTGCCCAGATGCAGCCCTGATGTTCCCACCCCAGGCTTCGCCAGAAGCTGTGCTGACAGGCAGGCGCAGGCCGGCCAGTGCCAAGGGCAGGCAGGCCCCACCCTGGAGGCCGTGTCCTACGCCACAGGCGGCAGGGATGGGCCCGGCCTCCAGCCACCCTTCCAGCCCTTGTCCTTTCCCATTGGTGGACCACTCATCTCCTCATCTCTTGCCAAATATGGGTCCCCCCGCCCCCACTGGAGACTACAGCTGGTGGAGAAATGGGCCTGGGATCTAGAGAGAGGTTTGGTGGTCCCGCTCCTGGGGGGAGAAGACCTCACCCCCAGGCCCTGGGAACATGTTCAATAAAGCTGGCTTCCCTCTGCCCTGTCTGTGCCAGGCTGGTCCTGTGCAACCCTGTGCCATGGGGCCCAAGGGCCTGTTCGTCTCACAACCCCGAGGGGGCTTGGAGGGTGGTGACAATGACAGTAGTTCCCTTGATTTTAGTCACTCTTCAGTACCTATTGTATACACACCCAAACAGGGTGAGTTACTTGTTACTGAGCTTGGGAGTGGGAGCGGCTGTTCTAAGCGCTTAACATGTAACTCAGGGAGCCCTCATGTCATCCAGTCTGCAGAGCAGGCAGTGAAATGACTTGTCAGGGACACCACAGCTAGTGGGGGCAGAGGAGGGTCAAGCCCAGGGTGCCATTTTCTAGGAAACAGGTGACTCCCGGGATGTGGTGAGATGGTAAATTACTGTGAATGCCCTGAGAGTGAGGATGTTGATGGGAGTTAGAAACGGGCAGGGAATAAGAACCCACAAGGAGGTGCAGGTAGAACACGAGTAGGTTCCAGGAAAGAACCCTAACACCAGCTTTCAGCAGGCCCTGCTGTTCTTGGGGCTGCCGCCTAGCCGGTGTTCAGGTCTCCCCAGAGGGGCAGGCAAGTGGAAGTCTGGGGTGGCAAGAACCAGAAAGCCGCTACTGGGGGTGCCCCCGAGCAGGGGCCGCTCCTATTTCCCGTGTGAGGGAGACAGACTCCATGGAAGTCATGGTGGAGGCCCCAGCTGAAGTTCTGTCACTGGGCCAGGGCCGCTGGCCCCACTCCGACCCTGGCAGCCACAGAAGACCGCAGGATGAGCTGGGCCCACACCTGCTATCTGCACAGCCTCAGACCCACCTGGACTAGGAAAAGGCTCAGGAGGATTACAAACCCAAGGCAGCCAGAGGTCCCCTCCTGTGCCTTGCTCCAGGGACCTCTGCCTGCTGGGGGATCAGCCAGACATTTAGTGTTCAGGCAGCTGGGACAGGTATGGGCAAACCTCTGAGACCCCTAGTAGGCTGATTCTTAAAGGTCCGAGGCTGTATTACCCAAGTTAAATCTCTTTAATATCCCAGTACAAAGTCCTGATGCAAAAAGAATGAGAAAACCCTGGGAAGATGGGGGGTCTTAGATTCAACCCCTGAGCAGCTTTTCAGAGGCCAAGGGAGCGGAGGGCCTCAGAGAAGGAGGCAGTCCGAGTGAGGGGGGGCACGGCTCTGGGACCTGCCCATCCCCTCACTCCCAGTAGCTCTTCAACCCCTCTGAGTGGGGATGCCCCTGGGGACATCTGCTCCTTCTCTTGGTCCCTGGGAGTCAACTTGCTCTGGCTTCAATCCCCTACAAAAATTCCTGAGATCTTGGGGACCCCAGCCAGCCCTGCCCCTGCAGGGCTTCTTGGCAGGGAGGGGCCGGGAGCCCATTAGAGTTTGTGGAGTGTGAGCTGCAGTGTAGGTCAGGAGCACAGGGGAGCCTCTGAGCCCCCTGCCCGCTCCAAGAGCACACATAAAGGAAGGCTGCCGTAGAGCTTGGGGTCCGTGAGGGGCTGCAGCAGAAGCAGGAAGAGTCCCACGCCCAGGGCATAGCCGGCCAGCAGGTGCCGCCGCTGTGGGTGCTCCAGGGCTGCGCACACAGCGGGGAAGCCCATGTAATTGCAGAACGAGTGGCAGAGAACTGGCCCGATCAGGTGTCCTGAGGAGGGAGACAGCAGCAGCTCACGGCGTGGCCTACCTCCTCCCTGAACCCCTCTACGGCTAAACCCCCTCATCGAAGATCAACGCTCCCCGCCACACCCACCCACCCAGGCCTCTGGCTCCTTCCGCCTCTCAGGACTAGGGCCCAGCTCAGCCTATCTCAAGAACCGTGGGAGAAAAAGCCTCTTGACGATGGCACCTGCTATGAACAGTGCACCCAATCTCCCACCCACCCTGTGGCCCCTGAGCCCCTGGGGACCCATGAGAGACTGAGGACCTACCTGTGCGGATGAAAAGGAAAGCAGTGTAAGCACCGAAGACAGCAGTATAGGAGAACTGGAACGCTGGAGACAGGAGACTGCAAGTGAGCACCCCTGCACATGCTTCCCACCCCACCCCTGCCTGCCCTTCCCGCCCACCCCTGCACACCCTGCCCCAGCATGCATACCCTTCCCACCCCACCCCTGCACACCCTTCCCACCCCACCCCTGCACACCCTTCCCCAGCATGCACTCTTCCTGCCCCACCCATGCACACCCTTCCCACCCCAGCATGCACACCCTTCCCGCCCCACCTCTGCACACCCTTCCCCAGCATGCACTCTTCCTGCCCCACCCATGCACACCCTTCCCGCCCCACCCCTGCACACCCTGCCCCAGTATGCACTCTTCCTGCCCCACCCATGCACACCCTTCCCGCCCCAGCAGGCACACCCTTCCCGCCCCACCCCTGCACACCCTTCCCGCCCCACCCCTGCACACCCTGCCCCAGTATGCACTCTTCCTGCCCCACCCCTGCACACCCTGCCCCAGTATGCACTCTTCCTGCCCCCACCCCTGCACACCCTGCCCGCCTCATCCCTGCACACCTTGCCCCAGCATGTACACCCTGCCTGCCCCACCCCTGCACACCCTGCCCCAGCAGGCACACCCTTCCCACCCCACCCTTGCACACCCTGCCCCAGCATGCACACCCTGCCTGCCCCACCCCTGCACACCCTGCCCCAGCATGCACACCCTTCCCACCGCCACCCCTGCACACCCTGCCCCAGCATGCACACCCTGCCTGCCCCCACCCCCCGCCCCAGCACTGCACACCCTTCCTGCCCTAGCATACACACACTCCCTGCCCCAGCACTGCACACCCTTCCTACCCCACTCCTGCGTACCCGCCAGCCAGAGGCCACCCCCTACCCCGGGGCAATGACTACCCACTGCCCAGAGCTGTCTTCTGCACCCCACCATGGCCAGTGGCCCTGCCCTAATGCCCCAGCAGCCCCTCCAATCCCACAGCCCTGCTCCCGAGTCTTCTTTCAGAATGGCCATCAGGAACACCCTCACACCCCCCCAGCCCAGAACCACCCCAGGCAGGCTCCAGGACTCACCCGCAGACAAGACGATGCTCCCCACGCTGCTCTGGCGGAACCGCAGCTGCTCAATAATGTGGTGGAAGTGAGCTGAGAGGAAGGCAAGAGCCACGTCACACCCTCCTGGCCTTCTTTAGGCCCTCCCCTCACCCAAGCCCCATCCTCGACTCTCATGGGAGGCTCTCAGCAAGTCTAGGTTGCACAGACTCACCGACTCCAAAGAAGAGTGGACAAGTGAACACGGCAGGGCCCAGACCTGTGCACGGGGCTAACATGGGCAGCATGCAGGCCCGGAACACCAGTTCCTCTGTCAGGGGTGCGATCACTTGATTCCGCAGCCAACGCATGTCTGTGAGGCAGCGGGCCCAGGAACGGGGAGCTAGGGAGATTTAGAACAAGCAAGAAGTCACTACCTTGTTGACACTGAAGCCCCAAAGTCCCCTCTCCCACAACCCTTCCCTGGTCAAACTTAGTTAGGCATGAATACTCTTAAGGTGAAGGTCATCCTTTGTTTATCAAACCTAGCATAAAACAACGTCTCAAGAGAACTGAAAGGGATGAAGACATCAGTAGTTGAGGCAGGAAATGCTGATAATGAACTCTGAAAACATCAACTTGCCCCCAAACAGCTCTGGTTTGGGGGAGCCAAAAGTTAGGAAAAGCAGAGGACAGTGCTCTCGGGTCCACAGCAGGTCCTGCCAGATGCCTAGCAGAGCCTCCTCAGATATCCGGAACCAACACTCAGAGGCCACCCAGCTTTGCATTTTACTGATGACAAAACACACCTGGAGGGACAACTCCTGTCTCACGTCCAACTCACACCATGAGGCCCAGCGGCACCCTGGCTGCACCCCACTGGATCCCTTTCCCCTCGATGCTGGAAGGCCTGTGCCCACTTTTTCCTTGGCCCTAAGGACTCACCCAGGACAACCTTCAGCCCATCAGCCAGGTCACAGGGGCAATCCATAGAGAGCTGCATCAGTGGGCCCAGGAAAAGGATCTGGGGGCAGACAAGTGGGAAGCCTTCCACCATAGTCCTCCGCCCAGGCACAGGGCTTCCAACTTCCTGTTCTAGCCAGATTTTCCCACACATGCATACCCGAGGGCCATCTCACAATTCCTGTCTTCCATGAGCCAAAAGCCAGACACAATCAGGATGAAAAAAAAAACGCCACGAAAGTCATATGATCCTGTACCAGGGCACAGAGGACAGCTCGAGCGGGAGCACTCACCATGGTCAGCAGCAGGGGCAGCAGTGCTGCTGGGAAAATGCCCTCCAGCCTGAATCCCATCAGGGTGAGCAGGGATGTGCCTGGCTGAGCCACAGGAAGGGGGCATCAGTATTGTTCCCACCCCAGGCACCCCTGAGAGCGCGCCCCGCAGCCCTCTGCCCCGCCCCTTCGCACCTGGATGCCCGTGAGTTCCCGCCAGAGCAGCACGCACAGGGGCGAGAGGCTGGACACCACCAGCACGCTGGTGAAGCGCCGCTTGATGACGGCGGGGTGGTCCCTACGGAGGGGACAGTAAGTTCAGGGGGCCCGCCCGCGGTCCGCCCAGGCTCCGCCCGCAGTCCCGCCTCGCGGAGGCGCGGGTCCCGACCGCGCGCAGCCCCCGCACCTGGGCAGCTCGCTCTTCCAGACGTAGAGGCTGCCCACGTAGGAGCAGGCGAGGCTGAGGCAGGAGAACACTGACACCCAGCAGCACAGCCCGGGGCCCGGCCCGCCCAGCGCCGCCGACTCGGGCTGCCGCTCCGGCCGCGACACCGACAGCAGGCGCAGCCCATCCCCGCCCAGCGCCGCCATCACGCCCGGACCCCCGGACCCGGCGCGGCGCGCACCAGTGACGTCATCCGCCCCTGCACCGCCCGCGCCTGCCGGAAGCGCGGGTGACGTCGGCAGACCGCGCGGCCCCGCCTCGGCCCCGCCCCCGGACACAGAAGCAGACGCTGCGCGCGCAGAGCGGGTTTATTGAACGACAGGCGCGGCGCCGCGGCTCGGGCGGGCCGTGCGCTCGCGGGGAAGGGTGGCTCAGGGCTGGGGGCCGGCGCTCAGCCACTCGGACAGGTTGGAGACCTCCTGCAGCCACAGCGCGTCCTGCGGAGGGAAGGGCCGGGTGAGGACCCGCGGCGGCCGGGCCGTAGCTCCCCGCCCCGCGCAGCCCCCGTCGGTACCTCCAGTCCGCTCCCGGGGCTCGCGCTGCCCGGCGCCGGGGCCCTCCGCTGCTCCGAGCCGGCCTGCCTTTCGCTGGGGCCCAGGGAGACCGCGGCGGGCTCCGGGCGGCGCGGGGCGGTCTCTGGAGGGCGGGCGGCCCGGGTGGAGCGGAAGGCCCGCATCTGCGCCGCGCCCCTCTTGCGTCTCTTGCTCTCGGCTTGCGCGCGGGTCTCTAGGAGGAAACCAGCCCGCTTCGTCTTACTCCCACGGCCGTGCTGGGAAGACGCTCGGGCCGGGGAAACCCGGGGGAAGGGCGCGGGGGAGCTGGGCTCGGCTCTCAAGCATCCCTCCTCGGAGCTTTTCATCAGGGCTTGTCCAGATCGAACCCGGCAGCTCCGCGGCCCTCTGGACCAGGCTGAGGCTGCAGACCGGTTTCTGTCCCCGCCCCCGCCCCCCCCCCCCCGCCCCGGGCCTGGAAAGGGGTTCGGGGATATGTGCCAGGCCCACACCTGGCGCTCACGCCCACACCTGGCGCTCACACCTGCTCCCTCACTCCCAGTTCATTCTTCCAGGAGTCTGAACTGCCAAGCCCCACCCTCCCTGCCAACCTGAAGCCAGACCAGAAAGCTGGCCTCCCTCTCCTTGTGTTGCTCGCGCTGCTGGGCAGTGCCCACAGGCGGCCTTCCTCCTGTTAACTTGCTCAACTGTGCACATTTAAGCCCAGTAGGCATCAATCGATGCTTCCTGAGCAGGTCCTGGGGTGCTGGGAGCAATGCAGAGGGTGTGCAAAGCCCAGGGGTGGAGCAGAGAAGGACGCTGATAACCACCTCTGGGGTGAGGAAAGGATGCCCTGAGGAGATGCCGGAGCTTGAAGGATGAAGAGCAATAGACAAGGGAGGAAGGGAATTTCAGGCTGAAAACACCACGCAAATACCCAAAGGCATTAAACAGCATTCTACATCAAACCCTAGGAGATGAATCTGAGGGGTCAGTAGGACTCAAAGCCTAAGAAACTTGGGCTTTTATCTGTAGGAAATAAGCAGTGAAGAGTCTGGAGTAGGGGAGGTGCACCATCAGTTTTGAATATTCTGATTTTCTGTCACAGGTATGGCTGACTAGAGGCATAAGGTGACAGGGGACAGGACAGCTGTGGGGATGGAGGCCCAGCCGGGAGCCAAATCAACAGGTCGGGTGACTGACTAGATGTGGACTGTAAGTGGGAGAGGCATCACCAGCAAGTCCCACATTTCAGATGTGGAAAGTAGGACAGTGGTGTTATTCCTTGACTGACTAAAGGAAGGAGAGCATATCTGGGGGTGGGTGTGGGTGGAGCCAGGTGTCAGGAGAGAGCTAACAGGTACCAGTGTGCCTCCACGCGGAGCTGCCTTTTAGAGCAGATAAATCTCCATCTGGAGCTCAGGAGAGGCCTGGGCTGGATACGCCCAGAGGCAGTGGTCAATGCCTCCATGGCAAAGCAGCTGGGGAGGAAGTGCAGTGTGAGCACTGCTTGGGGGTGGCCAGAGGAGGCTGGCTGAAGAGGAGGTCAGAGAGGGAGGAAGCAGAGGAGTCACAGCCAAAGCCAGAGAATTCTTTAGACAGCGTCAAGCTCTGCATGTAGATATGATGAAGTTGTTGCTGTTGTTAGGTGCCATCGAGTCGCTTCCGACTCCTAGTGCCCTTATGCATGACAGAAGGAAACACTGCCCAGTCCTGTTGCATCCTTACAATTGTTGCTTTGTTTCAGCCCACTGTTGCAGCCACTGCATCAGTCTGTCTCGTTGAGGGTCTTTTTTTCGCTGACACATACCTTACCACGCGTGATATCCTCCAGGGACTGGTTCCTCCTGAGAACATGTCCAAATTACATGAGACAGAGTCTCTCCATCCATGCTTCTAAGAAGCATACTGGCTGTACTTCTCCCCAGACAGACCTCTTCATTTTTCTGGCAGTCCAAAAACCCAAAACCCATTGCCATCGAGTCGATTCCAACTCAGAGTATAGAACAGAATAGAACTGCCCCATAGGGTTTCCAAGGAGCAGATGGTGGATTCGAACTACCCACCTTTCGGTTAATGGCTGAGCTCTTAACCACTTCACCACCAGGGTTCCTCTGGCATTCCATGGTATATTCAATATTCTTCGCCAGCACTATAATTCAAAGGCATCAATTCTTCCGTCTTCCTTATTCATTGTCAAGCTTTCCCATGCATATGAGGCGATAGAAAACACCATGGCTTGGGTCAAGCATACCTTAGTCCTTAAAGTAACATCTTTGCTTTTGAACACTTGAAAGAGGTCTTTTGCAGCAGATTTGCCCAATGCAATGCATCATTTGATTTCTTGACTGCTGCTTCCATGGGTGTTGATTGTGGATCCAAGTAAAATTAAATTCTTGACAGCTTCAATCTTTTCTCTGTTTATCATAACATTGCTTATTGGTTCAGTTGTGAGGACTTTTCTTTATGTTGGGGTGTAATCCATACTGAAGGGTGTAGTTTTGATTTTCATCAGTAAGTGCTTCCAGTCCTCTTCGCTTTCAGTAAGCAAGGGTTGGTCGTCTGCATAACGCAGGTTGTTAATGAGTCTCCCTCCAATCCTGATGCCCCATTCTTATTTGTATAGTCCAGCTTCTCGGATTATATGCTCAGCATGCACACTGAATAAGTATGGTAAAAGGATTCAACCCTGATGCATACCTTTTCTGGTATTAAACCACGTAATATCCCCTTGTTCTGGTCAAACAGTTGTCTCTTGGTCTATGTATAGGTTCCACATGAGCACAATTAAGTGTTCTGGAACTCCCATTCTTCACCAAAAAACCCATTGCTGTTGAGTTGATTCCGACTCACAGCGACCCTATAGGGTAGAGTAGAACTTTTGGTTAGGAACAGTAGCTCTTAACCACTGGTGGATTCAAACTTTTGGTTAGTAGCCGTAGCTGTTAACCACTAAGCTACCAGGGCTCCCGCCTCCCTGTTCTTCACAACATTATCCATAACTTGTTATGATCCACACAGTCGAATGCCTTTGCATAGTCAATAAAACACAGATAGACATCCTTCTGATATTCTCTGGTTTTAGCCGAGATCTGTCTGACATCAGCAATGATGTCTCTCATTCCACACCCTCTTCTGGCAATTTCCTGTCAATGTATTGCTACAACCATTTTAATTATCTTCAGCAAAATTTTACTTGTGTGTGATATTAATGATATTGTTTGATGATCTCCACATTCTGTTTAATCACCTTTCTTTGGAAGGGACACAAATATGGATTTCTTCCAGTTGGTTGGCCAGGTAGCTGTCTTCCAAATTTCATGGCATAGACGAGTGTGCATCTCCAGCGCTGCATCCATTTGTTGAAACATTTCCATTGATATTTGGACTTCCTCCTTCAATACCATCAGTTCTTGATCATATGCTACCTCCTGAAATGCCTGAACGTTGACCAGTTCTTTTCGGTACAGTGACTGTATTTCTTCCCATCTTTTAATGCCTCCTGCATTGTTCAGTATTTTGCCCATGTTGTGGTTAGGTGCCGATGAGTCAGCTCCAAATCATAGTGCCCTGTGTACCACAGAATGAAACGCTGCCTGGTCCTGCGCCATCCTTATCATCTTTGTTATGCTACAGCCCATTGTTGCAGCCACTGTGTCAGTCCATCTCATTGATGGTCGTCCTCTTTTCTGCTGACCCTGTACTTTACCAAGCATGATGTCTTTCTCCAGGGACTGATCCCTCCTGACAACATGTCCAAAGTATGTAAGACACAGTCTTGCCGTCCTTGCTTCCAAGGAGCATTCTGGTTGTACTTCTTCCAAGACAGATTTGTTCGTTCTTTTGGCAGTCCGTGGTATACTCAATATTCTTCGCCAACACCACAATTCAAAGTTGTTGATTCTTCTTCAGTCTTCCTTATTCATTGTCCAGCTTTCACATGCATATGATGTGACTGAAAATACCATGGCTTGGGTCAGGCACACCTTAGTCTTCAAGGTGCCATCTTTGCTTTTCAACACTTTAAAGAGGTCCTTTGCAGCAGATTTGCCCAGTGCAATGTGTCTTTTGATTTCTTGACTGCTGCTTTCATGTGAAGTAAGATGAAATCCTTGACAACTTCAGTCTTTTCTCCATTTATCATGATGTGGCTTATTGGTCCAGTTGTGAGGATATTTTGCCCCCATGCGTCTGTCAGTTTGTCATACTGTGGCGGGGGTGGGGGGGTTGTGTGTTGCTGTGATGCTGGAAGCTATGCCACCGGTATTCAGATACCAGCAGGGTCACCCGTGGAGGACAGGTTTCAGCTGAGCTTCCACACTAAGACAGACTAGGAAGAAGGACCCAGCAGTCTACTTTTGAAAAGAATTAGCCAGTGAAAACCTTATGAATAGCCTTTTGCCCATAGAGCCCTTCAATATTGTAACTCGAGGCTTGAATTTTCAGTTCTTTCAGTGTGTTCTTCCCTTTTGGTTTTCTAACTCCGGGTCTCTGCACATTTCATTATAATACTTTGTTTTCTCAAGCCACCCTTTGAAATCTTCCGTTCAGCTCTTTTACTTCATCATTTTCTCCATTTACTTTAGCTACTCTATGTTCAAGAGCAAGTTTCAGAGTCTCTTCTGACATCCATTTTGGTCTTTTCTTTCTTTCCTGTCTTATTAATGGCCATTTGCTTTCTTCATGTATGATGTCCTTGATGTCATTCCACAACTCAATCTGGTCTTCGGTCATTAGTGTTCAGTGCATCGAATCTATTCTTGAGATGGTTTCCAAATTCAGGTGGGATATACTCAAGGTCATATTTTGGCTCTTGTGGCCAGGGGCTGAATGCAAAACAGACCATCAGTGGCTCAAGTGATGAAGACAAGCACACAATTAATTTAGAAATTAAGAGGACTTCCCTAATGACAGACTCTTCATTTTGGAGCCCACCAAGCAGGTTAGGGCAAGAATGAGAGGAAGAAGGGGAGACCAGGGTGCCTCTTGCTTTGTTGAGAACCTTGGCTGAGATAAATAGAGATTGGAGACTGGGGATGTGTAGAGGAAGTTTCATGGTCATGGGGTCCTTTATTTTTTAATTATGGTAATATATATATATTACAAAACATTTGCCATTTGAATCATTTTTACATGTACAATTCCGTGACATACATTCACCATGTTGCACCATGTTCATCATCACCTCTTCATTTCCAAATTTTTTCATCACCCTTAACAGAAACTCAGTGGAAATTTTCCTTCTGAAGAAATGAGAGAGTGACCTAGTGAGGGACAAAATTCAAGAGAGGCTGGAGGGGCAGAAGAAGGGACACTGATGCAAGCAAGTTCCAGAGAAGGCAGGAGGGATACTACCACCCCTGAGCCTGGAGGGACGGGCCAGGCTAATGAAAGTCTGCTGTGAGGGTGTCCGGTTTACTGAAAGAGATGAGTGAGTAGACAGCAGAGGCTGAGCCAAGAGGAAGAGGCTGGGGAGATTTTTAAAAAGAATAGAGTAGCCACCGAGGAGAGGGGGTGAGGAAGACAAGGGGCAAGGTTGGTGAACTGAAGGCCAGTCAGCGAGTGGATCGTGGCCAGGCAGTGGTTTTCCCAGCAGAGGTGCCCATGTGGGGTGTGGGACTGATTAGGATAAGTTTCAGGTCTGTAAGGTGGAGCAGGTCAGGCAATTGATTGGGGTCCCACCAGATTATAAACACCTAGGTTTTAAGGCACACGCTGCACAGTGGTGAATGCACGGGCTTTGGAGGTAGCAAGCTGAGAGTCAGATCCTGGTGCTAAGCACTCTTAACACCTGACCTCAGCCTGGGCCGTGGAGCCGCCCACACCCAAGGGCCGATGAGGACTAGACGCCAGGAGTCTGGAAGAGCCTAGCAACTAGATGCCATAGAGGGTGCTCAGTTCAATGTTGATTTCCTTCCTTCCTGACTCTTCATCTCTCCCCACTGCGTAAATGCTGAATTGAATGTTGTACAGATATGCTTCCATTTTTTTAAATCCCCAAATCTCAGTTTATAAGAACAGATTCTTTGCTTCATACAATTCTTCACTGCAGGATTCTGTTAAGTAGCAACAGCCCCCTCGACATCTGGAACCTGGCTCAGCTGGCCGAGTGGTTTGGGAATACATCTTAGGCCTAAGCACAGACAATATGCAGCCTGCTGTAGTTGTGACCTCGAAGAGTGACTTTACAAACACAACAGCTGAAGTCACAGTTCCTAAATTCCCCCAAACCCAGTCACTGTTTGGGTGGGAGGACTGTGGATCCATAGGAGGGCATCCTTGCTAATTGGGCCCTGCTGCGGCTAAGCGGCCTGAGTTTGAATTCTGGCTGTTGCTTGTTTACTAGCTATGTGACCATGGGCAAGTTTATTAACATCTCTGGGCCTCAGTTTCCTCATTTGGAAAATGCAAATAATACCTACACTTCAAAAAACTGCCGTGTGAATTAGGAGAGTTAATACACTTAAAAAGCCCGGAATGGCGCCTGGCACCTGGCACCTGGCAGAGGCTGTAAGTGCGACCTGCACTATGGTTGCCAGCCTTGCAGGCTGAGGCACCCATGGCTGTGGCTGTTCCCAGCCGCACGCCCTGCCGCTGCTGGCCCAGAGGCTGTTTAGTGTCTGTGTCAGGGGAGGGCGTGTGTGGGGAAAAGACTTCAGCATCATTGCCATCAGAGCACACACACCTCCCCACGACACATATTGAGGCTCAGGTAGTGTCTGCATCCGGCAGCAGCTTCTAGAGCCCAACGGGAGAGCAACTGCATCAGCCCTGTTGTCAAATGCTGTCAAATTGATTCTGACTCAACGAGAACCACCTCATGGGGTCTTCTAGGCTGAAATCTTTATGGCACATTGCCCAGTCATTTCTCCCACAGAGCTGCTGGTGGGTTCACACCTCCGACCTTTTGGTTAGCACCTGAGCGCTTAACCACTGCACCACCAGGGCTCCTTATGTATCAACCCTAATGACCAAGAAAAGGTGTGAAGGAACCACCTGCATTCAGGGCTGAGTCAGCCTCCTACCCCTTCCCAATCACATGCAGCTACCTGTGACTGCACAAACTGCCTTAGAAAATTCTAGTCCTACACAGCTTATAAAGAAAATGCTCTACATTCTGTTTTGGAGAGTAGAGTCTGGGGTCTTAAAAGCCTGTGAGCGGCCATCTAGGATACTCCACTGGTTTTATCCCTTTGGGAGCAGGAAAGAATGAAGAACACTAAAGACACAAAGGAAAGATTAGTCCAAAGGACTAATGGACCACATCTACCACAGCCTCCACCAGACTGAGTCCAGTACAGCTAGATGGTGCCTGGCTACCACTGACTGCTCTGACAGGGATCACAGTAGAGGGTCCTGGACAGAGCTGGAGAAAAATGTAGAACAAAATTCCAACTCACTAAAGAAGACCAGACTTACTGGCCTGGCAGAGACTGGAGGAAACCCTGAGAGTATGGCCCCAGACAGCCTTTTAGCTCAGTAATGAAGTCACTCCCGAGGTTCACCCTTCAGCAAAAGATTAGACAGGCCTATAAAACAACAAAATGAGACTAAAGGGGTACACCAGCCCAGGGGCAAGGACTACAAGGCAGGAGGGGACAGGAAAGCTGGTAATACAGAACCCAAGAAGGGAGAGTGTTGATATGTTGTGGGGTTGTTAACCAGTGTCATAAAACAATATGTGTACTGTTTAATGAGAAACTAGTTCTGTAAACCATCTAAAGTACAATTAAAAAAGAAAATTCTAGTCCTATCAGAGCAACTTTTGGGAGGGATGCCTGCTGCTGTCCCAGAAGGCCCACAGAGGCACTAAAAAGCCACTAAATCCCAAAGGGACACTGCTGTGGAAAAAGGCAGTGGGACAGTGGAATGCTGAAGTCACGGTTTTTACTTGCACTCCTCCCCAACTGAGTCCAGGGCTCACCTGCAGAGCGAAAACCTCACCTGGAAGGTGCTCCGGGCTGCAGCTCTCACACGCATCCTCAGTGTTCTGGGCCACATCATGTTTCTCGGGGGGTAGCTGCTTAAAAATCAGGAGTGCTGAGTGGGTTTTACCAAAGCGTGAAAGCACCCTAGTGAGACTGAAGAGTGGCTGGCCAGCTTCCCTGGCCTCGAGACTGTCCTCCCTCACCGGGAACACCCTCTTCTTCCTCTTGGCTCATACCAACGCCCCCTGGCCCTGGCCCTGGCCCCAGTCTGGGCCCCAACCTTCGAGGCGTCCTTCCTGTCTACACCGTTGGCAGCTCACTCAGGGACACTTGGCATATCGTCCCTTCTCTGAACTCATCCTGGCCCCTGTCTGCCCGCTCCCTGGGCTCAGAGCCATGTATTGCAGGCACGTGTCCATCACCATGTCGTGTGTGCATGTCCATTCTCTACACTTTAAATTCCTTGACAGGTAAGCGCCACTGTGCCTTTGTCTCCCTGTAGCTAGCCAACTCCTTACACAAAGTACCAGTGAAACATGGACAGGGTCAAACCTGGGAAAGTACAGGTCACACCTGTAGTCCTCTACCCTTTCAAAGCCCTGTCACACTTGTTACTTCAATTTGGACAGAACAGAGGTACTTACTCAGACCTCAGCCGAAGCCTCCACTTCCTTGTTTTCAAGAATATTTGCCCATAACACACCATGCATACCCTGCACAGGCTATATATACATATGAATATATATCCCTCTGTTTAAAACTGTGTGTGTTTCAAAGGACAATGGAGAAAGTGAAAAGTCAACCCACAGAACAGGAGAAAATACCTGCAAATTATATATCTGGTAAGGAACTTGTATCCAGGATATATAAAGAACTCTTACAAGTCAGTAATAAAAAGACAACTCAATTTTAAAATTGGCAAAGGACCTGAATAGATATTTCTCCAAGAAAATATATAAATGACTGGCTATAAACACATGAAAAGATGTTCAACATCGTTAGTCATTCCAAACCAAACCCGTTGTTGAGTCCATTCTGACTTACAGCGACCCTACAGGAAAGAGTAGAACTGCCCTCTAGGGTTTCCAAGGGGCAGATGGTGGATTCGAACTGCCAACCTTTTGGTTAGCAGCTGAGCTCTTAACCACTGTACCACCAGGGCTCCCGTTAGTCGTTAGGGAAATGCAAATTGAAACCACAATGAGATCCACTCCACAATCTAGGATGGCTATGTAGTAATAATACTAAAAGAATAAAAAGTATTGGTGAGAATGTAGGGGAAAACTGGAGCCACCATCCACTGCTGGCGAGAATGTAAAATGGTGCAGCCACTTTGGCAAACAGTTTGGAAGTTTCTCAAAAAGTTAAACATGGCTTTATTTTCTATTACTCAAGAGGTCAGCTATCCTACCCTTCCTGTTTTGAAACGGAAACCGAGGGACTGGCCTAGAGGTAAAATCATTTGACCTATCATCCTTGATCTTGTAGTTTTTAGCTGAAGCCACTGGGTGCCACTCTTGTACCATCAGCAGGTCAATCATCACCAAACAGCCATTAACAGAAGGAAACTAAGGATCTTGAGTGGAGAAACGTGGGTGCCACTCAGTGACTGCCAGCTCGTCACTCACCATCCCTGGGCTCGTGACACAATCCTGTACGGTAACAAGTCACTAGACCTCGAAACCAGGAGGCCTCAGTACAAATGCTGTGACCCTGATCAAATTATGAAAGTTCTCCAAACCAGTTTCCTGATCTGTAAAATGGGAAAACTACAACTACCTCATAGGATCTTTGTGGAGATTAAAGTGGAAAAACTTGGCACAGATCAGGGGTTCAATAAATGTTCCTCCTACGACCTACGACTACTGGGGTAAGATCCTGAATTTATCTAGCCATCTGCCAAGTTAACTGGGTTAGGAATGGTCCTGAGGCTATGAGCCATCACTATAGCAACGAAATGGGACAAAAGAGGTCAGATCATTTTTACTTGAGATCTCACAGGGTTACTAGAGAGGGCCAAGCGACAGGACTTTGGAGGCTGAAACACCCCTGGATCCCGAGAGGCCTTTCTGCCCACGTATTCTGGGCCCTGTGATAACGGCACACACCCCCCGAACCTGTCCCTGGAACCAGTACCCATTTGCCAGTTTGTCATACTCTAGTGGCTTGAGTGTTCCTGTCATGCTGGAAGCTATGCCACCGGTACTGCACATACTAGCAAGACCATCCGTGGGGGACAGGTTTCAGCACAGCTTTCAGATTAAAACTGAGCAGGGACAAAGGCCTAGCAATCTACTTTCAAAAATTAGCCAGTGAAAACCCCATAAACAACAGAATATCGTTGGACTCACTTGCTATGGACACGTTATCCGGAGGGATGAACTGCTGGAGGAGGACATCATGTTTGGTGAAGCTGAGGGCTGGCAAGGGCGAGGGAGACCCTCAGTGAGATGGTCTGGCACACTAGCTGCAATGATGGCCTTGAACATGCCAGCGATTGTAAGGATGATGCAGGACCTGGCAACATTTCATTCTGTTGTATATAAGGTCACCACGAGTTGGAGTCGATGCAATGGGAGCTGTCTAAGGCATCTATCTAATCTACCTGTTCAGCCATCCATCCTAGAAACTTGGAGCTATACATGGTTATTACCTTAATAAAATTCATGGGCACCAACTCTTCATGTTGGAGGAGAACGGCAAGAGTATCTGCAGTGAACCAGCTTAAGGGACCAGCAGACAGACTCCTGGGAAGGTGCTTCCTAGAAGCCCAAGTAGCTGTGAGAAAGGCTGTGGAGAAGGGACAGTTACAGGGTTTCACTGTGGCCCTGTGCCTTTCTAGCCACAGAGCAGGGAAGGATGGACAAATCCATGAGATGCCATGATCTGTGGACACCTGGCACCAAAATGTTCCCATCCAATCAGACAGAGGTGGGAGATGGAGACAAGATGCAGAGAAAACGCTGAAGGCTCTGTTATTCTCCCAGAAGCAGTGTCCCTAGTCCTTTTCTATAAGAACTTCATTGAGGTATAACTGACATACAATAACTGCACATATATAAAATGTACAATTTATAAATTTTGACATATATACATACATGTGAAACCATCATCCCAATCAAGATAATAAACATATCGCCCTCAGAAGGTTCCTCCTGCCCTTTATCATCTGTCCCTCCTGCTCTTCTGTCTCCCATTTCTAAACAACCACTGACCTGCTCTCTGTAACTATATAGAATTTTATATAAATGGAATCAAACAGTACATATCCTCTTTTTTTCTAGATTTTTTCATTCATCATAATTATTTGAGATTTTGTTGTGTGTGTCAATAGTTCATTCCTTCCATTACTGATTAGTATTCCATTGTACAGATAAACCACAATTTGTTTATCCATTTGCCTGTTAACATTGGACTGTTTCCACTTTGAGTCCATTACAAATAAAGGTGTTATGAACACTCATATAATCTTAGTATGGACACATGGTTTTATTTCTCTTAGGTAAACATCTAGGGGTGGAATGGCTAGGTCATAGGACAGGTGTATGTTTAACTTTTTAAGAAACTGCCTCCAGCGATTTCACTCCTGGGCGTACACCCAGAAGACTTGAGAGCAGGGACTCAATCAGACGCTTGTACACCAACCTTCACTGCAGCACTAGTCGCAGTAACCAATAGGGGGAAACAACCCAAGTGTCCACCAACAGAAGAATGGATAAACAAAATGTGTCAGATTCATCAACGAAATATTATTCAGTCACAAAGAAAAACGAAGTTCTGGCACATGCTACAGCATGGATAAGCCTTGAAAACATGCTGCTGAGTGAAATCAGATACAAAAGAACAATGTAAAAGTGACACAGAGGAGGAATCACCAGCTGCATCAGCCCAGGGTGGACTCCTACGAGGCGGAAGTCAGACATACCTCCTCTCTCCAAGCTTTTCACCAATTCTGACATGACCCGTCCCTCCCACGGCACTCTCTTCTTTGCTGGGTTCAGTAATTCGATGCAATGGCCACACAGAACTCACAGGCCATACTCAGAGTTTGGGGTTTATCAGGCGAGTAACAGGTTACAACTCAGGATTAGGAATGCTCAGTATACAGTTCTTTGACCAGGATGGTTTCCTCTCAGCAGTGCTGCAGGCAGGTCTCTCTCTGGCCCTTGGCCCCTTGGCCTGGCCTCTGCCTTGCTCGGGCAAGTGTTACAAAGCTCTTTAGCTCCACCAATAAGTGCCCAGGAGCACCAGGCTCCACCGGTGAGCCTCGGCCCTAAGGCGCTCAGCTCTCTCACTCTGTGGTAGGCATGCTCACTGCAGCCACCTTGCTCTGTGGGCCGGGAAGTCCACCGCGCCGTCTCATGCTGGTTTTCTGGTTTTGCTGCCGCCATTTCTCTGCCACTGCTTCTCGCTGTCTTGCGCCATCCCCAGTGTTACAGCTTTCTCCGTATCCTGGGCTTAGGAGGTTCTTAGTGCAAGGACCCTGGTCCAAAGGATGCGCTCTGCTCCTGTCTCTTTTTCTTGGTGGTAGTAAGGTCCCCCCTTTCCACTTCTGGGATGGTTCATTTTCAGCCCAGCAGGACAGCAAAACTGACCGATCCCCTCACTAGGGCTCCATACACCTTATTTGCATGGCCCTACCCCCACAAGGGTGCCATGCACAAGACCATGACGAGAAAGCCACATAAAAGCGGACTATCTCACCATAGACAAATATTGATCCCACTGATATGAAATATCCAGAATAAGCAAGTACATAGAGACCAAGGTTTATTAGGAGCTAAGAATATGGGGAAATGGGGAGTTCCTGCTTAAGGGGTGCTGAGTTTCTGACTGGGGAGATGGAAAACATTTGGAAATGGACAGTGGTGATTATTATACAACATGACAATGTAATTAATGTCACCTAGTTGTATGCTTAAAAATGGTTAAAATGGTAAGGGTTTTGTTATATACATTTTACCACAATTTAAACCTCCACATCCTTGCCAACACTTGGTATGGTCAGTCTTTTTAATTTTAGCCATCCTAGTGAGTGCAAAGTGGTATCTCATTGTGGTTTTGACTTTGTATTTCCCTGATGACTAGTGATGTTGAACATCTTTTCTTGTGTTATTTCCCCCATCTGTATGTCTTTTGTGAAGTGTGTGTTCAAACCTTTTGCCCATTTTCTTAATTGGGTTGTTAATTAAGCAAAACTTAACACTAGAATTCCATCATATCATCACCATTATAATAGTAGCTACGAGCCTGGCACTTTGCATACAACAATCGCAACAATCTTTAGTTGTGTATCATTCCTATTTTACTGATCGAGAAACTGAGGCTTCGATAGGTTAAGTAACTTCCACAATAACGCCACACAACTCGTTAGTGGCAGAAATGGAATTCAAGTCATGTCTAACCACACCCTTAACCACTCTATAATACTGTGGTCCATGAAGTTCTTTCACAACCACAGCCTTCCTCGCTGAAATGCTAACCTCAGACTGTGCCATCTAAAGCGCTTGCACCTACCACCCCGTCCCAGGTTTCCCTCCATCAGTATGGAATATTTCCACCAGAGTTCTGATAGGTACTTTACACTTACCTGCTTTACCCCACCTAAGCAGTGAAGAAATCGGTGCTGGGTAATCTCGTTAAATGCTTTGTGCAGTTTGGTCCCAAACTCTCGTGTGTCAGCTGCCTAAAATGGGCCAGAGATAGAATGTGCTGAGTTCCAGTACTGGAGACCAAGGGGGAAGCGCCCTCAGGAAGTTAATATTTGGAGAAGATGAGGCAGATAGGAAGGCAACCCCCTGACATCTCACATGCTGGGAGGAGTTTCCTTACTCCCTGTGGAGACAGGAGAGGTAGAAAGGCCTGGGACACTTGGTATGAGACAGTAGTTGTGGCTCCTAGGTGCCTTTCTGTTTCTGTCATCTGAGCAAGGCCTTTCAAACAAGGTCTTTATTTCCCTGTCCCTACAGGAGATATCCCCCATGCGTCTGTCAGCTTGTTGTACTGTGGGGGTTACGTGTTGCTATGATGCTGGAAACTATGCCACTGGTATTCAAATACCAGCAGGATCACCCATGGTGGACATATTTCACCCAAGCTTCCAGACAAAGACAGACTAGGAAGAACGACCTGGCAGTCTACTTCTGAAAAGAATTGGCCAGTGAAAACTATATGCATAGCAGCAGAACATTGTCTGATACACTGCTGGAAGATGAGTCCCTCAGGTTGGCATTGCATTTGTTGTCAAAAAGAACATTTCAAGATCTACCCTGAAGTACGCACTGTCAGTGATAGGATAATAGCCATACGCCTACAAGAAAGACCAGTTAATATGAATATTATTCAAATTTACGTACCAACCACTAAGGCCAAAGATGAAGAAATTGAAAACTTTTACCAACTTCTGCAGTCTGAAATTGATCGAACATGCAATCAGGATGCATTGATAATTACTGGTGATTGGCATGTGAAACTTGGAAACAAAGAAGAAGGATTGGTAGTTGGAAAATATCTCCTTGGTGATAGAAATGATGCCGGAGATCACATGATAGAATTTTGCAAGACCAACAACAACTTCATTGCAAATACCTTTTTTTCCACAACGTAAATGGCAACTATACACATGGACATCACCAGAGGGAATAAATAGGAATTGAATTGACTAGATCTGTGGAAAGAGACGATGGAAGAGCTCAATATCATCAGTCAGAACAAGATCAGGGGCCAACTGTGGAACAGATCATCAATTGCTTATATGCAAGGTCAAGTCGAAGCTGAAGAAAATTAGCACAAGTTGACGAGAGCCAAAGTCCTTGAGTATATCTCACCTGACTTTAAAGATCATCTCAAGAATAGATTTTTGACATGTTGAACACTAATGACCAAGGACCGGATGAGCTGTGTAATGATATCAGGAACAACATACATGAAGAAAGCAAGAGGTCATTAAGAAGCCAGGAAAGAAAGAAAGACCAAAATGGATGTCAGAAGAGACTCTGAAATGTCGAGTAGCTAAAGCAAAAGGAAGAAATGATGAAGTAAAAGAGCTGAACAGAAGATTTCAAAGCGTGGCTCAAGAAGACAAAGTAAAGTATTTTAATGACATGTGCAAAGGCCTGGAGGTAGAAAACCAAAAGGGAAGAACACGCTCGGCATTTCTCAAGCTAAGAGAACTGAAGAAAAAATTCAAGCCTTGAGTTGCAGTATTGAAGAATTCTATAGGGAAAATATTAAATGCAGAAAACAACAAAAGAAGATGGAAGGAATACACAGAGTCACTATACCAAAAAGAACTGGTTAACGTTCAACCATTTCAGGAGATGCTGTATGATCAGGAACCATGGTACTGGAGGAAGAGGTCCAAGTTGCACTGAAGGCATTGGTGAAAAACCAGGCTCCAAGAATTGAGAGAATACCAATTGAGATGTTTCAACGAACAGATGCAGTGCTAAGAGTGCTCAGTAGTCTATGCCGAGACATTTGGAACACAGCTACCTGGCCAACTGACTGGAAGAGATCCATATTTATGCCTATTCCAAAGAAAGGTGACCCAACTGAATGCGGAAATTATCAAACAATATCATTAATATCACACATGAGTAAAATTTTGCTGAAGATCATGCTAACATGCCTCCAGCAAGTACATTGACAGGGAACTGCCAGAAATTCAAGCTGGATTCAAAGAGGACATGGAACGAGGGATATCATCCTGATGTCAGATGGATCCTGGCTGAAAGCAGGGAATACCAGAAAGATATTTACCTGTGTTTCATTGACTATGCAAAGGCATTCGACTGTGTGGATCATAACAAGTTATGGATAATGTTTCGAAGAATGGGAATTCCAGAACACTTAATTGTGCTCATGAAGAACCTCTACATAGATCAAGAGGCAGTTGTTCGAACACAACAAGGGGATACTATATGGTTTAAAGTCAGGAAAGGTGTGCATCAGGGTTTTATCCTTTCCCCATATTTATTCAATCTGTATGCTGCACAAATAATCCGAGAAGCTGGACTGTATGAGGAAGAACGGGGTATCAGGATTGGAGGAAGACTCATTAACAACCTGTGATATGCAGATGATACAACCTTGCTTGCTGAAAGTGAAGAGGACTTGAAGCACTTACTGATGAAGATCAAAGACCACAGCCTTCAGTATGGATTGCACCTCAACGTAAAGAAAACAAAATTCCTCACAGCTGGACCAATAAGGAACATCATGAAAAATGGAGAAAAGATTGAAGTTGTCAAGGATTTCATTGTACTTGGATCCACAATCAACACCCACAGAAACAGCAGTCGAGAAATCAAAAGATATTTTTTTGCCCATTGCATTGGGCAAATCGACTGCAGAAGACCTTTCTCAAGTGTTAAAAAGCAAAGATGTCACCTTGAAGAGTAAGGTGCACCTGACCCAAACCATGGTGTTTTCAATCACCTCCTATGCATGCAAATGCTGGACAATGAATAAGGAAGACTGAAGAATTGATGCCTTTGAACTACAGTGTTGGCGAAGAATGTTGAATATACCATGGACTGCCAAAAGAATGAACAAATCCTGCTTGGAAGATGTACAGCCAGAATGCTTCTTGGAAGCAAAAATGGCGAGACCACGTCTGACATTCTTTGGATATGTTATCAGGACGGATCAGTCCCTGGAGAAGGACATTGTACTTGGTAAAGTAGAAGGTCAGCAAAAAACAGGAAGACCCTCAAAGAGATGGACTGACACAGTGGTTGCAACAATGGGCTCAAGCATAACAAGGATTGTGAGGATGGTGCAGGACGGGACAGTATTTTGTTCTGTTCACCATGAGTCAGAACTGACTCGATGGCTCCTAACAACAAGAATTTTAAGTTTTGTGTGTGTCAGACAATGTTTTCAAGAAAAAAAGTACAGAAAAATGGAATCAATGGGTTAAAATACTGATAATATCAATCGATCAGCACACGCTTCTAAAAGAAGCTAAAGGAACAAACATTTATCGAGAACCAACCATGTGTGCCATGTGCCTTTATGTTCACCCCTCACCCTCACGATAGCCCTATCATGTTTTCCAATTTGTAGATGAGGCTAGGGGAAGTACGGGCCTAAGTTCTTGTAGCTAGTAAGTCAGTAAGGCAAGATTTGAGTCTAAGCCTTTGATTCCAAAACTCTATACCATTCAATACTGTAGTAATTGTAGTTGCTCAGTTATTTCTAAAGTATTCTGTCACCACAAGGTCGTAGCAGAACATCTTTTGACCAGAAATTGGAATCACTGCTCTAATCTTAGCTCTGGTCTTAACTAGCTGTGTGACCTAAAGGAAGTAGGAATTATAAATAGCTTGTTTTCTCATTTATAAAATAAACACGCCACTATTCATTCAACAAATATTTCTTAAACCACCACAGGCCTAGTACTACGTAGGGTCAGAGTAGGATCCAATGAAATAATGTTTCTGAAACCACTCTACTTATTATGAAGATGGGAACTAGAATGTCATTCAAACATTGGCATTTTTAAGCATCCCCAACCTCCTCCTAACCTGAAAGGCCTGGAGACACATCTTCCGGAAGGTGCTGTTGGTGCTTCCGACCACAACACTCATGATGGAATTCACAGCCACAGCATGGGAGGCCTGCAGTTTCTGATGAGCCTGGGGAACATAAAAGGGGGTGGGGGCCTGTATTTTACAGGACAACAATCCCAATTGCTGGCTCAGAGTTTCCTAAAACGGCTGCAGTGTGATGGATCACTCCCGTGTGACTTTCCTCACCATAGCCTTGTAACCCCCACCCAAGTGGTTGGATGGGACTGTGCAAATACGGCAATTGTGGCCCACCAAGGGAACTGGTCAGTTTTGCCTTAAAAGAGAGCCAATTCCAGAGCAGAGGAAGGATCCCACCACCACCAACAAAGGATAGCCAGGAGCATAGAGAGCCTCCTTTGGACGTGGGATCCTTGTGTTGAGAAGCTCCTGGACCCAGCAAACAGAGAGTGAGCTGTAACCCTGAAGAAGGGGAGAGGCATGGCAGGAGACCACACGGTAGGTTTCCTGGCCCAAGGAGAGAGGAGGCTGAGTGCCTTTGGGCCAAGGTTTACTAGAAGAGTGGTGTGCCTCTGGGCATATATATTGGCAGGGGCTATAAGAGCTTTGTAACACTTCCCCAAGCAGGGCAGAGGCCTAGGGCCAGAGAGGTCAGCCTGGGACCACAGCTGAAAAGAGGCTGTCCTGATGGAACAACTATATCCTGAGTGTTTCTGAGCCTGAATTATAACCTGTTAAAAAAAAACCTGTTACTTCCCTAATAAACCCCATAATCATGAGTACGGTCTGTGAGTTCTGTGTGGCCATTGCAATGAATTATCGAACCCACAGAGAAGTAGAGAGTGCCGTGGGAGGGACAGTTGGTGTCAGAATTGGTAAAGATGGCAGAGAGGAGGCATGTCTGAGCTCCGCCTCTCAGGAAGCAGCTTGGGTCTGTTGATGTTGATTCTCCTTCCCCCTTGTGAAGAGAAAGGAGGTCAGACTCCACCCCTGCACCATTTTTACAGAGGCCTAAGATTTCAGTCAGAGAAGGGTCTCAACACTTCTTCCTCCTCCACCAACAATACTTACTGAGATTATAGCATATACATGACATTTAAGTCTTGAAATAAATCAAAGAAATGTTCTCTCCTTTCCTAAAAATGATGTATTGACACAGACACATCCAGAAAAGACAAGCAAAAAGGGACTGGGCAATAAAGCAGATACACTTACTACCTAAAAACTAAAACCTTCATGTTTTGCTTTTAATGTGGTTGTTTTCACCCTGGAGAGGGGGCCGTATGGAGTAAGAAATGTGTTCCCAAAAGTATGCAACAAAACCAAACGTGTTGCCATCGAGTCAATTCTGACTCATAGAGCACAGAGTAGAACTGCCCACAGGGTTTCCAAGGACCCACTTGTGGATCTGAACTGCCGACCTTTAGGCTGGCAGCCATACACTCAACCACTGTACCACCAGGGCTCCACAGGAGTACACAGGATGGAGGAATTCAGAAAGCCAGCTAAGAAGAAAGTGAAAGGGGGAAGGATGTGAGATTTGGTGAAGCAGTAGCCCCAGAAATGCATGTGGGAAGGGAGATGGCTAGGTAAGGAAGCGGCACATTACTAGTCATTTTTCTCTATTCTTTCTTTCCCTATTTACTCAAACTCACCTGCTAGGAGGTAAGACTAAGCAAGCTAGTTAGAGTGACCCGTGTAAGTTTAGGCTTGAGTTCACAGGCTGGATGCAGGAACAAGATCATCCAGGTGACAGACAGGGAGAGCTTCGAAGGGGCATTAAGGGGGCAAGGGCTCTGGGGCCCTGTCTGCCATGCCCTCTAGCTGTCTTCTCATCAGAGTGAGTAGGGAAAGGAAGCTGTAAGCCTCATTACCTTAGCAACCTGGTGATGCTGCTCTAAGGCCTGGTCCACAGCGATCCGGACAGAGTCTTGTACCACTCGATGGCTCTCCAGGAGGATGGCATTGAGATGAGTTGTGAGCAAAGCATAGACTCCTGAAGGGAGGGAAGTGAGCCTAGATGACCACTCAGGACTGCTGCTTATGTGCTCTGAGTCAGGGCTGGGACTGGGGAAGAGGCCTTATTGAAGGAGAGGTCACTTCTACTGGTCCACAAATTACTTTTTTTAGACCGAAAAAATAAAAAGCACCTTAAAAACCCACACAATTCTCACTTACGAATGAAAGCATGCTCAATTAGAGAATATTACTTTTGAAGATACAAGTGAGGGATCTTGTTTAATTCATACCAGAAACAGAAATATATACCACATATTTTGCTGTGGATAAAATATCAAATAATAAAATAATTTTTAAAAATCAAAGAATACAAAAACAGCTGCTGCTGAGTCAGCTCTGACTCATGGCAACCCCACATGTGTCAGAGTAGAACTGTGCTCCACAGGGTTCTCCATGGCTAATTTTGCAGAAGTGGATCACCAGGCCTTTCGTCTGAGGTACCTCTGGGTGAACGCCAGCTTCCAATCTTCCAGTCAGTAGCCTGTGTCCAACGTTTGCACCCCCAGGGACTCCCACCAGGTAACAGGCTACCTTTTAATGATTCCGATGCAGGAGACACAGGAAGACAAATTCACTTTACAGGGCACCTGAAGAAAATGCTATTTAATCAAACTTTCTTTGTTCCAAATTTTTCTGTTCTCCTGTGGATAGTGTGCTCAAAGGTACTATGATGAGGCAGCCTACCAAAAAACCAAACCAAACCCATTGCTGTCGAGTCGATTCCGACTCACAGCGACCCTATAGGACAGAGTAGAACTGCCCCACACGGTTTCCGAGGAGCACCTGGTGGATTCAAACTGCTGACCTTTTAATCACTAGGCCACCAGGGTTTCTGAGGCAGCCTAAGGACTACATTAAAAATGATGCTCCCCTGGTAGGGAAGGTAACATGCGGTCAGCTCAAAAGGAGTCTGCAACTGGAATCAGGAGAGCATAGGTCCTCGGGTCAATTCTAGCACCAACCAGTGGTGGTCACTTTTGTTCCTCTACTTCAGTACAAAAAATGGCTTTAAACCACCTGCTCTCACAGGTATCCTGTGTGGAGAAACTGGGATAATGTATGAGGTGTTCTGAAATGTACAACACAATATTTTAAAGCAAAATATTGCTATTGCTATAATGACAGCATCTAGATTATTGTATCCTATAGTCCTGTCCTAAGAATGGCCTCAAGAAATCAGTTGGCCTGAGACAGTTACTTGTAGTTCCTAGACGTCTTCTCATTTCTGTCATCTATGCAAGACCCTTTAAACAAGGTCTTTACTTCTCCGCCTCTAAGGAGATAAACACCCCAGAAATCCATGGTGAAGAGGTCATACAAACTGTTCCCTCTAAAACCAGTTCAAGAAAGGAGAGGTTCTACTGAAGGACTGACCACACTACCTTCTAAATAGGCCCCTCTGAAAGCAGACATATAATTAAGAAGCCACCAGTTCATTCCTAAAATGGCTGATACCACCAGATGCTTTTGACGATGCAGCAAAAGAATGAGTTAATCATAGAAAAGTTACCATGACAAGGTGGGCAGAAGGCCAATTAAGCGATTTTTTAAGACACATGGAAACAGACTGTAGTTCCGCACAATCTGTTTCCTAAAGAAAGAACTTGGAGAAAGCTTTCAAGGATATAAGAAGAGGGGAAGGAGAAGGTGAAATTACTGTATCTTTAACTATCCATCTACCTCACACCTGCTGACCCTCACTGTGCGCCTTCTTCAGAGGCCGGTCCTAGACGGCCAGGTGTGTGAGCAGATTTTGAAAGACTGTGTTTACCAATGCAGCGACAGGTTTCTTTTTAATCCAGTCCTGCGTACAACCACAGAGATAACACAGGCCTTTGGAGTCAAGCTACACAGAAGCTGTAAAAATTATCACAGGACTACAAGAACGATACGTAAAACTGGTTTCTGAAGAATCAGGCTTCAGTAGATTTCAGAACATGCTATCAGACTGTGTAGTAACCTAGGGAAGAATGGTTGAGCTAATGTTCCCTCCGGCAGGCCTCAAAAAAAACGCCTGCCGGAAGACAGCAGATCTTAAGTCTTAAGAGAGCCTTTAGACTTGGAAGGGTCTTTGATATCATCTGGTTTGACAATCAATCGCATGTTAAAGATATGAAAAGGGAGGCTCAGATGACATATGTGACTTGCTTCCCAAAAACCATTCAGGAAGCTGGCAGCAGAGCTAAAATTAAACGCAGGTCTCTCGATTCTATCCTGAAGTCCCTTCTACAATACTAAGCCGACTCTCTCATCAGCTTCTGCCTGTGAGGGCCTGGGCCTGGTAACAACCTTAGGCACCCTCACCTTAGACCCCCTTGCTGGAAGCCTCGTTAGTTTGGGTCTAATCACCGATCTCGGAAACCCTGGTGGCACAGTGGTTAAGAGCTACAGCTGCTAACCAAAAGGTCGAAAGTTTGATTCCAGCAGGTGCTCCTTGGAAGCTCTATGAGGCAGTTCTGCTCTGTCCTATAGGGTCACTAGGAGTTGGAATCGACTTTACAACAGTGTGTTTTTTTAATCATTGACCTTTATCAATGGAACAGCGGGAACACCAGATTCTCTAATCAAGAGCCACAAGCCAGAGTCCAGGAAAGCAGGGCTCCTCTCCAGAAGAGTGTGTATGTGCTGGGGAAAGGGAGGCAAGGCATGGAAGAATCCCACAGCTGACGACGGTCTGTTCAACAAATAGCTGGCACCAGTCAGTGGGGGCTCTTCTGATGCTGGGGTTGGAAGCCATCTCACTTCTCCTACGGCTCAGTGGGAGCAGGGCCCCATCAAACAGCACTGCCATGCCTGGAGAGCAGGGTCCCCAGAAAACTCCTCGGCCCACAGAGAAAGGAGAACACAGAAACATTTCAGGAGCTTATGACCCCTTCCCCAAACTGTTATGAACGCCACTTCTCCCCGCCACTCCCCTGAAAGTAACACTTCAATTTATGTCCCAGAGTTTATTGGGTTAAAATGCATAAACCAACTTCACTCACACTCAGTAGTTTTCAAACTTTACTATCTTTAAGGATCACCTGGGAATCTTGTTAAAAATGCAGACTCTTGAGCTGCACCAAATTCTGACATTATAAAAAATACTCATGGGCCCAGGAAGCTGCAGACATTTCAGGTGATTCTGTCGTATATGCTTAAACCATTGCTTTAGCCTTAACACAGAGAACCTTTCTGATAACAGATTGTCCCCCCTTGCATGTCTGAGCAAGAACAATTTGCCCTTTCCAGAGGTCTGTGTGACAACCACATTACGCCATTCACGCCAGCGCACTCCCACACGTCCTCACGCTGTATTTGAGATGTAGGCCCAAGGCCAGGACAGGCTGATGACATTCCTTGATTCCACCTGGAAGGGCAGTATGGTCACAGGTAGTCGTTCTCAAACCTGGGTGCACATCACAATCACCTGGAAAGCTACCAAAACATACTGATTCCTGAGGCCCAACTCGGTCCAAGGAGATCAGAATCCCTGGGATTGGGGCCTGGGCATTTTTAGAAGCTCCCCGGGATTATACTGTGCAGCTAAGGTTGAGAACCACTGGTCTAAGGTAATATACTCCTAGAGAGCACTGTAGGAAGTATCTGCCAATCAAACTGGAATGTCACTTAAGTGTTGGACCAAGTTATATATCTTTTCCATATGCTTTGTTTATTTAAGCAAGGTTTTTCATTGAAAGGTGTTATTTTACAGAAATATGTACAGCAATAGTTCAGATATATGCATCATGCAATGTCTCCCTTTCTTTATTCCCTTAACATGTAAGGACACCCAAGCTGCCAGCCCTATTCTCTTATACCTACCCCAGAGTTCCATTTGCTGGACTGGAAATCCACTGTGGAAATCCACAAAGAGGAAGAGCAGCAGAGTGTGTCCCTGAGGGTCAATGATCTGAGACTGGTCCCCATCACAGGATTCCACTCGATAACTCACATCTGGAAGCACCCAATCTAGAGGACAAGATATTACACAGTATTCTAAGTACCACACCAGAAACCCATTCCAACTCATAGCAATCCTACAGGAGAGAGTAGACCTGCACCACAGGGTTTCCAAGGCTGTAATCTTTACAGAAGCAGACTGCCACATCTTTTTGCTGTAGAGCAGCCGATGGATTTCAACCACCAACCTTTCAGTTAGCAGCCAAGGGCTTAAACCACTGCACCACCAGGGCTCCTCTCTAAGATAAGTAAAGCCCTCTAAATGCTAAGTAACTAAAGAACCTATGTCCTGAACAAAGAGAATATGAGATCTAAATTCAAACACTCCCTTCTCCTCCTGAACCTGATTCTCCAGCCACATGATGGAAGCAAGGAGCAGTGACCCACAGGAGGAACAAAGTAATAACTGGGCTTCACAGACCTAACAATGCTCCTTTTGCATTTACTGAGCAAGAATTATATATTAAGTTCATTTATTCCTCATATAACTTTCTAAGGTAGATCTTACTTAGATAACAGGTAATTGCTAGTAAAAGGCAGAGGTAAGGTTCAAACCTGAGTGATGATGATGATAACAGCTAACTTGTACTGAAAGCTTACCACATGCCGTATTAAATTCTTTGCATGTGCTCTTCCATCTTGTAGACTTTTCAGCTACATTATGGGGTAAGATCTATTCTCATGCCCATTTTACAGATAAGAAAAGAGGCACGCATAGGTTAAATACCTTGCCCAATATGAGATAGTAAGTGGTGGGACTGGGTTGCAGACTGACTCTTAACCATGTGTTCTTAACCGCTGTGGTGCGCCTGACCCAGCTAGCTATGGTGTTTTCAATTGCCTCATATGCATGTGAAAGCTGGACAATGAATAAGGAAGGCAGAAGAAGAATTGATGCCTTTGAATTATGGTGCTGGCGAAGAATATTGAATATACCGTGGACTGCCAGAAGAATAAACACATCTGTCTTGGAGGAAGTACAGCCAGAATGCTTATTAGAAGCAAGGAGCAAGACTTCATCTCACATACTTTGGACATGTTATCAGGACGGATCACTCCCTGGAGAAGGACATCATGCTTGGTAAAGTAGAAGGTCACCAAAAAAGAGGAAGACCCTCAATGAGATAGATTGACAAAGTAGTTGCAACAATGGGCTCAAGCATAACAACGACTGTGAGCACGGCACAGGACTGGGCAGTGTTTCATTCTGTTGTACACAGGGTTGCTATGAGTTGGAACTGACTCGACGAAACCTAACAACTTCTTTATGACACTACATGCTGTTTACACTCCCAAGTAATCCAGTACCTTACAGTAGCGTTAGAATGCAATCAGGACAGCCCAAAATTCCAGATTCATACAGAGAAGTACCTCCATTTGGATCCTGATCCTGTCTTTAGAGTAATGAGGGAGGGAGACGAGGGTACATTCTCTACATTATTCATTTCTACAGTTAACTGAGCAAGTTCAGGCTCACAAAATGGCGAACCATGAAGGAAAGCAATGAAGCTTGAAAACGAAAATGAAAAAGAGATATGGAAAGCCCTGGGGATTCAGAAGTAAGACTGAAAAACAACTAATGCATTTGAATTATGATGCTGACAAAGAATACTGAATACACCATGGACTGCCAAAGAACGAAAAAATTTATCTTGGAAGAAGTACAGCCAGAATGTTCCTGAGAAGTAAAGATAGTGAGACTTTGTCTCCCGTGTTTGGACACGTTATCAGGAGGGACCAATCCCTTAAGATGGACATCATGCTTGGTAAAGTGGAGGGTCACCAAAAAAGAGGAAGACCCTCAGTGAGGTGGATTGACACAGTGGCTGCAACAATGGGCTTGAGCATAACAATGATCATGAGGATGGTGCAGGACTGGGCAGTGTTTTGTTCTGTTGTATATAGGGTCACTATGAGTCAGGCCCCCACACAGCATCTGTAAGTTTGTCTTACTGTGGGACCTTGTGTGTTGCTGTAATGGCGGAAGCTATGCCATTGGTATTCAAATGCCAGCAGGGTTACCCATGGCAGACAGGTTTCAGCTGAGCTTCCAGACTAAGACTAGGAAGAACGAACAGGTGGTCTACTTCTGAAAAGTATCAGCCAGTGGAAACCATATGAATACCGGCAGAACCTTGTCTGATATAGTGCTGAAAGATGAGCTCCCCAGGTTGGAAGACACTCAAAAGACGACTGGGGAAGAGCTGCCTCCTGAAAGTAGAGTCGACCTTAATGACATGGATGGAGTCAAGCTTTCCTGACCTTCATTTGCTGATGTGGGATGACTGAAAATGAGAAGAAACAGCTGCAAACATCCATTAGTAATCAGAACCTGGAATGTACAAAGTATGAATCTGGGAAAATCGGAAATCGTCATAAATGCAATGGAACACGTAAACATTGATATCCTAGGCATTAGTGAGCTGAAACGGACTGGTATTGGCCATTCTGAATTGTACTTTTTTTTTTTTATGGTCTACTACACCTGGAACTACAACTTGAAGAGGAATAGTGTTGCATTCATCATCCAAAAGAACACTTCAAGATCTATCCTGAAGTACAACGCTGTCAGTGATAGGATAATATCCATACCTCTACGAGGAAGACCAGTTAATATGACTATTATTCAAATTTACACACCAACCACTAAGGCCAAAGATGAAGAAACTGAAGATTTTTACCAGCGCTGCAGTCTGAAATTGATCGAACATGCAATCAGGATGCACTGATAATTACTGCTGATTGGAATGCAAAAGTTGGAAACAAAGAAGGATCAGTAGTTGGAAAATATGGCCTTGGTGATAGGAACGAAGCCGGATATCGCATGATGGAATTTTGCAAGACCAACGACTTCTTCATTGCAAATACCTTTTTTCACAACATAAACAGCGACTATACACACAGACTTTGCCAGATGGAATACAAAGGAATCAAGTCGACTACATCTGTGGAAAGAGACAATAGAAAAGCTCAAGATCATCAGTCAAAACAGGGCCAGGGGCCGACTGCATATCAAACCGTCAATTACTCATATACAAGCTCAAGCTGAAACTGAAGAAAATTAGAGCAAGTCCACAAGAGCTAAAGTATGACCTTGAGTGTATCCCCCCTCCCCGAATTTAGAGACCATCTCAAGAATCGATTTGACGGGCTGAACGTTAATGATCGAAGATTAGACCAGTTATGGAGTGACATCAAGGACATCATACATGAAGAAAACAAGAGGTCATTAAAAAGACAGGAGAGAAAGAAAAGACCTAAATGGATGACAGAAGAGACTCTGAAACTTGCTCTTGAATGTTGAGTAATTAAGACAAAAGGAAAAATTGATTAAGGAAAAGAGCTGAACAGAAGATTTCAAAGGGCAGCTCCAGAAGACAAAGTATTATAATGACATGTGCAAAGACCTGGAGGTAGAAAACCAAAAGGGAAGAACACGTTCAGCATTTCTCAAGCTGAAAGAACTGAAGACAAAATCCAAGCCTTGAGTTGCAATAGTGAAGGATTCTACGGGGAAAATATTAAACAACACAAGAAGCATCAAAAGATGGAAGGAATACACAGAGTCACTATACCAAAAGAATTGGTCGATGTTCAACCATTTCAGGAGGTAACATATGATCAGGAACCAACGGTACTGAAGGAAGAAGGCCAAGCTGCATTAAAGGCATTGGCAAAAAAGACTTCCAGGAATTGATGGAATACCAACTGAGATGTTTCAACAAACAGATGCAGCGCTGGAAGTGCGCACCCATCTATGCCAAGAAATTTGGAAGACAGTTACCTGGCCAAGCTACTGGAGGAAATCCATATTTATGCTTATTCCCAAGAAAGGTGATCCAACCAAATGTGGAAATTATTGAACAATATCATTAATATCACACGCAAGCAAAATTTTGCTGAAGATCGTTCAAGAGCAGCTGCAGCAGTTTATTGACAGGGAACTGACAGAAATTCAAGCCAGATTTAGAAGAGGACATGGAACCAGGGATATCATTACTGATGTAAGATAGATCCTGGCTGAAAGCAGAGAATACCAGAAGGATGTTTACCTGTGTTTTATTTACTATGCGCTAAGGCATTCAACTGTGTGGATCATAACAAATTATGGATAACATTTCAGAGAATGGGAATTCCCGAACATTTAATTATGCTCATGAGGAATCTGTACATGTATCTAGAGGCAGTTGTTTGGACAGAACAAGGGGATACTACGTGGTTTAAAGTCAGGTAAGGTGCGCGTCAAGGTTTTATCCTTTCACCGTACCTATTCAGTCTGTATGCTGAGCAAATAATCTGAGAAGCTGACGATGAATGCAACACTATTCCTCTTCAAGTTGTAGTTCCAGGTGTAGTAGACCAGATGACTGTACAATTCAGAATGGCCAATACCAGTCCATTTCAGCTCACTAATGCCTAGGATATCAATGTTTACGTGTTCCATTGCATTTATGACGATTTCCGATTTTCCCAGATTCATACTTTGTACATTCCAGGTTCTGATTACTAATGGATGTTTGCAGCTGTTTCTTCTCGTTTTGAGTCGTCCCACATCAGCAGATGAAGGTCAGGAAAGCTTGACTCCATCCACGTCATTAAGGTCGACTCTACTTTCAGGAGGCAGCTCTTCCCCAGTTGTCTTCTGAGTGCCTTCCAACCTGGAGGGCTCATCTTCTGGCACTATATAAGACAGTGTTCTGCTGCTATTCATAAGGATTTCACCGGCTAATTTATTTTAGAAGTAGACTTCTTGGTCCTTTTTCCTAGTCTGTCTTAGCCCCCATGCATCTGTCAGTTTGTCATACAGTAGAGGCTTGCATGTTGCTGCAATACTGGAAGCAATGTTGCTACTATTCAAATACCATCAGGGTTACTCATGGTGGACAGGTTTCAGCTGAGCGTCCAGACTAAGGCAGACTAGGAAGAAGGACCTGGCAGTCTACTTCTGAAACGAATTAGCCAGTGAAAACCTTATGAAAGAATCAGTATGGATTACACCTCAACATAAAAAAAAAAAAAATCCTCACAGCTGGATCAATAAGCAACAACATGATAAACAGAGAAGAGACTGAGGTTGTCAAGGATTTCATCTTACATGGATCCACAACCAACACCCACGGAAACAGCAGTCAAGAAATCAAAAGACGCATTGCATTGTGCAAATCAGCTGCAAGAGATCTCTTTAAAGTGTTGGAAAGCGAAGATGTCACCTTGAGGACTAAGATGCATCTGACCCAAGCCATGGTGTTTTCAATCACCTCATATGCATGCGAAAGCTGGACAATGAATAAGGAAGACCGAAAGAGAATTGACACCTTTGAATAGTGGTTTTGGTGAAGAATATCGAATATACCATGGACTGCCAGAAGAATGAACAAATCCGTCTTGGAAGAAGTACAAACAGAATGTTCCTTGGAAGCAAGTATGGCAAGACTGCATCTCGCCTACTTTGGACATGTTGTCAGGAGGGATCAGTCCCTGGAGAAGGACACCATGCTTGGTAAAGTAAAGGCTCAGTGAAAAAGAGGAAGACCCTCAACGAGATGGATTGACATAGCGGCTACAACAATGGGCTCAAGCACAGCAACAATTGTGAGGATGGTACAGGACCTGGCAGTGTTTCGTTCTGTTGTGCATAGGGTTGCTATGAGTCGGGATGGACTCAGCAATACCTAACAACAACACAGATTCACCTAGGTCACCCCTCTATTACAAAATCCTTAAGGCATGATATCCCATCTGTTAAGGTCAAACATTCTTTCCTCACAAAAACGACTTACCTCCAGAAACCCCCTCCCAGGGAAGCCTTCTCTCATACCCACCCTCTGAAATAACTGCCGCTTATGGGAAAAGAGCCTTGCCCTGAGGGCTACCTCCTAGATGAAGAGTTGATTATTTCCCAGAGAGGCTGCCTGCCCTAGTAGGTTCCATCTTTTCAGAGCAGTCACAGCCCTACTGGTCACCTTCTTCAGGATTCAAGTGACCACACTACCTTCTAAATTTCAAAGGATTCTGGCTAGCTAGAGTCAAGCTCAAAACTGTAAACCTCCCAGATATCAGCCCATGGCGGCATACTCCTTTTTCTCAGTTTTATCTGATGGTCCAGTTATTAACCATCCAACTGTCAGCATGATTCACCCAAAACTAACGTGGTTAGGCCCTGTGTGAATATTACACACAAGCTTCCAGGTTTATCACCACAGTGAGAGCCCAGACTTGATGCGACTGCCTTGTCTTTCTGGGTCTTGCAAGTTTTCCACCTTTGACAGGGTGCAGTCTTATCACTTTTCTATCACTTGTTTTAGTGGAAAACATTTGAGTTTTCCTTCTGACAGGTTTCCACCTAACATAGGTTTTGGCTTTTGCAGGTTTTACTGTATTATGTTTTATACTCCCACCTGACATTTATGCAGTGTTTTAATTTTTCATAAGTAATTTTATGTGGATTTTCCCATTTTACTAGGAAACGTGATATCATTTCTCTTCCACAATAGTTAAATGGAGTCATTGCTCCCTTATCTTTCTAAAACCCTGAAGTTGAGAGATTAAGGTACAACAGAAAGCCCCTGAACAAGTCCCTAGCAGATGAAGGCCCACGGACTTCCCCCAGGAGTACAGGTGGCAGCCATGGGAGTGAGACGAGAAGCAGCATCAACCCGCCATGCCCAAACAGCTAGGCTCTGATGGGGCCTCCACACCTGTCTGCTTCACTCCAAGTGGACTCTCAAACTCATCTAGACGTCCCCGCCCCCAACTTGAGCCATCAGACCACTGGGTCCTATTTTTATATATAGCTCCTATTCATATTTCCTCACATTTCTCTGATGTTTCCCAAGTTTCTTCATTCTGTGCAGAGACAGTGAGATATACCTCTATCCAAATTGGAATCCAAATTGGGCACCACACATAAGTGGTATTTCTTCCAGTCAATGAAACAAGAGATGTCTGCGAAGACAGTAGTTGGCTGCTCCCGACTTGGCAATATCAGAGGCAGACCTGAAGGTCCATAGAGAAATACGTACAGATGCTAAAGAAAACTGCCAAATTTTAGTTTCTAATGACTACATATTCATTTGTATAAAACAAACAACACTGACCTGGTTTACATTCCTGGAAATAAACAAATGTGCCAGACAGTTACGTATTAAGCCTTGTCCACACTGAAGCTAGGTGCGAGGCATCAGAGTTGAATCCACCGGGATTCCTAGAAATTGATTCTGGGTTTAATGAGTGTGATTTACAAGTACAGTATTGGGACAATGAGCTTATTTATTTATTCTATTTATTCAACTATAGATTTAAATGGTGCCATGGGCCAAACACTGTGCTAAGTTCTGGAGATATCAAGAGGACTATCCAGATTTAATAACCTACCTTCTTTTATCTTCACCACACTTATCACTACCTGATATACATTTATTTGTTATTTTTTTACCACTAAAATATAAGCTCAGAGAGGACAGAAAATCTGTCTGTCCTATTCCTTCTAGAGAGTGGGATAAGGAGGAAGAAACTTTTACTTTACACTCTTCTGTACTGTCCAGATGTTAAGAAAGAACATTTTTAAAATATAAAACGTCCACACAGTCTTTACCAATGCCCTGTTCCTTCTGCCTTCCTAAAAGATATTCTCAGCTGACATCTATCCTAAAATAACCTTGGCCCTCTTCTGTTCTTATTCTTTATACTCTCCTATAACTTCATTTACTCCCATATCTTCAATACTCTAATACCTGATATTTATGGAGCACGTATTATGTGTCAGGCAGCATCTAGGACCTTCACGTAGGTCATAAACCTGTTAAACCAAACCAGTTGCTGTCGAGTCGATTTCAACTCATAGCAACCCTACAGGACAGAGCAGAACTGCCCCATAGGGTTTCCAAAGAGTGGCTGTTGGATTCGAACCACCGACCTTTCAATTAGCAGCCGAACACTTAATTACTGTGCCACCAGGGCTCCACATAGGTCACAGTTAATCCCTAAAATAAACAAGAAACCTTTGCGAGGGAAAATAAATACATTTACGAGGTAGGTATTATTATCCCCATTTTAAAGCTGAGGAAATAAAGGGTTAGACTGCCTAAGTAAGTTGCCTACAGTCACACATCTAATCATCCCTGTGAATCCAGCATTAAACTCCAGTGCCATGGCCTTCACTATCGCACAGTACTATACTGACCCAGAGAAGAAACTCTGAGACTCTAAAATCTCAGTCTCTAGGTCTGACCACTTCCAAGTTTAGACCAGAATTTCTACACAGCTGCTTGCATCTTCAAAGGTGGTCCCGTAAGCACCATAAACTCAACATGCTTCAAGCCAAACTCATCTTCTATATCCCCAAATCTGCCATTTATGTTTTGTATCTTGCTTGGCAGCGTTATGATTCTGTCAGCCATCAATGCTAGAAATTTTGATATCAACTTCAGCCCTTCCTTGCCCCTCACTATGTTGATTCCTTCCAGCGATAAGTCTCTCCTTTCCATTCCCACCACACTTTTAATTCAGATACTCATTATCTCTTGCCCAGCTCATTTACTTATTTACTTACTCATTACTGGTTGCTCTTTCCCATCCATCCTCCACAATGCTGCTGGAGACTCTTCCTAAAACATTCATGTACATTCACCTCCCACTATGCTCTACAGGCACTCTAGCTCTACCGTACTCAACTGCAAGTACTTTCCCAGCCTCCTTTTTCCCTCCTGCACCATTCACACTTCAGTAATATTATGTTTTTTATACAATCATACATATCTTGATGGAAACCCTGTGGCATAGTGGTTAAGAGTTCAGCTGCTAACCAAAAGATTGGCAGTTCGAATCCACCAGGCACTCCTTGGAAACCCTGTGGGGCAGTTCTACTCTGTCCTATAAGGTGGCTATGAGTCAGAATTGACTCAACAGCAGTGGGGTTTTTTTTGTTTTTGTTTTATACACATCTTTGTACATATCATTCCCTCTAACAGGAATACCCTCCTCCTTTCAAAATCCTATTTATTCTTCAAGACCACCTAAAATGTTAACTCCATCATTTAACCATCCATCACGCTCTGCTAGTCAGTCTTGTGATTGTTACTCCCTCTTCTAGGCTTTCAAAATACTTTGCCTGTCATAGCACTTAACAATATATACACCTTCTTTTTACAGTTATTTGAGTACGTGTGTTTCTTCTATTAGTCCACAGACTTTTTAAAACACAGCCTGCCTCAGCACTAATAAAGTCTTACACATACTAGCCTATTGCCATCGAGTTGATTCTCATAGCGACCCTATAGGATAGAGTAGAACTGCCCCATAGGGTTTCCAAGCGGCACCTGGTAGATTCGAACTGCCGACCTTTTGGTTAGCAGCCGTAGCTCTTAACCACTGCACCACCAGGGTTTCCTTACACATATTAGGTATATAAAAATGTTTGTTACACAAATGTTTATTAAAAATAACAATTCAAATAATTTAAAATCAGAAACATGGAGTTTTTAGAGCTTGAAGCTGAGGTTCAGAGAGGTTAAGTAATAAGTTCAAAGTTAAACAGCAAGCCCTCTGATTTCAAATCCAGTGCTCCTTCTACTACCTACAAAGTTAGGTGTTTATTGTTCTCTTCCTATAGAACTTTTAGTCCCTTACTACAGCTAACATTCTTAGGCTAGTATGATCCATGAGATGAACCCATATAGTCTCTGGATAATAAACCAATTAATCCTGATTAACCTATAATTTAAAGGAATTTTCTCATATTTTCTTAAGGAACTAAGGCACTCATCGGATGAGCTGTAACTCATCAGTATTACACTTTAATGAATTAGCCTTCAAATATATGAGCATTAATGGTCCAACAACCCTGAGAAGTTGAACAATGAAGGTCAAGCAGAGGGGTCACTGAATAGAAAATGGAAAATATGAGTTCTGTTTCCACTTTTACCACAACAAACTTTTTGTGCTTCACTTTCTCTGAATTTCATTTTACTTCCTTGTAAGTAATGTTAGAAATTTGTTCTCCCAAATGTTATAAAAATAAAATTTTATATGTGTCTGGCTTTCTCACACCTCATAATATCAGAAAGACTGCATTATTTCCTCCATGTACAAAGAGAAACTTGGGCCAACAGAGCACATGTCAGACTCTGAAGGGAAACCTGGTAAAATCCACGGGGTCCTGTGCTATATGCGTCTAGACACAGAGTTCATATTCTAAAGGCTTTCTCAGAATTTGGAAATAAAAATCCATTTTTAAAGACAACTGGACAGACTGTCATCAAAAGGATATGGAAACTGAAGAAATCCTGTTCATCTGGTTGGAAAAGGCCTTCGGGCAGGGGCAGAGAGCAGCAGCTGGTGTCAGTATCAGTTCCCCCAACAAGCCCACGGCAGCCACGTCATCAGGGATGGAAAGTGTTACTGGTTGTCCTGGCACAGGGTGAATTCTGCTGCAGAGTAATTCAGTTACACCAAATTTTGGTCTACTGTCAGAAAACAGGGGAGACAAATTTAACCTTTTTTCCCTTTTAAGAAATTACTTAATGCAAATCATACATTTAGTAAGAACATAGTATCCAGAATAAAGATCTGTTACAACTCAACAACAAAAAGGCAAACAACCCAATTAACAAACGAGCAAGGGAGTTGAATATTCTCCAAAGACGAGGTATGAATGGCCCAAAAGCGCATGAAAAGATGCTCAACATCATTAGTTATTAACCTGTTGCCGTCGCGTTGATTCCAACCTATAGTGACCCTACAGGACAGAGTAGAACTGCCCCATAGGGTTTCTAAAGAGTGGCTGGTGGATTCAAACTGCTGACCTTTTGGTTAGCAGCCAGATGCTTAACTACTGCACCACCAGGGCTCCCTCATTAGTCATTACACAGACACACACAGACACAGACACAGACACACACACCCCCGTTGCCATCAAGTCGATTCCAACTCAGTGACCCTACAGGACAGAGTAGAACTGCCCCATATAGTTTCCAAGGAGCGCCTGGTAGATTCGAACTGCCGACCTTTTGATTAGCAGCCGTAGCACTTAACCACTAAGCCACCAGCGTTTCCATCATTGTGGTTTTTTGATTTGCATTTCCCTAATAATTGGCCATTAAAAAAACCAAAAAACCAAACCCAGTGCCATCGAGTCGATTCCAACTCATAGCGACCCTATAGGACAGCAGAATTGCCCCATAGAGTTTCCAAGGAGCGCCTGGTGGATTCGAACTGCCTACCCTTTAGGTAGCAGCTGTAGAACTTCACCACTATGCCACCAGGGTTTCCAATTAGCCATTAGGGAAATGCAGATCAAAAACCACAACGAGATACCACTTCACATCCACTAGTGTGGCCGGCATGGGACCAGGCGGTGTTTCGTTTGGCTGTGCACAGGGTCACTATGAGGCGGAACCGACTTGACGGCACCTAACAACAACAGTACGGCTATAATAAAAGTAATACAGTAAAACTTGCAAAAGCCGAAACCTTGTGTAAGGCAGAAAGCTGTCAGAGAAGCACTCATACATTTTCCACTAACAGAGAGCAGTAGAAAAATGGTAAGACTGTACTCTGTCAAAGGTGGAAAACTTGCAACACCTGGAAAAAAAACGCAGTCCCATCGAGTTCCCGCTCTCACAGGTTTCACTATAATAACAAGTATTGGTAAAAAGGTGGAGAAATTGAAGCCTTCGTGCATTGTCTTGTAGGAATGTAAAATGGTACAGCCACTGTGGAAAATGTTTGGTGTTAAGTAAATTAAATTTACATAGAAAGTTAAGCAGGTCTACCATATATCCCAGCACTCTTAGGTGTATACCCAAAAGAACTGAAAATGGGTATTCAAACAAATACTGTACAAAAATGTTCAGAGCAGCACAATTCACAATAGCCAAAAGGTGAAAACCATCCAAATATCCATCAACAGGTGAATGGAAAAACCAAATGTGTTATATCCAAACAATGGAATATTATTCACCCATAAAAAGGGATAACGTTCTGATGCATGCTACGACATGGACGAACCTTGGAAACAGTATGTTAAGTGAAAGAAGCCAGACACAAAAGGCCACATATGTATGATTCCATTTATATGATGTATCAAGAACAGGCAAATTCACGGAGAAGCAGATTAGTGGTCGCCAGGGGCTAAGGCAGGAGGGAATGGGAAGTGACTGCATGATGGATACAGTGTCTCTTCTGGGGGTGATGAAAACGTTTTGGAACTAGATATTGGTGACGGTTATACAACGTTGTGATAATGAGCTACCTACCTGTAAGGACTGTATGATACTAGAGGAGTACTAAAGAAAGGTATGGGGTGGGGACTTTATTATCTGTATACATAAAAGAATAAAAAATATTCTAATCCGAGGTGCAATTTTGGGCAAAAGCGAGAAAACAGACTAAAAGGCCCCGCACAATCTCTTCAAGCTTTAAGATCTTATGAGACTGCTGGTGTTGAATCTGGGCATCTAAATGGAGGCAGAAACTACTGAATAAAGAATAAATTAGTTGGACTTATGCATAAGCTAGGCCTTTTCTTGCTATAATTCAAGCTATTTGAATTCTGTGGTAGCTGGATAATACAGGAAGGCAAGGCAGTAATTACTTGCCACCTCTTCCATGGATTAAGTTTTTAAGAGTCTGAAGAAGGTGCAGGTGGGAAGAGAGATGCTGACGCATAACAAATCACATACATAGAATTCCTTTGTGGTCACAGTATCTCTCTAGCCAAGAGTTCACACACCTTTTACCTTCACAGTCATCTCTCCTCATGTCTAAGTGGAATGGGAATTGGCAGGGTTTGTTTTATTTCCTTTACAGACGCAAATAAGGCTTGGAGAGGAGAAGGAACATGTCCTTCAGTCAATTAGAATAAACTCAAGGAGCCAGGAATAATAACAGCTTTTAACACAAACAGCTTAAAAGTTTTACTTTTGCTATTCTCACAGAAAAATTGACACCTGGAACTAAGCAATGGCAAGTGAGATCATTTCCAACTTCTACCCAAATGAATACTCATAACAGGAGAGTAAAAAATGGAGAAGCTTGACAATTCTTTTCCCCTTCACCTCACATAACGCTGATAGTTTACGACAAGAGCAATTCCATTTGGTTGGTTCAAAATGGGTTCATTCTCTGCCCTGCAAAGCAAAGAAAAGTGAAGCCAGGTGTTAAAGATTCTAAAAATCCATCTCTGCCTGATAAAATTTTGGCCCATGAGCCACTACCACACCCCAGAAACGATTGGAATTCAGTACCCTATTCACCAAGCGAAAAAGGGCAACTTTTAAGTTCACCAACGCCAGAGAAAGGGAATACATGAACAGTTTAGGTGAATCTGCTTATTTATTAAAAGCTAACATAGAATAAGAAAGTGTGCAGTCTCCATAAATTGGTTTCAAGGTGCGTTTGGGTCAAGAAATCAAACAGTGAACCTACTGGCAAATGGCCGATAATGGCTGAGAAAAACGGCAAAGCCGTGGTGTCATCTCAAGCTAGGACTTACCCAAAGATCTCCTCAGAGAGGGTTCCATTCACCTTTACACTGAAATGAAATCTGATCTGCAAAACAATAAATGGGTGTGAGAATTAACATAAACCAAGACAGACATGGAAAACTTCCACACCCAGTTCCTAAAGGAAAAGATATTCTTTATCATCTTTTAAAAAATCTGTATTTGTTTTATTGTTGTTGTTGAGGATATACACCGCAAAACATACTGCAACTGAACAGCCTGCATGTGTACATTTTGCCAACGGCATGTGCTCACGTCCTGTTCTCTGTCACGTTTTGGTAACTCTCACGATATTTCAAACTTTTTCATTATTGTTATATCTGTTATGAGGAATCTGTTATCAGTGATCTTTGATGTTACTACTGTAATTGTTTTGGGGCACCGTGAACCACGCCCATATAAGATGGCAAACTTAGTCGATAAATGCTGTGTGTGCTCTGACTGCTCCATTGACCAGCTGTTCCCCTGTCTCTCTCCCTTTCCTTGGGCCTCCCTATTCCAGGAAACACGACAATTTTGAAATTTGGCCAATTAATAACCCTAAAATGGCCTCAAAGTGTTTAAGTGAAAGGAAGAGTCGCACATCTCTCATTTTAAATCAAAGGCTAGAAATGATTAAGCTTAGTGAGGAAGGCATGTCTGAAAGCCAAGGTGGGCCGAAAGCTAGGCCTGTTGTGCCAAACAGTCAAGTTATGAATATGAAGGAAAAGTTCTTGAAGAAAATTGAAAGCACTGCTCCAGTGGGCACACAAATGATAAATAAGTACAGCAGCCTTACCGCTGACATGGAGACAGTTTGAGTGGTCTGGACAGATGATCAAACCAGCCACAACATTCCTTCAAGCCAAAGCCTAATCCAGAGCAAGGCCCTAACTCTCTTCAATTTTATGAAGGCAGAGAGAGGTGAGGAAGCTGCAGAAGAAAAGTTTGAAGCCTGCAGAGGTTGGTTCATGAGGCTTAAGGAAACAGGCTGTCTCTATAACATAAAAGTGCAAGTTGATACAGCAAGTGCTGATGCAGAAGCTGCGAGCTAACTGGTGAAGGTGGCTACACTAAACGACACATTTTCGGTGTAGACGAAACAGCCTTATATTGGAAGAACATGCAATCTAGGACTTTCATAGCTAGAGAGAAGTCAATGCCTGGCTTCAAAGGACAGCTGAATCTCTTGTTAGGGGCTAATGTGGCTGGTGACTTTAAGTTGAAGCCAGTGCTCCTTTTCCATTCTGAAAATCCTAAAACAAAAGCAAAAACCAAAACCCATTGCCGTCGAGTCAATTCCGACTCAGCAACCCTACAGGACAGAGCAGAACTGCCCCATAGAGTTTCCAAGGAGCATCTGGTGGATTTGAACCACCAATCTTTTCGTTAGCAGCCATAGCTTTTAACCACTATGCCACTAGGGTTTCTGAAGGGCCCTTAAGAATTATGCTAAATCTACTCTGTCTCTGCTCTATAAACAGACAACAAAGCCTGGATGATAGCAAATCTGTTTACAACATGGTTTACTGAATATTTTAAGCCCACTGTTGCAAACTACTGCTCAGAAAAAAGCTTCCTTTCAAAATATTACTGCCCATTGACAATGCACCTGGTCACCCAAGAGCTCTGACGGAGATGTACAAGGAGATTAATGTTGTTTTTATGCCTGCTAACACATCATCTGATGAAGTAAAAGAACTGAATACAAGATTTCAAAGGGCGGCTCGAGAAGACAAGGTAAAGTATTAAAATGACACGTGCAACGAGCTGGAGATAGAAAACCAACAGGGATGAACACGCTCAGCGTTTCTCAAGCTGAAAGAACTGAAGAAAAAATTCAAGTCTCGAGTTGCAATAGTGAAGGATTCTATGGGGAAAATAGTAAACAACACAGGAAGCATCAAAAGAAGATGGAAAGAACACACAGAGTCATTATACCAAAAAGAATTAGTCGATGTTCAACCATTTCAAGAGGTGACATATGATCAGGAACCGATGGTACTGAAGGAAGAAGTCCAAGCTGCTCTGAAGGCATTGGCGAAAAACAAGGCTTCAGGAATTGACTGAGTATCAATTGAGATGTTTCAACAAACAGATGCAGCGCTGGAGGTGCTCACTCGTCTATGCCAAGAAATACGGAAGACAGTTACTTGGCCAACTGACTGGAAGAGATCCATATTTACGCCTATTCCCAAGAAAGGTGATCCAACCGAATGTGGAAATTATCGAACAATATAATTAATAACACGCAAGCAAAATTTTGCTGAAGATCATTCAAAAGCGCCTGCACCACTATATCAACAGGGAACAGCCAGAAATTCAGGCTCGTTTCAGAAGAGGACGTGGAACCAGGGATATCATTGCTGATGTCAGGTGGATCCTGGCTGAAAGCAGAGAATACCAGAAAGATGTTTACCTGTGTTATTGACTACGCAAAGGCATTTGACTGTGTGGATCATAACAAACTATGGATAACATTGCGAAGAATGAGAATTCCAGAACATTTAATTGTGCTCATGAGGAACCTTTACATAAATCAAGAGGCAGTTGTTCAGACAGAACAAGGGGATACTGAGTGGTTTAAAGTCAGAGAAGGTGTACGCCAGGGTTGTATCCTTTCACCACGCCTATTCAATCTGTATGCTGAGCAAATGATCCAAGAAGCTGGACTATATGAAGAACGGGGCATCAGGACTGGAGGAAGACTCATTAACAACCTGTGTTATGCAGATGACACAACCTTGATTGCTGAAAGTGAAGAGGACTTGAAGCACTTACTGATGAAGATCAAAGACCACAGCCTTCAGTATGGATTACACCTCAACTTAAAGAAAACAAAAATCCTCACAACTGGACCAATAAACCACACCACAATAAACAGAGAAAAGATCAAAGTTGTCAAGGATTTTATGTTACTTGGATCTGCAATCAACATGCATAGAAGCAGCAGTCAAGAAATCAAAAGATGCAGTGCGTTGGGCAAATCTGCTGCAAAGGACCTCTTTAAAGTGTTGAAAAGCAAAGATGTCATCTTGAAAACCAGGGTGCACCTGACTTAAGCCATGGTATTTTCAATCACATCATATGCATGTGAAAGCTGGACAATGAGTAAGGAAGACCAAAGGAGAATTGACACCTTTGAATTGTGATGTTGGTGAAGAATACTGAATATACCAAGGACCACCAAAAGAACGAACAAATCTATCTTGGAAGAAGTACAACCAGAATGCTCTTTAGAAGCAAGGACAGCAAGACCGCATCTTACATACTTTGGACATGTTGTCAGGAGGGATCAGCCCCTGGAGAAGCACATTATGCTTGGTAAAGTACAGGGTCAACGGAAAAGAGCAAGACCCTCAATGAGAGGGACTGACACAGTGGCTGCAACAATAGGCTCAAGTATAACAACAATTGTTTAAGGATGGCACAGGACCGGGCAGTGTATTGTTCTGTCGTACATAGGGTCGCTATGAGCCGGAACCAACACAATGGCACCTAACAACAACAACATCCATTCTGCAGCCCATGGATCATGAAGTAATTTTCTTAATTGTACATTAGATGAAGATTTACAGAACAAACTAGTTTCTCATCAAACAGTTAGTACATGTTCTACGACTTCGGTTAACAACCCCACGACATGTCAACACTCTCCCTTCTCAATCCTGGGTTCCCTATTACCAGCTTTCCTGTTCCCTCCCGCCCTCCAGTCCCTGTCCCAGGGCTGGCGTGCTCCTTTAGTCTTGTTTTGTTCCATGGGCCTGTTCAGTCCTTGGCTGAAGGGTGAACCTCAGGAGTGACCTCGTTACTGAGCTGAAAGGGTGTCCAGGGGCCATATCAGGGAGTAATGTTGACTTTCAAGTCTCTATTATTAAGAAATACATTTTGTATGGTTATAGCTGCTATAGATAGTGATTCCTTTGATGGATCTGGCAAAGTAAATTGAAAAACTTCTGGAAACGATTCACCATTCCAGATACCATTAAAAACATTCGTTATTCATGGGAGGAGATCAACATTAACAGAATTTTGGAAGAAGTTGATTCCAACCCTCATGGACGACTTTGAGGGGTTCAAGCTTCAGTGGAGGAAGTAACTGCAGACATGGTGCAAACAGCAAGAGCACTAGAATTAGAAGCAGATATGACTGAATTGCTGCAATCTCGTGATAAAATTTAACAGATGAGACATTGCTTTTTTTTTTTAATATTTTTTATTGAGCTTTAAGTGAACGTTTACAAATCAACTCAGTCTGTCACATATAAGCTTATATACACCTTACTCCATACTCCCACTTAATCTCCCCCTAATGAGTCAGCCCTTCCAGTCTCTCCTTTCATGACAATTTTGCCAGTTTCTAACCCTCTCTACCCTCCCACCTCCCCTCCAGACAGGAGATGCCAACACAGTCTCAAGTGTCCACCTGATACAAGTAGCTCACTCTTTGTCAGCATCTCTCTCCAACCCATTGTCCAGTCCCTTCCATGTCTGATGAGTTGTCTTCGGGAAGGGTTCCTGTCCTGGGCCAACAGAAGGTTTGGGGACCATGACCTCCAGGATTCCTCTAGTCTCAGCCAGACCATTAAGTCTGGTCTTTTTATGAGAATTTGGGGTCTGCATCCCACTGATCTCCTGCTCCCTCACGGGTTCTCTGTTGTTCTCCCTGTCAGGGCAGTCATCGGTTGTGGCCAGGCACCAACTAGTTCTTCTGGTCTCAGGATGATCTAAGTCTCTGGTTCATGTGGCCCTTTCTGTCTCTTGGGCTCATAGTTATTGTGTGACCTTGGTGTTCTTCATGCTCCTTTGATCCAGGTGGGTTGAGACCAATTGATGCATCTTAGATGGCCGCTTATTAGCATTTAAGACCCCAGACGCCTCATTTCAAAGTGGGATGCAGAATGAGATGTTGCTTCTTAGGGATGGCCAAAGAAAATGGTTTCTTGAGATGGAATCTACTCCTGGTGAAGATACTGTGAACACTGTTGAAGTGACAACAAAGAATTTAGAATATTACATAAACTTAGTTGATACAGCAGTGGCAGGGTTTAAGACGATTGACTTCAATTTTGAAAGTTCTACTGTGGGTAAAATGCTATCAAACAGCTTCGCATGTTGCAGAGAAATCTGCGAAAAGCAGAGTCAATTGATGTGGCAAACTTCATTGCTGTCTTATTTTAAGAAGTTGCCACAGCCACTTCAACCTTCAGCAACCACCCTCCTGACCAGTCAGCAGCTATCAACATCAAGGGAAGACCTTCCATCAGTAAAAAAGACTATGCTGAAGGCTCAGATAATAGTTAGCATTTTTAGCAATAAGGTATTTTCTAATGAAGGTATGTACTTTTTTTTAGATATACTGCGATTGCACACTCAACAGACTACAGTATAGTGTAAATAACTTTTATATGCACTGTGAATCCAAAAAATTCTTATGACTCTTAATTTCGATATTCACTTTAATGCGATGGTCTGGAGCCGAACTCGCAATATCTCCCAAGTATGCCTGTACCATGGACTGCCAGAAGAACGAACAAATCTGTCTTGGCAGAAGTATAGTCAGAGTGCTCCTTGGAGACAAGGATGGCTAGACTTTACCTCACATACTTTGGACACGTTATCAGGAGGGACCAGTCTCCGGCGAAGGACCTCATGCTTGATAAAGTAGAGAATCAGCCAAAAAGAAGACCCTCAACAAGATGGATTGACACGGTGGCTGCAACAATGGGCTCAAACATAGCAGCGATTTTGAGGATGGCGCAGGACTGAGTAGTGTTTTGTTCTGTTGTATATAGGGTCACTATGAGTAGGAAATAACTCAATAGCAACTAACATCAACATATAGCATATTTAACTGTGTGTACCTTTATAAACATATCTAAATACAGACAATAAAATTTTAACACTCCAAAGTTCAAAGTATTTTATCAAAATTTCCTTATTTGTACTTACAGTCCATTTAGAAAAGAAGGCAATCAGCAAACTTTATTACTCAAGGTGAGACCATAAAGCAGTAAGAGAGTGAAAATAAGAACCCAAAAGAAAGTTTTCTCTATATTCAGGGGCCTTTCAACTATGTCACATCACCAACATTAAAATTGCCTCAGGGATATAGAAATCAAATCAATTCAGTCTTAAAAGTTTTAATCATCATCACTGAAGGGAAACTAACCAGATCCTTCCAGGTCCCACAGAGTAGCTGTTACAGTTGTTAGGTGCCATGGAGTCAGCTCTGACTCATAACGACCCTATGTACAACAGAACGAAACACTGCCCAGTCCTGAGCCATCCTCACAATCATCGTTATGCTTGAGCCCACTGTTGCAGCCATTGTGTCAATTCATTTCATCAAGGGTCTTCCTCTGTTTTGATAACCCTCTACTTTATCAAGCATGATGTCCTTCTCCAGGGACTGGTCCCTCCTATTAACATGTCCAAAATACATGAGACGAAGTCTAGCCATCCTTGTTTCCAAGGAACATTCTGGTTGTACTTCTTCCAGGACAGATTTGTTCATTCTTCTAGAAATCCATGGTATACTCAATATTTTTCAGCAACACCACAATTCAAATGCATCAATTCTTCTTTGTTCTTCCTGATTCATTGTCCAGCTTTTGCATGCATATGAGGGGATTGAAAATACTATGGCTTGGGTCAGACACGCCTTAGTCTTTAAAGTGACATCTTTGCTTTTCATACTTTAAAGAGGTCTTTTGCAGCAGATTTATCCAATGCAATCCGTCGTTTATTTCTTGACTGCGATTTCCATAAGTGTTGACTGTGGATCCAAGTAAAATGAAATCCTTGACAACTTCAATCTTTTCTCCATTTATCATGATGTTGCCTATTGGTCCAGTTGTGAGGATTTTTGTTTTATGTTGAAGTGTAATCCATCCTGAAGGCTGTGGTCTTTGATCTTCATCAGTAAGTGCTTCAAGTCCTCTTCACTTTCAGCAAGCAAGGTTGTGTCATCTGCATAACACAGATTGTTAATGAGTCTTCTTCCAGTCCTCATGCTGATGCCACATTCTTCATACAGTCCAGCTTCTTGGATTATTTGCTCAGCATACAGATTGAATAAGCATGGTGAAAGGATACAACCCTGATGCATACCTCTCCTGATTTTAAATCACAGAGTTTCCCCTTGTTCTGTTTGAACAACTGCCTCTTGGTCTATGTCCAGGTTCCTCATAAGTACAATTAAGTGTTCCAGAATTCCCATTCTTCTCAATGTTATCCATAATTTGTTATGATCCACAAAGCCAAATGCCTTTGCATAGTTAATAAAACACAGGTAAACATCTTTCTGGTACTCTCTGCTTTCAGCCAAGATTCATCTGACATCGGCAATGATATCCCTTGTTCTATGTCCTGTTCTGAATCTGCCTTGAATTTCTGGTAGTTCCATTGAGGTATTGTGGCAACCATTTTGAATCACCTTCAGCAAAATTTTACTTGCATGTGCTATTGATGATATTGTTCAATAATTTCAGCATTCTGTTAGATCACCTTTCTTTGGAATGGGCACAAATATTTGTCTCTTCCAGTTATTTGGCCAGGTAGCTGTTTCCCAGATTTCTTGGCATGGACAACTGAGCACCCCCAGTGCTGCATCTGTTTGCTGAAACATGTCAATTGGTATTCCATCAATTCCTTGACTCGTCTGTCAGTTTGTCATACTATGGTGGCTTGCATGTTGCTGTGATGCTGGAAGCTATACCACTGGTATTTCAAATACAAGAGGGTCACCCATGACAGTCAGGTTTCAGCAGAGCTCTCAGACTAAGTCAGGCTGGGAAGAAAAGCCTGGTGGTTTACTTCTGAAAAAATTGACCAGTGAAAACCTTACAAACAGCAGCTACATAGTAGAAAGTGGTGTAGAGGCCTCTGAAAAACATACGGCTTAACAAAAGAAGCACTGCTGTGCAAAAGAACAGCTCACCTTAGGGTGCACCATGGTGATTTTGTGTAAAAAATTCTTTATAGCCAGACAATCTGTCATCAAAGTTCTGGGCTTTTCATCAACCTGCAACAACACAACAAAAACACCACCAAACATACACAAACCCACGAGCACAAATGAATCAAATTATGGTATTGTTTCCATTAAAGTAACTGCATCTCAGAAAGGTTTTTGGATATCCAAGGGGAAGAAGCATCTTGGGGTATAAGAATTAGACACAAAAGGGAATCTAACTAGCCATCATTTCTTAGGTTAGAGTAGCCTTTTCATGGACCTTCAGGAGACACTTGAATAAAGATCAGAGTATACCAACAATCTCAGAACCACCTTTTGGAACAAATTCAAAGTACTTCAGACGGGAGCTGAGAACAGTATCTCTGTCTTAACTCTACTATCTTAATGTGTTTTGGGACAATCTGTATTAAGGATCTGAGTGGAGTCAAAGGAGCAGACACTAAAAGGAATCTTATTTTTTAACATCAACCCATTCATTCAAACATTTATTTATAAAGAAAAGCTTCAGAGCAAAAAGCTCCAAAGTCAGAAGGCCTGTGTTCTAGTAATGACTCTGTAAAAATCAGTTAAATAACCACGAAAAAAAAAATCACTTAGCTGCTCTGGTCCTCATTTCCTAATCGGAAAAGCAGGGATTAACCTACCCTTACTACCTCATAGAATTGTTTTAAGGATCAAATAATATTATGTAAGTATGGTGTATCTTAAAGACACGAATATCACCTGTTGAGTGCCTACTATAATACCACTTGTTGAATGCCTGATATGTGGTAAGAATTATGCAGGTAAAAAAAAAAATTTATATATATATATATTACCTCATGACAATCTTGGAAAGTAGCTATTACTAGTCCCTCTTTATAGATAAAGAAAAATGAGGCTCAAAGTAGCTAGGCAACTTGCCTAAGGTCACTCAGCTGCTCAGCGGTAGAGCCAGAATTCAACTTTATTCTACATTAATGCCAATTGCCCATGCTCTTTCCAATATACTATGCTACTTCCCCACAAATACAATATACACATACCCCCCATTTTATAGATGAAGGAAACGAGTCTCAGAGAAGGTAAACAACTTGCCCAAGGTTACCCAGGTGGATCTGGATCCAAAACCTTAGTCTTAACCACTTTCCCATATTGCCTCCCTCCACTTAATATAAACCAAAAACCAAACCTGTTTCCATCGAGTCGATTCTGACTCATAGTGACTCTGTAGGAAGGCAGAACTGCCCCAGAGAGTTTCCAATGCTGTAAACCTTTATGGAAGCAGACTGCCACATCTTTCTCCCTCAAAATGGCTGCTGGGTCCAAACTGCCCACCTCTTGCTTAGCTGCCAAGTGCTTTAACCACTGTGCAACCAGGGCTCCTCCATTTAGTACAGTGCCCATAAAATAAATGTTAGAAAGAATCTCCTGGAAAACAGAAAAGTCCAGGAGAACGAGAAGAAAGGAATTACGAAATACAGTCAGAAATCAGTAAGCTCTTAATAGTGGCTCAGAGAAGACAGGGCCGTGTACTAGGTACATGTTGAAGAAAAGAAATGATCTCAGGCCTCAAAAGCTTCTAACACAATAAAGAAGAAAGATACAAATATCTAATAATGAAGAACAAACCATTACAATACTTTTTAAAGTACACTGAAGAAGTGGTCAAGTACTGTGCAATTATTAGAAAAAATATTAGAAAAATAGGTCAGAATTATGAGAAAATTCCTAAAACAAGTATAGGTTTATTCATGCATATAAATAGCACTAATCAAGGAGTAACTGCAGCATGCATATCATTGTCATATCCCTCATTAAAAAATTTTGGTATAAACTGTTTAGTAGTAGAAAAGCAATGGTCTCCTACAGGAATTTTCTGTACTTGTAACACTCCCAAAACTTCTTGGAACGGTTTCAAACCTCTGTAACTTTGGTGATTACAGGGTGTGTTATAGAACAGGCTAATTATATCTTAACAGCAAGGCAACCAAACGAGTGAAAATTCCTTGAGCATCTTCTGGAGAAGGGCTGCAATTACTAATGATTTACCGAACACCAAGCAGTTTATATGCATTCGTTTACTTAAAGCTCTCACCAATATTGTAAGTAAGAAATAATCTCATTTTATAGATGTGGATAATGGGACTCAAAAAAGTTAATTTGTCCAAGGTCACACAGCTAGTTAAATGGCAGAACTGGGACTCAAACCTAGATCTGACTAACTCCAAACCCCCATTCCGTTATGTGTTGCTGCCTCTCCAAGTACCATCATTTTCTGGGCACTGGGTTGTTTTTTTTTTATGGAGTGTGACAGGCAGTGCTTATGTACGTCTACTGAATATGTTTTTATTTGCTTAAAAAACAGTTAATGTGGCTTATTATATACATGGGCCTACAGAGATAAACAAGACAATCTCTGAATTCGTGGAGTTAACAGTTCAGTAGAAGAGAAAGACAGATGGTGACACTGTGGTTAAGAGTTTGACTGCTGACCAAAAGGCTGGCAGTCTGAATCCACCGGGCACTCTTTGGAAACCCTATGGGGCCGTTCTACTGTTCTACAGGGTTACTATGAGTCAGAATCAACTTGATGGCAATGGGTACAGGTTTTATATGACAACGTGAGAAGTTTTATGATTTAGAAGGACTGGAGAGGATAAAGTGACCACATGTTACACAGAGTAAGGAGCTCCTTTCAAGGTCTACTCATAGGATTATAATAAAGAACTAAAGAGATACTACAAAGCCTTTTACAGTTGGGTGTTAGAAACCCAGTAACTCAGCCTGACATGCTACCAAAGCAATGAACCTTCGTAAGGGATCTTATGAAAAAAATAGATGCTGCTAGCCCTGGGCAACGGAAACCACAATTGAATCACATGGTTTCAGCCTTCACCTTGGACTACGAGCCTAATTATTTGATGGGATATATAACTGTTTTATATCTACAAACATGAACCTATACAGTCATGGGCCCTATATCACTTTCCAGGAGAAAGTATCCATTCATCCACCCATCCATTCATCCATCTACCTACTAACTATACTATCTACTTACGTATTTACAAAAAACACACAGTTGTGGTTGAGTTCTGACTCATGATGACCCCATGTGTTGCAGAGTAGAGCTGCGCTCCACAGGGTTTTCAAGGCTGCAACCGTTTGGAAGCAGATCACCAGGACTTTCTCCTGAGGTAACTCTAAACAAAAAAAAAAACCGAACCCATTGCCATCGAGTCAATTCTGACTCACACCGACCCTACAGGACAGAGTAGAACTGCCTCACAGGGTTTCCAAGGAGCGCCTGGCGGATTCGAACTGCCGACCTTTTGGTCAGCAGCCACAGCACTTCACCACTACGGTGGGTTCAAATCGCCAGCCTTTCTGTCAGAAGTTGAGTTTTTAATCATCTGAGCCACCCAGGGATTCCTCACTCACACACATATACACATGCACAGGTATATACACACAGATATGTATGTGTGTTTACATACAAGGAGCCCTGGCAGCACAGTGGTTAAGCCCTTGTCTGCTAACAGAAAGGTTGGCAGTTCAAATCCACCCAGCAGCTCTACAGGAGAAAGACCTGGCAATCTGCTTCTGTAAAGATTACAGCCTAGAAAACCCTGTGGGGCAATTCTCCTCTTTCACATGGGGTTGCTATAAGTTGGTATCGATTCAATGGCACCCGACAACGTTGCTGTTGTTGTTAGGTGCCGTCGAGGCGGTTCCGACTCATAGCGACCCTACGCACAACAGAACGAAACACTGCCCGGTCCTGAGCCATCCTTACAATCGTTATGCTTGAGCTCATTGTTGCAGCCACCGTGTCAGCCCACCTCGTTGAGGGTCTTCCTCTTTTCCACTGACCCTGTACTCTGCCAAGCATGATGTCCTTCTCCAGGGACTGATCCCTCCTGACAACATGTCCAAAGCATGTAAGATGCAGCCTTGCCATTCTTGCCTCTGAGGAGCTTTCTGGCTGCACGTCCTCCAAGACACCCAACAACAATATATACATACACATCTCTATCCTTATTCTTAGATAGCATTATTGTAAAAATAAACATAAAACAGATAAAATGGTCAGAGAACCTTGTAAAGTCAGAATGATTTTGGAGAGACGTGTTAGTCAGCCTGGCATCCCTCCTAAATGAGGCTCTCTTCAGTCTTCCTGGGATTAGCTCTCCTCACATGTCAAATCGCGGCTGATTTACTATAGCTTTTTCACAGAAGTCTCCATTCACTCGACTTTGCTATGAACCTTGCCACTCGACCTTTCTCCCCAACTGAGCCATATATGGTGAACACTTTCACCATCTCTTTTTCTATTCTCACTCTCTTCATTCAAATACCTGTTAAATAGCTGCACAGTACTAGAGACAGTGAGACGCAGTGTGCAAACACTTTAAGGACATTTTTGTTCCCTCGAGGTTCATGCTTTCTGGCTGTACCAGTCTTTTCTCTCTCCTCATCTCCATCACAAGCTGACCCCTGGTCGCTCAGCTCCCTAGTACTCCTCTGTACTCCATCATCTTGGGAGACATCCACATCCAAGTAGATGACCAATCTAAGAAACAAGTCTCACAGTTCCTTGACCTCTTCAACTCCAATGACCTTGATCTTCACTGCATTCCAGCCATATTTCCATGGCCACAACTTGGAGCTGTTCCATTCTGGAAACCTTAAACCGAAATGTCCCACTCTAATTTTTTTTTTTTTAATTTGAAAAAATATACACCAAAGTGTTAATGCTGGCTACCCTGAGAGGTGGAGCTAAGTGTGCTCTACATGTTGCCTTGGGTCATACTTTGAATTTCCTTACTGCTTTTTTGCAATAAGGAAAAAAATAGTAAGAGCAACCTTAACACTCTGATAACAGCTCCTATTCTTTCAGTCTCTGACCCCCTTAGATCCAGTAAACTGGTTTTTCAGTTTCATCAAGACCTCTAGACCTTGACCCCTTCCCACTGGGTTAGGTGCCCTTCCTCTATGCTACCAGAGCGTTCAGTGCTTACCTTCATCACAACACATAACTACACTGTATTATAATTATTTGTTTACTTGTCTTTCCCTTTAGATTTCAAGTTCCTTGGGATCAGGCAACATGCCTTAGGCCTTCTGCCTCCAGTACACAGTCCAGTGCCACTGCTTGAACAAACACAGGTTTCTGAATCTATGAGTGAATAAATATTGAAGCAGCACTGATGTATATGAGTATATGAGACACTGTTTCAAGTTCTAATTCTGCCAATTACTTTCATACGACCTTGAGAAAGTCAGTCCAATTCCCTGAATCTCAGGTTTCTCAGCTGCAAAATGGAGTGATAATCCCTGCCCTAGCCACTTCATGGAGTCATCAGGAGCCTTAAATAATATATATAAATGTTAGGTAAGACAATTATCATTACTTGTTCAGACTGGCTAAAACACATGACCTCGTTTCCTTGAATTGCTTGCTTTGGTTTACCAGAATAACCTTTTTATTGCCACTTGACATTAAAAGTTTCAGAGCTGACTAGCCATGAATTGTTCCAGATTGTTTACCCACCATTCCCCTAAAGAAGATAAGGCACAGCCAGGAATACCTGTTGTCCCAATACTGTACCCGTTCCTTTCAGAAGGAGCATATCATTGTTCAGAAGTGGAGAAAGGCCTCCCAAGTGCTTCCTGGGAGAATGTTTTAAGTATTCTAATTCTTTACGTCTCCACCAACTCAAAGGAAGGAAGGAAAGGGGATCGGAAAATCGTTAAAGGAATGAAGAACTCACATATCTCTCTCATAACTCTGGGCTAGAAATAAATCAACAAACCCACTAACCACCCAAAGACATCTGTAAACCAACTTAATAAAAATGGACCCAAGTAGGATCTGCACTGGGAATCAACTTTTATTTTTCTGGAGCGCCAAATTCAAAGAAGGGCTTATTTCAGTGGTTCCTAAACTTATCTGCACATTAGAGTCCCCTGCAACTTTTTAAAAATGACAAAGCCCAGGCCACCTCCCAGACCAATTAAATCACAACCTCTTGGAGTATAGGACACAGACATCAACACTTTGGAAGTGTCCAGGTGATTCAATGTGTGCAAAGGGAAGTCTGAGAACCAGTGCCTTATTTCATTTCAACTTCAGGTAAGCTTTTCTTTCCTGCTACCAGATTTGTAGAAAAATAATCAAATCATCAGTAATTTACAGATCACAACAAAACTTGCCTCAAAAATCATCTGGAAGGGTGATACCCCTGATGTGTTCGGGGAACAGCTGGTTTCCTCTAAAGTCCACATCAGCTTCGCAGACAATCCCGGCAGTATAGACTGTATTTCTGCGTTGAGAAGAAATGGCCATAAAGTAAAACATAGTTTGGATAAGCACCAGAGTTTCTAGAATTGTTCATAAAACTGATGAGCCAAGAAAGCTTTTCTCTGATGAAAAGATTATCTTCAAAATTTAAAACATGATTTGAAATGGCTATGCATCAGCAAATTGCTTAAACATTTGGAATTATATTATGAGGTTAAGACATTTAATCTCATGTTTTCAATTTTTCACATTTGCTAAATCAATTTGCATTCTCAGTTAATTTCCACAAGGTCACATCCAGTGCTGGAAATCTCCAGGGTTGATAGCTTTAGCTGATATTCTTTGTATTTATTTATTTATTTAAATAAATCAGTTCATTATTTAATAAGCACAAGTTTAGTAAGTGAGCTAATTGAAAGCTGAAAACAAAAATTCAAGAATGATCCTTTAAGACCTGTACCTAATGAATATAATGTATTCTTTACTGAGGTAGTCTTTAACAAAGAAAAGCAAGCTCTTGCCAATTTAATTCATGAATTAGCCACTTGGTACACTGTTACATGTTGACACAGAATTTCCCACAAAGCACCAGCGAGTCCTGGGTCATCAACAACAAAAAGGACATCAACGTATGCACCATCCTTCTTTTGCGTCATATTCTGGGACTCATATAATAAAGGAGAGAACAAATCTACCATTTTACAAAAGCCCTGCCCCTTCATTTCCCCCCTACACTAGAATAACAATGGAAAACTAAATATTAATGTTGTCGTTAGGTGCCGTCAAGTCAGTTCCGACTCATAGCAATCCTACCTACCTACCTACACAATGAACCACAGCTCGGTCCTGCACCATCCTCACGATCATTGCTATGTTTGAGTCCACTGTTGCAGCCACTGCATCAATCTATCTCATTGAGGGTCTTCCTCTCTTTATCATTGACCCTCTGCTTTACCAAGAGAAGATGTCCTTCTCTGGGGATTGGTCCCTCCTGATAACACGTTCAAAGTACGTAAGACAAAGTCTCACCATCCTCCCTTCTAAAGAGCATTCTTCCGAGACAGATTTGTTCATTTTTCTGGCAGTTCATGGTTGCCTTAGTCACCTAGTGCTCCTATAACAGATATACCACAAGTGGATGGCTTTAACAAACAGAAGTTTATTCTCTCACAGTCTAGGAGGCTACAAGTCCGAATTCAGGGCGCCAGCTCCAGGGGAAGGCTTTCTCTCTTTCAGCTCTGGAGGAAGGTCCTTGTCATCAATCTTCCCTGGTCTAGGAGCCTCTCAGGCACAGGACGTGCTCTGCTCCTGACACTGCTTCATTGATGGTATGAAGTCCCCGTGCCTCTCTGCTTGCTTCTCTCTTTTATATCTCAAAAGAGATTGACTTAAAATACAACTTAATCTTGTAGAGTCTTGCCTCGTTAACATAACTGTCTCTAATCCCACCTCATTAACATCATAGAAGTAGGATTTACAACACATAGAAAAATCACATCAGATGACAAATGGTGGGCAATCACACAATACTGGGTACATGGACTCGCCAAGTTGACACACATAATTTTGGGGGACACAATTCAATCTATAACAATAGTATGTTCGATATTCTTCGTGAACACCATAACTCAAAGGCATCAATTCTTCTCTGGTCTTCCTTATTCATTGTCGGGCTTTTGCATGCATATAAGGTGATTAAAAATACATGGCTTGAGTCAGACGCACCTTAGTCCTCAAAGTGACATCTTTGCTTTTTAACACTTTAAAGAGGACTCTTGCAGCAGGTTTGCCCAATGCAATAAACCCCCACCCACTGCCCTTCAGTTGATTCCAACTCATAGCAACCCTACAGGACAGAATAGAACTGCCCAATAGAGTTTCCAAGGAGCACCCAGTGGATTTGAACCGCCAACCTCTTGGTTAGCAGCTGTAGCACTTAACCACCACGCCACCAGGATTTCCGCCCAATGCAATATATGGTTTGAATTCCTGACTGCTGCTTCTGTGGACATTGATTGTGGATCCAAGTAAAATATAAATATATATATCCAAAACCCAAACCCAATTCCGACTCACAGCACCCCCATAGGACAGAATAGAACTGCCCCATAGGGTTCCCAAGGCTGTAACAGAAGCAGACTACCACGTCTTTCTCCTGCAGAGCAGCTGGTGGGTTCGAACTGCTGACCTTTCGGTTGGCAGCCAAGTGTTTTAACCACTGCACCAGCAGATTTGAAAATTCTACCTTGTAAATGAGGCTGACAACGTTGATACTAATCAAGAATTCAACTTTAACAACTTAATACCAAATATATCCTAAAATAATGGTACAATTTTTTCCTAAGGTATTCATACTACAGATCTAATAATGCCTTAGTCATCTCAAAAAAGTATGGACAATCCCAAGATCAAGCTTTAGTTGTCAGTGTTAATGGGTAGTATTGTTCTCGCCATTAGTTTGTTTTTCCAATCTAGTTCAGTCACAAAGCCCCAGATCATGTGAAAGCATGGTTATGCTGCAGCTAAGTTTAATGAACTTGATGCTGAATCAGGAATGTCTTTCATCAATCTTCAGTTTTGCCACTGACTGATTTTCTGACATAAGGTAACCTCCCCTCTTCTCTGTTATTCAATTACCTTTCTGTGAAATGAGGAAAAATTGTTCCTGAATCCTACTTCTTTTTGAAGTAATAAAATAGTACAGAAATGGGGAAAGCATGTGAATACATGAGGAAAAGGTTTGTAAATAACTTTGAATTCTTCAGAAATTTTAATAATAATTTTAAATCATGTAGTTATGGAGGGGGATCAATTTCAATTGTCTTACTCTGTATACCAAAAAAAAAAAAAAAAAATCCTTATGGACTGAATAGAGTTAAATGTAAAAAGGTGAAACAAGAGAAATATATAAAAGCCTTCTACTTCAAGATAAACTGAGCACACGCTGAAATCCCCTCTTTCTATTCCAACACATAAAATGAGAGAACAAATATTTTTTAAATCTTAATAAATGATCAGAAAAAAAGAGAAATCTTTATAGACCAGGAATTGGGAGGTATTCTTCCCCCACCCTCAGAAGAAAAAAAAGAAAGCCCATGTCTGGGGACCATAGTTCCAGGGGACATCTAGGTCAACTGGCATAGCAAAATGTATTAAGAAAACATTCTGCATCCCACTTTGGTGAGTGGCGTCTGGGACAGAACACCAAAGACACAAGGTAAATATGAGTCCGAAAGACAGAAAGGGCCACATAAACCAGAGACCAGAAGAACTAGATGGTGCCCAGCTACCACCAATGACTGCCCTGACAGGGAACACAGCAGAGAATCCCTGATGGAGCATGAGGACAGTAAGACATCAAATTCTCATAAAAAGACTAGGCTTAACAGTCTGACTGAGACTAGAGGGACCTCAGAGGTCATGGTCCCTGGACCTTCTGTTAGCCCAAGACTGGAACCATTCTCGAAGCCAACTCTTCTGACAAAGTTTAGACTGGACTAAAAGACAGAAAATGATACTAGTGAGGAGTGAGCTTCTTGGCTCAAGTAGACACATGAGACTATGTGGACAGCTCCTGTCTGGAGGCAAGATGACAAGACAGGGATAGGAGCTGGTTGAATGAACACTGGAAATACAGGGTGGAGAGAAGGAGTGTGCTGTCTCATTAGGGGGAGAGTGGCTGGGAGTACACAGCAAGGTGTGTATAAGTTTTTGTATGAGAGACTGACTTGATTTGTAAACTTTCACTTAAAGCACAATAAATAAAAAAATAGATTAAAAAAAAAAAAGCCCATAGTTGCAAGCAAGGATCAAAGATGCACCACATTTGGGGCCTGCACTGGGAAAAAACATGGAACTAATATTATAATGCCCATAAGTTTAAGAGCAAGAGCCACACAAGCCTTGTACACATAGGAGATCTAAACAAGGGACCAAAACATGAATGAAGACCAGAGATGGGTCACCTGGCTACCTGAGGGTCAGGTTAAAGCCCAGTGATATACTGGTAGCTGCATCACTCAAGCAGGACAAGGGGCTCTGAATCAGGTCACACAAGTGGAGACAGGACACAGAACTGTACAATTTGTGAAGATGCAGGAGCTTTGTGTCTGTTACCCAGGCAAAGTCTAAACCAAAGATAACACACCATGCAGGGCTAGGGCTTAGCAACCCAGAGAACCTCCTACTGGAAGGCTGTCATGTGTTTGTGTCCAGAAACAGATCATGGACAATTAGCTCTTAAATAAAAATTACCAAGCAACAAAGATCAATATCCTTAAAAACATATTTCAATAGAAATTACACCTGAGGAAAATGATCTAACAGAGAAATCTGAAAAGAGACTTTAAAATAAGTATTTTATATTTTATAATCTCAAAGAGAAAAATAAAACAAGAATATGCTGTTATAAATCAAACAGAAAATAATGGGGGATGGGGAGGAACACACAAAGAAAATAATGGGGGGGAACTATTGGAAATCTTGAAAATTAAAGATATAGTGTTTCAAATTAAAACTCTGTGGATGGTTAGAGGACACAAGTAAAAAGCAAATTTAAAAGAAAAGTAATACGTGAATGTTCATAGCAGCAGTACTCATAATAGCCAAAAAGTGAAAACAACACAAATATCTATCAACTGATGAATGGATAAACAAAATGTGGTATATCCAAACAATGGAACGAAAATACTGATACATGCTACAACATGGATGAACCTTGAAAACACTGGGGCTGTCCAATCAGTTCTGACTCACAATGACCCTCTGTACAACAGAATGAAACACTGCCCAGTCCTGCGTCATCCTCACAATTAATGCTATGCTTGGGCCCATCGTTGCAGCCACTGTGTCAGTCCATCTCATTGAGAGTTTTCCTCTCTTTCGCTGACCCTCTACTTCATCAAGCATGTTATCCTTCTCCAGGGACTGATCCCTCCTGATAACATGTCCAAAATACATGAGATGAAATCTTGCCATCCTCACTTCTAAGGAGCATTCTGGCTGTAGTTCTTCCAAAACAGATTTGTTCATTCTTTTTTTTTTATGCTTTAAGTGAAAGTTTACAATTCAAGTCAGTTTCTCATACAGACACTTAAACACACACTGTTATGTGACCCTAGCTGCTCTGCCTACAATGTGACAACTTACTCCTTCTCTCCGCCCTATATTTCCCGTGTCCATTCAACCAGCTCCTGTCCCCCTCTGCCTCCTCATTTCACCTCCAGACAAAAGCTGCCCAAAAAGTCTCATGTGTCTACTTGAGCTAAGAAGCATACTCCTCATACCATTTTATGTCTCATACTCCAGTCTAATCTTTGTCTGAAGAGTTGGCTTCAGGAATACTTTCAGTTCTGGGCCAACAGAGTCCAGGGACCATGACCTCTGAAGTTCCTCCAGTCTCAGTCAGACCATTAATTCTGGTCTTTTTACGAGAATTTGAGGTCTGCATCCCACTTTTCTCCTGCTCCATCAGAGACTCTCTGTTGTGTTCCCTGTCAGGGCAGTCATTGGTGGTAGCCAGGCACCATTTGTTCTTCCAGTCTCAGGCTGATAGAGTCTCTGGCTTAAGTGGCCCTTTCTGTCTCTTGGGCTCATATTTTTGTGTCTTTGGTGTTCTTCATTCTCATTTGCTCCAGGTGGGTTGAGACCAACTGAGTGCATCTTAGATGGCTGCTTGCTAGTGTTTAAGACCCTAGACGCCACTCACCAAGGTGGGTGCAGAATGTTTTAATACACTTTGTTTCTGATTCAAACTCCAATGACATTTTTAATGAGATGGGGAAACAAATCACAAACTTCATATGGAAGGGAAAGAGGCCCCAGATAAGTAAAGCATTACTGAAAAAGAAGAACAAAATAGGAGGCCTCATACTACCTGATTTTAGAACATATTATACTGCCACAGTAGTCAAAATAGCCTGATACTGGTACAACAACAGACACATAGACCAATGGGACAGAATTGAGAATCCAGACATAAATCCACCCACATATGAGCAGCTGATATTTGACAAAGGCCCAAAGACAGTCTCTTTAACAAATAGTGCTAGCATAACTGGATATCCATCTGTAAAAAAATGAAAAAAGACCCATACTTCACGCCTTGCATAAAAACTAACTAAAAGTGGACCAAAGACCTAAATATAAAATCCAAAACAATAAAGACCATGGAAGAAAAAACAGGGACGATGCTAGGAGCCCTCATACATAGCATAAATAGTATACAAAATATTACTAACAATGCGTAAACACCAGAAGAAAAACAAGAAACTGGGAGCTCCTAAAAATCAAACACTTCTGCTCATCCAAAGATGAGGGGTTTTGGAGACCATGGTTTCAGGGGACATCTAAGTCAACTGTCATAATAAAATCTATTAAGAAAACATTCTGCATCCCATTTTGGAGAGTGATGTCTGGGGTCTTAAACGCTAGCAAGCAGCCATCTAAGATGCATCAATTGGTCTCAAACTACCGGGACCAAAGGAGAATGAAGAATACCGAAGACACAAGGTAATTATGAGCCCAAGAGACAGAAAGGGCCACATAAATCACATACTGCATCAGCCTGAGACCAGAAGAACTAGATGGTGCCCGCCTACAACCTATGACTGCCCTGACAGGGAACACAACAGAGAACCCCTGAGGGAGCAGGAGAGCAGTGGGATGGAAACCTCAAATTCTCATAAAAAGACCAGACTTAATGGTCTGACTGAGACTGGAAGGACCCCCAAAGTCTTGGTCCCCAGACCTTCTGTTAGCCCAAGACAAGGAACCATTCCCAAACCCAACTCTTCAGACACAGATTGGACTGGACTATAGGATAGAAAATGATACTGGTGAGGAGTGAGCTTCTTGGATCAAGCATACACAGACTATGTGGGCAGCTCCTCTCTGGAGGGGAAATGAGAAGGCAGAGGGGGTCAGAAGCTGGCTGAATGGACACGAAAATAGAGAGTGGAGTGAAGGAGTGTGCTATCTCATTACGGGGAGAGCAACTACGAGTATATAAAAAACCGAAACCCAAACCCGCTGCCATCAAGTTGGTTCCGACTCATAGCGACCCTATAGGGCAGAGTAGAACTGCCTCATAGGGTTTCCAAGGAGCTCCTGGCAGATTTGAACTGCTGACCTTTAGGTTAGCTGCCGTAGCACTTAACCACTACACCACCAGAGTTTCCAGGAATATATAGCAAGGTGTACATAAATTTTTGTATGAGAGACTGACTTGATTTGTAAACTTTCGCTTAAAGCACAATAAAATTTTTTTTAAAAAAACAGAACATTTTGTTACGCCAGTTGATCTAGATGTCCCCTGAAACCACCGTCCCCAGACCTCCGCCCCTGCAACTCTGTCCCTTGAAGTGCTTAGCTGTATTCAGGAAAGTTCTTAGCTTTTGGTTTAGTCCAGTTGTGCTGACCTCCCCTGCACTGTATGTTATCCTTCCCTTCACCCGAAATAATTCTTGTCTACTACCAATTAGTGAATACCCCTCTCCCTCCCTCCCTTCCCACCCTCATAACCATCTAAGAATGTTGTCTTCTGTGTTTAAACTAACACAAACAGAGATAGAACAACTAAATAAGCCTATAACAAAAGAAGAGATTGAAATGAAAAAAAAAAATAGGTAGCTTAAAAACCCCCAACAAAAAAACGCCCTGGCCCTGACGGCTTCACTGTAGAATTCTATCACACTTTCTTGTACTACTCCCCCTTTCCCACCCTCGTAACCATCTCTGTGTTAGTTAAGGTAGGTAGTGTGTTTCTAGAAATTTGTCCATTTCCTCTAGGTTTTCAAATTTGTTAAGAGTACAATTTTTCATAGTATTCTGTTATGATTATTTTAATTTCAGTTGGGTCTGTTGCAATACTGCCCATCTCATTTCTTATTCGGGTTATTTGCTTTCTCTTCCGTTTTTCCTTTGTCTGTTTGGCCAGTGGTTTATCGATTTTGCTGATCTTTTCAAAGAACAAGCTTTTGGTCTTGTTAACTCTTTCAATTGTTTTTCTGTTCTCTATTTCATTTAATTCGGCTCTAATTTTTATTATTTGCTTTCTTCTGGTCCGGTCCCCGAGGTCTTCTTTTGCTGATCCTTCTATTTGTTCGATTTGTAGAGATAATTCTTTGATTTTGGCCCTTTCTTCTTTTTGGATGTGTGCATCTATTGGTATAAACTGACCTCTGAGCACTGTTTTTGCTATGTCCCAAAGGTTCTGGTAGGAAGTGTTTTCATTCTCAATTGATTCTATGCATTTTATTCTGTCCTTGATTTCTTCTATAACCCAGTAGTTTTTGAGCAAGGTGTTGTTCCGTTTCTATATGTCTGATTTTTTTTCCTTGCTTTTTCTGTTATTGATTTCTACTTTTATGGCTTTATTGCCAGGAAAGATACTTTGTAATACTTTGAAGTTTTGTATTCTGTTAAGGCTTGCTTTATGACTTAATATGTGGTCTATTCTGGAGACTGTTCCAAGTGTGTTGGAAAAGGAAGCATACTTGGCTGCTGTTGGGTGGAGTGTTCTGTATGTCTACAAGGTCAAGTTGGCTGATTGTGGCATTTAGATCTTCCATGTCTTTTCTGAGCTCCTTTCTGCATGTTCTGTCCTTCACCAAAAGTGGTGTGTTGAAGTCTCCTACTATTATTGTGGAGCTATCTCTCTTTTCAGTGCTGTTAGAGTTTGTTTTATGTATTTTGGAGACCTATCATTGGGTGCGTAAATATTTATTATGGTTATATCCTCCTGGTATATTGACCCTTTAATCATTATATAGTGCCCTTCCTTATCCTTTGTGGTGGATTTTACTTTAAAGTCTATTTTGTCGGAAATAAATATTGCCACTCCTGCTCTTTTTTGATTGTTGTTTGCTTGATATATTTTTTCCATCCTTTGAGTTTTAGTTTGTTTGCGTCTTTAAGTCTAAGGTGTGTCTCTTGTAGGCAGCATACAGACGGATCTTTTTTTTTTTTTTAATCCATTCAGCCACTCTCTGTATCTTTATTGGTGCATTTAGTCCATTTACATTCAGTGTAATTACAGACAGGTATGAGTTTAATGCAGTCATTTTGATGTCTTACTTTTTGTGTTGTTGACAGTTTCTTTTTCCCACTTAATTTCTGTGCTGAGTAGTTTTTCTTTATATATTGTCTTTTCCTCTTTTTCACTGTCATTGCTTTTGTAGTTGCTGAGTCTTTATGTTTTTTATTCTGATGCATAGGATTGTTAGTTTCCTTTGTGGTTACCTTAATATTTACCCCTATTTTTCTACGTTTAAACCAAAATTTTATTTCTTTATATTGCCTTGACTTCCTTTCCTTAAGAAAGGTCTATGACTACATTTTTTAGTCCCTCTTTTTTGATTTAATGTTGTCATCTTTTACTTAATGACGTCTCTGTTTCCCTGTTTTGAGCATTTTAGCTTTGATTTATTTTGCTGATTTCCCTGTCTGGATTGATATCTGGTTGCTCTGTCCTGTGTTCTAGTCTGGAGTTGTTATCTGATGTTATTGATTTTCTAACCAGAGGGCTCCCTTTAGCATTTCTTGTAATTTTGCTTCGGTTTTTGCAAATTCCCTAAAATTCTGTTTATCTGGAAATGTCCTAATTTCGCCTTCATATTTGAGAGACAGTTTTGCTGGATATATGATTCTTGGCTGGCAATTTTTCTCCTTCAAGGCTTTATATATGTCAGCCCATTGTCTTCTTGCCTGCATGGTTTCTCCTGAGTAGTTCGAGCTTAGTCTTATTGACTCTCCTTTGTGGGTGACTTTTCATTTATCTGTAGCAACTCTTAAAATTCTCTCTTTATCTTTGGTTTTGGCAAGTTTGATTACGTGCTGATGACTTGCTGTTGGGGTCTACCTTGTGCGGGGTTTGATGAGCATCTTAGATAGATATCGTCTCATCTTTCACAATATCAGGGAAGCTTTCTCCCAACAAATCTTCAACAATCTCTCTTGTATTTTCTTTTATCTCCCAGCCCACGCCCCATTCTGGTACTCCAATCACTCGTAGGTTATTTTCCTTGATAGAGTCCCACATAATTCTTAGGGTTTCTTCATTTTTTTTTAATTTTTTTAAACTGATTTTTCTTCAAATAGGTTGGTGTCAAGTGCTTTATCTTCAATATTACTACTTCTGATTTCTATTGCCTCAATTCTGCTCCTATGACTTTCTATTGAGTTATCTAATTCTGAAATTTTATTGTTAATCTTCTGAATTTCAGATTACTGTCTCTCTATGGATTCTTGCAGCCTATTAAATTTGTCCTTATGCTCTTCTCTAATCTTCTTAAGTTCCTCTAATGCTGTATCTGTGCATTCCTTGGCTTGTTCTGTGTTTTGCCTGATCTCTTGGAGAGTTCTGTATATTCATCTTTTGTATTCTACCTCTGGTAGTTCCAAGAAGTTCTCTTCATCCAGAAGATTTCTTGATTATTTGTTTTGGTAGCTTGCTGAAGCCATCATGGTCTACCTCTTTATGTGATTTGATATTGACTGTTGTCTCGAGCCACCAATAAGTTATTGTATTTATTTATTTAATGTTTGCTTAGTGTGTCCTAGTTTATTTTGTTTTGTTTTGATATGCCCAAATAGGCTGCTTGAGTGAGCTAGTTTGATTACTTGTGCCTTTGAAGCTCTAACGTCCTGTCACCAGGTGGTTAGATCTATTACTAGGTATGTAAGCCCAAGAGTCCATTCGCTTTTCTTGTATGGATACAGCTCAGGTGTCCAGGTACTTGGTCACCAAGTGTGTGGTGCAGGTTCTCACCTACAGAGTTGGACGAGTAGGGGTGACTGCTGTAGCACAGGTATCTGGCTACTGTAGGGGGTCACGCACTGAGCAAAGCAGGGGACTGAAAATTGCCCCTGAGTGTCTGTGAGGAAAGTGTGTCCCTGTTCCAGAGAGCACCTAGGTGGGTGGGTTTTACAGCTGGACTATCGGCATGCAATGCTGCTGGCTGTAAGGACTGGGAGGCACCACTTATCCTTGGATATCTGTCAAGGGCAGCTAGGTGGCATGGGTGAAGCCATCAGTCCTCAGGCCCCTGATGTGGGTAGGCAAGGACCCCGCTTTATAGGCAGAGCAGTGTCAAACATCACAAACTTGCCTCTCCACCATATAGCTGAAACAGTTGAAGTTAGACTTCAGGTATGTACCCTGTCCTACTCTGCTAATGAGGGCCTATGCTGTTGAAGTAGGCCCATACAGGTCTATGCAGGGGTGAAAGGCATTCAAAGCTCGTGGACTGCCTATACCTGTACCTAGGCAAAGGAGCTGTTTCGCCCTGAGTTCCCAGCTTATGGGAGCCAGTAGATTACTTTTCCCCCACTTGTTAATTTGTTCCTTCTCTGAGGCTGGGAGGATGGCTCAGGGCACAAGACAGGTCTTACTTCCAGCCCAGGGAAAGTGTTTATCACTGAAACCAGCTCAGGATCTGGTGCAGAGTGGGGGGAGTCAGTTAAACAGGAGAGAGTTTTTTCCAAAAGGGTGTTTTTTTGTCCATACAGTAGATTAGACACAAGCACTTATCTTATGTCAAGAGCACCGCTCTTCACTGACCCCGGAGGCATGAGTAAACTCTCCACTGCTCGGTCTCTCTGATGTGGAAAACATTTCCTGAATGCCACTGCTTGTCACTCCTCACTGCTTCTGAACCATCTCTTCCTCTCTCTGCCACTGCGTCCAATTCCTCAACTTTGCCTTTGATGTTCAGGGCTCCTAGATTGTCATATATAATCGATTCACTTGTTTTTTCAGGTCTTTGTTGTAAGGGGGACTGATGGAAGCATCTGACTACTCTGCCATTTTCACATTTGTTCATTCTTTTGACAGACCATGGTATATTCAATATTCTTCACCAACACTATAATTCAAAGGCCTCAATTTTTCTCTGGTCTTCCTTATTCGCTGTTCAGCTTTTGTATGCATATGAGGCAACTAAAAACAACACGGCTTGGGTCAGGTGCACCTTAGTCCTTAAAGTGACATCTTTGCTTTTTAACACTTTAAAGAAGTCTTTGCAGCAGATTTGCAGGTACCAATTCTATAGACTTAGTCAACTCTTGATGTGAGAGTGGGAAGTTTTCAAGGGAAGGGAAATTAGTATCTGTTCATTCACAGAGAATAAATGGAGAGCTGGTTATAAATGGAGCCCTGGTAGCACAGCAGCTAAATGCTCGGCTGCTAACCTAAAGGTTGGTGGCTTGAACCTGTGGGAGGAAGACCAGGTGATCTGATTCCATAAAGATTATAGCCTTGGAAACCCTATAAGACAGTCACTATGAGTCAGAATTGACTTGACAGCAGTGGCTTTTTTTTTTTTTTTAATCTAAAAAGCTAATAAAATTGGTAGACCTCTAGCAAAACAGCATACTATAGAGCAACCAAAATACTATGGAACAGTGGTTAAGAGACAGCCTCTGCAATCATTCCGTCTGGGTTCCTAAACTCTACTTTACATCTAGATTTATGACTCTGAGCAAGTTACTTAACCTTTTTATGCTTCAGTTTCCTTAGCTATAAATTGGAGATGATAATAATCTACTTCATAAAATTGATGTTAGGATTAAATAATCTATTGCATATAAACTGCCAGAACAAGTCTTGGCATATAGTTTATGAAATTAAAAGTAAATGAAATGTTTGCTATTAGTATTATCACTATACCACCATCAAGAAAAAGAGAAGACATGAAAACAAAAGAAACCCAAAAGAGATATGAGTATAAATATTTTTAAATTATGGAAGAATACTATAAATAACTTCACATCAATTACTTTGAAAACTAAGAGCAGGTACTCAATAACTGAACTGAATGAATGAACCGAGGAATGAATGAAAATGAAGGAGAGAAACAATTCCTAAAACGTATATATATTGCCAAAATTAATTCTAGGAGAAAAAGAAAACTTAAGCCAAACACCATTAAGGAAAACAAGTTAGTAATAAAAAATACTCCCTTCTTCACCTCCCCCCATGCCAAGATAACAGGTTCAAATGTTTTTTACAGGTTGGCTGTACTAAATCTTCAAAGAAGAGATTAAAAAAAAAAAAAGTTCCAGAGAACAGAAATGGATAAATCTACCCAACTCATTTTATAAAGCTAATATAATCTTAAAACCAGGATAAGGACAATATAAACCAACCTCATTAGGAACACAGATGTAAAAATTCAGTCCAGAGTATATAAAAATTATACCATGACTTAATTGTGATACAAGTGTGGTTCATCAGAAAGTCTATCATCTTACAGACTAAAGGAGAAAAACCATATTGTAATCTCAAAAAACGTAGGAAAGGACATTTTAGAAAATGCAAACTCATTCATAACAAAAACTACCAGCAAATTAGGAATAAAAGAGAATTTCCTTACCCTGACAAAGAGCAGGTACCAAAAAACTATAGCAAATACCATACTTAAAGGTCAACTTTCGTAAGTAATCTCATTAAAGGAAAGCAAGACACAGATGCTGAACATCACCCTTGTTATTCTACAAATACTCATATTGTTCTATCCAATGCAATATGACAAAGAAAGTAACCCGTATAAGGGCTGAAAAAGATAAGACAAAACTGTCACAATTTAGAGGTGCTTTGATTGCTCATATAGAGGATTCAAGAGAAACTACAGATAAGCAATCAAAATTTTTAATAAGAGTGCAATGAATGCCATTCAAAACAACAACAAATACCATGAGACACCAGGAATTAGTATAACAAAAGCTATATATGTAAAACCTTTATAAAAAGAATTATAAAAGAATCGAATAAATGACAAGATAGATCAACTCATAGAAACAATGAAATGTCCGAATACCTCGAAAATGTTCATTACTACACCAAGTTAACATATATAAGTCCAATGTAATACCAATCAAAATCACAGCAGGATTTTTCAGGGAATTTAGCTAATTATAAAAATCACAAGCAAGAGTAAAGATTTTAAAAACCAAAGACAATTCTGAAAAAGAAAAACAAAATATTAGACAGCGAGATTTACTCTAAAGCTTTAGGAAATAAGACTCTATGGTACTGGCTCAGCAACAGACATAAAGACTGGAGCATACAGAGACAGACCTAAGCATATACAGAACCTCAGTTATTGATATAATAATAAGACAAACTACTGAGGAAATGACTATTCAATAAACTGAGCTAGGATAAGCAGCCATCTACTTGGGAAAGATTTAAGTTAGATCTCTAATTTGTCCAGAAATAGAAGTAAACTCCAGATTAATTGTAATAAGTATAATTTTTAAACTTCAGAACTATTAAAAGAATTACAAAAAAAATATCATTATAGCCTCAGCGTAGAAAAGAAGAAAGGTCTCAAATCAATGATTGCAGCTTCCATTTTAAGAAACTAGAAACCGAAGAGCAAATAAAACCCAAAGTAAGCAGAAGAAAGGAAAGAGTAAAGATCAAAGTGGAAATCAATAAAATAGAAAATATCAATGAAGCCAAAAGCTAGTTCTAGCCAGACTGATCAAGAAAAAAAGAGAGACATATACTACCAATACCAAGAGTGAGAGAGGTGGTATTGCTAAAGATCCTATAAACATCAGGAGGATATCAGGTGATATTATGAAAAATTTTATGACAATAAATTCAACAACTTAGATGAAATGGGCAAATACCTTCAAAGACATAAACTACTTATGGTCACTCAACAACAACGAAAACCAGATAATTTGAAAAGTTCTATAATTATTAAAGAAATTAAATTTGTAGTTAAAATATTTCCCACAAAGCAAAAATCAGGCCCAGATGGCTTCATTGATTAATTGAACCAAATATTTAAGTATAAAATAATTCTGATTCTATACAAATACTTCCTGAAAATTGAAGAACAAAGAATACTTCTCAACTCACACCATGAGGCCAGCATTACTCTGCCATCAAAACCAGGCAAAGACCTTATAAGAAAAAACTACAAATATCCCTATGAACATAGATGCAAAGCATCTAAATAAAATTTTAGCAAATTGAATCCAGTAATATATAAAAAGGATAATACAACATGACCAAGTGGGATTTACCCGAGAAATGCAAGGTTGGTTTAATATTTGAAAATATTAATTAATAATTCACCATACTAACAGACTGAAAAAGAAAAACCTTATGATCCTCTCAACAGATGCATAAAAAAGCATTTGACAAAATTCGACATCAATGCCGGATAAAAACTCTCGGCAAACTAGGACTAAAAGAGAATTTCCTCAAACTGATAAAGGCTATCTACAAAAACATCTAAAGCTAACATCAGACTTAATGGTGGAAGGTGGAATGATTTCCTGTGAAGGACACCCGTTCTCACTACATCTAATCAACATTGTACTAGAGGATCTAGCAAAGGCAATGAGGGAAAAAAAGAAACAAAAGGCATCCAGACTAGAAAGGAAGAAGTAAAACTCTATTTGGAGATGCTTTGGTTGTCTATGTACAAAATCCTATGAAATCTAAAAAAAAGCACTTAGAACTAAGAAATTAGTAAGGTTGCATTTCAAATACTAGCAACAAACAAATGGAAATTGAAATTTTTTTAAATACCATTTATAATAGCATCAAAAATATTAAATACCTAAGAGTTAAATCTGCAAAAGAGGTGCAACGCCTGTGCAATGAAAACCACAAAACACCGCTTAGAGAAAGTAAAGAAGACGTAAAAAATGGAGAGAGATATTGTGTTCACGTATCAGAAGACTCAATATTGTTAAGATAAATGTTAATTCTCCCCCAAATTGATCTACAGATACAAACTGACTCGATGGCACCTAACAACAACAATACAACAGCCAAAACAACTTTTAAAAAGAACAAAGTTGAAGGACTTAACACTGACTTCAAGACCTATTTTGAAGCTACAGTAATAAGACAGTGTTGGCATCAAAGACATATAGATCACAGGACCAGAATCCAGAATCCAGAAATAGACCTACACACATACGCTCAATTAGTTTTCATCAAAGGTGCAAAGGCAATTTAGTGAAGAAAGAATAGTCTTTTCAATAAGTGGTAGGGGAACAATTGGGATATTCATATGCGAAACAACACACTTCAATCTATACCTTACAATGGAAACCCAGGTGGCTTAGTGCTTATAAGAGCTACATCTGCTAACCAAAAGGTCAGCAGTTTGAATCCACCCAGCGCTCCTTGGAAACTCTATAGGGCAGCTCTGCTCTCTCCTCTAGGGTTACTATGAGTCGGAATCGACTCAACGGCAATGGGTTTGGTTTTTGGTTTTATACCTTACACCATACACAAAAATTAACTCAAAATGAAACACAGACCAAAATGTAAAACCTAAAACTTCTAGAAAAACACACAGAAGAAAATCTTTGTGACCTTGGGTTAGGTAAAAATTTCTTAGATGATGACAGCAAAACACAATCTCTAAAACAATAAATTAATAAATATGACCTCATAAAAATTAAGAACTTCTGCTCTTCTAAAGACACTCTCTAAAGAATGAAAAGAATAAGCCAAATATCAAGAGGAAATATTTTCAAATCATATATCTGATAAAGGACTTATATTCAAAATATATCCTTTAAAACCCTCAAAAGTCAGTAAGAAAACAAAGACCCAATTTAAAAATGGGCAAAAGATATAAATATATACTTCATCAAAGAAATATATGGATAGAAAATAACCACATGAAAAATTCTTAACATCATTGGTCATTGTTGTTGTTCTTAGGTGCCATCGAGCTGATTCTGACTCATAGCAACCCCATGCACAATAGAACGAAATACTGCCCGGTCCTGCGCCATCATTATAATCGTTGTTATGCTTGAGCTCATTGTTGCAGCCACTGTGTCAGTCCACCTCGTTGAGGGTCTTCCTCTTTTCCACTGACCCTGTACTTTGCCAAGTATGATGTCCTTCTCCAGGGACTGATCCCTCCCGACAACATGTCCAAAGTATGTAAGACACAGTGTTGCCATCCTCGCTTCTAATAAGCATTCTGGTTGTACTCTTTCCAAGACAGATTTGTTCGCTCTTGTGGCAGTCCATGGTACGGTCAATATTCCTCGCCAACATCACAATTCAAAGGTGTCAATTCTTCTTCGGTCTTCCTTATGCATTGTCCAGCTTTCACATGCATATGATGCAATTGAAAATACCATGGCTTGGGTCAGGTGCACCTTAGTCTTCAAGGTGACATATTTGCTTTTCAACACTTTGAAGAGGTCCTTTGCAGCAGATTTGCCCAATGCAATGCGTCTTTTGATTTCTTGACTGCTGCTTCCATGGGTGTTGATTGTGGATCCAAGTAAAATGAAATCCTTGACAACTTCAAATTTTTCTCCATTTATCAAGATGTTGCTTATTGGTCCAGTTGTGAGGATTTTTGTTTCCTTTATATTGAGGTTCAATCCATACTAAAGGCTGTGGTCTTTGATCTTCATCAGTAAGTACTTGAAGTTCTTTTCACTTTCAACAAGCAAGGTTGTGTCATCTGCATAACGCAGGTTGTTAATGAGTCTTCCTCCAATCCTGATGCCCCATTCTTCTTCACATGGTCCAGCTTCTCGGATTATTTGCTCAGCATACAGACTGAACAGGTATGGTAAAAGGATACAACCCCGACACACACCTTTCCTGTCTTTAAGCCAAACGGTATCCCCTTGTTCTGTCCGGACAACTGCCTCTTGATCTACGTAAAGGTTCCTCATGAGCATAATTAAGTGTTCTGGAATTCTTGTTCTTCACAATGTTATCCATAATTTGTCATGATCCACACAGTTGAATGCCTTTGCATAGTCAATAAAACACAGGTAAACATCCTTCTGGTATTCTCTGCTTTCAGCCAGGATCCATCTGACATCAGCAATGATATCCCTGGTTCCACATCTTCTGAAACTAGCCTGAATTTCTGGCAGTTCCCTGTCAGTGTACTGCTGCAGCCGTTTTTGAATGATCTTGAGCAAAATTTTGCTTGTGTGTGATATTAATGATATTGTTCTATAATTTCTACATTTGGTTGGCTCACCTTTCTTGGGAATAGGCATAAATATGGATCTCTTCCAGTCAGTTGGCCAGGAAGCTGTCTTCCATATTTCTTGGCATAGACGAGTTGGTTCCATGTCCTCTTCTGAAATCAGCCTGAATTTATGAATATATCCATATATTATGAATATATCCATATATTGCTGCAGACGTTTTTGAATGATCTTCCGCATTCGGTTGGCTCACCTTTCTTGAGAATAGGTATAAATATGGATCTCTTCCAGTCAGTTGGCCAGGAAGCTGTCTTCCATATTTCTTGGCAGGACAAGTGAGCACCTCCAGTGCTGCATCTGTTTGTTGAAACATCTCAATTGATACTCAGTCAATTCCTGAAGCCTTGTTTTTCACCAATGCCTTCAGAGCAGCTTGGACTTCTTCCTTCAGTACCATCGGTTCCTGATCATATGCTACCTCTTGAAATGGTTGAACATTGACTAATTCTTTTTGGTATAATGACTCTGTGTATTCCTTCCATCTTCTTTTCACGCTTCCTGTGTCATTTAATATTTTCCCATAGAATCTTTCACTATTGCAACTTGAGGCTGGAATTTTTTCTTCAGTTCTTTCAGCTTGAGAAATGCCCAGTGTGTTCTTCCCTTTTGGTTTTCTATCTCTAGCTGTTTGCACATGTCATTATAATACTTTACTTTGTCTTCTCAAGCTCCCCTTTGAAATCTTCTGTTCAGATCTTTTACTTCATCATTTCTTCCTTTTGCTTTAGCTGTTCAACGTTCATGAGCAAGTTTCAGAGTCTCCTCTGACATGCATCTTGGTCTTTGCTTTCTTTCCTGTCTTTTCAATGACCTCTTGCTTTCTTCATGTATGATGTCCTTGATGTCATTCCACAACTCATCTGGTCTTTGGTCATTAGTGTTTAACACATCAAATCTATTCTTGAAATGGTCTCTAAATTCAGGTGGTTCTCGTGGACTTGCTCTGATTTTCTTCAGTTTCAGTTTGAACTTGCATATGAGCAATTGATGGTCTGTTCCACAGTCGGCCCCTGGCCTTGTTCTGACTGATGATATTGAGCTTTTCCATCATCTCTTTCCACAGATGTAGTCAATTTGATTCCTGTGTGATTTCCATCTGGCGATGTCCATGTGTGTAGTCACCGTTTACGTTGCTGAAAGAAGGTATTTTCAATGAAGAAGTCGTTGGTCTTGCAAAACTCTATCATTTGCTCTCTGGCATTGTTTCTATCACTGAGGCCATATTTTCCAACTACCGATCCTTCTTATTTGTTTCCAACTTTTGAATTCCAATCACCAGTAATTATCAATGCATCCTGATTACATGTCCGATCCATTTCAGACTTTAGCAGCCAAAAAAAATCTTCTGTTTCTTCATCTTTAGCCTTAGTGGTTGGTGCGTACATTTGAATAAGTCATATTAACTGGTCTTTCTTGCAGGTGTATGGATACTATCCTATCACTGACAGCATTGGCATTAGGGAAATACAAATTCGAACCATAATGAGATGCCACTGTACAACTAGAAGAATGGCTAAAATTAAATGATGGACGATTCCCAGTGTTGGCAAGGATGTGACAGAACTAGAATCCTCATACACTACTCACAGAAATGGAAAATGGTACAAACAATTTGGGAAACAGTTTGGCGGGTTTTTAAAAAGTTAAAAATACACCTACCCTATGATCCAGCTACTCCACTCCTAGGATTTACCCAAAAGAAATGAAAGCATGTGTCCATACTAAGTTGTTGTTGCTGTTGTTGTTAGGTGCCATAGAGTTGGTTCCAACTCATAGCTACCCTAGGTACAACAGAACAAAACAGTGCCCAGTCCTGCGCCATCCTCACAATCGTTATTACGCTTGAGCGCATTCTTGCAGCCACTGTGTCAATCTATCTCATTGAGGGTCTTCCTCTTTTTCGCTGACCGTCTACTTTACCAAGCATGATGTCCTTCTCTAGAGACTGGTCCCTTCTGATAACGTGTGAAAAGTACATGAGATGAAGTCTCACTACCCTTGCTTCTAAGGAGCATTTTGGCTGTACTTCTTCCAAGACAGATTTGTTCATTCTTCTGGCAGTCCATGTTATATCAATATTCTTTGCCAACACAATCATTAAAAGGCATCAATCCTTCTTCAGTCTTCCTTATTCACTGTCCAGCTTTCGCATGCATATGAGGTAATTAAAAACACCATAGCTGGGGTCAGGTGCACCTTAGTCCTCAAGGTGACATCTTTGCTTTTTAACACTTTAAAGAGGTCTTTTGCAGCAAATTTGCCTAATGCAATGTGCTGTCTTATTTCTTGACTGCTCCTTCCATGTGGGTTGAGTCCATACTAAGACTTGTACATAAATGTTTATAGCTGTTTTATTTGTAAAGGACCCAAACTGGAAACAACCCTAATTGTTGTTATTTCCACTTTACCAATGACAAGACTAAGGCACAAGGAAGATTATATAATTTGCCCATAATCACAAAGCTGGTAAGTAGTTAATCAGCAGAATGACTCTAAATCTTACAGTCATATATTCTTCCTCTAAATGTTTCTGCCTCTTAAGCTATCCATTAATTCATTCAACAAATAGCTCTTGACTACTATTGTGTACAAATCATAATGAAAGGTACAAAACTCCAGAATAAGACACTAATTTTAGTAATTACAAAAAGTGATAGAAAATGCTCACAATATGTTAAAAGTGAGAAAATGTATGCTACAAAGCTCTATATACAATGTGAATCTAATTTTATAAAAAAAGAAAACCAACCGTTTTAGATATATCTCATATTTTGTTCGGGTAATCTCTCATCTATCCAAGTTCAAAAGGAAAAGAAAGATGTCCGGGTTGACTATAAATCCTTCTATTGTCCTTCCTATCCCCTTCCCTTTCATATCAAATCTTGAACATACTCCCAATGATGCAGTGCAATAAATACAATGGGGCGAAAAGGAAAGAAATATTAAGGAAGCAAAAGTAGACAAATCCATTTCCTTTAATGTCTTTTGATACCCAATTAACTTCTCTTTATAAAATCTTGCCACATGTTAGGTAAATTTGGCTTGGGCATTTCATATAAATGGAATCATACAAATGTGGACTTCTGTGTCTAGTTTCTTTTGCAAAAGACTGTATAAAAAACTTGAGAATTAAGTATGATCTCACAGGGTTTAATGGATAACCAGTGAACTATGAGTCCACCAACTCTTCCCTTACTTCTAAATTGTCTATGAAGCTTAAATAAGTCTCAGTTGCCTCATCTCTGAAGCAGAAATGCTGATAGCATTTATGTGTGATCCCTCAGAAAAGAATGAGATCACGTCTACAAAATGTATCCTGAGGGAAAAAAGTGTTAAATAAGAAATGAGCCTTAGTTTTGTTGATCTTGTAAGATATAAAATTATAACAACTTTTTATTCTTTGAGTACAAGAATCTCAGATTAAAAAAATTTTTTTTGTTGTTTTTAATTAAGGCAGACATCACTCAAGTTGAGCAAGCCTGGACCTGTCAGTCTCTCTAATCCTCCAAAAGCACCACTCCTCAATACTTCCCCAACAAATTAACAAAGAAAATAAAATTAAAAAAAAAAAACTCCCCGACACCAAAAGGGTGGACTACAGGGAAGAGGCAAAAACTGAATTATCGTACTAACCATATAACCACATATCAGCAGCAAAGCAGTCTTTCCTATGTTCAAGGACCGGCATTATTATCTGAAGAAAAAAAATGGCTGTAAATTTTCTGACTTGGGAAAAATACTTGAACGTTTTGTTAAGTGACTGGTAAAACTGAACTTTATTAAAGGGCTAAATTATGTCAATAAACATGGGAATGAGGAGGAATTATAACACAAGATAAAAATAAATAAACCAAAATAATACAACTAGAAGATACAGGAAAGAAACAGAAAATAAATCCAAAAACCAAATACATCAAGTAGACCTCAACTCATAGCAACCCATAGGGTTCCCAAAGCTGTAATCTTCAATGAAGCAGACTGCCACATCTTCCTCCTGCAGAGCAGCTGCTGGGTGTGAACTGCCAACCTTTCAGTTAATGGCCAAGTGCTTAACCACTGCCCCACTAGGGCTCCTATATATAAAAAAACCAAATGGGGCTTTTTTCATAGTCCCCCATCTCGTCACTCTCTTCCTTCATTTTTTTTCTCCTTTTCTTCACTCAAGTAAGAGCACGATAGGAAGTAGCTCCTAGACTTGGGTAAGGAGGATGAGTTGAAATAATCACAGTTCACCAAATAGATATTTATCAGTGAGGTGGTTCTACATAAATGGTCATGTCCACTGTTGTAGATAATGCAGAACAGTAGTAGATAAATTAATATGAATTAATGAGAATTGTTCAGATGCATAAGGATTTATCTATCTTAATAGACGTCATTCTTCAAAATCAGGAGGCTTAGTCTAATTGACAAAGGGTCTCAAATCAGATCTGAGGAGATTTATTCTAAGAAAGAATACAGAGTTATTAGGAGAAGAACAGAAAAGCTGTGTTTAAAATAACATATAATTTAATGAACAATTCTACACTGTAAAGGCAGAATTCATAAAAATTTGAAGTACAGTAGATAATTGAGGAAAGAAAAACAAGAAGCTCTTCCCTCCCCTCACCCCCCCAAAAAAGCCAAGGTTTTAAGCCTGGAGAATGATGAGAATGTTAGCATTAACGAAAGGAATGGAGACATTACACCACAATTTAATTTCAAGAAAATAAGCCCCATTTTAGATGTGCTGCACGTGACATTTGAGAGGAACCCTCAAACGGAATAGTCTAATAGACAACTGAAGCTATTCCATTGGAGTTTAGGAGATATGTCAGTGATAGAGGGGGAGATAAGTCTCATCAACATATAAATGATAGTTAAAGCCTTAGAAGAAGAAATGCTGTGTGAGGCAAATATAGGATAATGATGCAGAATAATGAAAGGGAGAAAGGCGCGTGGGTGACTGAATTTTAAGTAATGCTCTCTGGGTTACCAAAGAAGCACCCTGAACACACCTCCATGTGAGTACTTATCACACCATATTTTATTTGCAGACCTGTCTCTCCTTCCTATGATCTCCTGGTGGCAAAGTTTATTGAATATAGGTTTATCAAATAAAAGCATGAATAGTTAGTGGCCAGAGAAAAAAAGAAAATGAAAAATAGAACATGAGCCATCAGAGAGGAATGAGAATAGAGAAATGACCTTGGTCATTGTTTATTAATCCAGCCTAAATAAATTATTCCAAAATCTGAGTCTGTATTTTATATAAGAACTGATCTGAGGCATTCCAGTTCCAGAGAAAAAGTACGTTGATACAACCTTGATCGAACAAATTGAAGAGTAAAGACTGAAGCTAGAAGGTTCTGCATCAGTCCAGTTGCCATAAAGAGAGAGCAGACCTTATGTTAGGCACTGAGAGAGACCAACCAAGCAATAAAGACAAAAACATCATTAAAAAATTGAATTCAGAGGCATTCTATTAATTTTGTGCAGATACATAATTCTTTAGCATCTGGAAACCTAATGGCTAGTGAATCAGCCACCGAAGACTCCTTGATGAAGCCAATTAAACAGTGTAAAGACTAATGAGTGGACTAATTTAAAGCACTTTACTAACAGTGCTACAAGAAAGCTAAACAAATGATGATAGTAATAAAGGCATAATTAATGGTGCATAAACCAGGGAGCTAAGGGATTCAAGTCTTAGTCTTGCCCAATTTCCTCTGTGAGCTTCACTGAGTCACTTTTGTTATTAATCGGCAAGAATAAATAGCATTGAGTGGAGGTTACTATTATGAGCCCTAACAGCTAGAGAGGAGACTCAGGCTAAAGTTGGCTGCTAAATGTGATTAACCATGATCAAATGAATCAATTTGTATTATGTTTCCTCTTTGTACAAAGAATCAGCCATCCCCACTTTATCACAAGGATATAAAAAGACTAAATAAAAACGCATAACATTGCTCTGAGTTTTTCAAAGGACTACTCAGATAACATTACATTAAAACTAAGTCATCATGAAACAAATTGAAGTTTGTATTGGCTTAACAAATAGGTGATAATTCAATAAATGATACTCAGCTCAATACCTCCTCCCCAGTGTTAATAACGATAATAAAACCATTCCCTTATACTTACATGGCTTTTCGCTTTTTTCAAAACACTTTCACAAATATTCATCGGAAAAGCAGCATTATGTAGGATCTGACCACTCCTTGCAGAGGCATGTTAAATACAGGTTTATATTGCAGGAAATACTCCTATCTCCACCCTAGTGCTAATAACATACTCTCTTTTCTTAATACAGATTTTCACTGCTTTCAAAGCACTTACATGCTTATTAACTGGGGCAGTGGCATTATTAATAATATTTCCATCCTTTGCACCATCCCAAAGGTATAACTCAAATAAGGAGAGTAACTAAAGATTGCTAAATAGGCTAGATGATTGACGTAGTCAACTCATGATTCTAGAACTTGGATTTAAATCTCCCCAAAGTCTCAGAATCAAAACAAACTCACAGACAACAAGCTGATTCTCCCCTTCTAATAGGCATAGGCATAGTTCTTTATTTGTAGAATAGAGCGATTACAATACAGGCATAAGGGAAAAAAACCACACCTATCTCGTTCATCACTATGTGTCACTGGATGACCTGCATGTCCACTGCAAGGTCTAGCATGTACTAAATGCTCAATAAATCATCATTGCAATCATTACTAAAAGGAGAATATTCTACCAAAGCTCCCATAGAATTTCTGTTATGGAGCTAAGAACAGAAACTGGATTTTTTTTTTTTTTTTTTTACTACTCTCCTCCACAATTACTGCTTTGAAATGTGTGCACACCAAGCAGAACCTAAACAAAAATTAGGGTCACTGAGCAAAAGCTGAGATCTATCAAGGATCCAAGGATACAGGCAGCTGGCAGGTAGACTTAAAGCCAAGACAGTTGCAAAGGCAAAGGGAATTAGAACTGATGCATCTTCATCAGCAAGGAAGCATTTTTAAATCCTCATGTTTAAACTAAAAATTAGTTTAGGAGTTTCAAATGGTAGAATTGTTTCCTATAGGTTTGTGCCTTTAGAGTTACTCATCTTATAACTGAGTTGTAGAAATTGTTTCTTCTTTTTCTTTGATATAATTAAGACAAAGAAATGTACTTTGGCTCACGCAAGCACTCGGTTCCTGGAAATTTGGGTATAAATCAAAAATTTTCATTGATTTGCATATTACAAGGCACTAGGAAACTTGTCATTTAAAGGAGCCCCATGGTAATACATTTCATAAACATTTATTTTATAACATTATTACCTTTCTAGCGTAGTTTTTTGGTTAAGTTTCCATATTTAATACATAGGATGTTTTCTTAAGGCAAGGACAACTGTGAGTTAAAACAAAAAGCCACAATCTACTTTCATGTTTCAGATTTAGTTGGGGGAAGTTTCTATAAAAACAATTCTATAAAATGTGTAAATTAACCACTCATTAGGAAAAAAGAGACACATCCGCGTTGGATAGTATTTATGAACTACAGAAAACAAAAAGGAAGGCACATCGTTCTCAGATCCTTTCGGTCTCCTTAAAATAAAAATGTTAAGTCCTCCAGTTTAAAGAGTATTCTCAAGTCAAAGGGAAGAAGAAATTATTAAATCCAAGGTCACCAAAAGATCTTAAATCATACCAAGTTTGGCTTGTAACGTGGAAAGAAGCATTAACACTAGACGAAATCATTTACAGTAAAAGCATTTCCCACACATTCTTGCTCTGAGGTAGATGAGACCCGTATCTGGGACAATTTTGCCTGAGGTTGTGTAAGAGTATCCAGAGAAGCTACGGCGACCAGGTAGCTCACCCATTTCTGCATTTACACATACAACAGCACCATCTCCTAAATGATCTCGTAGGAGGGGTGCCAGGTCAAGTATGGGATAAAATATTGCACGGGACATACTAATAGTAAAAAATTATCTGTTTATCTCCAATTTAATTTGGCATCTTGTGTTTTTATTTGATGTTATAGATTGAACTGTATCCCCCAAAAACATGTGTTGCAAATTCTAACCTCTACGTCTATGATTGGAAACACTGGTGGCATAGGGGTTAAGAGTTCAGCTGCTAACCAAAAGGTCGGCAGCTCCAATCAACCAAGTGCTCCTTGGAAACCCTATGGGGCAGCTCTTCTCTGTCCTATCAGGTCTGTATGAGTTGGAATCGACTCAACGGCAACAGTTTTTTTATTTTTATTTTTTTTATGTTTGTAGTTATAATTCCATTTGGGACTGGGTTGTCCTTGTTATGTCACTAAGGCAGGATTAGTGTAGGGTGTATCTTGAGCCAATCTCTTTTGAGATATAATAGAGATTAAACAAGTGAGGAGAGGAGAGATGGGGTGAGACAGATGATGAGACACATGGAGATTTCCAAGGAACCAGGAAACAGAAGCTGAAGAGACAAGGTCCTTCCTCCAGAGCCAGTAGTGACCGAAAGCCTTCCCATAGAGCCAGCACCCTGGGGAATTCGGACTTCTAGCCTCCTAAACTGTGAGAAAATAAATTTCTGTTCGCTAAAGTCATCCACTTGTGGTATTTCTATTACAGTAGCACTAGATAACTAAGACATTTCCTAAATCTGGCAATCATATCAAATACCAAATTCATTGACAGAGAGAGATTTCATCTCACAAGAGTTGGATAATTCTTTACCTTTTAGGAAGTTCTTGAGGACAAAGCCATCACAATGGCTTCCTGCAGAAGCAACTGTAAAAAAAAAAAAAAAAAAAAAAAAGAACACAAAGAATTACCACAAATAAAATAATTAAATGGATTTTACTTAAAGAATCAAATGGGAGCCTGAAAACATTACGTATAGATACAGAACATAAAAAAGTTGACTACTACTGTAAGTTCAAGGAGCCCTGGTGGTGCAGTGGTTAGGCCCTTGGCTGCTAACGAAAAGGTTGGCAGTTCGAACTCACTAATCGCTTCATGGGAGAAAGATGTGGCAGTCTGCTTTTACAAAGATTACAGCCTAGGAAACCCTATGGGGCAGGTCTACTCTGTCCTGTGGGGTCACTATGAGTCACAATTGACTCAATGGTAATGGGTTTTTTGTTTTGTTTTGTTTACTATCAGTTCAGTAGAAATTAAAGTACCAAGGAAGTACTATGGTGATACAATGACTGCTTGGGGCCAGAACACCCTCTTAAGAGATAGTAAGCAAAAAGCAAGCATCTTGACCTATATTGAACACGAGGACTACCTCTTTAGATACTACTATACCTGACAGAAAAGGATCACAGGAAGACTGCATTTTACAGCCAGTATCCAGAGTCTACCATGCCAATAACTCATATTCCAGCACAAGATTCAATTGGAATTTCAGCCCTTCTTTTAACCAGTTTTACTCTTAACTGGAAAATATTTTACTAGACAATCAGGTAAGAATTCTCGAGACCCAGAGTTCTAAATCTGAACATTCAATGCAATAATTCTTGGGGGCAGGGAGAGGAAACAGGCATCAAAGAGGGAAAAAGATCAGAACCATCTGGGGACTATTTTTCAAATTGTGTGTGGCCTCCCTGAGTGGGCTGTGACCCCACAGTTGAGAACCCAAGGATCACGGCCATAAGGAACCAACAGAAATATGTCTACGCCTCAGGTGTGTGATACAGGGAGAAAGGCTGAGAATCACTGAATTAGAGAGAGACAACATGCTTCCCTAAATGTGTGCTGTCCAACGCAGTAGCCACTAGCTACATGTGGCTAGTTAAATTTGTTGCCGTGTGCCCTGCTGATTCTGACTCATAGCAATCAGACTGAGTAGAACTGCCCTATAGAGTTTCGTAGGCTGCCATTCTTATGGGAGCAGTCTGCCAGGTCTCTTCTCCCATGGAGTGGCTGGTGAGTTCAAACCACCAACCCTTCTGTTAGTAGCCAAGCATTTAACCATTGCACCACCAGGGCTCCTTCATTCAAATTTAGATTTCTTAAAATTAATTTAAAAATTCAGTTCCTCAATTACACCAGTCACATTTCAAGTGCTCGATAGCTACATGTAGCTAATGGCTACCGTACTGGACAGCACAGATACAGGACATTTCCATCACCACAAAAATTTCTATTAGATAGCACTGCTCTAGAGTCTCAGACTTTTGAAAGATTCTGAACGTATGATACATACTTCAAATGGCCTGAGCCCAAGTAGCATAAAACATGTAACAAAAGGCTGTCATCTTTTTTTGTTTAGTGTTCTCCAGAGGCATACACTGGCCCTAACATAAAGGAGAGTGGACCATTAGGGCTGGGATGATGGGTGGTGGCAGACCTGCTCCAGGGTTAGGGAGGAGCTAGAACATTGGCTACAACAATGGACTCAAACATAGCAATGATTATGAGGATGGCACAGGACTGGGCGGTATTTGGTTCTGTTGTACAGAGGGTTGCTATGAGTCAGAACCGACTCAACAGCACCTAACAACAGAACATTGGGGAAAAAAAGCACAACCTCTACGTCTCACAGTGTGTCCATAATGTTTCTCAATTGCATATTTCATACTGTTTCCTCTAACATCGTCTCACCTTAGTTTTAACAACTATCAAATCATATCAACAGTTGTTGAAAACAGGCCACTTTTTGTGAATGTGCTCAAGGAAAGCATCACTCTGAGTGCTCCACATCCCATCCAGCCCCTAAGTTTCAGCAAAAGTTCTGATGCTGCTGCGCCAGAGTAATAAAGTGCTATCCATCAGATAAGGAGCCCTGGTGGCACAACATTCGCTCACCAGAAGGTTGGTGGTTCAAACCCACTCGGCAGCTTCTCAGGAAAAAGAACTGGCAATCTGCTTCCTTAAAGATTACAGCCTAGAAGACTCTATGGGGCTGTTCTGTTCTGTCACATGTGGTCGCTATGAGTTGGAATAGACTAGACAGCACACAACAACATACTTTAGATGCAAAGATGACAGTAGAGACCTATCTACAGAACACACATTTTTAAAACAACAGCATTCCTCAAAATGTCCAAAGAGCTGTAAAGTCAAATTATATTTGGGAAGTGTGGATTCACAGTCTACACTGGCATATTAAAAGTTCTGAGAAGATCTACTGCAAATAAACCCAGTTTATTTTAACCAAGATCTCCCAGCTTGAAGGACAACTTGAAGAGGAAAGGCATTGCATTCATTGCCAAAAAGAACATTTCAAGATCTATCCAGAAGTACAATACTGTCAGTGATAGAATAATATCTATACACCTACAAGGAAGACCAGTTAGTATGACTATTATTCAAATTTACACACCAACCACTAAGGCCAAAAATGAAAAAATTAAGATTTTTACCAACTTCTGCAGTCTGAAATTGATCAAACACACAATCAGGATGCATTGATGATTACTGGTGATTGAAATGTGAAAGCTGGGAACAAAGAAGGACTGGTAGTTGCAAAATATGGCCTCGGTGATAGAAACGATGCTAGAGATCACATGAGCAAATTTTGCAAGACCAACAGCTTCTTCATTGCAAATACCTATTTGCCACAACATAAATGGCGACTATACACGCAGACCTCGCCAGATGGAATATAGAGAAATCAAATCGACTACATCTGTGGAAACAGACAATTGAAAAGCTCAATATTATCAGTCAGAACAAATCTAGGGGCCCAATGAAGAAAAGACCATCAATTGCTCATATGCAAGTTCAAGGTGAGGCTGAAGAAAATTAGAACAAGTCCACGAGAGGCAAAGTATGACCTTGAGTATATCCCAGCTGAATTCAGAGATTATCTCAAAAACACATTTGATCCGTTGAATACTAATGGTCAAAGACCAGAAGAGTTGTGGAATGACATCAAGGGCATCGCGCATGAAGAAAGCAAGAAGTCATTAAAAAGACAGGAAAAAAAGAAAAGACCAAAATGGATGTGAGAAGAGACTCTGAAACTTATTCTTGAACATCGAGTACCCAAAGCAAATGGAAGAAATAACGAAGCTGAACAGAAGATTTCAAAGGTGGCCACAGAAAACAAAGTAAAGTATAATAATACATGTGCAAAGACCTGGAGATAGAAACCCAAAAGGGGAGAACATGCTCGGCATTTCTCAAGCTGAAAGAACTGGAAAAAAACAAAAATTCAAGCCTTGAGTTGCAATATTGAAGGATTCTAAGGGAAAAGTATTAAACGATGCAGGAAGCATCAAAAGCAGATGGAAGGAATACACAGAGTCACTGTACCAAAAAGAACTGGTTGACGTTCAGCCATTTCAGGAGGGAGCATATGATCAGGAACCTACCGTAGTGAAAGAAGAGGTCCAAGCTGCATTGAAGGCACTGGCAAAAAAACAAGACTCCCAGAATTGACAGAAAACTAATTGAGATGTTTCAACAAACAGATGCAGCGCTGGAAGCGCTCACTCATCTATGCCAAGAAATTTGGAAGACAGCTACCTGGGCAACCAACCGGAAGAGATACATATTTATGCCTATTCCAAAGAAATGTGAGCCAACTAAATGTGGAAATTATCGAACGGTATCATTAATATCACACACAAGTAAAATTTTGCTGCAGATCATTCGAAAGTGGCTGCAGCAGTATATTGACAGGGAAATGCCAGAAATTCACGATGGATTCAGAAGAGGACGTGAAACCAGGGATATCATTGCTGATGTCAGATGGATCCAGGCTGAAAGCAGAGAATACTAGAAAGATGTTTACCTGTGCTTTATTGATTATGCGAAAGTATTCACCTGTGTGGATCATAGTAAAATATGGACAACATTGAGAAGAATGGGAATTCCAGAACACTTAATTGTGCTCATGAGGAGCCTATACATAGATCAAGAGGCAGCCATTCAAACGGAACAAGGGGATACTGTGTGTTTTAAAGGCAGGAAAGGTGTGCATCAGGGTTGTATCCATTCACCATACTTATTCAGTCTGTATGCTGAGCAAATAATCCAAGAAGCTGGACTATATGAAGAAGAACGGGGCATCAGGATCGGAGGAAGACTCATGAACAACCTGTGATAGGCAGATGACACAACTTTACTCGCTGAAAGTGAAGTGGACTTGAAGCGCTTATCAATGAAGATCAAAGACTACAGCCTTCGGTGTGGATTACACCTCAACATAAAGGAAACAAAAATCCTCACAACTGGACCAATAAGTAACGTCATGATAATGGAGAAAAGATTGAAGTTGTCAAGGATTTCATTTTACTTGAATCCACAATCAAGATCCATGGAAGCAGCAGTTGAAAAATCAAATGACACATTACATAGGCAAATCTACTGCAAAAAACCTCTTTAAAGTTTTAAAAAGCAAAGATGTTAGCTTGAAGACTAAGGTGTGCCTGACCCAAGCCATGGTGTTTTCAAACTCCTCGTATGCGTGAGAAAGCTGGACAATGAATAAAAAAGACAGAAGAAGAGTTGACACCTTTGAATTATGGTGTTGGTGGAGAATACTGAATATCCCAGGGACTGTCAGAAGAACAAACAAATCCGTCTTGGAGGAAATACACATAGAATGCTCCTTAGAAGCAAGGATGGCAAGACTACGTCTCACATACTTTGGACGTATTATCAGGCAGGATCAGTCCCTAGAGAAGGACATCATGCTTGGTAAAGTAGAGGGTCAGCAAAAACGAAGAAGACCCTCAACGAGATAGTCTGACACAGTGGCTGCATCAATGGGCTCAAACATAACAACAATTGTGAGGATGGCGCAGGACCAGGCAGTGTTTCATTCTGTTATACAAAGAGTCGCTACGAGTCGGCACTGACTTGAAAACACCTAATAACCACACATTACCATTTTCTCATAAGCCATATGCACACATTTTTAAAAACAGTTGAGTTAAATAATCATACTTGTTAAGGCCTTCAACAATTTATGATGGAAAAAACGATATAGTCATCTCTAAGTTTTTTATGGATGGATTATTCCAGTAATAAAATTTGTTGGTTTTTCATTATCACAGATATAAAATCAAATTTTAAAACATCACACTTCCAGGTAAAGATGACAGACTGAACACACACATATCTACTTTACTGTTTCCTGAAATCTCAATAAAACAATAGTAAAGAGGTATTTTTTAAGGCACAAATACACAATGACAGAATAAAAGACAATGATAAAAAACCAAGCCAAGCCCACTGCCATCGTGTCGATTCCAATTCATAGTGACCCTACAGGACACAGTAGAACTGCCATAGGGTTTCCAAGGCTGTAAATCTTTATGGAAGCAGACTGCCACATCTTTCTCCTGCAGAGCAGCTAGTGGGTTCCAACTGCTGACCTTTTGGTTAGCAGCTGAGCACTTTAACCACTGTGCAACCAGGGCTCCTGAGATAATGATAATTGCAATAAAATTCTAGAAAGTGAAAAGCAGGACTATTGGAAAACCACTTAGCAGACCTGAGAAACTGAATTGTAAACCAGGAAATGAGAAAGGCGAGAAATAACCCAAAACACAGCAAAAGGCTCAGGAAGGGCAGCATCAGGAACCTCTGCAAGTAGGAGTGGGTGGGAGCTAAAATAAGGAGAGACAGTCTGTTGAAAAAAATAAATTAGAAGTAGTTAAATCTCTAGATTCCCTCCCCACTCAGAATTCTAGGGACTGGCTCTCCATAACCTTGAGGGGAAGGGGAAGGTTAGTCTTTGAAAATGATAGGAAGATGGGTCTCTGAACTGAGAACCAAAGCTGTACAAAAACAGGTGAACTGAGTGAACATAACAAAGTGAATGCTGAGATACCCAAAGCCGTCTGTTCGCCCATTCCCAGAACGCCAGCAGCCTGGCTTTTTACCCATTGGCGAAGAAACCACAAGATCTAATCCTCCCAAGAGCAAAGACCTAAAGACATTGATATTGAAAGGAAGAGACGTTTTCCCCCAATGAAAAGCCTGTCAAATCACTCTTCGATGACACCCACAACATCTAATCAGCTTTTTAGTCTCCAATTATTAAAAACAAGCAGACAACCAAGAATTTTAAGAAAGCTTCTAACATGAAAAACAGAAACCAAACTGAATTTAAGAAAAAAAGCAATATAAGGGAAATAGGAACTAGGCAGAGAAAAATACAGCTTCAAAAATAAACCTTTAATATGCTCAGAAAGATAAGAGCAGGGTGCTATAAAAAAAGAAACATTAAGAGAGAGAAAAAAAGAGCTCTTGGAAATAGAAGCTGTGATAGCAAAAATGAGAAGCTCCATGGAAGGCTGGAAGAAAAACTTGAGGAAACTGCCTAGAAAGTAGACGAGATAAAAAATGGGAGAGAAAAGATTTAAAAAAAATAAAATAGAGGTCCAATATCTAAATAATTGAAGTTCTAGGAAAACAAAACGGAGAATGCAAAGGAAACTTCTAAGAACCAAAGGACATGCGTTTCCAGATTGAAAAGGCCCACTTCTATTTAATCAGTAGGAAAACTTTGGTTGTTCACTCACCTGCTCCCACTCCCTTCCTGGCTCAACGTGGTCATCCTAAAGCTGAAGCACCCACCCACACTCCCAGAGAGGGAGCTGAGTCTCTGGCTCTAGAGGATGCAGGGCAGACTTTATTCGCAAATTATTCTGTACGTCTGTTCTAACCTCTCTGGGGGCTGCCTGAAGGACTGAAATGCTTTCGACTCAGATATACATTGGCCTGTTTTGGCCCTCAAGAAGGGCTGAGGGGCAGCAGGCAACACCCAAAGATTGCAATTGCCTGTAGCCAGTTGGGGCTAGAGTATAATTACGGCAATCAAGAGGTGTCTAAAGGTGGAAAGGAGAAGCTGAGGGAAGAGTTTCCTTTGAAAATTATGGCTTTCAGAAGCACTGTACATACAGAGGAATTGAGAAAGCCATACATATGCCTAGGGCAAAATGCATGCTCAGATATTACCTGAGAAGGCTCTACATTTTTATCTTGAGCTGATCCCTAGGCTCACTGCAAGCCTGGCAAAAAGTTGAAGGAAAACCCCAGCACAGAGCCAATTTTCAAAGACTGAGAGAGGCTTTTTTATTTTGTTTTTAAATTATTATTTTTTCCCCTGACATTTAAGTAAATCTCTATTAAAACAATAGCTGAACACAAGCTAAGGAACAAAGACGTCAATGTCCATACACGTCCAGAAAGGCAGTCTTTGCAAAAACAGTAAAAAAACAGACTACTACAGCCTTCAACAATTTAAAAATGAAGGGGAAAAAGAAAAAAACAAAACTGCAAACCCTGGGAAAGAGAAAAAATCTGATTTCCAGAGGTACCACACTGTAATAGCCAAATGTCCTGGTTTCAACAATAACAAAAAACCCAAGGCATACAAAGAAACAGAAAAGATGGTCCCTTCAAAAGAACAAAATAACAGAAACTAGCCCTATCGGGTCGCTATGAGTCAGAATCTACTCAATGGCAACAGGTTGGTTTGGTTGGTATCCCTGTGGAAGCTGAGATAATGGGCTTAGTCGACAAAGACCCTAAAACATCAGTATTAAATATGCTCAAAGAGCTAAAGGAAAACATAAACAAAGAACTAAAGAAAATCAAGAAAGAGATGCATGAATAAAACGAGAATATCAATAAAAACTGAACCTGTTGCCATCTGGTCGATTGGAACTTATAGCGACCCTAAAGGACAGAGAAGAACTGCCCCATAGGGTTTCAAAGGAGCAGCTAGTGAGTTTGAACTGCTGACCCTTTGGTTAGTAGCTGTAGCTCTTAACCACTATGCCACCAGGGCTCCAAGAGAGTATCAACAGAGAGAAATTATAAAAAAGAGCCAAATAGAATACTGGAGCAGAAAAGTACAACTGAAAGCAAAAATTCACTGGAGGAGTTCAAAAGCAGATTTGAGGTGTCAGAGAATCCATGAACTTGAAGATTGGACAATTAAAATTATCGCATCCAAGGAATAAACAGAAAAAGAAACAAAGAGCAACAACAGGCACATAGACCAATGGAACAGAATTGAGAACCCAGATGTAAATCCATCCATATATGAGCAGCTGATATTTGACAAAAGCCCAGTGTCAGTTAATTGGGGAAAAGATAGTCTTTTTAAGAAATGGTGCTGGCATAACTGGATATCCATTTGCAAAAAAATGAAACAGGACCCATACCTCACACCATGCACAAAAACTAACTCCAAGTGGATCAAAGACCTAAACATAAAGACTAAAACGATAAAGATCACGGAAGAAAAAATAGGGACAAAGTTAGCAGCCCTAATACAAGGCATAAACAGAATACAAAACATTACCAAAAATGATGAAGAGAAACCAGATAACTGGAAGCTCCCAAAAATCAAACACCTATGCTCATCTAAAGACTTCACCAAAAGAGTAAAAAGACCACCTACAGACTGGGAAAGAATTTTCAGCTATGACATCTCCGACCAGCACCTGATCTCTAAAATCCATATGATTCTGTTAAAACTCAACCACAAAAAGACAAACAACCCAATCAAGAAGTGGGCAAAGGATATGAACACACACTTCACTAAAGAAGATATTCAGGCAGCTAACAGATACATGAGAAAATATTCTCGATCATTAGCCATTAGAGAAATGCAAATTAAAACTATGATGAGATTCCATCTCACTCCAACAAGGCTGGCATTAATCCAAAAACACAAAATAGTAAATGTTGGAGAGGCTGCGGAGAGATTGGAACTCTTATACACTGCTGGTGGGAATGTAAAATGGTACAACCACTTTGGAAATTTATCTGGCATTATCTTAAAAAGTTAGAAATAGAACTACCATACAACCCAGAAATCCCACTCCTCGGAATATACCCTAGAGAAATAAGAGCCTTCACACGAACAGATATATGCACACCCATGTTTATTGCAACTCTGTTTACAATAGCAAAAAGCTGGAAGCAACCAAGGTGTCCATCAACGGATGAATGGTTAAATAAATTGTGGTATATTCACACAATGGAATACTACGCATCGATAAAGAACAGTGACGAATCTGTGAAACATTTCATAACATGGAGGAACCTGGAAGGCATTATGCTGAGCAAAATTAGTCAGAGGCAAAAGGACAAATAGCGTATAAGACCACTATTATAAGATCTTGAGAAATAGTATAAACTGAGAAGAACACACACTTTTGTGGTTACGAGGGGGGGAGGGAGGGAGGCTGGGAGAGGGTTATTTACTGATTAGTTAGTAGATAAGAACTACTTTAGGTCAAGGGAAGGACAATACTCAATACACGGAAGGTTAGCTCAACTGGACTGGACCAAAAGCAAAGAAGTTTCCAGGAATAACTGAATGCTTCAAAGGTCAGCGGAGCAAGGGCGGGGGTTTGGGGACTATGGCTTAAGGGGACTTCTAAGGCAATATAATTCTAGTATGAAAACATTCTGCATCCCACTTTGAAATGTGGCGTCTGGGGTCTTAAATGCTAACAAGCGACCATCTAAGATGCATCAATTGGTCTCAGCCCACCTGGATCAAAGGAGAATGAAGAACACCAAGGTCACACGATAACTATGAGCCCAAGAGACAGAAAGAGCCACAGGAACCAGAGACTTAGATCATCCTGAGACCAGAAGAACTACATGGTACCCGACCACAACCGATGACTGCCCTGACAAGGAGCACAACAGAGAACCCGTGAGGGAGCAGGAGATCAGTGGGATGCAGACCCCAAATTCTCATAAAAAGACCAGACTTGATGGTCTGACTGAGACTGGAGGAATCCCGGCGGTCATGTTCCCCAAACCTTCTGTTGGCCCAGGACAGGAACCATTCCCCAAGACAACTCATCAGACATGGAAGGGACTGGACAATGGGTTGGAGAGAGATGCTGACGAAGAGTGAGCTACTTGTATCAGGTGGACACTTGAGACTGTGTTGGCATCTCCTGTCTGGAGGGGATATGGGAGGGTAGAGATGGTTAGAAACTGGCAAAACTGTCACGAAAGGAGAGACTGGAAGGGCTGACTCATTAGGGGGAGAGTGAGTGGGAGTATGGAGTAAGGTGTATATAAGCTTATATGTGACAGACTGACTTGATCTGTAAACGTTCACTTAAAGCTCAATAAAAATTATTAAAAAAAAAAAAAGGAACAAAGAAAACTGAACAGAGCTAAGACTTATGGAATACCATCATGTTATGCATTATGGGATCCTCAGAAGGAGAAGAGAGGATCAAAAAATAGCTGGAGAAATAATGGCCAAAACCTTCCTGAATTTGATAAAAGACATGAGTCTACACATACAAGATGCTCAATGAACTCCAAGTAGAATAAACCCAAAGATATCCACACCATGTTTATGCATAATTTTGACAAGGCCTAACATTAAATGTGTGTAAATATATATGTATACACATGTATGTATACGTATATATTTCTTAAATACATATTTTCCCAGAAAAAAAGAAAAAAGCATATCTCTATATGCTAACATGAAATGCTGTCCACAAAGTATTAAGTTACTAAAAAGCATATCCCTAAGTATAATTTCATTTTTTAATTGGTAATAACTATAATCATATGCACATAAAATTCTAGAACAATATATACCAAATGTAAATAATGGCTATCTTTAGGGGTGAGGTTACTGGAAAGTCTCATTTTTTATAACACATGTTTCTATAACATTGGTATGTTTTATAAAAAACATGTTTCATCTTTTTTCTGCCAAAAAAATTATATAGATAACTATATAAAGATCAGAGACAACAGAGAAGGAGAGAGATGTCTCCTATACTAGACGAGCTAAAGAAGTCCATTAGGGCTCAAAATGCCTGAAGAGCTGGATTTCTTGTCAAGAGCTATTGTGGCTCAAGCTCTTCGCTTTGGGTGAAACCAACCCCCGGCCACAGTTTATTGGATTAGCTTCAATGCACAAGCTAATACAATCATATACAGACCAATCATAACCCTAGCCAGGTAGCTAAGCATCTCTCTAATGAATGGTGGGAACTCTATAGTCAGGTGGATTTCATGTAGAGTAACAGCAAATCAACCAATCATACCTCGCTTTGTGGATGTTTAATGCTAAGTACACAAAGAAGACATGTCATTACAGTTAAGGTGTTTAAACATCTTGTAGGGCCTGATATACTGCCTCATCTCAACTGGGACCCATGGTGACTCCTCTAAGGCTGAGTATCCAAAGTATCCTTCAGTAAAGCTACACACACACACACACACAAAGACAAAAGAGCTATCACTAGTTCAAGAAAATTAGGTATTCCAGGGCAACTGAATGCATCAGCTTCCCCTCAAAAGTATAGGCAAAAATGGTGAAAGAATAATAGCTAAGAGCCAAATGAAAGACGTATGTATCTTCAAACTAACTGTAAGTCAGGATAACCAAAACATGCACCATTTATCATTTTATTTATTTTCCTCTCCCTTATTTCTCGGTTCTTTTGCAACCACCAAAATCCGGACAAGAAAGAAAAAGGTGCTAAAACTCAATGTAATACAATTTTTCTGTGAAAGAGGAGATGGTTAAAACCAACAGCAGGAGTGAGATTGTTTCTGAGTGATTTTGACTTAAGCCAGTAAAATAAGTGATAAGAGTCATTGTACTCACCTTTCCTATGCGACACATTTGTAAATCTATCACCAGATACTTATTACATAATCACTTAAGTTTTCACACTACGGAGCAACCCAGAATGATGATAAAAGATTTCGACTAATTAATTTTTTAAAATAAACTATAACATAAATCATCACAAAACAAAGACAGAAAATGAATAATTTTTCTTCCTCCACTTACTAGTTGTTACACAATGAAGAGCATCTGCCTGGTGCTCAGAATTTAACGCTTCTGTAGAAATCACTAGCTCTCCTTCCAACAATGCCCCCTTTGGTAGTTCTGCTGTTTCACATTTCCAGTGAATTATTAAGTATCTCAAAATCTGAAAAGGGCGCAATTCAAAGAAAACACAATCTTCTTTAGAAATCAAGGTAATAATAAATCTGTGATAACTCTAGTTTCCAAAAAAAATAGTATTATTGCTTGTAAAATGTCAGAATTACATTTGTGCAGAGCAGAGCATTGTGTCTACACAGAAGGAGTAACTAGGGGAATGACATAAGAAAGGAGACTGGAATTCAACACAATGCCCAACAACACAGGAAATGGGGACGATAAATTGACTTATTCAAAGGATAAGTTCATCTGGAAATAATAATTATGAAAAAAATTAAGTGGGAGTTTGTTCTTCCTTTCTTTCTTTTTTTTTTTCTCCCCAAACAAAAGCCAACATGAAGACTATGAACAAGAGTGACATCTGGTTGTAAATAATTTTATCTTTCATTAAATCAACGTATTTGAGAGTCAGAATACCAGTTAAGAACAATGGCTCTGGAGGCAAATGTCTGGGTTTGAATCCCTGCTGTGCCGAATTCTAACCTCTGACACTGGGCAAATTACTTAACCTCTCTGTACCTCAGTTTCCTCATCTATAAAAATGGAGAGAAACCTACCACATGTGGCTGTTGCTGAAAGTAAACAAAACAATATGTGCAAAATGCTTAACACAGTGCCTAAAAAAAAAACCATATAGTAAATGCTTGATACATATTACCTATACTCCTAATAATAATTTCATCTTCAGTAAAGACTGCAAACAATATTTTTAAGTTGAACAAGTCTCCAAGATGTCTAGATAAAATACTCGATCTTGACAGGGCAAGTTTAAAATAAAACATATTTAATTCCCATTATTATTCCTGGAAAAAGTAAACTCTCACTTTCACACTAGGGTACCACAAAGAAAATTAGCTTTTTTTTTTTTTTAAGGTAGGGAATCTGAGCTAAGAGAACTTGGGGATTAAGACCCCAGTATGTACCAGAGTTCATATGGATGGCTTGCAGGCTTTCTACATACAACAGTATTTTTACAGTATAGCAAGTTCCCTCATATACTCTCTGCCTTCCTATGCTCCCAGTCAAGATTTTCCTGTAGTTTCTTTACCCATAATGAGAGAGCACTGACCTGTAAGTCAGAAGCCCTAGATTCTAACCTAGGTCTGTCATCTGGAAAAATCTAATCCTCCAACTTTCTTCGATCATAACAAAGAAAGCTGGAAGACTGGAAAGTCTTGAAGGTGCCCACAGAGCCAATGGTTCTATTTTATCTGCCCAGTATGGCTCGCAGGCCAGTAGCTAAGAATTCAGTTCAGGAAAGGCTGTAAAAGCAGCTCTGGTGGTGCAACAGTTAGGTGCTCAGCTGCTAACTCAAAGGTTGGTGGTTCGAATCCACCCAACAGCTCCATGGAAGAAAGACCTGGCAATCTGCTCCCTAAAGAAAACCCTATGGAGCAATTCCACTCTGTTGCATGGGATCAGAGTCACCATGAGTTGGAATCAACTCTATGGCACCCAACAACAAGTGTGACGTGTTTACTGTAACCTTCCACAGCAGAGAAGCTCTCTCTGGTCAGAGGTGGGTGGGTGTTTGGTGAGGGCTCTGAACCTCACCCTTTGATCACCCAGCTGCTCCAGAGCCAGAGCTTGGCCCCAGGACTCTGCACTTGGTTGACCCGAGGGCCTAAAATGACTTTTCCTCGCTCCCACTTTGCACTGTTGGGTCCCTCCTTGGTTGAACTTTGCTCTGGGTCCGATTGCCCCACAGGGTTGCCCATGTCCTTTCCTTCTTCTGGCGTCTTCTCCCAGCACGGGCTGGGTGACCAACCTCCTCAGCAGACCTTTTGGCTCTAACCCTAACTGTCTGGTGACATCTAAGCCTCAGTTTTCTCAGCTGTCAAGTGGGGGTGGTGTCATCTACTCCTGTGTGTGAGAGAGAAGGCACTTGGCGCTCAGGTATGGTCATTTCCCTCAACTGAATCAACACTCCTCACAGAGGACCCAGGCAGCTTTACTTCCCAAAGCATTTCCGCGCACCGGGCCTATCCTTCCTCACACCACCAGTGAGGCAGCTGATTTTCACCGAGCCACGTCATTTCTGAGCCTTCGGTCTCCACCTCAGGCCACGCGGGACCCCTCTGCCCAAACTTCGCGGTCCCCTCACGAACCCCCTCTCCACATAAAGTCTCCTTCTCTGCTTTCTCTCCCTTCCCGGCATCACCTCGCAGACGGCCAAGGCCGTCCCCTCCATTGCGCTCGGGAGCAGCAGCAACGCCTCGTCGAGAGCTGTCAGCCCGCAGCCGCCACCGCGAGGCGGGACTCGACCTGCGCCCTCGCCCGGCCGCGCCAAGCCGCCCGGTCCCGCCCGTGAGCGCGCACGCCCCGCCCACCTGCTCACCGCGCCTGCGCGTTGGCGTCGCCCCGCCCCCAGCGGGCGCACTCCGGTGCTTTCAGGAGCGGCGGCGGCCGTGGGCAGCCAGGTGGCGGTGAGGGAAGGGGCCGCCTGCGGCGAACGGGACTGGAGGCGTGGGGAATGAGGCCACCATTCCTCTGGCCTCCCGAAAGAGCCTTTCCCACGGTCCCGCTTTCATCCCTGCTCAGAGCGCTTTGGCCGCCCTCAACGCCTTCCAAGACCCTTTTTCCTCAGCCGGGAGAAGCTGCCCTGCTAAATCCGAAGCTGCCTCTTGACTCCCGAGTCTTGGTTCCCTGCGGGGCGCCAGAGTGCCCTAGGCCAGTCTCCCTTTCCCAGACTTCTTAACTGAAAATACAGAACACCCAGCTAAGTTTGAATTTCAGGTAAACAACAAATTATTTTTTTTAAGTATGTCCCATGCAATATTTGGGGTCTAAACCAAAAAGCCCACTGCTTCCTGCTCCTAGGACAAGGTAGAACTGCCCCGTAGGGTTTCCAAGGCTGTAAATCTTCACCGAAGCAGACTGCCACACCTTCCTCCCCAGGAGCAGCTAGCTGCTGGGTTCCAGCCGCCAAGCTTCGTGTTAGCAGCCGGCGCTTCAACCGCTGCCGCACCAGGGCTGCTTATTTGGGGTATACTTGTACTTTAAAAAAAAAAAAAGATTTGTTCACCTGAAATTCAGAACTAGGTGTCCTGAATTTTATTTGACAACCCATCCCAACCACACCCCCCCACCCACCTAACCCCAGGGGGCCTAGCCAGCTTCTCCCGACATGTGCCTCTGTGCTAAAAATGCCAACTGTGGGAGCAGCTTTCCTAGGCTCCCTCTGACGGGAGACGTTCTGGGATTTTCCAGGAGTGTTCTCAGCTGAGAGGAAGGTAGTCCTGCAGACTCCAGCTGCTAACTCCTGCTGATCTGGGGGGTAGGGGGAGGGGAGAGACATGGTGAGAGGGACTTGAGCCCATAACTGCTGATCATCTTGCAGCTGTTTCTAGCAACCAAAATAAAACTGGTGAGAGGTTTCTGCCTGGCAAAGAGTTGCTCAAGGAGAAGGGTGGGACAGGGTGTTGACTGCTTTCCTTCAGAGAAAATTTTTCCACCCCAGCTCTAAGGAGCTAGGATTGGACAGAACAGCCTGGGGAGCTGGCAGAATGCCTGCCCAGTACACAACACTTGGTACTACTCCAAAGGACATGTTAATTGAGACCTGAATCATACTCTTATTGAGTCTGTGCTCAGTGCTGATTACCCCCTCTCCACCTCTCCTACTCACAGGTAGACCTCTTGGAGAAAGGCAGCCTCCATTTCTGGAAAATTCGTCATAATACCATCTCAGACTTGGCAAGAGAGCTGGCATTTGGGGAATCATTGGAGCTTTCCTCTCCCCATCACTATCTCTCGGGTGTCCTCTTTAGGAAGCAGAGTTGCCAGGGAGAAGGAAGCTAACATTTATTGAATGACTGCTTGTTGTTGAAAACCGCTGGCTCCTCACATGAACTTTTTCACTCTCATAACTGTACTGTGAGGTATCGTTATCTTCACTATTTGGTCAGCGAGAAATCAAGGTGCTGAAGATGGCTCTTGAAAATACTCCCATTGAGAGTGGTAGCTCAGCGGAAAATGCCCCACCTTGAGAATGGCGTTGGGAATGAAGGGTGGAGGCACAGTTGCCACTGGAGAAGTACCTCAGGTGAGTCGGTTGACCTGGCTTCCAGCCCTTGTTCTTGGAGTGAGCCTCAGGGATGAGGTGAATGCAACATTCAACACCATCCTAGAGGCAGGTGAGGCCTAATAAAGGTAGCCGGAACACACCCACCCTCCTTATCGGATGTAGGCAGAAGTGAGGAAGGGAGCCTTTGATGTGGATTGTGTTATGGGTTGAATTGTGTCTTCCCAAAATATGTGTTGTAAATCCTAACCCCTATACCTGTAGATCACTATGAGTCGGAATCAACTTGACAGCAACGGGTTTGGGGTTTTTTGGGTTATACCTGTGGATGTAATCCTGTTTAGGAATAGAGTTTTCTTACGTTAATGAAGCCATATTGGTGTAGGGTGTGTCTTAAACCGATCAATTTTGAGACATAAAAGGAGCAGATTAGGCACACAAGTAAGCAAGCTGTCATGAATTGAATTGTGTCCCCCAAAAGTACCTGTCAACTTAGTTGGGCCATGAGTCCCAATATTGTGTGATTGTCCACCATTTTATGTGATTTCTCTATGTGTTGTAAATCCTATCACTATGATGTAATAAGATGGATTAGCGGCAGTTATATTGATGAGGTCTGCAAGATTAGGTAGTGTCTTAAGTCAGTCTCTTTCGAGATATAAAAGAACTGAGCAGAGAGACATGGGGACCTAATACCACCAAGAAAGCAGTGCCAGGAGCAGAGCACGTCCTTTGGGCCTGAGGTTCCTGTGCTGAGTTGCTCCCAGACCAAGGGAAGACTGATGCATCACAAGGACCTTCCTCCAGAGCTGACAGAGCCTTCCTCCGGAGCTGGCACCCTGAATTTGGACTTGTAGCCTACTCAACTGTGAGAGAATAAACTTCCCTTTGTTAAAGCCATCATTTGTGGTATTTCTGTTATAGCAGCACTAGATGACTAAGACACAAGCGCATAATGGAGAAAAATTGATGCCACATGGAGATCACCAAGGAACCAAGGAAGAGAAGCTGAAGAGACAAAGACTTTCCCCCAGAGTAGGCAGAGAGAGCCTTCTCCTAGAGCTGGTGCTCTGAATTCAGACCCCTAACCTCCTAAACTGTGAGAAAATAAATGTCTGTTTAAAGCTACCCAGTTGTGGTATTGCTCTTACAGCAGCACTAAGAAACTAAAACAGCCTGCCCTCAGCACTTTCCAGAGCGTAAATCCTTGTCATCCTATATTGTGCCTTTACAGGACACTGGAGTCAATTGTCAGGCAGGATTTGATGCAGGCTTGACATCTGGTATTTACTCTATGCTAAGTGCTCTTCACATTGTCTTATTTATCTTCAGTAATCCTCTCAATCTTGTAAAGAAGGTGTTATACCTTCATTTTATGAATGATGAAAATGAGGCTCCAAGAAGAGGTTGCACGACCCTCATTTTGTGAAGGGAGAGCCAGGATCTGAACCAAGATCTCCTAACCCCTCCTTCTGCTCTCCAACCCAGTCCATTTCCCACCTGGATGTGACCTGCCTACCTATTTGTCTCAAGGTTCTGTAGTATGGGAACATTAACCTTACCATCAGAAGCCAACCCCTTCGTGTAAAAGCCAAGAAGCCAATGAACTCAGACACCCTCATCTCCTACAAAGTAAGTCATAAATGAGCCATAGCCCCCAGCCCTTCTTTCACCCATCTGTGTGTGTCTCCACCCTGTTTGGGGTCTTGTGACTAACATACTATTGGACTCTATGTTATTAAATTGATTTTTACTTAGACCCCATTCTCAGAGCAGTGGAATGTGGGAGCCAGAAAGGACCGTGGAGGTCATCAGACTCAATCCTGTTATCAAAAATAGATGAGGAAATTTAAGGCCCAGAGCAATTAAATGACTTCCCCGACGTTAAGAGCTACCAAAGTCAACCAAGAAGCCTTTCAATGTTGCTCTAGATCTTTTCAGCCTAGGCCTTCTGGGTCTTAGTGTCTTCAGGCGCCAGTTCTCTCCAGTCTTAGACTTGGTGGCTTGACAACGCAAAGGCATTCAGCTGTGTGAATCGTAACAAACTATGGATAACATTATGAAAAACGGGGATTCCAGAACACTTAATTGTACTCATGAGGAACCTGTACATAGACCAAGAGGCAGTCGTTCAAACAGAACAAGGGGATACTGCATGGTTTAAAGTCAGGAAAGGTGTGCAGTCAGGATTGCATCCTTTCGCCGTATTTATTCAGTTTGTATGCTGAGCAAATCTAAGAAGCTGGACTATATGAAGAAGGAAGGGGCATCAGGATTGGAGGAAGAGTAATTAACAACCTGCATTATGCAGATGACACAACTTTGCTTCCTGAAAGTGAAGAGGACTTGAAGCACTTATTGATGAAGATGAAAGACTATATCCTTCAGTATGGATTACACCTCAACATAAAACAAAAACCCTCACAACTGGACCAATAAGCAACATCGTAATAAATGGAGAAAAGATTTAAATAGTCAAGGATTTAATTTTACTTGGATCCACAATCAACACCCATGGAAGCAGCAGTCAAGAAACCAAACAACGTATTGCACTGGGCAAATCTGCTACAAAAGACCTCTTTAAAGTGTTGAAAAAGCGAAGATGTCACTGTAAGGACTAAGGTGTGCCTGACCCAAGCCATGGTGTTTTCAGTCTCCTCATATGCATGCGAAAGCTGGACAATGAGTAAAGAAGACCAAAGAATTGATGCCTTTGAATGATGGGGTTGGCAAAGAATATTCAATATACCATGAACTGCCAAGAGAACGAACAGATCTGTCTTGGAAGAAGTATAGCCAGAATGCTCCTTAGGAGCAGTGATGGCAAGACTTTGTCTCATACTTTGGACAAGTCGTCAGGAGGGACCAGTCCCTGGAGAAGGACATCATGCTTTGTAAAGTAGAGGGTCAGTGAAAAAGAAGACCCTCAACAAGCTAGCTTGACACAGTGGCTGCAACAATAGACTCAGGCATAATAACGACTGTGAGGATGGCTCAGGACTAGCAGTGTTTTGTTCTGTTATGCACAGGGTCACTATGAGTCCGAACCAACTCAGTGGCACCTAACAACAACAACAACCATTCCTCTACCTGCCTCAGCATTTGGATGACTCCTTCATATGCAGTTTGAACATCCTGCTTAGTCTGAGAAGAAATCCTCTGGGACAGACCCCAGGTTCTGTGCTCCAGGTGGAGAAGGCCTCGAGATAATCTGAGTTTCACAGGCCCATTTCCAAGGGGAGAGAGAGCTCCAGATTGATTTTTTTTTTTATTATGGTAAAAATATATATATATATATAACAAAACATTTGCCAATTCAACAATTTTTACATGTATAATTTAGTGGTATTGATTGTGTTCATCATGTACAACCATTACCACTATCCTTCTCCAAATTATTCCACCACCATGAACAGAAATTCTAAGCAATGACTCCTCCTTTTCTCCTTCTTTGCACCCCTGGTAACCACTAGTAAGCTTTGATGTCTCTACATTTGCATATTTCATGTAAGTGGGATCACGCAGTATTTGCCCTTTTGTGACTGACTGATTTTACTCAGCATAATGTTTTCAAGATTCATCCGTGTGATAGCATGTCTCAGGACTTCATCTCTCTTTATAGCCAAGTAATATTCCATTGTATGTATGCACTGCGTTCTGTTTATCCATTCGTCTGTTGATGGACATTTAGGTTGTTGCCATTTTTTGGCTATTGTGAATAGTGCTGCAATGAACATTGGTGTACAGGTCTGTTTGCATTTCTGCTTTTGTTTCTTTGGGGTGTATACCCCAGACTGATTCTGATCCAAATCCAAGAGTTTGAGTGGAACCAGAACGTTGTAGGTAGTGTTGCCAGCTGAACAGCAACATTAGGGACTGTTGAATTGTCTTTCTCTTTCGAGTGTGCCCTCTCTGTGCATATTGTTCCTAGGCACTTCTTAGGCACCACCTTATTCTCAGACTCGCCTAGAGCATTTGAAAGCCCTGAAGAGATTGATCCTAGGAGTTTAGGTAGAAAACATCTTTGCAGTCTGCTTAGCTAGGCTGATGGAAAACTAAGTCATTTTGAGGAGATTCTTTCCTGGGCGCAGAGAATCAGGCAGCTATTACAGGAGGCTCTTTCCAGTTCTGATTTATCACTCTGTCCTAGGATCTTTCCTGTGGATATTCCCTTTGATAAAGAAATGATGGGGATTGTGAGAAGCGATAAAGACAGCTTAAGGTCTAATTGTCAGCCAAGGACTCTGGAAATAGACTCACATGAAGGAATAGAAGGGAAGGAGCAGAAAGGCCACCCTCTGGTGTATTTAGATGTACCCTGGCTAGGCAAGAAACCCATCCCCAAGTACCTCCTTGGGGAGCTAGGTAACTTACGCAGGAAAATAGACTTACGAGTATACTCTTTTTAAAAAATATTTTATTTTTGGTGGCGATATACACAACCGAACAAAAACCCGTTTACAGTTCTTACATGTATAGTTCAATGACGTTGGTTAATACTTCACGTTGTGTCACCATTCTCACTATCTCCACCTGTATTGTTTCATCATTAATTTAGGCTCTCTGCCCCTTCAAGTTCTCATCTGTGCTTTAGATTAACTGTTGTCAGTTTAAACTCATATAGATAATTCTTAATGCAAGCGCAATGCTGAAGGCAGGGTATACTCACGTATATATCTTCATTCATATGTCTTTAGCTCCAGGGAAATGTATTCCATGTTCCTCAGGATGGGGGAAGGGGAGACCAGAAGACAAAAGAGAAAAATGAAATAATTCCAACATTACAAATGAGAATACAGGGTCACCTGTTTGGAAGCCTAAAAATAAATAGTTCAAAACAGGGGAGAGAGGAGACCTCACCTTCACTAGAGAATGTATAAGGGCGAAGCCATAATGACCAGAGAAAGAAGTGGATGGGAAAGAAATTACAGCAACTACAGACAAGAGGGTAGAAGAGCACATGTAAAAAAAAAAAAAGTATATATTTATTATACATATATATATATTTTTTAAGAGACTGTTTCCCATACAGACAATAGGAAAGGGTTAACTGCTTCTTCCGGGTCCTGAGCCAAATCTGTCCCCCACCAGTTCCCATAACCGGGTTTCCTGAAATGGAGCAGGTCCCAGATGCTTCTCCACTAATCACATCCTTGGAAATGGGGCCATGAAGCTCAGATTAGCTCATCCCCTTCACCTTCTTGAGGCTCTCTCCACCTGGAGCACAGAATCTGGGGCAGCTTCACCACTCACCTCTCTCTGTTTTCTTATCAGGGGTCAAATAGTACTATTCTTGCAGACGAATGCTAGGTTATGGGGGCTCTAGAGGCCATAGTGGTGCTGACTTTTGTGCCAATTCTTGGACTACAGCATTTGTTCTTTCCCATTCTAAGACGCATGGGCAAAGGAAGGATTCTCTCTCTGGGACAATACCAAAGTTTGTATAACAAGTATTCTAGGGTAGTTTCCCCTTCTTTGCCCCCGTTCATTATGTTTTCTTCGTCTCTTTAGACTGACTGACTATAATACTGGATAACTTCCTGTTTCCCCTGGCTGACAGTCGCCCATTGCGCAGCCTCTGATGTCTTATCCATCGGTAGCACGTGCAGGGGCCAGCCCAGGAGATTTCATTCCTTCCCTGTTAGTGTCCAATTTCTCCTCTGTCTGGATAACCAATAAAATCTGTATCACAAAGTGGTTCTGCTCTCGGTAATTAGCTTTTTACTTTCTCTCTGAGCAGGGCTGGGTTTGTCCTGCCAGCTGATGGGAATATTGTTCGTGGCATGGAGGCCCTGGGAGTGAAAACAGCACGATAATCTGGCTGCATATGGCCAAGAAAACCTATTGATCCAAAGGCCAGAAGATCAGCATTATCTGAAAGAAAAGTAGGCTAATTGGGACACAGATCCTGGTAAAAGCCCCATTAAAGAGGACGCTGGCTCCATGTTCAGTCTTCTTTCAGCCTTGGTATGAGTACCGTGCTCTGCTGTGCTTTACCAGGAATGCTAGTGTATAAAGACTTTAAAGCTATTACCATCCACTGTTGTATTGATTTTTCACTGTTTTCTGAAGTTGACTTGATTTTCCTTGGTTCTAGCTTTAAGGCCACGACTATCTTCTGTTTCCCCAACTTTCATTCTCACCTAGAACCACCAGCTGAAAAGAGGCTATGAAATCAAAAGTCTAAAAGGGTCAGAGTGCTTGAATTATTTTTCCCACTTCACCACTTACTTTAGGCGTCATGTTCTAGTTTCCCACAACTAAAAAAGGAAAATTCTCCCAGGAATATAGTTAAAATAAATGTCTGTGAAACAGTTTGAGAGTTTTAGAAATCTTTAAATTAAAAGAAATCTTAAAGGTCATTTAATCCAGGATTTCCCAACCAGAGAAACAACATTTCTTCCAATTCATTTTCTTTCTCCCTACTCTTCCTCCTAAATAGCCTCTCTCTACCTCCTTCCTCAGCCTCTTCCTGGTATCCAAGGTAGAGAATGTATTAGTTTGTATAGCATATTTGGTATATTTAGGCTTGGGAGACACTGACATAGTTCACCTCCCTGTTTCATGCAATTCAAATTCAAATCCACCGGCATCGAGTTGATTCCAACTCATAGTGACCGTATGGGACAGAGTAGGACTGCCGCATAAGGTTTCTAAGGCTGTAAATCTTTACAGAAGCAGACTGCCACATCTTTCTGCCATGGAGCGGTTGGTGGGTTCAAACACCGACCTTTTAGGTGGCAGCTGAGCGCTTTAACCACTGTGACACCAGGACTCCATGTCATCGTCATTCCAATAGTCCTAACAAATTGAGATCCAGCTTTTACTTGAAAAACTCGGGTTGGGGAAGTTGCAACCCATTCCAGTTTTGGACGGCAGTAATTTGGTAGTTTGTCATTATATCAAGCTGATAAAATGGGTATATCTTTCATCCATTGGTCCTAGCTCTGCACTTGAGACCACAGAGAATCCATCTAATCCCTTTATAAAGGGGCTTGGAGAATCCTCAGGACTGTTATTGTTAACCTGTCCCAGTGGTTCAGACCTGGCCTGACTGAGTATATTACAGATGTCTTGAGGTTTGTACACTCACTGGATCCCTAAAGCAAATTTTATGTGAATCAAATCACTTTTGATATACAGGTAGTCCCTGACTTAAAACAGGGTTCCATTCCGACAACTCCGTTGCAAGTCAGTTCTGATGTGAGTTGAGTACCTCTTTTTTTATTTTTCATACCCTGCTATAGGGCAGTGTTTTGAACAGTACATTATAACATGGAACATCTGTGAGTGAACAGCTGAGAATGATAACATCAGCAAATTACGTGCTGCAACTTTGCATGTAGTATATATTACTAGCGATAAGATGTACAAAAACAAAAAACCGGATGGTCGTAAGTGTAGTTCGTCATAACTCGAATGCGTCATAAGCCAGGGAAGTTGCTTGTTTAAAGAAACTCTTATTTTCAGTTCTTTCATAAATAGAAGAATCCTTTTGTAATACAAGTAATCTCCCTATTAACCTTTTATGTAAATCTAAATTCTCATACAATATGTTTTGCTTAAGGCAAGATTTTCCCACATGCAAAATCAGTAAAATAGTGATGGTCCAAATTGCTAGTGTTTATTGAGTTCTTATCTGCCACCAGGTGTCATACACCTGACATGCCTTATTTCATTCTCACCACAACTTCCTGCATTAAAATTATCTTCTATTTATGAAAGAGGAAACTAAGGCTTAGAGGAGTTAAATAACTTGGCCGAGGTGACACAATTAGGGGGTAATGAGCCAGAATTTAAACAAGGTCCTAAGAATCCAGGTGTAGTTTCTCAACTACCAAGAAGCTTTAAAAATGCCGGTAATAGTTGAAATGATGAGCTAGCTACTACAGTGCAAGTAAATTAGGGAAGATGTAGAAAACTGACCTAAGATGTCTACAGCTTCAAAGATGTCTACAAAGTCTACTCTTTCAGGGTCCTGACACCGTATGTTTCCTGGCACAACTCAAATCGTCCAGTGCAATTTGATCACGGAAATCAAAGACTTCTCCTCAGCTAATTAGTATTAAGCAGATGCTGCCATTTCAGCCACATGGGCGTGATCAGGTGCTTTTTCAAAGGGTCTGTATGTTCCCAGGGGTTTGAGGCATGGGCTTCTTATAAGAGAAAAGGGGTTCACTTATTGACTGGTAAAATTAAAAGTACTGAGGGTCATGGTTGATGTCAGCCTGTTCCCAGGTGGGTCAGAATCATTCAAATGGGTTTTTAGGCCCAGTTTTGAGCGGTATTTAGGTTTTCAAGTTAAAAATAGTTTGGGAGGGGCAGTCCATAAATAAGTGCTGTTTTGAATCCAAATTGGACGAAGATAAATGGATGTGATACTTCTGTGTCCCCAAACAAATCAGTTCCAGTTTCTCCAATTTAGTCAACAGCATGCACTCACAACATTGCTTGGCTCCTGGAACCCCCGATTTTCCTCACTGTGTAACGGAGCTTGAGGTAGGACTCTCAAGCTGTCTTCCATGCCCCATCCCCACCTATCAAAATGCCCCACTGGACATGAGGCTTTCATTTTTGCCCATCTTCAGATTTTGCTTTGAGATACATGTTCATCCTTTACAAGTCATATCCCGAGCTGGTGTCCCACTGGTGTCCTGGTCTACAGTAGAACAGTACTCACCAGAAATTGAGTTGGTCCCCACAGGGCACTAGAGCTCCCTTACAAGCCCACTATTCTGACCCTTCTTGTGCAGCAGGTTTATTTGCAATTTCAAGTCATAGACTCAGGTGAGAAAATAGGTAATTGTCTTTATTTCTCAACTTAGCTCTTCAGCCCCCATTTCTATCTGTGGCAGAAAAAGAATGCCACAGTTTACTAGTTGCCATGGAGTTGATTCCGACTCATGATGACCCGTGCGGGTCACGATAGAACTATGCTCACAGGGTTTTCAATGGCTGTTTTTTCAGAAGTAGATCACCAGGCCTTTCTTCCAGCGTGCCTCTGGATGGACTCAAACTTTTGGTTAGCAGCCAAACACATTAACCTTTGCACCACCCAGAGACTTCCAAGAAAAGAATAAACCTAACCAATTCAAGACAACTCAGTCATTTCAACGATTTAATTCAGACTCTTAAGATTCTCCACCCAGTCCCTTCTCCTCATGATGTTCTAGGTTGGGGTTTAGGTATCATCCTGACATCAGGAAGGAAGCATCAAGACCAAGTGCCACCTTCTGTCTTCCTGGCCTAGCTGATGAAGTGTAGCTTCCTTCCCTTGATCTTGAGCATTGGGCTCTATTGCCACTGCATTTGCTGCACAGTTTCCTGGCAGGCAGGTGGGACCTATGGTCTCGGCATAGGCAAAGCAAGCGAATGCTCCGTGGGAAGCTCAGTGGCTCCCACCTCAGCTCTTCCGGGTACTCCTGAACTCCTACCTGGTCCCTGGCTTGGGGCATCCACCCCTTACCTCCACTGTGTGGCTCTCACCCCACTCCCCAGCAATCCCTAAAGGTACCTTGGCTTTCCATTCTCAAGTAGTTCTTACATTCTTCTCAGGGACTGGGCACCAAGGAACATTTCAATGTTCCTTGGAACATCTCCTCCTAGTGTCAAGGAGCCAGGGGAGACTCAGGGGTAGAGGGGTGAGAAGGCTGGGCAAGAGGATGGGAAATTCATCTCAGACTCGCTTTGCTTGCACTGGCCATTTCTATTATATGGTGATTGCTCCTTGTTAGCACAGGGCACTTTAAAAGGCTGTGAGTTTTCAGAGTTCCAGGAAGAAAATGGAGTGTAAACTCCTTCTGCCTACCCCTGGGTTACTATCATTTGCTGGTGCAGACAGAGAACAGAGTCCCACAGTTGCTCTAAACTCTCTTGCTCTCCCCTCCCAATCCTTTTCAACTGTATTTCAAGCCCAAAAAGGGATAATATTTTCTGTGTGGAGGAGAAACTCATAATTGTCCTAATTCAACAGTTCAAGGCATAAACTCTGAACTTTAGATTTACCAGTTCCTGTATCTTGATATTTAAAGAGAAGCTTCTGAAGAGGAAAAAAAAAAAAAAAGTCCCTCTCACGTACCTGACTCCTACAATTAAAAAAACGGCAGCCTTCAAGAACATTGGCTACTGTAGATTTTAAAAGCTAAAGGACATCAGGTTTGGTAAAGTACAGGATCAGTGAAACTGAAGAAACTGTCACTGAGATATATTGACGCAATAGCCCCAACAATATGCTCAAAAATACCAGTGATCATAAAGATAGCCCAGGACCGGGCAATTCCTCCTTCTATTACATGTAAGGTCTCCATGAGTCAGAGCTAACTGGACGGCAACTAACAATAACAACAAGTTAAGAGCTCAAAAGCCAAGCATTTGGCTCTGATCTTTCTGTATCATCCCTATGTAGAGGGCAGTGCATCTAGAAGGCCCTCGCTGGTGCTTAAGTGATTGGGGTCGGGGGTGGTGTGGGGGGTGTAGGTTAGCGGTAAAAGAAATGGAAAACACATTATTTGATATGAAAACATCTAGTTTCATCTATCCATTACAAGGCTTCACCTTCTCTCTCTCTCTCAAGGTCTTTTCTGTCATTCTTTGGTTTATTGCAGAGGTATCTATGTGTCTGTGCTCTCTTCACCCAGGGAACTCACACTCTAAGAGGGAACACAACCACTGGGCAGTGGCGATCCAGTGTGGCGCACTGTCAGAAAGCTCTTGACCTAGGCTTGGACCCAGGAAGGCTTTCCAGAGGAAGTGATGTCTAAACTGAGACCTGTAGGATGAATAAACATTGGGTGAATGAAAGAGGAGGAGTGTTTCCAGCCAGAGAGAATAGCATGTTCAAAAATCCCATAAATATTGGGAAAACTCCAAGAGATTCCTTATGGCTAGGCACAGAGTACCAAGGGAGGGCTGGTGAGACAAGAGGCTAAAGAGGTCAGCAGGGCACAGATCACAAAAGGTGTGTGAACCTTGTGAAAACTTTAGACCCTATCCTAAGGGCAATGGGAGCCATTGAAGGGTTTTCAGCAGAAGAATGATCTGTCAAATTGTTGTTTTAGAAAGACCACTCTAGCTCCAGAGTGGATAAGATGACCCAAGAAGAGTGCATGGAATGAATAAAGGGCTAGGACAAAACACCACCACCACCAACAACAGCAAAGTTAAGTGACAAGCAGAACAGGAACCCACAAACGATACTGAGAAAGGAGGGGCCACAGGGATTGAAGAAAAACCAGAAGAGCATGGCAACCCTAAACCAAAGGAAGAACAATTCAAGAAGCAGGGCATAATTATAGTCAATTGCTGCCAAGAGGAACCATAGACAGCAACTGAAAATTCACAGCTGGATTCAGCAAAAGGATTATTGAATAACCTTAGCAAAAGCAGCTTCTGAGAAGTGGAAGTTACATTGTGTTGGATTAAATGACTTGCATCATTGTTAATCTATACCGTTGAATTACCACCTGTCTCTACACTGATGTCTTCCAAATGTACATCTTCGGCCCACACCTCCCCTTTGAGCTCCACACCCATGCACAATTGACTACTCAGTATCTCCTCTTGAATGGTTCCAAGGTAACTAAACCCAACAGGTTCCGATATTGACAATCTCTCCACTCAAGTTTGGTCTTCCTCATCTCAGCAAATGGTACTTCCAGTCTTCTAGTTGCATGAATATCCTTTACAAATCCTTTTCCCTCACTACCGCTCCAATGTCTCACCCATTGTCACATCCTGTCAATTCTTTCTACCTGCTGCAAATGTTTTGTGCTCAACTGCGACTAAAGGTTGGCAGTTTGAACCCACCCAGTGGTACCCATAGAAGAAAGGCCTGGAGATCTGGTTCTGTTAAGATTGTTGTTGTTATGTTGTTGTTAGGTGCTGTCGAGTTGGTTCTAATAGCTACCCTGTGTACACCAGAACTAAACACTGCCTGATCCTGAGCCATCCTCTCAATCGTTGTTATATTTGAACCCATTGTTGCATCCACTGTGTCAATCCATCTCACCAGGGGTCTTCCTTTTTTTCCCTACCCTCTACTTTAACAAGCTTGATGTCCTTCTCTAGGGACTGGTCACTCCCAATAACATGTCCAAGGTAGGTAAGACAAAGTCTCACCATCCTCGCTTCAGAAGTGTACGCTTGCTGTATTTCTTCCAAGACTTGTTTGTTCTTCTGGCAGTCTACAGTATATTCAATATTCTTTGCCAGCCCCATCATTCAAAGGCACTGTCTTCTTCCATCTTCCTTATTCATTGTCTAGCTTTTGCATGCATATGAGGCGATTGAAAATATCATGGCATGGGTCAGGTGCACCCTAGTCCTCAAAGTGACAACTTTGCTTTTAAATACTTCAAAGAGTCTTTTGCAGCAGATTTGCCGAAAGCAATGTTACGTCGTTTGATTTCCTGACTGCTGCTTCCATGGGTGTTGACTGTGGATCCAATTAAAATGAAATCCATGACAACTTCAATCTTTTCTCCATTTATCATGATGTTGCTTATTGGTCCAGTTGTGAGAATTTTTGTTTTCTTTATGTTGAAGTATAATCCATATTGAAGGCTGTAGTCTTCCATCTTGATCAGTAACTGCTTCAAGTCCTCTTCGCTTTCAGCAAGCAAGGTTGTGTCATCTGCATATCGCAGGTTGTTAGTGAGTCTTCCACCGGCCCTGATGCCACATTCTTCTTCATACAGTCCAGCTTCTCAGATTATTTGCTCAGCATACAGACTGAATAGGTATGGTGAAAGTATGTAACCTTGATGCACACCTTTCTTGATTTTAAGCCATGCAGCATCCCCTTGCTCTGTTTGAATGACTGCCTCTTGGTTTATGTACAGGTTCCTCATGGAATTCCCATTCTTTGCATTGTTATCTATTTTTTTTTTTATGAGCCACACAGTCGAATGCTTTTGCATAGTCAATAAAACACAGGTAAACACCTTTATGATATTCTCTGCTTTCAGCCAAGATCCATCTGACATCAGCAATGATATCCTTTGTTCCCTGTTCTTATCTGAATTGGCTTGAATTTCTGGCAGTTCCCTGTCGATATACTGCTGGAGCCATTTTTGAATTATCTTCAGAAAAATTTTACTTGTGTGTGATATTAATAGTGTTCAATAATTTCCTCATTCTGTTGGATCAGCTTTCTTTGGAATGGGCACAAATATGGTTCTCTTCTATTAGATTGGCCATGTAGCTGTTTTCCAGATTTCTTGGCACAGATGAGTAAGTACCTCTAGCGCTTCATCCATTTGTGGAAACATCGCAACTGGTATTCCATTAATTCCTGGAGCCTTGTTTTTTGCCAGTGCCTTCAGTGCAACTTGGACTTCTTCCTTCAATGCCATCCATTCTTGATCACATGCTACCTCATGAAATCGTTGACTGTCAATCAGTTCTTCTTGGTACAGTGACTCTGTCTTCCTTCCATCTGCTTTTGATGCTTCCTGTGTCATTCAATATTTTGCTCATAGAATTCTTTAAAATTCTATGAGCAAAATATTGCATTTTTTCTTCAGTTCTTTCAGCTTAAGAAATGTCAAGTGTGTTCTCCCCTTTTGGTTTTCTAACTGCAGGTCTTTGCACGTTTCATTATAATATTTTACTTTGTCTTCTTGAGCTGCCCTTTGAAACCTTCTGTTCAGCTCTTTTACTTCATCATTTCTTCCATTCACTTTAGCTACTCTACATTCAAGAGCAAGTTTCAGAGTCTCTTCTGACATCCATTTTGATATTTTCTTTCTTTCGTACCTTTTTAATGACTTTTTGCTTTCTTCATATATGATGCCCTTGATGTCTTCCCACAGCTTGTCTGGTCTTCAGTTATTAGTGTTCAGTACCTCAAATCTATCCTTGAGATGGTCTCCAATTTCAAGTGGTATATACTCAAGGTATTTTTGCTCTCTTGGACCATGTTTTAATTTTCTCCATCTTCAACTTTGAACCTGCATAGGAACAGTTCATGGTCTGTCCTGCAGTTGGCCCCTGACCTTGTTCTGACTGATGACATTGAGCTTTTCCACTGTCTCTTTCCACAGATGTAGTTGATTTGATTTCTGTGTCTTCCATTTGGTGAGGTCCACGTGTATAGTTACCATTTATGTTGTTGAAAAAAGGTATTTGCAATGAAGAGGTCATTGGTTTTGCAAAATTTTATTGTGCTATCTGCAGGGTCATTTCTATCACCAAGGCCGTATTTTCCAACTACAAATCCTCTTTTTTGTTTTAGCTTTTGCATTCCAGTCACCAGTAACTATGAATGCATCCTGATGGCATGTTTGAGCAATTCCAGACTGCAGAAGGTAGTGAAAATCTTCAATTTCCTCATCTTTGGCATTAGTAGTTGGTGCATAAACTTGAATAATAGTCGTATTAACTGGTCTTCTTCCTTGTAGGCGTGTGGATATTGTTCTATCACTGACAGCGCTGTACTTCAGACTAGATCTTGAAAATGTTCTTTTTGATGATGAACTTGACACCATTCCTCTTCAATTTGTTATTCCCGGTGTAGTAGACCATGATTATCTGATTCAAAATGGCCAAAACCAACCCTTTTCAGCTCACTAATGCCTAGGATATTGATCTTTATGCATTCCGTTTCATTTTTGACGACGTCCAATTTTCCTAGATTCATACTTCATACACTCCACGTTCCTATTATTAATAGATGTTTGCAGCTATTTTTTTCTCATTTTGAGCCATCCAACATCAGCAAGTGAAGGTCCTAATATCTTGTCTCCATACATGTCATTTAGGGCAACTCTACTTTGAGGAGGCAGCCCTTCCCAGTCATCTTTTGAGTGCCTTCCAACCTGAGGGGCTCATCTTCCGGCACTATATCAGACAATCTTCCACTGCTATTCCTAAGGTTTTCACTGGTCAGTTTTTTCAGAAGTAGACTGTCAGGTCCTTCTTCTAGTATCACAGCAACACACAAGTCACCACGGTATGATAAACTGACAGACACATGGTGGCCATTAAGATTAGACCCAATAAAAACCCTGTGAAGTAGTTCTATTATGGAACAGATGGGGTTGCCATGAGTCAGAACTGATGGCAACTAACAACTATATGCACGTCTGTCTCCACTGCCAGCACCCGAGTTCATGCTCTGATCTTCTCTCTCACTCAAACCACAAGGGTTAGCCTACTAACTGGTTTCTCACGTCAAATTGCACATCCCTCCAACCCGTTCCCCCCACGGCAGCTACAGTAACCTTTTTCAAAATACGAAGTTTATCATTTCACTTCCTTGCTTCAAACTCTTCCATGGTCTCCCAGGGCTCGAAAGGTGAAAACCAAAATTCCTAAGATGACCTACAACGCCCTGCATGATCTAGCCCTCGCCTATCTTTCCAGCTGCAGTTCACCACCCATTCGTTCTTGCTCTCCTGTTTTCCCTCCACACTGGCCTTCTCTCAGTTCGTCACATGCACCATGTGTCTTGCAGTGTCAGGCCTAGTATCCACACATGCTCTGTCCCCATGGTTATGGACACGGGCTAGTGTCAGACTGTCCAGGAGAAAACCCCAGCTCTGCCCCTGCTTGGTTCAATGACCCTGGGTAAGTTGCCTAATCTTCATTTACTCTTTTGTCAAATGGAGTTAGTACCTGCCTCTTAGAGTTTTTAAAATAATTAAATGAAATATGTAATGTGCTAGAAATATAGTTTCCAATTAATGTTATTAACTGCTATTATTATTCTCCATTTTCTGCCTGGTTAACTCATCTCATATTTCGGATCTCAGCTCAAATGATCTGAGGGAGGTCTTCCTTGACCTCCCCACTTCCTGACCAAGTTAGGGCTCCCTGTTAAAGTCTCTTGTAGCATCCTGAACTTTTCATTCATACCACTCATTATGCTTTATGATTATATAGCTGACAGGTTATTTTATTAATGTCTGTCTACCCCATGACTTGCATTTAAATTACGGTGTTGGTGAAAAATATTGAATATACCGTGAACTTCTAGAAGAATGAACAGCAGGTCACTCTTACAAGAATGAACAAATCAGAACGATCCTTAGAAATGAGGATGGCGAGGCTTCATCTTGCTTACTTTGGCCATGTTATCAGGAAAAACCAGTCGCTAGAAAAGGACATCGTGAGGGAAACCCTGAATGAGATAGATTGACACAATACCCTTAACGATGGGCTCAAATATACCAAAGATCACGAGGATAGCGTAGGACCAGGCAATGTTTCATTCTGTTATTATACATGAGGTCGCTATGGGTTAGAGCCAACTCAACAGCAGCTAACAACAACAACAACCCCAAGAGGATAGAGACGGTGCCCGTTTTACTCATCATTATATTCCTAGACCCCAGCACAGTGCCTGGCACATAATAAACCCTCAACAAATATTTTTTGGATGAGTATTTGACTGAATGGGAGTCAAAAACGTGGAGACAGTGAGTGTAAATGATTCAAGAACACGGTCAACACAGAGTAAGGGCAATACATAGAGGGGATCAGGGCTGATAAGTGTTTTCACTTATTTTTTGTGCCAGCAGATACTTGAGCCCGTTTCAGTGCTGATGGGAAGAAGCACGCCAGGAGGAGCGAGGGCCATGAAGCTGCAGGAGGGGACTGGACTTGGAGCAGAAGCAGAAGAATGATCACCAGGCAGGAGGGACATCTCTTCCACGGTACACGAACGGGAGCTGAGAATTCACTAGATGTAGTGGCATGAAGTCCCACAAAGACCTTTCCACGCATCTTGATCACGTAAGCAGCAAACCTAGATGCTCCAAGAAGCTCAGTATACTCAGTAAACGTCATTCCATTCACTTTGCAACGCAAGTAAAAAGAAAGCAGGCGTGTTCTTCATCATTGATTGGACTGACGCACTACAGAGCAAAATAACAAGTTTCCAAAGCAACTTACTGAGAGAACTGAGACAAGAGATCTGAACGTTCTCTTTACCGAACACGCTTCCTTTCCAAATTAGGAAACAGTATGGTAAAATAACAACGGCTGACACAGGTTGTGAGCTTACTCTGCACCAGGCACTGGTCTAGAACTTGACCTGCAATAACTCATTTGATCCCCACATTATGATACCATTTTACGGGTGAAGAAAGCAAAGCTTGGACAGGGTAAGTCCCACAGCTGGTAGGTGGCAAAACCAGGTTTTAAACCCAGAGAGTCTGGCCTTAGAATCCCTGCCTTTAACTGCTATACTTCTCTAAAAAAAAAAAAAAAAAAAGCCGCCTGCCATCTAGTTAATTCCGACTCCGAGGAATACTATAGGACAGGGAAGAACTGCCCCATAGGATTTCCAACGCCGTAAATCTTTAGGGAAGCAGACTGCCACATCTTTCTCCCGTGGAGCAGCTGGTGAGTTCGAACCGACAACCTTTTGGTTAGCAGCCGAGCACTTTAACCACCGTGCCACCAGGACTCCTTCTCTAGCAGAGGGGAAGAAGCACGTTAGGCGTCAGAAGACCTGGCGTCTCGAGCGTGAATTAGCCACGGAACCTGGGCATTCACCTAAGTTTCTGAACAACAGTTTGCTCATCAGGAAAATGGGAATGCTAGGGATAACATTTGCCCTCCAGGACTCTTGAAAGGATCATGAAACGCCAAAAATTTGAAAATTACTATTCAAATGGTATTATTATTATGCTACTCATAGGAGAGGAGCCCTGGTAGTGCAGTGGTTAAAGCGCTTGGCCGCTCACCAAAAGGCGTGCGGTTGGAACCCACCAGCCTTTCTGCAGGAGAAAGATGTGGCAGTCTCCTCCGCAAAGATAACCAAAACCCACTGCCGTTGAGTCGATTCTGACTCCTAGTGACCCTGCAGGACAGGGAAGAACTGGCCCATTGGCAATGGGTTTGTCTCATGGGATACCTGATACCCTTGTCTTCTACTTGGGTCACAGTCTAACAGGCAGCTGCTGAGGCCCTCAGTTCCCATAGCCAGTGCAGCAACAGCTTGGTGGTTCCATTCCGGTTACTGGGTAATTCTCATCCCACCAGCTGTAACGTCCCTGACCAAGTCTTCTGTCGTTAGGTGCCGTCCGGTCAGTTCCGACTCATAGCAGCCCTGTGCACAACAGAGCCAAGTCTCCTCGATGACTGTAACGCACACCTTGGTGCCTCCATCCCCGAGCCTAGAGACACGTTCACTCCTACCTCTGGGAGCGGTTGCAGCTTCTGCCCTCGTTCCTTTGATTCCATTTCATTTGACTGAAGGAGCTACCGTTAAAATATAAACAAATAATCTGAATCGCAGCTAATGGTGAGATGCACCCCAGTAGGCCGAGGCAAACCCGTTCCATTTTAGTGGTAGAATCAGAGGCTATCAGAGTTAGAATGAAACTTCGAGGTCATCTTTTAGAGCAACTCCTCAAGCCCCTCTCGAAACCGATTCTAGGAAAATCGAGGCCAGGCGCAGTGAAAAGACGCAACTAGTGTTGGTAGCAGGATTTTTTAATTTGAAAAGTGTTTTCAAATAGGCTTAACATGAGTGATTTCACCTTGTTAAAATCATATCTGGAAGGTATTTTAATTATTTGTATATTTCAGTATGTGTACCTTTTCAGAAAGGAGCAAAATCCTGAATTTCCAGTACCCACAAAGCCGTAATAAAACTTTAAACCCAATAATTCACCCAAAGCTCATTCTTCAGGTTGCCTTCACTTGGCCGTCTTAGGCATTCTCCAGGTAGGCAGCCACATGGTCAGGGGCAGTATAGCCTAATGGTTAAGCCTCAGACTGCTCAGTACAAAGGCCAGCCTGTTACCAATCCCTGAGCATAGTTTCCCAGTCTGGAAGAATTGTATCTACCTCACAGAGCTGAAGGGGTGAGGAATGGGGATCACAGGAGATAATGCATTTCAGCACCTACCCTCGAGTACTCTATAATAACAACCCTGGCAGTGCAGTGGTTAAGCTCTGGGCTACTGATGGAGAGGTTGGTGGTTCCAACATACCAGCTGCTTCTCGGGCGAAAGATGTGGCAGTCGGATTCTGTAAAGATATGCAGCCTTGGAAACCTACGGAGCAGTTCTACTCTGTCCTATGGGGAAACCTACGGAGCAGTTCTACTCTGTCCTATGGGGAAACCCTACGGGCAGTTCTACTCTGTCCTATAGGATCGCTGTGAGTTGGAATCAACTCGGTGGCAATGGGTTTGGTTTTTTTGTTTTTTGTTTAGCACTCTATAATTTTGTTAGTATTTGCATAATTTCTGCCTCTCCTAAACAGATAACAGTTTACCCTCGGTTTAATGACCTTAGACCTTAGATCGCTAAGAAAGCAAGGAGAAACCCAGAGTGCCAGGCTCAGGAATGTCCATCCCCACCCCCACTCCCCCTGAAAACAGTGACTAGGCCGGAATTCTTCTGGTTGATAAATGAGGGGCGCTGAGAAGCTGCAGCGATGACTGTTTGGAGAACCTGATTTGTGAAAAGCGCCTCTCCTCCACACATACCATGGAGATGCTCTAGGAAAGAGAGCCCGGCCTACCTGCCCGAGGGAGGACGGGGGCGAGGGGGAGGCTGAGAGAAATGCTCGGGGGAAATGGACCAGACGTGCCCAAAAAGGAAACTTTAAGAAGGCAAACGGAGGCTGCATCTCGGGAAGCCGCCTCGCTGGTGAGTGCCGTGAACGGAAGGATGGCGTGTCCGGGGGATGCGGGTTTTGGATGAAAAGAGGGATACGCACAAAGGTGGGGTGTCCAGACTGCCAGAGACGGAGCCCGGTAATCTGTGGGGGGTACCCAGACGGCCCCGGGGTGGCCGGAAGCGGGGTTCTGGGGGGCACCGACAGGGAAGGTGTTGGGGCTGCGGACCCGGCCGTGGAGCCGCCGCCGCGCTCGCCCCGGGGAAGGTCAGCGACCTCGGGGCGGGGAGCTGCGGGGACAACCGAGAGGGGCCCTGGTTGCCATGGCGCCGGGCAGGGAGGGGGTGACTCGCCCCGCCCCGAGCCCCGCGGGGCCGCCGGCTCCAGATGGTCCCGGTCCTCCCGCGGGAGCCGGCGGTCTGCGGCAGGGGGAGGCCATTGTCCTCGTTGCGCGGCGCCGCAGTCCCGCCGCTCGCGCCCGCGCCGCCACGCGCCCTGCCTCTGCCGCCGGCCCGCGCGCCACCCGCCCGCGCGCCCCGTGACAGCGCCGCTGCCGCCCGCAACCGCTCCTCGCGCTGGGCTGGGCGCGCCACGACCGGTGCCCTCTGCGCCCAGGTAGGTGCCGGCGCCGGGCCGCTTTGTCCGCTTTGTGCGGGCGCGGGCGGGCAACTGGGGCTGGAGTCGGGATGGGCCCGGAGGGCAGGGAGCACGGTGGTGCCGGCCCGCTCCCGCCCGGTTCCGGGGACACCATGGAGAGTCCTGTGCCACCCACCCAGGTACCGGGCTGCGGGCTGTGGGGCCGGGGCGAGGAGACGTGGGTCTCTCCAGAGCCGAGAGAAGAGTCTGGAAGAGTTCGGGCTGACCAACGCATCAATGAATGGGGTCGCCCGAGCTCGGAGCGGTGTGACAGCGCTGCTGTCTCCGTCAGGGGGCTGCACGGCAGACAGGCCCGGCCTGCGCCGGGCCGGGAGCCGGCGTCAGCGAAGCGTGTTGAGGGCTCTCTCTGGAGCCGAGTGGGCTACTCGCCTCGGTGGCAGCCCCACGGTCTTCCTTATCCCCCTCAGTATGTGGGAGAGTGGGGGATACGGTTGCCTGTGGGGACAGCAAGGGCTGGCAGAGGAAGCTCGAAGCCCCTTCCCGTGGTGGGGAAGCCGCTGTAAGGTGTTTCGGTGGCCGGGACATCTAGGAGGCTGTGTGCTCCGCCCTGCACTGAACTACAGGGCTAGGCTTCCTCCTGGGGCTTTCCAACTCCAGCCCACCCGGCCGGCAATTACCAGCCACTCCTGCTGGAAAGATTGGACTCCATTAACCCCATGACATTGCATGCTTGTCTGAGAGGCACGCTTGCCCCTGTCCAAACCTCTACCTGGCCTGCTACCTGGCCAGGTAGGTTGTTTCTATTCCCAGCGCTGCTGGAGAGCCCAAGCAGGGCCAGGGTGTCCACAAGCCAGTTTTCCTTAAAGGTGAAGAGGACGGAGTGAATTCCAAGTAAGTGTCTTAGGTTGGGGTGCTGGTGACCTCTTGACATATTCAGCAGAGCAAAGGATCCAGGAGAGGAAAGTTAATATAGATCTTAATACAGCCCTTGGAGAAACTGATGTAACCCAGGCCTAGAGGAGGTGCGTGGTAAGCAGGGGAGTGAAAATTAGCCTGAATAATTCTGCCTGTAGCATAGGATTCTAGAGGAAAAAAAATCTGACAAAAATTCAGCCAGAACTCCTTTTCAACCCAGTTCCTAAATTCCTGGGAGAGGAGTTTTGGTGCTTTATCAGGACCTCAGTCTTGAGAGGAATGGGCTGGGGTTTTGTTTCTCTTCCCTCCTCTGATTCTCTGATTGCCCTCTGTGCATCTTTCTCTTGCCTTCCTAGTAGGCCCGAGTTTATTATTTTTCTGTTTATCTCTCTCCTCGCCCAGCCATTTATACTTCAAGTCAAATGAGAGATTTTTACTTTGCCAAAGTCCCCATTTCTTCTCATGTATTATTCATCCGGCTGTCATCTGTTCAACTCTGCTTCTCCTAGCTCTCTAGCCAGATCGGCCTCCTTCCACACATCTGTGATGCGCGGTGTCGGGACATCAGCTCTTTGTCTCATTAAACCTAGCCCCCACTCTGTCTTCATTTTCCTCTCTCAGCGTTTGAGGTTCCTGGTTCCTTGTGGGTCTCGGGGTCTCCGAGGGAAAGTTCTGTTTGAATTTAGCATGGGGCTAGGCCTGAACAGTTCCAGGAGCTAGTCCCAGGTCACCCTCACCCCTGAAACTTTGTGTCTTTTCAATCCTCATAACTTCTCTAACCAATTCCAGCTCCTCTTGGTCTTCCTGCAACAGTTTCTCAAAGTGTGATGGAGTATGCAGAGGGGAGTATTGAACAGGAGAGAGGAAAATTAGTCTGGGTAATTCTCTAAAGGAAATTAAAAAAAAAAATCACTCCTCCTCTTCAATCCAGTTCCTAAATTCCTAAGAGGAGGGTTTCTATGCATGACCTGGGGAAGAGTTAGAAATGCAAATTTTCAGGCCCCCTCTGGGTCTACTGAATCAGAAACTCTGGGGGCAGGGCCCAGCAAGCTGCCTTTTAACCAGCCTTCTGGGTGATTAAATGATGTGTGTGAGTTTAAGAACCCCTGGACCTGAACAACAATGCTCAACCTGAGAGTTCTCCTGCTGAGGGGCAGAAGGTCTTCTCTGATCCCATTTTCCTTCCTCCTTTGAGCTTTTCTCTAACCCTAAGAAAGACATAGAGCCTTTCGCGTGCAAATGTTTAAGCACATGACTACCCAGAGGCACCTCGAAAGAAAGACCTGGCAATTTGCTTCTGAAAGGTCAGTCTTGAAAACCCTATGGAGCAGTTCTTCTGTGTACCCACAGGGTTGCTATGAGTTGGAATCGACTCAATGGCAACTGGTTTGAGTTTTTTTTTTTTTTTTTGAAGAAAGACATTAATTTGATGGTTAAAAAAAAAAAAGAACTATGGTTAATTCATTCGGTATCTCTTTATTGAATATCTATGGTACTGTTGTTGTTAGGTGTTGTTGAGTCCATTCTGACTTAATAGCTATCCTATGTACAACAGAATGAAACACTGCCCGGTCCTTTGCCATCCTCCCAATTGTTGCTGTGTTTGAGCCCATTGTTGCAGCCACTATGTCAGTCCATCTCATCAAGGGTCTTCCTCTTTTTTGCTGACCATCTACTTTACCAAGCATGATGTCCTTCTCCAGGGTCTGGTCCCTCTTTATAACATCTCCCAAGTATGTGAGATGAAGTCTTACCATCCTCACTTCTAAGGAGCTTCCAAGCCAGATTTGTACCAGGCTCGGCAAATGCAAAAAGGAGTAAGACACAGCCCTTTTCCTTCGGGACTTAACAGTGGAGTGGCAGAGAGGCACATAAACAACCAACTGTAATACAATGTGATATGTGCAGTAATTGTCGAGCATCTGGAGGGCTGTGGGAGCAGAGAGGCAATGATCAATGTGTTCTCTGAGGGAAGTAAACAATCAGGAGCAGGAAGCCGTGAGGGAAGGAATTAGGGACCAGGCAGGCTTGAGCAGGGGGACAGGATTTCCAGCTTTACCTGGCCAGCAATAACGGAGGGAAGGGGAAGGGGTAGCTGTCCTTGAGGATCGGTTGGGGGCTGAGCTGAGTCTGCATCCAGCCTGCACGTAGATCCCAGCAGGACCCCAGGCCTGCAGCTGGCAGGAGATGGCATGATTCTAGCACTCACGCTGTACACTCCTTGGGCCTGGCCTCGAGGTCAGTGGCTAAGAATAAGGTGCTAGTGAAGCTGTAGTCTGGATTAGCGGTGGCACCTCCTGTCACCGGTGGAAACCCATTGCTGACGAGTCGATTTGACTCATAGCGAACCTATAGGACAAAGTAGAACCGCCCCACAGGGTTTCCAAGGCTGTAATCTTTACGGAAACAGACTGCAGAGTTCAGGAATCCACGGGGGAGGATTAGGCTGAGAACTCTCTCATGTAGAGAGATGTCATGGGGCTGGGGGAGGTGGACAGGCAGGTGTGGGAAATGTGAGCAAGGAGACCCAGTGACAAGAAACCAGAGCAGGAGCTGAGTGGAAGACACTCAAATAGAAAACCACGGGGGTCAGGATGGCAGCAGAGAACGTGGAGAAAGAACACAGCGTGCTGTCCAAAAGGCCAGGGGCTGCAGAGCCAGAATGCTTGGAAACCAACACACGGAAACAGGACCTAGAGCCACTTCATTGAGTGACCACAGGGGGCACCGTTCACATGGGAGCCTATGGGAATAAACCCTCTGAAGCTGCAACAAGGTGGCCCTATGGGGACCCATGATCTAAAGGCAGCAAGGCCATGTCAATTCCTTATTTGTATCCCTGGAAACTTAGGACACAAAGCATGTGTGTCTCGAACCTGATTTGGCCAAAGGAGCATTTAAGCAGCTGAATTTTTATTTGGGAGAGGGAGAGGTTCCATTTCCATACGTTCTTCAAATTAGAGAACTCTGTGGAGAGGTGGTAAGAACCGGACCTTCCTTCATTCAGTATCTCTGAATCCAAAAAGGCCCAAGTCCCATGACTGGGCCCCACTATGATCCTTTGGGTTCTGTGCAGTTTATGGGGGTGTCAGGACACACAGTAGTTTGGAGACAGGATCAGAAAGCCCACTTCTTTAAGTTTCTGCTCTTTGTGGAGTATAAAATACATGAAGCCTGTGAGAGCCGGAACTTGACAGGACTGCCTGGTTTTCCAAGTCTTGCAAGTTTTCTGCCTTTGACAGGGTGCAGTCTTACTACTTTTCTATGGCTCTCTATTAGTTGAAAATATTCGAGTTTTCCTTCTCTGACAGGTTTCCACCTTACACAGGTCCTGGCTTTTGCAGGCTTTACTGTATGAGGCAGGGTGTGAAAACCTCAAATGCCCTCAAGAGCCAGGAGGGCGACATAAATGTAAGGAGTGTCTGGGTAGGATACAAAAGGGAATGATGGGGCCTGTGGAGAAATGGAGAGCAGGCCCACCTTTAAAGAATCCAAAGTCACTTGTTTTTAACATGTTATTGGCCAAACAAAACATTCCTGGGGGCAGGTTTCAGCAGGTTTCAGACTCTCGATAAAAAGCAAAAAGGTCACAGGAACAGAAGGCCAGGGGACATTTTATGTAGGTATTTTTATGGAAGGGTCTGTGCAGGGAGAGGGGTCCCTGAGTGGCACAGTTCCCTCTTGACTACTAACCTAAAGGTTGGCGGTTCGAACCTACCCAGTGGCACCACGGACGAAAGGCCTGGCGATCTGCTTCCATAAAATATTACAGCCAAGAAAACCTTATAGAGCAGTTCTACTCTGTAACGCGTGGGGTCACCACGAGTTGGAATCGATTTGACAGTAGTGGGTTTGTTTTTTTGTTTGTTTGTTTTGCACAGGGAGAGTGTAAATGCTGGATACGTCCATCCCAGAGCTAAGTGTGAGCACGGCTGCTGGTTAGGAAGCCCTAATCAGAAAGGCCAAAATGAAAGGGACTTAGAATTTATCCTGGGGCTTGGGCTGGTTCCTATCCAGTGGCTGAGAGTAGTAGGTGATTCTAGTTCAGGTCATGCCTTGCCCACAGCACTCTTTGCTCAGAGTGGCTCAACCCTGCCCTAGAATTTATTTTTATATAAATATTTACAGGGCAACTTCAGTGACTCTGCTGGGGGTGAGGGGAAATGATGGATTTTGAATGGGAAAGGAGTCCTGGGTCTAGTGTCAATTAAGCTCCCTTTTCTTACTAACCAAACCAAACCCATGGCCGTGGAGTCGATTCCAACTCATGGCGACCCCAAGTGTTACAGAGTAGAACTGCTCTATAGGATTTTCTTGGCTGTAATCTTTTATTGAAGCAGATCCCCAGGCCTTTCTTCTGCAGCACTGCTGGGAGGGTTCAAACTGCCAATCTTCTGGTTAGTAGTTGAACACAAACTGCTACAGGAGAGGAAAAGCCCAAATCTAGGACCTTTATACCTTAAACCTTAGCTTCCTGGCACCAGGTTAATGCTACTCCCAGGGCAATCCTCATGTGTGTTTTTCCCTTTGGGAGAGAGAGGAGGAACAGACATGCCCTGTCCTTCATGCAGGTCAGGTTCAACTTCATGGAACCAGTTAACGACAAAAGCCAAGTTCTGCCTTTGTGTGCCCATGGGAACACGCCTCCCTCCCTCCCTTCCCATATCTCACCACCATCACTCCTTCCCTCCCCAAACCTCATGAGAGGTCCACCCTGCCTCTTTCCTTCCAGAACCAAGACTGCCAAGATCACAGCCCTGGCCCTAGGAAGTGCCATTGTATTTGAGAGGTGCTGGGAAAATGAGAGACGTAGAATTGGGGGGTTCTGATAACTTACAGACCCAGCCCCCTCCATTCTGTGGGCTAGCTGCTGCAAGCTGAATTACAGTGAGAACTTTGGACGGGAGAGATTTTTTTAAAATCCCCAGCAGCTAATCTGAAGCTCATTTGTTAATTTTGAGAAGGACGCTGTTTGTTTGCATAACAGAGTCGGGTCGGAACTGGCAAGTGTGCTTGGTCCTACTTTCCCTGGCTTGAGCCTGAGAAGGTAGCTGTGGGGGCGGATCTCTCAGGAGGAGCTGTCTCTGTCTCCTGTGAGCCCTGGGGGCCTCTGGAAGTTAGAGGAACACTTAAATGTCCTCCATCCAGGAGGCCAAGATTAAGAATTTGTCCCTTAGAGCCAAAAAGAACCCAGCTTGAAACCCAGCGGTGCTCTTTCCACCTGCGTGACCTTGAGCCAGTGACTTAACCTCTCTGAGGTGCAGCTTCCTCACCTATGAAATGGGGATGATAATGGACCCAGGCCTCATCGGGGTTGTGATGAGGTGATGATGTAAATGCCAGAGACACATATTACAGCTGACATTTGTCATTGTTAGTTGCTGTACGGTCGACTTCAACTCATGGTGACCCCATGTACAACAGAACAAAATCATTGCCTGGTCCTGCACCATCTTCGTGATCAGTGGTGTGCTTGTGAGTCCACTGTAGAGTGCGTTCTAACCTAGGGGGTGCATCTTCCAGTGCTCATAACAGGCAATATTCTGTCGTGATCCGTAAGATTTTCACTGGCTAATTTTGGGGCATGGATTGCCAGGCCTTTCTTCCTAGTGTGTCAGTCTGGAAGCTGTAGTGAAACCTGTCCACCATGGGTGACCCTGCTTATATTTGAAATGTTGGTGGCATAACTTCCAGCATCATAGCAACATGCAAGCCACTGCAGCACAATGAGGGGTGGTTTAGCTAACATTTATCCGGCAGTATTCTCTGTATCAAGGAGCCCTGGTAGTATACTGGTTAAGCTGCTGACCAAAAGGTTGACGGTTGAACCTACCAGCTGTTCCTTAGGAGATAGATGTGGCAGTCCGCCTCCATAAAGATTTACGGCCTTGGAAACCCTGTGGGGCAGTCCTACTCTGTCCTGTAGTGTCACTGTGAGTCAAAATCGACTAGATGGCAATGGTTTTTTTAATGACCTGTAGTAAAGTCCCTGAAACCCTGGTGGCATAGTGGTTAAGTGCTACGGCTGCTAACCAAAGGGTCAGCAGTTTGAATCCACCAGGCGCTCCTTGGAAACTCTATGGGGCGATTCTACTCTGTCCTGTAGAGTCGCTATGAATCGGAATCGACTCCACGGCACTGGCTGGCTGGCTGGCTAGTAAGGACCCTAGGTGATGCAAATGGTTTGCACTTGACTACTAACCTAAAGGTTGGGGGTTCAAACTCACCCAGCAGTGGTGCAGAAGAAAGGCCTGGCAAGCTGCATCTGTAAAGATCACCCCCCCCCAAAAAAAAAACCCTGTGGAGCAGTTCTACTCTGTAACGCCATGAGTCAGAGTCCACAGCAATGTGTTTGGTTTTGTTTTTTATTCCCTGTAGCAAACGAAAAGAAACAAAGGAGAGAGAGCCATACCATGTCCTCCTTTGAACTCCTGGGCACTTGCCTAATAGTGCATCACCGTCTTCTGGTGTAGGGAGATCTGGCTTAGCTGGACAGCAGCATCTGGGACTTTTCACCTCAGACCACCCACGAGGTGTAGGAGGCGCCTTGTGTGGAGTAGGGACTCAGAACAGCCTGTAGAATGGCGGAAGGGGTTGGGGAGAATTCCTGTTTCTAATCCCTATTGCCCCAGGTGCCCACATCTGCCACCACAGTCTCCTGGTCTGCACACTGCTGTCCTGGGCCACGCCAAAGCCACTTTCAGCCCTCCCTCTGCCCTGAGCCCGTGGAACCCTTCCTGTCCAATGCACTCCCTGTCTGTGCGTCTGTCTGTTGTATTCCTGTCCCTCTGCTCCCCCAGGGTGGCTTCCCCCTCCCTCCCTGGGGGCTGGTTGGCATCAGCACAAAACCCAACCACAACCTTTGGCCATAGGCAAGTGGGGCAGAGATAGAGCAAGGAGACCGAGGGCCTGATGAGTAGTGATGGCCCTCACCAGCCACCTTCCCCCTTGCAGGAGCAGGAGGCCACCCATCACCATGAGCAGCACCCTGTCACCTACAGACTTCGACAGCTTGGAGATCCAGGGCCAGTACAGCGACATCAACAACCGCTGGGACCTGCCCGACTCCGACTGGGACAATGACACCAGCTCCGCCCGCCTCTTCGAGAGGTCTCGAATCAAGGCCCTGGCAGGTGAGCCCGCTATTCCCATCCCACTTGGCCTATTCTGGACCCCCACTACCACCCCGCCCTCCCACTGCCCACAAACCTGCTGGGCCAGGGGAGAGTCTGTGGTGGATGGAGGGGAAGCTCGAGACGACGAGTCTTTGAACTTTATGGGCAGACTAACTTTCTTTTTAAGCTGCTGCACGTAGGTGGGGGACCTAGATTCTCTCCCAAACCACTGCTCCCCACCTCCAGCCTCAGAACACACTAAATGCAGTCCGGAACTTTCCCTGGCTTCGCCTTCCCCAAGCATAGGGAAGATGTGCTAACCACTGGGCTCAGCTGGGTTCCCCTGCGTGCTGACTGAAACGGTTTCCCTTCTGGCCCCAGTCAAGTCCTTTAGTCTAGTTCACTCTTGCTCTTGCTGGTCCTGTGCTCCACCCCCCTCTGCCTTACCTTTCAGCCCTTGCCCTGTCTTCCTTGAGTGCTGCTGTCATCCCCACACCTGCTCCTCCCCTCCCCAGCTGTTCCTTCCACCTGCCACCTGCCTGTCACTCCCTTTATTTCACCTTCCTGTTCCCTGAAGCAAGTTCCCTCCACTCGCTGCTGGTTTCCGCAGCCGCCCATTCTCCTGAGTGAGATTCGGGGTTCGCTCTTTGCCTGCCTCCGCCCCTGCCCTCCCCTACAGCCAAACCCGTAGGACGGGCCTCCCAGCGTTCCAGGAAGGAGTTGTCACCGCCATGGGAGTGCAGCTGCCACCTGACACCACCAGCTGCTGGCATGGGGCTGAGTCACCCACACACCCCAAGGCCACCCACCCCGCCTGGCTTCCCTCCTCCGTCCCACCCTCGTCATTTCCACTGGCCTCCTGGCCCTACCAGCCCAGTGTGAGAGGTGGCAACTGCTCGCATCCAGGAGGGAATGCTGCCACCCGAGGGGTGGTGCTCCCACCTGGGAAGTGGTGCTTCCCGTGTAGGGTTGGCCTCCTGGAGGAAGAGAGACACGGAGAGTGATGGTTCCCAGCCTGGCCACACCTTTTACAGCATCATGGGGCTGTTTTACAGTCCCGGTTCCCAAGCCCCTCCTGGGATGTGCTGAACTAGAACCCTTGGATGTACAGCTCAGAAATCAGGGTTTTCACCGAGCTCCCTAGACAATTCTTTTCCGCCAGCCCAGCACCAGTCTCAGCACCCGTGTGTGTGGCCGTAGCTCCTGGGGATTTGTCATTTTCTCATGGGCCCCTCCGTCCTGGTGGGGTCTTCAGGGTGGCTCGTGAAATACTCGCACCGCGCTTCTGTGGATCAGAGCAGACAGAGACTCGAGGGTTATGGAGCATGTCAGCTCTTTGGGGGAAAGCTTCCTTAGCCCCCCACTCGGGCTACCAGTACCAGTTGCCGTCAAGTCAGTTCCAACTCAGGGCGACCCCACATGAGTCAGAGTAGAACTGCGATCTGTAGGGTTTCAGTGACTGATTTGGGGGAAGTAGATCATCAGGCCTTTCTTCTGAGGCATCTCTGGGTGGACTCAAACTGACAACCTTTTGGTTAGTAGCCAAGTGGGTTAACCGTGTGCACTGCTCAGGTATTCCATTCAGGTCAGACCCTCTGATTTTGGGCTCAGGTACCCCCTAGCACATGTGTGTACACATAACACACGTCCCCTGGCATTGTTGTAGTGTTTGTGTACAAATGACATGCGTCCCCGGCACTGCCCTGCCATCTCTGTGCACATGACATGTGCCCCCCAGCACCGTCCAGATGTCTGTGTGCACACGACACGTGCCCCCCGGCACCGTCCTGATGTCTGTGTGCACACGACACGTGCCCCCTGGCACCGTCCTGATGTCTGTGTGCACACAACGCATGTCCGTTTTCACTGTCTTAATGTCTTTGTGCACACAACACTTGTCTCCAGCGCCGTCCTGACATCTGTGTGACACTTGACCCCCAGGACTGCAATGATGGCTGTGTGCACATGACACATTACCCAGTGCTGTCACGTGTTTGTGCACATGTGACACGTGTCACCAGGACTACCATTCGGTATTTGTCTCCACCACTAAACTGGGCCTTCCTGAAAAGGCATCTCTGTACCCTGATACTGCGCCTGACAGCAGTAGGTGCTGAATAATTACTAAATGAATGAAGATGGAGAAGGAGAAATGTAGGCTGTGTGGGCCAAAAATCCAGAGGGTGGTAGGAAGGGAACCTAGTGGACGTGCCAGGCGGGGTGAGGGGGCCTGAGATGGTCTGGCTGAGGGAGGCCCAGGGGCCTGGGAGGCGCAGCTGAGGGAGGTCTGGGGGGCCTGGCTGAGGGCCCCTGCAGGGAAGGGGCTGAAACCAGAAAAGGTGACCATGATGCAGTGGAGTTGGCTATGTTGTTAGGTGCCATCGAGTTGATTTTTGATTATTAGTGACCCCATGTGACTGAGTAGAACTGCCCCATAGGGTTTCCGAGGCTGTAATCTTTAGGGAAGCAGATTGCTTTCTCCTGTGGAGCCTCTGGGTGGGTTCAAACTGCCAGCCTTTCGAGTGCTTAACTGTTTGCACCACCAGGGCTCCTTTGACATGGCGGGGACAGATGACGCAATAAGCAAGGTAAGCACAGGCTTACTTGTGCTGACTTCCTAATCTGTAGTGACCCATTTCATCTGTTCTTCACCACCTCTGTGGTGAAAATTGGTCACTACAGATCAGGAAATCGGCCCAAGTAAGGGTTTTTTTTAAGCCCATGCTTACCTTGCCCACTAGATCATCTGCCCCTATCAGGGACTGTAAATTTGAAAAGAGGCTTTGATTCTGTAGGAAGGTGCTGTGGGGTTGGGAGAGAGAGAGATGCCAGCCATACTTAGAAGCAGAATCTTTGATGTGGTGAAAAAAACATGACATTGGCTCACTACAGGTAATCTGTAAACAAGGTAAGCCCTGTGTTTACCTCTATCCGCCCTGCTCATGTCCATGACAATGCCTAGCTCACAGGCTTCCGTGTGGCTACATAAGGATTCCTCGTTTCCAGGCTTCTCTTTCTCCACTTTCTGAGCTGGGGAACAAAGCCTGCCTGGGTCCTGGAGACCTTGGAGAGGGTCTTCTAGAATTACCCGGAGCGGAGCCATCCCTGCCCAGCCTACAAGCCTTAGGAAGCGGGGACTGGAAGCCCCTCTCCCGGACCCTTTGTGTTCCCTGGCAGCGGGGCCTGCCAGGCAGGTCTGGAAGGCCTGCCTGCTCCTCCGCCCCCGTGGCCTGGCCCTGCCCCACGGCCGCCCCGCCTCTCCCCTCCCCACCACCGTCCAACCTGTTTGTCTGGAGAGGCCTCTGTCAGCCAGGTGCGCCCAGACGCGTCTGAGCTGAGAGCGTCCCGGACTCGGGAGTTCCGGCATCCCAGAACTCTTCTCCCCCTTCTTGAACCTTCCATCCTCCTGAATTCCCACCATCCGGGACCTCAGTCTTTTGGGATTTTAGCACAGGCTCCAGTGGGGACCTTACACACCATCCTGGTCCCGCCTGGCGGGGTTGAGAATGAAGTCAGGGCCCTCAGCTCTGTAGCAGTCAGCGGCACCATGAATGGCAATGGCTTGGCCAGGGCGCACAGCAACGGCCTGAACGGGGCTAGTGAGTTTTACTACGAGGCTGTGGAAGGGGCGCAGAACCCCGGGGGCCTCCTGCTCTCACCAGCTGCCTTCATCAACCCCGCTCAGTATGCCAGCGTGCTGGAAGGACGCTTCAAACAACTGCAAGGTGAGCCCCTGAGCCAGGGGAGCGCACAGGACAGAGCGTGGCGGGGCAGAGGGGGCTCCGGAGCAGAGAATGAGGGGCACGCGGCCAAGCCTCAGATGTTTCTGCTGGAGACAATGTGTTTGGAGGTGCTTAGAGAGGGAATCAGTAGAGCGGCCAGAAAACACACGGATGGGGGCAGGATCAAATTGGTTTGGAGCCCTCTGGAAGGGAACCAGTGTGAGAGCTGGGAGCTGGTGCGACCCAAGGCACTGTGCTGGGTGTTGGGTGCTCTGTGAAGACAGCCTCTTGTGTGTCAGCAAGTCGGGAGGTGTCCAAGGAGGCACTTCCCTTCTAGTGGGTTTGGGGATGGAGTGTGCGAGGCCCGTTTGGGAAGGAAAGAAGGGTCGTGAGCCCCTGGAGCAGGTTTGTGTTTCCCTAGGTTTCTGAGTGGGTGTCTGAAAGTGTGGGAGGATGCAGTGGGTGTGGAAATTGAGGAGAGTGCATCAAAGGGAATTTGTGCAAATCCATTCAGGTATAAGTCTGAGCTGGCAGGTGTTTACACGGCCACAAATGTTTATGAGTATTTCTGGGAATCACTGTGTTTTGTGGTGAGTATGTGTGTGTGTGTGTGTACCTATGGGTGTTGTAGATAGATGCCTTGTGAAGCTGCACTTTGTCTCTGGTGCTTGGCTCTTGCAAAGTTTCCTCCTAGCTACCACTATTTCCACATCTTCCCCTTTCATTTTGCCTGTGTGCCAAGATGGCCCTCCCTAGTGTGCCTGTGGAAGTAGGGTAGTGCCTGCTGGATCCTGGAATGGCCAGTGATCCAGGCAAACCCCTGCTCAGGCCGTCACTCAGAGTTCCATAGGTGTGACGGAGGAACACCAGGCATTCCCACGCAGCCATTAGGACCCTGGAGTTGGTCCTGGTGATAGGGGCTGGAGGGTGAGAGAGTCAGGAATAGACATGGGTGTGGCTCCCTGTCTTGTGGGTGAGGCGCATAGGAATGTGAGATTAGGGATGAGTCTTTTAGGTTTCTGTGATGCTGGTGCTGAGGAGGAAGTGAAAGTGACTCTCGGGCCCTGGCCACTTGTATTTTGACCTTGTACCACCTCCTCTGGAGGGAACCAGCAGAATCCTAGTGACTAAGGCAGCTTCCAACCACCTGAGCCTCTTCCTTCATTTTGCACCTTTGAGTTTATCACATCTTTCAGTCTTATTTTTGCATGGGTTCCAGCAGCATCCCCCCAACAGCTGCCCCTCCTGCGGACTAGGCACAAAGCACCTTCCCTAAACTGTTCTGAGGTTAGTCCCTAACCCTGCCTGGCTTTTTTTTTTTTTGCCATGTTTTCTGAGTTCAGTGTTTTTCTAGTTGCCAGCTTTCAAGATCTTGTTTTCCTTCTTAGCATTTGTGTGCCTTAGAATATCCATAACCTGGGCCTGGATCTCCTTGCAGCCAGTTGAATTAACCCCAGACGTAGAGTGGTTTCATTGGGTGCCATCGAGTCAAATCTGACTCATAGTGACCCTATATGACAGAGTGGAACTGCCACTTTGGATGACCCAGGCTGTAATCTTTACGGGAGCAGACCACCAGGTCTTTTCTTCCATAGAGCCACTGGTGGATTCGAACATCCAACCTTTTGGTTGGCAACCAAGCACTTAACCATTGTGCCACCAGGGCTCCTTAGAAGTATAGTCACCTGTCTTTTTTAAAACTGTCTAAGGAGAGCCTCTAACTGACTCGGGTGCCGGCAGCCTGTGTAACATCCAGTCCTTCTAATGAGCACTTGAAAGGCCCGCTGCTGTAAATAAAGTCCACACGCTGTCCTCTGTCCACCACTGAAACACAACAGCCATCCCTGGTTGACCCTTGGTCTTTCCTTTGGGTTCGATTTCTCCAACCACAGTGACTCCTACAACCGCCACTCACTGGGGAGCCATTTTGTGCCAGGCCCCAAGTGAGGTGTTTTCCACCCATTGTCTCAATTAGTCAACACAGTGACTGGGTGAAGTAGAAAGTAATGTGTCCGTTTTACAGATGAGGAAATTGAGGCTCTGAGGAATGAAGTCATGTGAGAGAGCCCTGGCCGTCTGACTCCAGCCCCAGAGCCCTTCCCTCATGTCCCACGCCCTCACAGTCTTTATCCGTTCTTCTCAAAGCCCATTTTCTGTCTCTCATTTTGGTTCTTCCCCTTACTCATGAGTTCTTTCTGATTTCTCTATTTCCCAGCTTTTCAAGTTAAGTTACAGGTTTTCCTGTCAGTCGTCTTCCATCCCCTCATGCTCCCTGGGTCTTACTTCCTGCCTCTCGCCTCCCCCATCCTTCCACTTCCCCCATACCGAATCCTCTCTCCTGACTTGGGGACAGTCACACCAACTGGTATTTAGAATCAGGGGTGCTGTCCTTGAAGGCCAGGAATGACCCCATGTTGCTGCCACAGATGAGCGAGAAGCCGTACAGAAGAAAACCTTCACCAAGTGGGTGAACTCGCACCTGGCCCGGGTGACATGCCGGGTGGGAGACCTGTACAGTGACCTCCGAGATGGACGTAACCTCCTGCGGCTGCTCGAAGTGCTCTCTGGAGAGACATTGGTGAGCCACAGTCACAGGGGCCATGGGGCGCGGGGCCTAAGAAACGACGTTCAGGCGAATGGTCCTTGGAGAGCCGAGGGCAGCCACAGAGTGAAAAGCAGTGCTTCCGTCTGCTCAGGGGACGGCTTCACTTTGAGCAACTTTGCTGCATGGATTAAATAGGAGCGTTCCTTCATGGAGACAAGAACAGTGGCCCCATTGAGAACATTTATTTTCCCACCCACTCTAAAAAAAAAAACTCTAGGTGCAGTTAATTCCCTTGGGAATCTTAATCTGCCCCAACCCTCATCTGGATCCTCAGCTTTGGTTCCGTGACCTTGGGCCCAGCCCCGGGGCTGTCCCTGTGTTCCCAAGAAGTGTCATGGGGAGGAGTGGAACAGGGAAGGCTGGGCAGGAAAGTGGAGGTGGCCCACGGCCCCATGCCCTCGTGTCCCCTGTCTCTCAACAGCCCAAGCCCACTAAGGGCCGCATGCGGATCCACTGTCTGGAGAACGTGGACAAGGCACTGCAGTTCCTGAAGGAGCAGAAAGTACACCTGGAAAACATGGGTTCCCACGACATTGTGGACGGGAACCACCGGCTGACCCTGGGGCTGGTCTGGACCATCATCCTCCGCTTCCAGGTACTCTAGCACAACGTCGCTTAGAGCACAGGCCACGGGCAGGTTCCATGCCACCAACTCTGACCACGGGTCCACGGCACCACAAATACATCCAGAACCTTGGATAGCAGTTTGCCATTGCTGCCATTGGTGTGACATCCAAGCAGGGGTCACTAGACAGCGAGCGAGATCAGCTGACTCTCCTCACTGAGCGGGGGAGGGACCCGCTTGGGTGTTGTTGGACTTGTGTGGTGAGTGCCCTGTTGCTGACCTGTAAGCTAATGTATGCAGTAGGACCACACGTTGCTCCACAATGGACTGGAAATTTGAAAAACTACTCCTCCATCCGAGAGAGTTTAAGAACTGCGGTAGAGGTCTGGTCACAGGCTGCACATCTCCACCTCCAACTCTGCTAGCCTCCTTCAAAAGAAGTCACCCAAATCCTCCTTATACTCTGAGCATACCTGTTGCTATTAAGTTGACTCCAACTCATGGCAACCCCATCTGTGTCAGAGGAGAACTGGGCTCTGCAGGGTTTTCAATAGATGATTTCTCGGAAGTAGATCACCAGGCCTTTCTTCCGAGGTGCCTCTGGGTGGACTTGAACCTCTAACTTTTCAGTTAGTAGCCAAGTATGTTAACTGTCCACACCACCCAGGGGCTCCTCTCTGAGCACGTTGTTGTTGTTGGGTGCTGTCGAACTGTCGAATTGGTTCTGACTCATAGTGACCCCATGTGACGAAGTACAACAGCCCATTAGGGTTTTCTTGACTGTAATCCTTATGGGAACAGATCACCAGTTCTTTCTCCCTCGAAGCCGCTGGGTGGGTTCTAACTGCCAACCTTTCAGTTAGCAGCCAAGTGCTTAACTGTTGCGTCGCTAGGGGGCCAGTCCAATATCCTAATGCCACATGTCTCCCGATTGGCCTTCTACTCCCCCAGTGTGGCCTCCTCTACTTCCAGCCCGAAGCCGAGCCCTGTCAGTTTCACCTCCCAAACCAAGCTCCGGGAAAATGTTCACCCATCCCCCTGTGTTTCCCCCCTTGGAGGCACCAGCGCCCCTTACCTAGAGGCACTTCCACTCCTCCAATTCCCTGCGCCATTCTGCTGCCTCAGATGCCTGTGACCCGGTGTGCTGTGGCCACTAGCTCAGACTGAAAGGGCCCAGGCTCTGTCCCTGCACCCCTGTTTCCTGTATGTGCCTCTGAGTCTCTAGTTCCGCCAGGAGCCCTGCCCAGGGAATGAGGGCCCGCCTTCCTTCCTTCCTCAGATCCAAGACATCAGTGTGGAAACAGAAGACAATAAGGAGAAGAAGTCCGCCAAGGACGCCCTGCTGCTGTGGTGCCAGATGAAGACCGCAGGGTGAGTACCCAGGGGTGGGCAGTAAGGAGCCACTGCTGGGAGCTGGCCTTGAGTCCCAGGCCAGGGCTTGGCCCTGTTGGGTGCTGTTGAGTCTATTCTGACTCACAGCAACTCCATATGGCAGAGTAGAACTGCCCCGGGGGGTTTCTGGGCTATAATCTTTACTGACGCCGACCACCAGCTCTTTCTCCCATGGAGCCGCTGGGTGTATTAAAACCACTAACTTTTCAGTTAGCAGCCAAGCACTTAACTGTTGCAGCATCAGGGCTCCTTGGGCTTGGCCCTACTCACTGTTTTTCCCAGTCTCTGCCTGTCGTTGTTAGCTGCCCTCAAGTCGTCCCCTGACTTATGGTGACCCCATGTACAATAGAATGAATTGTTTCCTGGTCCAGCACTATCTTCATGACTGGCTGGAGATCCAACTATTGTGATCCACAGGGTGTTTGTTCATTGGCTTATTTTCAGAAGCAGGTTGTCAGACCTTCCTCCTCTCCATTGATAGGTATCCCAATGTCAACGTGCACAACTTTACCACCAGCTGGAGAGATGGGCTGGCCTTCAACGCCATCGTGCACAAACACCGGTGAGAAGACAGGGTTAGCCAGCACCTCTAATCTGCGGGATCGGCTAACGGCCCAGGGCCACAGGCGCGTAGAGGAGACAAGCTACCTAGGGGTTACTAGGAGTGAATATTCGGGGAGAAACCAGGGTGTGGGGGTAGAGTACTGCAGAGGGAACTTGGGAAGGAGTGAGAGGGGTACAGGCTGGAGGAGGGACCAGTGCGTGTGGGTGTGGGTTGCCTAGCTATGTTCAACACTGACTGGTGATTTAGGGATAAAGACAGGAGTGGACTTACTTGCCCTCTTTAGAACCTCACATGCTTTGGGTACCTTCTCTCTTCCTTCCCCTCCCAGGCCAGACCTGCTGGATTTCGAGTCCCTAAAGAAGTGTAATGCACACTACAATCTGCAAAATGCTTTCAACCTGGCTGAGAAGGAGCTGGGGCTCACCAAGCTGCTGGATCCTGAAGGTGGGGGCAGAGCTGGATAAAGAGGCTGTAGGACAGAGACAGCACATGGATTGGTGGCTGCTGGGGGCCAGGTGGCAGGGGAGGTTCAGAGCGACTCTTGATGAGTATAGGGTTTCTCTTTGGGGTGATGAAAATGTTCGGGAATTAGTGGCGATGGCTACACAACCTTGAGAATACACTAAAAACCACTGCATTGTGTGCTTACATAGTGAATTTTATGGTATGTGGATTATATCTCAATTTAAAAAAAGCTATAGGAGAAAGGCAGAAGGAACCCTGGGAGTTAGGGTCTAGCCCAGTGCTACCATGGAGCAGTTGTGTGACTTAGAACCATCCCTTGGCCTCTGCGTGGCTCAGTTTCTTCATCTCTAAAACATGGGGATTGGTCTACATGGTCTCTAAGAGCCCTACTTATTCTGAAGATCTAAGCTTCTAAAGGAAGCTCCATGACCTGGAGGCGTCACCAGTAACTGGCCTTATGGTCCACTGCCCCACCGATGGGCTCCAGTGGTGCTGATCCAGCGCGATGGTATCAGCAATGCACGCTGAGTTCTTATTTTGCACCTGGTGCTGCGCTGGATACTCCTTAACTAATGTAATCCTCACAACAGCCCTTTGGAATAAGTGCTGGTATTATCCTCTGTTTACAGAAGAGGAAATGGGGCCTATGAAGGTTAAGTGTCTTGCCCAAGGTCAAACGGCAGGTGGAGCTGAGACTTGAACTCAGGCCACCTGGCTCCAGAGCCTGTTTTCTCCGTCATCTCTCTGAGAGAGTGGACAGCAAACTTGGTATGGCCAGAAAAGGGAAGGCAGAGGGTCGAGGGACCTTCTCAGGCTCATTGGGCAGATTGTGGACTGGGTCGTTTTCTCCCTGATTTCCATCCCACCCATGGCCCATCTCCTCTGCCTCCTTACTCCACAACAACAGAAATCAGTTAAGGGGCGATGGAAGTAGACTAAAGAGCACATAAGCCCAGGATTCTCTAACTTTCTGACATGATTTAAATGGCTCTTGCCTGTGTGTTTTCAGAGCTAGTCAAGAGGCCTTCCAGTCTCCTAGGCTTCCCTTAAAAAAAAGAAAATGCCAGGGGTTCAATTTTGACTCATGGCTACCCCACGCGTGTCAGAGTAGAACTGTGTTCCGTAGGGTTTTCGGTGGCTGATTTTTCGGAAGTAGATCAGCAGGCCTTTCTTCCACGGTTCCTGTGGGTGGATCCAAACCTCCAGCCTTTTGGTTAACAGCCGAGCGCATTAACCACTTGCACCATCCAGGGGCGCCCTGTCTTGCCTTCAGGTGGGATAGCCTGACTTAACTAAGGGAGTCCAGGGATTCAAGTCATAGTCTGCCCTGTGGGGGAGCCGAGATTCAGCTGCAAGGACATGCACCTCCAGGGCCCACGGCTGGCCTTTGGGTCGAGGTTAGAAACAGAGCTATGGCTGAGCCCCGAGATGCCTGGACCCCCCAGACCTGTCACTCTGAACATCCCAGGTTCAGGAAGCTTAGTTTGTACCTTGTGTCTTGCTGCCCCTGAATCGATTGACTCTTTAGACATCTTTCCAGCCCGTAAGTCCACAGTCCATCCCCACTGGGAATGTGGTTTCTTGCCTCTCTTCCCCAGACAGCTGATCTTGGTCTCCCTCGGGAACACTGGGTGAGACTTTGTGGCTGTCTGGGTTTTATGCGATACTTGACGGGCCCTTCCCATTTCTAGGGGTAAAGTGAGCTTTTCCATAGCCTTTCTTTTAGTCTGAATGGTTTAGTTGTTTTGCTCTGACAGAGGCCTTGGGAAGCTGGGGTGGGGCGGGGAGGGGCCTGGGATTGGAGTGAGCCCAGTTGTAGGTATACTTCTGGGAGGCAGGTTTCTAACCACCTTGCCTGACCTGAGGGATCATTCTTCTCAGATGTGAATGTGGACCAACCAGATGAGAAATCAATCATCACCTACGTGGCTACATACTACCACTACTTCTCTAAGATGAAGGCCCTGGCTGTGGAAGGCAAAAGAATCGGCAAGGTACTTTCCACCTGGGGGCAGTAGGCGTAAAGGCCTAAGGAGACCTGACCCAGGGGTCTTCCTCCCCTCGATCGGGCCAGGCCAGGGGAAGCTGCAGGACCAGACCTCTCAGTGGTCCTTGTCTGGCAGGTGCTGGACCACGCCCTGGAGGCAGAGCGCCTGGTGGAGAAGTATGAGTCACTGGCCTCAGAGCTGCTGCAGTGGATCGAGCAAACCATCGTGACCCTCAATGACCGGCAGCTGGCCAACTCCCTGAGCGGGGTCCAGAACCAGCTTCAGTCCTTCAACTCCTACCGCACTGTGGAGAAGCCACCCAAGTAGGTGCCCTGGGCCACACTCTGCCGGGGTGTGCCTGCCCAGAGCTGGGCTCACGTGAGAGGAACCCCACATTAGGGCAGCCTTTTGGGAGGAAATTTGGCAGTCCAGGATACAATGCACTGCAGGATCATTTTCCCTGGCTCAAAATACCAGAGGTATCCAAGCTACATAATGGTTCCAAAATAATTTTTTTTTTGTAATATTTATTTTGTTTTTGGTGAAAATATACAGAGCAAAATATGCATCCATTCAACAATTTCTACACATACAACAATACTGGGGAAGTCGCAGAAGCTCCATAGACACGTTTAGACTCCCTGAGGGACTGAATTACTGGGCTGAGGGTTAGGGACCATGGTCTTGGGGGACTTCTAGCTCGACTGACATAACATGGTTCATAAAGAAAATATTCTACATCATACTTTGGTGAGTGAAGTCTGAGGTCTTAAAAGTGGCCATCTAAGCTACTCCACTGGTCCCGCCCCATCTGGAGCAAGGGAGAATGAAGAAAACTAAAGACACAAGGGAGAGATTAGTCCAAAGGACTAATGGACCACAACTACCACAGCCTCCACCAGACTGAGGCCAACACAACTAGATGGTGCCCAGCTACCACCACCAACTGCTCTGACAGGGATTACAATAGAGGGTCCCTGACAGAGCTGGAGAAAAATGTAGAACAAAATTCAAACTCACAAAAATAGACCAGACTTACTGGTCTGACAGAGACTGGAGAAACCCCGAGAGTATGGCCCCCGGACACATTTTTAGCTCAGTACTGAGGTCACTCCCGAGGTTCACCCTTCAGCCAAAGATTAGACAGGCCCATAAAACAAAATGAGGCTAAAGGACAAGAAGCAGGAGGGGACAGGAAAGCTGGACAAATGGAAATGGGGAACCCAAGGCTGAGAAGGGGAGAGTGGTGACATGTCACAGGATTGACAACCAATGTCACAAAACAATATGTGTATTAATTGTTTAATGAGAAACTAATTTGATCTGTAAACCTTCATCTAAAGCACAATAAAAAAATTTTTTTTAAAAACAACCAGGCATGAGAAATGGAAAACTGGGCAAAGGAACAGAGGCAGGAATAAACTAGGCATTCTGAAAATAAATAAACGTGAAGCTGGAAAAAAGAATCTCTACACCTACAGTTCCGTAACATTGGCTACATTCTTTGCTTTGTATCAACAATCTACTCAAATTTCTACTCAAATTGTTTCCCCGCCTTTAACTTAGACTCACCACCCCCTAGTCTTTTCATCTATGCTGTAGAGTTACTATTGTCAATTTGGTATCACATACATGATCTTTTAAGAGTGTGCAATACTCAGGGTATACATCCCTTACTAATTGAGCTGAAGATGACTTCAAGGAATAGTTTTGGTTAAAAGTTTAAAGAATATCTCAGGCAGTAGTTTTGTGGGCTCCTCCAGTGTCAATGGGTCCAGAAAGTCTGGAATCTTTAAAAATTTTGAAGTTCTGTTCCACATTTTTCTCCCTTTTGATGAGGATTCATCTACTGTGTCCATGATCAAAACGTGTGGTCAATGGTAGCTGAATACTATCCAGTTCGTCTCGTCTCGTGGTAGAAGAGACTAATGGGATGCAACTAGTCCCATGGCCTACCTTTACAAAATCATTCATGCTGTGGAATCGACTGCTGGAGTTGGTGCGATCAGATACATAATTAGTTGAGGAGTGTCTCAGCAACCCATGGCCAGCCTATGGACAGGAGGGATTGGACCTGACAAGCAGGTCACAACTGGCAACATGGCAATATTGCTAGGTAACTTGCATGTTGCAAAGGTTGTTAATTGTCACTATATTTTAACAATGAACTATTTTGAAGTTTGGAATTGCACTTCTGCACAGTACCTGGTCGATAAGCTTCTGTAGTTTTTCTATCATTGAGCTCTTTTGGAGTTGGTATGTTTAAGCTCCAAAATGAATATTAATTCAGAAAACATCTGTTTGTATGCATTCCAGGGGTTGATTTGGTGTGTGTCCTTTGACCCAGAAAGTTCTTCTCTGGGCATCGAACAAAGATGTAGCTTCAAGGACGTTATACAAGAAAAATAAGACACGATGTAGCCACTGAAAATAATGTCAAAGAAATGTGTTTATTGACATGAAAAGATATTCATGATAAAATTATCGAAAAAGCAGGTTACCAGTGATTTGTGGCAGTAGAGTGCTACACACACAGGTTCTAGCTTCCTGAGTTCAAGTCTTGACTCTGCCACTTAGCCGTTGTGAACCTTGGGCAAGTTATTTAGCCTCTCTGTGCCTTGGTTTTCTCATCTGGAAGATGGGGACAATGGAAGAGACAGTAGATAACAGAATTAAATGGGTTCATGCATATAAAGCCCTGAGCACAGCGCCGGCCACACAGTGAGTGAGCCCTTGGTAAACGTTAGCCGTGGGTGTGATAGGATCCTGTGTGTGTAAAATAAAAAGCATACGTGCTTATGCACCAGAGTCCTGGCAATCATTTCTGTGTAGTTTTCGGTTATTTTGGATATTGTGTTGTTTGGGTTTTCTAGTATTTTCCAGCTTGTACACAAACAGCATGTAGTATTGCTTTTGTAAGAAAAGCAACACGGGACACTTGAAGTGGACAAGTGGCCTTCGACCCTGACTCCGACCTGGCCTCCTCCCTCAGGTTCACCGAGAAAGGGAACTTGGAGGTGCTGCTCTTCACCACCCAGAGCAAGCTGCGGGCCAACAACCAGAAGGTCTACACGCCCCGTGAGGGCCGGCTCATCTCTGACATCAACAAGGTCTGCAACCCCTGTCCTGTCCCAGGGCCACCTTGGACCTCCACCAGTCCCCACCACCTGAACTGGAACTCCACTGTCCCTGCTGCCCACACCCCTCCCCAGTGCAGACATAACTCACGTGTCCTGCATGTCCCCCTTTCCTTCCATCCCTTTCTCTCCACGCTTGTTGATAGCAGTCCTCAACTCATGGTGACAGAACAAAACGCTGCCCGGTCCTGCACCATCCCCCGATGGGTTTCAGATCAGACCCTCGTGATCCACAGGGTTTTCACTGGCTGATTTTCAGAAGCAGATCACCAGGCCTTTCTTCCCAGTCTATCTCAGTCTGGAAGCTCCACTGAAACCTGTTCAGCAACATAGCAACATGCAGGCCTCCACTGACAGACGGGCTGGTGGCTGCGCGTGAGGTGCATTGGCAGGGAATCGGACCCGGATTCCCTCGTGGAAGGAGAGAATTCTGCCGCTGAACCACTCCCCTGTCTCTCCACTTAGTACACATAATAAAATTCTACACCAAATCCCTTTCCTTGCTCTACACGTCCCTAACTCATTACCCCTACTTTTTTTTATTTTCCCAAACATTATAAGATTAATAAATAAATAAATAAAGTTCACCCACAATTCTGCCACCATGACAAACCAAATGGTTTCCATGTTCCCTGTCCCCCTCTGGTCCTTGTCCATAAACGTGTTGTTTTGGCATGGCTTTGTGGCACTCACAGCCCCGCCCCTGTGTCTCAGGAGTCTGACTGACCGCATTCCCCACATCCACCAGACCAAGCTTCCTGGGGCTTACCCCGTGCCCCACCCTGCTGGCCCCTCCCTCCCCTCCTGTCCTGAACCTGGCCCTGCAGCACTGATCCGGTCCCCATCCCGTAGGCCTGGGAGAGGCTTGAGAAGGCCGAGCACGAGCGTGAGCTGGCGCTGCGCACAGAGCTGATCCGCCAGGAGAAGCTGGAGCAGCTGGCCGCTCGCTTCGACCGAAAGGCCGCCATGCGGGAGACCTGGCTCAGTGAGAACCAGCGCCTCGTGTCCCAGGTACCATGCGGAGACTCTTGAGATATCCAGACTGGTCAGGAGAAATGGGGAGAGACCCTGGTGGATAAGGAGCCCTACCGTGTGGGGCTAGTGAAACAAATCCATCACAGAGACATGAATATGACCACGAAATCCAGGGGCCAGGGGCTGGAGGCTGGAGCAGGAGAAAAGGCTAGCAAGACTGGAAGGGAGGTGGCAAGAGAAAGGAGGAATAGGAAGCCAAGAACTACCTCCTGGAGGGCACCTTGCAGCAGGAGTACTCTGGGGACAGAAGGGGCGAGCAGAGAGGCTGTCCCTTGGTCCGCGAACCTGCCATTCCTGACCCCACCCCAGGACAACTTCGGGCTGGAGCTGGCGGCAGTCGAGGCGGCGGTGCGGAAGCACGAGGCCATCGAGACGGACATCATAGCCTACAGTGGCCGGGTGCAGGCGGTGGACGCCGTGGCTGCGGAGCTGGCAGCCGAGCACTACCACGACATCAAGCGCATTGCCGCGCGGCAGCACAATGTGGCGCGGCTCTGGGCCTTCCTACGGCAGATGGTGGCCGCCCGGCGGGAGCGGCTACTCCTCAACCTGGAGTTGCAAAAGGTGTTTCAGGACCTGCTCTACCTCATGGACTGGATGGAGGAGATGAAGGTATGCAGAGGTGCTCCTGGTGGGTGTGCTGGGTGGGGGCTGCGTTAAGATGGAGCAGGAGCCGCAGGGCACGGCCGTGGGGGACATTCCATTCAGAGTAGGTACCCGTGCAGGGTCCTGTGCCCAGTTCTGACGAGCACAACAGACAGGTCCCTGTTCTCATGGGGCTACGTTCTAGTGGGAGGAGGCTGAAACCCGCTGCTGTCGAGTCCATTCCAACTCGTAGCGACCCTAGAGGACAGAGTAGAACTGCCCCACAGGGTTTCGAAGGCTGTAATCTGTATGGAAACAGACCACCGCATCTTTCTCCCAAGGATTGGCTGGTGGGTTGGAACCGCCGACCTTTCAGTTAGCAGGTGAGCGCTTTAGCCACTGCACTACTAGAGCTCCTTGGGCGGAGACTGAGAACATGTGAATAAACAAGGTGCCGGTGAGCACAAAGGCTCTGAGGAAACTGGAGCAGGGCCATGTGATGTGGTGGTCAGAGACCAGGATCATCACAGCAAGGAGCCAGCAGCGGGAGAGCTGAGGAGAGAACATTCTGGAAAGAAGGAACAGCTAGGTGAAGGCCCTAGGCTTGACCGGGTGTGGCATGATCAGGGTCAGAAGAAAGGCCAGTGGGGCCAGAGTTGTGTGGAGAGGTTGGAGGCAGTGGCATGAGATAAGGGGGCAGCAGCCGGCTTACTTGGGGCCTTACAGGCTGAGTTTGGATCTTGTCAAAGTAACAGGGAGCATTTAAAGTGAGCGGAAGGCTCTGAAAATGGAAGAGAGGTGATTCTGACTTAATATTGTTTAAAAAAAAAAAAAAAGTCACTTTAGTTAGTACGTGAAGGATTGCAGGCAGCCGGAAGTGGAAGCAAAGAGACCAGTTAGAGGCTGGGCCATCATCTAGGCCCAAGAAAGGGACCAGGACGAGTTGGAGATGCTCTAAAGATGGCCAGGATGCTGGAAACTGAGCCCCTGTGATAGGACGGCAGCCGGACAGCATGCCAGAAGCTGAGCCCCAATGACAGGAACCAAAAAAAACCAAGCCCGTTGCCATCGAGTCGATTCCAACTCATAGCGACCCTATAGGACAGAGTAGAACTGCCCCATAGGGTTTCCAAGGAGCGGCTGGTGGATTCAAACTGCTGACCTTTCGGTTAGTAGCTGTAGCTCTTAGCCACTGCGCCACCAGGGTTTCCCATTGATAGGAGGGCAGTGATAATTCTGGGGCCGAAAAGATGGGTCACAGCAGAGATTCCAGGAGCAGGGTTTAGGAAGAAAGTCATTCCAAGGGAAGGGAATTGAGGACAAAGAGGCCAAGGTGCCAGGACAGAACTGGCGGGAGCAGGTGTGCTCACCTGGTGAACACCTAGAGCCGTCCAGGAAAATGGGGTGAGGTTAGCCGCATCTGTGTGCAGGGCTGGGAGGTCCGGCTAGGAGGGGACCGGGCAGCTGCGAGGCTCACTGACTCGCCACGTGTCCTGGCAGGGCCGGCTGCAGTCTCAGGACCTGGGCAAGCACCTGGCTGGAGTAGAGGACCTGCTACAGCTGCACGAGCTGGTGGAAGCCGACATCGCTGTGCAGGCTGAGCGGGTGCGGGCGGTCAGCGCTTCTGCACTGCGCTTCTGCGACCCGGGGATAGGTGAACATCCGGGAAGGGCTGGAAAAGGGAGGGCTGGAAGGAGACCATGAAGAGTTGGAGCAGCAAGACTGGGAAAGCCTGGGGACATGGAGGGTGAGGGGTGGCCAAGTTAAACCAGGGAGGGAGGGCTGTTTGTGTTTGTGGAGTGGAGATTCCTATCAGGGGTAGAGGCTGGGGGCAGCCAGAGGACTGGGTCCAGCTCTCAACCCCCAACCGTGGCTTTTCCAGAGTACAAGCCATGTGACCCTCAGCTGGTGTCAGAGCGGGTGGCCACCCTGGAGCAAAGCTACGAGGCACTGTGTGAGCTGGCCGCGGCACGGCGGGCCAGGCTGGAGGAGTCGAGGCGCCTCTGGCGCTTCCTCTGGGAGGTGGGTGAGGCCGAAGCCTGGGTGCGGGAGCAGCAGCACCTCCTGGCCTCTGCTGAAACTGGCCGAGACCTGACCGGCGTCCTCCGCCTGCTCAACAAGCACACAGCCCTGCGAGGTGAGATGAGCGGCCGCTTGGGGCCCCTGACGCTCACCCTGGAGCAGGGCCAGCAGCTAGTGGCCGAGGGCCACCCGGGAGCAGGGCAGGCGGCTGCCCGCGCTGCCGAGCTCCAAGCCCAGTGGGAGCGGCTGGAGGCCCTAGCGGAGGAGCGGGCCCAGCGGCTGGCCCAGGCCGCCAGCCTCTACCAGTTCCAGGCAGATGCAAATGACATGGAGGCCTGGCTGGTGGATGCGCTGCGCCTGGTGTCCAGCCCCGAGCTGGGGCACGACGAGTTCTCCACGCAGGCCCTGGCCAGGCAGCACCGGGCCCTGGAGGAGGAGATCCGAGGCCACCGGCCCACACTGGACGCCCTGAGGGAGCAGGCTGTGGCCCTGCCTCCCGCACTGAGCCGGGCCCCCGAGGTGCAGGGCAGGGTGCCCACCCTGGAGCAGCACTACCAGGAGCTGCAGGCCCGGGCAGGCGAGCGGGCACGGGCCCTGGAGGCGGCCCTGGCGCTCTACACCATGCTTAGCGAGGCTGGAGCCTGCGGCCTCTGGGTGGAGGAGAAGGAGCAGTGGCTCAACGGGCTCGCTCTGCCTGAGCGCCTGGAGGACCTGGAGGTCGTGCAGCAAAGGTAGGGCTCCCACCAGCACGGCCACAGTGTGCAGTGGCGGCTCCCACCCTAAACCGCCAGCTCCTGCTACATCCCTTTGAGCCTTAACGGTTGTGTTTTTGTTTTCGGAGTCCCTGGGTGGCAGAAACGGTTAACACCCTCAGCTACTGACCAAAAGATTGGCAGTTAGCGCCCACCCAGAGGCACCTCAAAAGAAAGGACTGGCAATCTGCTTCTGAAAAATCAACCATTGAAAACCCTATGGAGCACAGTTCTACTCTGACACACGTGGGGTAACCATCAGTTGGAGTCGACTTGTTGGCAACCAGTGGTGTTTTTTGTTTTAACAAAAAATATTAAACATAAGCAAAAGGGGGTGAATTATGCAACAAATTGCTCAGATTTAATACTAGTCGAGATCTTGCTCCGTTTGATTCACCTCCCTTTCTTAAAGCAAATTCCCACTATTGTCATTTCACCCCTACATTCTTCTGGACGCATCCTTTAGGACATATTAGGAAGTCTTCTTAAATACAACCTGTTATTTTTTAATTGTATGTGCAGACTTAAAATGGCTGCGGAATTGAAGTTATAAATCTTTAAGACCAAGACACTTGTTTAACCGCTCCTGAAAATGTTTTGTTTGTAGACTAATCTTAAAATCATTTAGAAAGGACGTCTTTCTCTTAGAGCCAGGATGCCATCATCATACAGAAAAAAATTGGCCATGCCTTGGTATTGCCTACCACTCGGTCTATAATCAGATTTTCCTAGTGGTTTTACAAATGATTTTCTGAGTGTTGAAGCTCTCCTATTACAGGGATCAGCAAACCAAAGCCCTCGGGCCAACTCCTGCCCCCTGCCTGTTTTTGTAAATAAAGTTTTATTGGAACACGGTCATGCTCATTCATGTCTACATTGTCCATGGCTGCTTTTGCTCTACAACAGCAAAGGTGAATAACTGTGTGTGAGACCGTATGGCCCACAACACCTAAAATATTTATTATCTGACGCTTTACAGAAAAGGTTTATCGATCTCTGTCCTATTAGAATGTAAAATACTCCCAGGAGAAGTTATACTTCTCATTTTTACTGCTTTAACAGATATTTTTTGGTTATTACTTCATTCTTTGACACTTATTGGTAGGATGGGACTCAGGTAGGCAGCTAAGGGGTAAGTTCCAGGAGAGAAAAGAGAGGCTTCAATAATGCATGGGGCCCTAAGCCAGGGACTAACTTGACCTGTTGTGCAGCTGTTCCTGGCCTTGGACTTTGTCTATGTTTTTGAGCAACTCTAGAGATGATTGTTTTTCAGTTTGTTTGTGGGGAGGGGGGGCCTCTTCCTTGACCCACAGATACCATGAATCTTGTAGGCTCCAAGGGGCAGAGAATCCTAGGAATAAGCCTCATGTGGAAGTAGAGGAGTTCTCATAGGCATCCAAGGGAGATGCTTCACACCATTCACACCCAGCTTTGCTACCTCATCAGGTTCGAGACCCTGGAGCCCGAAATGAACACCCTTGCAGCACGAATCACTGCTGTGAATGACATTGCTGAGCAGCTGCTGAAGGCCAACCCCCCGGGCAAGGGCAGCATTGTGGACACCCAGAAGCAGCTCAACCACAGGTAGGGCTGGGGAGGGCAGTCCTAGAGAACTGAGAACAGATGCAGCAGGTGGGGGTGGCAAGTGGAAGAGTTTTGTAGGGCCTGGAATAGTAGCTAAAACTAAGAAAGGAAACCCATTTAGAACATGTTGGGGAAGGAGAAATGATGAAAGAGACAAAAGCAGACGCAAAGGTGTCTGAAGAGGCTGGTGACTGGACAGAAGCAATCAAGAGGAGAAGGGGTAAAGGGCAAGTGAGTGGACAGCAGCCTTCTTTTTTTGCGTTTTTTTATTATTATTATACTTTATTGTGTTTGTGGTAAAAGTTTACACAGCAAGTTAGTTTCCCGTTTAACAATTTCTATACATATTTTTGAAGCTCTGATGACACAGTGGTTAAGAGCTCGGCTGCCAAACAAAAGGTTGGTAGTTCAAATCTACCAGCCACTCCTTGGAAACCCTATGGGGCAGTTCTACTCTGACCTATAGGGTTGTTATGTGTCAGAATTGACTCAACGGCACCTAACAACAACATACATATTGTTTGGTGACATTGGTTACATTTTTCACGATGTGTGAACATTCTCATTATTTCCATTCTGGTCATTCCATACCCATTAATCTAGCTTCCTTGCCCTCTCCCCTTACCTTTTCATCTTTGCTTTAGGGTAAATGTTGACCATTTGGTCTCGTGTAGATGATTTTTTTTTTTTTGGTAGATGATTTTTTAAAGGCGCACAGTACTCATGGGTGATACTGTTTATTTTGTGCACCAATTTGTTATTTAGCTGAAAGCAACTTCTGGGTGTGGTTTCAGTACATAGTTTAAAGGGCAAAAGTCTCAAGGATTCCTCTAGTCTCTACTGGTCCAGTAAGTCTGACTTTTTTCAAAAATTTGAGTTTTGTTCTACGTTTTTCTCCCATTCTCTTGTGTCCTTGGTCAGAATGGCTGGTAGTGGTAGCTGGGCACTATCTAGTTCTTCCAGTCTCAGGATAGATGAGGCCGTGGTTTGTGTAGACTATTAGTCCTGTAGACTTAAAACAGCCTCTTTAAAAGTAGAAGCATTTTGGTGGGTCCTCAATAAGTTAAACAATAATTCCACTTCTAGGTTCATACCCAAAAGAATTGAAGATAGGGAGACAGACAGACACTTCTATGCCAATTTTCATAGCAGCACTGTTCACGATAGCCAAAAGGTAGAAACAACCCAAATTTCTATCAACTAATGAACAGATAAACAGAATATTGTCCTCCATACAATGGACTATTATTCAGCCATTAAGAGGAATGAAGCTCTAATACATCCTACAAGATGAACCTTGAAAACATTATGCTGAGTGAAAGAAGCTAGACACAAAAGGTCACACATCGTATGATTCCATTTCAGTGAAATGTCCAGAATAGGAAAATCTATACAGACAGAGAGCAGAATCATGGTTTCCAGGGGCTGGGAAGGAGAATGGAAAGTGACTGCTTAATGCATGTAGCATTTTCTTTTGGCGTGATGAGATGTTCTGCAACTCGATAGTGGTGTTGGTTGCACAACATTGTGAATGTACTAAATGCCATTGAAAACAAGGGAGTGAAAAAAAAAAGATATGACTATAACTTGCCAAAACTGACTTAGGAAGAAATAGAAATCCTGGCTAGTCATATATATTTCAAAATGCTTAAAGTGGTGAATTTTATGTTATGTGCATTTTACCACAATTAAGAAGAAGCAGGTGGGCAGAATATAGCAAGGGAGAGAGAAGCCAGAAGAAGCTTTCAAATGTATATGGTCAGGGCAGGGAAGCTGAGCAACTCCAAACTCTCCCACTGCCCTCAGGTGGCAGCAGTTTCGGTCCCTGGCAGATGGCAAGAAGGCAGCACTGACATCAGCCCTGAGCATCCAGAACTACCACTTAGAGTGCACAGAGACCCAGGCCTGGATGAGAGAAAAGATCAAGGTCATTGAGTCCACCCAGGGCCTGGGCAATGACCTGGCTGGGGTGCTGGCACTGCAACGTAAGCTGGCTGGCACAGAGCGGGACCTGGAGGCCATTGCTGCCCGGGTAGGTGAGCTGACTCGAGAGGCAAATGCCCTGGCCACTGGCCATCCAGCCCAAGCCCCCGCCATCAATACCCGTCTTGGAGAGGTGCAAGCCAGCTGGGAGGACCTAAGGGCCACCATGCGACGTCGAGAGGAATCACTGGGTGAGGCACGGAGACTGCAGGACTTCCTCCGCAGCTTGGATGATTTCCAGGCTTGGTTGGGCCGCACACAGACCGCTGTAGCCTCTGAAGAAGGGCCAGCCACCCTGCCTGAAGCAGAGGCCCTCCTTGCCCAACACGCAGCCCTGCGAGGAGAGGTGGAACGGGCCCAGAGTGAATACAGCCGGTTGCGGGCCTTGGGTGAGGAGGTGACCCAAGACCAGGCTGATCCCCAGTGCCTCTTCCTACGGCAGCGACTGGAAGCTCTGGGAACTGGCTGGGAGGAGCTAGGCCGCATGTGGGAGAGCCGGCAAGGCCGCCTGGCCCAGGCCCATGGCTTCCAAGGGTTCCTGCGGGATGCTCGCCAGGCTGAGGGCGTGCTCAGCAGCCAGGTGAGAGCCCAGAGAATGGGGGCAAAGTCCTATCCAGGAAGAAGAGGGAAATAAGAACCAGGGGAAGCATGAACTAGCAGAGTGATGGACTGGGCAGGGAGAAATCCTAATGGGTAGAGTAGCTGAGGAAACAGAATGGGCAGGAAGAACATGTTAGAAAAACAAGGGAGTGAAGGGAAAAAAAAAAGATGTAGCTATAACTTGCCAAAACTGACAGGAAGAAATAGAAATCCTGGCTAGTCATATGACTCTTAAATAAACCTAATCAGTAACTAGAAATAAGATGGAACGGGAATTTGGACTGTTAAAAGTCTCCCGCCAAGCTCTCTTGTAACTTTTTGAGACTCACACATAATCAGGCACCCTCACCCCCTCCATCTTCAGAGCTAGATGCTCTACTCTGCCACTCTTCCGATTGGCCTCTGCTCCTCAGATATGTCCTCTGGTTAGGTCCCTTCTGAGTCACTCTGCCCTTTGAGAAGTGAGCTCGATATCTCCCCTCCCACACAGGAATATGTTCTGTCTCACACGGAGATGCCGGGGACACTCCAGGCTGCTGATGCTGCCATAAAAAAACTAGAAGATTTTATAAGCACCATGGATGCCAATGGGGAGCGAATCCGTGGGCTCCTAGAGGCCGGGCGTCAATTGGTGTCTGAGGGCAACATCCATGCCGAGAAGATCCAAGAGAAGGCAGACTCCATTGAGAGGAGGTATGATGAGGACAGTGGGTAAATGACGGGCCTGAAAGGGAAATACATGAAAACAGGATGGCCTCAAAGGTCGAGAATGTGGCCCAGGCAAACTGACAGTTGGGGAGGGATAGCTGACAAAAAGTGGAAGCAGAAGAACCAAATAGTTAGAGAGGAGCTAAACCTTGCGTTAGGAAACTCTACCTCCTCACACTAGGGCCAGATGAAGTCTATAGGGGGAGCTGGACACTGGAATCAGGACTCCTGGGCTGTCCTGTGGTGCTTCTGGGAGGGATTATCCCTATAGTAGGAGGACTGAAGGCTTCTAGGGTTAGTTAGAGGTTCATAACCCTTCCACAGCCAGTTCAAGGGTTTTCACAAGGTACTGTCATTGCAGACACAGGAAGAATCAAGAAGCTGTGCAACAGCTTCTGGGCCGTCTTCGGGACAACCGTGAGCAGCAGCATTTCTTACAAGATTGTCATGAGGTGAGGCTCCCAGCTCTGACATCCCCTGGCATCCCTTTGCCACAGTGCCTTCACTCTGAGCCTTAGATAAATCCATCGTGATGTCCCCTGAAGCCCCTTCATGGCTTCTTCCCACATCCCCGCCCACCCAGGTCCACCCTGCTCCCAGTTCACACTCAGCCCCTGCAACACCTCATTCTTCCAGTCCCTCTGAAATATTCTCTGTACCCTTCTCCACTCCTGTTTTACGCTTGGTCCAGCTGAAACTCTGGATTGACGAGAAGATGCTGACAGCCCAGGACGTGTCCTACGATGAGGCCCGCAACCTGCACACCAAGTGGCAGAAGCACCAGGCATTCATGGCCGAGCTGGCTGCTAACAAGGACTGGTTGGACAAGGTGGACAAGGTGAGGGGTGAAATGGGAGCAGCAGGAAGGAAGCCTTAGGGGCCTCCTCCAGGCAGGGTCTTGGACACGCTGTGGGGTCGGAGATCAATGAGGCCTCTGGTGCCACTGCTCCAAGGTGGAAATTTACGGTCTGGGGACAAATGTCTCAGGTCTGTGGAACAGTAGCTCCAGTACTTTGAGAAAGTACAAATTAGTAGGGAGCCAGACTGCAGCTTTGGGTTAACACGATGACTGTTCTGGGTCCAGAGCAGGATGACACTGTCCAGCAGGGGTCAGCAGACTTTTTCTGTAAAGGGCCAGTTCGTAAATATTTTAGACTACAGGCTTACAGTTTTCTTGACAGCCACTCAACTCCACCATTATAGCGCAAAAGCAGCTGTCGACAATACCTAAACAAATGAGTGTGGCTGTGTTCCAATAACACTATTTACAAAAACAGGCAGGGGGCTGGATTCACCCCCAGGCTGTTCCTGTGCTTGGCCTGCCACCCATCTCTTCCTCAGGAGCTGAGGCCAAAAAAAAAAAAACTTTACTTCTGATCAGCGGGGTTTCCTGGAGAAATTGCCTGCACTCAGCACTCTTCTAGGTCCTGACAGGTGTATAAAAAGACACTTTCCTTCCCTCGAGGGCATGATGGTTGGGGAGAGGAGGAGACCGGTGTGGGGTCCATTTTTCCATTTGTTCAGCAAGTATTTACTTGGGCGGTGTAACAGTTAACACACTTGGCTGCTAACTGAAAGGCTGGCAGCTGTAGTCTGCCCAGAGGGACCTCAGAAGAAAGGCCTGGTGATCTACTTCCAAAAAATCAGCCACTGAAAGCTCTGTGGAGCACGATTCTACTCTGATGTGAGTGGGGTTGCCGTGAGTCCGTTTTTTGACTCTGTGAAAGGCGTTGTACTTGCAATTGAGAGGAATGAAGGTGAGTCCTTGGAAGGCTCCACCCTCAAGGAATGACATCATGGCCAGGGTATGAGACATATATACAAGCAGTTAGAGTAAATCCAAAGCAGAATATGATGAACGCCATAAAAAAGACCCTAATACACCTGGGCGCTACAGAGAGAGGAGAGGTGGGAATCCCAGAAGCAGGAGCGTTCAGGGAAGTCCATGAAGGATGCGTGGGATTTGGACAGGCAGAGTTTTGGGAGAACGATGTTTCTAGGTGGAGAAAACAAAGTGAACAGACAACCGGAGGTGTGGACATGGGGTGCCTTTGTGGAGAGCAAAGGGGTAGGTCGGCCTGGCAGGGGCGTGGAATGTGTGAAGGGACCTCGTGGAAGAAAAGGCAGGAAGGGCGTGCTGAGCCAGGCCATGGAAAGCTCGGATCGTGACTTAAGGAGTGTTCACTGAAGCATGGATTGGGCTTCAGTGAACACTCCTTGTATCACCAATAATACAAGACCTAGGCAACATCACACTGAACCACAGCACTAAGGTCATTCAGGAAGGAGCCCTAATGGGGCAACAGTTAAGGGCTCCACTGCTAACTGAAAAGTTGGCAGTTCGAACCTATCCAGCTGCCCCATGAGAGAAAGACCTGGCAATCTGCTTCTATAAAGATTACAGCCTAGAAAACCCTGTAGGGTAGTTCCACTCTCTCACATGGGGTTTGCTACAGTCGGAATTGACTGCACAGCACCCAACGGCAACAATAACAGGGAATTCAAAATAAGGAAAGATTTCAACGGCTTCTTAATTGAGATGAGGTTCAAGCTAGACCTTGAAGGAGGAGTAGGGTTTAGATCAGCAATGAGGTAGGGCAGTTTAGAAAGAGCTTACAACCTTTGGAAAGAGTATGTTGATGACAACACAGAAGGATGTGGAATTATTGCCCATACTTTAGGTCCCTGGGCTGCTGTTGGCCTGTAAATTTCAGTGGTATCTAATCCTGGCACTCCTTCTTTGTCCTACTGCCCAGGAGGGGCGGGAGCTGACCCTGGAGAAGCCAGAGCTGAAAGCCCTGGTGTCAGAGAAGCTGAAAGACCTGCACAAGCGCTGGAACGAGCTGGAGACCACCACCCAGGCCAAGGCCCGAAGCCTCTTTGATGCCAACAGAGCTGAGCTGTTTGCCCAAAGCTGCTCGGCCCTAGAGAGCTGGCTGGAGAGTCTGCAGGCCCAGCTGCACTCAGACGACTACGGCAAGGACCTCACCAGTGTCAACATTCTGCTCAAGAAGCAGCAGGTGCGCAGTGGGCCTTCGATGGGGGTGGTAGGAAGTAAAAGAGGAGGAGGAAGCCGATAGCTCTTGAGATTGCAGATAATATCTTTACTGGTATTTACAAAGTGATAGCTATGGGGCCACCAGTATCAGAGTCACTGGGAGCGTGTGTCATTCAATTAAGTCAGGAGACAGAAACCACACTAGTAATTTGAACAGGGAAACTTTAATTAAAAAAAAAAAAAGAAGTATTAGTAATTAGTGAGCTAAAATGGACTAGTATTGGCCATTTTGAATTGGACAATCGTATGGTCTACCATGCTGGGAATGACAAATTAAAGAGGAATGGCATCGCATTCATTGTCAAAAAATAACATTTCAAGATCCATCCAGAAGTACCACACTGTTAGTGATAGGATAATATCCATACACCTACAAGGAAGACCAGTTAATACGACTTTATTCAAATTTAAGCACCAACCACTAAGGCCAAAGATGAAGAAATTAAAGATTTTTACCAGCTTCTGCAGTCTGAAATTAATCAAACATGCAATTAAGGTGCATTGAAAATTGCTGGTGATAGGAATGCAAAAGTTGGAAACAAAGAAGAAGGATCAGTAGTTGGAAAACATGGCATTGGTGATAGAAATGACTCCAGAGATTACATGATAGAATTTGCAAGACCAACGACCTATTCATTGAAAATACCTTTTTTCAACAACATAAATGGCAGTTATACATGTGGACCTCACCAAATGGCATACACAGTAATCAAGTCGACAAGAGATGGTGGAAAAGCTCAATATCGTCAGTCAGAACAAGGCCAGGGGCCAACGGCAGAAGAAACCATCTATTGTTCATATGCAAGTTCAAGAAAATTAAAACAAGTCCACAAGAGTCAAAGTAAAACCTTCAGTATATCCCACCTCAGTTTAGAGACCACCTCAAGAATAAATCTGACGCATTGAACACTAACGACTGAAGACCAGATGAGTTGTAAGATGACATCAAGGACATCATACATTATGAAAGCAAAAGTCATTAAAAAGACAGAAAAGAAGGAAAAGACCAAAATGGACGTCAGAAGGGACTCTGAAACTTGCTCTTGAATTTAGAGTAGCTAAAGTAAAGTAAAGTAAAAGAGCTGAACAGAAGATTTCAAAGGGCAGCTCAAGAAGACAAAGTAAAGTATTATAATGAAATGTGCAAAGACCTAAAGTTAGAAAACCAAAAGGGAAGAACATGCTCAGCATATTCCAAACCGAAAGAACTGAAGAAAAAGTTTAAGCGCAAAAGGTCAACTGTTTGAATCCACCAGCCATTCCTTGGAAATCCTATGGGGAAGTTCTACTATGTCCTATAGGGTTGTTATGAGTCGGAATCAACTTGACGGCAATGGGTTTTTTTGTTTGTTTTTGACTTATGGCAAAATATTGAATGACAGAAAGCATCAAAAGAGGGTGGAAGGAATAAACAGTTACTGTACCAAAAAGAAACAGAAAAAGAAATACAACCAGAATGCTCCTTAGAAGCAAGGATGGCAAGACTACATCTTACATACTTTGGCCATGTTGTCAGGAGGGATCAGCCCCTGGAGAAGGACATCATGCTCGGTAAAGTACAGGGTCAGTGGAAAAGAGGAAGACCCTCAGTGAGATGGATTGACACAGTGGCTGCAACAGTGGGCTCAAGCATAATGACTGTGAGCATGGTGCAGGACCGGGCAGTGTTTCATTCTGTGGTGTATAGGTTCGCTATGAGTCAGAACCGACTCGACAGCACTTAACAACAACAACAAAAGCACCAAAAAATTGGTCAATGTATAGCCATTTGAGGAGGTAGCATGTGATCAAGAACCAGTGGTATTGAAGGAAGAAGTCCAAGCTGCACCAAAAAAAAGCACTGCCAAAAGCAAGGCTTCAGGAATTGACGGAATGGCAATTGAGATCTCTCAACAAACAGATTCAACTCTGGAAGCACTCACTCATCTATGCTGAGAAATTTGGAGGACAACTACCTGCCCAACCAACTGGAAGAGATCCATATTTGTGCTCATTCCAAAGAAAGATGATCCAGCAGAAAGCGGAAATTATCATGTAATATCACACACAAGGAAAATTTTGCTGAAAATCATTCAAAATAGGTGGCAGCAGTACATCCACAGGGAACTGCCAGAAATTCAAGCTGGATTCAGAAGAGGACATGGAACGAGGGATATCATTGCTGATGTCAAATGAATCTTGGCTGAAGGCAGAGAATACCAGAAAGATGTTTACCTGTGTTTTATTGATGTTGTAAAGGCATCCGACTGTGTGGATCATAACAAATTATGGATAACATTTCGAAGAATGGGCATTCCAGGACAGTTAATTGTGCACATGCAGAACCAATACATAGACCAAGAGGCAGTTGTTCAAACCAAACAAGCGGATGCTGCATGATTTAAAATCAGGAAAGGTGTGTGTCAGGGTGGTATCTTATCACCATACTTATTCAATCTGTACGCTGAGCAAATAAACTGAGAAGCTGAACTATATGAAGAAGGATGCGACATAAGGATTGGAGGAAGGCTCATTAACAACCTTTGATATGCAGATGACACAACCTTGCTTGCTGAAAGTAAAGAGGACTTGAAGCACTTACTGATGAAGATCAAAGACCACAGCCTTCAGTATGGATTACACCTCCAGGTAAAGAAAACAAAAATCCTCAAAACGGGACCAGTAAGTAACATCATGATAAATGGAGAAAGTTTGAAATGGTCAAGGATTTCATCTTAACTTGGTTCACAATCAACACCCATGGATGCGGCAGTCAAGAAATCGAATGACATATTGCACTGGGCAAATCTGCTGCAAAAAACCTCTTTAACGTGTTGAAAAGCAAGGAGGTCACTTTGAGGACTAAGTGTGCCTGACCTACTCCGTGGTATTTTCAATCACCTCATATGCGTTCGAAAGCCAGACAATGAATGAGAAAGACTGAAGAACTGATGCCTTTGAGTTACGGTGTTGGCAAAGAATACTGAATATATCATGAACTGCCAGAAGAACGAACAAATCTGTCTTGAACAAGTACAGCGACGACATTCCTTAGAACTGAGGATGGCGAGACCTCATCTTACTTACTTTGGACGTGTTATCAGGAGGGACCAGTCCCTGGAGAAGGACATCACGCTTGGTAAAGTAGAGAGTCTGTGAAAAAGAGGAAAACCCTCAACAAGATGAATTGACACAGTGGCTGCAACAGTGGGCTCAAACGCAGCAATGATTGTGAGGATGGCTGAGGACTGGGCAGTGTTTCATTCTGTCATACATAGGGTCGCTGTGAGTCGGAACTGACTTGATAGCACCTAACAACAACATGAGTTGGAATTGACTCGACAGCAACAGGTTTGGTTTATGGGTTTATTAATAAGTATTAATTATGAAAGGGGTAAAAGGGAACTCTAAAGCAGAGGATAGAAACTTTTTTCTGTAAAGGTCCAAATAGTAAATATTTGGGGCTTTTGGGGCCACATAGGCTCTGTCACAACTATTCAGCTCTGCCCTTGTAGTGTGAAAGCAGCCATAAACAACACATAAATGGATGGAGATGGCTGTTTCAAAATCAAACTCAGCTTACAAAAACAGGCTGCAGGCATTCTTATGTAAAAGAACGGGATGGCTTTGTTCCAATAAAACTTTATTTACAAAAGTAGACAGTGGGCTAGATTTGCTGATTGCTGCTCTACAGGAAAGCAAATGCAGGGAGCAGCTAGTACCTTAGGGTGGAGGGAGAGTCCCCAAGGGAGAAGCCAGTTGGCAGATACCCTTCCCACACCAGAAGGCTGAGTTTCAGACCTGGTTGGAAGGGCAGAAGCTCACGGATGGTTGAGAAGTATGGGCCAGAGCTGGTCTGAAGCTGGTGAGCCAGAGCTGGCAGGCAGGAAACACCTGCCCACTGGAGTGCCAGCAAAACTTGCTGGAGGGTGAGGGCCAGCATTGCTGTAGGAACAAGAAGAAAAGCATGCTGGAGCCAGGAGTAGAAGCCCCTGCCTCTGCTCTGCATTGTGGTGTCGCTCCATTGCCCTCTACTGACAAAACCTAACATTGCGCCAGCTGGCAAAGGAGAAATGTTTGCAGGGTCTGGCTCCAGCATCTCAAAGCAGGGCAAAGGGTGGGTTTGGAATTGGGAGACCATAAATTGATAACTAGCACAGGTGGGACATGGGAACCTTCATTTTTAACAACATGCTCCCCTGGGTTTCTTATGTATACTAAGGTTTGATATCTACTGATCTAGGCCATGAGGGGATGCCCTCTGTGGGGTGAGATCATGCAGGATGGGGTGGTGAACCCCGGAGAAAAGAAATCATGATTGGCTTGATCTAGACCAGCAACTCTCCTGAGTTTGGAGGTGGAGTGCGATGCTAACGTCTCCTTCCCCCCGGGACTGGCAGATGCTGGAACGGGAGATGGCTGTGAGAGAGAAGGAGGTGGAGGCCATCCAGGCTCAGGCCAAAGCTCTGGCCCAGGAAGACCGGGGTGCAGGGGAAGTGGAGAGGACCTCACGGGCTGTGGAGGAGAAGTTCAGGGCCCTGTGCCAGCCCATGAAGGAGCGCTGCCAGCGCCTGCAGGCCTCTCGTGAGCAGCACCAGTTCCACCGGGATGTGGAGGACGAGATCGTGAGTCAGCCGGGCCTGGGACAGGGCCGAGTCTTGGTTACAGGCGATCGTTCCCCGCCCCGTGGCTCCCCAGCTTTCCTCCTGGGTGGTGGGGAGGGGCCGATAGTGCTCTGCACCCTCCTCCCTCTCGGGACACCTGGGAATGCCCTGCACGTCCCTTAGCCCCAGAACCAGAGATGACTTTTCCCTACACACTCACCAGTAGCCCTAGAAGGCCTCCTCCCAGGTGTCCCCCACCCAACCCCTAGCATCCACATTGCCATCTGGATCTCTCCAACCCCTCTTTCTCATCCAGTTGTGGGTGACAGAGCGGCTCCCCATGGCCAGCTCCACGGAACACGGCAAGGACCTGCCCACTGTCCAGCTCCTCATGAAGAAAAACCAGGTGAGACAGAGGCTAAAGACAAAAGCCACGTCCAAGAGCCTCCCCAGACTTGGGAGTTTGTTTTTTGCTTAAGACCCAGGCCGTCTCAGGTTCCACTGGATGCCACGTGTCATCCTAGATTTCAGTGGTTCACCTCAGGGTGGTGGGCTGTCTGTAGGTTGAAGGGGTTGTTACCATCCTATACCTGAGCCAGAGAAGAAGGGAGGTGAAGAGGACTCAGGAAGGGAGGGAAGCGACAGTGTGAAGGGAAGTGGAGTGTTGAGAAGGATTACTAAGGGCCGGTGCCTTAGCAGCCTTCTGTGCTGTGCTCAGACCCTGCAGAAGGAGATCCAGGGCCATGAGCCACGGATCGCAGACCTGAAAGAGCGGCAGCATGCCCTGGGGGCGGCCGCCGCAGGCCCGGAGCTGGCCGAGCTGCAGGAAATGTGGAAGCGCCTGGGCCGTGAGCTGGAGCTCCGAGGGACGCGGCTGGAGGAGGCCCTGCGGGCTCAGCAGTTCTACCGCGACGCGGCTGAGGCAGAGGCCTGGATGGGCGAGCAGGAGTTACACATGATGGGCCAGGAGAAGGCCAAGGTGAGCACCCAGGTGGAGCCCTCCTGTGTGGCTGATCTATCCTCCCCTGACTTCCACTCCCTGATACCACTGTCCCCCCAGGACGAGCTGAGCGCCCAGGCCGAGGTGAAGAAGCACCAGGTGTTGGAACAGGCCCTGGCTGACTACTCCCAGACCATCCACCAGCTGGCGGCCAGCAGCCAGGACATGATTGACCACGACCACCCAGAGAGGTGAGCACAGCAGGCCCACGGGAGCACCGGGGAGAGGGAGCTGGGCGCAGGAGGCAGCAGACAGTGCGGCGTCTTCCATACCACCTATGTACAGAACCACCTAGAAAGCTGACGAGAGGGGGCTGGGCGGGCAGTTGAAGACTGAGTTTCCTAGCGCTTGTTGTTGTCGTTAGCTGACGTCAAGTTGGTTCCGACTCATAGCGACCCTGTGGACAACAGAACGAAACACTGCCCGGTCCTGCGCCATCCTTACAATCGTTGTTATGCTTGAGCCATTGTTGCAGCCGCTGTGTCAATGCACCTCGTTGAGGGTCTTCCTCTTTTCCGCTGACCCTGTACTTTGCTAAGCACGATGTCTTTCTCCAGGGACTGATCCCTCCTGACAACATCTCCAAAGTATGTACGCAGTCTCGCCATCCTTGCTCCTAAGGAGCATTCTGGTTGTACTTCTTCCAAGACAGATTTGTTTGTTCTTTTGGCAGTCCATGGTATATTCAATATTCTTGCCAACACCACAATTCAAAGGCGTCAATTCTTCTTCAGTCTTCCTTATTCATTGTCCAGTTTTCACATGCATAGGATGTGATTGAAAATACCATGGCTTGGGTCAGGCGCACCTTAGTCTTCAAGGTGACGTCTTTGCTCTTCAACACTTTGAAGAGGTCCTTTGCAGCACATTTGCCCAATGCAATGCATCTTTTGATTTCCTGACTGCTGATTGTGGATCCAAGTAAAACGAAATCCTTGACAACTTTAATCTTTTTTCCATTTATCATGATGTTGCTCATTGGTCCGGTTGTGAGGATTTTTGTTTTCTTTATGTTGACGTGCAATCCATACTGAAGGCCGTGGTCTTTTATCTTCATCAGTAAGTGCTTCAAGTCCTCTTCAATTTCAGCAAGCAAGGTTGTGTCATCTGCATAACGCAGGTTGTTAATGAGTCTTCCTTCAATCCTGATGCCCTGTTCTTCTTCATATAGTCCAGCTTCTCGTATTATTTGCTCAGCATACAGATTGAATAGGTACGGTGGAAGGATACAACCCTGATGCACGCCTTTCCTGACTTTAAACCAATCAGTATCCCCTTGTTCTGTCCGAACAACTGCCTCTTGATCTATCTAAAGGTTCCTCATGAGCACAATTAAGTGTTCTGGAATTCCCATTCTTCGCAGTGTTATCCATAGTTTGTTAAGATCCACACAGTCGAATACCTTTGCATAAGCAATAAAACACAGGTAAACATCCTTCTGGTATTCTCTGCTTTCAGCCAGGATCCATCTGACATCAGCAATGATATCCCTGGTTCCACGTCCTCTTCTGAAACCGGCCTGAATTTCTGGCAGTTCCCTGTCGATATACTGCTGCAGCCATTTTTGAATGATCTTCAGCAAAATTTTGCTTGCGTGTGATATTAATGACACTGTTCTATAATTTCCACATTCGGCTGGATCACCTTTCTTGGGAATAGGGATAAATATGGATCTCTTCCAGTCAGTTGGCCAGGAAGCTGTCTTCCATATTTCTTGGCATAGATGAGTGAGCACCTCCAGCGCTGCATCTGTTTGTTGAAACCTCTCAACTGATATTCCATCAATTCCTGGAGCCTTGTTTTTCGCAATGCCTTCAGAGCAGCTTGGACTTCTTCCTTCCGTATCATCGGTGCCTGATCATATGCCACCTCTTAAAATGGTTGAACATCGACTAATTCTTTTTGGTATAATGTTTCCTAGCGCTGCTGGAACCAAAATACCACATAGGGGTGGCTTTAACAAACAGAAATTTATTTTCTCACAGTTTAGGAGGCTAAAAGGCTTTCTGTCTCTGCCAGATCTGGGGGAAGGTCCTTGTCTCTTTTCAGCTCCTGTTCCTTGGCTCCTTGGCCATCTCCACGTGGCGGCGTGGCACCTATCTTCCACCATCTTTGCTTTCTTGCTGCTTCTTTAATCTACTCTTTTCTATCTCAAAAGAGCTTGATTTTAGACACGATACTGCCTCATTAACATAACAAAGACACCTTCATTCCTATTAGAACCACAAAGCAAATCAGTTGCCTTAGAGTAGATTCCGCCTCATAGTGACCATATAGGATAGAGGAGAACTGCCCCGTAGGGTTTCCAAGGAGCACCTGGTGGCTTCAAACTGCTGACCTATGGGTTAGCAGCTGTAGCACTTAACCACCATGCCACCAGGGTTTCCATTAGAACTGCAGATATAGTAGAACTGACGACACGTATTTCTGGGGGACTGAAAGGGACAGGGCTCTTTGGGATGGGCTGGGATTAGAGCTGTGTCCTGAGTCCAGCGGTGCCCTCCCCCGCCCCACAGCACGCGGCTGTCCATCCGCCAAGCCCAGGTGGACAAGCTGTACGCCAGCCTGAAGGAGCTGGCAGGGGAGCGGCGGGAACGCCTGCAGGAGCACCTCCGGCTGTGCCAGCTGCGCCGCGAGCTGGACGACCTGGAGCAGTGGATCCAGGAGCGCGAGGTGGTGGCAGCCTCTCACGAGCTGGGCCAGGACTATGAGCATGTGACTGTGAGTATGCATGGACAGCGGGAGGGCAGGGGACCCACCCGGACGGCAGGGAGGGCGGGGTACCCACCAGGATGGCAGGGCCTCACCCTGAGCAGAGCACCCAGGCAGGAAGCCACAAGACCTAGGCCGAGCAGCCTCTGTCCTCCTGGGCTTTGGGGAGTTTGCAGAAGTGTGCAGAAAGGAGGACCCGGGTCTGAGCACAGGCAGGGGCAAAGGAGAGTGTTCCAAACGCTCTTTGTCATCAGAACTCAATAGTACAGGAGTGAGCTGTAGACTCCCTACCTCAATTTGGGGTTTTGGACTCGATGGGTACAGGTATGGGGCCATAGTTAGTCTCCTTGTCTGAAGGCTGAGGGTTCCAAGCGCCCCAAAACACCTTTGCAGGGGGTGGGGAAGGGGTCAGTCAAAACTACAGGGTCAGTGGGAATAGTTGCATCAGCTCATGAACTCAGACTTGTAGAGAAACCCATTTGGACCCAAGTGGCCCAGGGAGAGGCAATGGGCTGTCAGTTTGAGGTGAGAGGACTCACGTCCCAAGGCAGGGCCACCTTCCCCAGAGTCACAGCGTTGTCCCTGCAACTCTTCCTCCCCAGATGCTCCGGGACAAATTCCGAGAGTTCTCCCGGGACACGAGCACCATCGGTCAGGAGCGCGTGGACAGCACCAACATGCTGGCCAACGGGCTCATTGCCGGCGGCCACGCCGCCCGGGCCACAGTGGCCGAGTGGAAAGACGGCCTGAACGAGGCCTGGGCTGACCTGCTCGAGCTGCTGGACACGCGGGGCCAGGTGCTGGCGGCCGCACACGAGCTGCAGCGCTTCCTGCACGGGGCCCGCCAAGCCCTGGCACGGGTGCAGCAGAAGCAGCAGCAGCTCCCCGACGGGACAGGCCGAGACCTCAACGCCGCTGAGACCCTGCAGCGCCAACACTGTGCCTATGAACACGACATCCAGGCCCTCAGTGCCCAGGTCTGACCCAAGCACGGAGCGGGAGGCTTAGAGGAGACTTCGAGGGAAATGGGGGGACTCCTGGGAGCTGAGGGGCAGTTCTCCAAAGTGCTGAGGCAGCATCGTCTGGAGGGTCGTTTTGGGGTGAGGTTAGGATCATTGCAGTAGCACACCACTGGCCCGGGGACATCTAGCCACCACGTTTACACCCGTTAGCCACCACGTTCAAGCCCTTTAGCCGCCATGTTCGTGCCCTAATGACGAACGTCGTGGAGGGCCCTCGCAGTTCACAGATAGCTCCAGCACCTGGAATGGAGGCAGTGGTGGCCTTCCGCATGGGAGACCTGGGTTCCATTCCCAGCCTCATGCCCCTCATGTGTAGCCACCACCCCATCTGTCAGTGTTTGCGTGTTGCTATGATGCTGAACAGGCTTCAGGGGAGCCTCCAGACTAAGATGGATGAGGAAGAAAGGCCTGGTGACCTACTTCTGAAAATCAGCCAGTAGAAACCCTATGGATCACAACGGTCCAATCCGCAACCCTTCATGGGGATGGCGAAGAACCAGCCGTTGTTTTGTTCCCTTGTGCGTGGGGCCGCCATGGGTCAGGGGCCAACTAAACAGAACCTAACAATAAAAACAGCCAATGGCTGGAAGATTCCGCGTGTTGGGTTAAGATCTGCCTGTTGGGCCCCTCAAGTTTGAGCTGTGGACCCACACAACATGAGCAGAAACTCGTCCTGCAACTATTTAAACCAAATCTGCACCCATCCAAGTCCTTCTTCGGGCTGAATACAGGCGGCCCCCGGCTTGAGGCGGGGTTCCATTCCGATGGCTCCGCTGTAAGTTAGTTCTGCTGTAAGTCAAATACCTCGTTTTGTTTTGTTTTGTTTTCATTATTATTGCTTTTTATTATCAGTATCTTTATAAATCTGATCTTCATTTGTTCTTGGGGGCTGGCACAAGAACGATAACATCAGCAGCTTACATACTGCAACACTGTATGTAATACATGTTACTGATGATAAGATGTACAGATAAAAGACAGTTGTAAGTGCGGTTCGTCGTAATTCAAATACGTACGCCATAAATTGGGGACAACCTGTATCTCATTCCTTTTTTGCGGGGGGGAAATATACACAACAAAACATACACCAATTCAATCATTTCTATATGTACAGTCCATGAATATCTCATTCCAACAAATCTGAGAGGTCCTTCCTGTCCTGGGCAGGCCTCTGAAAGCTGGTCAGTGGCCCTTTTGAAGGGCCACCCCAGGGCTAAGCCCCGCCCCCCAGGTGAGGCTGCAGAAGAGTGTGACCAGGCTTTCTCTGGGCACAGCCTTGGCTTCCCTGCCTCCCCCCGACCCCTGCCTTGTTCCTCCCTCTGCTGCTGTGGCTGCTAACATGGGCAGAGGGGCGGAGACTGGCAGCCAGGCCCGAGGGAGCTGCACTCGTGCATGGGTGGTTCTCCCTGACTCTAACCTGGGCCCTGCAGGTCCAGCAGGTGCAAGAGGACGGCCAGCGGCTCCAGAAGGCCTATGCCGGTGACAAAGCCGAGGAGATTGGCCGCCACATGCGGGCGGTGGCCGAGGCCTGGGCCCAGCTTCAGGGAAGCTCTGCCGCCCGCCGCCAGCTGCTGCTGGACACTACGGACAAGTTCCGCTTCTTCAAGGCCGTCCGGGAGCTGATGCTGTGGATGGACGGGGTCAACCTACGGATGGACGCCCAGGAGCGTCCCCGGTGAGCCCGCAGGGCCGGCCCCACCCAGGATTGTGACGGACTGTGGGCGGCACATGATGCCATGTCTGTGTCCCTCCAGGGATGTGTCCTCGGCAGACCTGGTCATCAAGAATCATCAGGGCATCAAGGCCGAGATCGAGGCCCGGGCAGACAGCTTCTCCACTTGCATCAACATGGGGCAGGAGCTGCTCTCCAAGAGCCACTACGCGGCCGAGGAGGTAGGTGAGGTGCAGCTGGGCCATTCTCGTGTGGAAGGCTTCGCTGAGTATCCCTAAGTCTGTCTTCTCTTCTCGTTCTTTCTTGGCAGAAGTCTGTCACTCGCTCCCCCTCGGTGTTGTTTAGGGATTTCCCACATTCCATCTTTCCCCCCTGACATGCCTGCCTCTTGAAATCAGAAATCAGTAGATGCCCTGTGTGAGCCCCCAGGGACCCTGGGAGGTGCCCCTGATTGCTGACTCCCACCTCTGCTGCCCCAGATCTCGGAGAAACTGTCTCAGCTGCAGGCCCGGCGCCAGGAGATGGCTGACAAGTGGCAAGAGAAGATGGACTGGCTTCAGCTTGGTGAGCTGCTGTGGCCTGTGTCCAGGGGATGGGCAGCAGGCACCGGGCCCAGGGAGGGGTGGAGGGAGCGTACCCTGCAGTCTCCAGAGTCGGTGAGACCAGGAATCCTGGGCGAGGCTGTCAAGGTGCCTGCCCCTGGCACTGCCCGGCCCACCCTGCTGCTCCTGCTCTGGCAATGGCCTTCTCTAGGTCCCTTTCCTTGAAGTCTCTGTGGCGACAGTACCCGGCCAGTCCCTTCCCTGACCTGCCATCTCCCTGTGCCCCATCCCCTGCAGTTCTGGAGGTATTGGTGTTTGGGAGAGATGCAGGCATGGCAGAGGCCTGGCTGTGCAGCCAGGAGCCGCTGGTACGGAGTTCGGAGCTGGGCTGCACAGTCGATGAGGTCGAGAGCCTCATCAAGCGGCACGAGGCCTTCCAGAAGTCAGCGGTGGCCTGGGAGGAGCGTTTCAGCGCTCTGGAGAAGCTCACCACGGTGAGGGCTGCTGGCCTGGGATGTCCAGCCCGGCCACGCCGCCCAGTCCTGCACCCTTCCACTGCACCGGCATCCCCCAGGTGCACCCTGCAAGCGCCTTGATGCCACAACTTGGGGAGCCAGCAGCTCCCCCCAGGGGGGTGTGCTTAGTGGCCCAGCTCCCCCACTGGCTCTGGTCCCCCTTCTTTTGGACTTATAGTCTCCATCCTTTCCATCTCATCAGACTAGAGGGTGTCCACCTGCCCCAGGCCCCCCGGTCCTCTTCAGTGTGGCCTTCTGTGCTCTGACCTCAGAATTTCTTGACAGCTGGAGGAGCAGGAGAAGGAGAGGAAAAGAAAGATGGAAGAGGAGGAGCGAAGGAAACAGCCTCCAGCCCCAGAGCCCACAGCCGGCCACCCTGCAGGGGACCTGGTGGATGGCCGGACGCCTCCCGATGCCGGCTGGGATGGGTGAGAGCCAGGACAATTAGGGTGCAGGGCTGAGGGCTGATCCCAAACCACCCAACGTTTGACTGCTCTGAGCCCCTTCTGTCATTCCAGAACCCACCCACGGCTGCCATCATCCGCACAACCGCCCACCGTTAACGGGGTCTGCTCAGATGCGGAGTCCTCCCAGGTAACCTCACGGTTCTGGGTGCCTGTCAGAACCTCGGCCTCCCTGCAGACCTCTTACGTCCTCTTGTCCTTGCAGCCCCTGTTGGAACAACAGAGACGGGAGCAGGGCAGCTTCCCGGAGGGGCCGGTGGGTGTCTCCTAGCAATGGGAGTGTTGATAACTGGGAGGTGAAGGGGGAAAGGGGTGGTGAGCTGGGTGAGGGGAGCCAGGGAAGGCGGAAGGCAGGGGCGGGAGGACCATCTCATGGACATCCAGGGCAGGTGTCTGCCATCTCCTCCCTTGTCACTGATTTTGCTTTCCCCACAGGTGCCTGGAACAGGGGACGAGGCCAACGGGCCACAAGGAGAGAGGCAGAGCCGGCCCCGGGGCCCAGCCCCTCCTGGGATGCCCCAGAGCAGGTCATCTGAGCCAGCGCATGTGTCCACCTTGCCCCCTCGAGCCCCAGAGCCCTCTGCCCAGGAACAGATGGAAGGAATACTGTGCCGCAAACAGGAGATGGAGGCCTTCGGCAAGAAGGCCGCCAACAGGTAAACGGGTCTGGCCGGCACAGCCTGTGCCTCTCCTGTCCCTGCCATTGAAGCGGCCTCCCCGGTGCCCACCTAGATAGGAGAAGTACCTTCTGGTAAAGGGATGGGGCTCCGGACCAGAGACAGAGCCTCAGGTGAGGGCCACAGAAGCCGAGTCCTCCGCCTGTCTCACCCCCGACCTGCCTCTTGCCCCCCCAGGTCATGGCAGAACGTGTACTGCGTCCTGCGCCGCGGGAGCCTCGGCTTCTACAAGGACGCAAAGGCGGCCAGCACGGGAGTGCCCTACCATGGAGAAGTGCCTGTCAGCCTGGCCAGGGCCCAGGGCAGCGTTGCCTTTGATTACCGGAAGCGCAAACATGTCTTCAAGCTGGGGTAGGAATAGGACACCATCTCACAGGGCAGGAGGGGCATCAGGAATGACACAGGTGAAGGGGAGCTGGGAGCCAGGGCCAGAGGGAGTGGGGTTCTAGGGCTGGGCCTCTAGAGACAGGCAAGGGGGAGATTCTGGACAAATTCCATGCGAAGATGGGGAAAAAGAACACCAAGCCCCAGGCTGAGGTTTGGCAACGTCCAGGTGAAATGTTATTCTGGGGGCAGTATCGGAAGGCTGGGTGCTGCCACTCCCCAGCCTTCAGGGCCTCCAGGGGCCTGCCTCTGCCTACCAGCCAGCCGCCTAGAGCAAGAGGCAAGGCCTGAGGTAGAGGTGAGCTCGACTTGGCCCTCTGCAGCCAACCAGAAAGGACTGGCTTTTTCTGAAGTCCAAGGAACCTGAAAAAAAAAAAAAAAAAAAAAACCCCAGTGCTGTGGAGTTTATTCCGACTCATAGTGACCCTATAGGAACCTGAAGAATGTACAAAACCTGTTTGATCAAGTTCTGGAGCTGCCGCTGGGAAGTCCTCCCAGCCTGATTCCATGTTACAATGGCACTCTGGCCAGCCCTGATCTGGCAAACCCAGACTGTCAGCTCTGTCCTGAGACTTCTCTCTCTCCCACAGCTTACAGGATGGAAAAGAGTATTTATTCCAGGCCAAGGATGAGGTGAGCAGCTCCCTCCTCTTCCCCGTTCCCCCTTGGAGAACCCTGCCACTCAGATTCCCCTTTCTTCTTGCCCCGCTTTTTCCTCAAGCATCTCATTCTCTGTAATAAGGCAACCTTGAATGTGCCAATGGGATGCCTGTGCAGGCCACACAGAACGTGCTCCCGATCTTGCAGGGGCTTTTTCTCCTAATGAGATGAAAGAGTCCAGTTGTTTCTCTGCCTCACCCTTTCACTCTTCCTGCCCACCGTCCACCTGCCAGCCACCCAGCACAGCTTCCTGAGGGCTGATGGGTTCCCTTTCCATCCACCCTGCAGGCAGAGATGAGCTCATGGCTGCGGGTGGTGAATGCGGCCATTGCTACAGCGTCCTCCGCCTCTGCAGAGCCCGAGGAGCCAGCGGTGCCCAGTGCCAGCCGGGGCATGACCAGGGCCATGACCATGCCCCCAGTATCAGTGGTCGGGGCTGAGGGGCCTGTCGTACTTCGCAGCAAGGATGGCAGAGAACGAGAGCGAGAAAAACGCTTCAGCTTTTTCAAGAAGAGCAAGTAGTTGGGGGCAAGACTCCCAGGACAGCTCCCTCCCTCTGTTGGGGAAACTGCCAGGGACTGTCAAAAGGGACTACCCTCTTGTCAGGACAACTGCCTGCTGCTAGAGTCTGTTGCCAAGGTCAACCCATCACCAGGAACTGTCACTGGGGGCACGTCAGTGTTCCCGAAGGCAACCCTTCTCTTCTGCTATTTAATTCCAGACTGGTGGTGGGACCCAGGCAACCCCCAGTTCCACTCCCCACCCTTACCTTTTCCTTCATCCCCTAGCCTTATGCCTCTGCCCGCGCCCCCCCCCCCCACCACCACCACAGTGCGGACAGCACCCTCAACACAGGCCATGTGGGGAATGGCTGCCCCTGCCTCAGGGTTGTTCTCCTGACACAGCTAGGGCACCCCTTCTGGTTCCTCGCTCCTGGGGGGCCAGCCAGGAACCTCCCAGAGCCGAAGCAGGACCTGAGTGCAAGAGTGCCAGAGCCAGTCAGAGACTCCGAAGCTCCCCCTCCCCATCCTGTCCTCATTCTCTGCCCCAGTGGCCACTCCATCTCCAGCGACTCTAACAGCTTCCAGGTGTGAGTTTTCAGGGGCAAACACAGCCTTGAGTTTGGCCAAGGAGGTGATTAAAAAGCTCAGCTTCTCTTACTGCCTCTGGGTGTCCTTGCTTTCCCGACCACAGCCCTCTCTGCCGAAGCCCACGTTCTTTCCTTTGGCTCCAGTTTTCCTGCGTCAGGGGTTTCCACTCTGCCCCGAGCCTTCAAGCCCTCAAAGAACCACGTTTTTCTGAGAGAGCCTCCCTACTTCCGTCTCATTTCCCCATGACAATGACCTCCAGTTTTCTGGACTGACCAATGCCAAGTATCTCCTTAGGCCAAAGAAGTTCCTCATGGGTCAGGATACCTCAACAAACAGTATTGATGCTAAAAGGCAGTGAGTGACTACTTCCCTGATGCACAACTTTCTTCACTCTAGAGTCTCAGCTGTTTTCAAAAACGGAAAAAGCAATAGAAAACTCCACTCCTCTATTTTGATATTGAGTGCCCACACCCTCCTGGATACATGGCAATGAGTGCAGAGTGTGGCCACAACCTGGTCTCCGCCATTGCTCAGCTCGATAATGGAGAGTTGAGCACATATGGGATGACTACTGAGCTTCCACCTCCTACCTCTTCTCTAACAGAGAACCAAGGGAGCTCAGAAAAACGTCAGAGAAATGGTAGGTTCCCAATCTACCAACCGATAGAATGAAGTCACCCCGGGCAGCCACCAGGTACATCCTAAGTGTGTAAACACACACAAACACACAGAGGAGAACAAGTTCCAGGTTTGATAAAGTATACAAAAAAGGAGCACGTCACATCTCCCTTATCTCCAGCTTGGCAATTACAGGTTTCAGGGGAATAGGATTTGACTCTAGCACAACACTCAAGATCTTAATGGAGGTGACCACCCCTCGGTAGCCTCCTACAGGAAAAGCTTTGTTTTAATAGTTTCACACACACATACACACCCACCACTCCCAAAATTTCTCTTCTTGATTTTGTTTCAGAGCTCAGAGAAGGTCTTTCCAGGAAAGTAGCTCCATTTTTAGCAAAACCAGCCAAGGGCCCTGGCTGAGCAGACCCCTGACTGACATCACCAGTCTTGATAGAAATAGACTAGTCAGGTGTGTGCAGGCCCAGAGCTAGGACAACACGGCCCAGAATGGTCTTTGAACATGTGATCCGGTAGACCTGATAGCCCACAGGATAAACCCCGTTGCCACAGAGTTGATTCTGATTCATAGTGACCCTACATGACAGAATAGAACTGCCCCCTAGCCCTAGGGTTTTGAAGGAGCAGCTGGTGAATTCAAACTGCTGACCTTTTGGTTAGCAGCCAAGCTCTTAACCACTGCATCGCCAGGGCTCCGCCACAGGACAGTCATCCCTTTATCTTGAGGGGGCAGATTCAGAAGTGTTCCGTGGTAAGCATGGGCATCAATGTCACTAGAACAATCTGTCGTTGGATTAAATGGAATAATGTTTAACGTATCAGCTCTACACCGACATCTTCTCTTTTTCCTTGGGTATAATTGTAAAATCCCCACTGTCCGAAGGGAAGGGAAAGTATGCGTTGTGGGCTGCCCAGGGGATCCGGGTATTTGCACTCCAAGGTGGCAAGCCTGGGGGTTACAGGGAAAATCAGTAACAGGAAATTCTGGAAGGCAATGTATACAGAGGAGAGAAATGATTATTTTTAATACGTAAAATGTTAGTAGGGCATCCCAACGAAACAGCCCTGTCGAATGCCGTCATGAATGGAGAGCTAAGGGCTGACAGTGTGGCCAGACATCATCTACAAACATGGGGCAGTTGAACCTACCTGAGTGCATGAATCCCTAAGGACAGGATGTAGAAGAGGACAAGCATAGTGTCAGGAAGTAAATCTTGGGATACGGACAGAAGAAAGAAAATATTCCAGGAAAGATGACAGCTGCAATGGAACAGTGAGGGATGTGAGAAGCATTACAGCACAAAAACACATCAGTGAGGCAAGATGGACATATGAAAATCGATTACTTAGAAAAAATATGTTAGAATTCTTACCTGATACCACCCACAAGAGTGGACACTAGATCTGTGCTGTCCAGTATGGTACCCCTGAGCCACGTGTGGCTACTGAGCACTTGTGATGTGGCTACTCCAAATTGAGATGCACCGTAAGTGTAAAATACATACCAGATTTTGAAGACATAATTGGAAAAAATGTTTAAATATCTCATTAATAATTTTTATATGGAGGTTGGCGAGACTTAGGTTCATTTATTTTAGACATGTCATCGGGAAAGACCAATCACTAGAAAAGAACATCATGCTTGCTAAAGTAGAGGGTTAGCAAAAAGCAAGAGAGACCCTTAATGAGACAATTGACACAATGACCAAAACAATGGATTTAAACATACCAATAGTCATGAAGATGACACAGGACCCAACAACATTTTGTTCTGCTTTACCTAAGGTCCCCATGAGCCCGAGCCAACTCTGTGGCACCGAACAACAATAACAACATGTGTTGACGTAATATTTTAGCCATGCTGGGTCTCAGGTATATTATTAAAACTAATTCCAACTGTTATTAATATTATTTGTTTATTGGATTTACTAGAAAATTTTTAAGATTCTAATCTGGCTTACATTATATTATTATTGAATCATGCTGCTCAAAATGGAATGAAAGACCTAAATGTGAAAGGTAAAAACTATGTGAATAGAAGAGAATGTAGGGGAGTATCGTTGTGACTCAGGGGGTTAAAGAAGGACACGTTAACAATATTCGAAAAGCACAGATTTTAAGGTGAAAAATCCATGAAATCTGATTACATCAAACGTAAGGATCTCTGTTCCATCACCATGGACAAAGTTAATAACTGGTGGAATGAGAGAAGATGTTCAAAACCACTAAGAAATTAGTATCTAGAATATACAAGAAAATTCTGCAAATCAACCACAAAAAGGAGACTGCGACGTGAAAAGAATATGGGCAAAGGATAGGAACAGACTTTTTACAGGAGAGTAAACCCAAAAAACTTAACTAGAAGAATTGTTTAAAATCATTAGTACTCAGAAATGCAACTTAAAGTGATAGCGAAATATTTTACATTTACCTATTAGATCAGTAAAACTTAGTCAACTGAATAACGTCAACCATCGGCACAGACATGGAAATACAGGGTCCCTTGCGTGGTACAGGTGGGATGGTAGACTGGACAGCTTTTCCAAAGAACAACTTGGCACTACTTAGGCAAATTAGTTCTGTTGTTAAGTGCTGTCCAGTTGGTTCCAACTCGTAGCAACGAAACACCGCCTGGTCCTGCGCGGTCCTCACAATCATCGCTATGTTTGAGCTCGTTGTTGCACCCACTGTGTCAATCCATCTCTTTGAGGGTCTTCTTCTCTTTCGTTGACTCTCTACCTTACCAAGCATAATGTCTTTCTCCAGGGACTGGGCCCTCCTGATAACACGTCCAAAGTATGTACATTCAATGTTCAAAGTACATATTCAAACGCATCAATTCTTTTTTTGGTCTTCCTTGTTCATTGTCCTGCTTTTACACGCATAGGAGGCAATGCAAAATACCGTGGCTTGGGTCAGGTTAATCCTCAAAGTGACATCTTGGCTTTTCTCGATATAACTTATGACCCAGCAACCAAGCTATTCCACCCCGGTCTTATAATAATAATGAAAAAAAAAATGCCATCAAGTCTATTCGGACTCGTGGTGACCCTATAGGACAAAGTAGAACCTCCCCATGGGGCTTCCAAGGCTATGATCTTTACAGAAGCAGATTGCCGCTGACCTTTTGGTTAGTAGCTGAGCGCTTAACCACTGTGCCACCGGGGCTCCTTCCTGGCTTTAGAGCCCCCGTCTTAGTTATCTAGTGCTGTTATAACAGAAATACCACAAACCGATGGCTTTAACAAACAGAAATTAATTCTCTCACAGTTTAGGAGGCTAGAAGTCCAAATTCAGGGAAAGTCTTTCTCTCTCTGACAGCTCTGGGGGAAAGTCCTTGTCATCATTCTTCCTGAGGAGTGTCTCAGCACAGGGACCCTGGGTTCAAATGACAAGCTCTGCTCCTGGCTCTGCTTTCTGGGTGGTAGGAGTTCCCTCTGTCTCTCTCAAAGAGACTCAAAGGACACTGACTCTAGATACAACCTAATCTTGTAGAGCGAGTCCTACTCATTAACATAACTGCCTCTAATCCTGCCTCATTAACATCATAGAGGGAGGGTTTAAAACACAGAGGAAAATCACTTCAGATGACAAAATGGTGGACAATCACACAATACTGGGAATCATGTCCTAGCTAAGTTGACACATATTTTTGAGGGACACAATTCAATCCATAACACCCCCCAAAAAATGTGTACACAGCTCTATTAGGGCACATGAACATGGATGCTAACTGCAGCATTGGTGAGAACGGTGGGGCCTTGGAGGTAACCTGAGTCCTATACCCAGAGATGGTGGTTGCACACCACGGAGGTAGGTAACACACAGCAAAAGAGCACTTAATGAAAAAAGTAAGAAATGGTGGGCTATAAAACACAAGATCACTTAAATTAAATAAATTTACACAAATGCACAACGGGTAGACCTTGTTTAGCTCCATATTAGAACAAACTGTAAAAAGACCTATTTGAGACAATCTAGGGAAATTTTGAATATGAATATTAGATGACATTACCAGGTACTAGTTGATATTACGAGTTGATTCCAACTCATGGTGACCCCTTGTGTGTCAGAGTAGAACTGTTCTCCACAGGGTTTTCATTGGCTGATTTTTCAGAAGTAGATAGCCAGGCTTTTCTTCCAAGGAGCTTCTGGGTAGACTCAAACCTCCAATCTTTTGGTTGATGAAAAACCAAACCAAATCCAGTGCCATCGAGTCGATTCCGACTCACAGTGACCCTGTAGAACAGAGTAGAACTGCCCCATAGGATTGTCAAGGAGTACCTGGTAGATTTGAACTGCTGACCCTTTGGTTCACACCCGTAGCACTTAACCACTATGCCACCAGGGTTTCCCTCTTGGTTAGTAGCCAAATGCATTGTTAACTCTCTGTACCACCCAAGAGCCCTGGTGGTGCAGTGGTTAAGAGCTATAGCTGCTAACCAAAAGGCTGGCAGTTTGAATCCACCAGCTATTCCCTGGAAACCCTACGGGGCAATGACTGCAATGGGTTTTTGGTTTTTAAGAAAATCTTAGGTGTGATAATGGCATTGTGCTGTTCTAATTAGAGACAGATAGTGAAAGTATTTACAGATGAAATGACATGATGACTGAGATTTGCTTTAAAATACTCCGGTTCAAAATTAAAAAAAAGTAGAGTGACTAGATGAAACAAGGTCAGCAAAAAGTTGATAATTGTGGAAGCTAGGCAAGGGTCCATATGAGTTCATCAGAATATTCTCTCTATATTTGTGCCTGTTTGAAATGTTGCATAACAAAAGCAATTTTTAATGGAAGAAAACATTTAAAAAGACATATTTTTTAAGCACACAGATAAAACAACAGACATTAAACTCATTAGAATGGTAACCTGGGGGGAAGGAGAATGGAGGTAAAAGGGAATAAACAAGAGTGTGAAGAAATAGATGGCAGACGAAGAGATGGAATGGCGCAGAGAATAAATGAACAGTAAAAAAGAGAGGAGGAGAGGATGGTGTATGAAATGAGAGATTTAGAAGAATGAAAACTAAAGAGGCCATTACTTTGGGTGACCTCAGAAATTTTCAGGAATTAAAATGGTCAGAACCCAAAATGCAATGTAAAGGTGGACGATGGCAGATTCAAAGTCTCCATCTGAGAAGTCTGTCCTGGAACACAACGGAAGAAACTCAAGTCAGGGGGAAAAAATAGTGACGATGAATGAAAGCTATTTCAGAAATGGGGGAGGAGGCCCTTACACATGTTTTAAAAGCTTGAGCGTAGACAGAAACCGGAAATGCCCAAAGGAGAAGGGAAGGGGAGAGGTGGATGGAATCAGGTAGGAAGAAATGAGTGCGAGATCGTTTATTAAAAGCGGACAGACGATGCCTCTTCTGAAATGGCTGGTAATCAAGAATCCAGTGAAAGAAACATATCCATGCAGCCGGGGCAGAGGAGGAGCAGCCTGGGGAACTTGGGCCTGGGTGTTTTTTTAGTATCAGAGACTTGGCTGAAAGCACAGAATACCAGAAGGATGTTTCCAGCGTTCACCTGTGTTTTATTGACTTTGCAAAGGCATTCAACTGTGTGGATCATAACATGCTATGGAGATAACATTGCGAAGAATGGAAATTCTAGAACACTTGTGCTCATGAGGAACCTGTACACAGATCAAGAGGCAGTCGTTCAAACAGAACAAGGGGATACTGCATGGTTTAAAATCAGGAAAGGTGTGTGTAAAGGTTGTATCCTTTCACCACACTTATTCAATCTGTATGCTGAGCAAATAATCCGTTAAAATAAACTATATGAAGAGGAACGGGGCATCAGGATTGGAGGAGGACTCATTAACAACCTGTGATATGCAGATGACCCACCCTGGCCTGCTGAAAGTGAAGAGAACTTGAAACACTTACTGATGAAGATCGAAGACCACAGCCTTCAGTATAAATTACACGTTAACACAAAGAAAACAGAAATCCTCGTAACATCATGTTAAAAGGAGAAAATATTGAAGTTGTCAAGAATTTCATTTTACTTGAACCCACAATCAATACCTATGGAAGCAGCAGTCAAGAAATCAAAGAAATCAAACGACATATTACATTGAGCAAATCTGCTGCAAAAGACCTCTTTGAAGTGTTAAAAAGCAAAGATGTCACTTTGAAGATGAAGGTGTGCCTGACCGAACTGTATTTTGGTATTTTCATGGTGTTTTCAATCGCCTCATAAGCATGTGAAAGCTGGACAATAAAAAAGGAAGACTGAAGAATTGATGCCTTTGAATTATGATGTTGGTGAAAAACATTGACTACACCACAGACTTCCAGAAGAACGAACAAACCTGCCTTGGAAGAAGTACAGCCAGAATGCTCCTTAGAAGTGAGGACAGGGAGACTTGTCTCACATACTTTGGACGTGTTAACAGGAGGGACCAGTCCTTGGAGAAGGACATCATGCTTGGTAGAGGGTTAGAGAAAGAGAGGAAGGCCCTCAAAGAGATGGATTGACACAGAGGCTGCAATGATGAGCTTAAGCAAGGCAATGATTGTGAGGCTGGCGCAGGACCGGGCAATGTTTCCTTCCGTTGTACATAGGGTCGCTATGAGTCGGAACCGGTTTCTCGGAACCTAACAACAACGATTGTCATGGAGCCACCATCAGGAGGAATGGTGACCACCAGAACCCGACTGACAAACACCCTGGCACACTCTATTCAGATAAAGCCAATCTATCAATCTTTTTAAACGTCTAGGCTTTGTTCGAGGGTGACAGTGAGAGATCTAGGCAGTATCTCCCCCTTGGCCAGCAGGAGGTGCCCTTGGACCACAGCTGGATTTTGAGTGCTCGGGGACTCGAGTTGCCGAGACTTCCAGCCGCTTGGTATGAAGTGGAGACCCCGTCCCGCCCCAAAACAAAGCCCCTCTCTGGGCCTCTGCATCAAGCACGCCTTTGGTGCGCTCCCCACGAACCAGGAAGGGAGAGGGCGCGCAAGTAGCGCTGTACTCTAACTAGAGCCAGAAAGGCAGCCCCGCGTACACACGAGCCAACCAAACACGACTGACAGCAGCCTGGGTGGAGAGGCCTCTGAGCTGTCCCAGCTCTGCCAAAGACTAGCTTTCTGCTTCCTGGTTCTCGGTTTTCTCACAATGAATAAAACGTTTCCCGTGAAAAACAGAATTTTTTTTTTTCAAAGCTCCAGAAAGAAAACCAGTTTGCGTAAAATTTGGCGCCTCTGCATGTCTGAAAGGTTGCCCCCAGTTCCTATAGAGAGGCTGGCCAGCCCCCTGAGAAAGCCCCGTTCAGGGGACCAGTAACCCTTTGTCATCTCTCCCACCCGACCCCCACCCCACCCGCAAGCCTCCCAGGGCAACAGCACGACCCACTGTGACGCCTAGTAACTCCCTCGGGCTTCTGATTTCACCAAGACAGTGGTCGCGCCCCGAGCGCTGCTGACGCGAGAGCGCGGACCTCCCTTTCAGGGTGGTGATTGGCTGGCCGGCGGCTGGGGGCGGGCCGGCCTCCGCTCCGCAGCGCTCTCACCAGCTAGCCCCGCCCCAAGCCTCAGGCCGTCGTTTGCATGTGGCAGCGGGATTGGTCGGCCGGCTCCCGTCAGGGGAAGGGGAGGTCGGGAGCGCGCACTCGCGCGTGCGTGAGCCGGAGCGCGAGAAAGGGCCCGGTGGCGCCGAGGCTCGAGCGGCCGTCGCCATTTTGAGGGGTTCGCTCTGACGCGGGAGCCGCCGCCAGCGCCGCCGCCACCCGGAGGTACGAGGCGGGTCTTGGGGGGGTGTGGAGAGCCCGGGGGCGGGCCGGGCCGGGCCTCCCGCGGAGCGGCACGGCCCAGGCTTTGGGGTTCACTTCTTGCAGCGGGAGGTCCGGGGAGACAGCTGGAGGAGGCGGGTCCAGCTGGAGGAGGCGGGGCGGGGGTCGGCTGGAGCCTTTGTTGGGGCTGAGGGGCTGGAGGTCGGACCGCTGCGGGGTCCCGGGTTGGACCCAAAGGGCGGCTCTTCGTTCGTAGACTGTCTTGAACGGTGATAACGTGCGGAGGAGCGGTACACAGATTTCCCTCCAAAATCTTGTTACCGGGGACGCTCAGACCTGTGTCTCTCGCCTTCTGCTTGGCCTCTCCCCTCTCCCCACCCCCCGAAAAGATTACGACAGGAGACAGCTAAACCTGTTACTTAAATGTGCCTCATTTTACGGAGATGACCTCCGACCTTTTGTTTGCATCTGTCAAACTCAGCTCGTGCTGCTCCACAGGAACAGACCTTTTTCCCTCTGTTGAAAAAGACTAATGGACGCCTGTGCGAGGGTCTTGAAAGCGCCAAGAACTTCTCAGAATGATTAAACTAAAATGCACTGCTCTGAAATTTCTGGTGCCACCCCCAACTTTTGAAGTTTTGTGTCTTCTCTCCCAGGCTGTTGTCAGGATGGTGAAGCTGTTCATCGGAAACCTGCCCCGGGAGGCCACAGAGCAGGAGATCCGCTCGCTCTTCGAGCAGTATGGGAAGGTGCTGGAATGTGACATCATTAAGAACTACGGCTTTGTCCACATAGAGGACAAGACGGCGGCCGAGGATGCCATACGCAACCTGCACCACTACAAGCTGCACGGGGTGAACATCAACGTGGAAGCCAGCAAGAATAAGAGCAAAGCTTCAACCAAGTTACACGTGGGCAACATCAGCCCCACTTGTACCAACCAAGAGCTTCGGGCCAAGTTTGAGGAGTATGGTCCTGTCATCGAATGTGACATCGTGAAGGATTACGCCTTCGTACACATGGAGCGGGCAGAGGATGCAGTTGAGGCCATCAGGGGCCTTGACAACACAGAGTTCCAAGGTGAACTGCTCTGGGGCCTGGGTGGCAGAGCGGGGTGGGGTGTGGCTGAAGACAAGAGCAGAGAACACGAGACTCTGGGGTTGGTGGGCTGATCTCTTTCGTTCTGTTTTAGCTGGAAACAGTAGAGAGTGTTACGTTTACTACGTGAGGCCCTGGATGGCACAGATGGTTAAGCTGCTGGACTACTACGTGAAAAGCTGGCAGCTCAGACCCACCCAGAGGCGCCGCGGAAGTAAGGGCTGGTGATCTGCTTCCAAAAGATCACAGCCTTGAAAACCCCGCGGAGCAGTTCTGCCCTGCACGCTTCCCAAAAAACCCAGTGCCGTCGAGCCGATTCCGACTCATAGCGACCCTGTAGGACAGAGTAGGACTGCCCCATAGAGCTTCCAAGGAGCGCCTGGCGGATTCGAACTGCCGACCCTTTGGTTAGCAGCTCTAGCACTTAGGGTCACTAAGAGTCAGAATCGACCTGATCACAGTGAACAACAGCAACGTATTTGCTGCTGCTACACAGTTTACTCGGGGAAGCAAACGCTTCTGCTTCTCAGGTTTGCTAAGACACTCCTCAACAACTGCTTAGAATCACACATTGGGGGTTACTTTATCCTGTGGGCTTCCTTCATGGTGCGCTGTTGGGAGTTTAATCTGCCCTAGCAAATAAGTCCCTCCCTGGAGAAGGGAGGATGGAGGCTTGTGGCTCTCCTGCTGCTTTTGTCAGGACTGGCAGATTTCTGTCTGAGGGGTTAAATGCTGGGGGCATATGTAGTGGTAGAAAGAGGAAAAGAGACATCCAGGAGAAGCCTTATGGTATACATTTGAGTGGTGAATCTGGATTTCTGGGTGTATTTTGTGGGTGTTCACATTTGCTCCTTCTTGGGGACTATACAAACAGTGCAAGGAGAAAAACGCCCTAGACTGTTCTCCGCCTGCTATGAATTAACCCTGGGGGAAAAAGCAACACTTCAGGAGAAAAGAGGTATTTCCTATAAGATTAGACTGAGTGGGAATTATGGTGGTGCTGCTGTGGAGATCCCAGCAGGGCGCCAGAAAGCGGGTCATGTACTTTACGTCCATAACAAAGGTACCTGTGTTGTCATTAATACCACACGAGATCATCTGAAGACCCGCTAGAACTGTGCTGAAAACATGGTTACCACTAGCCACATGGAACTAAGGTACATGAAATTTAAGATTCTGTTCCTCCCTTGTACTGGCCACATTTCAAGCACTCAGTAGCCACATGAGGCTAGTGGCAACCATATTAGCGCAGAGACAGAACATTTCTATCATCCTAGAAAGTTCTTTTGGACACCACTACTCTGCAAGTTTTCTGTTGACAGTATCATTTCGGACCACACATTCACATCACTTTTCTGGTATGTAAGTCAACAATGTTTTTGCCCTGAGTGCCACTGAAGGGTTCTTAAGAAGTACATAAGGGCCTTCGGCTAAACTGAGAAAAGAAGTAACGGTGGGAGTAGAGGAAATATGGCCAGAAAAGGGTTAGAAAGTTTGCAGGTAGTTGAGATACGGAGAGGGGCACCACCCAGCACCTCGGGCTGCAGCTCTGGTGCCCTGACTTTGAGCTCCTCTTTGGAGAAAAGGGCAGAGTTGTAGATACTTGCAACTTCACTGGTCGTATGACTTTGGACGAGTGATTTAACCTCTGTTTCATTTTCCCCACTTACAAAGTAGAGGTACCAATTCCTGGTGCCTCCCTCACAGGATGGTAGTGGGGCTAGAATAAGGCAATAGGCGTGGAAGGGTTTTGACAATGACGGCACTATACGATGACAGGTGAGTGCTGTGTGCACAGTGAGTGCTTCCCTTATGGTTAGAAAGTTACATAAACTGTGACAGTTCAGCCTTCCCTGTGTATTCACTTACTTCGTTATTACTGGTATTATTTTGGAATGGTGTTGCACTCCAGGTAGCTTTAAAAATGGTTCTGCAGTATTTTCAGTTGGCGGGGGGCAAGGGGGAGATCCTAAACGAACAATGGAGAAGAGGGAAGAGGGATTCTCTCTTAACAGGCAAAGTGTAAACAAAATGCGCTTAAAGTTAGGTACAAACATGGCCTTACCTTTTTAATATACAATTGGATAAAAGGAAAAAAGTATGCATAGCTCTTAACCACTACACCACCAGGGTTTCCAAAAGGAAAATGAGTTAAGCTCATTGACGGGAGTAGCTTGGGAAGGGGGAGCCTGTGTTTTAATGCAACAAGTTTAATTACTTCAGGAAGTGGATATATATCTAAGTAGCGAACTGATCCATGAGGTTTTTAAAAACGTCATTACTTCCTCAGCATAGGCAGTAAACTGAATTGGAAAAGAAAAATCCTGCATTTAATTTGCACATCCTTAGTGTGGCTTCTCTGGAGAGAGCGCTCTGCGCTGAGTTAGAGGCATTTTATGACCAACGCATACTTCCCAGATGACAAGAGAAAGTTGAGCATTGGGTAATAAGTTGCAGTTGTATACAAAATACAGTCTAGATACCGGTTTGTCACATTTTTTCAGTTTAAAGCCTTTTCCATCACCTCCCACTAATGAAGGTGGCCTCTGAAGTGTGCCTCTGGGCATCTTTCGAAACCTTTATTTCTGTATGTTATGATCACCATTTTGTCTTCTACGTTGTGACTTGGAAATGGAAGCACCAGAGTCTGGGTTTACCTGAGTCTTTCTGGATCTCTTTCCTCCCCACAAGCACCAGTGAATTGAACTGCTATTGAATTAGCAAATGATGTGCGTTGGAAGGCCCGAAAGCAGCTGTTCCCAGGTAACAGTTTGGGCAGCTGAGTTGGGAACGGTGTGTAAGCATTCAGGGGGCTCTTGTTCCCTGTGTGAAGAAGCCTTACATGGAGCACAGCTTTGTATCACTGCCCGCCCCCACCCCTCCCCAGCCTTCTCTGGGCCCTGGCACTGGGATGGGAGCTCAGAAGCTGGGGCCCGAAGTTTCTCACCTCTCTCAGCATTTTAATACTCTTTTCTGTTGCAGCTTCAGAAGAAAACAGTTTTATTGGGCTGGTTTTCTGCAAAGTGCTGGCAGCAGATTTCAGTAACTTTTGGAGATCTCAGAAAATCTTTAGGCTTTTAGCCTCTCCACGTGTAGTAGGGTGGTGAAATTTAATCTTCTTTCCCTCTTCTGTGGCTTGATTCCTTAAGATAATGAGTCTAAGTATATTTCAATTGTTATAAGAACTTTAGGAAATTAAAATTAAAACCCCAGTTAATATCACTGCAAAGATGATTGGGGCGGGGTGGGGGTGGGGGTGGGGAAGGAACCTACCATATCTAGTAAAGATCTTTTAATTCTAGGTAAAAACTTTTTTACCAGCATGTTTTTCATAACTACGACAGATAGATTTTGCCACAGGTGGTCACATAAGCTTATGATTCCCCACTGTCTAAATACAGAAAAATCAGGAGTGAAGATTAGATTTAGTAACAGACATCAAGGAAAAAAATCACTGAACTTTGTTTCTGTAAAAACAAACCCAGAATCTACAGGAGTAAACAAGTACAAGGTTTAATTGGATTTTTTGCCCCTTGAAAATGGACTTCTGTGTCTCTGGATTGACTGCCTTTTAGGTTGGCATAGTCACTCTGACTTCAGAATTGGACTTAATGTCACCCTGCATGTGCGAAAGCCAAGCAACCTTGTCATCCTCTCTTGTAAATTTTAGGGAACTCTGAGTTGGAATTGACTCGACGGCAATGGATGTGGTTTTGACATGTGAGAGAGAAACTGAAGCAAAAATATCCTGAGAAGAGTTAGCATCGTGGCCTTTAATAACTTCGAAGAGTTGGGAGTATTTCAGTTTCAGAAAAAATGTGACTACATCCACTTTCTGAGAGTTTCTCCCGTTTGGTATTTGTTGGCTCTTATCAGTGGTCATGGTGAATGCTGCCTCTGTATTAGCAGCTGGAGGTAAAAAGCCTCAGCACCTTGGTTTCTGCTTAAAAAAGGCAAGTACTAAGAACTGGTGTGGTAGAAATCTTAGCCGTTTTGGCAAAAATGAGTTTGATTACAGTGATACGACTACACTAACCTGCTCCCCACCCAGGCTCAGTGCATGGCTCTGTTCTGGCTGCCGTCCTGGATCGGGCTCTTTCCAGCAGGATGGGGGTGTGCGAGGCCGCATCCAGAACAAGCTCTGTTAGAGAGAGGGCAACTTGCTGATTGTGGTGGGCGGGTCTGTTGTGGGCAGCCCTTCCAGGGCGGGACACTCGGCCCCACTGCTCCCTACATTCTGGACTGGCTGCCTTTTGCTACAGTCAGAAAACACTGGCTTGCTCTCCAAAGTCTTAATGGAGTTTGGGACAAAGTTAATGCCAAGAATAATCCTTTTCCCAAACCACGTTGATAGTACCTTGGATGCTTTCATCAGTGAGGGTCCCTGGGTTTGGTGACACAAGCCCTGGGCAAAGAGCGGTTCTCCTCTTAGCTGTTCTTCGGTGCCGGTCGTTCCTGGAAGTGCAGGTGTGGCTTGTTCCTGTGTTGCCCAGAGGCTGCATTTTCCTAACCTGCTAGAAAGAATATCAGACTTTCGGGCAGGATGAAATATTGATCATCCCATTACCTGGGACCAGAGGGAACAGCATATTGCCCCTAAGAAACTGGCACTGTTTCAAGATCTAATTTTTATTGGTGTTCAAGTAGTTTTCCACAGTAGGTATGGATTCACCCTTGCTGACAAAAGTGGGAGTGGGGTTGAAATCTGGAGGGTCTCATAAATGCAACGGGTGCTGGAGAAGCAGCTGGTGAGCCAACTATGATTTGTGCACTCCACCTTGAGCGCCCTCTGGTGACACGTGCCGAAATGGCTGGAAGAAAGAAGCTGGAGAGAAGGTTGCTGCGATTTCTAAGCCGCAGTGAACGCTCAGGCCCTATGTGCCCGTGAGTGGTCATCAGTGGAGGCTGGTAAGGTGCTTGCCAAATCCTGCAGAACTCTGGTTGTGTTGGATATCTGATTAGGAAGTAACGGCAGGTTTTGAATCCTGTTACTAACAGTCCTGGCAGTGAAGTGGAAACTTACTCAATTTCTGCGGGGGTGAGGGCAGGAAAGTTGTGGAGAGAGAAGTAGGAGGAAGTCTGGTTTACGGCTGGGCTAAGTGGAAAACATTGACTGGTCTCTGAGGGCTCATGTTTTCTAGCTCTCATATATATTAAAACTTCATTTCAATGTCCTTTGGAGGCAATTGCTGAAATAGGTTCACAGGAGCGCATGTGTGTCTTATGCCACCTAGTTCACTTGCATTTGGGGAAGGATAGGGAAGGGTAATGAATTTTAATGAATCTTCTTACATCTGTTTCCTCAAGGCAAACGAATGCACGTGCAGCTGTCCACCAGCCGGCTTCGGACTGCGCCCGGGATGGGAGACCAGAGCGGCTGCTATCGGTGCGGGAAAGAGGGGCACTGGTCCAAAGAGTGCCCAGTAGACCGCACGGGTCGTGTGGCGGACTTCACCGAGCAGTACAGCGAACAGTACGGAGCGGTTCGCGCGCCTTACAGCACGGCCTACGGGGAGTCCGTGTATTACAGCGATGCCTACGGAGCACTTGACTACTATAAGCGTTACCGGGTCCGCTCTTATGAGGCGGTGGCGGCGGCGGCAGCAGCCTCTGCGTACAACTATGCAGAGCAGACCATGTCCCATCTGCCGCAGGTCCAGAATCCAGCTGTGACCAGTCACCTCAACTCCACTTCTGTCGATCCCTATGACAGACACCTATTGGCGAACTCAGGCGCTGCTGCCACCTCAGCTGCTATGGCCGCTGCTGCTGCCACCACGCCCGCCTATTACGGAAGAGACAGGAGCCCCCTGCGCCGCACTGCAGCCGTGCTCCCCACGGTTGGAGAGGGCTACGGTTATGGGCCAGAGAGTGAGCTGTCTCAGGCGTCGGCAGCTGTGCGGAGTTCTCTGTATGACATGGCTCGGTACGAACGGGAGCAGTACGTGGACCGAGCGCGGTACTCAGCCTTTTAAAGACTGGAGGTGAGAGTGGGGTGGGAGTGGTTATGGTTCTATTTAGTTCTCCTGAAAGAGACCCGTGCTTGATAGAGGCTAGAGCAACCTGCTTGCTGTCGGGACAGTATCCAAAAGGTACAATTAATAGTCTTAAATATTTCTTCAGCCTAACCCAGAGGTTCATTTGGCCTGTTGAAGTTTTTTTGTGTGACTCCAACCAATTTATTCCTTCTGAGAGAATAACAGCGTACTCAATTTGTTAGTGAGCATCTTGTTCTTTAGTCAGGTGTGAGCAGATCTGGGTTTCAGACCAGTAGATAAGGGAACTAACATTTGTTGCGTGTGCTCTGTGTACATTGTATTATTTAATCTACACGGTAAGCCTTTGAGGTCTTCTTTCTCTATTACAGGTGAGAGAAGTAAGGGTCGTAGAGGTTAAGTATTTTGTACAGAGTCATTTGGTAATCGAGAGGTAGAGTGAAGATTCAGTCAGGTCTGGCTGATTCCAAAACCCGTTCTCCTTGCACTATAAAAATCCTTGGGTTCAGGAGTTAGTAATGGAGAATTTTAACTTGAGACTTCCAGTTTGTTAATAAATTTGCTTCTTGGGTCATTAGCCTTTATCATAGAAAACTAGTCTTACATCATACGTCTGTAAGCCAAAGAAAGTCCTATAAAGTTTAGGTGGTTCAGTTGAGAGCTCGCTTGAAACCTGATTGTTTTCATGCCTGTCCCATGGAGTCCCTTCTTTATCGGTAATTCGGAGTACCTGTTTGGCACGTGCCCTTCTTTGTAGCCTGTGATGCTATCATTTAGAGCCTGAGGCTTTCCATTTCTTTTAGCAATTTTTGTTTAAGGGAGAAGCACTTAATGAATTAGATAAGCTGGTAATCTTCTGAGGTGTATAAAATTCCACTTGTGGTGACCCTGAAAATTTCATTTTTCATTTCATACCAAAGGTGTTGGAATGGCTAAAATAATTAGCAGTTATTAGAGAGACTGATAAACCTCTTATCTGAGTGGAAATGGCTCAAAACCACTATATTCTCACGGTTTTTCTCATACCTTGAAATTGAGCATTGCTTGAATTGGATGCCCAGTAGTTTACCACTAGGTGTCAAGGATTCCCAACGGATCCCTTTGGTTCGTGTGTAAAAGAAAACAAACTATGGGAATTTGCCCCTTTTTGTAAAGTGAAAAACAAATATGGTGTGAACCTGTCGTAGTTACATCCTATATGACCGTGACGGCAAGACCCGGCATCTCCTGAAACCACTGGCAGCAGCGTGTGCTCATGTGTATATTGCACGATCTTACAACTTGGATGGTTTGTCATTTTGCAGCTGGATCTACCACAAAGTAAGATATGCCTCTGAAGTAAGATGGTATCATCTATCAGATGACACGTTTCTCTCAAATATGTTTCAAAGTTAAACATTAAATTAGTACATTGTGGTGTTTGAAAGAGTACTGTGAGGGTACTTTTAAGTGATTTTTTTTGACTATGAGCAGTGGTTGTTGAACTAACCTCTTTTTAGTGATGACTTTTAAAGAAACTTACCTTCCAGGTATGAACCTCCAACGGACTGAATAACCCTGAGTTGGTTGCAGTCCCAGGAGCCTGATGTTAATGAGGCTGCCAGGATGAGATACTCCACAACTGTTGGGGAGCCAAATCCGGGTCTCGCTCTAGCAGAACTGATCCAAGAGCGTCACAACTTTTGAAGTCGATTGACACAGATCAAGACCGAGATTTGGCCCTTGTCTGTAATAAGTAGAGGAACTTGGTGTGAGTTAACTTTTTTTTCCCCCCAACCATTGGTGTCTGGAGTTCCCATCATCAATGGAAGTAGTAGAAAATTTTAGGAGTGATTTCTTTTGATTTGGAAAGGGAGATTTGGCCAGTTAGGGAAAGTACTGGAGTTAATGGCTCTAAATCTATGACAGTTAGGACATGTAGGTGTGTTGGAGATGGGTGAATGACCACTCCTTGGTACCCTGCCCTTTGGGATTGTCATTTCTGGAAACTGGTGGACTATGAAAGATAAAAATGAAACAAATGCAGAATAGTGCAGTTGACCATTTTTGAGATCTGGGAGTCTTCTGCTATTCTTGGACCCCAAAATTAAATTGTGGTTCTTGGTAATGGAATATTGGTATGCCCTTTGTTGCAGCAGCAGTAGCCCTGTGTCACAGGGCTTGACTTGCCTAAAAGATGGGGAAGAAAATCAGAAAGATGTCTTTATCGCCACCACAGCAGTCTTCCAGATAGACTGCATCCTGTCCTGTGGATAGCTATTAAGTAGATTGCTATATAGTGCTTAGTAGATTCCCAGGTAATTACGTGGTAGCAGTTTGATCCACACTGATGTGGTTTTGTTTTGTTCTTTGTTTTTTTTTTCTCCCCCTGGAATACAGGACGGGACCAGGGCCCTTGTACTCGGAGCCGAGCTGCTCCCCTGGCACTGTGTAAGCCTCTTGTGTTGTGCTCTCTTTCAGGTAGGATAATTGCGGACTGAACCCTCGGGCTGCGGTCATATATGAGAGCTTGCTCAGCGCGGTCCCCTTTGCCGGGATGTTTCCATTGCTTCATGTTTCAGTAAACAAAGGAGTTTGTGACCAACTATGTTTTCTTTCTTAATTCTTCTATGTTGACTTTTCTTCCTTCCTGATACTAGTCTCTGTAGCCTTTCGCTCTGCTCCTCATATTCTCAGCCTCTGAGCAGCCCTAGGTAAGGAGTATGCTGGCACCCCCCTTTTCCTGTACAGTGGAGCCCCTCTTATCTTGCTTTCCTTCTCCCTGCCTACCCGCCGCACCTCCTTCCCTTTAGAATGACCATGGAGTAGCAAGCAGCCTCTCACTCTTCTGTAAGCTCTGGAATCTAACACTGAAGCTAATCTTCTGACATTGCCAGGACCATTGGGGGTTTTGGTGGGTTTTTGGTTGGTGTTGTTTTGTTTGTTTGTTTTGTTTTTTATGTCCGACCTGTGATCGTGGTACAGCATTAGCTGAAATTGAGCCTTGTTTTTAACTCCACTCCTCCCACTTTTTTTTTTTTTTTTTTGGCAAATAAACGTTTCTAACACTTAAGTATCTTTTTGTGCTTGTGTGATTGTTATTTACCCCCAGTATTTTCTGGTTCCTTCCCACTTGTGCTCAGCCTACAAAAAGTTCAAGTGAACAGATAGAGTAGAAGGAGAACTTAGTGAGGAGAGTACTGTGGCTTCAGCAGTGAGTGGGAAGTTAGCCAACATCTTGGGCCACTGAGAAATACGCTACAGCTGGTGGGCAGACTGCCTTCCTCTGAATACCCAGAGCTGCTGCTGCTTCCAGTTAGAAGGCTGGCAAGCACAGTTTAGTGGGCAAGCCCCCACAGGGAGAAGCCTGCGTCAGGAAAAGGTTACACCGGAATATCTCCAGAGACCTGTTCGGCTGACTCATAGTCTTCTGAGCCAGTAGAGAAACCTACCTTTGGGATGTCATGCTAAAATGAAGACTGCTTAATTCATAATAGTGTACATTGAAACTTAATTATGAACTATTTAAAAAGGTCTCTCTTCCCATGCAAATATGCGAGCAAGAATAGGGTAGTTGGGATATATCAGAAAGAGAGATGTGTACATCATAATATTTTGAGCCAAAAATAAATAGGGTATTGATTAGCAGTGATAACAATCTAAGTGGGTGTCTGTCCTGTTTTAAAAGACTGTTGTGGACATTGCTTCCCAAAAACCCGTTGCTGTCAAGTAGATTCCAACTCACAGAGACCCTATAGGACAGATTAGAACTGCCTCATAGGGTTTCCAAGGAGCGGCTGGCGGATTCAAACTGTCAGCCTTTTAGTCAGCGACTGAGCTCTTAACCACTGCGCCACCAGAGCTCCTGTCATCACTTAGGTCCCTGTAAAATGAGTTCACTGATGGACTTAACCCTATTTAAGCTTTATTGTACCCTATATGGAAACGTTAGCATGTAAATTCTGACTGCATGTAATATCTTACCAACAGTTACATAGTGTTTCCCCCGCCACACACACATTTTATAGTCCAAATAATCCTGATAGCTGAAGAGTTTTTCCTCCTTTGGGGGGTAGGATAGTACAGTCTAGAGAAGTTCACGTGCCCAAGCACACACCCCAACTAGTGAGGTACACAAAGCCCAGGTTAGCATCAGCATTCTGCAGGGTGGCAGGACTGCCCGTTTCACAGAAGGGAAGATAAGGTAACGACACTGGGATCTGCTTGTGATTGACCTGCAAGGCACAGGAAGACCCAAGGAGTAATTACATGCAGGCTGTGGCTTCGCTGGCCCCACTGAAACCTCTGGGCCTCTGTGCTGGGTTCTGGCCCATTTAACAGAGGACTTCAGAAAAGGTGAAATGGTTTGCGCTCGCCCACCAGTACACCCAAAACCAAACCACTGCTGTCGAGTTGATTCCAACTCATAGGACAAAGTAGAACTGCCCCCTAGGGTTTCCAAGGAGCGGCTGGTGGATTCAAACTGCTGACCTTTCGGTTAGCAACTGTAGCTCCTAACCACTGCACCACCAGTGCTCCCCGTAAAGATTACAGCCTAGGAAACCCTGTGGAGCAGTTCTGCCCCCAACTCATGGAGACCCTAGGTTGTGTCCAAGTAGAACTGTGCTCCATAGGGTTTTCAATGGCTGATTTTTCAGAGGTAGAGTGCTAGGCCTTTCTTCTGGGGTGACCCTAGGTGGACTCAAACCTCCAACCTTTCCTTTAACAGGCGAGTCAGTTAACCTTTGCACCACAGAGGACTCCCTCCCCAGTGGAGGTATCACCATATTTCCTCCAGGGCTGGGGCGTGGCCTGTGCCCCTCAGTGGCTATTTGTAAATCGGACTTGACCTCTCCATCCAGACACGATGAGAATTTTGGCATAGATCCATTTAGCTAGGAGCATGGTCCACACTCCGGGGACCTCGCTGTGCCGCTCACCTCTAGTGGCACTGTGTTGAGCGGCACAGGGAACTGGGCAGCAGTCCAGGAGCCCCCTGAGGAACCCCTCCACGCCACCTTACCCCCTAAGCTTGTGTCCTCCATGGATGGCCCAGAAAAGCCTCCTCCAGGGGCCTGCAGGGAGACCTGGGTGAGGTGGGAGAGCTCATGCCCCCGGACTCAGCACACTGGGTGGCCAGGCTCCGGAACTGGACTGGTAGAGTTTCACTTCAGGCCCTGTGTGTCCTTGGGCAAGTTTCTTAGCCTCTCTGAACCTGCTGCTCATGTACAAAATGGGGATTATTCCCTACCTTCCTCTTAGAGTTGCTGGAAGGAGTCAACGTAAAGCACTAGGTAAATGGTGATTGCTGTGACAAAGGAACCGTATGCCTGGCCCTGGAGACAGCAGTGATGTGTACAAGCAGAAGGCAGGGTCCTACCCTCAGGGAGCTCACCAACTAATGGAGGAGGTGGACACTCAACTACACAAATAAACCTGTGATGGCAATAAACCTATTAAGAGGGCCAATGCGGCAGGGAAACAAGTTTGGGAAGGCCCACCCACAGGTGACTAAAGCGGGGGCCGGGGCCACGGAGGGCTCTGGCAGCACTCTCTCCCCAGTCCTTCCAGGAATCCAGCTCCCAGTGTCTTGCCCAGCTGTGGGAGCTAGGGACAAACCAGCCCAACCTCTGCCCTTAAAAAAACCAAAATCAAGCCCATTTCCGTCGAGTTGATTCCGACTCATAGTGACCCTAGAGAATAGAGTAGAACTGCCCCATAGGGTTTCGTAAGCTGTAATCTTTACTGAAGCAGACTGCCACATCTTTCTGCCACAGAGCAGGTGGTGAGTTCAAACCACCAACCCTTCAGTTAGCAGCCAAGCACTTTAACCACTGTGCCACAAGGGCGCCTTAAAATTGGGATAACTAAAAAAAAAAACCATTGCCATCAAGTTGATTTCGACTGACAGCAATCCTATAGGGCAGAGTAGAACTGCCCCATAGGGTTTCCAAGGAGCGCCTGGTGGATTCGAACTGCCAACCTTTTGGTTAGCAGCCGAGCTCTTAATCATTGTGCCACCAGAGCTCAAAAAGTGCCACAAAATACACAAAACTGGGTACAATGGTATGGAATAATGGGAGGGGGGCATCTACTCAGCTACAGGTTGTCAGGGAGGGCACTTCTGATACTTGATCCTGAAGCTAAGACCCAAAGGATATTAGCCATAAAGTAGTCAAGGGAGGAGGTCTTTCCAGACAGAACAGGATGGGTGAGGGCCCTGAAGCAGGAAAAGGGTTTAGGGTGTGTGTACAAGATCTGAAAGGAGAACCAATGTGGTTAGAGAAAGGTATGTGACGGGGAGAGGGCTTAAGATGTTGTTGGAGAGGTGGGGAGAATTCAGACATCTGAAGGCATTTTCATTTAACTATGGTGGGAAGTAGCTCCATTCTGGCTAGTGAATGGAGAGTCAACCGAAGGACAAGTGTAGCTGGGGGGTCAGGAGAAGGCCCCTCTAACAGTCCTGGTGGGAGATGATGATAAGGCCGTACTGTGGTTGTGGCAAAGACATGGAGCAAAGCAGCAAAACTGATATAAAATGTGCTAATGAACTGGGTGAGGGGGAGTGAGAAAGTAGGAAGATTTCAAGATGACCTCCAGAAATCTGGCTCGAGCAGCTAAGTGGATGGTAATGCCATTTAAAGAAGAGGAGGCTGGAGAAGAAATGGTTTTGGAGTGAGGCAACTCAGGAGTTCTATTTCAGACGTATCAAGTTTGAGATGTATTAGGATTTCAGGTAGGTCTTTGGACCCCTGAACCTTGAGCACAGAATGGTTAGGGACTGGAGATTCCAATTTGAAAGTTTTAGCACCTAGATCATCATCCAACAAAAAATATAACGTGAGTGACAAGCACAAGCTACGTATGTAACTGGACATTTTCTTATAGCCACATTAAGTAAAAACAGGTGATGTTAATTGAATTAATTTTAATAATGTGTTTTACTTAACCCAATATACCCAAAATACTTCAACCTATGAACATTAAAAAAGGGATGAAATGTCTTACATTCTTTTTCATACCAAGTTTTTGAAACCCATGGGTATTTTATGCTCACGGCAAGTCTTAATTCAGATCACCCACATCTTAACTGCTCAACAGCCAGATGTGGCTGTGGCTGCCCCATGAGACAGCACAAAACTCTAGGTGTATACAAAGCCAAGGGAATGATGGAATCACCTGAAACAGGTCTCTCAACCTCAGCAATATTGGTATCTGGGGCTGGACAGTTCTTTATTGCGGGAGTTGTTCTGTGCATGTTAAGCAGCCTTCGTGGCCTCCAACTCACCAGCTGCTCCAGGGCGGAAAGACGTGGCAGTCTGCTTCAGTGAAGATTACAGCCTAGGAAACCCTGTGAAGCAGTTCCACTGTGTTCTCTAGGGTCGCATCTGCAGTTGTGACAATCTCTTCAGATGCTGTGATGTGTCCAGGGTGGGAGGTAGGAGGGCAATCACCCCAGGGAGAGAATTACTGACCTAGAAGGAGAGTGGAGAGAGACGAGGGCCCAAGAAAACACTGGGGGAACTCCAGCCTTTGCATCTGCCTTGGGCAGTGTGCAAAGGGAATTAAAAGGAATAAATTCTTTGGCTCAGTCTTCCTAAGACTGTTGGTCCTGGGGAAATGCAAGGAAGAAGTAGGGGGGTTTCATGTGAAACTGCAGAGCGTTCCTTTCCAGCAATGGAAAAGCCCTGCCAATGTCTGCAGGGGCAGCATGAAGAAGACTCTCCCCACCAGCGCCTCTTCTATCACCTTCTTCTCCTTTCTGCCCCCTCTTCTTGCCAACCAGTTAACATTTTCCTGCCCTCATATTGTCCTGAAAACTTTTCATCAGCTTTCTTTTCACCTGGAAAACTCAAATCTGCTGTTTAGAGAAAACATGACTTTACTAGGGCTATCTAGGGGGACAGCTAGTGCAAATACCAAAGCCTGACAGTCTTCAAAGATCAGTGTGCAGCATGGCTGAGGCAGTGAGCAAAGGGGAAGGAGTAGGAGCTGAGCTGTGACGTCTGATGCACGTTTTAAAAGGACCACTGTGGCTGCTGTCCTCTGACTAGACATGGGCCTTTTCCTCAAATTAGACTTCAAGACCATTGGCACAATACGTACGTTCTCTAGCTTCCTTAATTAGACCAACACCCAGTTTTTTTAAAAAGCAAAGAATGTGAAAAGACACAAAGGAAATACAAATGGCTTTTAAAAACATAATGATCTTCACTTATAAAAAAAAAAAAAAATAGCCGCTAATTGTAACTACTATGAGATACTGTTTTTAATCTATCAGGCTAGAAAAGATCAAGTGCATCAGCGAGGGAGCAGGGGAACCCTTTCACTACTTTGCTAGTGGGAGTATAAACTGGATTAATTTCTGAGGGCAATTTGACAGGCAGCAAAGTGTAAGATTCCATCCCACCTCTAGGAACGTAGCCAAACATATCCCTTCTAAAAAACATCACTGATTTTTAGGTGCACCATTACCTTGTGCCACTAGAAATAAAACACCGCCAACTAAATGAAGAGCTGCATGGCGATCAGGGACATTCAAATTTCAGATGTTAAAAAATGTGGGAAAAACACTGGGTCTAAGAATTGATGAAATATACTACTTATTTGATATCCCAAAACCTGCTCTCATTCCATCAATCTTTGGTCCTTACCTGAGGCATACATTCAAAGCCTGGCTCCCTGGCTCCCCTGGGCCTTCCCTCTTTCATATCTGCACCATGCTGACACTCTGTAGGAAATTTGTCTTGGCATCTTAGCTCTCAGGCTGTGGCTTTGGCTTTCCAGAAAAGCTTTTATTGTTCATTACTGAAGTCAGTAATTGGAAAACATGGCCTTATTGACAGAAACAATGCCAAAGATTGAATGACAGAATTTTGCAAGACCAATGACTTCTTTATTGCAAATACCTTCTTTCACCAACATAAACGGCAACTATACACATGGACCTCACCAGATGGAACACACAGGAATCAAATTGACTACATCTGTGGGAAGAGACAATGGAAAAGCTCAGTATGAGTCAGAACAAGGCCAGGGGCTGACTGTAGAACAGACCATCAATTGCTCCTATGCAAGTTCAAGCTGAAACTGAAAAAAATCAGAGCAAGTCCACGAGAGTCAAAATTATGACCTTGAGTATATCCCACCTGAATTTATAGACCATCTGAAGAACAGATTTGACGCACTGAACGCTAGTGACCAAAGACCAGATGAGTTGTGGAATGACATCAAGAACACCATACAAGAAAGCAAAAGGTCATTGAAAAGACAGGAAAAGAAAGAAAAGACCAAGATGGATGTCAAAGGAGACTGAAACTTGCTCTCAAAGGTCGACCAGCTAAAGCAAAAGGAAGAATTGATGAAGTAAAAGAACTGAACAGAAGATTTCAAAGGGCGTCTTGAGAAGACAAAGGGAAGTATTATAATGACATGTGCAAAGAGCTGGAGATGGAAAACCAAAAGGGAAGAACACGCTCAGCATCTCTCGAGCTGAAAGAACTAAAGAAAAAATTCAAGCCTCGAGCAGCAGTAGTGAAAGATCCTATGGGGAAAATATTAAATGATGCAGGAAGCATTAAAAGAAGATGGAAGGAATGCACAGAGTCATTATACCAAAAAGAATTAGTTGATGTTCAACCATTTCAAGAGGTGGCATATGACCAGGAACCAATGGTGGTACTGAAGGAAGAAGTCCAAGCTGCTCTGAAGGCATTGGTGAAAAACAAGGCTCCAGGAATTGATGGAATATCAACTGAGATGTTTCAACGAACAGAGGCAGTGCTGGAGGTGCTCACTCGTCTATGCCAAGAAATATGGAAGACAGCTTCCTGGCCAACTGACTGGAAGAGATCCATATTTATGCCTATTCCCAAGAAAGGTAAGCCAACCAAATGTGGAAATTATAGAACAATATCATTAATATCACACACAAGCAAAATTTTGCTCAAGATCATTCAAAAACGGCTGCAGCAGTACACTGACAGGGAACTGCCAGAAATTCAGGCTGGTTTCAGAAGACGTGGAACCAGGGATATCATTGCTGATGTCAGATGGATCCTGGCTGAAAGCAGAGAATACCAGAAGGATGTTTACCTGTGTTTTATTGACTATGCAAAGGCATTTGACTGTGTGGATCATAACAAATTATGGATAACACTGGGAAGAATGGGAATTCCAGAACACTTAATTGTGCTCACGAGGAACCTTTACATAGATCAAGAGGCAGTTGTTCGGACAGAACAAGGGGATACTAATTGGTTTAAAGTTGGGAAAGGTGTGTCTGGGTTGTATTCTTTCACCATACCTATTTAATCTGTATGCTGAGCAAATAATCCGAGAAGCTGGACTATATGAAGAAGAACAGGGCATCAGGATTGGAGGAAGACTCATTAACAACCTGCGTTATGCAGATGACACAACCTTGCTTGCTCCAAGTGAAGACAACTTGAAGCACTTACTAATGAAGATCAAAGACCACAGCCTTCAGTATGGGTTGCACCTCAACATAAAGAAAACAAAAATCCTCAGAACTGGACCAATGAGCAACATCATGATAAACGGAGAAAGGACTGAAGTTGTCAAGGATTTCATTTTACTTGGATCCACAATCAACAGCCATGGAAGCAGCAGTCGAGAAATCAAAAGACGCATTGCATTGTGCAGATCTGCTGCAAAGGACCTCTTCAAAGTGTTGAAGAGCAAACATGTCACCCTTGAGACTAAGGTGTGCCTGACTCAAGCCGTGGTATTTTCAGTCACATCCTATGCATGTGAAAGCTGGACAATGAATAAGGAAGACCAAAGAAGAGTTGATGCCTTTGAACTGTGATGTTGGCAAAGAATATTGAATATACCATGGACTGCCAAAAGAACGAACAAATCTGCCTTGGAAGAGGTGCGGCCAGAATGCTCCTTAGAGGCAAGGATGGCGAGACTGCATCTTACATACTTTGGACATGTCAGGAGGGATCAGTCCCCAGAGAAGGACATCATGCTTGGCAAAATACAGGGTCAGCGGAAAAGAGGAAGACCCTCAACGAGGTGGACTGACACAGCGGCTGCAACAATGGCTCAAGCATAACGATTGTAAGGATGGCGCAGGACCGGTCAGTGTTCTCGTTCTGTTGCGCAGAGGGTCGCTATGAGTCGGAACCGACTCGACAGCACCTAACAACAACAACTAAAGTCTGTCCTTCAAACTGTTTTGATTCTTTATGTCAGGATGTCCTAGTTCGGCCCAAACCACTAGGTGAAAGGCATTTTCCTTCCCCTTGTACTAGCCTGGATCAAACAGATCAGACTGGAAGTTTTATACTAAGGAAGCTCCAAACTGACGTTCAGTGTCAATATTCCTTACAGAGTAAAATTCAGAGAGGGCTCATTTTGTCATGTAACAGTGCAAACAATGCTGGACACAGAGGTACCGAAGGAAACCAGTAGGCCTGGGCCTTAACGAAGAACCAAGCCCTATCAGACAGAGCAGATACTCAGCACCCCTCTTTTGGCCTTGCCAAGTCAAACAGGAGTATTAACAAAACACTTAATTCGGCTCGTACAGTTCTCCTCACTAGCTAAGCTCTGCCTCCATTTGTGTCTTATCTCTTGTCAGGCTGGGTGCACCATCCCTGCCTCACATCTCAGGGGTGCTATTTACCTGCCAGAAGTAATACAGGTTTACTCCTGCCAGAAGTTTTGCATCTGGTGAGAGGTTGGAAGGTTCTCTGAGTATTAAGCCATCATCTCATCTGGCTTAAGACAGGAAAGAGAGTGGTTAGCATGACAAAATATTTTTATCCAATATTTCATGAGTACGTTTTAACAAAGCAAACACCACCACAAAACCAAAACCACTGCCGTCGAGTCGATTCTGACTCCTGAGACCCTATAGGACAGAGCAGAACTGCACCATAGTTTCCAAGGAGCGCCTGGTCAATTCGAAGTGCTGACCTCTCGGTTAGCAGCCACAGCGTTGGGAAGTCCCTGCCCAGCCCTTCCCAGAGGCAAGTGATTTTAGCTTTTTTTCAGTTGTTCCTTACCTTTATGTTTCTGAAGAAGATGCTCATAGTCCTCCACTTGCCACTTTCAGGAATGATCTATTGAGTTCTATTATGGAACAGCAAGGCTTTGCTCTTAGACACATTGCCCCACCCATCCACACCTGCCCCCACTCATCCTCCCAATGTAATCAGATCTTTATCGTTTTATTAATATTCAGTGCAGCCTATGTAACACCATTCACAGTTAAGCCACATTAACTGCATTTTACTGTACATTTTTATTTACTCTGCAGTTCATATTTACCTTACTTTTTTCACTTATTTTCTATATATCAGTAATTCAGGGAACCCTGGTGGTGCAGTGGTTAAGTGCTCAGCTGCTAACCAAAGGTCTGCGGTTTGAACCTACCAGGTGCTCTGCAGGAGAAAGATGTGGCAGTCTGCTCCTGTAAAGACTACGGCCTAGGATAGGGCAGTTCGACTCTGTCCTGCAAGGGCTCTGAGTCGAAACTGACTCGATGGCAACGGGTTTGGTTTTGTCAGTAACTCTCCAAATGAACAGAAAATGCCCTCCACATATTGACACACAGTATTTGTCTTGGAGACATTGCCTCCTGGAATTTGACTTTCTCCTCCTTTAACCTGGACTACTGTTCTCCAAGCTGACAGCAGAGAAGTCCTGGGACTTCTCATGGTCATCGTTCTAGGAATCTCCTTTGCCTCTGCTTGAGACTGTTAAGCACTCAGAGTACTGAGCAAACTTGACTCCAGGAGTCTGCAACAACAGCACTCAACACCACAGTCCAAAAGGTCTGCCTCTCAGTACTCAGCCCCCTTGTTCAGTTTACTCCTGATGTCACTCTAGGGTAAGGAGCCTGATTAATTCAGCATTCACCCAAGTCAGCCTCAATTTCGGGGATTGCCTGGAAGACTTTAAGTCAAATTCACGCAGTCTAATAGCAAAATCAGACCCCAAGATCACCCTGAAAACCCTGCCCTCATTGGTCCTCTGACCCTCCTGGAGCCAGACTGAGCCAAAAATCACTACAGAATAGTGACCATTCCCACCCCCTCCAGACTTCCAGGGATACACCAGTTATCTGCACACCCAAGGCCAACAGAAACCACCTTGTAAAGGCAAGGTGAGGACAGGCACTGTGACGGCTAGTTTTGTGCCAACTTGGCTAGGCTACGGCAGCCAGGGGTTTGGTCAAACGCTAGTCTAGGTGTTGCTGGACTTTGTTAACGTGATTAACATCTATAATCGTTTAATTCTAAGTGGACCTAATGCAATCAGTTGAAGGCCTTAAGAGCATAAACTGAGGCTTCCACCTTAGGAGTGTAATATAGGTATCCTATCAGTTTCCAGCCTGCCTGACCCCACAGTCACGTGAGTGAATTCCTTATCAAAGGTCTCCTTCTCTCTATATATCCTCTTAGTTGCTTCTCTGGAGAACACTACCTAATACAGGCACCGTGCCTTATTCATCTTTGCATTCTCCACAGGCTGACTTAAACATAGCAGGCAATCAGCAAGTCCTGACCAAACCGCAAACCGGTTTGCTCATATAAATGTTAACTGCACTTTACTGAACAGAATGACCAATGGCGGAAGACTACGGAAAAGCTGTGCATCAAAAGGGATTATTCTGACTCTTGAGAAGCTACTGTACCATGCCTGAGGTAGACGATGGCAACAGAACCTTGTCAGTTACACAGAGCAGACTGTGTGGACTCAACTCAGAGATGACACCTGATTGGAAAACTTAAAAAGTAGTACTAACGTCAACAAACTTAAATTTTAAATATTGAGGAGTTAAGACCTTTCAAATCACCTCTTAAAGAAACATTTTTAGAATTCACTATTTTTCTTAATGAAGTATTTTTCCTTTCAATAATCAGTAAAGTTACGAAGAGCTACATCGTGAGTGTAGCATTAAGCCAGCCTAGTTTCTGGAAGCCATAGGAAGAACTGCATCTCTGTTACAGGGAGATTGGGCTTTTAAAACACAAGGAAGGACTCCCTTTAATAAAATTAATTTTAACCAGCTTGTTTTATAATGTAAAAATACATTATTCTACCCCCGTTCAATCTTTTTTTTTTTTTTTAATCTACGAGGCGCCCTGGTGGTGCAGTGGTTAGGCACTCAACTGCAAACAGGAAAGGTCAGTGGTTCAAACCCCCCCCGCCCCCCGCTGCTCTGCAGGAGAAAGACGTGGCAGTCTGCTTCCATGAAGATTAGAGCTTTGGAAACCCTTTGGGGCGGTTCTGCTGTCCTGCAACATCCCTGAGTTGGAACTGACTTGAGGGTGAGCTTTTGGTTTGGTCCATCTACTGAGACATGTCAGCACCACAGAAAAGCCTTCACTGACTATCCATCTAAACAGAACTCTCTACTTGACAGTATGTACTTTTCTGTCTGCCCCACGAAAATACAAGCTCCAGACTCAAAAGTTTGACAACTTAATGAATACTGTTGTTAGTCTCCACTCTTTGAAAGTTGCCAGCTCCACCATCAGACCAAGGGGTATGTAAAAGTATAGATCGACGATGGGTCCGAAATAAGGGATCAAAGTAGGTACAGCCCTCCAAGAGAAGCAGCAGTGGCAAAGAGAACCAGCCCAGCCAGGAAGGCAAAAAACAAGACAAATGCAGGGCAAGGACCTGCTCTAGAAATAAATCATCTGTTGCTGACCACTTTCCATCTGGAAGAGCTAATGGCTCTTCCCACCCCGAATCCCTTAAATTCCTGTAACGCTCATCTTACTCCTGACCTTTCACCAACTTCCATGTTCTGCAATGACTTGTATTTGGGGAGGGAGGGGGAAGACAAAAAATTGTGAGAGAAAAGGTTGCTAGGATTAAATCAGTTAACACATAGGACACTTGGGAAGGGCCTCACATAGTGAGTTACATGCTGTATCCATTATAAAGCTATTTCCATCTATGAATTAGGCAGGCTCAGTCAAATGCAAAAATCTGAGAAATTACTCAACTAAAGATTTTTTTTTTTTTTTAAATCTCCCACCAAACCCCTTTCCTAAAAGCATAATGCCTACATATGCTAAGTACTCAGTATTTGTTGAGTGAATGTTTCTGGAAAAGTCCTACCTGAACACAGATAGCCCTGTATGTTGAAGTTAAGAGTAAGCTGAAGTAGACAAAAAAAAATCTGGACGACAAACACTATTTTGCTAGAAACAAACAGTGTGGTTGTTCTTCCCTGCATTCAGTCCCCATCCTTATCATTTAATAATCTAGCCTAACGCTCACCTATGGGTCTTCCATCACCTAAACACTGTAAGTGCAAGTACTGAGGTCCATTCAGGTATTCTCTGGATTTTGGCAGAGCTATTTTTTTATACACATAGGAACCACAGTGGCGTAGTGGTTAAGAGCTACAGCTGCTAACCAAAAGGTTGGCAGTTCAAATCCACCAGGAGCTCCTTGGAAACTCTATGGGGCAGTTCTACCCTGTCCTATCGGGTCGCTATGAGTCGGAATCGACTCGACGGCAATGGATTTGATATACAAATAGACGATAAGTCATCAAAAGGTGTTACTGGCCTAGAGAAGTAGCAGGATGCTCTGCTGGAGCCACAGCTTCACTTTCCCACATGACATGAGAAGAATGATCGCCCACTTTGGGAAGCAGGCCTCTTCCCTGGAATTAAGTCAGGCTGGATCTGTTAACTGAGTAGGTGACTGAAATGGCAGTCACAAAGGGTGGGTAATGATTGTTTCTCCAGCAGAGAGACTTTTATCTCTGCACTACCAGTAAGCAGTCTGAACTACTAGTAAGTATTTGTTTTATAACAAAAGTAGACCAGTGGGAAGTCTTGCTGGAGTAAGGCTGCCTGCCTGGGTTCTTCCGTTTATAACCTCTTTTCCTGTGTCACCTGAAAATAACTGTACCAGTGTTCACCCAAAGCTAATGTCTTAAAATTTATACCCTCTTCTTCTCTCCCAAGTACAAATAAAGACCCAGAAATAAGACGAAGCAAGAATTCTCTCAAAACACACATACCCCAAGTTGAAAAACCATTTATTTTATTGGAAAGAAAAAAGTGATCCAACTCTATACGTCTACCCGCCACAAGCCTTTGGGCCACAAAGACCCAGAAGCAGTGACACTCTCGCCAAGGTTATTTCCCAAATCCAACACCCCTGGAAGGAGGAGGCAAGGAGGAGACAGCACAGCCCCCACCAGTTTCTGCACACAGTGAGGCCTGCAGGAGAACAGAACATGAATGGAAAGCTACATACTGAAGAACAGGAAAAGGGGCAGGAGAGAGGAAAGGAAAGACAGAGGAGATCTGAACTCAGCAAGTAAATTAAGGTCCACGGTTCCTGAGGGACTGAACGCACAAGGCCGAGAACGTCCCGGAGACAGGGTACCACGATAGGTGTGTTCTCATGCACAACCGCAGCTCGGAATTTCAGCCCACACACATCCCACCTGAAAGAGAGCACAGTACAGGGGCTTTACAGCAGAGCTCCAAAGGGCTTTCTCACTCAGAACTTCAGAGATTAGCTTTACAAAATCTGGTAACTTGACACTCCTATGAAATTCACTTATACCCATCCCCAGTATCACAACAGCCTCCAAAAATGGAAAAAGGATGAAGGCCAGAGTAACTGGGCAGGTTACACAGTACCAAACTGGGGCCTTTCTCTAACTAAACTGTGAATCTTGCTGAATCCCCTCCACTGCTCTCGGTGTTAACATTAGCACTCCTCAGAAGGTAGTTCAATATCACAACTGTCACTGAAGAAAAAGAGAAAGGCTCCAGTTAACCTCTCAGGGGTAAAAAGTCAAAAGTATGTTTTAACCTGGGAGTTACTACCAAAGTTTAAGGTAAAAATCATTCAAGGTCTGGGCAAAAGTTGTAACTGAACAAGTTGTTAAGACCTCAGGGCACCTAACTCTGCCTAAGGAAGACAGTCTAACTTTTGAAAGAAGGTACTAGAAGGCATGTGTAAGCTACACATCAAGTCACTCGTTTGTTTGTTCTTCCCAGCCCAATCAGTGATCTTCTATCCAACGACCATACTCTGTCCTACTTGAAAAGATGACAGGCTATCACCCACCCTGTCACTACAGAATAAAGGATCAACGGCAATGTCTGGGTCACAATGGGGGCTACTCAAAACAAAGGGCATTGAGAATTATCCTTTAGTACAACAGCAATCTCAAACACCTAGAGCCCAAAGCTGGCAAGCAACACAAAAGAATATATTCAAGTGGAGCCAAATGGACCATGAGGCTTAAAATCTACGGCAGAGGAAAAGCCAGAGGACTCAAGGTAGAGCTGGTGGTTCAAGAGTATTAAATGCCCCTCAGTGACTAATGGGAAGATGATGGGAGTGATCTGCTTAAGGCAAAGCTCCCAATCCTAATTCCAACATTATCAAAATGAGTAAAAGTAACAGGTGTGTGCGCATATTTATCTTATCACCATCTACCCTGAAGAACTGGAGAGGATGTCAAATCGAGCCCTGTGGGAAGTTTGAAAAAAAAAAAAAAAAAAAAAGCTGAACTCAGATTGAACCCTTAACAGATTTTTAAGGGACAGATTTGAAGATACAGCAATGGGGTGGGACTTTATTTGGGGAATGAATCTGAGCTGAGCTGAGAAGTTGGGTTCTGCAGCCTGTGGAACTCAGTTTTATAAAAGAAGATACCTTTCCTACACCTCTCTGCCCCACCTTACCATCAAACAAGTTCCTTCTAAATAAAGCTCACGGAGGCTCAACTATGCAGGAATGTCAGTACTCAAGAATAAGACGATGCCATTTTGGGGGTCTTCGTAGTAACTGGAACCTGAGTAGTGATGACCAGTTAACTACAGTTATGGACTTTTTTCATTACAGGTCAAATCAGACCTTTCACATAGCAAGAAGCAGAACAGGAAACTTGGAGACCTCAGTAATACTGCACACCTAGGAATCTCAACAAAGGTTCTGAGAAACACCACACCTGAGTCTGAATGCCTGGGTCCCAGGTTCAGTTCAATTACAGTACACACCGCTCTTGGTTTTGTGTGGTTTTCCAGGCACAAACAGAATCAGAGATCAACTCCTACTACCAGGAGCCCTGGAAAAATGGCTATGAGGGCCAAAGATTTTTATAGATTTCAAAAAATTAGGCAGTTATGACTTCTCCCTAACCTCTGAACCAAGCTATTAACCTTACCCTGACCCCGCAAAAGCAAGCAAGCAGGGCAGCCTAACAGGAGCCCTTAGGTAGCAGGAGGGATAGCAAACCAGAACGGGGGGAGACCCCACAGCTCTCACCTCAAGCTTTAAAAGGCTGAGTACCGCGCCCGATCCGCATACTGCTCCCGCTCATACCGAGCCATGTCGTACAGGGAATTCCGCGCGGCCGCCGAAGCTTGGGACAACGCGCTCTCATGCCCGTAACCGTAGCCCTCTCCAACAGTGGGGACTGGGGCTGTAGCGCGACGCAGGGGGCTCCGATCCCGCCCGTAATATGAAGAGGAAGCTGCAGTAACAGCAGCGGCAGCTGCTGCTGCTGCAGCAGCTGAGGCAGCAGCAGCTCCTGAGGTCGGCAACAGGTGTCTATCGTAGGGATTGAGAGAGGTGGAGGAGAGGTGACTGGTCATGGCTGTGTTCTGGACTTGTGGCAGCTGAGACAAGGTCTGCTCTGCGTAATCATACGCGGAGGCAGCTGCAGCCGCCACCGCCTCATAGGACCGGGCGGCGCGGCAGCGCTTGTAGTAGGCATCGAGCGCTCCGTACGCGTTGTTGTAATACAACGAATCCCCATAGCTCATGGTGTAAGGCGTACGCACTGCTCCGTATTGCTCATTATACTGCTCGGTAAAGTCTGCCACGCGGCCCGAACGATCTATCGGACACTCTTTGGACCAGTGCCCCTCTTTCCCGCACCGATAGCAGCCGCTCTGGTCTCCCATCCCGGGCGCAGTCCTAAGCCGGCTGGTGGACAACTGCACGTGCATTCGTTTGCCTTGAAGAAACAGACGCAAGAAGGGTTGCTATCACTCTTAGTCACAGCCCCAGCCCCTACCCCAGACACCAGTCATGGCGATGGCTTTACGGAGACCACTCTGATGCGGGACTGATCGACCGCCAAAGGTTTACGGGGGCGGGGGGCCCAACGTATAGATTCAGTCCAAGGACCTGATTTCAGGCAAAGATCAGTCCAACGAAGAACTGTTCCAGCTATACATCCGTCTAATGCTTAAGAGGAAAACTAGTCATATTCAGAAACAAGCATATCATCCTTTGCCAAGTAACTATGGGCAAAAATCTACTCCAGACAATGCCCCAACGTCAAAAGAAACCACAGTAAGTTCTGATACCTCTGGTCGATCTGCACTATCGAGATTCTGATTTCATTAAGCCAGAGAATGCAAAAGGCCAGTTTCTCCCCCCAAAAGCAAGATAATGGAGTAAGACTCTTAAAGTTAGCGCTGACAGAGTGGCTGAGCGTGGACAGTCGGTTTCAAGGTAGATCTCTGGAAAAAAACACTCATGAATTGGCTGGCGGGGGGGGGCGGGGAGAGGCAGCAAATAGGAGCTGAAAGACTGCCTTCCCTCTTAACTGGATCCTTTAAATTGCTCCTCCTAATATCCACTCTGACAAAGACTCTTTGTAATCTGACGGCTAACTTTAGTGGCCCCTAGTTGGGTGAGAAGTAACAGGGCAGTTCTCAAAATGCTTGAATTTTTTTGAAAGGTGACTATTATGAAAAACACAAAAAAAAAGAACAATGAGAAAAAACTTGAGACTAACCAGTAGTACTAGTCAGCGGACCACACTACCATTTTAACAGGAGTAAAATACCTCTTCTCCCTAAACTAGGAATCTGGTATCTTAAAAACATGCATTCAATACTATTTTAATTTGTATTCTGGAAATGAAGATTACTTCAAAAAAATCTAACAAAAGGAGCAGCCACTTACAATAGAAAAATCGAGATTCACAAGTTGTAAACCTGTTCACAGAAGCAGTTTCCACGTAACGTGACCTATCAGTTTTCTGATACGCAAAATTTAGAAGGGATCCAAAGCCAGCAAAAGCTTTCCAATGCAACTGGCAACAATGCCCTCAAACATGCGGATGTCAAAGAAGTGAACAGTTAAAGCAGGGGAGAGTCGATAGATGGGTTCGCTACTCATCTAACTTACAGTGGGAAATACACAACTCTACCTGCAAAATTAAAATCAGGTTAGGGAGGCTAGAAAACACAATGAGAGAAAGGGAATGCAGGGACCAGGACAACAACAGAGTCCTGGTTTAACAGTCACGCCTGTTAAGTTGAGGTTGTAAGTTATCAAGAGTTAAGATAAGCAACTAAGTACTTAAGTATCTTACTATACTAGCTTGTACCCCTCTGGCATTTGCCCACAGGGCCACCGTGGCACCTAACAAAACCAATGAAAACAAACGGAACCAAAAAACCAACCATGCAAATGCAAGACATAAAGATCGTTTATAAACAACCTAATAATTTAACACTTCTAATGATGCAAGAAAAAGAAGTTGAATTTTTAGAAACTAAAACAGATTTTCTTTAAATGAACGGACAGTAAAAATTATGGCCTGGAGTTCGTGCAGAATATACTCAATACTGAGAAACTGAGAAAGAAAAAAGTATTACTTATCATATACATAGAACTCTACTAAAACAGTAGAACGGCTAATACAAACGAAAACAGGACATAAGATAACCTCACCTGGCGTTCAAATGCCCACAGTTACACAAGAATCTCTCCTGAATCACTCCACACTGTCCTTCCCTTCCGCATGATGAAGTGTCAACAGGGTTCAAGATAAGGTACCGTACCACAAACCCTCCACAATAGCAGCCTTTGCTCCCAATTAAGTTGTTGACAAAATAATTCTCAACTTGCCAATTAAAAACAGAAAACAAACTAGCCCTGAGAGACCTATGAGGCCTTTCTGCACACAACAATACCCATGACACAGGACACCCATTACTTGGGGCCAAGATGATCAGACCTCCAGGTATTAGAAGAGGCCCAATCTAAGGGCAATAAAAACACTGGGGATAGTAGCAATGACCCGTAACAAGAGGTGCACTCAGAGCAGCAGCAGCCACTGCCTTCTTCATTTCAATAAAGCTGGAACCCAGGTTAAAAACTTAGCAGTGAGTTGTGCCACCATCCTGTAATATGGTAGTAATCACAAAAAAAGGAAAAAGATTCTTTCTGACATCCCAAAGTGGGGAAATTTAGGTGGCAACTCACCATGGTTATCACCCCTTCAAAACTGCCACTCTTGCCCCAGGAAGTTTAGAACATCAATCAAGAAAAAACGGTAACTTCCAAATAAAGGGACAATCCACACCACCCATGCTGCCCCCCAGGCACTATAACAGGCCTTAATCCAAGATCAGGCTCATCTATGTAACTGCTCTACTCACCAATATTAAAGACCACCCCCCAAATCAATGAAAAGGCATTGCTATTACTGCCCCCCAAATCTCAGCACCTCTTCCCAAGAAACTCCTATAATCAGCCTTAATGCTACAATAGCCTGGTCCTTGAAACAGAACCTCTTGGTACAAGAATAATACAAAAGCAAAAAGGGCGAGCAACAAGGCCTATAGCCCTTTAAAGCCACTAGTTATCTCTATGGGGGAGTGTATAATGAATTGGGGTGGGGTGAGGAAAGCTTAGCTGGGATTCTTCTGCTCCTAGATGTGTTACTTATTATGCTTCTGCCAGGTTCTTAACATGTGAAAGAACACGTGATGCTGAGATTGCAATGAGACTAAATAAATTCAGAACAAATCACTCTGCAATGAGCTACCCCACCAAGAAAAACGAGGGTGGGAGGGGCCAAGATAACTTGGGAAGTCTCCAAAGGCAAAGATTTCTGCACTGAGAAGGAGAAATGCCTTAAGGGCTCCAAACCAGAGCCCAGGGGTCTTCCTACAGGAGCCTCTAAATCCCATGCACTCTGCATTTTAAAGCCATCACCCAAACTCAATTCTTCACCACTACCCAACAGCTGTTATCTCTACTCCAACTTCTTTCTCTACTAAACCAACCTATTCTCTGCACACAGCCTTGTGTTCAGCCCTCTATCAAAGAGGATGGTTCACCTTGGAACTCTGTGTTGTCAAGGCCCCTGATGGCCTCAACTGCATCCTCTGCCCGCTCCATGTGTACGAAGGCGTAATCCTTCACGATGTCACATTCGATGACAGGACCATACTCCTCAAACTTGGCCCGAAGCTCTTGGTTGGTACAAGTGGGGCTGATGTTGCCCACGTGTAACTTGGTTGAAGCTTTGCTCTTATTCTTGCTGGCTTCCACGTTGATGTTCACCCCGTGCAGCTTGTAGTGGTGCAGGTTGCGTATGGCATCCTCGGCCGCCGTCTTGTCCTCTATGTGCACAAAGCCGTAGTTCTTAATGATGTCACATTCCAGCACCTTCCCATACTGCTCGAAGAGCGAGCGGATCTCCTGCTCTGTGGCCTCCCGGGGCAGGTTTCCGATGAACAGCTTCACCATCCTGACAACAGCCTGGGAGAGAAAAAACAAAGATTTCTAACAGACACCTTAGGCTTACCACTTAAAACAACAAAACCCCGCCAATGCCTTTCACTGTCACATACTCCTCCAGTTTTCTTTCTCACACACACCCACATCTCTACACAATAATCAAAGGACACGAAAATGGTATAAGGAGGCCTGGTACAGTGCCCACTACACAGCATGTGAGAATGAGCAGACATCTGTAACAGAGAAGTCCCTTAGTAAACAAAGAGACTTTAAGAGGTGGATTCGGAAAAGGGATGAAAGGGAGACCATAAACAACGGGCTGGGGTTACTAGGCTTTTCTAACCACTTTAAGTACAATCAGAAAATAAAGGTCTAACTACTGAGCTTGCTGGACTGGCTGTCTAATTCACTTGAATTTTGAATTGGATTCTTCCTCTCGTACTATCAGACGCAGCAGCCATTATTTCCGGAAAAGTGGGCCCTGACAGCTACGTTTTAGGGTTTTCCTTGGAAGTAACGAACCAGTAAGTTGGCCCAGAAAGGGAGGTGTGGAGAGCACAAGGAAAGCCCTGGAGTGGGGAATCCTCTCGGGTACGAGCTCCTGTAGAATGGAGGAATGAGTGGCCAGAAAAGGGAGCTTCAGACATGGTCTGAGTGCCTGATATTTCTTCGAAATTACGTTCCAATTCCTAAATGTAAGAGCAACACGGTCACCTCACTGAGACCTCGAGACAGGAAGCTGCGCCAAGCCCGGTGGAGAGCAGCCTGAGGGGGAAGCAAAGTATTCTCGGGGGAGACCGTGGGGGAAGGGCTGCTCCAAGCTGGCGCGCAATGCCGGACTGAGGTCGGCTCTCAGTCACGGACGCGAAGGCTACAACTCCACTACGTTGCCCCAGAAGCCCATGGACGTGAAATAAGATTTACAGAGCAAAAGAAAGGAGGAAAAGGGGCTCGAAATCGCTCACCCGCACGCGGAAACCACCAAGCGCTCTCCCTCGCGGCGCGGACGCTTCTGACAAAACGCTAAAATGGCGGCGGCCGCAGCAGTGACTCTGGGTAGAGGGGGAGGTGAATCTACCGCTCGATTGGCCGCCCAACAAAATAGGAGGCAGGCGTTCCTGCAGATCCTCCTCCTGATTGGTCCTCACGAACGCCAACTACTTGGGAGGCCGGGAAGAGGTGGAAACGTCAGTAACCCTGGAGCTTTTATGTGAAAACCAATGAATACCAAGCTTGCGAAGTCGGAGTCACGGACTGGCTAAGACGCCGGCGTAAGGGAGGAACTACAAACGTGCGCTTTGCCGGCGGGGTGCGGCCCGCCATTAAGCCGCGAGAGCGGGGGCTCCTGTGTAGCAAGCTTGAGCTTCAAAGCGCCAACTTTGTTAAGATCCCGTATTTCGCCACTTCCACGTGCACATCTTGACAGTATTCAGCGCTCCATTTGCCTTCTACCAATTCCGTCCACTCCAAACGTCTCCCTCTAAATCCTGCACACCAGCCCCCTCGCGCCCGTCAGTGCGGACAATGGCTTCCGCCAGACACAAGCTTCAGGTGAGATAGCTGCGAACTCCCCACCTGAGGCAAGCAGCTGCCTCCTTGGCCAATACTACACTGTACCCCTGAGACATCCCCCCCTACACAACCCCCGGAGAGTCCTAGCAATTAAAACTACTTTCACAGTGTGGAAGGAACGCTGAGATCGAGTCGTGGGCTCAGCCTGGATTAGGGAACAATGGCTCCATGGAAGGTAGCATTACCCAGGAAGCGCTGAGAAGCCCTCTAGGAATCACCTTCCGGGGTCCACGATGAAGAGATGGCTCCTCGGTGTGACCATGGAAGTTTAAAACGGCTCCCTTGCCCCATCCCACCCCGAGAAAAAACTAGAGCAGCAAAGCTTTTTTTATTTTATTTTATTGGGCACCATCAGCCAGAGCTGTAGGTTTAAACCTCTACAACCGACCTTAGAGGGAAGAGCCAAGTCACAATCCGCTATGAACAAAGTACAATCAGATTAACATTCTCCAGAGGTTCCGGCTCCCTCATCACATTTTCTTTCTCTTCCGTTAGCTTCTTGGCACAATCCCATACTCACTGAGCAAGCAATTTTAGCATCAAGAAGACTCTTTGCAAACCTTTAGTAGTAGTCAAAAAAGGGGAGGGGCGCTGGATGAACAAACTTAAAAAACGAACCAAACAAGCTAAAAGCAGCAAATTGTGTGAGGAAAGCGATCAGGAGAAGGCGTGGAGCTTACTACCTTCTTCCAAAATGGGGAAGGACTGGCGGGGAGTGGAAAGAGAACGGTGAGGCCAGAAAAAAAGGAGGTCTGGAAACCTGCTATGATTCAGGAATCCAATGGTAGAAAACTGATCAAGAGCTTTTTCTAGAGTGGAAAAAGATGAGGACCTAAGGAAGTCAAAATATTCAGTGTGTGGTCACTGATCTTGGTCCATTTCATTGTGGGCGCTACGGAGGGAGTAAAGGGCACAGGATCAGTGATGAAGAAAAGCAGTTGTGTGTTACAGAGTCAGCTCCTTGTGCCCTTTTAAGGGGGTAAGCATCAGGAAATGGTCACAAACCAACCTGCACGGGGAAGCACACCTGCTACAGAAACCTCTCCGCTCCTTTTGGTTTGAGCTTCCAAATTTTTTGTCCCCACAGCCCTGGAGATAAACTTTCTTCCACAATAAAAAAGCATACAAAGTCAATTCATTCTATAAAACTAGTTATCCCTTGGTCTGAAGGAGAGAGACTGGGAATATAAACCTCCTCAGGATTACAGATCAAGTCAGCGTGCAGACATCAAGACAACTGATGACCTCCCTACCCACCCACCCACCCCCCCAAAATCTAATGGCTTGATTTGCCTCCTGAAGTACCACTAACTAGGTCGAGTTATGTTTGTGTCACTTTGCAAGCGTATCCGACTGAGTAAATTACATGGCATCATCCCCCTGGCTTTTTAAAACCCACTACAATTGGGAAAAAATACACAGCTCCTCTCCCCGAATGTTAAGAATCCAACTAGGTTCTTGCTGGAGTCTCCCAATCTCTTTAACATCCCCAATATGCTCCAGGCAAATGGCTTTTTTTTTTTTTTTAACCCCATCTAAAAGACATCCCCCATTCCTGCCCTATACCTTGGGATTCTATCCCCACGGCTTTTTCAAATACTTACCACCACTTAAAATTCTATTTGTTTATTCCTTCTCTGCCACTCCCCTCCCTGTAAATACTTGTCCTGGGTCTTGATAACCAAAAGGAGAGGACAGGTTTTTCAGTCAATATCAGCCTAAGGAATCTGGGCACTTCCCAATACTGAAAATAAGCGCCTTCACCTGTATCATCACTTAAGTACACTTTCCAGTCTCCATCAAACAAAAACGCAGGTGCCCCCAAATCAGGAGGTAACCTATGCTAAAAACTTTTGATCACCAGCATTACAGCTTGACTGGTGCCGCAAAATGAAGCATAAGGTAGATGTGTAGTGTCTCCACACCGGTGGTCACCTACCCAACTGTACTTTACCTAAAGGAGCTTAATGCTCTATTTTTCCTAAAGAACCATAACCTGTTACCATTACAAGTTGGAAAGGCCAATTAAAGATATCTGGTCCAAATCTTCTTAAGTCTCCACCTCAACTACAGAGAATGTGACTGACTGGAGTGTTTAGAAGCCACCTTGTCTGGAGCACTGTAGGTGCTGTTTTGGGATTAATTTGCCCACCAGGTTACCAAGGCCCTCAGAGGTACAGTGACTTTCCGATGTCAACCAGGTTGTGCCAGAGCCAAGCATAAATGTATATTCTGGCTGCAAGTTTTGGACAAAAGGGGTAACATACTTGTGTATAACTGAGAGAGCACCTAGACTCTTGAAAGCAGAGAAATGAGGGAAAAATCCAAATTTAGGGGTAAACATGGATGTCAGTGAAAACTAGTTAGACATAAGTATTCTGTATTAATTTCATGCCCTGAGAGGTTGTCCTTTAATATAATTTATACAACTAATAAAAAACTGGTTTCTGGAGCAGAAATGAGTTACTGTTCTAATAAAGGCTCAAATTAAAAGCCAGTATTCTCCAGGGACATTCAGAGAAAGCTACTAGACCAGCCAAGCAGGCGGCTTCCTAGACCTCCACTTATATTGCCAGCTACACCCTCCCCCCGCCCCCAAGTTGCTCCAGTTGACCCTGACTCCTGGTGATCCCATGCGTCTGAATAGAACTGTGCTCCAAAGGTTTTCAACTGCTGAATTTTGGGAAGCAGGCTGCTAGGGCTCTCTTCTGAGGCACCTCTGGGCAGACCTGAACCTCCAACCTTTCAGTTACTACCCAGGGACTCCTACACCCTCTTGTTGTGTGCTGTGCAGTCGATTCCAACTCATAGCGACCCTGTATGATAGAGAAGAACTGCCCCCATAGTTTTTCACACTGTCATCTTTACAGGAGCAAATCACCAGGTCTTTTCTCCCGCAAAGCAGCTGGTAGACTCATGCCACCAACCCTTCAGTTAGCCGAGTGCTTACCACTGTACCACCAGGGCTCCTTTACACCCTCTTACCAACCCTGCAGGTACCTACTCTGTATAGTAAACTTTCTTTTCTATACCTACAAGAGTTGCCTGGAACGGGGGGTGGCTCAAGCTGGTATGCTCTGGTGGCCTAACAGTCACTCCTAGGTACCAGTCATTACAACAGTTCACCCCCTTCGCTGTCATTCACATGTGCTGAACTCATGTCTACATCCGAAGTTCTATGCTCAGCTGTGTGCTGCTTTTTAAAAAAAAGACACCGTTGATTCTGATTCATAGCGACCCTATAAGACACAGTAGAACTGCCCCACAGGGTTTTCAAGGAGCAGATGGTGGATTCAAACTGCTGACCTTCTGGTTAGCAGCTAAGCTCTTAACCACTGTCCCCAGAATGTTCTAACTTGTTTCTAATAATGAGATGGCTAGCATTTAACGAGCAACGACTACACAAGGCCCTTTGTGTCACGTGTTCTCATTTGATCCTCCCAACAGGAGCACGGCATGATTACAAAGCCCTGGATGATTCAAGGGCTGGTTCAAATCGTAGATTCCCCGCTTTTTAGCCATATGAACTTAAAAAAGTTAGTAACTTATAGCCTCAATTTCCCCATTTGTAAAGCAGGTTTAAAAGAATTACCTAACTCATTTGGGTTGCTATGAAGATTACGTAAATTAACGTATGAAGAGCACTGTTAACAGTGCTTTAGCATATGTTCAATAACTGTTATCTATTATCCCCATTTTAGAGACGAAAAAACTGAGACAGGGTCCCTGACATGCCCAAGATCACACAGCTAAGAGGTAGAGCCAGGATTCAAACTCAGAGGACATCTGATCTTAGAGCCAATAGTCTCAATCACATTACCCGTGCCAAGGCAGTCTTCAAATCAAACAAATCCCATCTCCAGGAAGTGTTTTCTAACTACTGGGACTGGCCCATCCTCTCCTCTCTTACCTATCACTTTCTAGCAGTGTTTACTGACTATTCACTGAGCTAGGTCCTGCCTCCCGGGACTGTAAGCTCCTCAAGGTTCTCGGCCCAAGGACTTGGCTATGTAAGCCAACCAACCCACTGCCGTCGAGTAGCTTCTGACTCGTAACAACCTACAGACTCAGCATTTCAAATGATTCAGAGCTAGACCTGAAACACTTTTTTCCTGGGAAACTCTACAAAATCTAACCCTTCACGACTGTAAAGGCCCCTTTATAGTTTCGGTGAAGGTAATTCTCCATATGCTATCCATCTTCTCTATTACTCAAACTCCTACTGCATAGCATACTAGTCCATAAAGCTAGGGGACCTGCTTTCATTAAGACCTCATCCATCCCATGTTTTGGTCCACTCACTTGGCTGTATAGGGCTTGGCAGGGCAAAGTGCCTGGAGAACCAGTAGTCTGGGCACAGACTCGCAAGAGCTGAATTAGGCTTGACTAGACAAGGATCCTCTCCACCGACGCTGACCCCTCAGTGATAGTCCCAACACCTCCAGAAGAGGAAACAAGGTCCAAACCTCAGGAGACAGCAGGTTGATGAAGACTGGAAGCTTCTACTTAGTCTTGTTCCAGGAACAAACCATTTAAAACTCCTCCAATGCAGGCCAAGTTGTAGAGATGATAAGTGTAGAAGTTGCAGGAGCCTGAAAGGACACTAAGAGCCTACATTCCTCACCCCTTTTCCCCAAAACGCATATGAAAAAGCTGTCCTCTCATCACTCAACCCAACCTTCCCCAAGTTTTAGGACCCTGGAAATCATAAATCTACAGAAAGCAAAGTACTGAGAATGAGCTATAGAATTCACACAGGTGGCATAATTTAAATAAAAAGAAGGGAAGGGAGATTTTAAAAAACAATCTGCGAGAAAGAAAAAAATCACAGAAGATTTCACTTTGTAGCTCCTCCTGGCTTGAAGAAGCCGCCTGAGGGCTGAAGCAGCCAGGACATCAGGACTGAGAAATGACAGGCAGTTAGTGATCACGTAGGCCAAGTCACTAAGAGCTTGGACGGCAATGAAAAACCATGAACACTGGCCCAGAGAGCACATTAAGCTGTTGCTCACAGGGACTGGGATAGTTGCAAAATCCTCAAAGAAAGATGACAGAAGGCCACGCTGACAAATATTACAAATACACAGGCCACAATCACCGCCCTACAATCAACCCTCAATTTTCCAGGGTAGTAACTTAACTAACCACAGGTAGGCTTATTAGCTTGGCCAGTCCTTACTGCAGGAAAGTGACAGGAAACCTATCAAACACCCCCTCCCACTCTTCCCCAGTGCTGCAAAAGAAAAGATAAGGAGCAGCAAACACCTGGAGGCAAAGCACTTAACAAAAAGCAAACGAGCTAAGGTCCCAGGACTCCCTGGGCTTGCTCCACTTAGCATCTACAAGCAAGAGGTCAGTTATAAAGACAGTATGCTTCTGCCCACTGGGCAGAGGGAACAGACCATCTGGGCAAACTACCTGTCACAAGCATGTTCACAAGAAGCCAGTGAAGGAGGCAGAAGAGAACACACCAGAATTCCACTTGATTTACACACTACCCCCCTGGAAAGCTATCTTGCCCTGACAGCCTCCCAAATTGAGCCTCTAAACCCCCTTTACCCAACGGTACACTCGGGAGGTTTTTCTATTACCACCCCATCCAACCCGTCTTCTTCCATTTGCCCATCATTAAACCCAAACCTCCATCTTGTCCCCGCTTAGAATTGCCATATATTTTTGTCCTGGTTCTCTTAACCCCAAACCTGGAATAAAAGCATAGGAAGAATCCTTAATTCCTCACCCAACCCCAGCACCCCTACTTGGTTATGCTTCCACCTCAACTCCCTTCCCAGAGTCTATTGTGACATTTCAAATATAAACCCAGCAAGATATCTGAAAGGTCCTATCAACAGAGATAGGGAAAGAAGTCTCAGGTGACAACGATGGCAGGGGTTGGGTTGGCAGGACGCAGGAAGGATGCTCCACGGTGAAGTTCAATAGGCAAAATATGAGGTCTGTGGCCAGAATCCCCCATACCTGCTTCCAACTGCCCCTGCCCCTTCTTCCTCCAAAGACAGGGCAGTACCAGATGCTGACATCACCCCCACCCCAATATTGGCTCCTTTTTGGGTCCCAGCCCCAGCACTCACTCGGCCCACTGCCTGCAAGACCCACCAACCCAGGCAAGCACCAAAACAGCCCATTCCCCACGGCTGGCTGCCTCACTCGAGAAGCCAAACCCCGGAACCACCCCCCTGGAAGCACAAGTTGTTTCTGACCAGGAGACAAGTCAGGAAACATGGTCAAGCATCAGTAGAGGAAAAGGGGCGATACGCTTACTGCATTTTCATGTGGTTAAGTCAAGCTGAGGTCTGAGAAGTCTAAGCAACTTGATCTGGACTCTCCAGCCCTAAGGATGGCAGGCCAGTAGGATGACGATGAGTTAAATTCCTGGGGGTGGCAGAGACATCATTCTAATTCCCACATTCAAACCTTTCCTCACCCACCCTGGGCTCTCTGGCTGTCTCCCCTCAGCTGTCACGTCTTCCTGGATATCGTAACTGGCTCCTCTGAAACTTGAGTGCAATTAAGACAATGACGACCAGGTTTCCAAACTGCAAATTGCCCCAAGTTTTATTGTAGTCCATACAAAATGAAAAAGAAATTAAAGTTTTCTAACACCACCTACTTGGGGAGATGGGGAAGTGGGACTGTGCCATTCAACATCAGCCAGAACATCAGTGGTCAGCAGGGATTTGGATCTAAACCAACTGACTGTCCCAACAGGAACCCAGTCTCAACAGTCTATAGCGGGACAAAGTCAGGGCCCCTGGACTGCTGGCACAGCTTGGCACAGAGGAAATGGTTAAGTGAACCCTTTCCTGGCCTCCCTCACATCTAAAAAGAAAAAGGCGCCGCCGACCTCAGTTGCAGGTTGCTTCCCCATCCAGACGACCTTAAATATCGCGCACAAAAATAAAAGGGAGCCGGGGAAAAAATAAAAACAAAAGGAATTCCCATTCTGGAGAGATGGGAGGCAGGGGAGAGGGGAAACCGCAGATCTAGAGCCAGTGGCAAGATACGCTGCTGAGGCAAAGGAACAAGGTAGATTACTGCTGAGCACTCAAAAGGATCGTCTCCAGGAAGGCCCACAGGCAGAGGGGATGAAAAACCGCAGACAGGAGAGGTGCGGGCCAAGCAGTTATAACCTGGGTCTGTGCCCTGTCCCACCTCTCCTCCCCTCCCTGTGGTGCCCAACCCCGGATGGCCCTACATGCGGCGCTGGTACCCAGAATGCATCTGAGCTGCCCGCAGGTAATCATTATAGGAGCCCGAATAGCGTGCGTAATCGGAATGGGCATCGGGCAGGCGACGGTAATCCAGCGAGGACTTTGTCGGCGAGCGGCGGAACGAGAGCTGCGACTCTGATAAACGGCGGTAATCAGAGAGCTCGGCTAAACGCCGGTCGGAACCATACCTAGTCAAGAGAAGAAGACAGTTGGTGAATGAGACAATTGAGGCGAGGGCTCCAGGTGGGCATGGGGGAGATGCCAATGGGGATCGGGAGGGTGTGATCAGATTGGTCTCCAACAAACAAGATTTTTGTCAGAAGGCTCATCACCTTATCCAGGCCACGAAATCAAGCCTGGGCTCAACTCAGTGGGAAACCAAGCCCTCCACAGAAGCCCGCCCTTCTGAACTGGCCAAGGTGGATTTGGTCTACATTCCCAAACCACAAGCAAACTACCCACCCCTGGGCCCTGCACAGAAAGACCTTGGTTGTTTATCAACAGAACGGCGGATGAAAGCAAGGTCCCAGCTTCCCACCAAGTGGACGCACCTCATACGCTCTGCCTTCAGCCAGGGAGCGCTATGGGATTACTCTTTCATACCCACCCCTGCCAAAGCCGGGACAACCACGTGACAGGCTTAAGGACACTTGAGATGGTGGGAAAAGCTATAAAGTCACATCCTGCAGGCAGTAGCTCCAATGGCTGGGATAGCCTAGACAGGTGACTCTTTTCCCAGGCTGACTGGTTGGCCCCGCCCCAGGCTGAGCCCTGTGCTCCACCTAAACCCTGGTGACCACAGCAGTTCACAGAAACCACCCCCCTCAGCCTCTGGACATCCCACAGGAGTAGAGGCAAGAAGAGAGAGGGAGAGGCCGATGGCTCCAGTTTCCCTCCCCTGCCAACCTCAGCCCCTTGCCCTAAGCCCCAGCTGGGGGCAGAGGCGGAGGGGCATACAGTACCTTTTCGACATGGCGACAGCCTTTTTGTACGGATCGTCGTAGCTGGCCCGGGGTGGGGAGAGGCGGGTACGCTCATAGGGCGGCGGGGTGCTGTTGGCGTTGGCAACGGCCCCCTGGGACATGGACAGGTAGGCTGCAGACGGCTGACCTGCCCCATCGTAGGCACTGCCCGGCTGGCCACGGTAGGAGGCAGCAGCCTGGGGATGCTGCTGGGCAGCATAGGAAGCAGCCAAGGAGGCTGACGACTGCGTGCGGTAAGGAGCTGCCAGGGTGGCAGAGGGCTGGGCCCCATAGGCAGCTGCAGCCCCATAGGAGCCTGTGGCCGCAGCAGCCGACTGAGCCCCATAGGAGCCTGACAGCCCCAGTGATGCTTGAGCCCCATAACTATTCAGCTGGGTCTGGACAACCGGCTGGGCCCCATAGGAGCCAGCCATTGGGTTAGTGGCTTGTGCAGCGTATGCGGCGGGTTGGCTGGCATAGGCAGCCGCTGTGGCTGGCTGTGCCACATAGGCAGCAGGCTGGGAAGAGTAGGAAGCAGCTTGTTGTGCAGCATAGGGGGCAGACTGGGCATTGTAGGAGGCCGAGGGCTGGGCATTGTAAGATGCTGCCTGGGCCCCATAAGCTAGTGAGGAAGCTGCAGACTGGGCCCCATAGGAGGCTGCCTGGGCCCCGTAGGAACCTAGGGAGGAAGCTGCTCCCTGGGCATTGTAGGAAGAGGCAGCCGCACGAACTCCATAGGAAGAGGCAGCCTGGGCGCCATAAGAGGATGGCTGGTTACCGTAGGAGGCAAGGGAGGAGCCCTGAGCCCCATAGGAGTTGAGTGAAGACGCTGCAGCTGCCTGACCCCCGTAGGAGGAGAGGGCCGAGGCTGAGGCCTGGGCTCCACCGTAAGGGCCAAGTGAGGAAGCTGCAGCAGACTGGGAGCTAGGGCTGGCCAGCTGGCCCCTATACGGGGCCCCGAGGGAGACAGAGGGCTGAGCACGGTAAGAGGCTGCCTGGGCTGTCATGGGCTGAGTCCGATAACCGACACCCAAAGAGGCAGAAGGCTGGGCCCTGTAGGCAGCTCCCAGCGACACTGAGGGCTGGGCCCGGTAAGTGGCTGGCTGGGCCGTCAGAGGAGCCACGTAAGAGGCTCGGGGAGGTGAACGGCGCAGGGGGCTGCGGTCGCGACCAAAGAATGGCGGCGTGGGCTGACGGGCTTGCCCATCAAAGCCACCAGTGCTGTTGCCAAAAGCCTGCTGGTAGTCGAAGGTGGCAGAGAAGCCACCAGTTCCAGGGAATGCCGTATCCCCAGCCCCTGGTTTCTTGGTCTTGTCCCCAGACTGGATAGCCAGGACAGGCCCCTTCTTCTGACCCTTGGTTGAGAGTTCCACGTTGATGCGCTTGCCCTTCACTTCTTTGCCGTTGAGCTGCGCGATGGCGGCTTTGGCATCTGCTTCGTTCTCCATGTGAACAAACGCGTAGTCTGATAAAGCAGCAGACAGAGGGTTAGCAATTAGGGGGGCAGGGCATGCTACCTGATGGGTCCCAAACTGGACACACAACAGCACCCAGCTGTTGCCAGCTATCACCAGGCCTCCAAACCCTTCTCTTGAGGAGTAAGTCATAAACGTAGCTCCCACATAACAAAGGTTCTGACTGCCCTACGCAGTCCTCTTTGCCTATGGTCTTCTCCACATTCTCCCTATTCCCCCTGCCACCTCACCCAACTTCCTGGTGAAAGAAGAAAGAGCAAAGATGAACTGCGACACAGGACAAAAATCTTCACACCTCCTTTAAGTATAAACCAGCAGACAATATGCAGGAAGGGGTGCTGGACCACTCGATCATCCGGTGTTCTCTAACCCAAGCTCACAAACACTACTGCTCGCCCGAGGCTTCGCTCTCAAACACTGCAAATGACCACTCATGGCTTGGCACGGCCCATCTCTCAGCCCAGTGTCCAATTAAGACAAGAGAGCTAGACTTCAACGAGCAGGTCACAGAATTCCAATATCATCACCCTCTTTTTTCACAGCACTTCACAGTTCTCACAACAATCCTATAAAGTAGGCAGAACAAAAAATTGTTATCCCCATTTTACAGATGGGCAAACAGGCTCAAGAAATTTATACGGTTTGCCCCAAATTGTAACACTAGTAAGAGTCAGAGCCAGGACCAGAATCCCAGCTCTTCAGCGACACCTCATTACACTGGACTAGTCCTCAGAAATCAATATATAAGGCAGCACTCTGTAGTATGACTGAGAATTTAAGCTCAGAAGGGGTGAAGCTAGACCCCATGTAAGCCAATGAGGTGTAGGAATGGAAACTAAGGCTCCTGATGGAGTTCCGACCAAGCCCCCTCCACATCGGGCCACATTATATCCTCTCCCATTTCCTCGTCAAGGGACAGAAGTGTACCTTATCCCTTGGGCTCCTGTCCACAGAGCAGGCTGTTTACACGGAAGATTTGGTTTCACAGCGACAGGGGAGAAGCTGCGTTATTACTACAGCTAGCAGGCTCCGCTGAGCAGGTTACCCCTGAGGCCCTCATGCTTATTTCCTCAGCAACCCAGCTCCAAAGCAGAGGCTCTCAGACAGGGTGTTGATCTCAAAGTCCTACTTATCTACCACGTAGGGTGAGAAAACTTTAGGACAGAGAGGAGCAGGAAGCAATTTTTGGTTACTTCCATACTCACAATCTACAATGGTACAAGGAAGATGTGAAGACAATGGGAAGTTCCTGCTCGTGGGACATAAGGCCATGCACCTGACCCCACTCTGGACCTGTGACTACATGAAGATGGACTCCAAGTATCGAGATCCCATCTTTCTCATTAAAGATCAGCTTTAAAAAATGAACAACTACCTGGATAAAATCATTAACGTTGCATTCTCAAGGAGAAGAAGCCCTTTTAATAGCCTCCAAACAAGTGTCCTATCTTCTAGAAGCTTTCATAATGGGATGTACTCACTAGCTACTCCTATAACGCAAGTCATTTCTCTGGATTTGAGAGCTATGCCACCAACTCAAACTCTCATACTAATAGGAACAAAAGCAGTCAAGTATAATAAGTCAGAAGTGTGGCACAGAAGAGATCCTGGGCTAGGAGTTAAAAGGCCTCATTTCTAGGTCCAGATTTGTATCACTGACTTGCTGTAAGATTTTGAGGAACTTAATCTGCCCTACCTATCTCAGCATTAGGAGATTCAAATAAGAAAACAAAAGTACCTTGGAAAATATAAACAGCTATATAACAACAGGGAACTCCACAGAACTCTAGGAATAACCAGAGGCTTATTACTTCCCACAGAGTATTATCTCTTGCCTCCAGTAAAACACTAGAGACACAATGCCATCTATACATGCAAACTTGGAACTTACCAGAGATAACAAAAGATCAAAATGACTATCACAACTGTGTCCTCACACCCCCACAGCCAGAACCTGATTATCTATCAATGACGCAAAGCGTAAGTGTTCCTTCAGCCAAGCCACAGGGCACTAGACCTGTCCTCTGATCTCTCATCTACCTTGGGTGGAGTGAGCTTAAAACAGGTGCTGGTGGTCTGAGATCTCTTTAAAAGCAGAGGCTGAGCTGACCTTCAGGGAACCAGCAATACCACCTGGAGAGCAATGGCAGGAAGGCAGTCCTGTTCAAAGTAAAGAAAGAACAAAGACGTGCAGAAGTTTGTAGAGAGACAAGGAAAAGGGTAAGTGGAAGCTCCAGGCACTCAGAGAATATTAAGGAACCATGCCATATTCCTGAGACTAGAATAACCTAAGGAAAAACATCCAAAACAATTTCACTGAGTTTACAGGAGCACAACAACATCCCATTGTCTCTTCCCTACTACTTAGTTACGTTTTATTAAGACACCAAATGATAAAACACTTTGAAAACTAAGATTTCACATACACAAGTCAATTGACTACCCAGATGAGCTATATAACCCCCCCTCAAAGTAATCTGATACAATTATAACCAAATTCTATCAGGAAGTTCCTAAGCCTGACTTTGGAAAGAAGTGCGAATAGGTTGTCCAGCTGACACAATGACATCAAGGCTAAGTGCCAAACTCAGACCTAGGTGATCAACTACCCCCTAAGGTGCTATCAATGATGCCTGGAAACCTAACTACTCCTAGGAGAATGAAGAAAAATCAGGGATCTAGGGAACTCCAGGGATCCACATGCCTAGAAAGCAGGTTCAAGAAAGTGAGCTCTGAAAGAAACCCGATGCAGGAAAGGGACTAGAAAGCAATATTTTGCAGAGATCTCCTAATGGTCTGGTGGCATCACAATTCCCCCAGTACCAAAGTTAAGAGAATCCAGTAAAACAAGCTCTCCTATTCCAAGAAAAGTAAAAATTCTTATTTGAAACTATAAAGCTCTGTGTAAGAAAAAGAACGGCTGGCCACCCACCAAAAAAAAAAAAAAAAAAGGCAGAGACAGTTTCCCCTTCTGCCTTTCAGAGCTACCCTGAGATCTGAAATGGTTCCTGAAGCTGCCAGTGACTTTCCTACTTGATTTTTGAGTACCCTATAGAATGTAGCTGTGGAGAGCAGTCACAATCTGTTACTGCTATGGAAATTTCTGCTGTACAAATCTAATCCTACCGCAGCTGCTGGGGTAACCAAGCAACAAGGTTTTTTTCATCTGAAATAGAACTGGTTGTCCTGTACAGTGCCAAGCTTTTGTGCTTTTCAAAGACCTAACAGTCAACACTCAATCAAATGCCCGTTCTCAATCCCCAAACGACAGAGCGATACACTCACTGCATTCTCAACTTAAAAACCTCACTTTCCTTCACCCCAAAGAGACAGAAAGGCGTCAGTGAAGAACAAGATCCCCAAATCTTCCCCATCATCAAAGTGCATCAGAAGCTGTGATACACTCCAGCATGACTACAAACAACAGCTCACCACCACTCCACCATGAGAAGGTCAGTGCGTTTCTGCACACTCAGGCGCTTAGACAAGAGGCACAGAACTCTCCCTCCAGCTCCCCCAGGGAGTCAGCCAGGAGGCCTAGAAGCCATGCCCGAGTACACACTTCACCCCGTCACCTGGTGGAGGTCCTGAGCAAACGCAGGCGAACGCCCAGCTTTCTCTACCACCCAAAAGCAAACTTCTTGACCACATGAATTCCACGGAGACTGCCCTCAGCTGGTGGATTCTAGTCTCCCAATCTAGCAGCCACCCTGCCTAAAAACCACAAAAGAAACATCGGCCAGTTAAATACAGAACACTAAGTCTCATACACCATCCATTTCCTGGCCAGGTGCCTGATCTGAAGCTCCTCTCACTTACTCAAAAGCAAAAAATTTTAACAAAAACCAAAATCCACGCACTCTACAGCCTGCCTCAGAGCACCCAGGAGGAAAGCCTGATTCCAGATAGTTGTGGACTCGCATACCCTGAGCTGAGGGAAACAATGAAGTGGTAATCCACAACACCTACACTTTCACACTTTCCCTACTTACAGAAAAGACAAGGAACGGCCCAAAAGATGTGTCTTTCCAGAACAGCAAATCAAGTATCTCGGTAGGAATAAGCACCTGCACCCACATTTATTTCCTATCTTCAAAATTTCTCACACAGGGAATGAGCAGGTATAACTCCAACGCCAGAAGCAGGGGAGCAGAAGCTGGCAGGGCAACGTTAACTCTGATCTGTTTCCACTGGAATGCAGGCTGACCACATACACAAGCGCTGTGCCACCAGATCTTGCCAGCAATTAAAAAAAAAAAAAAGGCGCCCCGAGGGGAAAAGAACCCAGATTATGAAAAAAGGCAACTGGGTCTGAAAAAGGAAACCAGAAAAACCCATTGCCTTGAGCGGATCCCGACTCACAGGGACCCCATTAGACAGAACTGCCCCATACAGTTTCCAAAGAGCACCTGGTGGATTCGCACTGCTGACCTTTTGATTAGCAGCTGCAGCACTTAACCACTACACCACCAGAAAAAAAAAGTCAAACCTAAATTACGATACATTTTGTTTTTTTAAAGGCAAACTAAGGACCTAACCTAAGGATTAGATTACTCAAGCATTACCGCTAATAAGTAAATCATGTTTAGCCAATGTTTAACGAAGACCTATGGCACGCCCCCCGCCCCCCGAGGTTCCCCCAAACACAAATTGTGCCCCTTGCAAAGTTACCAAGTTTATAATAGACTAGACAAGGGGCACTGGCTTGGCACGGAGAAAATGCCCTCCTAAAACAAGCTTCCTTCCACATGCAAGTGGCCGGGGTTTCCAGCTTAGAGATTAGGATCGAGCCCAAAGAGAAAAATCCAAGGTTGAGGGTCTGGAAAGCGCAGACCTGCCACGTCTAACCCACCTTACAATAGTCAAAGGCCAAGGTAGTTCGGAAAGGGCCCCTTCTATACCCGCGAGTAACTGTTCTGGTAGACCCAGGCCAGACAATACTAACAGATCCCAGCCCGAGAAACGTCCAAGGGCCCCGTTACCTTCCGCTCGGGAGCATTCATCGGGAGGGAACGCGAGGGCGGCCTTGGGGCGTGAGCCCCCACCTTTTCCCTCTTCCCTCGCTCTGACCGACGTCTGCAGAGGAAGTGGGGAAGTGGAGAAATCTTCCCCGCTCCATGATCCGGCTTGTGCCCGTCACTTCCCAACTTCCGCTCGGTGCCCGGCCCGGGAGACGACGGGAAGGCGCGCCCCCGGAACCCTCGCAAGTCTCGCAGGCGCGTCCCCGGCCCCGCAGCTCGGCTCGCAGCGGCCGCCGCGCCCACCCAGAGCCGCTTCCTCCCGCGGGGTGAATGGTGCCCCGGCCGCAGGGAAGGAAGGGGGCTCTGCCCAACGCGCCCCAACACCTCCGGCCTCGCTCCCTGCGGGCCCCACCCCACCGCGCAGTGGCCGACCCCCGGGACAGGGGCGTGGCTAACAAGCAGTGCCCGCGCGCGCCCGCCCCAAGCGCGTCCCCGCGTTACCTTTCACCACGTCACACTCGATGACGCGTCCGCGGCGCTCGAAGAGGCTGCGCAGTTCCTGGCTCGTGCACGCAGCCGACACATTGCCCACGAAAATCTTCCAGGTGTTCAGCGGCCGTGGGCGCGACATCTCTACCACGAGCGCGCGCCCCGGCCGCAGCTCGTGGCCGTGCAAGGCCTCGATGGCACGCAACGCGCCCGCGTTCTCGCGCATGTGCACGAAGGCGAACTGTTTCATGACGGCGCAGCTCATGACCGTGCCGTAGGGCGCGAAGAGGGCTGCCAGCTCCTCCGGCGTCGTATCGGCCCCGTCGACATTGCCCACGAATATCTTCATTTTACCGTCGCAGCCGCCTTCCCGGAGAGCCAAGACCTCTCCTCCAGCGACAAGCGAAACGTCCGGCCGACCGGCAGTCCTCCCCAGGAATGGCCGGCGACCGAGAACCCCGCCGCGCAGGCGCGCTAATCCAGCCAATCGGGACCCGCATTCCGCTCAGCCCTCAGCCAATCAGAGACGCTAAAGGGAGAGGCACTCAGGCGCAGCCAATCCCAGAGGGCCTGGAGCCCGCTCGTTAGGTGAGGGGGTGGGAGAGAGAGGACGGCGCGCGACCAACCGCCACTGTCGGGGGCGGGGGGGGGATGTGGGGGGACGGAGACGGGGGGTGCGCGCGGGCCGCGCCGGAGGCCAGAGGCCTAGTCCGAGAGTCGGCCTCTGGCCCGGGTGGGGCCGAGCAGTGGGCCCCGAGGAAAAACTTTATTCAGTTCAAGTCAGGGCTCGTCCCATTCAGGCAGCCGTGGTCATATCCGGGCCCAAAGGTGGCAGGGGGGGTGTCCACGGAAAGGCCTGGCCAGGCAGGAGAGTGCAGGACGAACGCCCTCCGTCGGCAAACGGTTCCCGGAACTGCCGCCCCCCACCCAGCCTCCTTTGGGCGGCAAAAGCCCTGGAGAAGCCCTCGTGCCATGAGTTCATTCTTAGCAAACACATTCCTGAGGTTGCTTAGGTCCTGGCAGAAGCTGGAGACAGTGTAGTGTCAGAGCCCGTTTCTGCCCTTACGGAATTTCCAATAGAGAGATAATGAGATGATTCTCCTTTGTGTATGTTTGACATTTTCCACGATAAAAAGTTTAATGAAATAGAAAATTATATGAAAACAATGATCCTTGAGGGGGCCAAAATCGAGCCTTAAAAAACCATGAAACAAGGCAAATTTAAAAACGTATAGGTTTGAGTGTGTAGATAAAGATTTTTGCATGGCAGAAGACATCAAAGACAAAGCTGCTTAACTCCAGGAAGACTTGCCTACATTTCATTCAACAGATTAGAATTGAGCACCTACCATGTGAGCAGCAACCAGAATATAGCAGTGAACAAAAAATGACGAAAATCTCTGACTTCTTGGAGCTTATATTCTGGTGAGGAGAAACAGTCAATAAAATAAGTAAAACATATAGTAAAAAAAAAAAAATTTTTTTTGAGAGGCAAATTAGGCCGATAGATGTCTGGGGGAAGATCAGTCCAGTCAAAAGGTCCTGGGCAGGAGCAAGTCTGGGCAGTTCAAGGACTAAAAAAGAGTCAGCATGGCTGGAGCCTGGATCAGAGTAAATAAGGAAAGCAGAAGGTCCTGAAGTGTCCAAGGAGGGAGGTATGTAGTACCTTGTGGGACACTGAAATGACTCTGGGTTTCACTTTGAGTGAGGCTGGAAGTCCACGGCAGGCATGAGCAGAGGGGCTGATCTGACCTGAGTTAACGTTTTACCATGTTACAAGGATTCTGGCTGCTCTTCAAAAGCGGGGAGAACAATGGTTTGCCCATAACACTTACTGCTACTGCAAAAACCCAGGAGGGAGATGATGGTGACATGGACCACAGTGGTTGTGGTAGAACTTGTGAGAAGTGGTCAGATTTGGATACAGTTTGATGTACTGTAGTTTGACAGAAGAGCCAACACAATTTGCAATTGGATGTGGGTCATGGGAGAAAGAGAAGATTTCAGGATGACAACCAAGTTTTCAGCCTGAGCAGCTGGAAGGATGAAAGTGCCGTAGACTGAGACGGGGAACGTTGCAGGCTAAGCAGATTTTCTGTGGAAGATCAGAAATTCAATTCTCTAAGTAAGTTTGAGATGCCTCTTTAGTCACCTAAGTGAAATTCCAATAGGCAATTAGATTTGTATCTAAAGTCAGTGGCATCACCAGGGGTGGTGTCACCTAGTGGATAACTCATGGTGTTACATCCCCATGCTAATTAGCACAATATTGTAGCCAAAACAAAACCCGTTGCCATTGAGTAGATTCCAACTCATAACCACCCTACAGGACAGAGTAGAACTGCCCCATGGGGTTTCCAAGGTTGTAATCTTTATGGAAGCAGACTGCCACATCTTTCTCCCTTGGAGCAGCTGGTGGATTTGAACCACCAACCTTTCAGTTAGCAGCCCAGTGCTTAACCACTACGTTACCGAGGCTCCTTATTGTAGCTAAAACACCAGGAAATTTGACAAAATCAACAACTATAAAAACACCCACAGCAACAAAAACAACAGCACATGTTTGTAGCATGTGCAGATGAAACCAATAATTCAAAATGTCATTGTAATTGGGTAATAAGGACAGCTCTGACTGGAGTGCATTAGAGGTTCAAAAGTAAAGTAGCAGAGTTTAGCCTTGTAGGTATATTGACACATGTAAGCTGGGCTTACAAAAAATGTTTTGTAACTAACTACAGGTATATATATATATTTTTAATTGTACTTTAAAAACCTAAAAACCAAACCTGTTGTCATTGACTCGATTCTGACTCATAGTGACCCTATAGGACAGAGTAGAACTGCCCCATAGAGTTTCCAAGGAGTGTCTCGTAGATTCAGACTGCCAGCCTTTGGTTAGCAGCCGTAGCACTTAACCACTATGCCACCAGAGTTTCCAATTGTACTTTAGATGAAGGTTTATAGAACAAACTAGTTTCTTATCGAACAGTTAATACACACATTGTTCTGTGACATTGGCTAACAACTCCACGACATGTCAACACTCTCCATTCTCAACCCTGTGCTCCCTATCACCAACTTTCCTGTTCCCTCCTGCCTTCCAGTCCCTGCCCCAGGGCTGGTGCGCCCCTTTAGTCTTGTTTTGTTCCATGGGCCTGTTCAATCTTTGGCTGAAGGGACAGGTATATTTTTATTAAAAAAATAATAAATTTCTGCTGAAATAAACGCTGCACAAAAATTTTATAGACAGTCATTTTGGTGTCACCCCTCTGACAAAATAGCCCAGTGTGGTCTGCACCCCCCCCCCACACACACATACCACTAGTGATGCCACTGTCTAGAGTTTAAGGGAGAGAACTGGGCTGAAGATATAAATTTGGGAGTCTGAACAGTTAAGGAGCCCTGGTGGTGCAACGGTTAAGGTTGGTGGTTCGAGCCCACCCCACAGGTCCACAGGAGAAGGGCCTGGTTATTTGCTCCCATAAAAATTATAGCCTAGGAAACCCTATGGGGAAGTTACCCAATCAACTCGACCGCACCTAACAACAGCAACAAAGAGTTAATATCTGTACTGTGCAAGAACTACAAATTCATAAGGGAAGAAAAAAAAAAAAGATGAGAAAAATTGGCCAAAGGTGTTGTCTTAGTTATCTAACACTGCTGTAACAGAAATACCACAAGTGGACGGCTTTAACAAACAGAGGTTTATTCTCTCACAGTCTAGTAGACTAGAAGACCGAATTTAGGATGCCAACTCCAGGGGAAGGCTTTCTCTCTCTGTTGGCTCTGGGGGACAGTCCTTGTCATCAATCTTCCCTTGGTCTGCAGCTTCTCCATGAAGGAGCCCTGGGCACAAGGAGGGGCTCCTCTCCCGGTGCTGCTTTTTTGATGGTGTGAGATCCCCATGTCTCCCTGCTGACTTCTCTCTTTTATATCTCAAGAGATTGACTCAAGATACAACCTAATCTTGTAGACTGAGTCCTGCTTCATTAACATAACTGCCAGTAACCCCACCTCATTAACATCATAGAGGTAGGATTTACAACACATAGGAAAATCACATCAGATGACAAAATGGTGGACAATCACAATACTGGGAATCGTGGACTAGCCAAGTTGACACATTCGATGGGAGGGAGGCACAATTCAGCACACATCAGACGTGAACAGGCAATTTATAGGAAAAAAAAAAAAAGTTGGTGTCAAGTCGATTCCAACTCATAGCGACCATACAAGACAGAGTAGAACTGCTCCGTAAGGTTTCCAGGCAGTGGCTGGTGGGTTTGAACTGCCAAACTTTTGTTTAGTAGCCACAGCTCTTAACCACTGTGCCATCAGGCTCCCTTTCATAGGAAAGGAAGTGCAAATGACCAATGAACATGAAATCTCCCCGATAGGGAAATGCAATGACAAGAGAATATTTTTCACCCCTCAGATTGGCAAAAATTAAAAGACACATACCATCTATTGTTGGTAAGGGCATGAGAAAGTACACTTACATATTGCTGGTGATAGTGTGAATTGCTACCTCCTTTTTGAAATTATTCTGGCAATGTCAAAACTTTAAATGTACCCAGCCTTAAACATAGTAATCCTGCTTTGAAAATCTACCCTCAGAAAACTTAGCAATAAGGATATAGGTGTAAAGAGATGTATTGTAGCATTGCTTGTTGTAGCAAACAGTGGAAGCCACCTGAATGTCCCTAAGTAAGGGAATTAGGTATTGATGGAATATTATGTTGCTATTAAAAATAGTTCAGAGCTTGTTGATGTGGAAGGATGGCTATAATTTAAGAATGGAAAAAATGTAATGCATATAATACTACATCTTTCTAAACTATAGGGAAAATAACACCTCTATATATTTTTTCAGCATAAATAACATCAGTTACCTGATAGAGATGTAAATGAATAATTTATAAGGATCAACATAAAGCTGGTACCCATGAGGCGGAGGTTAAAGATGTCCCAAATGTCCGACCTTTCCAAACTGCCGTACCGCTTCATCATCTCGAACATCAACTACTTCTCCTCCCTTGAGCACTCTCCCTCTCACGCCTTTGGGTTCCATAATTTAATGCAACGTCTCTTAGAACTCAGGAACTGTATCAAGGAAATGGTTTATAGACTGTGGAGGCTGGCAAGTCCCAAATCCGTGGGTCAGGCGTAGGCTTCTCCCGACTCACATGGCCACAGGGGCCAACGAACCCAAATCAGCAGGCCAGACGACAGGCTGCTGGCTCACAAGGCTGCGGAAGCTGGCAAATCAGGTCAGACAATAAGCTGCCAGCCCACAGGGCTGGGAAGCTGGCAAATCCCAGAAGCGGCAGGATAAATACCAGGCCACTGGTTCAAACCCCAAGAACCAGAGGTCAGATAATGACAAGCTGGACACAGGATCCAGATGCAGAGAGAGAGAGAGAGAGCCCCACCAGAGCACCCACATATACACATTGGATGCAGGCCACTCCCCAGGGAAGGGCATGATTTGAGTAGAGGTAGGACTTGAGTTATGCTGTCCTGCAAGGCTGTGACTCAAGATACCCCCCACGCTAATCCTGCCTCATTAACATATAGAGATATAGAGATTAGGATTTACAACACAAAATGGAGGATGATTAGGATAATTACCTGAGACCACAAAATGGGAGACAGCCACACAAAACTGGGACTCATGGCTTAGCCAAGCCAACACACAACAGCAGCCACCACACCTCAGTAGGGTTCCATACACATTATTTGCGTGGTCCCACCCAATCACTGTGTAGGAGTCACAAAAACTATGGCTAGAAGGCCCAAATTAAGTAATTCACTGTACCCCAAGATGAGATGGGGGCATAATATTTTTTATACTTTTCTATATCATTTAACCTTTAACCAGGAGCATGTAATACTTTTATAATTTTTTTTTAAAGGGGGTACCACTTTAGTATCTCTCCAAATCCAAATTGCTGGCAGTGTTTCCAGATAGGGGAAAAGCAGTTGCAACCGCATGTATTTCAGAGTAGAACTGTGCTCCATAGTTTTCAATGTCTGTGATCTTTCAGAAGTAGACCACCAGGCCGTTCTTCCAAGGGTAGATTTGAACCGCCAGCCTCTTCGGTTAGTAGCCGAGCACCTAACTGTTTGTGCCCCACAGGGACTCCAAAGCAGACTCTTAGCCACCCAGGAAGCACAGCCACTTTCAGGGTAGCATGGAGGGCAGTTCCACGTTGTTCTAACAATGCTGCTGGGACTTAGAGCCACAGCACTGTGCAGTGGAAATATCAAGTGAGACCCACACGTGATTTTAACTTTTCCGGTAGTCACATTTTAAAAAAGCAAAAGAAATACGTAGAATCTATTGCATCATGAAATCAAATATAAAAATTATTAATGAGATATTTGTCATTCTTTTACGTGTGCTAAGTCTTTGAGATCCATCGTGTGTTTTACAGTCACAGCACATCTCAGTTTGGCCAGCTGCATTTCAAGTGAGTCTGTCTTCCCCTGTGTGTGTCTGTGTCTATTCTGCTTTTTTTATTGGACACTACTCAGGAGGGCTATGAGTAAGGATTGATTCGACGGCACTGGCTTTTTTGTTTGTTTGTTTTTACTCGGGAGGGATTAGGGTTAGGACCTGCCCTACTCTGGTATGACGTCATAAACGTAACGAAAGAAAACCCCTATGCCTAAAAAAAAAAATGCCTAAACAGGGTCATATTTACACGTACAGGAGTTAGACATCAACCTTTTTGGGGGACACAATTCAGTCCATAACACATATCTAAGATTTTTTTTTTTTTTTTTTTTGGCTGCCCTGTTGGGAGCGATATCACCCCCAATGAGAAACAAATGAGCTATTGTGATTGGAAGTTAAATTTATCTGGGAGCTTCCCTGCAGCCTCATCAAAAAGGGAAATGCTCAAGTTTATACCATCCTCATTATCCAACATTCAGACAGACGAAAACTTAAGGAAGCTGTGAGTTGTGTTTAGGTTTTGAAACTATAAGCAGCACATTTATTTAATCCAAGTTTGTTGTAAACAGCAGCATGGGAGCCGCAATGGATGAAGCCGCTTTAGCAGACCCTAGAATCACACTGAGCTTAGATCTAGATGGCCCAGCCCAGCCCAGCCCATTGCTGTGAGTACACCTAGATAGCCAAGCCCAGCCCAGCCCGTTGCTATGAGTAGATTCCAACTCGTAGCAACGAAATAGGACGCAGTAGAACTGCCACATAGAGCTTCTTTCCAAGGAGTGCCTGGTGGATTCAAAGTACTGACCTTTTGGTTAGCAGCCATAGCACTTAACTGCTACGCTACCAGGGTTTCTAGATCTAGATAGAAAATAAAATTCAGAATTCCATTTTAACGTAAATTGCACCTAAAGAGAATCACACACACACACACACACACAGTTTCCTATACCGACCATGTTTAATGAATCTCCACAAATATTTTAAACAGTTGTTCTCAGCCCTATAGGACTCAATATCCCATTTTTGTAACATATTTTTATAATGCGCTTTTGATATGGTGTAATAATCATGTAATCTGTCTTCATCCTTTTTTTCAAAAAAATCAGTATAATGCTATGCCAATCATTAGCGCTGTTTCCAAATATCCTGGACCCTCTGCTTTTGAAGCGCGAGGTGGGATTTCACTTTGAAGCAAGGAGTGGCTTGTTTTGGCCAGTGAAAAGTTAGCAGAAGCGCTGTAAGTCACTTCAAGAAGTTCTAAGACCCAACAGTTTGCCACTATGCCTCCCTTCTGCTATGGGGATCATGGAAGTACCCTTTGAGACGAAGTCTCTGTCAGCCTGGGGCCGAGAATGACTTCAATGGGTAGAGCTTTCGCCAATCTGCAATTGTGTGGGGTTGGAGTCCCTGGGAGTGCAAGTGGTTAGTGTACTCAGCTGCTGACTGAAAGGTTGGAGGTTTGAGTCCACCCGGAGGCATGTGGGAAGAGAGGGCTGGCAATCTACATCCGAAAACTCAGTCACTGAAAACCCTACAGAGTACAGTTCTACTGTCACACACGGGGTCGCTGTGAGTTAGAGTTGACTCAGTGGCAACTGGTTTGTAACATAGTGACGTACCCAGCTTACCATGGCTTAGAACAAATGCCTTAACTGGCATCACCTGGACACTTGTTTGAAAAGCAAATTCTGGGGCTAGTGCTGAATCAGAAATTCTGGGGATGAATCCTAGAAATCTGTTTTAAAATGGCTTTCCAAGTGATTTGGAAGCATGCTCCAGTTTGAGAACTACTGGCCTCAAACTGTGGTCAGCTCAAAGCCTGGCAGCCTCTCAGAAGTGGGGTAACCACCTGCTGCTCCCACTGCTGGGGTAGGAGTAGAGTTTGGGACCACCTTCCAGCTCCCCCAGTGTAAATACATATATGCCACTGTGATGGTGAAAGTCATGTGTCAACTTGGCTGAACCATGATCCTCAGTGGTTTGGCAGTTATGATGTAGTTTGGCAACTTTTTAATGATAGAAGCCAAACCAAATCAAACCTGTTGCCGTCTAGTCAATTCCGACTCATAGCAATCCTACAGGACAGAGCAGAACTGCCCCACAGGGTTTTCAAGGAGCAGCTGGTAGATTCAAACTGCCAACCAGTCAGACTGGGTGCTAGAAGCCACAGAGGGAGAAGCTCCAGCAAAGATGGTGGCAAAACAAGTGTCTGAGTTCCCCAAAGCATAGTGCAAAAACCACTGGTGGTATACACAATTTTAGGTGGTTAACAATTTTTATTTTAGTAATTACATATTTTCTTTTTACAGGAAGCTCCTATTTCTGATAAATGAATCTTGTTTTCCATTCTTTATGATGAGAACCAGTACAGTGGCATAGAGCATAGGCTTAGAGACAGACCACCTGGGTCTGAATGCAGACTCTGCCACTTACTGGCTGTGTGGCCTTGGACAGGTTAAATAACCACTCTGTCCCTCAGCCTCTGCACCTTGGGATAAGAATAGCATCTACCTATAGTATTACCAGAAGATGAAATTAATTACTGCATGTAGTGTTTAGATTAGAGCCTGGCACTTAATTACCACTCTATAGGTACAATATTCTTTGAATATTGAATATATATACCATGGACTGCCAGAAGAATGAACAAATCTGTTTTGGAAGAAATACTGCCAGAATGTTCCTTAGAAGTGAGGATGGCGAGACTGCGTCTCATGTACTTAGGACATGTTATCAGAGGGAACCAATCCCTGGAGAAGGACATCATGCTTGGTAAAGTAGAGGGTAAGCAAAAAGAGAGGAAGACCGTCAATGAGACGGACTGACACAGTAGCTACAACACTGGGCTCAAACATCACAACAATTGTGAGGATGACAAAGGACTGGGCAGTGTTTCGTTCTGTTGTACATAGGGTCGCTATGAGTTGGAACCAACTCGACAGCACCTAACAACAACAACGAGATACAGTATTAGCTAATATTATTAAAATCTCCATTTTAAAGTATTTGGTAAGCGATCATGCAGGTAGCTTGTGGACATGGCAAAAATTGCAGGATAACATAAAGAAAAAAAAATCAAACCAGTTGTCAATGGCAGGACATCGCCAGGCCCTTCTTCCAAGCTTCCCTAGGTGGGTTCGAACCTCCAACCTTTCAGTGAGTAACCCAGCACTTCACCACTGGCATTCCAGTGTAGCACACAATGCCTGAACCTTGGCCAAAGTTTTCAGACGGTGCTCCCTGGAGCCCCACAGCTCCGGGGCAGTTCCTGGGCAGGGCTAAGCAGCATGCGCTTTCGCTTCTGTTTCACAGATAGGGCTTCAAGATGTTGGAACAGTGTTCTGTGATTTTTAAAAATAACATTGACAATCATACAGCTACGAGTTGAGAAGAAAGGCTGAGGGGGACGCTGATCCCGTAGAATGGGAACCGGCAGTGGAAGCTGAGACGTTAGGTTAAATCCAGCTCCAGGGTCCCAGGGTGGAAGGGAGGGCAGAGGGTAGGCTGTGGGCCGACTCCAGGGGCGTCTCTGCAATGACCCAAAGGTGGGGAAGGACAGGCTGGGCCCAGGAGTAGAAGCACGTGGCTCTCCAGGATGCAAGGGTAGCTGGAAAACCACCAGCAGAGCTTCGGCGAGAAAGGGCAGGGTCCAAGGGCTGGGGCTAGAGGCGGACCCAGCAGCCCTAAAGGGGGAAACAGAGTGGGAGCAGAGCAACAGGAATCTAAGTCAAGACCAACCAAAGATAACCTCCAGCTGGCCCCAAGCATGTGGCATGAGGCACACAGGGTGCACCGTGACACCCCACCCTGTCTTGAAAGTAGCTTTTTCATGGGGAGCAAGCCTGACACTCCAGTGGGGGTGGGTAGGGGCTGAGGAGATGGGGAGTGGCCCCAGTGCTATTCCCTGGATATCGGTCACCCATATGAGGGGAACTTGGCTGGGCTCCTCCATGCCCCACTGGCCTCAGAATCACAGCCACTGATCCCTATCTGGGTGTATGTCAGGCCTGTGCCAAGCACTGGATTTACTAGATAAAGATTCTTTTGCTTGTGAGTAAAAGAAGCCGACTGAAGCCAGATTAAAAAAAAAAAAAAAAAAAAAGCAATGCACTTGGAGGATCCAGAGTGTTTGTTTCCTGAGTCCCAGCAGGAGGCAGCTGGCTCAGGAAAGGCCCCGGAGCAGGGACCCCAGAGTGACAGGGGTTCTGTAGCTGCTGTAGGTTTTCCTGTGTGTCTGTCTCACTCCACCTCCTCAGCAGACCAGCTTTTTCTGCCACGCACTCGACAAGGCGAGGGCCACCTGCAGTCCCCACGTGTTAGGGATTGAATTGTATCCGCCTAAATTATATGTTGGAAAACTAGCCCCTATTATCTGTGGATATAATCCCATTTGGGAATAGAATTTTTTTATGTCAATGAGGCCGTATCAGTGTAGGGTGTGTCTTAAACCCAACCACTTTTAAGATATAAAAAGGACAGATTTAGGCACAGAAGCAAGGAAGCAGAGATGGGGGAGGAGAGATGCCAAGTCACGTGAAGCTTGCCCAGAAGCAGAAACTGAGAAGGGACAAGACCTTCCCCCAGAGCACACAGAGAGCAAGCCTTCCCCTGAATTCCGACTTCTAGCCTCCAAAACAATGGGAAAAGAGGTTTGTTTATTAAAGCCCCCCACGTGTGGCATTTCAGTTACAGCAGCACCAGGAGCCTGACAGCCTAGTCACAGGAAGAAGATCTGCTCCAATTTCTCAGGGAAAGGACTGATTGGCCATCGAGGGTCAGGCATCTGATTTGGCTCCAATCTGCCCTAGCAAGGAGGGGGTCAGGGCACAGATGTTACTGCAGCAGCCCCTCATGGAGAGGCTGATGGGGCCCTCAGGGGGTGTGTGCGTTTCAATCAGGTTTGTTTGGCTCTAATGCCCAGCGGTGGCCCGAGATGTGGTGCACAGAGGCAGAGATGGCCATTAAGGGACAGGGAGGCAGCGACAAAACACAAAGTCCCGTATGAAAAGCTTTAATTTGCCAAGGGAACATTTACAGCAACCCCTACCCACCTGCACGCTAGTTCTCCCATGGCTGGGCAAGCGAGGCCTCCCTCGGCTCCTTCTGGACATGGAGGCTGCTAAGCTGAGAGGGGACAGGATTAGGCTGAGGCCTGGGCTCAGAGGTGGGCAGGGGGCTGGGCCGGGGGCTGGGCCGGCTGCTTTCGGCCCTGGCCAGAGATGGGCCGGTCCCGCTCCTCCCAAATGGTGAGGCCATCGCAGGTGCAGATCTGTTTGGGGTTCTGGAACAGGCCAGCAGAGCGTGCGATGATGCCACAAGCCAACCTGCCAGAGAACACGAGGTCAGGGGCGACTTGTTGGGGCCCCTCAGGAATCTAAGCACACAGGCAGAGCACAGCCTCCCGCTGGGGCACATGACTCACCTCTCGCCAGAGTTTCCAGTGACCTTGGATAAGGGGTGGCTACCGCGACCCAGGTCATCCTCTCCCTCATCGATAACCAGGCTGCGGCCAATCACATCCCACACCTTTGAGGGGGAAGTGACGCCTCAGACAGGTGGGCCTGTAGGAAGGGCTCCCACCTTCTTCCCCACCTTACCTTCAGCTTCTCATCCTCCATCCTGAAGATAGCTCGGCCTTCAGCATCAGCATGCACATTTCCCAGGTCTCCAAGGTGCTGGAACGGGACCCAGTGGGGCAGGGTCAGGCGGGGCACAGCTGCTGTCTCCTGGCTTCCCAGTATCTGATTCCCCTTCCTCCCCTTCCAGAAAGTACCAATCCTCCTGAAGGCATAGTCCGGTGGGATCAAGGAGTGGCCCAGGACTCAAGGCAGACAACTGGACACACCTTCTCCAGAGAGAATGACAGGGAGCTGAACACAGCGCCTGACAGTCCCCTCATTGGACCAGACTATTCCTCTTATGAGGCTGCTGTTCAGCCCTCTTCCCAGCTTAAAACTGATTTCTGCTCCTGCTTCTTTCCAAGCCACATCTCCAGCCTCCTGTTGGCTCTGTGAGGCCCTGGAGGTCAGCCAGTAAGGCTGGCTTCCCTGACTATCCAATGCAGCCAACATCATCTCCCGGACTCCCAGCCTTGAGGCACAGAGAAAACACAAGGGGCAAAGGGTTTGTCCTGCTCCCATAGCTGGCTCTGCCCACCTTCCCCTTGAAGGCAATATAAAATGTCATCTCCCATCTACCGAGCACCTCCTATGTAAAAACACTCTGCTAGGCACTGGGGAAGGAGTCCTTGCAGCCCAATGGTTAAGTGCTCGCTTGCTAACTGAAAAGTCAGTGGTTCGAACCCTCCAGCCGCTCTGTGGGAGAAAAGACCTGGCAATCTATTCCTGTCTGCTCCTGTAAAGATTAATCCATTGTCATCAAGTCAGTTCTGCCTCATATCGACCCTATAGGACAGAGTCGAACTGCCCCATACGGTTTCCAAGGCTGTAATCTTTTTTTTTTCCCTAAATTTTATTTTGTTGTTGTTGAGAATATACACAGCAAAACATACACCAATTTTACAGTTTCTACATGTAGAATTGAGTGACATGGATTCCATTTTTCCAGTTGTACAACCCTTCTCACCCTCCTTTTCTGAGTTGTTCCTCCCTTATTAACATAAACTCACTGCCCCCTGAAGGTCCTATCTAATCTTTCGAATTGTTGTCATCAATTTGTCCCCATATAGACAGTTCTTAAAAGAGCATAATGTTCAAGGCAGAGTTTTTTTTACCAGTTAAGCAAAACTATTGTTCAGTTTTAAGATGACTTCAGGGGATATTTTTGGTTTAAGGTTTAAAGATTATCTCAGGACAATAGTTTCAGGGGTTCATCCACCCTCCATGGCTCCAGAAAGTCTGTTCTGTATTTTCCCCCTTTTGATCAGGATCCTTGTCTTAGTCATCTTAGTCATTTAGTGCTGCCATAACGGAAATACCACAAGTGGATGGCTTTAACCAAGAGAAATTTATTTCCTCACAGTAAAGTAGGCTAAAAGTCCAAATTCAAGGCATCAGCTCCAGGAGAAAGCTTTCTTCCTCCCTGTCGACTCTGGAAGAAGGTCCTTGTCCTCAATCTTCTCATGGTGGAGGAGCTTCTCAGGCACAGGGACCCTGGGCCCAATGGACACACTCTGCTCCTGGTGCTGCTTTCTTAGTAGTATGAGGTCCCTACTCTCTGCTAGCTTCCCTTTCCTTTTATCTCTTGAGAGAGAAAAGATGGTGCAGGCCACACCCCAGGGAAACTCCCTTTACATTGGATCTGAGTAAGGGTGGTGTTACAATCCCACCCTAATGCTCTCAACATAAAATTACAATCACAAAATAGAAGGCGACCACAAAATACTGGGAATCACGGCCTAACCAAGTTAAAACACATAATTTTGGGAGGACACAATTCAATCCATGACAATCCTTCTATGGAATCTTAAAGTGTTCAGTAATGGTAACCAGGCACCATCCAGTTCTTCTGGTCTCATGGCAAAGGAAGAAGACTGTTCATGGAGGCAATTAGGCACACATTCCATACCCTCCTCCAGTTCCTCACTCTCCTTCCTCTGTTGCTCCAGGTGAGTAGAGACCATTGTACCAAGGCTATAATCTTTATGGGAGCAGACTACCACATCTTTCTCCTGTGGAGCAGCCGGTGGGTTCAAACCACTGACCTTTCAGTTAGTAGCCAAGCGCTTAACCACTGTGCCATCAGGGCTTCTTACTCCATAAAGATTACAGCTTAGGAAACTCTGTGGGGCAGTTCTACTCTGTCCTCTAGGGTTGCTATGAGTTGGAATTGACTCAATGACGTAACGACAACAAGGCACTAGAAGGGGTGAGGCAAAATATATGGTCACTGCCCTCGAGGACCTTGCAGCATGATGGGAAGCAGACATGGAAGCGACTAGTTTCCATGAAACAAGGGGTAGGTACAGCAATTAGCATGTTGTTCTGGTGATAGGACCTTGCTGGTGAGCCACAGAGACCCACAGCTGTTGAAAATAAATTGTCCCCAACCTGACACTTTGAACAGATGCAAGCTCCTGTGTTAATGTGGCCAGTTCACACGAGCTTGCTGCTAAGCCACAGAGCAGGTCACTGCTGGGGCCAACAAGTATCGGGAAGTACCAGCAACACTTTTATCTTGCCTTCCAAGGGGGTATCTGCTGCTTGCACCTGGCATGTCTTGTTATGCCTTGCGTTGGAGGCTTCAACGGTAGAAAGACCAAGATGGGGAAGTGATACAGAAGCTTGACGGGCATTTCCAGGGCTGGGCTGAGGGAGCCTGGCAGTGTGGCTTGGAGGATGATCTGGCAGCAGGGTCAGAAGCAGCAGCCGTTCCAGGCCTCCCCTCAGCACAGAGGCCGGTGGACTGGGCCAGAGGAGGGTTCCTCACCCAGAGACACCTGTGCCCTCAGGCACTGGGGAGCCACAGAAGGTCTCAGGTAAGGACGTGGCATAATCACTAGGCTTCAGAGCAATTCCTCCAGTTCAGTGTCTGACGGGAAGCCTGGGGTGGGGGGAGGAAGGGGAGAGGAGGAAAAGAAGGTTCGAGACCACCTAGGCAACAGGCAAGGGGCATCTAAGTTTGGACTGAAATTTCCACACTGAATTCATTCCCACCTGGGCAGAACCCCAGAAGCTGCAATCTAGTACATGGCAGCCTTGTCCGCTCACCTGCTTGCTCAGTTCCTCCCCTGTCTACATCAAGGGCTTGGGACCAGTACAGCGGCTGACTCCAGTCCCTGTGGACTCCCTGCCCCAAGAGGGGCCCAGGGTGAAGGCACAGGTCACAAGGGAGGCCTCCTGCCTGTCAGACACCTCCATGTCATCATTTCATAAGACGCGGGGCTTCTAGTTCTCACTCTTGCTGTTTCAGGCCTCGAGGGCTCTACACATAGCTTCCTTGGCCAGGGCTGCCATTCCGCTCTCACCTCTTCATCTGCCTAATTCCCGTGCATCTTTTGAGCTCAGTGAGGTAGATAGTCTGTAAGATTGACACCTCCTCCTCCCCATGTTCCAAACCAAAACCAAACCCATTGCTGTCTAGTCGATTGATCCACAGTGACCCTACAGGGACAGAGTAGAGCTGCCTCATAGGGTTTCCAAGGCTGTAATCTTTATGGAAGCAGACCGTCACATCTTTCTCCCACAGAGTCACTGGTGGGTTCGAACTGCCGACTTTTCAGTTAGCAGCCAAGTGCCTAATCGCTGACCATTCAGTTAGCAGCTGAGGGCTTAACCACTGAACCACCAGTGCTCCTTTCCCCATATTCACACCCTTTGTAATCCCCTCTCTTTGCCTGTGGGCTGGACTTAGTGTCACTGCCAAGGCTAGGTTACACAAAGAGTGTGGCCTCAGTCCTGGACAGCTGCTCTCACTCCCGGGCTCTGAGGGAAGCCCTAGGGAAAGGCCCACACAACAGAGAACTCATGTCTCTGGCCAACAGCCAGCGAGGACCAAGGCCAGCCAACAGCCATGTGAGTGAGCTTGACGTAAACTCCCCCCCACGGAGCCCTGACATGACTGCAGCCTTGAGACTGAGAAAACCCTTAGCCAGAGACCCCCAGCCAAGCTGGGCCCCAACTACAGACCCACAGAGGTAACCACGAAGTAATAAACATTTGTTGCCTTAAGCCACTACGTGTCGGAGCAGTTTGATTTTTGGCAGTAAATAACAAATGCACTCAGCATGAGCATGGCACCGCCAGCTGGGCCCCACGGAAATGCCTCCCCAACATCCCAGAGAGGGCAAGTAACAACATGTGCCCGTTAAAAATATCAGACAGCTGTCAAAAGCCCAAAAAAATCAGTTATGTGAATCAAAACTCTGAGAAAGACTTACGAAACACACAATGTTTTTGTGGCAAACTTTCATCGAGACAGAGAATAAAAACAAGCTGGTCTGGAGGTGACCTGGCACAATTGGAGAGGTCTGAAATGGCAGAGCCACCAGAACTGGGAATAGGCTTCCTTTGATTCTGCTCAATGTTCGTGCAGTCACTCAGCAGGTACCCAGCCCTGCTTGTGGACCAGGCCTTCGAGGCTTTAGGGAGATGGTTCCCAGGCGTATCAGGCACAGCCCTTGCCCTCCAGTAAAGATAAGCACGCAAGCATTGCCTCCGACATACACAGAAATCTTCAGGGAAGAGCAACGTGGGGAGGGAAGGAAATGAGATAGGGCTGTGAAGTTGGGACAGTGATGACACTGAACTCTATGGAGCAGCAGTGTGTCATAGCGGTCAGAGGTATGAGCTCTGGAGCCAGACTGTTTGGGTTCATGTCCTCTCTTTGCCACTTCATACCACTGTACCCTATGCAAGTTACTTTTCGTGCCTCTGTTTCTTCAACTTTTAGACAGGGATGACAATAGAACCTATCCTGGAGGACTCTGCGAAGAGGAAATTAGTGAAGTCATGCAAAGCACTTTAGAAAAGTCTCCGGCATGTGGCAGCCCAATAAATCTGAGGTATTACAGGGCTTACAGGGGTAACCTGGTTGCGGGGAGGCGTAGGAGACAGGCCTTGAAGCTGGGTTTGCTTTGACTCTGAGACCTGGGAGAACGTAAAGAGGAGACACCAGTTCCCAGGATTGGGAAGAACCTGCCCTGATGCTGTCTCCGAGTGCAGGATGAACGTCCGCCACTGGAGCGGAGGGTATGGTCTTAAGCTTTGTATAGTGGAAACTCTCATGCCAACTCCCGACAACCTCCTTATATATAACAGAGCAAAACATTGCCCAGCCCTGAGCCACCCTCACAGTTGCTGAATTGTTGGTATGTTTGAGCGCACTGTTGCAATTATTGCGTCAATCCACCTTATGGAGGACGTTGCTGTTACTGGGTGCTGTGGAGTCCATTCTGACCCATAGTGACCCCATGTGACAGAGCAGAACTGCCCCCATAGGGTTTCCTAGGCTGTAATCTCTACAGAAGCAGATTGCCAGGCCTTTCCGCCTGGCAGGTGCGTTTATACCACCAACCTGTCAGTTAGCAGCAACGCATTAACTGTTGCGCCACCAGGACTCTTTGTGGAGGACTTAAAAAAAACCATCGCTTTTGAGTCAATTTCAACTCATAGTGGCCTTTAGGGCAGAGTAGAACTGCCCCATACGGTTTCCAAGGCTGTAGTCTTTACGGAAGCAAACTGCCACATCGTTCTCCCATGGAGCGACTGGTAGGTTTGAGCCACCAACCATCCGGTTAGCAACTGAGTGCTTAACCACTGCACCACCAGGACTTCATTGATTTATTTTTACAATTACCTTCCTCTTATGGCTGGATATACTGGTTTTCCTTTTCCTGTGGTAATATCAAGTTTCTTTTTAAAAGTAAATCTACTTAATTACATGAAACAACATCTTGATTTGCTTCAAAATAATGGTGAAGTGGTAGGGGTATAACTGAAACAGGACTGAGCACCGAGCTGGTAACTGGTGAAGCAGGATGATGGAGGCATGGGGCTTTATGACACTAGGTTCTCTAGTTTGGAATATGTTTGAGACTTTCCATGATAAAATAAAAATAGCCAGAAAGATAAAATAACTGTCATGGATTGAACTGTATCCCCCCAAAATATCTGTCAACTTAGCTGGGCCATGAGTCCCTCCCCCCCGCCACCCCAGTATTGTGTGATTGTCCACCATTTTATGGGATTTTCCTATGTGCTGTAAATCTTATCACTATGATGAAATGAGATGGATTAGTGGCAGTTACATTGATGAGATCTACAAGAATAGATAGTGTCTTAAGCCAGTCTCTTTGAGATATAAATGAGAGAAGTAGAGAGACGGGGGGCCTCACACCACCAAGAAAGCAGTGCTGGGAGCAGAGCGTGTCCTTTGGACCTGAGGTTCCTGCACTGAGATGCTCCCAGACCAAGGGAAGACTGATGACAAGGACCTTCCTCCAGAGCTGAAAGAAAGAGAAAGCCTTCCCCTGGAGCTGGCGCCCTGAATTCAGACTTCTAGCCTACTGGACTGTGAGAGAATAAACTTCTCTTTGCTAAAGCCATCCACTTATGGTATTTCTGTTATAGCAGCACTAAGTGACTAAGACAATGACTAAAAAGTAAACTTAAATAAAAATACTGAGTAAGAGAACAAAAAGTACGCAGATAAGGCAAAAATCACCGAGGTAGAAAGAAGCTCACTGAAAAAGCACCGATTCTCAGTGAAAAATGAAATTCCAGAACCAGGGATTGTAATCTCAGGGATGGCCTTTAGAGTTTAGCAAAAACTTTCAACTTCCATACCTTCCTTCTCAGGAAGCTTTCTCCCACTTCCCTGCCCTCCGGTGGGGGCAGGGGTTTGCTCTGAGCTCTCAGGGCCTCTTTAGGCTCCTGCAAGCGTTATCTTACTGCACTGCCACCCCAGGATTCTCCGTGGTCTCCCCACTAGACTGTGAGCTCGTGAAGGGCAGGCACTGGGCCATGTTGTATCCCCTGGGTCGAGATCACAGAAAGTGTCAATAGATATTTCTACGGTGAACAAGATAAGGCCCAAAAGTAATCACTCTAAGGCTCCAAGAGCTGCCTGCCCTGCCTCTGGGACCCTCGGTTCTCTCTGCCCCAACCACAGCCCAGGCCAACACTTACCCGGTCAGCATCCTGGGGGCCCCCATGAGACGTTCCATCAGGGTTAAAGTGGTCCCCACAGCTAAGAAGAGAAGGTACCAGATGGGCAGGGAAACAGCAGCTCACAGGCCAGTTAAGCTTATTTAAGGCCTGAACTAGGTTTCTTTCATCCATTCATCCACCCATCCATCCAACTAACAGGTCCACTCTGTGCCAGGCTTTGGGCAGAGGCACTGAGATGAATCGGACACGGTTTCTACCCTCAAGAAGCTTCTGGTCTAAGGGAAGACACAGATGTCATAGCACAACACACACTATGACATGGACACCCTCCCCTTCCTGTGTCTAGGAGTCACCTTCCATTTCTGACACAGTAATGTGGTTACGAGCAGGGGCTTCAGGATCAGATTTTGGTTCAATCCCAACTCTGTCTGTTATATGTCTAGGTGCTACAAGGAAGATTCCAGACCACTTACCTGGCACAGTTGCTGGTCAGGTCGCCATACTGATGGACATGGAGGCCATGCAGACCAGGCTCCAGGCCATCAATGGTCCCTTCGATGAGGCAGCGCTCTGGGCTCAGCTGTAGGAAGCGCACCACACCCTGCACGGGGCCAGCACCCCCCAGAATGGCAACTGCTGCTCCCAGATTCTCTGCAAGGTATCAGACATCTGGCTGGCTCACTTGCTCACCCAGCCCCACCCCTTCATCGCCTGGGGAACAGCATGGAAAGATCCCACATACTTTCATACCTTCCCGAAAGCCGCTCCAACCCAGGGCCCAAGATTTGTCCTTACAGCCAGACTGGCCCCAGATCCAGGCCACCTCCCTCCGCAACTGGCCGAAGCCAAAGCCATAGTGGTCACTCACGTAATAGGCTACTGCCCATGCCCTTGAGTACTGCCTGGCGCCCTGTGCCCTCTAGGAGGGCCTGCACTTTTGGGCTGGGCAGGGTGGTGTGTACCAGGACCATCTGGTTCTCCAACTGCACCTCCACGCCCTGGACACCTGGGAGGAGAGAAGCCAGAGGGCAGCGGTGGGGCTAGGCAGCCCTGTGCTGGGGGTAGAGAAGTTCCCACCCCACCTCCACCAACCTTCCCATGGCAGGAGGCAAGGCAGGAAATGGCTCTCAGGCGCTGACTTGCTTGCCTTCTAACTGGGTAGCCTTGGGTAAGCGGCTTAATCTCTTGGAGTCTTTCTTTACATATAAAGTGGGGATAACACCATCTCCTTCCCTGGACTGCTTGAGTCCTTATCACGTGCCAGGCATCGTTCACAACTTTTTTTTTAAAATAATATTTTATTGTGTTTTCGATGAGAGTTTACACAGCAAATTAGGTTCTCAGTTAACAATTTCTGTACAAATTAGTCAGTGGCATTGGTTACATTTTTCACAATGTATCAACATTCTCATTAATTCGATTCTGGCTATTCTATTTCCAGTAATCACATTTCCCTGCACCCTTACCTTCTCATCTTTCCTTTGAATGATTATTGACCATTCAGTCTCATGTAGATTTTTTTTTTTTTTAAAGAAGCACAGTATTCAAGGGTTATACTTTTTATTTTATTTTATAAGCCACTCTGTTATTTAGCTAAAAGGTAACGGCAGGTGACAGTTTCGGTTCAAGATTTAAAGGGTATCTCAGGGCCATAGTCTTGGGGATTCCCCAGGTTCAACCGGTCCAATAAGGCTGGGCTTTAAAAAAATTTGAGCTCTGTTCCACATTCTTCTCCCATTCTATCAGGATTCATCTACTGCGGCTCTGATCAGGACAGCTGTTCGTGGTAGCTAAGTACCATCTAGTTCCTGTGGTCTCAGAGTAGATGAGGCCGTGGTTCATATAGACTATTAGTCCTGTAGATTAGTTTCTTCTCTGAGTCTTTGGTTTCCTTCTTTCTCTTTTGCTCTGGACGAGTACAGACCAATAGTTGTATCTTAGATGGCTGCTCACAAGCTTTTAAGGCCCCAGACACTACTCACCAAACTAGGATGTAGAACATAAACTTTATGAACTATCTTATATTAATGGACTGAGTGTCCCATGAGACTATGGCCCTAAGCCTTCAAACCCAGATGGCCAAATTCACAAGTTGTTTGGTTACGTCTAAGAAGTATCTGTAACTGTGCCCCCTCTGTGGTTCATTATACATATGAATATATGTTCATGTACACACATGACCGCATATACACACATCTATATATGTATACATATGTCCAAAAAAAACCAAAGCAAACCCGTTGCTGTCGAGTCGATTCCGACTCAGCAACCTTATAGGACAGAGTAGAACTGACCCCATAGAGTTTCCAAGGAGCACCTGGTTGATTCTAATTGGATTCTAACTGCCAACCTTTTGGTTAGCAGGCATAGCACTTAACCACTACGCCACCAGGGTTTCCATACATATGTACACACATCTATATACCCATACACATATATGGATACATACGTACATACATAACCACCCACATTTTGGGGGGGGGGTTGTTGGTGGTGTTCATAACTTTTGAAGCAGCATTATTCATAATAGCCAAAAGGCAGAAACAATGCAAATGCCCATCGGAAGATGAATGGATAAACAAAATGTGGTATATGCACGTTGTGTTGTTGTTGGGGGTCATGCAGTCAATTCCGATCCAGTGACACCATGGGACAGAGTAGGACTGCCCCATAGGGTTTTCTAGGCTGTAATCTTTACGAAAGCAGATCGCCAGGTATTTCTCCTGAGCACTTAACGGTTTGTGCCACCAGGGCATACAATGGAATATTATTTCCTCCATAAATAGAAATGAAGTTCTGATGCTTGCTACGACATGAATGAGCCTGGAAAACATTATGTTAAGTGAAAGAAGCCAGATACAAAAGACTTTATGCTGTAGAGTCCATTTATATGAAATGTCCAGAATAGGCAAATCTATAGAGTCAGAAAGTAGATTGATTAGTGGTTGGCTAAGGCGGGAGGTGACAGCTTAAGGATACGGAGTTTCTTTTTGAGGTGATGAAAATTTTCTAAAAGTAACTGTGGTAGTGGTTGCACAATTCTTTGAATATACTCAAACCACTGAATTGCATATTTAAATGGGTGAATTGCATGATATATGAATTATATCACAATAAAGCTGTTATCAAAAAAAGGGGAGGGACTATTATCATCAACAGGAGGTAATGTGCATGGAACACACACACTGTGGGCCAAGCCCTCTTATAAGTGCTTTACCTATGGAATGGTTAATTTTATGTGTCAACTAGGTTAGGCCATGATTCCCAGTATTGTGTAGTTGTCCTCCATTTTGTGATTTGATGTAATTGTTCTCCATTTTGTGATTTGGTGCAATTGTCCTCCATTTTGTGATATCATGTAATTATGTATTGTAAATTCTAAACCTTTATATGTTGATGAGGCAAGATTAGTGTGGGGTTTATCTTGAATCACTCCCTTACTAAAGGGCATGACTCAAGTCACAGCCTTACCCAAGTCACCACCTTGCTAACTAAGGGGAGTTTCTTTGAGGGTATGGCCTATATGCAATATATATGGATGCTCTGGCAAAGCTCTTTCACACTCTGGATCCTACATCTGCCTTGTTATCATCAGGTTCTTGGGACCTGAGCCAGCAGCCTGCCACCTGACCTGCCAATTCTGGGATTTGCCAGCTTCTGTAGCCCTGTGAGCCAGCAGCCTATCACCAGACCTGATTTGCCAGGTTCCACAGGCCTGCGAGCCAGCAGCCTGTTGTCTGACCCGCCAATTTGGGTTCATCAGCCCCTGCAACCACGTAAGTAAGGAGAAGCCTCCAGACTGCCACCGGACCCACGGGTTTGGAACTTGCCAGCCTCCACAACCATGTGAGGCATTTCCTTGAGATGAGTACACACATATACACATATATATACACACACACATATATGCTTCACTGGTTTTGCTTTTCTAGAGAACCCAGCCTACGGCACCTATATTCATTCATTTGAAACTCAGATGAACCCTGTGAGTTGAGTAGTAGTATCCCTGTTTTGTAGAAGAGGAAACTGAGGCACAGAGAGATTTAAGAGACTTGCTCAAAGTCACACTATAGTAAGTTATGGAACCGGAATCCAAGCCCTTAACCCAAACACTCTGCCCACCCTGAGACACAGCCCACGGGCTGGGCTGGGACCCCCTCCTCTGTCCTCCTGAAGTGACACTATCTGATGTATAGTTTAACAAATCAGTTTGGCTTTCATGTGAGAAATCTATTGGGGGGGCCAACAGAGGCAGCAGGGAGCCCACAAAAGAAGTTCTTGTTTGGTTTGGGGAGAGATGAGCTAATTCTCTGCTCCCAAAGTAGGAGGGGTAGAAGCTCCTTGCAACTATGGACCTCCAGAGCGCTTCACCTGAGTCTGACCGAGAAGGCAGGCTCCCCAGCCAAGCAGCATCTGGTGAACCCCAAGTGTGCCTGAGTAGGAACCAAAGGAAACTCCAGAAGGTGAGCCTTGGGCCGGGGCTCGTCCCACTTACTCCTGGAAGAAGATCAGAGCCCATTTCCCCAAGGCCTCAGCCTCTCAGATAGGGCTGCGCTCACTCCCTATGCATTCTGAGAAACTACACTTCCCTGCCCAGCCCATGAGAAAGCCAAGCTGTTCTGGACCAGATAACGCACAGTCATATAGTTACTGTACAATCGTAGAGATAACGCACGGTCATGTAGTTACTGTACAATCATATAGATAACGCACGGTCATGTAGTTGTTATCTGGTACCTGAGAAGCCTGCTGAGGGCTGAAAATTGCCCTGCGTTCGACAGAAAGTCTAGCTGTCAGCTCTCTTAGCAAGAAAGTTTCACAGGAAGTGTAGGGCCTTACATCCTGGGAAAGCTCTGGTCAGAACACACCACGCATCCGTAGAGTGGCTTGATCTCCATCAGACTCTAAATCCAAAACCCTAAATACAGACTCTAAGCAAACTCCACCTCGAGGTCTGTCTCCTATACCTCCCACCAACCAGATCACCCCCTGTAAACCCTTTATTATAGACTGAATAATGTCCCCCAAAATATGCGTTGTAAATCCTAACCTCATGTCTGTGGTTATAATCCCATTTGGGAATGGGATGCCTTTGTTATGTTAATGTGACAGGATTAGTGTCGGGTGTATTAAGGAAGCAGAGATTGGGGAAAATTCATACCAAGCCACATGGCAATCTCCAAGGAACCAAGAAACAAGCAGAAAAGACAAAGTATCTTTCCCGACAGAGAAAGCCTTTGCCTAGAGTCAGCATCCCGAATTCGGGCTTCTAGCATCCTAGACTGTGAGAATATAAATTTCAGTTTGTTAAAGCCACCCACTTTCAGTATGTCTGTAATAGTGGCACTAGATAACTAAGACACCCTTGCTCTCCTAACACCTGAGATTTTTTGGGCTCTCACATGCCAGACTTTTGTAAAGCACTTTACATGTCTTCACTAATTTCCTCTTCACAAAGTCCTCCAGGATAGGTTCTATTATCATCTCCGTTTAAAAGTTGAAGAAAGAGAATGAAGAACACCAAAGACACAAGGTAATTAGGAGTCCAAGAGACAAAAAGGGCCACATAAACCAGAGACTACATCAGCCTGAGACCAGAAGAACTAGATGGTGCCCAGCTATAACTGAAGACTGCCCTGACAAGGAACACAACAGAGAACCCCTGAGGGAGCAGGAGAGCAGTGGGATGCAGACCTCAAATTCTCATAAAAAGACCAGGCTTAATGGTCTGACTGAGACTAGAAGGACCCCGTAGTTCATGGCCCCCAGACCTTCTGTTAGCTCAAGACAGGAACCATTCCCAAAGCCAACTCTTCAGACAGGGATTAGACTGGACTATGGGATAGAAAAAGACACTGGTGAAGAGTGAGCTTCTTGGATCAAGTAGACACATGAGAGGATGTGGGCAGTTCCCGTGTGGAGAAGAGATGAGAGGGCAGAGGGGGTCAGAAGCTGGCCGAATGGACACGAAAATAGAGAGTGGAGGAAAGGAGTGTGCTGTCTCATTGCAGGGACAGCAACTAGGAGTATATAACAATGTGTATATAAGTTTTTGTATGAGAGACTGTCTTGGTTTGTAAACTTTCACTTAATGCGCAATAAAAATTGAAAATTAAAAAAAAAAGTTGAAGAAACAGGGGCACAAAAAGTAACTTGCATAGGACACAGTGGTAAGAAGTGGCAAAGAGGGGATATGAACCCAAACAGTCTGGCTCCAGAGCTCATACCTCTGACCACTATGACACACTGCTGTCCCATAGAGTTCAGTGTCATCACTGTCCCAACTTCACAGCCCTACCTTATTTCCTTCCCTCCCCACGCTGTTCTTCTCTGAAGCTTTCTGTGAATGTCAGAGGCAATGCTTGTGTGCTCATCTTTACTGGAGGGCAAGGGCTGTGCCTGATACGCCTGGGAACCATCTCCCTAAAGCCTCGAAGGCCTGGTCCACAAGCAGGGCTGGGTACCTGCTGAGTGACTGCACGAACATTGGGCAGAATCAAAGGAAGCCTATTCCCAGTGCTGGTGGCTCTGCCATCTCAGGCCTCTCCAATTGTGCCAGGTCACCTCCAGACCAGCGGACTTTCAGGAACCTGGAGCGGCATAAGATGGTACAGGGCCAGGGCTGCTGTTTCCTTTGTCAAGCTACTACTGTTTCCCAAGCTAGAACTGTTTTCCAGGGAAGTCCCTCTGTAGGAGGGGCTGTGTTCGGCCTGGCTCCTAGGGCTCCAGAATATCTGAGGTTCAAGCCAGCTCATCCATCATTCAGCAAGTACAGGGCTGAGAGCTGGACTCTAGGCTCTGCCTCTGGGTAGCTGTGTGGCTCTGAGAATATTCCTTCCTCTCTTTGAGTCTCAGTTTCTGCTTTATCTGTAAAATAGGAGTCGGGTGGCAGAAGAAATTTGCCTATCCCCTCCCAGAAGCCTCGGGACGGCCGTCCAAAGAACACTTTGTCTCTTACCTTCCACCCCTTGCAGTGACTTGCGAACCGCATCCACACAGCTCTGACAGGTCATTTGCACGGCGAACTCCAGCTGCAGGGCCAGCAGGGACGGGCCGATGAGAGCTGGGGACCGAGGTTGCCTGACCCTGTTCCACCACCTCCCCTATGACCACCCCCAAAGGCCTGGGGGTCACGCCCCACTTGACCCCTCTTCAAGCGCCCTCTTCATGATCACTCATGATCATTCCAGGACCGTAGTCCCAAGCCCGGGCACTCACACCAGGGGCCCTGCTACTCTCGCACCCCAAGATCACCCCGGGTCCCAGGCTAGTTAACGATCACCCCAGAGGCCGAGGCTCCCTGCTCCGCGAGGCTCCCATGGGACGCCTCGACTCTTACCGTGCAGGCGGTCCCGTTGTCTCCCGAAGCCGACGCCATCCCGGACCTTGTCACCGGCCACAGGACTGAGGCGCGCCCTGGAGCAGCGACGCGGGTGCCCAGAAAAGCAGAAGCCACCCTTCGCCCCGCCCCCAAGTGCGTGCGCACGCAAGGCCTTGCCCCCGACGTCTACCGGGCGACGCGCACGGGCTGCGCAGGCGCACTCGGGCCGCCCGGCCCCTGGTTGCCTTAGTAACGGCTTAGCTTCTTCGCGCAGGGACTGTGAGCCCCGCCGCTGCCAAGATGGAGCCCCGGAAGGTGGAGTCCGAGCTCCAGCGGTTTTACCACCGGTTGCTGCAGCCACTGTCGCTCTTCCCCCGCAGGGCGACGCCCGCAGAGACGCAAAAGGTCCGGACGCTGCAGGCCCTGCCGCCCACACAGCTGTCGGTGGCGTCGCTGTGCAGCCAGGTAGCCGAGCGGCTGGCCCGCAGCGGGTTGACGGCGCGGGTGTCTCCCGAGAGCCGGCTCCGCCTCACCCAGGTCATCCTGGACGAGCTGAAGTGCAGCTGGCAGGAGCCTCCCGCCGAACCTGGTCTGAGCCGCCAGAACAACCAGAAGCTGCGGGAGCGGCTTCAGGCCCACGTGCTGCTAAGCAGCGAGCAGCTCTTCTTACGCTATCTGCACCTGCTGGTGACCCTGTCGGCCCCCACGGGCGTCTTTACCGAGCCAGCCACCCTCACCCGCCTGGCCGCCAGCCTCGCCAGGGACTGCACGCTCTTTCTCACCGGCCCCGACGTCTACCGTTGCCTGCTCGCCGACTTTCAGGCCCTGCTGAGGGTAGATCGAGCCCGCGGCGGCGTGAAGGAGCTGAGCCGCCTCAGCCCCAGGGAGGCTTTGAAGCTCTGCCCGATCCCGTGGCCTCACAGCACTGGCTTCGCCCATGTGCCCTGCTCCAGCCTCAACCTGAACTACCTCGTCCACCTCAGCCGCCCTTCAGAGTTTCTCGGCGAACCCGGAGTGGACCCTCTGAAGGAATTGAAGGCCATCCCCCAGTTGAAGAGAAAGACTCTCTGGCCGCCCTCCACGCCAAAAAAGAAAGACAGGGGTTTAATTTCCTCACAGATTGAGCCACAACCCAGCTACATGGTGACTCCCTCCGGCCAGGCTGCTCCCTCCGCCCAGTCGCCCATCTACCCCCAGCTCCGGAGAGGCCGGTCTATGCCCTCTCTGCGTGAGGGCTGGAAGCTGGCAGATGAGTTGGGCCTTCTCCCACTACCCCCTCGCACCTTAACGCCACTGGTCCTGGTTGCAGAGAGCAAGCCAGAGCTGGCAGGGGACACTGTAGCTGAGGATCTGAAACAGATGCTGAAGAAGCTCAAACTGGAGTGGCCTCGCCACCTACCGCTGGACTCAGACCTGCCCCCGCTCCTGGGAGCCCTGACCCGCCGACCGGCCGCAGGGCACCGCCTGAGGAAGCTGCAGAGGGTGTTGAAGGCCTTGGAGGAGGAAGAAGCCTGCAGCCAGCAAGACCGCCAACCCCCCAAAGCCCCTCCACTCCACCCACAGCCTGTGACCGTGACTCTGAAACTAAGAAATCAGCTAGTGGTTGAGGCAGCTGCCGTGCGAATCTCTGACAGAAATTTTGTGGACTCCTTCCACGTCGAGGGGGTTGGACTCCTGTACAACCACTTGGCCGGCGAACTGGACCCCAGACTTGTTGAAGAGATGGATCATGACCACTTTGTTGGCAGTAGCACCCGAGAGGTCTACAAGGAGTTGATGAGCCGTGTCTCTACTAACCACCTCCATTTTGACCAGGGGCCCCTGGTTGAGCCTGCAGCAGATAAAGACTGGTCAGCCTTCCTGTCCTCAGCCTTTCTCCGTCAAGAAAAACACCATCGCATCATCAACCCTGAGCTGGCGAATCTTTACAGCCGGGGAGCCAACAGGCTACTCTCCAACGCTGACAAGGTGTCCTCCCTCACATCATTCCACGCATACAAAAGTTGGGACCAGCGGTCCACCAAGCCCTCGTGGATGCACTGGTGGAAAACCAACCTGTCCAAGGAGGACTACTTCAGGTACCTCACCACCCAGGAGACGGATTTCCTCCACGTCATCTTCCATATGTATGAGGAGGAGGGTCTCATGGAGTTGGTGGTCCCTGTCAAGGAGTCCCTGGAGCTTCAGCACCCTCCCCCCTTACTAGAAGAGGAAGAGCCCTGGGACTTTGTGCCGGGCGAGTGGGATTGCAACATAGTGCTGCAACACGGCCTGGGAACTGCGAGGCTTGACCTCCTGGGCGGCGACTGCCACAAAATCCAGAGCCTGCAGAAGCAACTGGAGCGGCTGTGGTTCTTGCTTGAGGTCCCCAACGAGGACCGGCTGGACATGGCCATCAAGTACAGCTCCAACGCCCGTCTGATGCAGCTGCCTGCACTCATGAGTGCCTGGGAGCGGGCCCTGCAGCCCATTCAGCTGCGGGAGATACTGCTGTCAAAACTGGAGTGGTTTGAGCGGCAAGCCTCCAACCCCAATCGCTTCTTCCAGAAGTCTGACGTGGGTCTGAGTTGCCTGCTGGAGGAGAATCATATCCGCAGCCATCTGCAGAGGAAGCTCAGGCAAGTGGAGGCCTCCTTGGTTCCCCTCCTAGAGGAGATCGAGTTAGTCTTTGATGAGCCAGTGACCTTCAGGGGGCGGCGCTACCTGGACAAGATGAAGCGCGACAAAGTGGAGATGCTCTACTGGTTGCAGCAGCGCCGGCGGGTCCGCCACCTGGTCCGGACCCAGAGGGCCTCCCACCCCCAGGCAGCCCAGGCCAGGAGGCTCAGCAGCCAGCATTTAGTAGCTCCCGGGAACACTCCCATTACCCCTTGACCCGTCCAAGCGCCCTCACATCCCTCCCTGAGCCCCAGACGCCCAGCCACTCATCTGGACCTCTTGACTGCTTTGGAAGAAAAAATATGGGTCTCTACACCTGAGGGTGCAGGCTGCAGAAACATGTGCTTCCAGACTTGGTATAGACAGTGAAGTTCGTGTAAAAGAATCCCTCGGCCCAGTGTTCCCACTTATATCGAGCCATGCATAATACAGCCAAAATCTTACGTATCGAAAGAACTGAGATGGGTCATCCCCTGGAGTTCCTTGTGATGGAACGTGTCAGATGGGACAATGAAGCTTAGCATTCCTATCACATGTCATTGAATTGGCTGATTAGAGCCCCACATCGAGAGGCTAAGAGAAAAGGCCCTGAAGTGAGCAGATGTAGGCTTAAATCCTGGCTGTGACTTTGGGCAAGTTACCTAACTTCTCTGCACCTGGGCCATCCTGTGTCAAATGAAGGGGTTGGATCCAGGTTGTTACTTCTTCCAGTTCCAGGACTTCCAGTTCTCACATGCTGTTGGTAGAGCTAAATTTTTTTTTCATTAAAACTTTAGCAGTTAATACAAGCACATGGTACAAAATACACAAGGGACTGTACTGAAAAGTGAGTCTCCTTTCCATCCCTGCCTCCAGTGCCTCAGTTGCCCTCCCTAGGGATCACAGCTCTTACCAGGCTTTTTTTTATGTATCTTTCCATTCATTTCCTTATTCAGCAAATACTTACTGAACATCTACTAGGTGTTAGATGCTTGGTGTATATCAGTGAACAAACAAAGATCCCTACCCTTTGTAGGGTTTACATAAGCATAGTACCTAAGCATATTGAGAAAGAGAATGTTAGAAGGTGGTAAGGATTGTGGGGAGTCAAGGGGTGCGGGCTGTAGTTTTAAATACTGCTCAGGATAGGCCTCACTGGGAAGGTGAGATCTGAGCAAAGGCTTGAAGGAGGTGAACAAGTAAGCCTTGTGGAAATCAGAGAACAGCTTTCCAGAGGGAACAGCCAGTACAAAACCCTAAGTCAGGAGTGTGCCTGGGGTGATCCAGGAACAGCAAAGTAGCCAGTGTGGGTGCAGGGAAGTGAGGGGGAGAATTGAGTCAGAGGGGTCATGGCAAGGTGCCAAGGGGCAGGTTAGATTATGCAAGACCTCAGGTCATTGCGTGACCTATTCCAGACATAGTCTCTGCTATGTGAGCGTATATTTATAACTACACCAATGGGAACACACCGTACCCCCTGTGTGGCACCTTGCTGTTTTGGCCTTATATGTCTCCGGCTTATTCAATATCAATATGTGCTTTATTCTTTTTGACAGCTATGTAGTATTCTACTGTGTGTATTTATATTTTATTTAACCAGTCCCTTATTATTGAACATTTATAAACAAAACCAATGCTCTAAAAAATATCCTTAGTCATTCACTTAGCAGATGCAACTATATAGTTTAGAATCCCTGGAAATGGAACAGTTACGTATAAGCATTTGTAATTTTGATAGACATTACCAGTTGCTCTCCACAAAGGTTGTAACAATTTACACTCTGATCAACATTGCATAGTGTATTATCAAATTGATCTCTGCCAACCTGGTCAACCTGGTAGGTGAACAGTGGTATCACATTAGGTTTGTGATTCTCATTTCTCTTACTCATTAAGAGGCATCTTTCGTGTATTTAAAAGCTATTTGTGTTTCCTCTTCTGTAAACTGTCCCTGCCTTTTTCCCACTTTTCGATTGGTTTTGACTTTTATTTTCTTGATTTTTCAGAGCTCTTTATATATATTTTTTGTTTTTTTTTATTTTTTTTCTTTATATATTCAGGATATTTAGCCTACATGTTAGTAATTAACACTAAGATATTACCGTGTGTAGAACACTTTCCCTGCATAATTTTTTAGACTCCTCACAACCACCTTGTGAAGTGTGCGTTATAATCTCCATTTTACAGCTAAGGAAAGGAAAGCTCAGAAAGCTTAAGTTACTTACTCCGAGCCATGAAGGTAGTAAATGGGAGAGCCAGGACCGAAGACCAGGTGTGTCTGATCTCAAAGCCCATATGTGTAACATGTAGTAAGAGAGCTGACACAACCATGCCTGCACAGGTAGCATGAGAGCCTCAGAGAGGACCCGTTTTCCAAAGATTTCCTTTACTCACCATTCGCTAATATATAACTGGCCCAACTTCAGGTTTTTGTTTTGTGTTGCTTTCCCAATAAAAGAGTACCTCCCAAACTTTTCCCACCAAAGTGCCACTTAGAATGGAGGAACATAAACCAGCATCTTGGTCAGCAATAGAGGGATGGGGGGAGGGTAGGGAGTACAGTAGAAGCAATGCTAGCCTGAAAGGCCTGAGAAATTTTTTTTGAAGTCTACTTTTTTTTTTTTTTGCCCTGGTGGCACAGTGGTTAAGAGCTACGGCTGTTAACCAAAAGGTCAGCAGTTCATATCTACCAGCCACTCCTCGGAAATCCTACGGGGCAGTTCTACTCTGTCCTGTTGTTGTTGTTGTTAGGTGCCGTCAAGTCAGTTCCGACTCATAGCGACCCTATGCACAACACAAAGGTCCTGTGCCAACCTTACAATCATTGTTATGCTTGAGCTCATTGTTGCAGCCACTGTGTCAATCCACCTTGTTGAGGGTCTTCCTCTTTTCCGCTGACCCTGTATTTTGCCAAGCATGATGTCCTTCTCCAGGACTGATCCCTTCTGACAACGTGTCTAGAGTATGTAAGATGCAGTCTCGCCATCCTTGCTTCTAAGGAGCATTCTGGTTGCACTTCTTCCAAAGCAGATTTGTTCGTTCTTTCAGCGGTCCGTGGTGTATTCAATGTTCTTTGCCAACACCACAATTCAAAGCCATCAATTCTTCAGTCTTCCTTATTCATTGTCCAGCTTCTACATGCATATGATGCGATTGAAAATACCATGGCTTGGGTCAGCCACACCTTAGTCTTCAAGGTGACAGCTTTGCTTTTCAACACTTTAAAGATGTCCTTTGCAGCAGATTTACCCAATGCAATGTGTCATTTGATTTCTTGACTGCTGCTTCTATGGGTGTTGATTGTGGATCCAAGTAAAATGAAATCCTTGACAACTTCAATCTTTTCTCCATTTACCATGATGTTGCTCATTGGTCCAGTTCTGAGGATTTTTGTTTTCTTTATGTTGAGGTGTAATCTACACTGAAGGCTGTGGTCTTTGATCTTCATTGCTAAGTGCTTCAAGTCCTTTTCACTTTCAGCAAGCAAGGTTGTGTCATCTGCATAACGCAGGTTGTTAATGAGTCTTCCTTCTGTCCTGATGCCCCGTTCTTCTTCATATAGTCCAGCTTCTCGGATTATTTTCTCAGCACCTTGCTTTTTTGGCCTTATATGTCTCCGGCTTATTCAATATCAATATGTGCTTTATTCTTTTTGACAGCTATTGAATAGGTGTGGCGAAAGGATACAACCTGACACACACCTTTCCTGACTTTAAACCACTCAGTATCCCCTCGTTCTGTCCGAATGACTGCCTCTTGATCTATGTAAAGATTCCTCATGAGCACGATTAAGTGTCCTGGAATTCCTGTTCTTTGCAATGTTATCCATCATTTGTTACGACCCACACAGTCGAATGCCTTTGTATGAACTCTGTCCTATAGGGTCACTAAAAGTCGGGATCACCTCAATGGCAAAGAGTTTGGTTTCTTTTTGGTTTGGTGCAAAATTTACATTCTACTCTGTAATGTCTGTTTTAATGTAAAAATAAGCCTTGCGATTACTTGCCTTTGACTTAAGCTGGCCTTCCAGGCAGATATGCCATATTTATCATTCAGATTGTGGCTTCATTGTCTCTCCTGGCATACTGCTGCATTTTCCAGAAGTGACACATAACTCAAGTGAGAAACACCACAGCAGGGGTCAGCAAACTTTTACTGTAAAGGGCCAGATAGTAAATATTTCAAGCTTTATGGGTAACATGGTCTCCGTCATAGACTCAACTTTGCTATTGTAGTTCTAAAGCAATAATAGATAATATATAAGCCAACGGGCATGGCTGTGTACCAATAAAACTTTATTTACAAAAACAGACAGCTGGCCAGATTTGGCACTTGTGCTGTAGTTTGCTGGCCTATACGGTATAGCGTCAGTCCCTTTAAAAAGCAAACACATTCAAGAGGAATAAGACAGGGAGCTTCGTGCATCGTTTCCCAAAGTGTGTTGTGTGGTAAGCCAATCCTCGGCGATCATCCTAGAAAAAGGGTTCCGTGGTCAAAGAACTTTGGGAAACCTTGCTTACTTCATTCTTGCATCCCCTCAGAGATTCACAGTGCGTATTAACATGTTGAGAGTTCTGATAGACCTTGGAAAAATAACTTTGGCCGAAGAACCCTTTTATTTCTTCATAAGCATTAACGTTCCTGGTAAAGAAGCTTTAGGAAACGGAATCTCACTGTGAATGAGTCCATGGGAACCCCCTCATTGACAGTTCTGGGTGGGATCAGCGCACAGAGATGAGGCAGGGAGGGTGGGGTTCTAGACACACAGACCTAGTTGGAGCATCCGGGCCTCAGAGGCTGCACAAAAGGACATCATAAAGCTCAGGACAGGTTCTGCGAAGGAAGCCCCAGTGGGTCCTGGCCTCACTGGGTCTCTGGACGTTGAAATCTGTAGGCCTGCGACAACCTCTTCTAAAGTTCCAGACCCACATCCCATAGCTGTGAGATCCCCCGTTGTTGGTCCTATCTATGAGTTTGGTGAATGTAATAACAATCATGAATGTTCATCTGGAGTCCCCAGGTAGTGCAAACGGTTTGCACTCAGCTACTAATCTAAAGGTTATCAGTTCGAAGCCACCCATTAGTGCCTCAGGAGAAAGGCCTGGTGATCTGCTTCTGTAAAGATTACAGCCAGGAAAACCGTACAGAGAAGCTCCACCTCGTAACACGTGAAGTCGCCATGAGTTAGAATCAGCCTGACCGCAACATGTTCGAGTTTTTTTTTTTAATAACGAAGTGATTTTTGCAATTATCCAACTGATAACCAGAGAGGCCAAGTAACTTGTCCTAAAATGGTAGAGCCACGACTTAAACTCAGGTCTGGGGACTTCAGATCTCTTTGCTGGGTGTCTGGCTGCAGTGGGGGTCCCTGCCCTAAGCCAACCCTTCCTGCATCCGGAAGCGTCTCGTCCCATCCCAGGAAACTCAATCCTGTTATGAACCAACTACCTGACAGACATCATGCTAAAGCACTTTAAAGATATTATTCCATCTAATCTGCACAATACTCTTGCAAAGAAAGAAAAGGCGTCGTCACCTCCCTCTGGTGGAACCAGACTCTAGGATAATTGTTGTTGTTAGGCGCCGTCCAGTCGGTTCCGACTCATAATGACTCTGTGCGCTACAGAACAAAACACTGCCCGGTCCTGCGCCATCCTCACAATTGTTATGCTTGAGTCCATTGTTGCAGCCACTGTGTCAATCCATCTTGTTGAGGGTCTTCCTCTTTTCCGCTGACCCTGTACTCTGCCAAGTGCGATGTCCTTCTCCAGGGACTGATCCCACCTGATAACATGTCCTAAGTACATCAGACGAAGTCTGGCCATCCTTGCTTCCGGGTAGCACTCTGGCTATACTTCTTCTGAGACAGACTTGATCATTCTTCTGGCAATCCATGGTATATTCAATATTCTTTGCCAATACCATACTCAAAGATATCAATTCTTCAGTCTTCCTTAATCATTGTCCAGCTTTCACATGCACATGAGGCAACTGAAAACACCATGGCTTGGGTCAGGCGCACCTTAGTCTTAGACATTTTTGCAGCAGATTTGCCCAGTGCAATGCATCTTTTGATTTCTTGACTGCTGCTTCCATGGGCTTTAACTGTGGATCCAAGTAAAATGAAATCCTTCACAACCTTAATCTTTTCTGCATTTATTATGATGTTGCTTATTGGTCCAGTTGTGAGAATTTTTGTTCATCCAGTTGTGAGAATTTTTGCTTTCTTTATGTTGAGATGTAATCCATACCAAAGGCTGTCATTTTTTTTTTTTTTTATCTTCATCAGTAGTCAGAACCTGTTGCTGTTGAGTCGATTCCGACTCATAGAGACCCTACAGAACAAAGTAGAACTGCCCCATAGGGTTTCCAAGGAGTGGCTGGTGGATTTGAACCGCCAACCTTTTGGTTAGCAGCCGAGCTCTTAACCACTGTGTCACCAGGGCTCCTCATCAGTAATAGAGATAGTAGTATTTTTATGAGAAGTAAGTATATTCTCCAAAACAAAAAAATCTAGCCAGAAGAGTGGCATCGTTTGACATTTTTGTGAATCCCTTTAACGTCTGGCTCTGTAGAAGACAGTTGGATGCTGGTACCTGTTTCGCCATGCAAGCTGCTGCAGTATCACCCATCCTGCAGGCACCAGAAAACACTCTGCACTCATGATAAAGTAGGATCAGAAGAGCAAGGAATGGCTTAGCAGTATTCGGAAAATAGTTGTGGCCCCATGAAACCCCTGCAAAGTTCTGGGGGGCCCTATTTACTCTTTTTTTTTTTTAAGTAGAAGAAGGAGCTGAGATGGGGCAGAGGCGGAAGTGAGGGTGGTGGTAGGGCAGCAGGACATGCTGGGTCAGGGGGCTAGGCAGTTGGGGGCACACGGGCAGAAGGAGTGGTATTATAGATTGAATTGTGTCCCCCCAAAACATGTGTTGCAAATCCTAACCCTTATACCCCTGGTTGGAAACCTGGCGGCACAGTGGTTAAGAGCTCGGCTGCTAACCAAAAGGTTGGCAGTTCAAAGCCACCAGCTGCTCCTGGGAAACCCTATGGGGCAGTTCTACTCTGTCCTATAGGGTCGCTATGAGTTGGAATCACCCAAAGGCAACTAGATACCTGTGGTTAAAGGAGCCCTGGTAGTACAGTGGTTAAGCACTCAGCTGCTAACCAAAATGTCAGTGGTTCAAACCCACCAGAAAAGACCTGGCAATCTGCTCCTGTAAAGATTTACAATCTGGGAATCGACGCCATGACACACCACCACCACCACAATACCTGCAGTTATAATCTTTTTTGAGAATGTGTTTTCTGTGTTATGTTAATGAGGCGTCCGGTGAGTCTCCCCCCCCCCACCCCGCCCCGAGATTATGGGGATTATTAGGGAAGTATCAGGTTACAATTCAGGATCAGGAAGGACTCAGGATACAGTTCTTTGGTCAGGACAGCTTCTTGGCCGTGCCCGCAGGCTGGACTCTCCCTGGCCCTCGGCCCCTCAACCCCTCGGGCCTCTTGGACCTCTTGGTTCAGCCCAGCCTCTGTCCTGCCCAGGGAAGTATAGAGCAGGGTGAGGCTTATGTCAGTCTCTGTTGAGATGTCAAAGCAGATTATGTAAGCAGTGAGAAAGCAAGGTTGAGGGGAAGTGAGGTGCCACAGCTTGTGAGATCTCCAGGGAACTAAGAAACAAGCTGAGAAGAGACAAGGACCATCCGCCAGAACCAACAGTGAGAGGAAGGCTTCCCCTAGAGACAGTGCCCTGATTGGGACCTCTAGCCTCCTAAACTCCGAGAAAATAAATCTCTCTTTGCTATAGGGCACCCAGACCCTGGTGGGGACAGATTTGAGCCCAGGGGTCTCAGACTGCACTAAGCCAACACACCCACAGGTCCCACTCTTCTTGGCCCCACAGTTTCTGCTTTTGGCCCACCTTTTCCTTATACTATCGTTTACTGAACACTTTTTTTTTTTTTACATTGACTCATTTCTTAAACTTATTTGAAACCAAAACCAAAAACCCACTGCCCTCGGGTCCGACTCATAGCGACCCTATAGAACAGAGTAGAACTGCCCCATAGAGTTTCCAAGGAGCACCTGGCAGACTTGAACTGCTGACCTCTTGGTTAGCAGCCATAGCACTTAACCTCTACACCACCAAGGTTTTCAGGGCATGAAGGAAAGGGAAAAATCAAGGACACATCCCGGTCTCTGGCTGAACCACTGGGGGTGCTGAGATGCCACTACCCATCTGTCATTGTGTCACACTGTGGTGACACGCACGTTGCTGTGATACCACTGGAAGCTATGCCACCAGTATTTCCAATACCAACAGGGTCACTCATGGTGAACGGGTTTCAGAGGAGCTTCCAGGCTAAGACAGAAAAGGAAGAAAAGACTGACAAGCCACTTCCAAAAATTTGCCAACAAAACATCATGGATCACAACAGAATATTGTCTGAGGTGGTGTTGGAAGATAAGCCCCCTAGATTAGAAGGAACTCAAAATACACAAAGTCTTCAACGATGGACTTGAGCACACCAACAGTCAATAGGGAAGGTGGCAGAGGATCGGGCAACGTTTTGTTCTGTTGCACACTGGTTTGCCATGAGTCAGAGCTGACTCCACGCAACTAACAACATGCTGAGATGCGGGACTCCTGAAGCAGGAGAGGGGATGAAAACAACATGTAGTTTTGGTTAAGTTTATGATCCAAGAGTTGATGTCACATGGGTGGTATGGAGCTCAGAGGCCAGATGGGTCAATTTCTCCCTCCGCGTTAATGTTTAATTGTGTACAGGGGATTTACAGTAGGGCTGACTTTCTTCTAGTGTTGCTGGATCTGCCACCCTGACCCAGTGGTTGTGCTTTGGGGAGCAGTAGCTGCGTGTGAGTGCAGAGAGAGGGGAGCCCTCTGAACTTCCAGGGTTGGCTAACACTTGCAATCATGCACGACCAAGCTCAACAGTGACACTATGTGGCAGGAAGAAGCCATAACAGCAGTGGACCCCCAGACTCCAGTTGCCCTGAGTGGTGGGAAAAAGGTCCCAAGACAGCCAACCAGCTGTCCTCACTCTTTTGGATCAAGTCAGTCACTGAGGATTCTGGACAACTTAGAGGTGGGAGGGAGGAGGAGTCACAAAAGAAAGAGATAGCTGGGCACTGGAGTTTGAGGAATAATTTAAGAAAAATAAGGGCGTTATTGTATCTGTGCCACGAAGATAGCAGTTAACATAATAATGTTAACAGGTATGTTCAGTGAACATACATGATGGATCTGAATGACCGCATGTATCTGTACACAAGGAAACTAAGGCTCTGAGAGGTGAAAAGCTGTGTCCCAGGTCATAGAGTGGACTGTGGTGGAGTTAAGATAGAACCCGGGTTAGTGTACCAGACAGGCTTGCTCAACTGTATAGATCAATTGGACAACTGTATCAGACCCAACACACCCTTTTAACAATAAGTATTTTACAACGTCCCCTTTATGTTTCCAACATCTAGATGACACCTGACACACAGTAGGCACTTAGTCAATATTTGTTGAATGAATGAATGAAATGAATTCCATAGATGATATCCTACCTACCCGTATAATTTTAAGAATCGAGGAAAACTAAATGAAAGTCATTTATGCTACAGAAATCTGGATTTCCACGTGTATATGCTCGGACAGGCTCACACTAGAAGACGTAAGGAAGTGATCACTGTGAACTGGGACCACCCCAAATACAGACAAACAAAGGCTTATTACCTCAGGTGGCGTGATCTTCTGAAATGGCAAATGACCTTCTGTAATGATATGGACCCATCCAAGAAAAATCTTTCCCTCGATTTACCAGCATTCCTGGGAAATTCGGTGTACTGCTAAAACTGTTCCTCGTGAGCACAGTGAAGTGTTCTGGGATTCCCATTCTTCGCGGTGTTCTCCATAGTTTATTATGATCCACACGGTCGAATGCCTTTGCATAGTCAATACACTTAATTGTGCTCATGAGGAACCTTTACATAGATCAAGAGGCAGTCATTCGGACAGAACGAGGGGATACTGAGTGGTTTAAAGTCAGGAAAGGTGTGCGTCAGGGTTGTATCCTTTCACCATACCTATTTAATCTGTATGCTAAGCAAATAATACGAGAAGCTGGACTATATGAAGAAGAACAGGGCATCAGGATTGGAGGAAAACTCATTAACAACCTGCTTTATGCAGATGACACAACCTTGCTTGCTGAAAGTGAAGAGGACTTGAAGCACTTACTAATGAAGATCAAAGACCACAGCCCTCAGTATGGATTACACCACAACATAAAGAAAACAAAAATCCTCAGAACTGGACCAATGAGCAACATCATGATAAATGGAGAAAAGATTGAAGTTGTCAAGGATTTCATTTTACTTGGATCCACAATCAACAGCCATGGAAGCAGCAGTCAAGAAATCAAAAGATGCATTGCATTGGGCAAATCTGCTGCAAAGGACCTCTTCAAAGTGTTGAAGAACAAAGATGTCACCCTGAAGACTAAGGTGCACCTGACCCTTAGCCATGGTATTTTCAATCACATCATATGCATGTGAAAGCTGGACAATGAATAAGGAAGACCAAAGAAGAGCTGACGCCTTTGAATTGTGGTGTTGGCGAAGAATATTGAATATACATACCATGGACTGCCAAAAGAATGAACAAATCTGTCTTGGAAGAAGTGTGGCCAGAATGCTCCTTAGAGGCAAGGATGGCGAGAGTGCGTCTTACATACTTTGGACATGTTGTCAGGAGGGATCAGTCCCTGGAGAAGGACATCACACTTGGCAGAGTACAGGGTCAGAGGAAAAGAGGAAGACTCTCAACAAGGTGGATTGACACAGTGGGTGCAACAATGAGCTCAAGCATAACAGCGATTGTAAGGATGGCGCAGGACTGGGCAGTGTTTCGTTCTGTTGTGCATACAGTCGCTATGTTTCGGAACCAACTCGACGGCACCTAACAACAACAACAACTAAAACTATGCACAAAATATTACATGTTTATATGTACAATGGAGTTAGGGCTCTCAGTTTAAATAATTATAATCGAATTTTTCCACTTAGGTAAATGATCAGTAGGACATTAGAAAGTTGTATAAGACATGGAAGAATTTTCAGTTGTACAGGACTGTCCCAAACATTGAAAAATGTCTAGCATCCCCAGCCCCTACTAAAGACCAGAAGGTCCCCCATTAATGTGATAATGAAAACTGCGCCTAATAACAACAAACAAACAAAAAACTGATTGCCATCAAGTTGATTCCAACTCATGGTGACTCCATGTGTTACAGAGTAAAATGGCTCCGTAGGGTTTCCTTGGCTTCATCTCAACGGAAGCAGATTGCCAGGCCTTTCTTTCCTGGTGCCACTGGGTGGGTTCAAACCGCCAACCTTTAGGTTAGCAGTCAAGCAAGCCACTTGCACCACCTAGGGACCTTCCGAAAAAAATGCCTGTACGTATTCCCAAATCTGGATTTCCAGGGATGGTTGATTTCCCTTTGAGGACCTCGGGGTATGTTGAAGCCCACCCTAAGCTTGCTTTGTTGGCTTTCTCCTCTTTGAGGCTGAGGCTGCCCCAGAGGGCTGGACTTCCACATCTCACTTCTCACCCCTCCCTTTAGAGCTCTCTCTGCAAGTGCTGTTTTTTTTTGCTGGAAGGTTAGAACTGGCACGATAAATGCAGTACATGACTATTCCTATTTCTACAAAAAAACTCAGAGAGTTGAAGCAGCTTGCTTATGGCCACACAGCCAATTTTAAGTGGCAGAATCAGAATTAGAACCCAGGTCAGTCATTCTGACCCCAAAGCCTGTGATTTTGTCCTCTCTTTACTAATCCCTCCTCACTGCATCCCATCTCCCAGCCCCTCAAAAAGGCTTCTCTTACTCTGGGGAGGCCAAGGTTTAGATGCCTAAAGTAGCTCACTTACTGGGTAAAACTTTGGTAAGTTGCTCACCGTTCTTGAAGGGCAGGAGGTGAGAGAGGAGGGCTCTGGAATGGATTTAGACTATATCCATACAGTTGTTAACTGCCACTCCCATTAATCAGGTGAACAGTCCCAGAAGTGGAAACCCTGCTGCTTGCTCTATCTTGACCTAGAAAGGTCAGTTCCATCTGGCCATGACCCAGATGTGGGCCATCCCCTAGATGTTTCCATTTTTGAATGGTGTTTGTCTCTGTGTAACTAGTGCCCACAAAAGCCAGTTGCCACTCGAGTTGATTCCAACAAATGGCAGCCCCCCTGTGTATCAGAGTAGAACTATGCTCCGTAGAGTTTTCAATGGCTGATTTTTCAGAAGTAGATCTCCAGGTCTTTCTTCTGAGGCATGCCTCTGGGTGGACTCGAACCATCAGCCTTTTCAGTCAGTAGCCAAACATATTAACTGTTTGCACCACCCAGGGGCTCCATAAATGGTACAGACCTCAAACCTTAGTGGCAGGAGAGTTTGAAATCAACCTCTCACCCTAGGACTTGGGGGTTAGCCACAAGCAACTGCCATTTCTTTGAAAACTTGGGTCTTAGAGGAAGTATTGCAAATTTTGCACACCATGCCAAATATTTTGAGATGGAAGAAAAATTTATGCCTTTGTTGGCAAAGAATATTGACTATACCATGGACTGCCAGAAGAACGGTCAAGTCTGTCTTGGAAAAAGTACAGCCAGAATGCTCCCTGAAAGCAAGGATGGTGAGACTTCATCTCATGTACTTTGGACATGTTGTCAGGAGGGACGAGTCCCTGGAGAAGGACATCATGCTTGGTAAAGTAGAGGCCAGTGAAAAAGAGGAAGACCCTCAATGAGATGGGTTGACACAGTGGCTGCAACATTGGGCTCAAGCATAACAATGAACTTGAGGATGACACAGGGCCAGGCAGTGTTTCGTTCTGTTGTACCTGGGGTCGCTATGAGTCAAAACTGACTTGATGGCACTTAACAACGACAATGTGTTCCTTTTAAAAAAATTAAAAACAAACATCACCCCAGTGTAGAAATTGATATACAAGGGCACTCTTCATTTTTTTGTGTATAATTAAAAAAAAAAATTATTGTACTTTAGATGAAAGTTTACAGAACTAGTTTCTCATTAAACAGTCAGTACACACGTTGTTCCATGACATTGGTTAACAACCCCACAACATGTCAGTACTCTCCCTTCTCAACCTGAGGTTCCCTATTACCAGGTTTCTTGTTCCCTCCTGCCTCCTAGTCCCTGCCCCTGGGCTGGTGCACCCCTTTAGTCTGCTTTTGTTTTATGAGCCTGTCCAATCTCTGGCTGAAGGGTGAACCTCAGGAGTGACTTCATTACTGAGCTGAAAGGTTGTCCAGGGGCCACACTCTCAGGGTTTCTCCAGTCTCTGTCATGTCGGCAAGTCTGGTCTTTATTTTTTAGTTAGAATTTTGTTCTACACTTTTCTCCAGCTCTGTCCAGGACTCCCTATCATGATCCCTGTCAGAGCAGTCAGTGGTGGTAGCTGGGCACCATCTAGATGTACTGGACTCAGTCTGGTGGAGGCCATGGTAGATGTGGTCCATTAGTCCTCTGGACTAATCTTGCCCTTGTATCATTAGTTTTCTTCATTCTTTCTTGCTCCCAAAGGGTTGAGACCAGTGGAGTATCCTAGATGGCTGCTCACAGGCTTTTTTTTTTTTTAATAATTTTTATTGAGCTTTAAGTGAACGTTTACAAATCAAGTCAGTCTGTCACATATAAGCTTATATACACCTTACTCCATACTCCCACTTATTCTCCCCCTAATGAGTCAGCCCGCTTCCTCCTTCCAGTCTCTCCTTTCATGACAATTTTGCCAGTTTCTAACCCTCTCTACCCTCCTACCTCCCCTCCAGACAGGAGATGCCAGCACAGTCTCAAGTGTCCACCTGATACAAGTAGCTCACTCTTTGTCAGCATCTCTCTCCAACCCATTGTCCAGTCCCTTCCATGGCTGATGAGTTGTCTTTGGGAATGGTTCCTGTCCTGGGCAGACAGAAGGTTTGGGGACCATGACTGCTGGGATTCCTCTAGTCTCAGTCAGACCATTAAGTCCGGTCTTTTTATGAGAATTTGGGGTCTGCATCCCACTGAACTCCTGCTCCCTCAGGGGTTCTCTGTTGTGCTCCCTGTCAGGGCAGTCATCGGTTGTGGTCGGGCACCATCTAGTTCTTCTGGTCTCAGGATGATGTAAGTCTCTGGTTCATGTGGCCCTTTCTGTCTCTTGGGCTCATAGTTATCGTGTGACCTTGGTGTTCTTCATTCTCCTTTGATCCAGGTGGGTTGAGACCAATTGATGCATCTTATATGGCCGCTTGTTAGCATTTAAGACCCCAGACGCCACATTTCAAAGTGGGATGCAGCATGTTTTCATAATAGAATTATTTTGCCAATTGACTTAGAAGTCCCCTGAAGCCATAGTCCCCAAACCCCCGCCCTTGCTCCGCTGACCTTTGAAGCATTCAGTTTATCCCGGAAACTTCTTTGCTTTTGGTCCGGTCTAGTTGAGCTGACCTTCCGCCAGTTGAGCTGACCTTCCGTGCTCACAGGCTTTTAAGACGCCAAAAGCTACTCACCAAAGTAGGATATGGAACATTTTCTTTACAAACTATGTTATGCCAGTTGAGCTAAATGTTCCCCGAGACCATGGTTCCCACAGAAAGGGCATACTTTTGAAACATAAGTGTTCATAAGAATTACCCCCGAATTCCAAGCTCCTTACCCAGACTTACCAAAGTAGAAGCCAGGAACATGTATTGTCAACAACCCCTGCCCCCTGCCCCCATCAACCCTGCGACTAGTCTGTTTAGTCGAGCAAACTTGCTTGGAGCACCAGTGCTCTGTTTCTCCTGGGACTTTCAGTGGCACGCCTCCATGTACCGTGGGTATCTGCTGAGGCCACGATCCACTCTTTTCGCCTCTCAGAGCCTTAGTTTCTTTGTAGAGATGTGTGCAGATACATGCAATCATGGAGACCCATATATTTGCCCGTTGAACTAGCTGTCAACGTTATTATTGTGATGTTAACAGACAAAATCAGCCATTGAAAGCCCTGTGCGGCATAGTTCTACTCTGATACACATGGGGTTGCTATGAGTCCGGGGTCAACTGCACGGCAACTGGTGATTTTGTGTGTGTGAGTATTAAGTGGTTACATTTGCCAATAACCCACTCTCCACACAACAGCAGAGGGACCTCCTGAAGCACTAACCGGAACACGTGTACGCGGCAGTGCGGGCCACGTGTATGCTGTGATATGCCAGCCACATGCACTTTCAGTCATGGACTTGGTGTCCAGCTGCTGGGAGTGCTGCCCTTGGCTGTCAGCCCCTGGGACTCCCCTGGCTGAGAGTCATGCCCTCCTCCCCAGGCAGCTGCATGTAATGACAATCTGAAGGGTGGTCCAGCGTCAGAGCTCCCTGCAGGGCCGTGGATTGTGCATTGAGACCGCAACACAGTTCAACTCTCCTCCTGCCTGGTCCTGCTTCCTCCCCTTCTCTTCCCCAAGTGTCTATCCCCAGAGCCCTCCCTAACAGACTCAGAGCTGGCCTCTGGGGAAGCCGCACTTAGAATAAAATCACAGCCTGCAAGCCGCCCCTGAGCTGGACCCGCTGTCCTGTCTGCACTCACCTCCTCCTCTCTCCCCGTCCCTCACTATCCTCCTGCCTCCGTGACCCTCCTTCCAACAACTAACAGCAATATTAGTTGTTACATAAGTTGTTGTGAAGAATAAAAGGGTGGATGCCTGTAAAGCCCTCAGAACAAGGCCTGGCATGCAGTACCCAAACAAAAACCAACCCCGTTGTAGAGAGGTGATTCTGACTCCTGGTGACCCGTGTGTTACAGAGCAGAACTGCTCAGAGGCCTTTCTAGGCCCTTATCTTTGCTAAAGCACATGCCAGAGGCCAGGCTTCGATGTTCTCATCTGTAATGGTAGAATGTCTCCCTCGCAGGGCTGTTGTGCCAATTACAGGAGGTAACACAGGTGCAGCTTAAAAAATATTCTTCCTCCTCACTCCATTCATTATAAGCATTCTCCCTTGCCTTACTCTGGAAACCCTGGTGGCGCAGGGGTTAAGTGCTGCAGCTGCCTAACCAAAAGGTCAGCATTTCGAATTCATCAGGTGCTTCTTGGAAGCTCTACGGGGCAGTTCTACCCTGTCCTATAGGGTCACTGTGAGTCAGAATTGACTCGATGGCAATGGGTTTTGCCTCACTCTGGCAAGTAGATGAGCCACCCTTTTCCCCAGGCACTTGTTGGGTGGCTCCAGTGCCCTGGAAACAGACTTAAGGGAAGATGGATGTTTCCCACAAAGGCCAAGGGCAATGTCAACATGGATCTCTGGAAATCCCCAAACCAAACCCGTTGCCATCGAGTTGATTCCGACTCATAGCAACCCTATAGGACAGAGTAGAACTGCCCCACAGGGTTTCCAAGGAGAGGCTGGTGGATTTGAACTGCTGACCTTTGGTTAGCAGCTGGGCTCTTAACCACTCTACCACCAGGGCTTCTCTGGAAACCCAGACCTAAGGAAATTTCCACTGCCTCTGCTAGGGCCTTAGGATCCCCACTTGTGACTGACTCTACTTCAGACCTTTCAGGAGGTGAAATGTGTGAGTGTGTGCTGGCCTCCCATGGACACACACAGGGGTCCTGGGTCAAGGATGACAGGCATTCTCTGAGATTCCTCTGCCAGGACCGGGTTTCGTCCTTTAGGAAGCGAAGCTCAGAGTTAAACAGCAGTCGGGTGACTTCATACCCACTCGAGGGCATGCTGAGAGAGTCATCATTCATCCATTCACCAAACATTTACCAAACAGGGTCTAAGTGTGTCAGAGGAGTCCCTGGGTGGTGCAACAGTTACTTAGCTGCTAACCAAAAGGTTGGAGGTTTGACTCCACCCAGAGGTGCCTCAGAAAAAATGCCTGGCAATCTACTTATGAAAAATCAGCCATTGAAAACCCTGTGTAGCACAGGTCTACTCCGACCCACGTGGGATCACCATGAGCTGGAGCTGACTTGAGGGCAGCTGATTACTGGTTTAACTGTGTCAGGCACTGTGCCGGGTGCTGAGGAAACAACAGGGAGCAAGACAAGATCCCTGCCCTTAAGGAGCCCCTGGTCTAACAGGAAATTGTAGTCCCATGTGAGAGAAAGTGCAGGGTGGGGCTACAGGCACAGAAGTGGTGGCACCGAGCCCAGACAGGGGTGGGTAAGAGTAGATCGGGGTGCCTTCCTGGAGGAAGTGAACTGAGAGTTGAAAGGTGTCTGGGAGTCAGCTGGGCTGAGGGAATAAAGCAAACGTGAAGACTCTGGGGGGGTGTGAGAGTTTGAAGGACCCTGGTGGTGCAGTACAGTGGCGTCACTAGGGTTGGTGCCACCCAGTGCGGTAACTCACGGTGTCACTCCCCCCGCAGGCCTTCTCCCTTACCGGGCTGTACAGAATCCTTAGAAATGTTTTCTGTACTAATGTCACTCATCAACTATAATTCCTGCATATCACTCCTTCTTTTCCTCAAAAGTTGATATAGTTTCGCCAATACTAATTACCACAATATTGTAGCTGAATTTGACAAAATCAGCGACTATAAAAACCCTGGCATCCATGAAAAAAACAGCTGTGCTTGTAGCACGTGATTCACTGTAATTAGGAAATAATAATCGTGCCACTGTAATTAGGTAATAACAGCTCTGACTGGAGCACATTAAAACCAAAAAACCAAATCCGTTGCGTCGATTCCAACTCCTAGCGACCCTACAGGACAGAGTAGAACTGCCCCACAGAGTTTCCAAGGAGCGCCTAGTGGATTCAAACTGCTGACCTTTTGGTTAGCAGCCGTAGCACTTCACCACTACGCCACCAGGGTTGCTGGAGCACATTAAAAGGTTTAAAAAGTAAATTAGCATAGAGTTTTAGCCTTGCAAGTATATTGATACACGTAAGCTGGGCTTACAAAAAACGTTTTTGTTGTAACTAACCACATGTATGTTTTTATAAAAAATAATAAATTTCTGCTGAAACACTGTACAAAAAATTTATACAGTCATTTTGGTGTCACCCCCTCTGACAGTATCACCTGGTTTAGTCCACACCCCCTGTATCCCCTACCGATGCCACTGGTGCTGTGGTTAAGTGCTCAGCTGCTAACCGAAAGGTTGGCAGTTCGAACCCACCAGTCGCTCTGTGGGAGAAAGACGTGGCAGTCTGCTTCTGTAAAGATTACAGTTCTGGACTGAAGAAAAAGAACAGAGCCGGAGGCCTCACACTACCTAATCTCAGAACCTACTATACAGCCATGGCAGTCAACTCCTACAACAACAGACACAGATCAATGGAACAGAATCGAGAACCCAGACAGAAATCCACCCACCTATGAGCCACTGATCTTTGACAAAGGGTCGAAGCCCATTAAGCGGGGAAAAACAGCCCTTTTAACAAACAGTGCTGGAAAAACTGAATCCCCATCTGTGAAAAATAAAACAGGACCCGCACCTCACACGAGACACGAAAACTAATTCAGAACGGATCAAAGACCTAAATATAATACTCAAAATGATAAAGATCATGAAGAAAAAGTAGGGATAAGACTAGGGGCCCTAATACATGGCATAAATACAGTACAAACCATTACAATGCACGAACACCTGAAGATAAACACTTGATAAACACTTATGCTCACCAAAAGACTTCACCGAAAGAGTAAAAAGAAAAGCTACAGGCTGGGAAAAAAATTTGGGCTGTGACATATGTGACAAGGATCTGTTCTCTAAAACCTATAAAACACTTTAACACCTCAACAACAAAAAGACAAATAATCTAATTAAAAAATGGGCCAAGGATATGAACAGACACTTCACCAAAGAAGACATTCAGGCATCTAACAGACACATGATGAAATGCTCACGATCATTAGCCATTAGAGAAATGTAAATCAAAACTACAATGAGATACCATCTCACCCCAACATTACTGGCACTAATAAAAAAAAGAAAATATCAAATGTTGGAGAGGTTGCGGGGAGATTGGAGCTCTCATGGACTCCTTGTGGGAATGTAAAATGGTACAACCACTATGGAAAAAGATATGGCGCCTCCTTAAAAAGCTAGAAATAAGAAGAATCCTGGCAGTCATGGTCCCCAAACCTTCTGTTGGCCCAGGACAGGAACCATTCCCGAAGACTACTCATCAGACACGGAAGGGACTGGACAATGGGTTGGAGAGAGATGCTGATGAAGAGTGAGCTACTTGTATCAGGTGGACACTTGAGGCTGTATTGGCATCTCCTGTCTGGAGAGGAGATGGGAAGGTAGAGAGGGTTAGAAACTGGCAAAACGGTCACGAAAGGAGAGACTGGAAGAAGGGAGCGGGCTGACTCATTAGGGGGAGAGTAAATGGGAGTATAGTAAGGCCTGTATAAGCTTATATGTGACAGACTGACTTGATTTGTAACTTTCACTTAAAGCACAATAAAAATTATTTAAAAAAAAAAGCTAGAAATAGAAATACCACATATGATCCAGCAATCCCACTCCTAGGAATATATCCTAGAGAAATAAGAGCCGTCACATGAATAGACATATGCACACGCATATTCACTGCAGCATTATTCACAAAAGCAAAAAGATAGAAACAACCTAAGTTCCCATCAACAGATGAACGGATAAACAGACCGGTATGTACATACAATGGAATACTACACAATGGTAAAGAACAATGATGAATCTCTGAAATGTCTCACTACATGGGTGAATCTGGAGGGCTTTATGCTGGGCGAAATAAGTCAAACATAAAAGGACAAATACTGTATGAGACCACTATTATAAAAACTCAAGAAAAGGTTTAAAAACCAAACCAAACCAAACCTGTTGCTGTCGAGTCGATTCTGACTCATAGGGACCCTATAGGACAGAGTAGAACTGCTCTATAAAGTTTCCAAGGAGCGCCTGGTGGATTCGAACTGCTGACCTTTTGGTTAGCAGACATAGCTCTTAACCACTGTGCCACCATGGGAAAGGTTTATGCACAGAAAAAGAAAAAAAACAATCTTAGGTGGTTACGAGCGAGGAGAAATCACTAACTAGATAGTAGATAAGTGTTAACTTTGGTGAAGGGAAAGACAACACACAATATAGGGGAAGTCAGCACAACCTGACCAGACCAAAGTCATAGAAGCTTCCTAGACACATCCAAACACCTTGAGGGACCGAGTTACTGGGGCTGAGGGCTGGAGACCATAGTCTTGGTGGACTTCTAGGTCAGTTGGCATAACATAGTTCATAAAGAAAATTTTCTACATCCTATTTCAGTGAGTAGCGTCCAGTGTCTTAAAAGCTTGCAAGCAGCCATCTAAGACACATCTATTGGTCCCATCCCGTCTGGAGCAAATGAGGATGAAAGACACAGGAAAATATTAATCCGAAGGACTAATGGACCACATCAACCACAGAAACCACAGCCTCCACCCGCCTGAGCCCAGAAGAACTAAACTGTGCCCAGCTACCACCCCTGAATGCTCTGACAGGGATTGCAGTAGAGGATCCCAGAGAGAGTGGGGAAAAAAATGCAGAACAAAATTCAAATTCACAAAAAAAGACCAGACTTACTGGTCTGACAGAGGCTGGAGGAAGCCCTGTGCCTATGGCCCCCGGACTCCCTGCTAACTCAAACTGAAGCCACTCCTGAAGTCCACCTTTTAGCCAAAGATTAGGCAGGACTGTAAAACAGTAACACTTGTGAGAAACGTGCTTCTTAGTTCAGTCAAGTATATGAGACCAAATGGGCAACATCTGCCCAAAAGCAAAGCCGAGAAGACATGAAGGGACAGGAAAACTGGAAAAATGGACACAGGAAACCAGGGACAGAAAGGCGGAGAGCGTTGACTGACACATTGCGGGGATTGCAACGAATGTCACAATTTGTGTACAGATTTTTGAATGAGAAACTAATTTGCGCTGTAAATTTTTCACCTAAAGCACAATAAAATTAAAAAAAAAAAAGAAAGCTTTGGAAATCCCATGGGCCAGTCCTATCCTGTCCTATAGAGTCAAATTGACTCAATGGCAAATAGTTTGGTTTTTGGTTTTGGTGAGATCTTGAGCTTTTGAGGAGCCCTGGTGGCACAGTGGTTAAGAGCTCAGCTGCTAACCAAAAGGTCAGCAGTTTGAATCCACCAGCTGCTCCTTGGAAACCCTATGAGGTGGTTCTACTCAGTCCTATAGGGTTGCTATGAGTTGGAATCGACTTGATGGCAGCACGTCTGGGGTGAGTTTTGAGGACAGAGGGATAAGTGTAAGTGGCTTGCGGTAAGAACTGAGACAAACATGGGGAGCCCAGGGGCTTAAAACAGGGGAGAACACAGAAGAAAGGGGTCACCATCTGCTGGACTTACCACCAGGAGCCCTAAACTGGCACCCTTCTGGCTCCAGCACTAATTTCCGGATGGGCAGAAAGCCACTGAACCCCTCTAGACCCCTGCTACTGTAAAAAGCCAACTTTGGACTATGATCTTTAATTAATCAGTCCTCTGCATGCTCCACGAGGTCCCTGTGTCTTGCAAATGGTTTGTGCTCAGCTAGTAACCTAAAGGTTGGTGGTTTGAACACACCCAGTGGTACTGCGGAAGACGGACCTGGATATCTGCATCCCTAAAGGTTACGGCCAACAAAACCCTAAGGAGTAGTTCTACTCTGTAACACACGGGGTCGCCATGAGTCCAGATCAACTCAGGGGCACAAGACAACAATAAGCACCCTCCACACCAACCCCTGCCCCTCCGCCATGATTTACCCCAATTCTCCCAGGCTCTCTTCCCGCTTTCCCTCTCCCGGGTGGAAACACCTTGCAGCAAAATTCTCATCTGTCTCTCCACTAGAGAACTCCGAGAAACGCAGTACGTTGTCAGTCACTCTCCCTGCTAGGCCCTGGAACAGAGCAGGGGAGTGCTCCAGGGGACAAAAGCAGTCCCAGCCTTGCGCACATTCCTTGAGTGGTTACCAAATGCTTGCATGATTGCGTTTGATCCTCACAACAGCCCAAGATGCTGCCAACATGGGTAATATTATCTGCCATTTCGCTGATGTGAACTGGGAGCGCGAAAAGGTGACTGGGCTGCGAACTCGGGTTCTGGAGCCAACTGCCTGGGTTCAAGGCCATCTCTACTGCTTCTCAGCTGTTTGGCAAGCCACTTCATTTCATCTCTAACATGGGCAAGATAACACCTGCTTCATAGGATTGCTATGACAATTAAAGGGAGGTGGCATGTAATGTCTAACATACAATAAACATGCAATAAATGTTATTTTTATCCCCCTTTCCCCAAAGCGCAGCTCCAAGACATAAGCGCATTAGTCCAAGATGGGGACTCAGGCCATCTGTCCGCAGACTAGAGCTGCAGCAGCCTGCACAGCTGTCTCGCGGTGCCAGTCCCAGGGGGGTCGGGGGAGGGGATGCCGGCCTGCTCGCAGACGCGCGCGCCCCACGTGCCTCGTCCCACGTGCTTCGGGTAAACACCCGAGCGCGCAGGCGCCCCAGGCCGGCGTCCACGGGTCGCGGGAAGGACGCAGGCCTCGCGGACCGCCCCGCCCGGTCGGTTGGACCGTGCGTCCGTCGGTCCGTGCATCCCGGCCGCCGCTTCGCCCTCGCTATGGCGCCCTGGTTGCAGCTGTTGTCGCTGCTGGGGCTGCTCCCAGGCGCCGCCGCCGCCCCTGCGCCGGCTTGGGAGCCACCGTCCCCGGAGCTGCTGAAGCCGGCCCGCTTCGCCCTGAGGATGTACAACCGCGGCCGGGCGGCGGGGACGCAGGCCGCGCTGGGGGCCGTCCGCGGGCGAGTCCGCCGGGTGAGACGCGCCGGGCCGGGCCTCCGGGGTCCCGGGAGGGGGACGGTGGCCTGAACTCGGAGGATCCGGGGTGGCTCCGAGATGACTGGGAAGGGGAAGGGGGTCGGGGTGGGGCTGGGGGCCCACGAAGACGGGGCTGTGCCCACCTCACCCGCTCCTCCATACAGGCGGGTAGGGGGTCGCTGTATTCCCTGGAGGCGACCTTGGAGGAGCCGCCCTGCAATGATCTCACGGTGTGCCGGCTCCCTCTGTCCAAGAAAACTCTGGTGAGTGCTGGCCTCCCGCGATTCCCCACCTAGGCCGAGTCAGGCCACCCTGGGGTGACAGGTCTGGTCAGCACCGCCCCATCCGGACAGACTGCTTCGGAAGAGTTATTTCCCAGGCCTGAGGGCGGAGGCCAAGATGCTCCGCGAGAGGGATGGGGGAGAGAGGGTAGGTGTTGGGGTAGGGCAGGCCCACTGTCCACTGTGGGGTTGATTGCTTTGGGGGCAGTCCTCATGGGAGGGGCCTCCATCTCCGCCTTACCCAGACTCAGCCCTGGTCCCAGCCCCCACACAGGCTTCCTCCTCTCCCTGCAGCTCTGCAGTTTCGAGGTCCTGGATGAGTTAGGCAAACACATGCTGCTGAGGCGGGACTGCGGCCCAGTGGATACCAAGGTTGCAGGTGCTGGGATAGCCCACGGATGCTGGGATAGCCCAGATCAGGCCTCCCTCAGGCTCAGCCTTGATGTCTTCTCTGTTCCACCCCCATCCAGAGTACACCAACGAGACCCTGAATTCCATCCTTCCACTGTTGAACAAGGATCCCCAGCCCCAGGTGAGGAGTCTGTATCTGTCCGGGGAGCTGGCTGCTGCCTCATGCCCCTTCTCTCCCCTCACCCTGGATTGGAGCTCTCTGGTCCCCTGGGACTCCTTCTATAAACCCTTCTGGTTTTCTAGGATTTTTCCGGGAAGATGGCTTCTATCTTCAAGAACTTTGTCACCACTTATAACCGGACGTATGAGACGAAGGAGGGTGAGGACCCAGCCTTGGCTGTGCCTGTTGCAGTCAGATCAGGGCCCTCCCCTCAACTTGGCACCTTGGTGTTAGGGGAGGGGAAGGACACAAGAGGCAGAGCACCGTTGCAGGGACCTCTAAGTTCCTGAGTTCTTGTTCAGCCTCCCAGGACCATGCAGCCACCTCCAGCACCTGGCCTGTTCTCCCATGACCTTCCTGGTCAGAAACCATGAGCCTTCATCATTCTGGGTAGAGTGCGATGGGGCAGAGACCCCCGCCCTCCCAGCACCTTGGCCTTTCTCCCCACTCTCCTGTCTAATGATATCTCTGACACCTGCCCTTTGATACCCACCTTGGTTACAATTTTCATGTCCCCACAAGTTGATCATACCTTCCACTCCATCATTTGCAGGTCTGGCACTCCACCCTGGCCCAGGGTTTGGTCCTTGAAAAGAGCTTCTGGCCTGATTCAGAGTGCCCATGCTCCCCAGGGAAACCCCTGCCTGTTAGCTCCAAGTGCCCCTCCTTTTATGATCTTCCTGGAGTCCCAGCTTCTCCCCTCGTGCTCCTTGTTCTCAGAAACCAAGTGGCGCATGTCCGTCTTTGCCAATAACATGATACGTGCGCAGAAGCTCCAGGCCCTGGACCAAGGTACAGCTCAGTATGGAATCACCAAGTTCAGCGACCTAACAGGTAGGGGTGATGGCCAAAGCCCTCACGGACCTGGAAGAGATGGCCTGCTCCCAAGGCCCCTGGTCAGGGCTGGGTTAGAATTCTGCCCCCTGCCCCCCGCCCCCTCCCGCCCATTGCTTACAGAGGAGGAGTTCCGCACCATCTACCTGAATCCCCTCCTAAGAGAGGACCCCGGCCAGAAGATGCGCCTAGGCAAGGCCCCCAAGGGCCCTGTGCCTCCTGACTGGGACTGGAGGACAAAGGGAGCTGTCACCAAAGTCAAGGACCAGGTTGGCTCTAGGAGATGAGGGTGGAATGTGTGTGCCACACGGGGGTTGGGGAGGGGCCCAGCCCTGACCCTGCTGTCCCTTACAGGGCATGTGTGGTTCCTGCTGGGCCTTCTCAGTGACAGGCAACGTGGAGGGCCAGTGGTTCCTGAACCGGGGGACCCTGCTTTCCCTCTCCGAGCAGGGTGAGCATCCTGCTCTGCCCCCGTCCCCAGCCCAGCCCCTCCAGAGGGCTCCTCGGGACCAGCCTTCTGTCTCCTAGAGCTCTTGGATTGTGACAAGGTGGACAAGGCCTGCATGGGTGGCGTGCCTTCCAACGCCTACTCAGCCATAAAGACTCTGGGTACGTACTGACGGGGTTGCGGGGGGGGCAGCAGGTGCCGCTTCTCTCTCTGTAGGAAGTCAGTTTGAGGGAGAGACGTGAGCTTGGGAGTCGCACAGAACTGCATTCAAGTCTTCATGCTGACCCTTATTGGCCAAAGACCTTAGGCTAGTCAGCCCTCTTAGAGCCTCAGTTGCCTCATCTGTGAAATGGGGCTCAGCCTGCCTCTTTCATAGGATTGCTTTGAGTATCATAATGAAGAGATACATATATGAAGTTTTTGGTACATAGCAGGGTTTGGTGAACAGGGGTTTTTAGTGTTTCCGCCGCTTGGAGGTCTGTGTTTGTATAACGCTGCTACACCAGGTACCCAACACACCTCACCCCTGAGAAGAGTGACTGACCCAAACTGGCAATCCAGTTTATAGGTGGGCTGCAATGGCAGAAGGATGAAGGGGTAAGGGATTGAGGTGACTGTGCAAAGACTGGCCCAGGAGCCTGGCAGGAATTGAGAGTGGACAGTCAGGCAGGGACAAGCAAGCCAAGGTTAAGAGCCACAGGAACCCTGTGCTGAGCCCTCAGCCATGAATCAGACGTTGAGAGCTGGGCTCTATTTCTGCCACTTTTCTCGCTAGTTACTGCTCCTCTGAGTCTAAGGTATCTTATTTCTAGAACAAAGTCTCGGAGGGGTGCTGAGGAACATGAGGCCACGTGCGTGAGCGGTTTAGCACAGCACTTGGCTCAGAGAAGGCTAGGGAATAGCAGATGGGGTCCACCTTTTCTCCACCTGCCTCACCCCCATCACTTCCCAGGAGGGCTAGAGACAGAGGAAGACTATAGCTACCACGGCCACCTGCAGGCCTGCAGCTTCTCTGCAGAGAAGGCCAAGGTCTACATCAACGACTCAGTGGAGCTGAGCCAGAACGAGTACAGTGAGTGAGGGGCATGGTGAGCACAGGGCGGGGGTGGGGGCCCAGGCGCCCACTGACGCTGCCCCTCTCGTCTCAGAGCTGGCGGCCTGGCTGGCCAAGAATGGCCCAATCTCCGTCGCCATCAATGCCTTTGGCATGCAGGTGAGGCACCAGCCCTGCTGCGTCCATACTGTCTCTTGCTGCTGGCTCCCCCTTTCTCCTTGGGGTTGGTCTCCTACTCCTTATTTCCCCCCAGTTCTACCGCCATGGGATCGCCCACCCTCTCCGGCCCCTCTGCAGCCCTTGGCTCATCGACCATGCTGTGCTGATTGTGGGCTATGGCAACCGTGAGTTCCACTGACCGCCTCTGCCCAGCCAGCCCAGGCCATAGGCGGGGAAATCCCAGGACTGCCTAGAAACCCTGTCCTTACCCCGGCCTCGGGCTGCGAGCTAGGCCAGAACCATCCATCCTCTCTGGGTGGGAAAGCGGAGGCTGGGGAGGTTGAGCTATTCTAGACCAATAGCTGTATCACGTCTCCAGGAGGGTGGTAGGGGTGTGTCTTGCTTTTTGTTTTTTTCCTAGTGCCTGGCACACAGTAGGCCCACAGCACGTAGTTGAAGGGTACAAAGTGCTTGGGGCCTGTCTGGAGAGTTGGAGGCCCCTGACTCTGCGTTCACACTGCTCCCCAGGATCTGACGTCCCCTTCTGGGCCATCAAGAACAGCTGGGGCACTGACTGGGGCGAGGAGGTGAGGTCCCGTCCTGTTCTCAGCCCTTGTACTGCCACTGGGCTCCTGGCTCCCATTCTGACCTTGACCTCTGGCCCTGCAGCCTCCATTCTGCCCTTGACCCCATGACCCCCATTCTGTTCTAGGTACTGCAGCCCCATTCTGCCCTTGGTCCCTATCCTATCCTCAGCCTTGCAGCCCCCATTCTGCCTTCGGCTCCTGGCCCTGTGGTCCCCATCCTGCTCTCAGCCCCTGTCCTGCCCTTGGCCCCTGGTCCTGCAATCCCTGTTCTGCCCTTGACCCCTGTGTTGCCCTTGACTTGGCCTCCATTCTGCCTGAAGTCCCCATCCTGCCCTCAGCCCCTGGCCCCATGGCCGCCTTCTTACCCTTAGCCCTAGGCCCCATGGCCCCTTTCCTGCCCTCGGCCCCAGCCCCCTGGTCCCCTTCCTGCCCTCAGCCCCTGGCCCCATGGCCCCCTTCCTACCTTTGGCCCTTGGCCCCCTTCCTGCCCTTGGTCCCTGGCCCCATAGCCCCCTTCCTACCCTCAGCCCTTGGCCCCCTGGCCCCCTTCCTGCCCTCAGCCCCTGGCCCCATGGCCCCCTTCCTACCCTTGGCCCTTGGCCCCATGGCCCCCTTCCTCCCTTCCTGCCCTTGGTCCCTGGTCCCATCCTGCCCTCACACCCTCACCAACTTCTCTCTCCCAGGGTTACTACTACCTGCATCGTGGGTCTGGGGCCTGTGGTGTGAACACCATGGCCAGCTCGGCGGTAGTGGACTAAGGTGCCACCAGCTCAAGACCTGGTGCTGACCAGAGCAACCTCTTCCTCAGCTTGACCTGCATGGCCAGGCCCCTCCCCAGGAGGCACAGCTGGCTGAGGGACAGGCACCGGGTACCTTGGGGTGAGCAGAGGGCACTGGGGGCACAGCCCCTTCCCTCCACCTGCCCCACACAGAGTCCCCAACTGCGTCTTTGTTGAATTGTGGTAGGGAGGAGGATCTTGGGGTGAAGGATGTTATCTGGCAGCTGAAGCTGGGGTGAGAATCCTGGACTCGGATGAGGAGCAGGCAGGGAGAGAGGGTTCTGGTATCAGAGCCGCTCTGTCCCCAGCAGGCTCTGGCTTCCTGCCCAGCTTTCCTCCATCTAATGCTAGGTGTTTTCTGGTCCCCTTTGGATTAGGGCAGTGTCCCCTTCCACGTCTACAGAAATAGTTGCAACTACCCTTTCCTAACAGCAATAAAGAGGTGTCTTGGTCCCCGCGTGTGGTGTGAACGCTGTCTCTGAGGGCAAGGGGGCACAATGAGGACCCCTGGAGGTCAGGGTGGGGCAGCTGGTCTTGCCCAGGAGCCTGAGGCCCAGCTTCTCCTTCAGGAGCCAAAAAGGGACAGGGAGCAACCCGAGGTGGGGATCTTTATTCAGAAACACATTCTCTGAGGCTCCTGCTCCAAGGGAAGGGAGGAGTCAGCCATGGGAAGCACCCCCTCTCCGCCTTGCTTTGAGAACCTTGGGGTGGAGGTCAGAGGTCACTCTCCCCATAGAGGGCACTGGAGAAGGCCACATAGTCCAGGGCTCCCACTGGAGCCCCGGTCCCCTTGTAGGGTGCCATGCGGCGGATGCAGTACTCGGCCTGCTCGGCTGGGAGCTCCCGCCGCAGCTCCTCTGCAGTGATGTAGCTCTGGGGAGGGGAGGGCACTCAGGTGAGCATCCCATGCCCTGCCCCTGCCCGCGACCCCCCTCACCGCCTGGGGCTCACCTTGTCTCCGGCCAGGATCTTGAAGGAGGCCACCACCTGCTCAGCCGTGTCGGTCTCGGCGGTCTCTCGGGTCATGAAGTCGATGAAGGCCTGGAAGGTCACGACCCCAGCTGCGTTGGGGTCCACCATGGTCATGATGCGGGCAAACTCCACTTCCCCCTGTAGGGACAGAGGCCGGGCACTGCACCCATGGGTGCTAAACCCAGGAGGGCTCCCAGTGCCCCCTTCTGGGGGTGGTCAGCCTTGCCTTGCACCGCCCCAGTGACATGAGCTCCCTTCCTCCAAAGACAGCCTCCTGTCGCCTCGGTCAGCTCTGGCTTCAGGAAGTCTTCCTACCTATTGCTGTTGAGTCGATTCTGACTCATAGCAACCCTACGGGACAGGGTAGAACTGTCCCATAGGGTTTCCAAGGAGCGGCTGGTGGATTCTAACTGCTGACTTTTTGGTTAGCAGCTGGGCTCTTAACCACTGCGCCACCACGGCTCCTGGAAGTCTTCCTGCTAGGCTGAAATTTGAAATCGGCTTCCTGCCCACAACAGTGCCCCCTCCTGTTTGTTGGTCCTGGGTGCTTTTTCTGGGGCTACACAGACCCTCCCTGTAGTAAAATGTTGCAAGCTCCAACTTTAGAGTCACACAGACCTGAGTGAAAATCCTGTGTGTCTTTGAGAAAGTTAGCTTACTAACTTTCTGAGCCTTTGATAGCCCCTGTGACTTGATGGCAACAGGTCAGTAGGTTTTGTGTAAAATGGGGTAATTCTCGCTCCATCAGGCATGATGAGGATTAGCGAGAATCATGTATGCGAAGGTGGGAGGCACACAGTAGGTGATGAGTAAGGAGAGCAGCCCAGGTGGGACACCCACCCGGGAGGGCTCGGGGGCACTCACCAAGTCGTAGCCCATGGAGATGAGGCAAGCTCGGAAGTCGTCAGGCTCCATCATCCCATTCCGTTTCTGCAGGTGGCGAGGGGGTATCAGGCATGGTCCCCAAGCCCCACTAGCCCCCAGGCCTAGCACCCCATGGGACTGGGCCCCTGCTGACCCGGTCAAAGTGGTTGAAGGATGCCCGGAACTCGTTGAGCTGCTCCTGGCTCAGACCTTTGGCATCTCGGGTCAGAACCTGGTTCTCCACCTCGTTGATGGTGCGGGCGATGGTAGTCAGCAGCTGCTCCCAGCCCACACGGATGTGCTGGGAGAGAGGAGAGGCCAGTCAGTGGGTGGCCAGTGCCAGGCCAGTAGCTCCAGCCCCACTCCCAACCCACCATGTGACCCCAGACAAGTCCTCCCCCTCTCTGGGCCTCTGTCCCCATCTGTACTCTGGAGGGTCCACTCAAGTGACCCCCAGCGGCCCTTCTGTTACAGCCAAACCTGTTCTGGCTTTAGATGCTCTGTGACTCACTATTCCTACTAGGTCACTTTTCTCTGGGTCTCAGGATCCTTCTGGGTCCACCAGCATCCTGGCTGAACTGAACTGGGGACCCACCCAAGGCAGACAAGCTCCAGCTGAGATGGTCCCAGGCTTTCCCAGCCAGTGCCACTCCCTCCTCTCCAGAGTGCGTGTGATCGCACCTCCATGCTGTAGACGGTGTGCTTGTTGTCAAACACCAGGCTCTCCTGCAGCAGCTGGTGGTCGCCCTCCAGCCGGTCGATGTTGCTTTTGTAGTTGATTATGTTCTGCTCCTGCTGCCGCAGCCCAGCCATCTGCTCCTCCAGGGAGCCCACCATCCCCGCTGCCAGCCGCCCAACCTCCTGCAGGGGGACCCAGGCTGCAGTGGGAACCTAGTAGCCTGGGGTGCAGGCAGCCCCTGCCCACCAGCCTTGCCACCAGCCACCCCACCTCTTGCAGTGCTGCCCAGGCAGGATGAGGGCTCCCAACTCCCCACCCCACCAGGTTGGGCCCACCATCCGAGTCCTTACCTCCACCTTCCCCTGGATCCAGGGCCCAACAGCATTGGCCTGCGCCGCAAACTGTCGCCGGAGCCTCTCGTTCATCTGCTGCCGTGCCAGCTCCTCCTGCAGCGTCTGGTCACGACTGGGCACCAGCTTTCGGACCTGAGAAGAGGTGGCTGTGCCAGGGGCAGCTCTGGGGGCCAGCCCCTCGAATCCCAGCCCCTGCTGCCATGAGCCAACTTGTCTGGGCTATGTGACTTTGGGCAAGCCACTCATCCTCCCTAGGCCTCAGTCTTCATCTGTAAAATGGGACCAATGATATCATTTATAAACTATTACAAGTTTTATAAAGGTTGTCCACACACATCCATCCTGACAGGAAATGAGGCCAAGACAAGCAAAGAATTTATCCAGTGCTCTTTTTTTTTGTGTGTGTGTGGTGTCAGTGGCAGATCCCAGATCTGAAGGGGGACTCTAGTCTCCATGTCATCAGACACCTGAGGTGTCCAGGTGGTTAGAATGCTTGGGGGGAGGGGTCAGAGAAAGGCCACAGGCAGCACAGACCGTGTCCCACTTGTTGTTGATGTCCTGTGGGCTGAGGTTGATGTAGGGGTTGGTGGTGATGGTCCGCAGCCCATAGGTTTGGCAGATCTTCTGGATCTCGCCCTGGATGCCCAGAATGGCGCCCCGCTCGCGGTCAGCCTCAGGCAACGTTGCCTTGAACTGCTCGTGCGCTGTCAGGAGGCTCTGGGGGCGCAGACAGGCAGCATCAGCCAGCGCCCCCCACCCTGCACAGGCAACAAAGGGCAGCAGGTCCCAGGCGGGGTCGGGGACTGGGGTTTTCCTCCCTCCCCCACTCCCCAGGAACCCCAAAGGAGTGGCCAGGCGTCCATCTTCCGGTCCAGGCCCCACACACCCGGAGCCCAGGCCAGGCGAGGGTCAGGTCTGGCCGGCCCCCACCTGGGTCTCCTCCACCGAGTGCACCAGCCACACGTCCTGCAGGTCCTCCACCGCGCCGTCCAGCCAATTGTTAAAGGGCGCTGCTCGCCGCGCAAACTCCAGCTGCAGCTGGTCAATGGTCTCCAGGAGCTTCTCCATCCGCTGGGGGCCACGGGGAGGCCGGGTCAGCGGCCTGCGCAGCCGGCGGCCTCTCACCTCTCACCTCCCACCCCCAGCTCCCTGGTCCCCAGCCCCACCTCTAGCGCGTCACGCCTCTTCTGGGTCAGCGTGCCCAGGTTGTCCCACTGGTCGCAGATGGCCTGGCAGCGGCTGTTCACCGAGGCCGCCTCGTGGTAGTCCAGCTCGCTGGGAGAGGGAACAGGGGCGAGTGTGGGGCCAGACCCCGGCCCAGGTGTCCTCTCGACTGCCCTCCCGGGTTTAGAACTCGTGCAGCGGCTGGTGGTGGAGGCTCGAGGGAGCCAGGACAAGTGAGGTGGGGAGGGCTTTCCTAGAAGGGAGGGCTCCCGGTGCATTCCTGGGGGAAGGAGACATCTGAGCTCCAGTCCCTAGAGGAGCGTGGATGGAAGGGCGGGGCCTGGAGCTCCGGGGCGGAGTTATGTGAGAAGGGGCGGGGCTACAGGAGGAGGTGGCGAGTTCAGGGCTGATGGGGAGGGTTTGGGAGCAGCCAGGTTAAGGGGCAGGCCAGGTCGAGCGCCGGTAGTGAAGAAGGTAGACAGCAAAGTGGCGTCTGGTGATAGGGGCGGGGCTATGGGAGGAGGGCGGAGTGAGGGGGAGTGGCAGAGGACATGGGTACCAGTGAGCTGGGAAGAACAAAGCAAGATGCCGAGGGCCAGGGGAGCGGACCGGTGCTCGACCTCGGGGGGCGGAGCCAGGCGGGGGCGGTGTCACCGGGGCGGGCCACGCCTACTTGAGCTCCTGGGCCAGCGCTGCTATGTGCTCCACGCGGTCCTGGTGCGCAGCTAGGTCGCTCTCAAAGGCCTCGTGGCGCCGCAGCAGTGCCCGCACGTCCTGCAGTGACGCAGACTCGTAGTCGTGCTGGCTCAGCATGTCCTCCTTCCCTGCTCGGAGAGAAGCCCGCTCCGGTCACCCAGCGACAGCTGCGGCAGGAGCCGGGGTTCAGGCGGGCCGTGTGACTGCAAGGAGTCCTCATCTCCGAAATGCGGCTCACACCTGCCCACCTCATCCTAAAGGTTTGCTTTGATAAACTTCACTGACGCTGCTGTCTCAGGGCATGGCCCCTAAGTGAAGACAGAGTCCCCTGACCCTTCACCGTCCGGAGTGGTCCTCGGTACTGTTGTGGATTTATCTGATCGCAAACTACCTCTTAACTTCTCTGTGAGCCCATGAGCCCCTGACCAGGTCTCCTTTGTTCTGTATCCCCAGTGCATGGCACTTGGTAGACTTTGGGTATATATTTGTTAGATAAATGAACAATGAGTGTAAAAGTGCTTTGTGAATGATAATTACCATAATTATGCCTAATGACTGCAGCGACCACTTATTGAGTGCCTTTGTATTTTGCAGAGCAGGTAACTGAGGCTTCCATAAACCCCGTTTAACCATTTAAAGAATTTTTATTATATCAAACCGTTGTTATTCATTATGCCCGTAATCCATTATTAGTGTTCATCATTTTTAGGCTGGACTGTTAATTTGTAGGACTAAAATCCTTGGTGGAGTATAGCATGAATGTTTCATACACAAAGTGATGTATTTGACTCATACAATACTTTAGCATCAATATACCTTGAGTGATACAGTGATATTAGGATTGGTGAACCATTCATTACCTTTGTATACCTGCTACACATACAAGTAAAATATTAAGTGACAAATTAATCAGAGTAGACCCATGGAAGGCCAGAGCCAGATGGAAGTTTAGGAGCCTGAATTTACAAATGAAGAAACTATGGTCCAGAGAGGGGCAGTGATTTGTCCAAGGTTGCACAGCAAGTCAGGGTGAGCATTGGGACTAGAAATCGGGTCTGCAACTTCCCTGCTGTGCACCTGGCCCTGTCCTGTGCATGTCTACCAGGCCCCACTCCAGGCAGGGCAGAGCCCACGAGGTGTTCCTACCCCGGGTCCAGGCTTCATGCAGGGAGGCCTTCTGCTGGAACTTCTCAGCCAGGTGCTGGAGCCGCTGCAGGCGCCGGATCTCTGAGAGCAGCCAGTCCTCGTAGCCCTTCTCCGCCTGCTCCAGCCCCCGCCACGCATTAGCGATGTCCTGTGGGACAGGCAGAGGTGCTCTTCATCACTGTTCACCCATTGTACAGATGGGGATACAGAGCCCAAGGTTGCCCAGGGGGATGTGGGCAGAACTGGGGCTAGCCCCAGTCTTGGCCTGGCTCACCGAGACCAGCTTGCCCTCAGAAGGCATGAAAGCAGGCCGATGGCTCAGCCGCAGCTTGGTCTGCAGCGTGTTGAAGTTGATCTCCAGCTGGCACTTCTCCTGCACGCGGGGTGGCTTGTGCAGGCGCCGGTAGTCCCGAAAGTCCTCCAGCTTGCGCTGCATGGCACTCATGTTGGGCTCACCCGTGCGGTTCTCTAGCCACGGTACTGTGCGGCGGATCCACTCCAGCAGCTGCCAGGGCCGGGCAGAGAGGAAAGCTGTGAGCAGACCTACCCTCCTCATCTACCCCTCTCCACCCACACCCAGGCTGCAGCCAGAAGGCGGGCCTCAAGCAGGGTGGGGATGACTTTCGGAATGGGGTCCCCCCAGTGAGGGGGTGGAGTAGGTGTTTCATTTCTGTGTTCAGTGCCCAGTCTAGGTTGCACAGAGCAAAGGGCAATTTGACACCTGAATATGAACGAATGGATGAATAAATGAGTGAGTGAATGGGCAGATCAGGGAAGGACCAGGAGCTTGGGTAGGGAGAAGGACAGGAGACAGGTGGGGATGGACAGGAGGAGGCTGGGGAGAGGCCAAGGCTGCTATGAGGACAGGGTGGCTCTGCAGGCCCAGGCTTGGGGAGGGCCAGTGGGCTCGGATGGGGAGAGCCCTGGGCACCCTCTCTGGACAAAGCCTCACCTCACTGGCCAGCTTCTCGTACTCCTCCATCAGCTTCTCGTTCTCCTGGTTCACAGCCAGCACCTTACAGATCCTGTTGGCAGCTGTCTCAGCCTGTGGTGGTGGAGGGCAGAGGGCTGTCATTGAAACAAACCACCCTAGGCCCCCTCACCCAGCTTCTCTCTGTAAAGCTCCTAAAGCCTGTGCTAGTGCAAACCAGGGGCGGACAGGGCACACCTCTTGGAGGAGGGCTTCCCAGCCACAGGCAGCAGCTCCTGAGCTCCTTAAGGACCAAGTGTGTCCGAGGACAGTGGCACTCCCCTCACCCCATGAGGCCTGGCACCTCTGCACCTTAGGATGCTGTGAGGTGAGGGCCCTGCCCAGGCCTCAGCACTGCGGCCCCCTTACCTGCTCAGCCCCAGCAAAGGCGTGGTAGAAGCAGGAAACATAGGTCATGATGGCCTTCTCATCTGGTTTTGGGGTGTTCACGATGTCTGGGGGAGGGCAGGGAGGTGTTTACTGGCCAAAGCCAGTGGTGGGGAAAGGGCTCAAGCCCCCTCCCAGGCAGAGATTTCCCTCGGAATGGGAGGGAGTGGAGACATCTAGTCATGGCCACCAGCCACCAGCTTCTCCAAACCCAGCATCTTCCTCTTCCCTGAAGTCCCCTCTGATCACCCCATGGCCCAGCAGCCTTCCGTTCTGCATGAGGAGTGGGTGGGTGAACAGACACTGCAGCCCTCATGAGGCACCAGCCCATAACTCCATCTGCCTATCTGTCTTTTTCCCAAGTCCATAAGCTCCTTAAGGGCCAGAAAAAGTTCTCATCCATCTCACACATCCAGGGTGCCACAAACAGTAGGTGCTCAGAAAATGTTTGCTGCTTCAATTGACTGAACACCTAGTTGGGCACAGGAACCAGGGACATGAACCAGAAGCAGGAGCTGCCAAGAGGAGCTCCCAGTCTTGGGGAACCCACACGCTCCCAGGTAATCCAGGTGTTATGGATTGAACTGTGTCCCCCACAAATTTTTGTTGTAAATGCTAACCTCTGTACCTTTGGTTGGAAACCCTGGTGGCACAGTGGCTAAGAGCTCGGCTGCTAACCAAAAGGTCGGCAGTTTGAATCCACCAGCCACTCCTTGGAAACCCTATGGGGAAGTTCTACTCTGTCCTATAGTGTCGCTATGAGTTGGAATTGACTCCATGGCAATGGTTTGGAGGGTTTTGATACCTTTGGTTATAATCACAGTTGGGAATGGGTTTTCTTTGTTATGTTAATGAGACAGTGTAGGGTGTGTCTTGAGTCAATCTCTTTTGAGATATAAAAGAAGCAGGTTAGGCAAGGAAGAGGAGAAGCAGAGGTGGGGGAAGAGAGATGCCAAGCCACATGAAAATCACCCAGGAGCACAAAGAGACAAGGACCTTCTTTCAGAGCCAACAGAGAGAGAAAGGCTTCCCCTAGAGCCAGCGCTCTGAGTTCAGACTTCTAGCCTCCCAAACTGTGAGAAAATAAATTTTTGTTTGTTAATGCCACCCACTTGTGATATTTCTGTTATAGCAGCACTAGATAACTAAGACACCAAGTAACTGGGATGTGAGGCAGAGGGTGGAGCCATTACACAAGGGAAGAGACAGGAGGACTGGTTCCATTGGGTGGAAAGGGCAGTAGGGTAGGACAGAGGATTCCTGGAGGAAAGATTCTGACCAGGGAGTGGAGTGGGGGGGGGGGCAAAGCATTCTGGGAGGAGGAGGAGGAGCAGGGCCAAGGTGTGGAGGTTGGACCCTGCTGATTGGTAAGTGGCGTCCTTGCCTGGGCTAGGCTCACTCACCTTCCGCATCCAACATCTTGGGGATGTCCAGGTATTTCTCTGCCACCTCGAAGGCGGTGTTCAGGTTGCCAATGGGGTCATCCTAGGTGAGTGTGAGGCAGGAGAGGTGAAAGGTCAGCTGAAGACAGAGATTGGAGAGTCAGGACTGGGGGCAGCAGAGGCCTACTTGCCTTGCGTAGTTTGGCATAGTCGATGAGGTCAGGGCGGTGGCGGTGGATGAGAGCACAGAGGGCCAGGCCATCCTTCCAGCTGCTCAGAGAAAAGGGGATGGTTCAGATCTGGGTTCAAGCGGAGGCCCTACCCAATCCTCAGCCCAAGAGCACCTCCATCAGGATAGCCTCATCTGTAAAATGGGGGGCTGCCCATCAATGCCTACCTACTTTTCTGGCCACTTCCTTCCCTCTCAACCCTTTCATGGCTCCCTATTGCTTTTACAGTAAAGTACTGAGTCCTTAGCCTGGCGTTTGAGACCTTTCATTACCAGACTGCAACCATCTCCTCGAGGTCATCACAATACCTTTACATGCCCTATGCTTAGGCCAGACCAATTACTAGATGTTTCTGGCCTCCAGGCCTTTGCTCACAAGTTTCCCTCTGATGGGAATGCCCTTCCAAGGATGTCTCAAATGCCCCCTCCTCCAGGAAGTCTCCCCCTCCCTCCTAGAGTCAATTCTACTGAATTCGACAAGCATTGACTCAGCGTCTCCAATTTTCGGGCACTGTCCTAGGAACTTGGCTGAGGCCTCTCCCTGCCCTGTGGCTCATGACAGGGGTCAGCTCTGTGTCCCCCACTGGCTGGGGCCTTGAAGGCAGGGCCTGTGTCTGGCTCCTCTCTGTGCCTGGTGCCCAGGAGAGGCCCTGAGAGCACCTGCTGACCAGCCGACAGACCTGGTGTGGAAGTTCTGCACGTTGACGTTACGGTACGGGGCTGTCTTCCGCTGGCACCACAAGAGCAAGCCTTCCTTGGCCGAGGTTTCTGGATGGGAATGAGGTTGGAGGTATTAGACGGGGAGGGTCTGGGCCAGCCCCCTCCCACCGCCTTCCCCGCCACTCACCCTCCACAGAGATATCCTGGATGGCGAAGCGGAGGATGATGGTCCATATCATGCCCAGGGTCATCTTCAGGTTCCCGTCGACGATCTCTGCAGGATGGTGGCAGGACAGGTTGCCTGGCATTCAGGGCCCCTGCTCTCTGCCCCACTGCTCTGCCCTCTGGCTCTTGTCCCTATCCCTGATCTGGCACACGGCATATCTGCCCTTTCCGGTCCCTCCTGGGAGGGACGATTATTCCCACTGTTGAGATGAGGAAACTGAGGCTCACAGAGGTGACTTGCTGGAGTCAGGGATGCCCCTCGGCCCCACCCAGGGCCCCTCCTGCTGCCTCACCTTCAGCACCGATGGACACCAGCTTCACCCCCTTGCTGGCAATGAAGTCCAGAGCCTTGTTGACATTGGCAATTTTGTGGAAGCGCATCTTGCCTTTGTCTGGCCTAGGCAGCCTCTCTCCTGGGTGTAAGAGAAAGGAGAGGTCACATCAGAGATCACCAAACGTAGCTGAGGATCATGTCCGAAAACTCCCCCACCCCACCCAGTCCCCTCCAGCACTCGGCTGCCATTACTTCCCCAGCTCTCTGGCTTCTCCTGGGCCCTGGGGTCCCTGTGCACCGCCTCACAGCCCTCACCTGAAATGACTTCCAGGAGAAGCATGAGCTTGAGGCCATTGCGGAAGTCCTCCTCGATGTTCTCGATCTGGGTGCCCGCCTTTCGCAGGTGTGAGTTGCACCAGGCAGTGAAGGTCTGGGGGCAGAGGGCAGCGCTCAGACCCAAGGTCTGGGTCTGGGGGCTGTGAGGCACAGTCCTGGCTCCTTGGTCAGGGTCAGTCTCTGAGCCCAAGGTCCTGGATTCAAGTCCCTGCTCAGCCACTGACTTGCTGTGCATCCTGGGCCAGTCTTTTTCTGTCTCTGAGACTTAGTTCTCCTGGAAGGGTAGAAATGGGGCCCAGGGCCACACAGGCCCCAGTTTGGACTTGGGGTGCCCCACCTGGACAGCAGTCCAGCCTTGGCTGGCCCCAAGCACGGGAGGGAAACTTAGAAATGTCAAAGCAGACACTCTGAAGCGGGGGACTCCCTGGACGCAGGGGCCAGTGCAGGGTGATTCTGCCTATCCAAAGTGGGAAGAATTCTGGGTTGAAGCATTCCGTCCTGAGCATTTTGCCTGAGGGACTGCGTGCCTGTGTTATTAGCATCTCGGCCCGCCAAGCTCCCAGGGCTGCTTGCTCTGAGTCAGCTTCCAAGTAGACCCTAGATTTCTGAGTGTTCCCAGGCTATGGAGCATCAGCTGGGGGCTCAGGCCAAACCTGACTTGGTTTCTGAAGACAACTGCCCTCCCTAAGCCCTCAGCTCCAGCCTCCATCTGGGATGGGAGGTGGGTAGATGGCTCTTTGTGTTCTGGAGATGGGGATGACCTGGAGTCCAGTTTCCATGAACCTACCAAGAAGGACCTGATGATCTACTTCTGAAAAAGTTGGCCAGTGAAAACCTTATGGATAGCAGTAGAACACTGTCTGATACAGTGCCAGAAAACAAGCCCCTCAGATTGAAAAGCACGCAAAATATGACTGGGGAAGAGCTGCCTCCTCAAAGTGGAGTTAGAAGAGGAAGATCTCAATGAGATGGACTGACACAGTGGCTACAACAATGGGTTTAAACATGGCAATGAGTGTAAGGACGGTGCAGGACCAGGCAGTGTTTCATTCTGTTGTACCTAGGGTCACTGTGAGTCAGAACCAACTCAACAGCACCTAACGACACCAAGCCTTCTGGCCCAGAAATCTGCCATCAGCTATTAGAATCCTTGGGGGGCACGGTGGGGCTCCATTTCCAGCTGAGCTACTCACTCTTCGAGTCCTGGGGTCAGGCCTTTGCCCTGTCTGGGGCTCAGTTTCCCCATTTGTACAATTAAGGGGTCAGACTTCACGATGTCTCAGGTCCTTCTTCCTCTGACCTGGCAGGATTCTAGAATTCCGAGCACTCCCCACCACAAAGCAGAAACTCCTGAGAGGTGGCCCTGGAAGTCATTTGGGACCTCCCCCTCAACCAGCTTCCCTTCCTCAGACCAGCTTTCCAGGACCCCTGGTTGCTGGATATGGAAGACGACGCTTCAAATGCTTGCAGGGCTGTCATTGGTAAGGTAAGGGAGTGAGATTCCTGTCACTGGAGGTATGTAAGTGGGTGCTGGGATGCAAGCACAGGAGAAGGAGGTTGGATTCTCTGCAGGCCCTTCCAACTCTGGAATCTGGGATGATCTGGGTGTGGCTCAGGCAGGGGGAAAGGCAGGTCTGGGTGGGGGCTTGGTGGGACTCCTGGGGCAGCAAGGAGACTCCACGAGCCTGAGGGAGGTGTCCTTTCATTTGACACACGTGACACTTAAATGCCATGGTCCCTCTCCTAAAGGGGATCACAGTCAAAGGGGCACGGTGGCCTGAGAAATGCTGGGGAGACATGTTGGGGAGTCTAGGGGAGGGGTCCTCCCAATCAGGTGGGACCCCATAGGGAAGGCTAATGTCTGCTCAGAGCTGTGGTGGAAGAGCATGAGTTATTCAAGCCGAGGAAGGCAGGGAAGGGCATCCTAGACAGGGGCAGCTGCGGGGGTTAGAAACAGCTGCTGTGACTGTGGGACCACAATACTGCTGGAATGAAGCTGGGGGTGTCCGGGCGTAAGCAGTGAGAGGCAGGCCGGACGCGCGGCAGGCGCCAGGTCATGCACTATCTTGGGTGCTAAGCCAGGGAGCTTGAACTTGATCCTGACGGCAACGGGGAGTCAGGAAACCTTTTGGGCAGAGGAGGGAGGCGGGCAGAGCTGTGTTTTAGAAAGCTCACTCCGGACAGACTGGAGACAAGATACCTTGGCGGAGGAGATGGGAGAATAAGGAGGCAGTGACTGGGACCAGGGAGAGAGCAGAAGGGTGTCAGAGAGAGGGACAAACAAGTCAGGACCAGGTGGATGAGAGAAACAATTGTCCCTGCCTCAACAGGGACTTTATTTCGTTCCTTACTGTGTCCCCAGCCCCTAAAACCGCGCTTGGCACCTATAGTTGTTGTTAGGTGCCGTTGAGTTAGCTCTGACTCATAGTGACCTTATGTATAACAGAACAAAATGTTGCCTGGTCCTGTGCCACCCTCACAATCACCAAACCCATTGCCACGGAGTCAATTTCAACTCATAGCAATCCTACAGGACAGAGCAGAACTGCCCCACAGGTTCTCCACGGCTGTAACCTTTACAGGAGCACACTGCCACATCTTTCTCCTGTGAAGCAGCTGGGGGTTCACACCGCTGACCTTCTCATTAGCAGCTGAACACTTAACCACTGCACCACCAGGCCTTCTTATCCTCACAATAGTAGGTATGTCTGAGCCCACTGTTGCAGCCACTGTGTAAGTGCCTTCCGACCTGAGAGGCTCATCTTCCAGCACTCTATCGGAAAATGTTTGCCTATTATCCACAAGGCTTTCCCTGGCTAATTTTCTTTGGAAGCAGATCACCAGGTCCTTCTTCCTAGCCTGTCTTAGTCCGGAAGCTCCACTGAAACCTGTCCACCATGGATGACCCTGCTGGTATTTGAAATATCAGTGGTATAGCTTCCAGCATCAGAGCTACACGCCTATAGTTGGACCTCCTTAAGACACTTCATTCAATTAATGTTTCTGAATGAAGTTGAGTGAAGAGGACTCAGGCATTGGGTGGAAGGAGGCGGGAGGGCTCCAAGGTTGTGTGAAGCCCTGGGATGGAGGAATCACTGGCGAGAGAGGGAGCACAGAGAAGCAGGGAGGGAGTGGGACTGAAGCTGAGCACAGGGATGTTTATTACTTTGTAATAAAAAGCGTTGGACGACAAAGAAACGACCGGATACCCAACCACAGGGGACACCAATGGATTATGCAGCATCTAGCCCTGTGGCTGTAGAATAAACGGAGGAGGGGGCTGGTGTAAGTTGGGTTGGAAGGATGCTCCTGATGTGTTAATTGACAAAGGCAAATCACAGACGGGCATGTGTTATCAGAGGGGCATGCAGAGAGACCTGGGCTGTGGGGAGGGGGGCAGGAGGAGGGGTTGTTCAGAACAGGTGGCAGCTGGAGCTCCAGGCGGGGATGACATCACCAGGAGACTGGCGAACCCAGGGACCACAGACAGCCAGGGACCACAGACGTGCTTGGAGACAGGTGCTGAAGGAGCCTGGGGGGAGGTGTCACTCAGGGCACCCCAGCTGGGTCGCCTGGGCCTCTCAGTCCCTAGGGTCATCTCTTGTCATCTAGCCCAGGAGAAATGCTCTGATTTGAAATTCCAGGATTCTCAGATTCTGCCAGTTCCACCAGGTACCTCCGATGCCTGCCCTTTCCTGGTCGCGCATTATTGGCACGTAGTCCAAGCTCCAGTCGACCCTCCTACCCCTGCCTGACATTCCTCAGACTTTTCTCACTCCAGCCCAGCTCATTTTCTCTTTTAGGAACCCAGGGGTCCTGCCCCCTCCACTTGGGAGAGCCTGGGAGTGAAAATAGCCTAGGGAGGTGGCGGGGTCCCAATGCCCTACAAGGCTGGGCCGGGGCAGCGCCCATGTGCCCCTGTCTCTCTCCCCCAAGGTGCTGCCTCAGCATAGTGTCCATCTGGCTGGAGAATCAGGTTACTGCGTAAGTGGACCCAGGGTTCCCTCCTCCCCAACCTTGTGGCCTTTTCAGCAGACTTAGGGCCCCTGGGGGGGAGGGGTAGCTTGGGAAAGAGTGGGGGTGGGGCGAGGGGCAAAGATCCTCAGGTTGTGTTCTGACAGTATGATTTGAGGCTTAACTTTACCCCTTTTGGGGCCTCAGTTTCCTCATCTGGCAATTGGGGTAAGGTGACTACGGACCCTACGCTAGAAAAAGTACAGAGGAGAGGGTGGGGTGGGACTTGAGATGGTCCCCCCACCAACATTCCCAAATTGCAGTAGCTGCCTGGCCACAAGCCCTTAGGGTGGGGCCTGGGTATATTTAACCAGAGCCCTTAGGATGTGGGGAGAAGGAGATTCTTCTTCCTTAACCTCCAAACTTGGATCCCCTGGGCTTTGCCCAACCCATTTTCCCCAGCAGAAAGGAGGCAGTGGGCTCCGGAGAATGAACCCTGGCTCAGAAACTCTGCTTGTCCCCCCCAAACCCCTCAGAAGAGCTCCTAGCGGTCTCTTCCAGCCCGGGAGACTGCTGAGGGGCTGGTGGGCAGAGCCCGGGCTCTGGGCACTTTGGGTTAAAGACAGGCTCTGTCCCTGACCTGCTGGGATGCTGCGGATAAGCTACCCGGCCGCTCGGGTCTCAGTTTTGCCGTCAAGAAATGGGCAAGCACTCACTTTCCGCTGCTGCTTCTCCCAGGCCGGGTCCAGCAGCAGGTCGCGGTCCCACTCCTCCTCTTGTTCCATGTACTCATGGCTCCCGCCGCCAGCGAAGGGCCCCCCCACGGCCCCCAGGCCCTCGGTCTGCATAACCATCATCATCGCGCTCGGGCTCCCGGCTCCGCTCCGCTCCGCTCCGCGCGCTCCCCGACGCGGGGGCCGCGTTAAATAGGGCCTGGCCCAGCCCCGGATCGGGTTCGCGCTAAATATGGGGAGGAGGGAGGGGCCGGCTGAGGGCGAGAGTTCTCGGGTCTGGACCAGGCCAGAGGCTACGCTGGCGCTGCGGAATCGGGGGGCGCTGGGGTGGGTCTTGGTGGACCCGGCATCTCGGCTCCGCCCCTTGGGCGCCGTGTGGCTTTAGGAAAGCCACAGGCCTTAGAATTCTGAGTTTCCACATCTGTACAGTGGAGGGGACGACAATCCTAGAGGCTGCATGCAGACCGCTCTAGAGGCGTCCCTTGGGGCCTCGCCGACCCTCTTCCAGCGCCGCGCGGAGTGGCAAACTGGGAGCCCTCTCCCCATGTCAGAGAAACACCGGGGCGCCGAGTTGTTTTGAGTGTTTTCTGGGGTGATGGAGGGAGAGATACCCGAGCATACGAAAGGGCTGCAAGCCAGCTGGACCTAGACGAGGCAGACCTATTAATATCGGGTTGGCTGCGGGGTGAGAGGGAATGTGCTGAGCCGGGAAACCCCGCCGCCTCCAACACCGCAATTCAATCCTGCTGGCGCGCGGGCCAGCCCGACGGGGGCGGGGCTTCTGTTGGAGGGGAGGGGCTTCTGTGGAAGGGGCGGGGCCTCTGCGGGCAGGCGAGGCTTTGACATCAAGCCCTATCCTGGCTCCGGCGCCAGCGGGAGTCCAAGCATCGCCTCCGTTCATCCGGCGTCCAATCACGTCTCCGCATCTCCCGGCGGCTCCCTTAAGAGCTCCTATTGGTCGTGGCAGCCGTCCGTCTGCCGCTATCCCCGCCTCAATACGGAAGCTGCGGGGTACTAGGAACCGACTGCGGGTGGGCCCAGGTCATGGGGCAGCCGTGGGCGGTGGGGAGCGCAGAGGGGGCGCCCGCGCGGCTCCCTCTTGTGATCACGGCGCTGTGGGCCGCGGCCGTGGGCCTAGAGCTGGCCTACGTGCTGGTGCTGGGCCCCGGCCCGCCCCCGCTGGGACCGCTGGCTAGGGCTTTGCAGCTCGCGCTGGCCGCCTTCCAGCTGCTCAACCTGCTGGGCAACGTGGGGCTCTTCCTACGCTCCGATCCCAGCATCCGGGGCGTGATGCTGGCCGGCCGCGGGCTGGGCCAGGGCTGGGCGTGAGTGGGGCGCGGGGTCCGGCGGGGAGCGGGCGCCTTGGATAGGGGGAGGGGCCCGCGGACATGCGTTGTTAGAACCAGGTTACGTTAGGGTCCGGGATGTTAGGGCCAGAGAACTTTAGAACCTGGGATTCTAGGTAGAGCCAGAAGGAGTAGCATTCATTCACTCATAAATATTTATTGAGCACCTACTATGTGCCGGGCGCTCTTCTAGGCCCTGAGAATGCAGTAAAACAGATTCTCCATCTGGAGCTGATTACATGGAAAAAAAAAAACATGGAGGGGGGAAGTAATACACTATAGGCATAATAAATAAGTAAATTATTTAGAATGTTAGATGATAGTGTTTTGGAAACAAAAAGTAGAGAAGGATAAAGGAGGTGCTTCTTGCAGTTTTCAATAGGGTGGTCAAGGTTGGCCTCATTGAGAAGGTGGCTTTTGAGCAAAAACATGAAGGAGGTGGGGGGAAGAGTGTTCCAGACAGGGGGTTCATACATTGCAAAGGCTCCGAGGCAGTTGTGTGCCTCTCATGTTCTGGGGACATCAAGATCAGTGTGGCTGGAGTGGAGTCAGGGAGGGGGAGAGAGGTGCCAGACCTAACGGGTGGGGTCAGAGCATGTAGGACCTTGTAGGACAATAAAGAAAACGGCTTTGCTTTTTACTAGGACTGAAATGGAGAGTCATTGGAGGGATTTGAGCAGAGGGACACGACTTAGGTTTTAAAAGGATCAGTTGGGCCACGGTGGTGAGACTAGGAGGGGACAGCTCATGGTGGCTTGCACCAAGGTGGTGACAGTGGAGGCGGTGAGACGTTTGCTCCTGGATTTGAGAGGCCAGAGGAAGGCCTTAGAACCAGGGATGCTAGAGCTGGAGACCTCTGGTCTGCAGAGCTAGAGCTGGAAGGGGCCTGGGAAATGTTTTTGTTCAGTCTGCACTTAGGCAGAACCTGGGGCTCAGTGGCTGCTCCTGGTCCCCTGGGATGGGCTCAGGGGCTGCCCTGGGGCATGACATGGGGCATCCAGAGCTGCTGAGAACTCTGACCCTGTGGTGCCTTCTCTGCAGCTACTGCTACCAGTGCCAGAGCCAGGTGCCGCCACGCAGCGGGCACTGCTCTGCCTGCCGTGTCTGCGTCCTGCGCCGGGACCACCACTGCCGCCTGCTGGGCCGCTGCGTGGGCTTCCGCAACTACCGGCCCTTCCTGTGCCTGCTGCTTCACGCTGCCGGCGTCCTGCTCCACGTCTCGGTGCTGCTGGGCCCTGCACTTTCAGCCCTGCTGCGAGCCCACGCCCCCCTCCACGCAGCCACACTCCTCCTCCTGCCCTGGCTTATGCTGCTCACAGGTGAGGAGCCTGGGCGGTGCTGCAGAGAGGCAGACACCCTGGCATTAGCCTGGGGAGGGGGGGAAGCTCACTGTGGTGCGAGATGGGATTTCTTACTGGTTCTCCTGGCAGTGTCCTGGGGCCCCAACCCCAGTGTCCTTCATGCAGGGAGAGGGCAGACTTGTGCCCTGCTGGTACAGTGGGGATAAAACACAGTGCCTTAACCCACGTACAGAGTCCTGGCTGGGAGAAGAAAACATTCTCGGAGGTGTTGGCTGAGCAGGAAAGACCGGTGGGAGTTCAGTAGGGATGGTGGGGGAATAGGGGGAACAGCATGAACAAAGGCTCGGAGTTTGGGCAGGAAGCAGCACAGGGACTTTGATGGGAATTGTGGGAATTAAGGCTAGGGAGGTAGGTTAGGACTGGTGGAGGGCCTTGTATGCTGGTGTGAGGAGATGGCCCTTATCTGATTGGGCGGTGGGGAGCCAGTGAAGGTTATATACAGAGGAAGGCCCCATTATTGGAAATGGCGAGGAGAATGCAATGCGAGGGGAAGATGTGGATCAGGAGGCTGACAGAGAGGCCATGGCCTGGAGAGCACCACGCAAGATAAAAACCTCGCTAGTCTTTATACATTTTGTTCTCTCCCTGCAGAATGCTTTGGGCTTTCTCTTCCCTGACTCCCTTTCCCCGAACTTGTTTTGTGGTTACTAGACTCTCCTGAGTTGTCCCTGCACTTGCTCATTCTGTCTATCTCAACCCGAGGCCTGTACTCCCTGCAGCCCAGGGGAAGCCTGTGGAGGCCACCACGGGGTTGGTCTGTTTCTTCCTCAGTCCGCACTCGCTTCCTGGCCATCCCTCCTCTACCTTCCTCATAACTCCCAGTCTCACTGAGACTCAGTCCCTCCAGCCACACCTCCTGGACTCCAGTGCATGGCGCCTTCTACTCCCTCCCCCTGCTCACTGCAGCCTGGGGCCCCAGCTCCCAGGCTCTCTGCCCTGGGCCCTGCTGAAACCACCCATCTTTCAGAGTCTATGCAAATGGCCCAAAATAGATAAAGTGTCCTTAACTCATCCTCTTAATAAGTTATCATGGTGTTTTCTCTTCCCCGTAGGCTCTGTCTCTCCCTTTTTTAAATTGAGGTAAAATTCACACAGCAGACACCATTGTAACCATTCTCAAGTGTGCATTTCAGTGGCTTTTAGAACATTCACGCTGTTGTGCAACCGTCCGAAAACCAGTTGCTGTCAAGTTGCTTCTGACTCATGGCGACCCCGTGCTTGTCAGAGTAGAACTGTGCTCCGTAGGGTTTTCAATGGCTGACTTTTCGGTAATCCCAGAATTTTTTCGTCATCCGCAAAAGAAACCCTGTACCCGTTAAGCGTTCCATCCTCATATTCCCCATCCCCCAGTCCCAGGCAACCCCTAATCTGCTTTCTGTCTCTCTGGATTTGCCTGTTCTGGACATTTCATATAAATAGAATCATACACTACGTGGCCTTCTGTGTCTGGCTTCTTGCACTGAGCATAATGTTTTCCCGCATTTCGTAGTTCATTAGTTCAGCAGATGCACAGTGGCGACTGCGGCCAGGGCCATCCGAGACGCTGCACTTTTCCACTGTCATGTACATCACAGCTGTAATCAGGTAGCTGAGAAGTGATCCACTGGGTGTTGGTGTGTGAGCTCCCTGAGGGCCAAGATGTTTGCTGAGCTCATCCTTGTGTTTACAGTGCCTAGAACCCAGTTTAGTGGCACAGTGGTTAAAGCACTCAGCTGCTAACCAAAAGGTTAGTGGTTCAAACCCACCAGGCGCTTCACGGGAGCAAGATGTGGCAGTCTGCTCCTGTAAAGATTTACAGCCTTGGAAACTATATGGGGCAGTTTTACTCTGTCCTGTAGGGTTGTTATAAGTCAGAATCGACTTGACGACGGCAGTAGGCTTGGTTTGGCTTTTTTTAGCACCCAGTTTGAGATGTGTAAGTGAGGGTCTCTCTTAGGCAGGGGGCTGTGTCTGCCTGGGTCCAGTGTGCTCCCGTCTCCCAGCGTGGCACAGCTGGCCAGGGAGGTGCTTGCTGAGTGAGGGAGGAGCCCTGCTTCATGTTGGCGGTTAGGGGAGGGCAGGAGCTGGGCTCTGGGGACCTGGTTGATTGCTGCCCTCACCCTCTCTCCTCTCTCCACAGGTAGGGTGTCTCTGGCGCAGTTCGCCCTGGCCTTCGTGACGGACACGTGTGTGGCGGGGGCACTGTTGTGCGGGGCTGGGCTGCTCTTCCACGGGCTGCTGCTGCTGCGTGGCCAGACCACCTGGGAGTGGGCCCGGGGCCAGCACTCCTATGACCTGGGCCCCTACCACAACCTGCAGGAAGCCCTGGGGCCCCGCTGGGTCCTCGTGTGGCTCTGGCCCTTCCTCGCCTCCCCCTTGCCTGGGGACGGCATCTCTTTCCAGACCCCAGCTGACAGGGGCCTCATGGCTTCCTGACTCCAGGAAGGGCTCAAACTGTACTGGGCGACAGGGAGTAGGCTGGCCCTTAATGCCTGTGGCTGCTCCGGAAATAACCCAGGCTGCTGCACCAGCCAGCCTAAGCTGGAAATTTGGGATCCATTTGGCAACTCCAGCCCCTTGCTTCACCTTAGCCGTGCCCCTACCCCACTTGGACCCCGAGCCATCCATGGCTGGGGCCCTGTGACTGTGCCTCTGTTGGTGGCCCCAAGTGCTCTGGAGGACCTGGGAAGGGCTGTTTGGCCAGCCTCACTGCTCATTCACCAGGCTAATAAAGCGCCCACTTAGTTCTTGTCCTCCCACCGTCTTGGCTTGGTTTCTGGCCCTTGGCTTTGTTGCCTCAGCTACTGTTTCTGGTCCCTCTGATTGACAGGCCTGGAAACTAGGGAGTGTCTGAGGGCTCAGGGGCCAGGGCTTTGCCTCCTCTGGCCTTGGCATGGGGGGTGGGGGTGGGGCTGCAGGTCAAGATGGTGTTGTCATGGGCCAAGGTATGAGAACACAGACGTTCCTCCCTAGGTTCAGGTCTTTAGAGCTAGAAGCATTTCTGCAACAGCAAGGCCATTGACCCTCTCTCTAGCCACATTGGGCAGCAGTTATGACCGTTATTTTGTGGGTGGAAAACATAAAGCTTTTAGAGTTTGATGGGATAAAATCATGGGGTAGTAAATGGAGGAGTCAGGATTTGAACCCAGGTCTTTGTGCTTTCTCCTTCACCTGTACACAGCAAAAGGAAGTGAGTAGGGCTCATCTGTGAGAATGAGACTGTGAAGATGAGTGCAAATGGGGCAGCAAAGAGCCTTCTGACTTTGAGCCATCAGGAAGAATTAGCGGATTTGCCAAAGGACTGCCCCTGGAGCACCAGTGAAGACGAAGGGGACAGTGATAGAGAGAGGAAGCATCAAAAGCTTCTGGAAGCAATCAGTTCCCTTGATGGAAAGAATAGGCGGAAACTGGCTGAGAGATCAGAGGCCAGTCGGGATGTGTCGGAGTTCAGTGTCGGTTGTGAAGGAACAGGAGAACAGCTGGTCCTCTCAGATCTGCTTCAGCCCATTAAAACTTCATCCTCCTTGGCCACGGTGAAAAAGCAGCTGAAGGGGGTCCAAGCAAAGAAGACTGTGGAGTTGCCCCTTGACCAAGAAGAGGCTGCACAGATCCACAGAGAAGTGGCATTCAGTACAACCTCCCAAGCTCTTTCCAAATGGGATCCTGTAGTTCTAAAGAACCGGAACGCAGAGCAGCTGGTTTTTCCCCTGAAGCAGCAGCAGCTGGACTTTGCTCCCATTGAACATGTGCTCGGTGGCTGGAAGGCAAGAAGTCCCCTGGAGCAGGAAATTTTTAACGTCCTCCACAAGAACAAGCAGCCAGTGATAGACCCTTTACTGACTCCAGTGGAGAAGGCCTCTCTCAAAGCCACGAGCCTGGAAGAGGCTCAGATGCGCCAAGCAGAGCTTCAGAAAGCCCGGGCCCTGCAGTCCTACTATGAGGCCAAGGCTCGGAGAGAGAAGAAAATCAAAAGCAAAAAGTATCACAAAGTTGTGAAGAAAGGAAAGGCCAAGATAGCCCTAAAAGACTTTGAGACCCTTCAGAAGGCCAGTCCTACCACAGCATTAGAAGAACTGGAGAAAATCGAAAAGGCCAGGATGGTGGAGCGGATGAGCCTGAAGCACCAGAACAAGGGGAAGTGGGCCAAGTCCAGGGCAATTATGGCCAAATATGACCCAGAGGCTCACCAGGCCACGCAGGAACAGTTGGCCAAGAACAAAGAACTGACACAGAAACTCCAGGCACCTTCTGAGAGTGAGGAAGAGGAGGGGGCTGTAGAGGAGGATGGACTCTTTGTCCCTGATGTCGTGAACGAAGTCCAGATGGACACACATGGGCCCAACCCCTGGATGCACACAAGTTGCACCAGTGATGTGAAAGAGGCTGAAGTCCCGAAGGACCCTGAACAGCTTCCTGAGCACCTGGCCTTCGAGGATTCAGAAGGTGAGGGGGAAGAAGGTCCAGTAGCAGAAGAAGCAATGTTGCTGAAAGAATCTGAGGAAAGGCGATGCCTTAGGAAAAGGCCTGAGCTCAACCAGGACACCAAGCCCGTAGGTCGTCAAGAAACACAAGACCCTAGCAGCCAGGAGGTGCTGTCCGAATTGAGGGCGCTGTCTCAGAAACTCAGCAAGGAACACCGTCAGCCCAGGAAGCAAAAAGCGAACTCAGCGGGGGCCATTCTCCCAGTCCAGCGAGAGAAACCGGCCCGGGAGGAGGAGGAGCCCTTGTTGCCGCAGAGGCCAGAGAGAGTGCAGACTTCAAAAGAGCTGGGCAAAGGAGGCTGTTCGCAAAATACGGAACTTCGCAGACCTGTGTTACAAGGGCAACAGATGGAGAAGAACGCAAATAATCAGCCTGATGCCCCGAAGAAGAAGAAAAGGAAGGAGCAAATGATTGATTTACAGAACCTCCTGACCACAAAATCTCCTTCCAGGGAGTCTTTGGCAGTTCCTACGACGATAGACAAGTTGGAAGGTGAAGAAGAGAGAGACCAAAAGCAGATGATAAAGGAAGCTTTTGCTGGGGATGATGTCATCAGAGACTTCTTGAAAGAGAAGAGGGAAGCTGTGGAGGCGAGTAAGCCAAAGGACATGGACCTGACGCTGCCTGGCTGGGGCGAGTGGGGCGGTGTGGGCCTACAGCCCCGTGCCAAAAAAAGACGCTGTTTTTTAATGAAAGCCCCTGAGGGTCCTCCAAGAAAAGACGAGAATTTGCCGAATGTGATTATCAGTGAGGAGCGCAACATCCACGCCGCAGCTCACCAGGTGCACGTGCTTCCATACCCATTCAGCCACCATCAGCAATTTGAAAGGACCATTCGGACCCCTATAGGGTCTATGTGGAACACCCAGAGGGCCTTCCACAAGCTGACTACCCCCAAGGTTGTCACTAAGCCAGGCCGTATCATTAAGCCCATAGAAGCTGAGGACGTGGGCTACCGGTCTTCCTCAAGGTCGGACCTCTCCGTGGTACAGAGGAACCCAAAGCGACTCTCCATCCATCACAAAAGACCCCTGAAGAAAAACTCCGTAGGCGGAGTTGCTGGAGATGACGTCTTGATGTCCTGATCACTTCCTTATTGGGCTTGGCGTTCCTGTCATCTGTACCGTCAGTTCCAAAAGTGCCTTACCACGCTGTGCACATAGTTAAACTGCGCTTTAGAAAGAAAGGGAGTAGGAAAAAAATCAGGGCAAAGGAACTGGCTGGGGACATCCAAGCATCTGTGAATGACGGTGTTCCTCTCTGTGGGCTCTTGAGGAGCCGTTCGTTAAATATTTGTATTTCAGTATCTTTACAGTTGATAGACTTCCAGTGGCCCGTTCGAACACATGGCTTTATCTCTGCTTCCTCTTAAAATCTCACTAGAATAACTACAAGAAATTATATCAGTTTACAAGGAGAAGGAAAATAGGAGGGCAGAAAACAGTAGACCAAAGAGTCAGACAAGTTTTAAAAGATGGAAAGTGGGTAGAGACCTGTTTACTCCCTTAGCAGATAATCAGAAGCGGAATGTCAGCGTTCCCAGAGGCAGGTCAAACTGCCCCCAGAGCCCTGCAGAGGCTCGCAGTTCCACCGGGACTGGGGAAGGTGAGGTGAGGCAAGGGGGCGGGAACGGATGCAAAGTCTACAGGAGGAGCAGTGGGTGCGCCCTCCCTGCACAGCCCCGCCCCACACCTTGTAGCCAGGTAGCTCCGCCTGAGAGCGGTAGGTTACTCGGAGAATTAACTGAACCTGAGAAGGTCTGAGTGTCAGGGGCACTGGGCACAGGAGAGGGTGGGGGTAAGGAGCTGGACCAAAAACTAAGCAAAAATGAGTGTTACGTGATATGGCTGCTGGAGGATCCACCAGGGAAATGGCCGGTGTGCTCCCCCAGGGTCCCCAGAGAAGCCCACTCCTCTGACAGGCCCTGCCCATGCCCACAGAGGGTCCAGCTGCTTGGTGGGTTTTTTTCCTACCCAAATGGCCTGATGTATTACTAACTTTTAACTTTTATTTTTTAACTATGTTAGGAACTTTGCGTACCTGGCAGTTTGGGCTGTACAACCCTCGGCAGATTGTTCCTCTTCCCTCCTCTACTTCCAGAACATCTTATTCTCTTGCTGTTTGTTAAATAGTGATGAGATGCCAGGAAATATTAGTAAAACAAAGAGCAACAACCTGCCCCTCCACCCCCATGTGAGAAAAGGACCACCACCACATTTGACGCCCCTCGTGCCCCCTCCATGCAGGGGACACAGTCTTAGGCATTCCCTGGTGTTGCTTTATAGTTTTATTTCCTAAGCTGGTATTAGTTTGGTATGTTTGTGAATTTTATGTAAATGGAATCTATACCATGTTCATTCTTCTCTGACTTGGCTTTTCACTCGTTATGTGTCTGACATTTATCCACATTAATGCACGGAGCTATGGGGTCCCCTTTTCCCTGCTGGACAGCGATCCACTGCAAAGACTACAGTTTAGTTTTCTATTTGTTTCACTGGTCATTTTGTCTACCCTTGTATCATCCGCTAAAGTCTATTCTCGGTCTGTTGTCTTCCATGTAAATTTTAGAGTCAGCTTATCAGGTCCCACCCATAAAAACCCCTTTGAGATTGTGAATGGAACCAGACTGAATCAATGCATCAGTTTGGGGAAATTGACGTCTCCATGAAATTGAATTTTCCAGTTCATGAACATGCTGTATTTCTGTATTTAATGTTTTTTCAATAAAGTTACATATTTTTTCTCAGATCACGACTTTGTTCATTTTTTCTTAAGTACTTGATATTTTTATGCTATTATACATAGTTTTTGAAAGTAGAATGTGTCCAGCAAATTTGTCAAAATTTATTCTTATAATTTACGTGTAGATTCCTCTCAGTTCATATTTAGAATCATATCATCTATGAAAAGACAGTTTTGTTCTTCCTTTTAATTCTTATAATTGCATTTCTTGCCCCTTCAAGATGGGTGAGACTGCCATATAGTGTGGAATAAAGGTAGCAAACACTTGACTTGTTTTGCCCTCAAAGGGAATAATTTCAGTATTTCACCATTAAATATGTTTGCTGTGGGTTTTTATAAACTTGTTGCTGTCGAGTCAATTCGTGGGTTTTTTATTGTTAGGTGCTGTCGAGTCGGTTCCGACTCATAGCGACCCCATGTACCACAGAACGGAACACTGGCCGGTCAGCCCTGCGCCATCCTCACAATTTTTATGCTTGAGCCCATTGTTGCAGCCGCTGTGTCAGTCCACCTCGTTGAGGGTCTTCATCTTTTTGCTGACCCTCTACCAAGCATGATGTCCTATGCCCTTCATTAAGCTGAGGAACTTCTATTCCAAATATGCTGAGTTTTATTTTCAATCTTTGTCTCTTAAGAAGACTACAGATGGATTTTATTATCTAAATAACATCTTTTGTATTCTAATTCAAGTGTTCAGTCATTTATATTTACTGTAATTTTATACTTGGATATATTTCTATCACCTTATTTTGTGCTGTTTGTCCCACCTTTTCTAGTTTTTTTTTTTTAATTATTTTTATTTAAAGTTATTTTTGCTGGGTGTAGAACTCTAGGTTAATACAGTGAAACCTCTGAAAGCTGGAACTTGACAAGACTGCCTTGTTTTTCCAGGTCTCACAAGTTTTCTGCCTTTGACAGGGCAGAAATATACCACTTTTCTATAGCTCGTTTTAGCGGAAAATATTTGAGTTTTCCTTCTCTGCCAGGTTTCTGTCTTACACAGGTTCTGACGTGCACAGGTTTTCCCGTAGTTACTTTCTCTCGAAACGTTGAAGATATTATACTGCTATCTCTTGGTCTCCTTTGTTGCTGTTAAGTGATCTGTCATCCTTTTGTTGTGGTTGATCCTTTGAAGATCACTTTTTAAAAACATTTTTCTTGTGGTGAAATGTAACATTTACCATCTCCGCCATTCTGACATGCACAAGTCAGTGACGTTTATTATATCCGCTGTGTCGTACAATTACCACTGCTTCCACGCTTTTTCCTCACGAAGCCACTTTGGTCTCTCCTTTTAGGATCTTTGGTGTGCTCTGTTCTTACGACGAGGTGCCCAATCGTGGACTTCTTCTCACTTATTCTGTTGGGATTCATTGGGTTTACTGATTCTGTGAACTGATGTCTTTGATCAGTGCTAGAGAATTCTCCATCATTATATCTTCGGACACTTCCTGTGCCCTTTCTACTCCATCCTTCTTGCTTCTTAATAGCTCCCGTTACCTCTCTCTGTTCCTGGTCATTCTGGGTAATTCCTACAGCTCTATCATCCAGTTACTTCTCTCTTCAGTTGCTAAGCCTATCCAGCTTTTTTTTTTTTTAAAGTTTTACCAGTTGATCCATTTCAAATATTTTACTTTTCTAGTTCTTTTCAAATCTGCTTCAGCATTTTACATAATCTCTTGCTCTTTACTCATATTTTCTTTAAATATATTGAAAACATTTTATATTCTGTGTTTGGTAATTGCAATAAATCCTTGTGAGTCTGATTCTGCAGGCTCTTGTTTCTGTTGGTTCTTGCTCAGGCATTATACCTTTTTTTCCTGCAATTTGTGATTTTGGACAGTGAGTTCATATTTCCTAGAATCTTATCAATGGGGATTCTTTGGGATTGGGTTAAAAGTAAATTACTCAAGAGAGGAAATGTTTTTGTCTGTCAGTTGCCTGATGACACACAAACCTTGCCCAGCTTTAAACTAAATTTCCAACTTGGGGCCTTTTGGACCACCCAGGTATTCAATTCAAGTCACAAACTCTTAATCAGGGCTGGTTAAAAATTTTGAGGAATGGTCCCTCCACGTGTACCCAGCACTAAGCTTGGATACAGGCAATTTTCCTTGGTGGTTCTCTTGAGAAGGAAGGTGGGGTGGTTTATCTAGTTCACTTTTACACTGCATATAAGTTCTTTGCGGTCCTGATTTAGACTCCCCATCTTGGAGGTAAACATAAAACTCAGAGGAAACAGTGATAATGCAAGGAATGAAAGAAAAAAAGAGAATGTTCTCAGACAAGTGAGAAGATACTGCATCTTTGAAAAAATATCACAATTAAGGATTGATGAGAGGAGTTGGAAATTAAAAAAATTCAGGAGAAGAGCTGGAAGATAGAACTATCTCAGAAAACTGAACAGAAAGACAATATGACAGAAGAAAATCAGAGAATCAATGCTATTCTTTCTGGAATTACAATTTATTAGATGCTGGGCTTAACAGGCGCTCCAGAGAGAACAGAGAAAAAAAGGGGAGAAAATCCCTAAAGAAAGGATGCAAACAAAATTTCCTGAAACTGAAGGATGGATGTATGTGTCCCCCGACTAAGTAGTGCCCAGCACAACGAGTAGGGTACACAGGAAGGCACGTCCTGAAACGTCGAACCCTCAAAGAAAGAGAAGAAGTAGGAATGGCATGGAACTGCTCAGTAAGCATTACCAGGAGCTGGAAGACCAAGGAGTCCTTGCCTACATGAAAATGATTTTCAGCTTTGAGTTTTATACCTCAGCCAAGCTATCATGAGTGTGAGAACTGAATAAAGTTTCACACAAGCAATGTCTTAGAATTTTTAACTCTAATGACTTTTGAAAGAAGGTACCTGAAGATAGGCTTCTTCACCAAATGAAGGGTAAAAGAACTATAAAGGGAGAGGACATGGGGTCCAGGAATCAGGGGATGTAGCCCGGAGAAGACAGACATGGGGTCCAGGAATCCAGGGATGTAGCCCGGAGAAGACATGGGGTCCAGGAATCAGGGGATGTAGCCCGGAAAAGACATGGGGTCCAGGAATCAGGGGATGTAGCCCGGGAGAGGCAAAGGGAAGCCCTAGGAGCGCAGCTCTGTAGCAGCCTCGGGAGCAGGCGGCTTCACTGAAGCACGGGGAGATAGTGGAACCGGTAGAAGACTTTGTTGTTGCTGTTGCCGTTGAGCCTGTCACCTTTCAGGCACGGATCACCAGGCCTTTCCTCTGACGCACCTCTGGGTACCTGTAAACCACCACCCTCTTGGTTAGCAGTCAAGTGCTTGTTTGTGCCACCTAGGGACTCCTGGGGGAAGAATTAGCAATTGGTATAAATGACCTGCTGAATAGGTCAGTGTTTCAAATCTAACAGCTGCTGAAGATGTGGCAGTCAGCTTCCATAGAGTGCAGCCTTTGAAACATCCATTATAATCAGAATGTGGAATGTACGAAGTATGAATCTAGGAGAATTGGAAGTTCTCAAAAATGAAATGGAATGCTTAAAAAGTTTGATATTCTAGGCATTAGTGAGCTGAAATGAACTGGTAATGGCCATTTGGAATTGGACTATCATATGGTCCGTGCTGGGAATGACAATTTGAAGAGGAATGGTGTCATAATCATTGAGGAAAAGAGCATTTCAAGATCTATCCTGAAGTACAGTGCTGTCAGTGATAGGATAATATCCGTATGCCTACAAGGAAGACCAGTTAATACGACTATTATTCAAATTTATGTACCAACCACTAATGCCAAAGATGAAGAAACTGAAGATTTTTATCAACTTCTGCAGTCTGCAATTGACTGAACATTCAATCAGGATGCATTGATAATTATTGGTGATTGAAACGAGAAAGTTGGAAACAAAGTTGGAACAAAGTTGGAAAATATGGCCTTTGTGATAGAAACTACACTGGAGAGCGAATGATAGAATTTTGCAGCCAACGACCTATTAATTGGAAATACCTTTGTCAAAAACATAAACAGCAATTATACACATGGACCTTGCCAGATGGAATACACAGGAATCAAACCAACTACACCCGTGGAAAGAGACAATGGAGAAGTTCAATATCATCAGTCAGAGCAAGGCCAGAGGCTGACTGTAGAACAGATCATCAGTTGCTCATATGCAAACTCAAGCTGAAGTTGAAGAAAATTAAAACAGGTCCACAAGAGCCAAAGTACAACCTTGAGTATATCTCACCTGAATTCAGGGACTATCTCAAGAATAGACTTGACTCATCGAATACTAATGACTGAAGACCAGATGAGGTGTGGGATGACATCAAGAACATCACACATGAAGAAAGCAAAAGACAGGAAAGAAAAGACTAAAATGGATGTCAGAAGAGACTCTGAAGCAAACGGAAAAAATGATGAAGTAAAAGAGCTGAACAGAAGATTTCAAAGGGTGGCTAGAGAAAACAAAGTATTACAACGAAGTGTGCAAAGACCTGGAGTTAGAAAACTAAAAGGGAAGAACACTCAGCATTTCTCAAGCTGAAAGAATAGAAGAAAAATATTCAAGCCTCAAGTTGCAATACTGAAGGATTCTATGGGGAAAATATTAAACGATGCAGGAAGCATCAAAAGAAGATGGAAGAAATACAGAGTCAACATTCAACCATTTCAGGAGGTAGGATATGATCGGGAACCAATGGTACTGAAGGAAGAGGTCCAAGCTGCACTGAAGGCATTGGTGAAAAACGAGGCTCCAGAATTGATGGAATACCAACTGAGATATTTCAACAAACAGATGCAGCGCTGAAGTCCTCACTTGTCTACTCCAAGAAATATGGAAGACAGCTACGCAGCCAACTGACTGGAAGAGATCCATGTTTATGCCTATTCCAAAGAAAGGTGATCCCACCGAATGTGGAAATTATCAAACAATATCAATATCACATGCAAGTAAAATTTTGCTGAAGATTATTCAAAAGCGGCTGCAGCAATACATTTACAGGGAACTGCCAGATACCCAAGCTGGATTCGGAAGAGGACATGGAACCAGGGATATTATTGCTGATGCCAGATGGCTCCTGGCTGAAAGCAGAGAATACCAGAAGGATGTTTTCCTGTGTTTTAGTGACGACACAGAGGCATTTGACTGTGTGGATCATAACAAATTACGGATAACATTGCAAAGAACAGGAATTCCAGAACACTTAATTGTGCTCATGAGGAATCTATACACAGATCGAGGCAGCTGTTCAAACAGAAAAACGGGATACTGTGTGGTTTAAAATCAGGCAAAGTGTGCATCAAGAATTGTATCCTTTTACCATACTTACTCAATCTGTATGCTAAGCAAATAATCCAAGAAGCTGGACTATATGAAGAATGGGGCATAACGACTGGAGGAAGATTCATGAACAACCTGCGTTACGCAGATGACACAACCTTGCTTGCTAAAAGTGAAGAGGACTTGAAGCACTTACTGATGAAGATCAAAGACCACAGCCTTCAGTATGGATTGCACCTCAACATAAAGAAAACAAAAATCCTCACAACTGGACCAATAACCAACATCATGATAAATGGAGAAAACATTGAGGTTGTCAAGGATTTCATTTTACTTGAATCCACAATCAACACCCATGGAAGCAGCGGTCAGGAAATCAAATGATGCATTGCGTTGGGCAAATCTGCTGCAAAAGACCTCTTCAAAGTGTTCAAAAGCAAAGATGTCACCTTGAGGACTAAGGTGCACCTGACCCAAGCCACGGTGTTTTCAATTGCCTCATATGCATGTGACAGCTGGACAATGCATAAGGAAGACCGAAAAACTGATGCCTTTGAGAGACAGGGTTGGTGAAGAATATTAAATAGACCATGGACTGCCAAAGGAAAGAACAAATCTGTCTTGGAAGAGGTACAACCAGAATGCTCCTTAGAAGCAAGGATGGTGACACTTTGTCTCACATACTTTGGACATGCTGTCAGGAGGGATCAGTCCCTGGAGGAGGACATTATGCTTGGTAAAGCACAGGGTCAGCAAAAAAGAGGATGACCCTCAACGAGATGGATTGACACAGTGGCTTCAACAATGGGGTCAAACATGACAATGATTGTGAGGATGGCACAGTGTTTGGTTCTGTTGTACACAGGGTTGCTATGAGTCGGAACCGACTCAATGGCACCTAACAACAAGTAGGTACATGCTTTTTGATATTTTTTTTTTTTTTAAAAAAAAGGACAGTGACTTTAACCTCCTTTTCCTCATCCTTAATGTACACAATTTCCTTAGCTCTAACCAGTACGTGCAGTGGGAACCGGGTACTTTTTCTTCTTTATATTGTTTGGTGTACACTTGTCCACAGTGCAGTTCACATATCTATTTTTAATAAGGGGCATGTATTACTGGAGTCCCTGGGTGGCGCAAATGGTTAAGCGCTCGATTATTAGAAGAAAGGCTGGCGATTCGAACCCACCGGTACCTCAGAAGACAGGCCTGGCAATCTGCTTCTGAAAGGTCACAGCCTTGAAAACTCAACACAGCAGTTTGACTCTGCACACACAGGGTTGTCTTGAGTCAATACTGACTTGACAACTAACGACAGTATTACACTATATGTTACAGAGTATTACACTTGAACTCGCCATGAGTCAGAACTCACCCACTGGCAACTGGAGAAAAAAGTATCACACTTTATAAATCCACCTTAGGCAATGGGCACAGGTAGGCGCGGTTTCTCCTCCTCCTCATTTATTAATAGCTCTGAGTAGGACTTGGATCAGACTTTCTTGTTCTGAGTTCCTGGTTCCTAGCTTAAGTGGGGTGAAGGGACGGTGATGTCGCCTGGCCCAGCACACTACCCTCCACGTGACAGCCTGGCCCCTGCTTGCACAGCTCCAGGGACAAGGAGCTGGTTGCCTTCTAGGTACTTCCCTGTCTGGTAAGCTCCATTAGAAAGTTCTTCCAGGTTAAGTTGAAATCTCTGACTGACAGCTGCCCTCGGGGGCGACACTCCCTCCAAGCCACATCTTTCCATTTCCAGGTTAAGCTCCTGCTTGTCCCAGCTGTGCCTGTGCTGGCTTGATCTGGAAACCCTTAGATCCGGAAACCCTTCGCCATCCTAACCCAACGACACTGTGTTAGTGAGTGGCTGCTTCAACTGTGGCCGGGCAGGCAGAGAAGAGGGGACGGGTTCTTTCTTTGGGCCAGACCCCTTACTTCCCTCACCATGCCAAGGGCAGGGTGGGCTGTGGCTGTCACCCTGTCTCCCACTGTGTCTTGGGCACAGAGGCTTGGGCCCTTGGCTCAAAAGCAAAAGTTCTGCAGTGATTCCTGTCAAGTGTCACCTTTCTGGAGCCGGCTCCTTGTTTTCTCCTGAGGGGCTGCCAAGTTGATGGGGTGTCAGAGTTGAAGAAGGTTACAGTCTGGTCAGAAGCTCTCATTTTACATGTGGGGACACTGAAGCCCAGAGGGCTTGGTTACCTCCCCTAAGCTGAGCTGTCCACCAGCAATGGGCTGCACCTGGTCAGGTAGGGGACAGTAAAGATCTCCAGGGGGCATGGATCCTGGCTCACAAGTGCCACAGGGTAGCCCCTATAGCACCAGCCCCACAGAGGAGGACAGGGAGGTGGGCCAGGCAGATGTGCCAGGGGCTCCTGGAGGCACCCAGGGTCGCTGGCCCTTGGCTTTCCAGTTAATTCTCTCACACTGTGGCTGCTGCCCCATGAACTGTCTGCCCACATGACTGAGCTGGGGGCCAGGGCTGAAGAGGGCATCTCGATGGGCAGTTCTGTGACACCTCCCCTGTGTACCCTGGCCCCACCTCTGCTCTGCCTGGTTTAGCCTTCCTCTGCTGGGCATGAGTATCCAGGTTGGGGGCAGCTGTGTGTGGTCCTCAGCGCCCTGTGGGGGCTGCCCTCTACCGTTCCGCAGCCTTCCGGAGCATCGTAGGGCTAAGACCCTGGCCGAGTCCAAGATTTCAGGGAAGCCTTCGGAACTGAAGGAGGGGCCCCTCGGTCAGCCGATGAGGGGAGCCCACAGCATGTACTTGGCCTACAAGCCGAGCTGGGAACAGGGCTGTCTCAGACCTTGGCAGCAGAGTGACCGGCCAAAGGGAAGAGGCCAAGGAGAAGGGCTGGGCCTCTCCCCTCACCTCACCTCTACGCAGTCCATGCTGCTCCTTTGGACCTGGGTCTGGTTTCGGGAGAATACCAGGGGTGGGGGCGGAGGAGCAGCAGGAGCTGAAGGAGAAGGAGCTGAACCCTCTGGGGGCTCGCTGACCTGCTGCCCTAGGCACAGCGGTGGGGTTGGTGAGAAAGGGGCATTGAGGAGCAAAGAGGGGCACTGTCTGCTGTGTGGAGCCCTGCCAGCCAGCGGAGCTGGTGTGTCCCCTGGTTCTGGCTCCACACAGGTTTGTAGGGTCAGGCGGCTGCCAGCCCCTCGCTCACAGGCATGTTGACGTGGGCACTCAGCAGAGGCGCGGCCTGACCTTCCCGAAGCACCAGCACCTGAGGAGGGGGTGCCTGTGCAGTGGGGGGCATGTACCCATTACCCCCTCCCTCCTGCTCCCTGCAAAGGCCAAGCCTGGCCTGGTCTGATTTGGTCTGAATGACAGGCCACTAGGGGATGGGGGCGGGGGCTGGGAGGCCCTGACTGTGCAGATGACCCCCCTTCCCCTCACCACAGCTGTCTGAGGGCCTTGTCCCCACTCACCTGAACTGTCCCCCCAGGTCCCCAGCTCGCCCTCCAAGTAGTACCAACAAGCGACTCACCTTTATGCTGTCTGAGATGCCCTTGTCACTGAGACTCTCCACAAAGGTCTCCAGGGGGTAGCTGAGCCCTGGCACCAGCAATGGGACCTAAGTTTGGAGACAGGTTGGATAGCTTTGGGCAGATTCCAAGCGCTCTCCCACCGTCTCGGCTGAATCCCACCACCCCCCATGGGTGGGCAGGGATGGCCACCGGTACAATGAATGGTTCAAGGAGGACGAGGGTTCAGCGGAGGGAAGCGAATGCTCCAGGCTGCACAAGCTGAGGCCTCAGGACACCCACCAAGGCCAGGGCTACTTCTTTACACCCCAGGGTCTTTCTCAATTTCTCGTCCTCCCAACTTGGGGTGAAGCCTGGGCCCTGGGGGAAAACTGGGCTCTTCCTTTCATGGCAGATTCTCCTTGGGGCAGGGAGGGCTCCACTCCTGCTGCAGGAGTGGCTGTGACGCAGAGCGGGCTCTGAGAGGCCGTGAGGGGGCCCAGGCTCCGGGCTGTCTCCCGGCACCCCTGTCTGGTTCCCTGAGCACTCTCACAGGCTGGGAGAACAGGAGTGGAGGCGGGGCCCTGCTGTGGCCCTGGCCTTGGGCTGTGGCTGGAGAGTCAGCTTGCAGGCCCCCGTCAGCTTCCTCACCCCAGCGTCTCAGTGAGGAGGGTCCAGTACCTTGAAGAAGGCCCGGGGCAGGGCATAGAACGCCTGGTTGTACAGGAAGCAGATCAGGAGCCCCACGATGGGCCGGGCCATCGAGGTGTTCTGCAGGTGCAGTGTGAGCTTAAAGGTGGGGCCCAGGCCCTGGACCTGTACGAGGTAAATGGAGACCGCCCTTAGGACCCACTGGCTTCTCCAACTGCTTCACACTGTCCTCTGCCCGGCGAAATGCCCAGAGGCCCAGACAATGGCTCCAGTACAGAGAGGGGTCAGCAGAGGCCCGGGACAGGGAGCTGGGGAATGGGCTAGAGCAGGGCCACTTGGCGAGTGGGAAGCAGAGTTGGCCTGGGCTCCCCGTGTCCCCGGCCCTGCCCCTGCCCTCTCCTCCCAGGACCTGGTTCTACCTCCACTCTCATCCTGTGGGGCCTCAGTGACGTCCTTTTTCTCACCCTCAACCTGGCTTGCTTTGTAGCTTCTTCCTTCCCATATGCATACACTTTCTTTTGGGAAAGAGAAATTAGAAACCCAGCTGGATGGGACAACAGAACTCGCAACAGAACTCACGGGCCACTCAGAGCTGGGTGGAGGCCCTGACCTCCAGGTCACTGTGTCTGAGTGTGCGGCTACTCCCCCCCTTCCTCCTCCTCTTTCTCCTCTTCCTCCTTCTTGCCTGCCTGGTGCAGCCTCAGGGTGCCTGGCCCAGGGCAAGATGGTCCTTCCCGGAGCAGGCTGTGGGAACACCTCGGGCCGCCCACTGTTACTGAAATGAAGCATGTTCTTCCCTACACCAGAGCTCTGGAGTCCCACCAGGCTCCTGGGAGAGATGTCCCAAGGTGGCCGCTATGTCCCCACCCCAAGTTTGGGGCTTACTGGAGGCACAGCAGAGGATGGGGGAGGCTGTCCCACCCTGTGGGCAGCACAGGAGGGACAGGTGAGGATGACTTTCACAAACGTGGCCCAGGGCCTGTGGGAAGACGAGACGGGAGGGCTCGGAATTGGCTCTGAGGGCTTGACTGTGAGGCTGAAGGGTTCTACCCCCTACCTCTGCCCTCCGGCCCCAGGCCGCCCGATTCCCCCCACCCAGGGCTCTCACCACTGCATGCAGCTTGAGTGGCTCCCGCGCTGTCGCAGACACGGGGCTCAGGCTGGACTCAAGCGCCTGCACGTAGGCCCGGGCGGCGCGGAGGCGCAGCAGGTAGAGGTCTGTCTGGAAGGTTCGGTGCATGGCTGAGGAGGGGGAACACAGAGAGTAAAGCCGGTGGGAGGAGAGTAATGGAGCAGGCAGCAGTAGTCCTGTATTCCGGGCCCTTTTGGAGCCAGCTCTGACCTAGCTTTCCGTCCCCTCTGGCCACTGGCCTGCCTGCACCATGCCCACAGCTAAATCAGAAGGTGCTGCTTGAACCCTGGGTCAGGGCCCTGTGCCTCTGCCCAACCTCAGCCTAAACTGCCCCTCTCTGCTCCTGTCTGGTGGATTTGTAGCCACCTTTCAAGGTAAAGTCCTCGAAATGTCACCTGCCTCTAAAGCCTTTCCCAGGCTCCCAGGCAAAATGACTTATTCCCTGTTGTGTGCACCAGTAGCTCTTGGTGGCAATCACTTCTACGGCTGTCACACGACAGCTGGCCAGGTAGACTGAGCTCCCTGAAGGCAGGGACTCACCGAATTCAAGGTGCCTGGCACAGGCCATAATCAGCTACTGAATGAATGAATAAGAAAAACTGAACAGAAGACTCTTGGTCTAGTTCCACTTCTCTCACGAGAATTCCTGCTCCGGAAGTGGCCGCTCCCTCCTCTGCCCTGCAGGGCCTGCCCCCACCCACAGCACTCCCACCTTGAGGTGTCCTTGCTGGTGAGCAGAGCTATCTCTGGACTTTCAGAGGCACCAGACCACTGCGCAGGGCCCCCACGCAGCCTTCCCCCAATTCTTGGTGGGGAAGAGGAGGAGGAAGGGCTGGCCTAAGCCTCACCGGTGCCAGCCTCACGCTCTCGCAGGGTCTGGTCCACGTAGAGCCGGGTCTTGCGGGGCACGCTGAGCTTCATGGACTGGGCTGGTGGGGGGCCCACCTCACCTCCCCCCTCCACAAATACGGCTGTGCGCTTTAGGATCTTGATAATGAGGCCGCCTCCTGGAGAAGGAGACACAGGGAAGCATTGGCTCTGTCCTCCCCAGGTGCCCTCCACATTCCCACTCTTTACACCCCAAAACCATCTGCCTTATAGAGTGCCGTTTCTGTACGTCTGCCTTCTTGAGCAGACTCTGTTTCTGGAAGGCAGGAGGTGTGTCTTCCTGACCTCCCGTCGTTAATTCGTTAATTCATTTAGCAGTTGTTTGTTGAGTATGGCGCTGTTCCTGGAATTGTGCTTCCCGGCATGGGGGATACTGAAGTGAACTGGAGAGCTACAACCCGGCACAGGCCCGGCCCCTGGGCGGCAATATCAGAACCTGGTGAGCTGTCCCAGTGGAGGCAGCGGCCCGCACATGCTGCACGCCTGCAGGCCCTGTTCCCTCACCCATTCCCACCCAGGCTTTACGCCCACCTCCTCCTTCCCCAGTACCTGCTCTGTCCCCTGCACCCCAACTCCAAATCCTAGCCAGGGCTGGTTCCCCTCACCTTTTGTGGTCATGATGAGGGTGTTGTCTTCCCGCCCGTAGCGGCCAAAGCAAAGGCTGGTCACTGCGTCCTGTGGTGGAGATGCCAGAGTTTAATTGGGGAAGAACCTGGGGGAGAAGGCAGGATGAGGGAGAAAGTCGGAGAGACTGCAGATCTAATAGGTGAGATGTGGGGAGAGGCCTGGGGGCAGTGCTGCCTCTCAACTATTTCCTGTATTTCTCATCTCCCCTCCAACCTAGTTCCCGACTCCAAGTCACTGGGCTTGTGGGGAGAGCCTCCTAACATACCTCTCGGCTTCTAGTCTTTCTCCCAGCTGCCCTTCACACTGCCGCCTATGCTGCCCTGCAGACCACATCCATTCTCCGCTAAGAAGCCACCAAGGCTTTCGTCCTCCTTGACAGGATGAGTCCCTCCACACCTGACTCCAGCCTGCCTTTTCTTTTTTTTTTTAAATAATATTTTATTGTGTTTTTGGTGAAAGTTTACACAGCAAATTAGGTTCCCATTTAATAATTTCTACACACTTTGTTCAATGACATTGGTTATATTTTACAGGGTGTCAGCTTTCTCCTTATTTCCATTCTGGTTGTGCCGTTTCCAGTAAACTAGTTTCCCTGCCCCTTGCCTTCTCATCTTTGTTTTAGAGTAAGTGTTGACCGTTTGGTCTCATACAGATAACTTTTTTAAAGGAGCACAGGACTCATGGGTGATATTTCTTATGAGCCAATCTGTTATTTAGCTAAAAGATGACCTCATGGAATAGTTCTGGTTCAAGGTTTAAAGAGTATCTCACAGTGATAGTCTTGGGAAGTGCTCTAGTCTCAATTGGTCCAGTAAATCTGGATTTGTTAAGAACTTGAGTTCTGTTCCACATTTTGCTCCCATTCTGTCAGGATCCATCTACTGTGTCGCTGGTCAGAACAGTTGGTAGCAGTAGCCAGCACCATCTAGCTCTTCTGGTCTCAGGGTAGATGAGGTCATGGTTCATGCAGACTATTATTAGTTCTGTAGACTAGTTTCTTCTGAGTCTTTGGTTTCCTTCATTCTCTTTTAATCCAGACATACAGAGACCAACAGCTGTAGCTTAGAGCTGGCCTGCCTTTTCTATCAGGTCATTGCTTCCCACCTCCTCCCAACCCGTGTCCCACCTGCCTTCCCATCACACTATGGTCCCAACCAGTCGCTGTCACATTTTTACTGGGACACAGCGCGCACGCACACACACACGTTTCGCTGTATATACTGTGAATTCTCGATTCTATTTTTTTTAATGCTGTTGGTTGTGCCCCACTAAATTGATTTAAAGAGTTACAACTTACAGTTTGAAAAACTCTGGTCTAAACTCATCAAACTACTTGGATTCCTGAAACAAGAAATTCATGCCTCTGTGCCCCTGTTCATGCTGTTCCCTGTCTGGAATGCTCTTCCTTCATTTTCCCACTCGGCAAACCAGTTAAATGTCACTTGCTGGTGACACGTGTTCCAGGAATCCCGTCCCCATTCGTCGCCCCCCACCCCTGCGCACTCACTCACTGCCCTTCCCTGCTCTCCGAGCACTTGCTCTGGCCCAGTCTGCCTTGTATCTTAATCAGCTCCCTCTGGAAAGTAAGCGCTGAATCACTGCTTCATGGCCCCCCCCAATATGCCTCTGAGGAGCTCAAATGGTTTTGAAAGACATCAAAAGCCAAGGGTGGGGGTGAGTGGGGTCAGGAGAAGACCCAGAGAAGGAATCAGGGGCAGATGCCTGCATCGGGGCTCACCGGGGTGCGGATGACGTTGAGCAGGGCCTTGTCGCGGTAGATGCGGACCTCACTGTTGGCCAGTCCGGCCATGACGGCCTGCAGACCCCGGGAGCGCTGCTCCAGGAGGTTCATGGTCAGGATGGGTGCAGGCATCTGCACTGTCCACAGCTTCTTGCCCTGCAAGGGGACAGCAGGTGTCTATAGGTGGCTCAGGGGTCAGAAAAGAAAGAAGGGTGGGTGGAGTTTCTGGGAAGGGGAAGTCAGAGGGGCTCTCCTGCTAAGGGGGGCCAGGGAGACAGGCGAGGAGGGGCAGGGAGGGGGCATCTGCCCAAGGCCACACCTTGTGGGTGAAGCCGTGCAGGCTGTCTTGGGTGCTGCCCACCACCAGGACCTTGTGTACCCGGACAAGCCCAACGGGCTGGGCGCGCAGCTCAATGCAGTACTTGGGGTGCTTGGAGTCTCTGTGGAGTAAAGACACCCTCTTCTAGCCCCAGAGAAACCCCCTCCTGACTTCTTGGGCTGGCCCTCCCCTTCCTAAGCCCCACCGAATCTTCTGGGAGGAACCCTGGCGCAGAAGTTGTAGCCCTGGTATGACTTTCATCTCACCACTTAGTAGCTGTGCGATCTTGGGTGACATCAGGTTTCTTTTCCTTCCCTGACTCCCTCCCGCCTTCACTGGTGACCTGTATGATAACCTTGCATTTAGCAGAGTTTTACAATCAACTTGGGAGTCCCTGGGTAGTGCAAACAGTTCACGTGCTCAACTGGTAACAGGGGTTGAAGGTTCTAGTCCAACTGGAAACACCTCAGAAGAAGGCCTGGCAATCTACTTCTGAAAAATCAGCCATTGAAAACCTTATGGAACACAGCTCTACTCTGACTCTCATGGGGCTGGCATGAATGGGGGTTGGCTTGACAGCAACTTCTTTTTTTTTTAAGTGACCTTACCTTAGACTAGACTAGCCAGTGCTAGTGGATCTAAGCAGGTTACTAAAAAGGATGAAGACTTTGCCCCGTGTAAATGCACTTGTCAGTTTCCCAGCCTCTGAGCCTTAGTTTCCCTGCCTACCAACCACAGATACAGCCCACCTTCCTTCATCACCAAGTCAACAGTACAGCCCATCCGAATGACCACAAACCCACTGCCATCGTGTCAATTCCGACTCACAGCGACCCCGTGGGACAGAATAGAACTGCTTCATAGGGTTTCCAAGGAGCAGCTGGTAGCTGCAAACTGCCAACCTTTTGATTAGTAGCCAAGCTCTTAACCACTGTGCCACCAGAGCTCTGGAACGACCACAAGAGCCTCCTAATACCTGCTCTGCTCTGGGTTTCCTTCCAGTCTACCCTCTGTGCAGCAGAGTGAGCTTGAAATCTACACGGATTCTGTCACTTCTCTGATAAAACCCCATGCTGGTTTTACACTGCACTTGGATCGAATCCAAGCTCTTTCCCATGTCCTGTGTGGGCCGACCTTGGTCTCCACACCCTTCCTTCCCACACTCCTCCCTGTCCCCCAGGCTCAAGTCACACAGGCCGGTGTCTTCCCACTGCAGATCTGTAAGATCTCTGCCTACAACACTCCCCCACTTTTTTTTTTTTTTTTACTTATTTTGTTGTTGTTGAGAATATGTACCAATTCAACAGTTTCTGCTTGTACAATCTGGTGACTGATTACGTCCTTCCAGCTGTGCCATTCTCACCCTGATTCACGTAAACTCACTGTCCCCTAATGTCCCTGTATCATCTTTTGATTTGCTGTTGTCAGTTTGATCCCATGTAGGCAGTTCTTAAAAGAGTATAATGCTCACGGTAGACCTTTTTTTTTTTTTACTAGTTAAGCTAAACTATTGTTCGGTTTTAAGGTTACCTCAGGGGCTATTTTTGGTTAAGGTTTTAAAGATGATCTCAGGGCAATAGTTTCAGGGGTCTCCTCCACTTCTTGAACAACGGCTCCTTCTTAACCTTCAAGTCACCTGCACAGCCTGGCGTTCCCTGACCACCTTCACCCCGCTGCCTCTTCCCACTGGGCCAGTATCCTTCTTGCACAGCACACGTCCGCTCTGAAGTATGACCTTGGTTTGTTCACTTTAACATCTGTCTTTCCCATGGGGCAGGCCCCATGTTTATTTTGTTCATGAACAGACCCCCAGTACCCTACTGCACAGTGCTTAATGCATAGGAGGCGTTCAGTAAATACTTCTTGAATTTAGAAATGAGTCGGGAAAGGAATACCAAACAAATGCATAAGGAAGGGTCACATATAAAGTGAGGTAACAAAGATAAGAGACGATTTATCTCCTCCAGTTTCTGAGTGCATTGTTCGTGGATTACAGCCACCCGGTCTAGTCTCCCACTTTGCCAGCCCCCCTCACATGAGCCTCCAGATATTCTGCTTGTGGACTCAGCCTCCTATATGAAGTTCACAGTCTTTCCATGCCCAAATTCCGGCCCCAGGGTATCCTGTTCGACCTCTAGATATCCTCTCTGCTTATGGACTCAGCCTCCTATTTGAAGTTCTCAGTCTTTCCATTCCCAAGTTCCAGCCCTGAGGCATCCTGTTCGTCTTGCAAGCCCCTGAAACCACCTGGCTTCTGAGATGCTCCTTCAGCCCCAGAGGTCACGGATGTGGCTACCTTCTCAGAATATAGATGTTCCCGTTGCGGCAGGCAGCAGCAAGCCGGAACTCGACATCGAACTGGCCTGAAATCTCCAGGAACACAGGGACGCTGGGAAGACTCATCTGCAAAAAAGAGGCTCCAACACCCTGATTTCTCTGGTGCCCCAATCCCTCCCTGCCCTGAAGCAACTCTTCCGTGTTAGTTCTTTGCCTAAAGTCCCCATCTCCTCACTTATACTCTTCTGGTCAGTTTGAACCTGTATAATTTTTCTGGAGAGTACCTTGGCAACATGTAGCAAAAGCCTTATGCGGACACCATGTGACTAAACTGTGCTGTTTCTAGGAAGGCATCCTAAGGCAGTATCTAGGCCAGCATGCAAAGATGTCTGGGCAAGGAAGTCTGTCGCAGTGGTGATGATAATAGTGAAAGGCTGAACACAACTTAAAAGCACCAGGGGCGACAGTGTACACAGTTATGGTACAACTATATAATGGATATTGTGGGGCCTTTTAAAAGGTTGATGAGGTTTTATATAGCTATGCAGAGACACTGATGATACCTGCCAAGTGAACAGGGCAGGTTTTACGATCCTGTTTTTTTTTTTTTTTTTTTTACGATCCTGATTTTATAAAAATAAAGTTCACTATCTGTGTCTAAAAGATGAAAATGTCTGGAAGGACATATGCCAAAACTTTAATAGTAGACATCATAGGTGGTGAAATTTTTGCATATTTTTTCTTTATGCTTATCTACATTTCCTGATTCTTCTACAATGAATGTGTATTACCAAGAACCAACTGGGGGTAGGGGCTGGGAGGGCATGCAGCCTGGGCCTTAGGTGTGGCCAGGACCAGGACCCACACCGACCTTGGTCAATACAGTGAAAGCCTCAGGGTCCAGCACCAGTAGCTCCTTGTTCTCGGTGCCCAGCACCAGGCAAGACATGGCGTCCTCGTCAGCCAGGTTCTTCTTCAGGGTGGTCATGGTGGTGATGACTGTCTGCAGAAGGAGCCCAGGGGCACTGAGGGAACCCAGGCCTCCCCACCTGCCATCCCCCAGATACCACCACGATGCCACAGGAGGGAAGAAAGAAGGCAAAGGAAGAGAGAGAGGAAGGATCGGAGATCCAAAGGTGTTTGTTGCAACAAGCCTACGTTTCTAACAAAAGAGGACTGCCTAAGTCCGTTACGAACTACCCATATGATAAAAAAACAGCCATTAAAAAATCACATTTTTTACAAGAAGATGCAATGACATGGGGAATGCTTCCACTGTGTTAAAAGAAAAATAACTAGGTAAAACCAGTCACACTAGCCGAATCCCAGTTTAAAAAATACACGAATAGAGAAACACGCTGGGAAGCTAAACCCTTAAATACAAACACCAGTCATCTCCAGACAATGAGACCACATGCAACATTTAATTTCTGCATCATGCTTTTCTACAGCTTCTGCAGCAGACACACGTTCCTTTTGTAACTGCCATCAGAGAGAAAGCAAGAGAGAAGGGTATGATCCCATTCTAGGAATTTCTCTTATGGAAATAACTTAGCAGAACCAAAATATTTTTCTCTGGATAAAGCAGCTCACTGGGTGATTATCTTTAAGTCTGAAAAACAGGAACTGCCCTCAGAGTCCAGTGAAAGGACAAAGGTTACAGAAAAGTGGACGCTGGCAGCTCCCAGTCACGTGACCATGACGTATGCTCGGAAAGATCATCCCTCTACCCCAAGCTGCATCTTCTCGGCAATATTTAACTCATTCCCTCAGTGTTAAAATCCTCAAAGATACTGACAACTACTGCTCCAAGCCAATTATCAGTAGGAAAGGACAGTTTCTAACAAAATTGGTCTAACACAAGCCAAATGCCAAGGCCCAGGTTGGTCCACCAGCTCATGGGACCTCCTATGGGAAGTGGATGGTCCCCATGAGGCTTTCCAAAATTCAGTAAACAGCTCTGGAGTCACTCTTGCCCCTTGCCCCAAGGGTCAGTACCCCTGAAGCCAGCAGAGTTCATCGATGCATAGGTTCAATACAGCCGTTAAATTAGGACTAAGGAAAACATGAAGTGACAAAAGGGGAAACATTTCTTGTTCGGTGACCTAGATGTGAATGGCTACAAAAACAAACGATGGATATTTAGGCACTGAAATAATCAAGGGGCCATTAAAAATGGCTATTTTATGCTCAACGCGTAATGCTGAGTACTCAAAAGAAGCACGATATAATGCAAGTTTATGTAGACAATGTAGCAAAAAGGTAACAGCGGATGTCTCTGGGGAATGAGATTACAGTCATCTATATTTCTCCTTTAAACTTTTCTTTATTTTCCAAATTTTCTATGATAAAAATGTATTACCTTTAACCTCAAGAAAATAAAAGTTATATTCAAAAAGCTGTCACTATTGACTGGAAACCTCAAAAGCACCACAGCTTTCCAATTATATACAGGGGTGTGGGCTGGAAGGGAAACTGCAAAGTAAACTCGATGGGTTTGGTGGTAGAATTCGGTACAGTTCTCTTTACCACTGATGTTATATAGTCTTTAAAGTAACACTGTGGACATTTTTTACAGGGAAATAGAGAGGGGGCGGTACCTGCCGCTTGATGGCCTTGGACTTGTGCTGGTTCACAAACGCCTCCATCTCACTTAGCTCCAGCTGCAGAAACCTGTTGACATGAAGGGATAGCACCTGCCAGCCAGGCCTGGCCGCCCTCCCCCAGGCTGGCTCCAGCCGTCCTCCCCCACCCTCCCTGGGCTTCTGGGGCACCAGCCTGCCAAAGTCCCCTTACCTGAGTGACTGCACAGACAAAGGTACCTCAGCCTTCTCCCTGCAAGGAGAGGGGCCACCACAGCAGGTTTAGAAAGGAGCAGGGCACTGGGGGCACACTGAGAAGCCGCCCCCAAGGTGATGGCTGGAGTTTAGGATGAAGGAGCAGAGAGACAGGGTCTAAAGGAGAAAGTGGGCTCTCACCGGATCCCCTCTAGCATCTCCTTCAGTGTTAAAGGGTCAATCCGGTCCTGTGACAGCAGAGGAAGAAGGCAGAGCCTGTGAGCTCCAGCCAGGCAGAGAGCAAGGACGCCCAGGCCCTGGGGAGCTCCACGCCCAGAGCACCTCTCCCCTCTACTCCCCTCCCAACTTGCTCCTCTACAGGGAGCCTCAGGGTCAAGCCCTTTCGTTTCACCCAGCCTCAGGACCCGCACATTGTCTGCTTTATTATTACCTCCCAAAGGCTTCTCTCTCTGGCTGCTTCTGGTCCTCCCTCTTCTCTGGAGGCCCCCTGGCTTCTTTGGTTTTACCTCCCCCAGGGGTGGGCAGGGGTGAGCCTAGTGCTGAGGGATCCTCGGGGTTCAACTCTCCAAAAAACCTGGCTGAATGCCCACCTGGGGCCACTGCTCAGGAGCTGAGCATAGCAATGCTGCTGGGGAAGGTGGGCTGTGGCTGCCCTCCCACCAGGGGTCCACAGGTGAGCCCAGCCCTCCTCACCCAGCAGCTGCCATCTTTGCCTTCTTGTTCTGTTCCCTACATCACTTACCTCCTTGGCCTGGTTCCAAAGGTCTTGTTCCAGGGGGTTTGGAGGCAACTGGGGTAGACTAAACTTGAAGTAGGGCCTAAGATTCTTATAAATGTAGACACAAGGCCCTGAAGCGAGAGCCAGGGCTGGCGTCCGGGGCTCATGCTGCTCCATGAGGAAGGTGGCAGCAGCAGCCGGCAGGGCAGGCAGGGGGCTCTCAGTCAGCACCATCGGCCCTTTGAGCACCTTCAGGCAGGGCTGTCCCCCACCAGGGCCAAGGTCCCCCACCACCAGCTGTAGGTGCAGAAAAAGGCTCATCTCAGGCTCAACCCAAAGACCCTTCCACTGGTCTTCTTCGTGGACTGAGCCTTTCTGCTGATGCACACTCATTCATTCCCACACCACTGTACTATGCGGGTGGGAAGGAGGCAAATACTTGCAATCAAACTCACAAGCTGGGTGACCTCAGGAAAGCTGCTTAGTCTTTCTGAGCCTCAGTTTTTCCATCTTCAAAATGGGACTACCTACCTAATAACACTTGTGAAAATCCAATGAGATAATATGCTATTGGGCCCAGTGCTAAAAAACCCATGGCCGTCGAGTTGATCCCGACTCACAGCAACCCTGAAGGACAGAGTAGAACTGCCCCATAGTTTCCAAGGAGTGCCTGGCGGATGTGAACTGCCAACCTCTTGGTTAACAGCTGTAGCACTTAACCACAACGTCACCAGGGTTTCTAACCTAGTGCTAGTGAGGAGTAAATGGCAGTTGTTGCTCCCATTATTCATTCGGCAAACATTTCCTTCAGTGCCTGCTCTGTGCTGGGCACTGTTCTAGGCACTGGGACAGTGGCTGAGGTCAATTGGGGTAGGGGACTGGACGCCCATGTCTGGCTTCTGAGGCCTGGCTTCCAAATGAGGGCAGAGTTGAAGAAGCAAACCGAGATGCAGACCAGGCTGTGCTCTGTGGGTCTAGAGGGAACCCAGCTCCGGGGGCTCTTGGTTTTCCACTCCCCAATCCCTCCTCCAAGCTGCTGTGGGTGCCACACAAGCTCATTCTCCTTACTGAGGCCTCTAAGGCCCCTTGGGAGCTGGTCCCCGACTTCTTCCCATCATCCTTCCATCATGCTATACTCCAGCCAGAATGGGGGCTGCTACAGAGGGGCTGTCCACTAAGTATGTACAACGTGCCAGGCACCCCTCCAGGAATTTTACACGAATCCTTTTATTTTTTGATTTATTATTATTATTATTGCTCTTTTTTTTTTTAATTGTGCTTTAAGTGAAAGTTTACAAATCAAGGCAGTCTCTCATACAAAAATTTATATACACCTTGCTATATACTCCTAGCTGTTCTCCCCCTAATGAGACAGCACGCTTCTTCTCTCCACCCTGTATTCCCCCTGCCCATTCAGCTAGCTTCTGTCCCCCTCTGCCTTCTCATCTCCCCTCCAGACAGGAGCTGCCCACATAGTCTCATGTGTCTACTTAAGCCAAGGAGCTCACTCCTTACTAGTATCATTTTCTGTCTTATAGTCTAGGCCAATTCCTGTTTGAAGATTTGGCTTCAGGAACGGTTCCAGTCTTGGGCTAATAGAGGGTCTGGGGCCCATGACCTCTGGAGTCCTTCTAGTCTCAGTCAGACCATTAAGTCTGGTCTTTTTATGAGACTCTGAGGTCTGCATCCCACTGCTCTCCTGCTCCATCAGGGGTTCTCTGTTGTGTTCTCTGTCAGGGTAGTCATCGGTTGTAGCCAGGCACCATCTAGTTCTTCTGGTCTCAGGCTGATGTAGGCTCTGGTTTATGTGGCCCTTTCTGTCTCTTGGGGTCATAATTATCTAGTGTCTTTGATGTTCTTCATTCTCCTTTGCTCCAGGTGGGTTGAGACCAACTGATGCATCTTAGACGGCTGCTTGATAGCGTTTAAGACCCCTGGCGCCACTCTCCAAAGTGGGCATGCATCCTTTTATTTAATCCTCTTAACATTATTTATGTAGGTACTATTATTAGCCAGAGTTCACAAATGAGGAATCTGTGGCTCAGAGAGGTTAAGTGAGTGGCCCAAAGTCACACAGCTAGTAAGTGTAAGACTAGAAGACAAGATGGTCTGAATCCAAAGCCAGGCTCTTAAGTACACTGTATGTTTGTCTCAACCTCCTAACCCCAAATTTACACTTCCCTAAACATGCCATGAACTTCCAAGCCTCTGTGCCTCTGCTCATGCTGTTTTCCCATCCTCCCTCCTTCATCCTCTTCGCACACTTCATTCATCCTTCCACACCCAGCTCACGTTACTGCCTCCTGGTGCCTCAAGACGGAACTCTCTCACTGGTGCTCCCCCCGTCCTTTCTGCATATTAGCACCCACTCATTTACCCCACAAATAGTCATCAGGTACCTACTTTGTGCCAGGCACCTGGGCTGGATGCTGGGAATCCGCAGTGAAGAACAAGATAGCCGTGTGAACAAGCTAGCCGTCAGACAAGATATTCACCAAGGCATTTACCGTCTCACACTCATTACTGCGCCTGGGCTTTCCCTGCCCCTCACTGCTATAAACTCAGTGAGAAGCACACACCAACTGCTCAATGGATACTATGGATGAACTAACGAAAGCTTCTGCATCTCCTCTGCGCTACGTGCTGATTCATTTCTGAGCTTAGTGTCTGCACAAAGCCTGACACACAGTAGGGACTCATGGGATGCTTGCTGAGTTGCTGAATACTTTAAGGATGGGAATTTGGGACTGAAAGCCACCACTGCACTTTCCATGTGGGGCATGATTCCAGGGCTATCTTCTAGCCACCCACATGATACTCCCATTGTGGAATCACTGCCCATGTGAGGGCTGAGCTACAGTGAGCATGTGGCTTGGAATCTGACAGACCCGGGTCTGCCACTTCCAAACTCAGTACCTTAAAGCAAATCACTCATCCTCAATAAATCTACTTTCCCGTTAATAAAACGGGGATCTATGGATGTGAAAGTGTCTCACAGAGGGTCTGGTCTGGAAATGGATCCTCAGTACATGTTAATTTCCTTTCTCTTAGCCCAGTTATCTTCCAGCCTCTTAAAAATCCATGCCTGCTTTTTCTCTTTAAATCAAATTAAATTTAAAATTTAACCTTTTTATTATAGAAAATTTTCAATCATATACAAAAGTAGAGAGACTCATAATGAGCCCCCCCTATACCCACCATCCACTTTCAGCAATTATCAGCTCAAGGCGAACCTGAAAATCTATGCCCAGTTCCCTCCCTTCTACTTCCCTCCAGATTGTAATACCCTGCCCCAACCAAGCAAAGACCCACGTCACAGTAACTACGTTAACTACATTCTACATTGTCTTAGTAGAATACCCGGTAGCATTCTGTTCTGCTTTACCTTCTGCAGTCTGTATTATGACATCACTTTCCACATCAAAATAAAACTTAGCACTAACTGCTTTTTCACAGTACATGTGAACTCCAAATGATGGCTCTTTGGACCCATCAGGAAATCTCACTTCTGGGTATTTTCTCCTTCCTCCCCAGCCCTAACCTCTCTCTGCTAGGGTGATATGCTTACCTTGTACTCCCCGTCCCCATGCAAGTCTGCCAGCGCTGGGAAACAAGAAACGGCCATAAACCAGGGTTCTGGGTGCTGGAGGCCACAGCATCAGCGCTCAGAGCCCCGAGGCTCCACTGAGGGACCGTTACCTGACCCTGTCCCCGTCCTCCCCAGACCCGGGCTTTCTAGTCCCAGAGACTCACCCAGGCAGGCGGAAAGGGTGTGGATGTTGGCCACGGGGTCGTAGTGCGCGTCCAGCCATTTCGAACTGGCCTCACTGCTGGGAGTGGGGTGAAAGAGAGTTGGGAAGGGAGTCCCGGGGAAGGGGAGAACAACCTTGAGAGAGAGGTGTGCAGGGAACGCTGAACTGGGGGTACAAACGCCCCGGCCCACGCCCAGGCTCCGCCACCAAGGCACTGAATGACCTCAAGCCAGACACACACGCACTCCTCGGGTCTCAGTTTCCCCATCTGCTAAGAGCCTTTCAAGAACTGCCAGCGCCGCCTGTAAACGGCAGGGACCCATTTCCCGGGGACCAGAGCACCCTCTTTCCATCTGCGAGAAAGGAGGCTTTGAGGGGCCCGGCCTTCACCTCTCAGCTCGGCAGCTGCTGGATTCCGACGAAGCTGCTGCAGCCATCTTCGCAGGCGTCGCCCTAGCAACCGACTCCTCCCCTGCCGCCGCGCAACACCCAATCGCTCCCGGGCGCGGCGAGGCGCGCGTATGAAGGTTCCGGGCGCGAAGCTTTCCGGCCGAGACGTCCATACAGGATGTGCTGACCACTTTGCACCTTTAGCCAGGATTCCAGGTGCAAACCTTCACCCCAGCTTATCTGATTTCTTTTTGCTCCTTGCCAGCGGGAGACCTCAGGCGTTTATGAACAGAACTAATTCCTCCTCTCTTTACGGTTAACCCGGTTGAAAAGGCGCCATGTCCTGTCTTCCTACCTTACTCAACAGGTCCATCCTCGGAGAAATCAGCGCAAGGATTAAGGGGCAATGCAGATTAAACCTTAGAATTCTGACAGGAGTCAAGAGTTCCCTTTTTTTTTTTGGCTCCTGGCATATTTTAAAACGCAAGAAATGCCAGAGGACTGCAAAAACCATGCTATGTCCATCTTTGTGACTGTGTATCCGTTATTTGAAAGGATGTCAAAGTCCAGTGGTGAATTAAAAAAAAAAAAAAAGGCTGTTGCCGTCAGAAAATTCAGACTCATAGCGACTCTATAGGACAGAGTGGCGAACAGGATGCTAAAAATGACCCATCTCCTCCCTGAAGGAGCCCTGATGGCACAGTGGTTAATGCGTTGGGCTGCTGTCATGGATTGAGTGGTGCCCCCCAAAATATCTGTCACCTTGGCTAGGTCACGATTTCCAGTATTGTATGAGTGTTTACCATTTTGTCATTGAAGCCATCAACTAATAGGTTCTTTTTTTTTTTAATTTTTATTGTGCTTTACGTGAAAGCTTACAAATCCAGTCAGTCTCACACAAGAACTTATATACAGCTTGCTACATACTCTCAATTACTCTCCTCCTAATTTTTTTTTAATGAGACAGCCCGCTCCCTGCCTCCACTGTCTCTCTTTCCGTGTCCATTTCACTAGCTTCTAACCCCCTCCATCTTCTCATCTGCCCTCCAGGGAGGAGATGCCAACATAGTCTCAAGTGTCCACCTGATCCAGAAGCTCACTCCTCACCAGCATCTCTCTCCAACCCATTGTCCGGTCCAATCCCTGTCTGAAGAGTTGGCTTTGAAATGGTTCCTGTCCTGGGCCAACAGAAGGTCTGGGGGCCATGACCACTGGGGTCCTTCTCAGTCTCAGTCAGACCATTAAGTCTGGTCTTTTTACGAGAATTTGGGGTCTGCATCCCACTGCTCTCCTGCTCCCTTCAGGGGTTCTCTGTTGTGTTCCCTGTCAGGGCAGTCATCGGTTGTAGCCAGGCACCATCTAGTTCTTCTGGTCTCAGGCTGATGTAGTCTCTGGTTTACGTGGCCCTTTCTGTCTCTTGGGCTCATAGTTACCTTGTGTCCTTGGTGTTCTTCATTCTCCATTGATCCAGGTGGGCTGAGACCAATTGATGCATCTTAGATGGCTGCTTGCTAGCGTTTAAGACCCCAGACACCACTCTCCAAAGTGGGATACAGAATGTTTTCTTAATAGATTTTATTATGCCAATTGACTTAGATGTCCCCTGAAACCATGGTCCCCAGACCCCTGCCCCTGCTCCGCTGGCCTTCGAAGCATTCAGTTTATTCAGGAAACTTCCTTGTTTTTGGTTTAGTCCAGTTGTGCTGACCTCATCTGTATTGTGTGTTGTCTTTCCCTTCACCTAAAGTAGTTCTTATCTACTATCTAATTAGTGAAAACCTCCTCCCACCCTCCCTCCCTCCCCCCCTCATAACCATCAAAGAATATTTTCTTCTCTGTTTAAACTGTTTCTCGAGTTCTTACAATAGTGGTCTTATGCAGTGTTTGTCCTTTTGCTACTAATTTCACTCAGCATAACGCCTTCCAGATTCCTCCATGTTATGAAATATTTCACAGATCCATCACTGTTCTTTATCGATGCGTAATATTCCATTGTGTGAATATACCATAATTTATCCATTCATCCACTGATGGGCACCTTGGTTGCTTCCATCTTTTTGCTATTGTAAACAGTGCTGCAGTGAACATGGGTGTGCATGTATCTGTTCATGTAAAGGCTCTTATCTCTCTAGGATATATTGCAAGAAGTGGGATTACTGAATCATATGGTAGTTCTATTTCTAGCTTTTTAAGGAAGTGCCAAATCAATTCCAAAGTGCTTGTACCATTTTACATTCCCACAAGGAGTGTATAAGTGTTCCAATCTCTCCACAGCCTTTCCAACATTTATTGTTTTCTGGTTTTTGGATTAATGCCAGCCTTGTTGGAGTGAGGTGAACTCTCATTGCAGTTTTGATTTGCAGTTCTCTAACGGCTAATGATCATAAGCATTTCCTCATGTATCTGTTAGCTACCTGAATGTCTTCTTTAGTGAAGTGTCTGTTCATATCTTTTGCCCATTTTTTAATTGAGTCGTCTTTTTGTAGTTGAGTTTTTGCAGTATCATATAGATTTTAGAGATCAAGTGCTGATGGGAAATGTCATAGCTAAAAACTTTTTCCCAGTCTGTAGGTAATCTTTTTACCCTTTTGGTGAAGTCTTTGGATGAGCATAGGTGTTTGATTTTTAGGAGCTCCCAGTTATCTAGTTTTTCTTCTGCGTTGTTAGTAATGTTTTGTATACTGTTAACTAATAGGTTCTTGTCAAGCAGACTAGCAAATCGAAGTCAGCCAGACACAGGGTTGGAAGAACAGAAAAGTTTATTCAGTTTGCAAACTGGGAGACAGGTAGGGTCTCATAACCTAAGGCTGCCAGCTCCCTGAACCAGGGCAGATTTGCTCCTTTTATAGGGATTGACATACATATGCATGAACAGTGATGGGAGGATCTTCAGTCTTTTGATGCGTGCGCAGTCCACATAATTTTAGTGAAGGGGTTTTTTGTGCACAGCTCTAAATATACTGTGCACAGCCCTGAAAAAACGGTGACAGCTCCCTACTGCCACCCCAGGAAGGTCATGTCGCAGGTAGATTTGGACTCAGTGAGCCTGCACCTTGGCCTCGTGCCAGAAGAAACCTGGGAATTCGACCAATCATGGTGAAGTGCTGTAAAAGTTGTAACAAAAATGTAGCAAGAACAGACCTTTCTGAAAAACAAGTATTATGGGATGGTTAATAACCCTTGATTATTTGGAAACCCTGGTGGTGTAGTGGTTAAGTGCTATGGTCGCTAACCCAGAGGTCGGCGGTTCAAATCCGCCAGGTGCTCCTTGGAAACTCTATGGGGCAGTTCTACTCTGTCCTACAGACTTGCTATGAGTTGGAATCGATTCGACAGCAGTGGGTTTTGGGTTTTTGGAATAACCCTTGATAACTCTTCCATGACGGCCTGCTTCATCATCTCATGTGATTTTCCTATGTGTTGTAAATCCTATCACTATGAGGTAAAGTGATGGATTAGTGGCAGTTAAATTGATGAGATCTACAAGATTAGATAGTGTCTTAAGCCAATCTCTTTTGAGATATAAGACAGAAGCGAGCAGAGAGACATGGGGACCTCATACCACCAAGAAAGCAGTGCTGGGAGCAGAGCCCATCCTTTGGACCTGAGGCTCCTGCACTGAGATGCTCCCAGCCCAAGGGAAGACTGATGACAAAGACCTTCCTCCAGGGCCAACAGAGAGAGAAAGCCTTCCTCTGGAGCCGGCGCCCTGAATTTGGACTTCTAGCCTACCAGACTGTGAGAGAATAAACTCTTTGTTAAAGCCATCCACTTGTGGTATTTCTGTTATAACAGCACTAGATAACTAAGACAGCTGCTAACCAAAAGGCCAGTGGTTTGAACCCACCAGCTGCTCCAAGGGAGAAAAATGTGGCAGTTTGCTTCTGTAAAGATTACAGCCTTGGAAACCCTGCGGGGTAGTTCTACTCTGTCCTATAGGTCCTTGCGAGTTGGAATCAACTCAATGGCAACATGTTTGGTTTGGCAGTGGTCTTCTCCTTAGTTCCTGGGTGGTGCAACAGTTAAGCACGTGGCTACTGACTAAAAGGTTGGTGATTTGAACCCACTCAGAGGTGCCCAGGAGAAAGGCCTGGAAATCTGCTCCTGAAAGGTCAAAGCCGTGAAAATCCTACAGAGCACAGTTCTACTCTGCAATGCATGGGGTCAACATCAGTCAGAATTGACTCCAGGGCTACTGGTTTGGTTTTTGGTTCTGTCCTCTCCCCAGGCCTTAATTTCACTACCCTTTCAGGAGCAGATTAGAAGTAAGACAGAGGCAAGGAGCAATAGTGCATGTGGCAAAGATGGTGGTTGTTTCTAATATTTATTTTTCTGTCTATAAAAGTAACACATGAAGAGCACTGGATTTGACGAGAAGGTTTTGAGTCCTGGCTCTGTCACGTACCAACTGCAGGATCTAGACAAGTCACTTCTTAGAGGTTCCATTTCATCTGAAAACAGGATAAGGAGCCCTATTTTGCCCACTCCCTGGCTGGCAGTGCTGATCGTCACAGGGGAAGCACTTGGTAAACTGGGAAGTGCTGACAGATGGAAGGGCTTAGTGTCACCACCCTCAGAAGAGGTAGCACCAAGGTCTGAACTCCTGCCTGCCCCTAGTCCCTCAAAATACACGCACAAAAGGAGGGCCACTGCAGCCTTGATTTGATGGGAGTTGGGGGAAGGGCCACAGGAATCTTCCTCAAGCCTGGCCAGCTGGGACCTCACTGGGGGCCTTCCAGAACCGGGCATCGGCCGTGGCCAGCTGGGTGAGGACCTCCTCCAACTCGGGTCCGTCCTCGGGGAAGCGCTCAGAGAAGGATCGGATGAGGCCAGCAGCTGAGGCCTCGTACTCAAGAAGCTGTACTTCTGAGCCTGTGGAGGAGAGGGCGAGAAGGGAGCAGCAGAGAGTGGTCAGAATAGAGACGTGGGATAACAGCAATCATAGGGGCGGCTAGCTGTCACTCCAGCTCTTACTTCCCATGTCCTAAAACTTGTGTCTCATGTTTTAGATTCATTATCTCATTTAGTCCTCACAATAGTCCTCTGAGGAAGGAACTATTAAAGGAAGAGTGATCACTGGCTACTTTCATTCATTCAATCATTCATTCATCTTTTTGCTTAATAAAGATTTATTGTGCAATACCACATACCAGGTGCTGTCATACAAGCAGCATGATTCTTGGCGTATGTATGGTGGCGTCAGGGGTAGATGCCGAGGTTTTGGCCTGAGGTTTGGCATAGGGAGGACCATTGCAGGGAAGGAGAATGGAGGGAAAGGCCACCGTAGACAGCCTTCTCAGAGCCCCCAGGAGGGTTTCAGAGCTGCTTTGTGCTCCCATAAGGCCCTGCATGTCCCCCATCAAAGGCAGCTCAAAAGTCTGTTACCTTCGAGGCGAGTGTTGGGCTGAACGATGAGTTTCCGAGATTCCTTGCGCAGCAGGACTGTGTCCCTGAGGGTGAGGAAGCACTCAGGGGGTGCGTCTGTGACGGCCGCATAACCCTCATACAGGACCCGCCCTCCGGCTACATCCCCCGTGGACTTCAGCACCTGTGGGACGGAGGCAAGGAGGTAGTGCTTATGATGGGTGCCCCACCCTGCACCCACGGGGCTCTGCCAGCAGCCACAGCCAGTTGTGCCCAGCCCTGGACTGTCTGTGAAATGCTTGTCTCTGCTACTTTCTGGCTGTGCAACCTCAGACAAATTAATAGACCACTCTGAGCTTATACTGCTAAATGGGAGTAGTATTTCCTCTCTCACAGTGTTACCATGCTGAATAAGTGAGAAATGCAGATAAACTGAATGACACAGGAAGCATCAAAAGAAGATGGAAGAAATATAGTGTCACTGTACCAAAAAGAATCCGTCAACGTTGTTGTTTTAGTACGTAGTAAAAGAAACCTATTGCCGTCAAGTTGATTCCAACTCCTAGCGACCCTATAGGAGAAAACTAGAACTGCCCCATAGGGTTTCCTAGGCTGTCATCTTTACGGAAGCAGGCTGCCACACCTTTCTCCCATGGAGTGGCTGGCGGGTTCCAACCACCAACCTTTCGGTTAGCAGCCGAGCACTTAACCACTGTGCCACCAGGGCTCCCTTAGCACATAGTAAGTGTCTGTTAAATTGAAGCCAGTGTTTCTCACTTGATCTGTAAACAAAGCCGGTGTTATCATCACCCTCTTTATAACCACCAACCCCCTTAAGAGTCAGTCCCATTGCCTCGCTCCTCGACTGCACCCTCCTGTCTCCTCCATCTGCGGAAACCACTATCCTCAATGGTTATTCCCTTGCATTCTGAGTTTGACTCTCAACGATATATTATTTAAGTTTTTGCCCGATTTTCAACTTTATATATTGTGTGATTGGCTTTCTCTGCTCAAATTCTGTTTGAGATTCATCTGTGTTAACGCCCTTTTCACTGCTGTATAGTCTTCCACTTACAAACACGCTGCAATCCAATCTCCTCTACTATTCATACACAGTTGGGATTTTTTGCTATTAAGGGCTGCTGTGCACATCCTTGTATGTCTTCTGATGAAGAGATGCAGGTCTCTTAGGAGAGCTGATGGTCTGTAGGTTACGCCAACGTTCAGCTCTAAGAGCTGATGTCAACATTGTTTTCCAAAGTCGAAGCGCTGATTTACACTCATTGCTCGATACACCAGGTTGGTGTTGGCAGTTTTTAATTTTTGCCAGGTGGGGGCGGGGGGTGTACATTGTATCTCGTGTGGTTTAAGTTGCAATTCCCTGGTGGTATAGTGGTTAAACGCTACGGCTGCTAACCAAGAGGTCGGCGGTTCGAATCTGCCCGGCGCTCCCTGGAAACTCTATGGGCAGTTCTACTCTGTCCTATAGGGTCACTATGAGTCGGAATCGACTCAGCGGCAGTGGGTTTGGTTTTGGGTTTGGAATGAGCTTGAGCGTCTTCCCATAAGGAGGTGACTGTTTTCCTCTGCTGTTCGTGATTTTTGCCTATTTTTTGGTTGGGTTATCTCCTCCTGCCCCTCACCTGTCTTCTCTTCCTCTCCTGCTCCCCATTCAACACTCAGTTATGACGCACTGTTGGCCTACCAACTGGCAGATCTGATTCCTCCAACTAGTGATTTATTATTAAGTTTCTATTTTAGAATCATTTTAGATATTTGGAAATCTTGCAAAGATGGTACAGAAATGTACCCCTCACACAGTTTCCCCTATTGTACATCCTGGTACACTGCTATTAACAAAACTCTAGACTTTATCTAGAACTCTGGTGGCCTAACAATTAAGTGCTCAGATACTAACCAAAAGGTTCATGGTTCAAACCTACCCAGTGGCTCCATGAAAGAAGGACCTAGCAATCTGCTCCCGTAAAGATTATAGCCAACAGCTCCTATCGGAGGAGAGATGAGAACGGAGAAACGGACAGGAGTTGGTCGAATGGACACGGGAAATACAGGGTGGAAAGGAAGCGTGTGCTGTCGTATTACAGAGAGAGCAACTAGGGTTGTATGACAATGTGTGTATAAATTTTTGTATGAGAAACTAACTTGAGCTGTAAACTTTCACTTAAGGCACACACTCACAAAAAGATTACAGCAAAGAAAATCTTATGAGGGCAGTTCTGCTCCATCACATGGGTCACTGTGAGTCGAATATCAGCTCAGTGGCACCTAACAACAACAGACTTTATGTAGAGGCCACAAGTTTTTCCGCTACTGTCTTTTTTCTATTCCAGGATCCTATTCAAGACCCCACACTGTGTTTTGCGGTTGATGGTTTTTAATTTCTGATTTTATTTCACTTTAATGGCCAAACATCTATTTTTAATGGCAAATGCCTTCAACCTTTTCTGGAAACAGGTGGGAGTGTAGTCATAAAGTTATCTGCAGTACTGAAAGCTGGACCTTCCAAGGTTGAAAGAGCCAGCAGGTCTTGTTCCCATGGAGGGTACTGCTCACTCAAGGGTGATGTGCCAGTGGTTCTCAAACTCTGTTGAGCATCAGAATCACTCAGAGGGCTAGTAAACATGGGGACTCCTGGGGCCCACCCCGAGATTCTGGTTCCGTAGGTCTGGGGTGGGGCCTGAGAACCTGCATTTCTAACCTGTTCCTGGGTGACACTGATACTGCTGGTCTGTGGACCACACTCTGTGCAGCATTGGCTTAGATAACAAAAACAAAAACACAGATGCCGTTGAGTTGACTCCCCATGTGTGTCAGAGTAGGACTGTACTCCACGGAGTTTTCAATGGCTGTGACCTTTCAGAAGTCGATCTTCAGGCCTTTCTTCCGAGGCGCCTCTGGGTAGATTCAAACCATGCCAAACGGTTAGTAGCCGAGGGCTTAACTGCTTCCACCACCAGGGGCTCCCGACTTGGATAACAGGACATTCTAGCTGCGCAGTGCCTTATGTTGTTTTGTTTAACCCTTATGTTGTTTCATTTCCCCTTACCACGTGAGAAGTGTTGTATCCCATTTGACAGAGGAGAAAAGTAAGGCCACAGAGGTGAAGTATGTTGTCCCAATCACACGGGTGATGAGTATTGGCACCAGAACCCCAAAAGGTCTCTGACTCGAAGGATCTCTACCTGGGATGGGAGTCATAGCCCTGGCTTCTGAGGGCTCCAACAGCAGCCAGCTTGGAGGGCAGATGCCAGGGCTGCGCTGACCACTGTACTCTCCCTCCATCACTCACCAAGCTCCAGGCCTCCTGTCTGTCCCTCAGCCCAGCAAGCTCACTTCGGTCTCAGGACCTTAACACTGACTATTCCTTTTGCTCTCAGCTCCCCTCAGAGCTGGTTCCCTCTAGGCCCTCAGTTCTCAGCTCAAACTTCATCTCCTCCAAGCCTTCCCTGATCACCCAGGCTAAGGGGGCCCTGCAATCCTTCCCCCGCCAATTGCACTCACTGTCACATCATCAGTTTTATTGTCCTTACAGCTCTTGTCATAGTCGCACATTATCTTGTCCACTTATTCTACCTTCCCTCACAGCACGATGAGCCCGAGAGAGCAGAGACTGCTCACAGCTTCCTCTTGGTGACTGGCACATAGTAACACTCAGACACAGTCTGAATGAATGGTCAGATATAGACTGAATGAATGATCAGCATACAGACTGAATGGGTGACCAGCATACAGCCCGAACGGGCGACCGGCATACAGCCCGAACGGGCGACCGGCATACAGCCCGAACGGGCGACCGGCATACAGCCCGAATGGGTGACTGGCATACATTCTGAATGAGCAACCGGCACACAGCCCGAATGGGCGACCGGCACACAGCCCGAATGGGCGACCGGCACACAGCCCGAGTGGGCGACCGGCATACAGCCCGAAGGAGTGATCGGCATAGAGTTTGACTGAGTGATTGGCATATAGTCTGAATGAGTGATCAGCACACAGACCGAACAAGTGATCCGTACACAGCCTGAATGACTGACTGGCACACAGACCAAAGGAGGAGTTACAGGGTGAGCAGACAGAGGCAGCTGGGGGGGACCTCCAAGGTGAGAGGCCTCGCTTACCTGGAGTCTCTGCAGGAACCGCTCCAGGGCAGGCTTACCCACGGAACGGATCTTGCTTCGGTCAAGGCGGACCCGGGCATCCGGGCGCCCGTCAGAGCCTGTGGTGGCAGTGATGGTAACGAGCCCCTCGCCAGCCTCCAGCAAGACCTTCAGTATCACAAACCGGGCCTGCATGTGGGCCTGTGGGGACGGGGAAGGGGAGACATTTGCCGCCCTGAGTGCCTGGTCCGAGGCCCGATAGACAGTTTGTGCTCATTACTTGTCAATCATTGTCATTTTATTTCCCCCTCCCAGAGGGTCCTTTTCTGCCTCTTCTTCTCACCAGGGAGGGCTCCCTCTGGTCACCCACCACACCCTCTGTAGCTCCAGGTCCTCCCTGATGACAGCAGTCACCTCCGAGGGCCCCTCACTGCCAGGACCCCTAGCACCTTCTCCTCCAGTCTTGATGAGCTCAACAGTGGGACCAAGCAGGCATTGTCGTGCCCAGGTCACAGATGACAAAACAGAGGCCTAGAGGTGAGAGCAGGACTCAGACCTGAGCTTCCTGACTCTAAGACGTGTGCACTTCTGATTTTGTTCTTTTTAATTTCTATTGCTTACCCTATTTCCAAAGCCCTGTCCCAGGTATCCTAACTGGACAGTCTAGCCTGGTGGTGAGGAGCAGGACTCTGGGCCGAACACTTGGGTTCAGTCCTAGCTCTGCCTCGCACCAGTAAGCCACTCAATCTCTTTGTGCTTCGACTCCCTCATCTCTAAGATGAGGATGACAAGAGTACCCACCTCCTGGAGTTAACACCAGGGACAAATGAGTTAATTCATGTCAAGTGCTTAGAACTGTGCGTGGCACACAGTAAGACTTTGTAAGTCAGCTATTATTCTAGTTGTCGAGTCAACTCCAACTCATGGTGACCCTATGTGTGTCAGAGTAGAACTGTACTCCACGGGGTTTTCAATGGCTGATTTTTCTGAAGTAGACCACCAGGCCTTTTATCCGAGGTGCTCTGGCTGAAGTCGAACCACCAACCTTTAATCAAAAGGTTAGCAGCCAAGTATGTAACTGTTTGCACCACCCAGGCCAAGTTAGTAATCACTTAAAAAAAAAAAAAAACTCACTGCTGTCGAGTCAATTTGACTCACAGTGACCCTATAGTACAGAGTAGAACTACCTCATAGGGTTTCCAAGGCTGTAAATCTTTATAGGAGCAGACTACCACATCTTTCTCTCGTAGAAGAGGCCAGTGGGTTCGAACTGCTGAGCTTTCAATTAGCAGCTGAGCATTTAACCACTGCACCACCAGGGCTCCTCCTAGATATTAGCAGTAGTAGTAAAACCACCTCATCAGATTCACACTGAAAGGTAGGCAGGGAGAGAGATTATCACTCCCATTCCCAGGGACACTGAAGCTCCGAACAGTCTTAAGCGGTGGACTCTAGGGTTACACTCAGTTCTTCACAGGAACAGTTGTCCCATCCCTGTACCTAGACTCCTGGCCTTGGCACCCCCCGCAGGCTCCCTCCTTCTCCCAAGAACCACCCTCCAGTCCTACCTGTCTCCAGCTGGAGGCCTCAGGGGTGTAGAACTCCAGAGCCAGCAGCCCAGCCCGAACCATGTTGAGCCAGTTCACGTAGATCACGTCTTCCGCATCAGCCCCCTCGAAGCCAAAGATCCTGGAGGGGTACAGGTAGGAGGGAAGTCAGGGGATGCTTGGCCGTGGCCCACCCTCCACGCCCCCGGCACGTACTCCAGCACTTGGGGGTTGAGGCAGAGGTAGAGGCCCACACTCTCAGCCCGGCACTCTTCGTAGCTGGAGGCAATGGTGCTGAACTTGCTGTCCCACGTCTCCCCGCTCCGGTACCAACTCTCAATCTGGGAGGGGAGGCCCGGGCAGCAGCTTAGGGGTGGCTGCCGCCCCATTCATGCCCTCCCCCTGGTTCCCTGGTTCCCTGGGCCCCTGCTCACCCGCTCCCCCGTCTCTGGGTTGATCACGGTCTCCTGGTCGAAGTTGAATGCTCCTTTCTCATCCTGCAGGAGCAGTGTCATGAACACAGGCAAGTGAGGGAAAGGCGCCCCTAACCCAGGGCCAGGCCTTCAGCCCTGGATCCAAGGCCTGAGGAGTGGCTCAGAAAGGTGTGGGGCACAGCGAGCAAACAGCAGGAGCGGTAGGTACACTGACACACTCGATGCCTCCAGTGCTCAGGCTCATGACAATGACTGCTTTCTCAGAGCTCCCGGGCAGCGCGAGAACCAGAGCCACCAACCCCACTGCACAGAGAGGGAAACTGAGGCCCAGACAGGGGAGGGACTTGCCCAAAGCCACACAAAGATCCAGTCCCAATATCTCTGGACCTCGGTAAAGGTTGGGGTGCCCCAATGGGTGTGCTTCCCTGGAAAGAATTTTCCATTTTTACCCCACTTCACAGAAGAAACTGAGGCTCAGAGGCTAAGAGCCCACACTGGAACCAGAGCACACAACCACCATGTGCACCGTCTCTTAGCAACACCCGTTTGCTAAGAGCCTACTGTGTGCCAGGCAAGCACTGGGGCTCCCTATGCATCTTCCCTGTCACTCCTCACAACAGCCCACGCAGTAGTGGTCAGTAACCCCATCTTACAGATGGGCCAACGGAGGCTCAGTGAGGGAGCTGATTTACCCAAGGCCACACAGTGGCCACATTTGTCCCCATTTCCCTCTGACTTCAGAGCCTAGACAAAGCACTACACCAGCCTGCTGCCCTCGTCACCACCCTCTGAATCCTCCTGCCCCCCAAGGCCTAGCTCCAGCCTGTCCCCTTCCAGGGAGGAGCCCCAAGCCAGAACCCCACTCTCACTGAGGGTCCTCGTCCCGCGCCTGCCTCCTCATCTCTTTTGTGCAGCTTTGGGCCGGGGTCCTTAACACACTCTTCCCAGCCTACCTTTTTCCTATTCCCTGAGTGGGGCCGAGGGGGCTCCAGCCACTTTGGCTGGCCAGCAGGAAGGGGCTGCTCTGGGGAGGAAGGGGCTCCCTGCCACAGCTGCAAAGGTGCAGGCTGCAGGGAACAGTAGAGTGAGGACAGCAGTGTTGCAGCCTGAGGATGGGGCTCTGGGGCTGCCCAGGCCCACACCCTCAGGGCCTTGCGGGGCACCTTCTTGGCCTGAGCAAATTCCTCCTGGTGGGAAGACTGTCTGGTGGGGGGACAGCAGCTGGCCTGTCCTGGAGACCTCTTGATACCTACTCAGTCCTAAGCTCCCGGGACATCTTGCGGGGGGATGAGACAGGGTCTTCCCGGCTTACAGGGCCATTCCCCATCTGACCCAGGGAGGGGAGCTGGGGCCTGGGCACCTGCACTGGCAGCCGTATTCTTACCTGCACAAAGAGCTTGCCGCTGCCGTGGCCCAGTAGCTCGTGCAGGCCCACCTGCACGTCGAAGGAAGGCCCCTTCCAGCGGATGTACAGGTCCTGCCAAGACAAGCAGAGAACCACTGCCTGCCATCCCGCCACAGCCACACAGCCCCCTCCCCAGGCACATGATTGATGGAGGCCGACTGTTCATCAGGCCCACACTGGGCACTGCACAGCTGCCTCATCCTGGCAACGGGCCAGGAGGGCGGTGCTGCCTCCACTGTTTGACACATGGGGAAACTGAGGCTCCGAGGCTGCAGTCACTCAGCCAGGAAGTGGCAGGGCCAGGGCCTGAAGCCGTGCTCTTTCCACTCCACTGGGCTGGCGGCCTTCCTGAGTCAGAGGCCGGTGCCCACCTTGTCATCCTCATCCAGGAAGGTGAGCTTCTCCCGCTTCGTGGCATAGGCCACAGCCAGCACGTTCCCCAGCGACACGTTCTTAAAGCCTTCTGTCTGCCTCAAGTCATCATCTAGGTGGGGTCGCAGGGAGAAGGAGCACAGGTCAGGGGTCATAGACAGGGAGTCTAGACAAGAGGAAGGAGGCTGGATGGTGATGTCAGCAGGGCAGTTTGTGGCTGGGGGGTGTGGGGGAGGGACAGGTTCTAAGTAGACGCTCCTGGGGGGCCGGGAGGGTGGCGGGGGGCCAGGCCTGAGGAAGCTTACAGTTGGGGATGTTGATGCCGGCAGGGATGCCGGAGCCGGCGAAGGTGAGGACATCCAGGGAGGTGAAGTCAGGGGTGAGGAACTTGTCCTTCTCGAAGGCTGGGGGCCAGGGGAGCTCCTTCAGCAGCTGTTCTGCACTTGCCACCAGCCGCTCGAACTTGGCACTCATGGCCTTGTTCACCATGGCCACGAAGCCTGCAAAGGAGGGCGACTGTGGGTGGCAGGTTCTGGGTGGGAGGTCACTGTCTCCTACCCATCCCCGCTACCCCTCCAGCCAGCCAGCGTGCATATACTGAATGCCTGCTGTAAGCCACAACCCTGAGCTGGCTGCTGGGGAGAGCAGTGACTCAGGCCTGGGCCTGCCTTTATGGAGGTCAAAGACCAGCAAAGTAGTAAACAAATGACTGTCTGTTTGGGGGAGATGGGAGCATGGAGAGGCTTCACTAGGCAACTCCGGATCTTAAAGGAGTTTGTGGGGAGTATATGGGGGTGTGGAAGAAAGGGTTGGGAATTTACTTCCGAAAAATCAGCCATTGAAAATTCTATGGAGCCCAGTTCTACTCTGACACGTCGCCAAGAGTCAGAATTGACTGGACAGCAACTGGTATGTAGAGGGTGTTGGGAAAAGGACCAGAATCCAAGCAGAAGGGAGTCCCTGAGCAGTGGGGAACTGTGAGATATCCTGTATGGTGGAGCAAGTGAGGGTGTGGTACAGGAGGGCTGTGGCTGAGATTTAAGATTCCAAGTACAGCTCCTGGCTCAAAGCAGTATTTCCAAAATTGCACTCTATGGAAGACATTTTCTGTGAGATCCTTCATAAAGAAAGAGTTCCCTGGCCAAATAAGTTTGGATACCACTACATTCTCTATCTCCAACTTCTAGGAGATTCCCAATGCACACTAAAGACACAGAAGTCCTGCAGGCAAGAATGCTTGCTGCTTACCACAGAACCCATCTTGATATAGTTCCTATTAACGTCGTGTGGAATCAATTGGCTTTTGGCAATCAAGAAGAGCGTGGCAGGCCTGAAAGCACTGCTATGAAAAGCTATCCAAGACGTATTGTTAAGGGAACAAAGCAAGGGGCAGGATAATATGAAGAGCATGGCTTCATTTACCTGGATGAATCAGGAGTAGTCTCTAGGTACCAGAGCTGAGAACAACGCCAGAAGGCCACGGTCTCAGCTGTTACCTGTGGTGACCTCTGGGTAGAGGAGTGAGGTGGGCGAGGGTGAAAAAGGGGGCTCTCACCTTTTATCCTACATACACCTGTATCGTTCCAGTTACTACTAACAAATAAGGATCTCTTTTTACTTATATGTATTTTAAATAGCCGTAGCTCTGTGTGTAAAAAGACAAAATATATACTCCAAACATTAACCTTGGGCTGTAACCAGTTGATTTTTTTCCCATATTTTCATCACTTTTGACTCTGAACATGAAATACTTTTCTAGTAATCAGGAGTTTATTTTAAAAGTGGGGGAAGAGTGGGGGTCTTTGTAGCTGTGGCCTCTGAGATTGAGGCTAGGCTGCTGCCCATGCTAACTTGGTGGCTCTGGGGTCTCAGCCAACAACTGGCCTGGCAGAGCCACTGCAGGAAAGCTGCAGGTGTGGGACCTGTCTCCCACCAGGCCCCTAGGGATCTATGGCCCCAGATCAGAGCCTCTGGGGCTGCTGGAGCTTTCCTCCCTCCTCCAGGCTAGTCTCTCTGGCTTCTGGCAACTGGTTGCTCCAGACTCTACATCCAGGATCTGGGGAAGGGAAAGGGCTAGCAGAGACAAGTCTATACACTCAAGGTGGATGCCCTGCCTTGCACAGGTGGGTGCGGTACAGGCATGTGGGTGAGAGTCCGTTCACAGTCATAATGTTAACCCTCACAGCAACTCTGCTTGCTGCTTGCTGAGCGTCCTGTATGTACCTGGCATTGTGTTAAGCAGTTTGCACACATTATCTCATTCCCATGACAACCACCAGGGAGTAACTAGGGCTAATTGGCCCAAGGTCAGGCAGCCGATGAGTGGCAAAACTGGGCTTGGAACACTCGTCTGTCTGCCCTGGAGTCTGTGCTCCAGGCACAGGGAAGTGGCTCAGAACCAGGGTGCCTGGGCCTCAGTTCCCACATCTGTAAAGTGGGGATAAAAATCCTCACAGGGTGATGATGTCTAAATGAGTTAATAAAGGTGAACTTTGTACAGGAGAGCCTGGTACATGGTAAATAATCAATGCTGGCTGTTATTATTACTATGGAGGGGGTAGGGGAAGGAGGGCTTGGAACTAACCTCCCTCTACCCCCTAGAGGTTACCTTCAAACTCTCCACGGGAACCAAAGGGGTCACGGTAGCTCTCGATGAACCCGATGTAACTGGGGGAGAGAAGGAAGAGATGGAGGAGGGAAGGGCAGGAGGGCATGGAGACGGGGGTGAAGGCGAGGCCACCTCACCTCTCCACGATGGGACCTTTGTCCTGGATCCAGAAGCGGGAGCCCCTCTTATGGGCCTCGATGGAGCCCTGCATGAAGCTGTCCATGTACTGGGCCAGCATCTGCTCCTGGTGGCTGTTGGCTGCGTACGCCTGGGGGGCACAGGGCTTGGTCATACTCCCCTTTGTTGCCCGGTGGTGTCCCGAGCCCACACACCTAAGCCCACCCTACCTTGGCTTTCTTCAGGTGCTCCACCACCTTGTGGAGGATGGGTGCATAGTCCCCCCGGGTCACCTGGAAGCAGCTCCCCTGGAATTCATAGCTCTTCAGCTTGGAAGTCACTTCAGAGTCCACAGAAGACTCTGAGAGGAGGAGTGATCGCTCAGGGAAAGGCCAGTGTAAGATACCCAAGTAGGCTTCTCACATGGCATTCTTGTACTCCAAGATCTTTAATGGCTCCCTATTTTATTGCCTACAGAAATCAGTATGACCTCTCATCTTAAAAAAAAAAATATATATATATACACACACACACACACACACACACAATTAATCACCTAGAGCAACACTGGAAGAAGGAGAGCCAGGAATAGAAGGAGGAGAAGGAATGTGTGGTTAATTGCCTCCGTGATCCACTGCCTCCTTCGCTATGAGACCAGGAGAACTGGATGGTGCCTGGCTACTGCTACCGAACATTTTGATCAAAGATTCTATACACAAATCCTGGTCAAAAGGGGGAAAATGTAGGACAGAATTTCAAATTGTCACGGAATCCAGATTTTCTGGAGCCATGCAGGCTGGAAGAACCCCTAAAATTACTGTCCTGAGATAATCTTTAAACCTTAAACCAAACATATCCCCTGAAATCTTAAAACCAAACAATAGTTCAGCTTAACTAGTAAAGAATGTCTGCCTTAAGCATTGTGCTCTTTTAAGATCTATTTATATGGGATTACGTTGACAACAGCAACTGGAAAGATTAGAAAGGAACCTTAGGGGGCAGTGAGTTTATGCTAACAGGAGAGCAACAACTCAGGAAAGAAGGATGAGAATGGTTGCACAATTCAAAAAATATCATCAATATCATTAAATTGTATACGTAGAAACTGTTGAATTGGTATACGTTTTGCTATGCATATTGTCAACAAAAATAAAGTAAATTAACATGCACCATTCTAAATGAGTTTACATATGTTAACTCATTTATTCCTTATATTAACCCTATGGAGGCTGATTATTATCTCCATTTACAGACGGGGAAATTAAAGCACTGAGAGGTTAAGAGTGTGGCTAACTGTCTCCATGAACAACTGCCCGTGGCAGAGCAGGGATTCAAACCCAGAGCGGCAGGTTGTATTCAAAAAGGCAGCGACAACATCTCCCATCTTACATGCTCTTCTTCAATGCGGCCTTGGCACTTCTCCCATCAACAGGTGGGGTCTATGTTCCCTCCTCCTGAAGCCGGGTAGGAAGTGATGCCATGTGACTGGTAATGCAGGTTCTGCCTGGTTCTCCTTGGACGCTCACTTTCAGAGCCCAGCCATCATGAGTAATATGAAGAGACTTCATGAAGTGTCTTGGTCAATGGCCTCAGCTGAGGTCTCAGCCGATAGTGTGAATCTACCACCACCGTGTGAGTGACTGAGTTTTTGTTCGATTCCAGCCCCCAGCTGTTGAGTCCCTCTAGCCTCCAGAACTTCCCAGCTGCATCTGCAGACATTGTTGACTACAAACAAGCTGTTCTGACTGCCCCACCCAAATTCTTGACGCACAGAGTCTATGAGCATCATAAAGGGGTGGTTGTATATCACTAAGTTCTGGGGGTGTTTGTTACACAGCTGTCAATAACTGATACACACAGGCTGCCTGGCTCCAGAGCCACCCTCTTAACTACTGTTCTATACTATAAAACCAGTTGCCGTCGAGTTGACTCTGAGTCATGGCCACCCCATGTATTTCAGAGTAGAACAGTGTCCCATAGGGTTTTCAAGGCTGTGACCTTTCAGAAGTAGATCACCAAGCCTCTCTTCTGAGGCACCTCTGGGTGGATTCGAACCACCAACCTTTCAGGTAGTAGTTGTGCACACTTAACTGTGCATGACTCAGAGACTATCCTATACTGTAAGAACTTACATTCCAGTGTGATCTCCGACTCCCCTGGGCTCAATATCTTTTTCCCTCATCAAACCAAACTACTCGCTAATCTCTAAGCTTTCCCACTACCCTGTTCTCAGCCTGGAGTGTCTCTCCCACACATCTTCACTTATGAGTGCTCCAAGTATCTGAGTTTTCATTGGCTAATTGAGGGGAAACCTTCAGTGAGATGGATGGATGTAATAGCTGCAACAATGGACTCCAGCATACCAACAGTCTTGAAAATGGAGCAGGCCTGGGCAACGTTTCGTTCTGTTATACAGAAGGGCACCATGAGTCAGGGTCAACCTGACACCAATGAACAACACCACCAAGTGCCAGGCATGGGGGAAACAGAAACATAACTGGGAAATTATTTGGTGCACAATGGGACTGAGCCAGGGAAGGGAGAAATGTCCTGGAGAAGGTGATGTCTGAGCTTGGCCTAAGGGATGAGTAGGAATTTGCTGAGTGAACCCCCTAAGGGTGGAAGGGCATTCCAGGCAGGGGAATAGAGTGTGCAAGGGCCTAGGGAGGACACATGAACACATAGGGTCTTCAGGGAACTGAATGCTGCTGATCATGGCTGGAGCACAGAGCCTGAGCAGGACGCTGTGGGGGGGTACGAGGTGGGTGGCTGGGAGGTGGGATGTGGCAGGGTAGAAAGGGCAAGGCTGCAAGCATCCTCAGAGGGGCCTTGACATTTCTGTCCACACTGCACCCACTTCACCCAACCTGATAAAAGACTCCAATTTCCCTTTGAGAACCCACCAGCAACCCCCAGTCCAGGTGGTTTGGGAGGGACCAACCCCATTGCCTGGTCTAGCCAGAGGCCTGCCCCTTGACCACAGGCACTGGCTCACAGATAAATATTGGGCCCAAAATAGACAAACTAGGACCACCCCAGGACCTACGCAGAAACTCTTAGGAAAGAAGGGTCCTCTCTTCGCAGGCCCCATGTGAGAACAGCCTGCCCATGCATGAAGTCAATGAGAACAGAGCCAAGAGACTGAGAGAGATTTCTGATAACATTGTCTTAGCAGCTGGATCCCACTGTGCCTGAAGCCACCTGCTATAAGTTGATTTGTGTCTCCCAAAAAGATAGGTTCAGATCCTAACCCCTGGTAACTATGAATGTGACCTTATTTGGAAATAGGGTCTTTGCAGGTGTGATTATTTAAGTTCACACGAAGTCATACTAGTGTATGGTGGGCCTTAATCCAATATGAGCAGTATCTTTATAAAAAAAGAAGGCAATGCACACGAAACATTCTCCAGAATAGACCACATATTAGGCCACAAAGCAAGCCTTAACAGAACCCAAAACACTGAAATGTTACAAAGCATCTTTTCTGACCATAAAGCCATAAAAGCAGAAATCAGTAACAGAAAAAGCAAGGAAAAAAAATCAAATACACAGAAATTGAACAACACCTTACTCAAAAACTATTGAGTTATAGAAGAAATTAAGGACAGAATAAAGAAATTCACAGAATCAAATGAGAATGAAAACACATCTTACCAGAAACTTTGGGACACAGCAAAAGCAATGCTCAGAGGTCAATTTATAGCAGTAAATGCACACATCCAAAAAGAAGAAAGGGCCAAAACCAAAACATTAACCCTACAACTTGAACAAATAGAGCAGCAAAAGAATCCCTCGGGCACCAGAAGAAAGCAAATAATAAAAATTAGAGCAGAATTAAATGAAGTAGAGAATAGAAAAACAATTGAAAGAGTAAACAAGACCAAAAGCTGGTTCGTTGAAAAGATTAACAAAATCGATAAACCACTGGCCAAACTGACAAAAGAAAAAACAGGAGACGAGGCAAATAACCTGAATAAGTAATGAGATGGGTGATATCACAACAGACCCAACTGAAACTAAAAGAATCAGAACAGAATACTATGAAAAACCTAGAGGAAATAGACAAATTTCTCGAAACACACTACCTACCTAAACTAACACAAACAGAGGTAGAACAACTAAATAAACCTATAACAAAGAAAAGAGATTGACGAGGTAATTAAAAAAACTCCCAACAAAAAAAAAGCCCTGGCCCTGAAGGCTTCACTGGAGAATTCTACCAAACTTTCAGAGAAGAGTTACCACCACTACTACTAAAGATATTTCAGAGCATAGGAAAGGATAGAATACTCCTAAATTCATTCTACGAAGCCAGCATAACCCTGATACCAAAACCAGGTAAGAACATCACAAAAAAAGAAAATTACAGACCAACATCCCTCATGAACGTAGACACAAAAATCCTCAACAAAATTCTAACCAATAGAATTTAACAACACATCAAAAAAATAATTCATCATGACCAAGTGGGATTCATACCAGGTATGCAGCAATGGTTCAACACTAGAAAAACAATCAATGTAATCCATCACATAGATAAAACAAAGGGCAAGAACCACATGGTCTTATCAATTGATGCAGAAAAGGCATTTGACAAAGTCCAACACCCATTCATGATAAAAACTCTCAGCAAAATAGGAATAGAAGGGAAATTCCTCAACACGATAAAGGGCACTGGAAACCCTGGTGGTGTAGTGATTAAGAACTGTGGCTGCTAACCAAACAGTCTGCAGTTGAAATCCACCAGGCGCTCCTTGGAAACTCTATGGGGCAGTTCTACTCTGTCCTATAAGGTTGTTATGAGTCGGAACTGACTCGATGGCAATAACTTTGGTTTGTTTTTTTTTGGTATACAAAGCCAACAGCCAACATCATCCTAAATGGAGAGAGTCTGAAAGCATTCCCCTTGAGAACAGGAACCAGACAAGGATGCCCTTTATCACCACTCTTATTCAACAATGTGCTGGAGGTCCTGGCCAGAGCAATTAGGCTAGAGAAAGAAATAACAGGCATCCAAATTGGTAAGGAAGAAATAAAAGTATCCCTATTTGCAGATGATATGATCTAACACACAGAAAATCCCAAAGAATCCACAAGAAAACTACTCGAACTAATAGAAGAGTTCAGCAAAGTATCAGGTTACAGGATAAACATACAAAAATCAGTTTCCTCTACACCAACAGAGAACTTCAAAGAGGAAAATCAGCAAATCAAAAACCATTTACAACAGCCGCCAAGAAAATAAAATACTTAGGAATAAATCTAACCAGTCATAAAAGACCTATGCAGAGAAAACTACAAGACACTACTGCAAGAAACCAAAAGAGACCCACATAAGTGGAAAAACATACCTTGCTAACGGATAGGAAGACTCAACATTGTGAAAATGTCAATTCTACCCAAAGTGATTTACAAATACAATGCAATCCTGATTCAAATTCCAAACGACATTTTTTAATGAAATGGAGAACCAAATCACCAACTTCATACGGAAACAGAAGAGGTCTCGGATAAGTAAAACATTACTGAAGAAAAGGAACAAAGCGGGAGGCCTCACACTACCTGATTTTAGAACCTATCATGTCGCCACGGTAGTCAAAACAGCCTGGTACTGTACAACAACAGATACATAGACCAATGGAACAGAACTGAGAAACCAGAATTAAATTGATATTTGACAAAGGTCTAAAGTCTGTTAAATGGGGAAAAGACACCTCTTTAACAAATGGTGCTGGCATAACTGGATATTCGTCAGCAAAAAAATGAAACAAGCCCCATACCTCACACCGTGCACAAAAACTAACTCAAAATGGATTAAAGGCCTAAATATAAAATCTAACACGATAAAGATCATGGAAGAAAAACTAGGGACAATGCTAGGAGCCCTAATACATGGCATAAACAGAATACAAAATATAACAAACAATGCACAAACGCCAAAGAGAAACTAGATAACTGGGAGCTCCTAAACATCAAACACTTATGCTCATCAAAAGACTTCACCAAAAGAGTAAAAAGACAACCCACAGACTGGGTCTAAACTCTAAAATCCACAAGATATTGCAAAACTTCAACAAGAAAAAGACAAATAACCCAATTAAAAAATGGGCAAGGGATATGACCAGGCACTTCACCAAAGAAGACATTCAGGTAGCTAACAGATACTTGAGGAAATGCTCACAATCATTAGCCATTAGAAAAATGCAAATCAAACTACAATGAGATACCATCTCACCCCAACAAGGCTAGTATTAACCCAAAAAACACAAAATAATGAATGTTGAAGAGGTTGTGGAGAGACTGGAACACTTATACACTGCTGGTGGGAATGTAAAATGGTACAAGCACTTTGGAAATCGATTTGGCACTTCCTTAAAAAGCTAGAATGTACCATACAATCCAGCAATCTCAGTCCTTGGAATATATCCTATGGAAATAAGAGCCATCACACAAATAGATACATGAACACCCATGTCCTTCTCCAGGGACTAATCCCTCCTGATAACATGTCCAAACTAAGCAAGATGAAGTCTCGCCATCCTAGCCTCTAAGGAGCATCCTGGCTGTACTTCCTCCAAGACAAATTTGTTCATTCTTCTGGCAGTCCGTGGTATATTCAATATTCTCTGTCAATACCACAATTCAAAGGCATCAGTTCTTCTTCAGTCTTCCTTTTTCATTGTCCAGCTTCTGCAGGCATAAGAAGCAACTGAAAATACCATGGCTTGGGTCAGGCGCACCTTAGGCATCAAAGCTACATCTTTGCGTTTTAAGCTTTTAAAGAGGTCTTCTGTAGCAGATTTACCCAATGCAACATGTTGTTGTTCGATTTCTTGACTGCAGCTTCCATTGATCCGAGTACAACGAGATTCTTGACAACTCCAATATTTTTTCTACTCATCATGATGTTGCTTATTGGTCCTTTGGACTTCTGGCTCCCTGCTTAAACACCACTGGTGACAGGGCGCTCCAGGCACCTTTGGGCAACTCCGTTTTTACACTATCGAGGAGGGATTCTTCCTCTCCCACCTGTGGTGCCTGGGAACTTGGGGAGCCTGAGAGACCTGGGTTCAGGTCCTGGCACCTCCACTTATTTTATGTAACTTCGAGCTGGTTACTCAACCCCTCTGAGCTTCAGCATCACATCTGAAAAGCAGGTAAAGACAGAATCTCCTTTGCGAGGTTGTTGCTGGAACTGAGTAACATTTCTAGGCAGCACATCTCTGATGCTGCCTGGGTTTGAATCCTGCTCTGATGTTTAATGGCTGCATGACATTGAGCAAATTACTTAACCTCTCTGAGTTTTTTAAAAGCATCCTCTTTTGGTGGATGATAGTAAGGGTACTCGCCTCATAGGTATCACCATACGCCTGGTATAGCCGAGCTTGGCACCCAATAAACCTTCCATCAGCTCAACTATAGCTATTGTGATTGTTCTTGTTCCCTGTGGCGACACAGAAAATGGCTAACCCCCGTCGTCAGGTCTAGCCCCCTCCGCTCGGGTGCAGGAACACCAAGGAAGAATCAGAAGGAGCGTAAGGAGTGGTCTGCCCAGGTCTGAGCTCACCTGTGCCAAGCACGGAAGCCAGCCGCACCTCATAGCGAGCCTTCCCATCCTGGCCGGCTTCCTTGAAGAGCCGCGTGTTGTAGGCACTAAAGTTCTGGAAAAGACCAGGGCAAGGGTTTGGGGGAGAGTGAGATCCCAAGAAGGCAGTGGGGCTGGGAGGAGGGGAGCAGGGGTCACACCACAGAGAAAAGACACAGAGGCAGAGCAGACCAGGGCATCCGAGGATGTTCCCGAGCCTGCTGGGCAGGGCAGGGAGCAGAGGCCAGCAGGCCATGGCAGCCGCTGCTGCTCTGCCCAGTCCACCGAGCGCTAACTTCTACGAAGCACTGACTCAACTCTGCGCTAGGCACCAGCCCTTGGCTAGGCAGGTACCATGCCACAGGTGTGGAAACAGGCCATGTAGCTGGTGGGTGGCTGAGCTGGGAGTTACACCCGACGCGTGGACTCCGGAGCCCAAACTCGTCAGCTCAGCTCTGAGGTTCTGCCTTTTCCAGCCCTGAGGATGCCATGGGCCATACAGCCTGGGGTGGTGTGGGGATGGGGACAGTTCCATCCCCGGCACACATGGAGATGTCTTCCTGACCTCTTAGACAAGGTTTTCCCAAAGTCTTTTCCACCTCAAGGACCCGACGGCTCCAGGCCTGAACTGAGACCAAGAGTGGGCGCCAGCAGCGAGGGAGCTGGGACAAGGAGCCCCATCAAACCGCCACCCGGTGTCCCCCAACTGCGAACCTGAGAGTCCAGAAAGGCTTGGGCTAGTTTGGCATCTTCCATGGTACAATCCCCAGAGAAATAGGTGGTGATTCCCTGTTGGGGAAAGGAGGGGAGACAAGAAAGAAGAAGTGCCTCGGTCAGGAGCTTGCAGGGTGCTGGCAAATCCCTCTCCTGCCAGCAATGTCCACCCAGCCCCGTCCACCATTTTCTCCCAATTTCTTATATCTTTCCAAGGAGGGGGGAAATGTAAAAAAACAAAAAGAAGAAAAAAAGAAAGAGAGGACAAGTCTACTTTCTTCATCTGAGAGCAGCTTGGACAAGTGGCCCCCCACTCCCTGACCCTGCTCCCTAGATACCCCTCTCTGGCCTTCCTGCAGCTCCATGCAGCCTGACACAGGCAGCCCACCCCACCCACCCGCTCACCCTGTCCCCTGCCCCACATGGGCAGCCTCCAGAGGCTGAAAGTCTGGCATCCCTCCCTCCTTATCACCCCTCCTTGGCTCTCTCAAGCTCTCAGCTCTTCTCTCCTGCCTTCCTTCTGCACCCAGCATCCTAGGATGTCAGAACCAGGAGGGCATTCAGAAAGCAGCCCATCCAACCTGCTTTCCATTTTAGAGATGACAAAACTGAGGCCCACAGTGGGGAACAGCCTTGCTTCAAGAGTGTGAGGCAGAGCTGGGATTGAAACCCAGGGTCCCTGTGCCCCTAGCAGGTGCTCCTCCCTCCCTACCAGGTGGCCTAGTGGGACGTTCTCCACTCTCTCATGTGGCTGGGGGCCTCACCTCCTTCCCCAGCCCCAGGTGTCGAAGCCGTGGCTCCAGAGAGAACATGAGCTCCCCACAGGTCTGCCAGAGGCCCTTGACTTCTTCAGGGTGCTGCTGAGCGGCCACACTCCCCAGGATCACCCGTTCCAGCTTCTCCTGCAGGGGAAGGGAGGCCATCAGCCCGGATGCACCCCGAAAGCTGCCCTCAAAAGCCTCCACACCAACCCCCCATAAGCTTCTCCCACAGTCTAAGACCCTGCTGTTCACAGTGTGGTCCGTGGGCCAGTGGCACTGACCAACCAGTTGCTGTCAAGTTGAGCCTAACACATGGCAACTCCATGTGTGCAAAGTGGAACTGCCCCATAGGGTTTTCAAAGCTGTGACCACTCAGAAAAAGATTGCCAGGCTTTTCTTTTGAGGTGCCTCTGGATGGGTTTGAACCACCAACCTTTTGGTTAGTACTGCAGTAGAGTGCTTATCTGTTTGAACCACCCGGGGACTCTAGTAGCACTGATACTGAGAAGTGCTGAATGTCGGACCCCGCCACAGAGCAGCTTAATCAGAAGCTGATCTGACAAGGTCCCTAGGTGCTCCGTGTACATGCTGAGAAGCCCTGGCGCACGAGAGACCTCTGCCCCCATGGTTCCGCAGCAGTAGTCCCCATGCCCAGGCCTCTCCACTGTCCCCAGTGATGAACAACAGGCTTTGTTTTTGCAAGCACCCAACAGTCCACAGAGCACCTCCACCTCGTCCCCTCACTTGACCCTCGGAGCAGCACGGTCAGGAAGTGCCTCACATTTCCTTTCCACGCAAGGAGGCTGCATGCTCACCAAAGCTGGGCAGCCTGCGGCCATGGGGCACAGGAGGGACAAGCTCCAGGCTCCCGGCTCCCAGCTCCAGGCTCCACGCGGGGCTCCTGGCTCCACGCGGGGCTCCCGGCTCCGAGTCAGGGCTCCTCCTGCTGCAGCCCCACTCTGCCTGCCCCATATTCCCACCTTTCCCAGCCTTCCCGCAGCTCACCTTGGGCAAGTTGGGGATAAACTTGGTATCACCGAAGGACTTGTAGTTGCCCATGTTGGAGTAGACACCAGCAGCATAGACCAGGAATGCCTGAGAAGGGGAGGGTGTCAAAGACTGGGAGACCCATTCCCCTCCCCCACCCCAGGAAGGGTTTGTCCTGAGATGATAATAGCCTGGAGAAACTGGTCTGGGTGAGGCTGGGAAATCCAGGGCAGTACCCGGATTCTGGAAGACCCCCGACTGCCCCCAACATACTCTTACAGACCAACTTTCACACACCCGATGTCTGGCCAAACTGGTCTTCTCAACAGCTCCCAAACATGCCCAGGCTCTTGGTTACCTCTGCCTCCTCCATCCACAGCTCCCTCTCTGCCACCTGTGGCCATTCCAGCTGGCCTCAATGGCCCGGTTCAAACACCACTTCTTTTTCCAGAAACCACATCCTTGGCCCTCCAACCTGTCAAGCAGCTGGCATCTGAAGCATCACGTGTCTGAGCTGGAAAGGGCCTTGGTCATCTACTTTATGCTTTTCTTGACCCCAAATTAGTCTCTCTCTCTCTGGTATTAAGACATCAATCTTCCTCTTGGGGGGCATCTCACCCAGTTCCAGGAGTGGCTACACAACCTGGCTTGGTCAGTCAGAACATCACCTTCCCTGGCTACAGGGATGATTCGGGTTGGGCATGAGGTTTGAGTTCGCCAATACAAGCCCTATCCAGGAAATTTCCCTTGGCAAAGAGCCTCTGTTTTATATCAGGCACCATCAAGCCTGGAGCCCCTGGAGCTCCATGACTAGAATGAGGAAAAAAAGCAAAGTTGAGAGATGAACACTGCATCCTGATGGTGTCACTGAGCCCCTCAATCCAGCTGTGCCTGAAGCCTCCTCTACTCCTGGGCTTTCCAGTTATGTGAGCCAATGATTCTCATTCTCACTTAAGCCCACTGGAGCTGGGTTTCTGTTACTTGCAAACCAAAGCATCCCACTGGACACAGTGAATCTTAGATAGCACTTTTCCATTTTCAAGCACTTCCCCAGACACCGGCTCTTTAAATGGGAAAACCAAGGCCTAGAGAGGGGAAGTAGTTGTCCAAAGTTCAAACAAGGAGGAAGAAACACCCTGGACCTCAGCTCAGAGATCAGCAATCCAATCCCTTTATTTGACATATAGAAAAACAGGTCATATTCTCATCTGTTCTCAGTGGGAATGTAATTTGGTGAGGCTTTTGTGGAAGATAATTTAACAGCATCAATCAGTCGTAAAGGTACAGAGCTTTTGACCCAGCACTTCTGCTTCTAGAAATAGATCCTCCTCACATATGTGCAAAAGTGCACTCGCCGGGGTACCAATTGTCATAAAAACTGGGAACAGTCAATGTCCAGCAACAAAGATTAAGTTCACAACAATGCATATTGCTGTGGAATGCTCCAGCCAATAAGAATGAGGTGGATTTATAAGGACCCCATGCAAGGTCTTCAAGACATGGTGTTCTGTGACAAAAGCAAGGCACAGAAGGACATGGAGGGCATGACCTCATGTACATAAAAGAGAAAACAAGGAACTGATGCCTGAGCGCAGGGACACGGATAGGTATGTAATACACAGACGGGACTAAAGGCTGAACACCACGCCATCCCCAGTGGTTTCCTCTGTGGAGGGCACTGAGAACAGGCGATCTTCGTGCTTTCTCCTGTGTCTTTCTGCATTTCTGCATCGCTGAACGCTGCACTGAACGCTCAGAATGCATTCAAGTATCACTTGGCTAAGAGACTCACAAAAACTAAGGGACAGGCGGAACATTCTACCCAGTGACACACAACATGGAAGGGGAAGATTTGGTCTAGAGACTCAGACTTCCTCATTCCTACCCTGAACTCATTCCTCTACCTTCTCTCAATCTCCACAGCACCGAGCTGTTTCCTTTAGTCACGGCCCTTGTTACCCTCACAGCAGCCACCATCTATCTTGGAATCAAGCACCATGCTAAGCGTGGGTCACCAACCCTGAGAAGGAGAGGCTGCCCTCATGTATATTTTACAGATGAGAAGATTGAGGCTCCGGAGGGGAGGTTCCTATATTTAACTTTTGGTCTAATCCTCCTCCTCAGACCACTCCTTAAGCGAGTAATGGAGAGAGAGAGCTTTGTGCCCTTCATCGTGGTCCCTCATGCTCAGGAAATGTGACTTGGCCTGAGGGAACTGACCTGATACTCCTCCTCAGTAAGGCCCTCGGCCAGGGCGTGGTGGCGCAGCTGGTCGGGGTCCTGGGCCCTGAAGAGGCGGCTGAGCAAGGCGTAGATGTAGGGGGCCTCAGGGGAGGTTTGCAGCAGTACAGCCAGGCCCCCATACCAGGCAGCCCGTGACAGGTGGTGGGCATAGATGCGCTCTGTGGGCGACAGCAGCTGGAAGGCCTCGCGGCAGTCCAAGCTAGACACACCGATGTCATTGGGCAGGATGTACTGGGTATCCGCCATGGGCCCTGCTGAGAACCATCACTGTCATCATAGGTGCCAAGAGCCTGGCTGTGCACTCCCACAATCTCATCTACTCCTCCCAAAAGCCCAGTGAGGAAGGGAATGCAATTGTACCCACTCACCAGATATGCTAACTGAGGCCTAGAGAAGGTCAGGTGACTTGCCCACTGAGGTTCCAAAATACATTGGTGGGCTACTAGTATTAAAGATAGAGAAACTCAGGCCCAATGGGAGGGGCCAGTAGCAGAGACCTGCATCTCTGGACTCCCAGGCCAGGCGCCTGCCTGTCTTTGAGTCACTGTTCCTTCTCTGATCTCCTGGCCTCCTTTCCAGAATTCTCCCAAAGTTTCTTCAATACCCTCCTGTCTCCACATGGTGTTCACAAGGACAGAGCACGAGGCTGCCAGCTGGAACACTCAGGTTCCAATCCTGGCTCAGCCCCAGACTCCTAAAAGTCAGGCCAATGGCTTCATTTTTCTGCACCAGTTTCCTCCTCCATAAAATGGGGATAATGACCCCAATCGCACCAGGTGGGTGAGCAAGCTCGACATCACACTGGCCGGAATGTACCTAGAGCAGTAAGTGGTTCTCGCTGTACGCTTCCTCCCTCCCTGCTCCCAGCGTTGGTACCACCCTCATCCCTCTGTCTTTTCTTCGGCCCTCCAGCCTCCTGCCCTCTCCCTGTGCTCGGCCAGTAGAGCCAGAAAGCTACCGAAGTTCAGAGCTGGAAGAAAGCCCATTTTACAGGTAGGAAAACCGAAGCTTAGAGAGACAGGTCAAGTAACTCACCGAAGGTCACACAGCCCCGAGGGGGCCCGGGGTTTCCTAACCCAGGGCACCCTCCACTCCCTCTCTCCCTTGCAGAGGAGTTTCAAGCTTCCCCCCACTGCCCGGGCTCCGCTCCAATAGCACAACCGGCAGGATTCTGAAAGGGGGCGTTCACCCTTTGCTGCCCAGAGCCCTCCTTGGCCTCAGGGCCATGACAGATTTGGAAGGGGCCACGGGAGGGCTGAAAAGAAACAGCCCTGCGCTCGGTTCCGGTTCACCCCCAGTCCTCCGGGGACGACACTCTGACCCTGAAACCCTGGCGCCGCGCCTCACCTGCAGCAGCTGCCTGGTTCGCAAACTCACTTCCTGCTTCCGGCTCCCCCATTCATTGGGGCTCTGCGAACCTCGCCCCCACCGGCCAATGGCCGGGCCTCGGGGCCCCGATGGGCGTAGGTTCTAGCCAATGGGGGCTCCGGCTCTCCGCCCCACGGCGCTGCCAGGTTGCGCGCGGATTGGCCTTTGTCCGCAGGCCGCGCGGGCAGTAGCCTCCGGCGGGTCAAGGGAGCGACCTAGTCTAGGCAGATGGGGCTCGCTGGGTCCCCGAGCCTGGGCGGGGCTGGTGGGGGTGTCAGGGACAGGGCACCGGGGACCTCCCTACACAGAGCCCCGATCCCGCTATTTGTGGGTTGTCCAGCACCCGCAGAATCCCCCGATCTCAGTTTTACATCCTGCATAATGGGAGTGTTCCCCCCCCCCGCCCCCGCATCACCGGATTAGGGGAAGCGGGGTGGAGACTTTGGAAGATGCAAGGCGCCGCGTGCAGGAAAGGGAGGCTCTAGGCGAAGAGCTCCGGCCGAGGCCGAGATGGTCCCGCTGTGCAGGGATGCAGAGAAACGCCCCCGACTCGCCACAGGCCTGGGGGCGGCCACCGAGCTTGTTTCCTCTGGATAAAGGGGCGAGAGGAGGAAGGGTCCTGGCACTTTGGACTGCTTGTCAGGCGCCTGATAAATGAAAAAGCGGCCTGCAACCCCCAAAGTTTGCGCAGGGGAGAGCCAGCCACTTGTATGTGTAGGAGACAGCCTCGGTGGGAGCATCCCTCAGGTCCCGGGTCAGAGGCTGGCCGAGCCGTGGCTGTCGCCTGAGGTGGAATCAGTGACTGGGGTGCGCCGTGGCTGGGTTACTTCACCTCCTTAGCCTTGCCACCCTCAGCGGGGAGACGGGGCTAATAATTGTATCCACTCCAAGGGTTGCTGTGAGGTTTTGACTGGGCAGTGCTGCCCCCTAGATTTGTGCAAAGGTGGGGTGGTGCGGTCTGAAATTCAGTACACTACCCTGCCACGCCTTTGCCACGCTTGTTTCTCGGCCCAGAGCAGCGTCTGCCCCTACCGGAACCAGTTTCTCATTTACAAAGATGCCCATTGGCTAGGCAGATACTTGGCACATCAGTGCTACTGTTAGGATGATTATCATTATACGGGGTTATCGGTAAATTGGACTATGTCCTTAGAAAAGTCACCTCTCTTCTTCCCCGTGCCTCCATTTTCATCACCTTTAAAATGGGTATAAAGCTTTTTCTGACTTGGGTGAAGTTGAAAGGTGCACAGGTTATGGAGGTAGTGCTGCCTGCCCACTGCCACCAGAGGGCAGCTCAGGCAGGAAAAACATTTCTGAAGTACTCTTGAGACTCCAGTGGAGCTGGATTTTTGTGGTCATAGTTTAAACGGGCGTTTCCTGAGGTCCTGCGCTAGCAGCTCAACACGAAGAAGCTCATTTAATTCTTGCAACAACCTTGCGTAGGGTACCATCATTCTCTCAGGGAAAACTGAGGCTAAGCAAGGTTCACTGGCTTCCCTAAGGCCACACAGCATGTCCCCAAACAGGCCTTGCCCCACTCAGGCCTCCTATGACATTGTCCCTTCCCTCTGCCTTGAACACACATACAGTGTCTCACCGAGCAGTGCCTTGGCTCTTCCCCATGGGAATAAAGAAGAGGTAAGTGAGAAAGTAACATTATTACTGTTGCCATCAAGTCCATTCCGACTCATAGTGCCCCTGTAGGGCAGAGTACGTGGCTAGTGGATTCAAACTGCCAATCTTTTGGTTAGCAGCCAAGCTCTTAACCACTGCACCACCAGGGCTCCCCATAAAGATTACAGCCTAGGAAACCCTATGGGGCAGTTCTACTCTGTCCATAGGATCGCTATGAGTTGGAACCAACTCAACAGCACACAACATGTTACTGGTGCCCTCTACATATTCACAACCACTTGGCGAGGTCATTGCTGTTAACTGCTGTTCATGGTGACCCCATGCATGTGTTACGGAGTACAACTGCTCCATGGGGGCTTTCTTGGCTGTAATCTTTACGGAAGCATTTCGCTAAGCCTTTCTTCCAGGAGCCACTGGGTGGGTTCAAACCGTCAACCTTTAGGTTAGCAGCCGATAGCAAATTGCTTGTACCACCCAGGTTCTGAGGTCAGGATTATAATTCCCATTTAGCAGCTGAAGAAGCTGGAGCCCTGAGAGCTGGAAACAGCAGAGCTGAGGACCCCTCTATCACCACCTCAGAGTTCTCCTGGGCCTGTGTGGTGCCCTAAGCTGAAGCCTGACCTCCGGCCCTGGCTAGCCTATCGCTTCTCCCAGAGTCTGAGGTTCCCTGTTGGAAATGGGATCGAAATGTTCCCCTGCCTGGTTCCCAGAGAGAAAACAGCTGGGGAGAGTTGATTTCCTAGAGTTTTTGTATGTACGTGTGTCTTGAAAAGTACCCACATCCAGCCCAACCTCCCCAGCCGGGCTCTGCCACTGTGGCTGGTGGAATGTTCTAGAAGCAGGAATCTGATCACATCACCCCCCTCTCACTACCTGCTGGTGTCCTCTCTCCTCCCAACCACCCCAGGTCTGGTGTTTCTGCCCCCAACCAGCTGTGTGGCCTTGGGCAGCTCCCTCCTCTGGAAGCCCATACCCTCTAAGGCTCTGTCTTCCACTGGGGATGATGCCCAGGTCAGACTTGTGCTCAGAGCCTCTTCCTCAGATTTTCCTCCCTCCAGAACTCCACCTACCGGTCCTCCTGGCTGGTTCCCCAGGAATGGTTCAGGGGCAATGCCAGCAACAACCCGAGCTTGGCCTCTGGCTCACAGATGAAAAGTTCTAGTTCTCCAGCATTTTTCCTGCTCCACTTCTGCCCGTGCTACTCCCCTCGCCTGGGCTACTCTCCCACCTCCTCCCTGATTCTGGCAACACTCTCAGCCACTCAAGACTTGGTTCAGGCCCCAGCTCCTCCCTGCGCTTTCTCATGAGCCCCCGTTTCTCACTCCTCAGAGCTCTCCTGCCTGGCCATCTCCCCTCTGCATCTGGCCTAGGCCTGGGGTGCAGATGGCCAGTACAGGGGCAGTGCCATCACCAGTACCCTACATGGGGCCGGACGCTGAGGAGGTGGGTGTCCACAAAGCCATCCTCCAGCTCCTTGCCAGAACAGCCTCTAAACCCTGTTCGGTGCATCTCACCCTTGTCCAAGGAGGGCAGGCTCTGAGGCTAGTCAGGCAGCCGGTTGAAATCTTGCCTTGGCTACTTTATAGCTGTGTGACTTGGAGCAGGTGCCCTAATCTCTCTGACAACAGAAATAGTAACACCTCCCTCCCTGGGTTACTGGAGGATTAAGTAACAAAGCCTCAGAGAAGCAGAGCCCGTGCCTGGTGAGTGCTCAATGAATGTCGTTGTTATTATCATTAGCACAGTACGGGGCACACGGTGGACATTTGGTCATGGTAGCCCTTGTGTTACAGCCAACACTCTGAGAACACGCATCTTCCCTCCTCCCTCGGTCAACTCCTCGCTGTCCAGAAATTGAGGTTCAGAATTCTCCATCTAGCACCTTCCCCCAATAGCATGGCCGACCCCTGGCTCCAGTCCCCTCTCTGCCCACCTGCAGCCGAGGCTCCCGGCCCTCTGAGTCTCTCCCATGCGGTTCCCTGCTTACATACACCTGAGCCTTTGCAGGGCTTCTCCTTCTGCCCAGAGCACCCTCCCAACCTTGTGGGCCTGGAGGATCCTGATCACCCGTCGAGGCTGGGCTCTTCTGTCCCCTCTCTCACTTCCCAGCCAGGCAGCAGGCCCTGCTCCATGGCCCTTGGCACTTCTGGTTCTAGCCCAGAGGAAGCTGTGCTGGCATCTGGTAACTTGGCCTGTCCTCCACTAGACTGTGGACTCCACCAGATGGGGAGCCAGGTCTCACTGTCTCTGTGTCCTCAGCGCCCGCAGGGCATGGAGTCCAGCCTACTGCAGGTATCAGCAGATGCTGGTCCCAGCCTGCCACCCACTCGTCACTGGCTCAGGGCTGGAGGCGTTGCACGCATGCGGGACACGTGGGACTTGTGAGGGCAGCTGAGCAGCGAGGTTTATAGAGGAACCCAGGGCAGCAGCAGGAAGGCAAGTATCTGAAACTGGGTCAGCAGGCTCAGGGCGCAGCCAGCCTGAGCTGGGGTCAGGGGCCCCTAGGCCCCTTCACTCCCCCAGGGGCACAGTGTAGGCGGCATGAGGAAGGATGCCCAAGGAAGGGCAGGGGCATGGGGAGCCACCCTCCATCAGTCCAGGGCAGAGCTGGTATCGAGCCCCACCCTTCTGACTGGGGTAGGAATCTCAGGGACCCGCTAAGAGGGGAGGGGGCACAGCCCATCCAATGCGTCCATCTGGGGTGGCTGTTGGCCAGCAGGTTGGGTCCCACATGCAGAGCTCCTCTGGGCTGCAGGAGGTTGGTGCCCTGGGTGGGCAGCGGGTGCAGCAGCAGGAGGCCCTAGGGAACCTAGTCCAGCGGCCCCTGGAAAATGAGGCGGACACAGCCATGCTCACCGGTGAGCCAGGCCCCACAGAAGGGGCAGGCAGCATGGAAAGCGTGAGTGCCATGGGGCAGTGGTGTCTGGGCCCAGTAGCGGGCAGTCTTCTCGGAGCAGACGTGACCACAGGGCGCAAAGGCATGGCTGGGTGGTCCAGGGTCCAGACAGAGGCCGGCCTCCTGGCCAAGCCACAGTGGCACGTAGGGCCCCACGAGGCGGCAGAGGGGACACTCACGCTCCTGTGGGCCCCGCTCCCGCCGGCAGCCCCAGCCATGGTAGCCGTGGACATGGCCGCAGCGGACATAGACCCAGGGCTGCTGCTTGTCGGGGGCCGTGCGGCCCCGGGCTGGGCTTGGGAAGGCCAAGGTGCTGAGGCCCACGGGGCACTGGGGCCGAGCTGCATTGGCCTCCTGCCGCTGGGCCTCCAGCTGCTTCAACGTGGGTGCACGCAGCAGCCCAGCTGGCGTGCGCCACAGCAGCGTGGCCCCGCACAGGTCGATGAGTGAGCCGTCCTGTAGCACATTGGATTCGTTTTCCACCTGCCAGGGCAGCAAAGGGCCTTACTGCCCTAGACGCCCCCAGGTCTCCCTACCTGCTGGCGAGCAGCCCTCACCCAGCCAAGCCACCTGCCCAGCCCCATAACCACCCTGGAGAGTGCCCCCTGGCAGGCAGGCTGGGGTAGAGGCACAGGGAGGGTTGGGCAGTCACATGGGAGTGTGGCCAGGTGCCCCCACCCCCTGCCCCAGGCACACACTGACCCTGACCCTCACTCTCAGCAGGACCCAGGAGACCCAGGTTTCCTCTGTTGAATCTGAGGTTTAAATCACAACAGTTTTTCTAAAACATTTCCCCAAATGCTTCCCTAATGGCAAAAGCGGGAAACTCCTCTACCCAGAAAGCTGGGGCCTTAGCCCAAAGCAGCTGTGCGAAGGCTTGTGGTTAAAAGCAAGGACTCGAGCACCAGACTGCCTGGGTTTGAATCCTGGCACTAGGGCTTACTAACTCAGTGTCCCTAGTGGAGAAACTTAATCTCTCTATGTCTTCATGTCCTTACCCTCAAGATGGAGAACATATCAGGTATCTGGAGTGGTTCTCATGAAAATCAAATTAATCACTCAATGTAAACACTGCAAACTTTGCCTGGCACATAGTAGGTGCTCAACAAGTGTATGCTAGTGAAACATTCACATGCATAAGTTTTAAAAATAATGTCTCCTCAAATTTCCCAGTAGAGTTGGTATTCTGGAAAGATAGCCATGTTTTTTCCTGAGGCTTGGAGTCCTCTTGCCCAATGTCCCCATGCCAGGAAGAGCTCTGTCTGCATGCCCCATCTGAGGAGCGTGTCTGCATACCTAGGACAAGCCCCTGGCCTTCTCTAGAACTCACTGCCAGCTCCTAACTCAATTCTCTGGTTTGTACCACACGGAGCGTCCAACACCATCTGTGTCAGAACTACGCTGAAGGCTCTTTCCCGCTGGGAGAGGGTAATAAAGAGAAACCCGTCTGAACGTGACAGACACGCTACAAACTGCCAACACTCTAGGCTATAAACTGCTCACACTCAGGCCAAGTGTCATCCTCATAAGAGGGTGTGATTTTCTTAAACTGGCGGCATCCTTAAAGTCTCTTGGTGCTGCAGGGTGTGACTGTGTCTGCTCTATTCACCTCAGCCGTGGGCCTCCAGCGGTAGGTGGCTACACCTGGGCACACTGGTCTGGTCCCATCTGTGGTAAGGGGCAAGGGGTGTGTGCCAAGAGCTCCTGAGCTCCCTTGGACAGGAGGACTGGAGACCATCCCCTGGCTTGAGCAGATTGGAAGGGGCCAGGAAGGATGGAAGGGGTGGGAAATGGATCAGGCTAGGAGCCTCCGGGCCAGGCCACCTACCAGCTTCCCCCGCTGCTGGGCCGAGCGGCTGTCCCGCAGCGTGTACACGTTCCCGCAGACCGAGATCTCCCGCCAGACGCCTGGGGCCGAGTCCTCGGAGAAGCCGCCGGCCGGGTGCATCACCAGAACCCCGTTGGTGGTCAGGCCATCCATCAGGCCATCAGGTGTCCGCCATTTGGCAGCCCGCTCCTGGGCCCACCAAAAACAAACAAACAAACCAAACCAAACTCATTGCCACTGAGTTGATTCCAACTTATGGTGACCCCATGTGTTACAGAATAGAAATGTGCCCCATAGGGTTTTCTTGGCTGTAGTTTTTACAGACGATCACCAGGCCTTCCTTCCACAGGGCTGCTGGTGGGTTCAATTTGCCAACCGTTAGGTTAGTAGTTGAGCACAAACTGTTTGAGCCACCCAGGGACCACGTATGGGGTCAAATCACACCTCCCTGCACGGCCCCTAGCTGACTGTCCCTCGTCTGGGACCCTCTACACTGTACCCTCAAGGTCAGAGGTGGCCCAGAGAGTACTGGAATTGGGCTGCATGACTTTGGGCAAGCCATCAACCTCTTGCTCATCTGTTAAGTGTGGCCGCTAACTCCTGCACAGGTCGTGGTTGTGACTACTGCGGTTGGCTCGTCACCCCAGGGTGCTGCACCTCCCAGCCTGCCCCTGCCTGGGGGCTCACTCACTCCAAGAAAGATGTTGCTGGATGCATCGAAGCCGGCAGCATAGATGCGGGCAACGTACGGCGGCCGGCGGTCACAGAGGATACGGCAGGCATAGCGGGAGATGGTGCTCTGGGTGGAGGGACCCTCCCCAGCCCCTCCTCCAGGGGACGTGTCTGTCACCACAAAGTCGATCATATTCTCAGTGGAGCGGCCGATCTGTGAGGGTGCAGGCACAGGGATTGGAGATGCACAGGTAAGTCCCTCGGGCTTCACACCTGGCGTTCCCAGAGGCTGCTCTGGGTACAAGGACATCTTTGACGAGGTTGCCAGGAGGGGCAGCACCATCCCAACTCCCAGGCTTTCTGACTCCCAAGTGGGGCCTCCAGGGCCCTTGAACTGAGGGGCCTGGGGCTCCTCCTTCTCTGTCTCCCCCACAGCTCTGGAGCAAGTCAGAGGGGAGGACCCTACTCGGTAAAAACAAGTTGATTTGTTGTTAGAACAAGGAAAGGGCAATATCATGGCTTGAGAGTGCTCAAATACTAGCAGTAAATAGTGAATTTTTCACAAGTGTTCATTACATGCCAGGTACCGTGTTAAACGTTTTAAGCACAATATCTCATTTAATCTTCCCAACAATTCCATAGGGTGGGAACTCTTATTGGTCTCATTTTACAGGTGAGGAAACTGAGAGGTTAGAAACTCTCACCCAAAGTCACCCAGGTAGTAAGTTGGACCTGGGATCCGAACCCAGGCAGCATGGCTCTGAAGCCCACACTCTCAACCACTGAGCTGTATGGTCTCCTGCAGACTGGAAGTCTGGTCTTGAGTTGAGTCTTGATACAGTCACTGAATGGCTGTGTGACTCTGAAGTCGACAGCCCTCACTGGGACACCCTGAGGAGTAGTCAGCTGTGCTGTATGTCCCAGAAGCACCTTCCCTGAGGCCTTCAGTCCTGCCCCCCCCCACCCTAAAACACCTGCAGAGCCTAGGGTTGAGGCCCAGTGGCCCTGTAGCCAGGAAGCTGTGGAGGGGCCTGAGCATACCTGGAACATGTCTGTGTCACTGTCGTGCGTGTACTCCACTATGACTGAGTGGCTCCGAGACAGTGTGTAGGAAATGCTGTGCTGGCCACGGTTACTCAGTGCCTGGTGGGGAGAAAAGACAGGTTGCTTCCTAGGGCATGTGACCATGAGAAGTGTCAGCCCCTGAGCCAGAAGCCAGGCCCAAGGGGAGGAGGCCCCGCCCTTTGCAGAGGGTGTACTGTACGGCAGGCGCTTTACGCGGGTTACCTAATTTCATCTCTACAGCCACTCCTCGAAGCAGACATGATTATTCCATTTAACAGTTAAGGGAACTGCAGCTCAGGGAGGAGAAGAAATTTGGTCTAAAGCCACACAGCTGGAAACGGCAGAGCCTGAATTCTAACCCAAACCCTCTGAAACTCGAGGCTTTTCCTCTGCCATTGCTGTATGACTGTCACATCCCCTCTCTGGGCCTCGGCTGCCTCTAAAATGATGCCGATCATTTTTGCTCAATGGTTAGGAATTGGTGGCCAAGAGGCTTCAAGAAGGCAAGGTTGGGGGAGGGGAAGCACTTTGCAAACTGTAAAGGCTTGTGCACACTGCCATCCCTGTATTCTGGTAGCCCCATCGGAATGGCGGTGGTGGCAGAGCAGGCTCTCCTGCTCCGATGGGGCTGTGGGCACGTAGGACTGGGAAGGATGAAGACCTGGGAGCTGAACAGGGAGGTCAGGGCAGGTGTCCATGTCTGCTGGGACACGCTGCTTGCCTTGGAGACGAGTGGAGTGGAGATGTGATGCATGACGTCCGGCTTCACCCCGTTGGCGTGTGGCCGGCGGCTCAGTGCCAGGCGACTCCGCCGGCGGCCTCTGTCCCCACTTGCCAGACACCCATTGTAGCTGTGAAGGTGGGAGGTTAAGAAGAAAGGTTGGGGACAGGGGGAGAAAAAAAAAAAGAAAGTGAGTCCTTGGCAAGACTTGGAGGAAATGACAACTTCTGGGCAGATCCTACTTTAATAAACAAGCCCTAGAACCACCCAAAACTAGAAGACCCTACTCACATCTGTGCATGTGGGGCATGGGGAAGGGGCAGATCATCTCTAAAAGGCTTCATTCAGTTAACCAAGTGTTCCCTGGACACCTGAGCCATGCCTGGCCCGGGGCTGGATGCTGCCAGGGCAGAGATCCCGTATCTCGGGTCCATTCTGTGATCTTGGGGGGAAGGGACGGGGTGTCCCTGACTTATCAAGAAGCCTGGGCACCACCTGCAGAACCCAGACACAAGCCAACTACGCCACACGCCCAAAGGCAGGAGAAGGGAATTTTGGCCCAGCCTCAGGTTTCTAGAAAAGGGAATGCCTATATGGGGCTTTAAAGAACTGGAAAGAATTCATCTTCAGAAAACTCATTTATTATATCACAAGCACTACTAGAAACCAAAGAGAAAGAACAAATATACCCACAATGCTGCTACCTCCGTATATCCATATATGTCAAATTTCCGCCTCCCTTTCCAGCTCTTGTCCAGAGGGAATGGTCGTGAGAGGCAAAGATCGGTGAATAAGAGCCTTGATCACTGCCATGCACGAGAGCCTCCTGGGTTCTTGGTGCTTCACACTGTCAACTATCTAGTGGAATCTGTGCAACGTCCTGCCAGGCAAGTGTCTTTCTTCCCATTTTATGAATGAGGACAAGCAAGGCTCAGGGAGGTAAACTGACTTACTTGCCTGAGGTCTGAGCTTAGCAAGTGAAAAAGCCCAGATTTGAGTTTGGGTCTGTCTGCCTCCAGCCCCTCTTGCAAAAGTCCTTCTAGGGGGAGGGCTCTCCCTGAGCAAAGGTCCCGAGGCTGGCAGGGTCTAGTGAGATCAGGGAATGGGTGGTGAAGTGTAGTCGGAGAAGATGCAGCCTGAAAGGTTGGTGAAAGGGCCCTGACCACCAGGCTGAGGAGTCTGGACTTAATTCTGTGATCAGTGGGGAGCCACAGGTTTTAGAAAGGGAGTGACAGGATGAACAGCTGCCAAATATAGACAAGGACCACTTGAATCAGAATCTCCCAGTCGGCTCAGGAAAATACAGATTCCCTGGCCCTGCCGATGGAGAGTCTGATTCTGTAGGTTTGGGGTGGGCCTGGCAATGTGTATTTTCAATGAGCTCTCCAGGCGGCTCTGATGCAGCGTTAGTGTGTCCATCAAGGGGGCCTGTAACCTCAGGTCTGCTGTCTCCCCCACAGTGACCTCACCCTGGACTGGAAAGCCAGCCCTTCCTTTGGGACCCCGAGCAGTGCTTTTCCAATGCAAGCACCCCTGAGAGGGATATTGCTGTTGCCCTGGTGAGCTCTTCACATGTGTGGAATTAGGCCGCAGGGTGGGGCAGTTGAGGGCACAGGCTAGGGACTCAGCCTGTGGCTTAAATCCTGGCTCTTCCACTTATCCCATGTCCTCTGTAAAATGGGGCTAACTTCTCAGGACGTACCTCGTAGGTTCATTGTAAGATCTAAATGAGATCAAGCATTTTAAAATGCTCAGCACAGAGTTTGGCATATATATAGTAAGCCCTTGACAAACATTAGATCTTATTATTAGGAATAAAAGTACATGGCACGTGTCAACAAACGGTTGTTGTTGGGTGCCATTGAGTCGGTTCTGACTCATAGTGACCCTACAGGACAGAGCAGAACTGCCCCATAGGGTTTCCTAGGTGGTAACCTTTACAGGAGCAGATTGCCAGAGTATTTTCTCCCACAGAGCAGCTGGTGGATTCCCGCTACCAACCTTTTGGTTAGCAGCTGACCTCTTAACCATTGCACTACCATGGGTCCTTCAACAAACAGTAAACCAAAAAAATAAACCAAACAAACCCATTGTCATTGAGTCGATTCCAACTCATAGGAACCCTATTGGCAGAGTAGAACTGCCCCACAGGGTTTCCAAGGCTTTATGGAAGCAGCAGTCAAGAAATCAAACAATGTATTACATTGGGGAAATCTGCTGCAAAAGGCCTCTTTCAAGTGTTCAAAAGCAAAGATATCACTTTGAGGACTAAGGTGCCAAGCCATGGTATTTTCAATTACCTCATATGCACGTGACACCTGGACAATAAATAACGAATACTGAAGAAGAATTGATGCCTTTGAATTATGGTTGGTGAAGAATACTGAATATACCACGGACTGTCAGAAGAACAAACAAACCTATCTTGGAAGAAATACAGCCAGAACGTTCCTTAGAAGCAAGGATGGCAAGACTTCGTCTCACATACTTTGGACATGTTATCAGGATGGCCCAGTGCCTGGAGAAGGACATCATGCTTGGTAAAGTAGAGGGTCGTGAAAAAGAGGAAGACCCTCAATGAGATGGATTGACACAGTGGCTGTAACAATGGGCTCAAACATAGCAACAACTGTGAGGATAACACAGGACCGGGCAGTGTTTCGTTCTGTTGTACACAGGGTTACTATGAGTCAGAATTAACTCAATGGTACCCGACAACAACAACGATTTTATGGAAGCAGACTGCCACATCTTTCTCCGGCAGAGCAGCTGGTGAGTTCGAACTGCCAACATTTCTGTTAGCAGCCAAGCACTTAACCACTGCTCTACCAGGGCCAACAGACAGTGGAGTAAAAAACAGACAGTAGCCATTATTATTTCTCCATAATCAACATAATGATAACACAGTTCATCATAACTAATGGCAGAGAGGCCCAAAGGAGACATGGGTGGGGAGGAAGAAGAGGAGTCTGTGCTGAGGGAACAGCTAAGTGGGTGGTGCAGGGATCCTGTGCTGGGGGTCAGGCAAAGACTGGGCAGGGAGGAGGTCTGCCCAGCCACCAACTCACGTCACTTCCTCTCTCCTGGCCTCAGTTTTCTCACCTGTAGCATGGGGGTCAGCTGTGGCTTAGTGAAAGTGCTCTAGACCTGGAGTTAAGAAAGATCTGGGTCCAAATCCCAGCCCTGCCACTTACCAGCTGTGTGCCCTTGGGCCAGTCACTTCCCCTCTCTGAGCCTCGGTTTCCTCACCTCCTTCCTCACAGCATCTTTGTGAAGATTGAAATGAAATAATGTCCATGAAAGGGCTTGGCACAGGCCTGCCTCACAGAACCCTTGATACGTGCCAGGCACTGTGCTACGTACTTTACAGAAATCACCTCATTCCTTCCGACAACCCTCTGAGCCCTCTGAGATAGGAATTATTATCATCCCTACTGGTCAAATGGGAAAACCGAGGCACAGGGAAATTCAGCAGCTTGAAGAGGCAGGATTTGAACCAAGTGATTTTGCTCAAGAATGAGAGTTCTTCACCCCACACTATACACAGTAGGCACTTCATAAAAGGCAGCCAGTGTGATTTTTTTTCTCATCTGATCAGAAACTTGGGTGTGCAGTAATTATCTCAGTCATTTATGCAAAGTAGGAAGGTAAAATAACAATTATGAATTGAGGTGGGTTGGGTCGACTGGATCTCTTGATCTGGCAAGATGATGGGGGACCAAAAGCAGAAGGGAGCTATGTGGGAGACCTGGGGTCCTTTTTCTGGCTGCTCTGGGGGTGCCTGATGACCCGCCCTGCCTGACCCAGGGATGCTCACCCCAGTACGATGAGTTCACCATACTTGATGGGCTCCTCGCCTGGCTGCGCATCTTCACCCGGAGACGAGAGGACGCAAGAGCCCTTGCTCCCAGGGTGCCGGAGGTCTGAGGTTTGGGGGGACCCCACTTCAGGGTTTCCTTCCAGCACCATTCTGGGCAGGGTGGGAGAGGAGAAAAAGCTTTGCAGACTCCCACCCCAACACCAAAGACTTGTCACCGTGGAGTCGATTGCAACTGATAGCGACCCTATAGGACAGAGTAAACTTGCCCCATAGGGTTTCCAAGGTTGTAAATCTTTACGGAAGCAAACTGCCACATCTTTCTCCTGTGGAGCAGCTAGTGGGTTCAAACCGTTGACGCTTCGGTTAGCAGCCAAGCAGTTAACCACTGCGCCATAAGGGCTCCTTCTCCCCCACTCCCAGCCTCCCTGGATCTCAGCCCTGGCCTGCTGCAGGGCCATCTAGGCTAAGGCCAAGTGACCTTTCACCACCTCTGTTGCTATGGCAACCACTTTACCTCTACCTCTCCTAAACTGCCAGAGTTGCTGGGATACCAGGGAGGGGAGATGGTGGGCTGGAACCAACAGGGAGAGGTCGCACCATCAGAGGGTGAGGATACTTGGAAGGGCCAGAGGGATAGATCAACTTGGCCAGAAGCTGCCTTTGGCTAAGACACCAGTCTGGGATGTGCTTGGAAGAGGGGCACCCCAGTGTTGGGGGCCCTTACCCCTTATCTGAGACTCAGTACCTGGATTTAGCTCTCTCAGCCCTGGGCCCTCAGAGATCCCCTCTCTGTTAGGTTCTTGGAATTCATCTGTCCGTCTTCATCTTTCTGATTCTTTGTGGGGCCAGGCCTCTGTCCGTCTGTCTGTTTCTCAATGACTCTCTGTCCTCCCAGCCGCTGTCCTTCTCACCGTTTCTCTCCCCACGTTCCTCCCCACCTCTGCCTGTCTGCCCGCCTCCTCCTTCCCATCCATCTGCCTCAGTCTCCCCATCTTGGTTTCGTCCTGTGGGCAGGCCTCCGAATCCCTCCCGGGGGCGCCCCCTCCCTCCCGCAGGTGTCTGTCTGCGGCCCCCGGGCCGCCGGGGCTCCGGGGCCTGTGGGGCGGCGCTCCCCTCTCTGGCTCGGGCTGCAGCAGAGCCTCGCCCTCAGGAAGCCTGTTTGGAAACCGCCCGGTGCAGGAGGGGTCGTCCGGGCAGGCCCGCGCCCAGCGCCCCGGGCGCACAGGCGGGCCCATCGCCTACGCAGATACCCACCCGTGGGCCTGCCACACACCCGCGAGCCTAGACCCGCACCCTGACCGGCGGCAGTGCGGGACGGCTAGGGGCCCCCGACCCACGCACGCCCCTAGCCACGGCGCCCGCCGCTCTGGTCCGCAAACACGCCCCCCGCGCCAGCGCCTCACCTCGCCGCGCTCCGGCTCCGCTCGCGCAGTGCCCTCCCCGCCTCACCCCTGCTCGGCCGGGGCCGCTGCGGCGGGATGGGCCGGGCCCACCACGACTCCGCGCTGCCTCGTCACGGGGACACCCGGGGCCCGGGAGGGGGCCAGCGCCAGCCGCCACACTCCGCCCACTGCCGCGAGGCCCCGCCCAGTCTGCCCCGCCCCTGGGAGAGCCCCTCCCAGCCGGAGACTCCGCCCCTGCGGCTAAGCAGAACCGCGGTCGGTAGAGCCACGCCCCTCACGGAGACCACGCCCTCCCCAGGCACCGCCCCCCGAGTCCCTTGAAGCCCCGCCCACCGCCCTGTCTCGGGGACTCCCTCGCCCCTCCTGGCTGGCTCGGGTACCCTGCCATAGCTCCAAGACCCTTGTCCCAATTCAGGGACTCCCCGGACCCCGGCCCCATTTCCGGGGACTCCTCGGTTTTCCAGAGATCCCGGCGCCCCGTCCACACCGTAGCCAGGGCCACGGCGCTGGCTCGGAGACCCTTACGCCGCCTTAGTCCCGGGGACTCCCAGCCTCCCCCCAAGATCCCGCCTCCCGGCTCCGGGAAGCCGCGGAATTAGAGGAGGAAGGGGAGAAGGAAAATACCAGAGGAAGCCGAGGAGGGACTGTGCGGCGGAGCCGAGCCGCAGGCTGTCTTCCAGCCAGCTACGCCACCTTCACGCTGGGCCCTCTCCTCAACACACACACACACGCGCGCGCGCGCGCGCAAATGACCGTTTAATCCCTGTAGTCGTCTATTTTACAGATGAGAAAACAGATCTACGTAAGTGACACGTTCATGGTTACTTCGCTAGGAAGGGGCCCAGAAGGGATCTCAGCTTTGTGACTCTAGAGTCTCACCTCCTAACTTCTGTACCTTGTCGTTATAACTAGGGGTGGCTGGACAGGGCCTCAGAGATGGGGAGCAGGGGAAATCCAGCGATGCATCAGATCCGGTCCCTGCAGCTCAGGGTCTCTTGTCTGCTGGGGAAGTATAACCTCGGTCTGGGGGAAGTCCAGGCTGTGGACCCATTAATACTACTTTGGAGGGTGTGTATATATGCAGAAATCAGGGCAGGCTGCCCAGAGGAGGTGGCCTTTGACTTTGACCATGAATAATGAGTGGGAGTTTGTGGGTACATTTCTGAGAGGGAGCACTCATCCCCTCTCCTCAGCTTGTTGCATGTAAAGCTCATAGCCCGCCAGACTCTTCCTGGCCCACCACATGCACTCACCACCACTCACTGCCCCACCTAAAAATAGTCCAATATACCAACTGCTCCACCAACTGTTCTGGGACCTGAGCAGCCAGTTGCAACAAGAAAACAGTTGACAGCACATCCTTTAGGGTCAAAGGCATTCATTAATCAAAGAGAAACTCCCAGAGAGGCCACCACTGACTAGGTCAGGCTGCCGGGCTACAGATCCTGCACCACAGGACAGCTTCCATCCTTGAATGCCTACAGTATGCCCACCTCCTTGCTGGGTACACACAGCCACCATACGACATGGGGCCTTATGACAGGCTCCCTCCCCTTTGTCCCTCCAGCTTCCAACAACATAGTGCTTGCCATAGACAGGCCCTCAGTGAATGTGCGCTGAATGACTGTTAGAATCCCCAGTTCACAGGTAAGAAAACTGAGGCTCAGAGAGGAGGAAACACTTGCCCCAGGTCACACAGCCAGGCAGATATAGAGCTGAGGTTTGACCAGAGCCCCATTGCTATCGCCAGACAACAGGGGGAAAGTCGAAGAGTGCCAGGGCCAGCTTCAGGCGGCAGAGATTTCTCCTGGGGTGAAGCTCCGGGGTGTAGAGGAGAGGAAAATGGGGACACCACCACAAATGGACGAGTAAGCAACATGATGAATGGCGAAAAGATTGAAATTGTCAAGGATTTCCTTTTACTTGGTTCACAATCAACACCCATGGGAGCGGCAGTCAAGAAATCAGATGATATATCGTATTGGGCAAATCTGCTGCAAAAGACCTCTTTAAAGTGTTAAAAGCAAAGATGTCACTTTAAGGACTGAGGTGCCTGGATCCAAGCTCTGGTGTTTTCAATCACCTCATGTGCATGTGAAAGCTAGACAATGAATAAGGAAGACCAAAGAAGAATTGATGCCTTTGAATTATGTATTGCCTAAGAATATTGACTATACCATGGACTGCGGCAAAAACTGGAAACCCTGGTTAAACCATAATGGTTAACAGCTACGGCTGCTAACCAAAAGGTTGAGGCATTTCCTATCCACCAGGTGCTCCTTGGAAACTCTATGCGGTTCTACTCTGTCCTATAGGGTCGACTGTATGGCAGTGAGTTGTTTATGCTTTTTGCCATAAAAACTAACAAATCTGTCTTGGAAGAAGTACAGCCAGAATGCTCATTAGAAGCAAGGACAAAGAGACTTTTTTCTTACATACTTTGGACATGTTGTCAGGAGGGACCAGTCCCTGGAGAAGGACATCATGCTTGGTAAAGTAGAGTGTTAGCGAAAAAGAGGAAGACTTTCAAGGAGATGGATTGATACAGTGGCTGCAACAAAGGGCTCAAGTGTAACAATGATCGTGAGGATGGAACAGGACCAGGCAGTGTTTTGTTCTGTTGTACATGGGGTCGCTATGAGTTGGAATCGACCTGATGGCACCTAACAACAACCGTCAGGCACAGAACACAGGTTCCAGCCCTGGTTCCTGAAGCCAGTGTTCTGTCCCAAGAACTCCAGCTTCTTAATTTCTCCAGGCCTCAGTTTCATTATTTGTAAAATGACAGTTTGTCATACTGTGGCAGTTCGGTGTTGCTGTGATGCTGGAAGCTATGCCACTGGCATTCAAATACCAGCAGGGTCACCCATGGTGGACAGGTTTCAGCTGAGCTTCCAGACTAAGACAGACTAGGAAGAAGGACCTGGCGACCTACTTCTGAAAAGAATTAGCCAGTGAAAACCTTACGAGTAGTGGCAGAGCATTGTCTGATATAAAGCCGGAAGATGAACCCCTCAGATTGGAAGGCACTCAGGATACGACTAGGGAAGAGCTACCTCTTCAAAGTAGAGTTGACCTTAAGGACATGGATGGAGTCAAGCTTTCGGGACCTTCATTTGCTGATGTGGCATGAATCAAAATAAGAAGAAACAGCTGCAAACATCCACTAATAACAGGAACATAGTATGTACAAACTATGAATCTTGGGAAATTGGAAATTGTCAGAAATAAAACGGAACTCACAAACATTGATATTGTAGGCATTAGTGAACTGAAATGGACTGGTATTGGTCATTTTGAATTGGACAATCATATGGTCTACTATGCCAGGAATGACAACTTGAAGAGGAATGGTGTTGAATTCATCATCAAAAAGAACATTTCAAGATCTATCCTGAAGTACAATGCTGTCAATGATAGGATAATATCCATACGCCTACAAGGAAGACCAGTTCATACGGATATTATTCAAATTTACGCATCAACCACTAAGGCCAAAGATGAAGAAATTGAAGATTTATACAACTTCTACAGTCTGAAATTGATCGAACATACCATCAAGATGCATTGATAATTACTAGTGATTGGAATATGAAAGTTGGAAACGAAGAAGGATGGGAGTTGGAAAATATGGCCATGGTGATAGAAATACTAGAGATCACGTGATAGAATTTTGCAAGACCAACAACTTCTTCATTGCAAATACCTCTTTTCAACAACATAAACGGCGACTATACACGTGGACCTCACCTGACAGGGTACACAGGAACCAAATCAACTACATCTGCAGAAACAAATGATGGAAAAGCTCAATATTGTCATTCAGAACAAGGCGAGGGGCTAACTGCAGAACGGACCATCAATTGCTCATGTGCAAGTTCAAGTTGAAACTGAAGAAAACTAGAACAAGTCCGCGAGAGCCTAAGTATGACCGTAAGTATATACCACCTGAATTTAGACGTCATCTCAAGAATAGATTGGTCGCATTGAACACTGACGACTGAAGACCAGATGAGTTGTGGAATGACATCGAGACATCATACACGAAGAAAGCAAAAAGTCATTAAAAAGGAAAGAAAGAAAAAAACAAAATGAACCTCAGAAGAGACTCTGAAACTTGCTCTTGAACACTGAGTAGCTAAAAGGAAGAAATGATGAAGTAAAAGAGTAGAACAGAAGATTTCAAAGGTCAGCTCGAGAAGACAAAGTAAAGTATTATGACGACACGTGCAAAGAGCTGGAGATGGAAAACCAAAAGGGAAGAACACGCTCGGCGTTTCTCAAGCTGAAAGAACTGAGGAAAAAATTCAAGCCTCCAGTTGCAATACTGAAGAATTCTGTAGCGAAACTATTAAATGATGCAGGAAACATCAAAAGAAGATAGAAGGAATATACAGAGTCACTACACCAAAAAGAATTGGTCGATGTTCAACCATTTCAGAAGGTAGCATATGATCAAGAACCGATGGTACTGAAGGAAGAAGTCAAAGCTGCACTGAAAACATTGGTAAAAAACAAGGCTCCGGGAGTTAATGGAATATCAGTTGAGATGTTTCAACAAATGGATGCAGCACTGGAAGTGCTCATTCCTCTATGCCAAGAAATTTGGAAGACAGCTACCTGGCCATCCAACTGGAAGACATCCATGTGTATGCCTATTCCCAAGAAAGGTGATCCAACTGAATGTGGAAGTTATCAAACAATATCATTAATATCACACACAACTAAAATTTTTCAGAATATCATCCAAAATTTGCTGCAGCAGTACATCGACAGGGAACTGCCAGAAATTCAACCCAGATTCAGAAGAGGACGTGGAACAAGGGATATCGTTGCGGATGTCACATGGATCTTGGCTTAAAGCAGAGAATACCAGAAAGATATTTACCTGTGTTTTATCGACTATGCAAAGGCATTCAACTGTGTGGTTTATCACAAATTATGGAGAATGTTGCGAAGAATGGGAATTCCAGTACACTTAATTGAGCTCATGAGGAAACTCTACATAGATCAGGAGGAAATTGTTCAGATAGAACAAGGGGCTACTATGTGGTTTAAAGTAAGGCAACGTATGCGTCAGCGTTGTGCCCTTTCACCATACTTATTCAATCTGTATGCTGAGCAAATAACCCGAGAAGCTGGACTATATAAAGAAGGGGGCATCAGGATTGGAGGAAGACTCATTAACAACCTGCGTTATGCAGATGACACAACCTTGCTTGCTGAAAGTGAAGAGGACTTGAAGCACTTACTAATGAAGATCAAAGACCACAGCCTTCAGTATGGATTGCACCTCAACATAAAGAAAATAAAAATCCTTACAACTGGACCAGTAAGCAACTCATGATAAACGAAGAGAAGATTGAAATCAAGGATTTCATTTTACTTGGATTCACAATCAACACCCATGGAAGCTGCAGTCAAGAAATCAAATGATGCAATGCATTAGGCAAATCTGCTGCAAAAGACCTCTTTAAAGTGTTAAAAAGCAAAGATGTCACCTTGAAGACTAAGGTGGGACTGACCCAAGCCATGGTGTTTTCAATCACCTCATATGAATGTGAAAGCTGGACGATGAATAAGGAAGACTGAAGAAGAATTGATGGCTTTGAATTATGATGTTGGTGAAGAATATTGAATATACCACGGACTGCCAAAAGAATGAACAAATCTGTCTTGAAAGAAGTACAACCAGAGTGCTCCTTAGAACCAAAGATGGCGTGATCACGTCTCACATACTTTGGACGTGTTATCAGAAGGGATCAGTCGCTGGAAAAGGACATCATGCTTGGTGAAGTAGAGTGATTGAAAAAGAAGAAGACCCTAAATGAGATGGATTGACACAGTGGCTGCAACCATGGGCTCAAGCATCACAACGATTGTGAGGATGGCGCAGGGCGGGGCAGTGTTTCGTTCTGTTGTACACAGGGTCGATATGAATCAGAACCAACTTGACAGCACCTAACAACAACAGCAACATTTATGGTGGGGAAGCCTCCTTGAATCTGAGAAGCCACTCCAAGTTGAAGAGAGAGGGGGGAGAGACTCAAACAGACTTAGTTTAAGTCTGAAATGACTTGTGAAAAGCCGAAACTTACTAGTCTACACTGTCTCCCAGCAGGTGCGTGGGGACTGGAGAGAGAGAGGATCTTTAGCTCTACACCAGTAAACCAATTGCCATCGAGTCGATTCCTACTCCTGGCGGCCCCATGTGTGTCAGAGTAGAACTGTGCTCTCTTGGGTGTCCGATGGCTGATTTTTCAGAAGTAGATCACCAGGCCTTTTTTTCCTAGGCACCTCTGGGTGGACTCAAAATGCCAACCTTTCTGTTAGCCCCTAAACACTTAACCATTTATACCACACGGAGACTCCAGGGGTCAGCAGACAACAGCACACAGGCAGAATCACCTGTTGCCCGTTTTTGTAAATAACGTTTTATTGGAGCATGTTGTTAGTGACCATAGAGTCGAGTCTGACTCACGGCAACCCCATGTGTGCACAGTAGAACTGCTCCATAGCCGTGGTGTCACTAGAGGGGTACAGGGGATGTGGAGCGTACCAGGTGACACTGTCAGGGGGAGTGACACCACAAAGACTGTCTATAAAATTTTTGTGCAGTGTTTCCGCAGAAATTAATTTTTTTATAAAAATATCCCTGTAGTTATAACAATTAATTTTTTTTGTAAGCCCAGCTTACATGTATCAGCATACCTACAAGGCCAACCCCAAAGCCCACTGCCACTGAATCAATTCCCACTTATAGAGACTCTATAGGGTTTTCAAGGCTGAATATCTTTACGAAGCAGACTGTCACATCTTCTTCCCGTGAAGCGCTTGGTGGGTTTAAACTGACGACCTTTTGGTTAGCAGCCGACCACTTTAACCACTGCACCACCAAGGCTCCTTACAAGGCTAAAACTCTGTGCTGATTTACATTTTGAACCTTCTGATGCACTCTGGCCGGAGCTGTCATTATTACACAATTACTACCCTACCCATTGCCGTAGAGTCCATTCCGACTCGATTTCGACTCATAGCGATGCTAGAGGACAGAGTAGAAGTGCTCTGTAGAGTTTCTAAGGAACACCTGGTGGATTTGAACTGCCAACCTTTCGGTCAGCAGCCATGGCACTTAACCGCGACACCACCAGGGTTTCCATACAATTACTACGGCACTTCAAATCCCATGGTCTCGTCTGCACACACTACAAGCACGGGCTGTTGTTTTCATTGCTACTGGTGTTTTTATGATGGCTGATTTTGTCAAAGTTTTGGTTGTTTTAGCTACAATATTGTGGTAATTAGTGTGGGGGGGGTGACACCATGAGTCACCATACTGGGTGACACCAACCCTAGTGACACCACTGCTCCGTAGGGTTTTGAAGGCTGTGACCTTTTGGAAGCAGATCTCCAGACCTGTTTTCTGAGGCACCTCTGGGTGGGTTAGAACCTCCAGCCTTTTGGCTAGTAGTTGAGGGCTCAACCGTTTGCACCACCCAGGGACTTCCACTGCAGCATGGCCATGCCCTTGCCACACCCCTTTGTCTATGTATTGCCTGTTTTACACCAGCAAAGCTGAGTGGTTGTGAGAGAGGCTGTACAGCTCGCAAAGTCTTAAAAAAAGCCCCTTATACAAAAGTGTGCTGGCCCCTGTTCTAGAAGGTGATAAAAGTTATACTTCACATTTTGTGCCCCTTTTATAATTAAGGAAACCCTAGTGGCATAGTGGTTAAGAGTTACGGCGCTAACCAAAAGGTCGGCAGTTCGAATCTACCAGGCACTCCTTGGAAACCGTATGGGACAATTCTACTCTGTCCTATATGGTCGCTATGAGTCAGAATTGACTTGATGGCAACAGGTTTAATAGGTTTTTATAAAGGACTGATGGCTTGAACATATTATATTCTTATTTATTTTTTTATTGTGCTTTAAGTGAAAGTTTACAACTCAAGTCAGTCTCTCGTACAAAAATTTATATACACCTTGCTGTGTACTCCTAGTTGCTCTCCCCCTAATGAGAGAGCACACTCCTCCTCTCCACCCTGTATTCCCCGTGTCCATTCAGCCAGCTCCTCTCCGCCTGTGCCTTCTCATCTCCCCTCCAGACAGAAGTTGCCCACACAGTCTCATGTGCCTACTTGAGCCAAAGAGCTCACTCCTCACCAGCATCGTTTTCTATCTTATAGTCCAGTCCAATCCCTGTCTGAAGAGTTGGCTTTGGGAATGGTTCCAGTCTTGGGCTAACAGAAGGTCCAGGGACCATGACCTCCGGGGTCCTTCTAGTCTCAGTCAGACCATTAAGTATTGAACATATTTTACTCTTTATACCCCACCCAGGGTCACTGTGGGGATTAAACCAAATATTCCTTGTAAACTGCTTATCCCAGTGCTTGGCCATATTAATCTGTTGTCACATAACAAATTACCCCAAGTCTTGTCATTGTGTGCTGCCAAGTTGATTCAGACTCATAGCTACCTCATAAACTGTAATTTTTCTGAAACCAGATTGCCAGATCTTTTTTCCCTCAGAGCAGCTGGTGGGTTTGAATCACTGACCCTTCTGTTAGCAGCCAAGCATTTAACCACTGCGCCCCTAGAGCTCCTTCTCCAAAACTTAGTGGCTTAAACTAACAAACATTTATTATCTTACACATTCTTAGTTTAGCTGGGTGGTACCGGCTTGGGATTGGTCACTCATGGGGTTGTAGTCAAGATGTCCGCAGGGGCTGTAGTCACTTGAAAGCTTAACTGGGACTGAAGCATTCCCTTCCTAGGAGATTCACTCACATACCTGGCCACTTAGTGCTGGTTGTTGGCAAAAGGCTAACCTTTACTTTCCACGTGGACTTCCCCATGGGGCTGCTTGACTATCTTCATGTCATGACATATCGCTTCCCTCAGAGTGAATGATCCAAGAGAGAGCAGAAGCCACAATGACTTTTTTTTTAACCTGGACTCAGAGGTGACACATCATTGTTTCTGTAATATCCTATTGGTTACCCAGATCAGCCCTATTCAGGGTGTGAATACCAGGAGGCAGGGATCATTGGGGAGCATCTTGGAAGCTGGTGACCACATTCTGCCCTCTAGCTCTCCTCCCATATTCAAAGTACAGTCATTCCCTTTTAAGGTCTCCCCAGCTCTCACCCCAATGTAGCATCAGCTGGAAGTCCAAAATCTTGTCATCTTAATCAGATTCAGGAGAGCATGAGGCTGTTCAGGTATGGTTCCTTCAACACAACTCCTCAAGCACAGTTCCTGACCTTCTGAAGACCTATCAACTAAAGAGTTATCTGCCCCCTACACACCCAATATACAATGATGGTACAAGCCAAAGTGCCATATAGTGGGGCTTTATATGCCTACCTGTTAAAAAGAGGCAGGGATATGGGAAGTACAGCAGGGTCACCAGCATATAGCAATTCTGAAATCTAGCAGAACACAGTTGCCATTCTTTAATTAAGATTCAAGGCCTTGGAATAATTATCCATGGTTCTTGGCTCCACCCTCTGGGATCTTTGTTCTACCTTCTAAGTAATCCTTCCTTTTTCCATAAAAGGTAGCCTGTGCTTACATCTGAGTACTTTTTCAACCTTCTGTCTATAGAAGTCTTGGGGTCCAAATGCCTCTTTTCCGTTTATGCTGTTTCTGTCCTATTCAGTCCAAGCTGGTAGTGTTTCTGCCAATATGATTTTCTTAAAAATACTGTGGAAAATAACAGGTGCCTCATCTTGCTGTAGTTTCTCTTTCCCACTCATTTTCTGGCTTTGAAGAAGCAAGCAGCCATGTCGTGGATTGCCTTTGTTGGGAGGCCAAACTGGCAAGAACTGAGGGCAACCTCCAGGAGCTTAGTGCAGCTTCTGACCAACAGCCATTAAGAAACTGAAGCTTTCAGCTCTATACCTTAAGGAGCTGGATTCTGCCAGAAGAAAAGGAAAGAGAGAAAGGAACTGAAGAAATAATGTTTGAGAACTTCTCACATTTTTGGCAAAACATTAGTTTACACATCCAGGAAGCTCAATGAACTCCAAGTAGGATAAATACAAAGAAATCCACAAACAGACACATCATGGTAAAAATGCTGAAAGCCAAAGATAAGGAGAAAATCTTGAGAGCAGCAAGAGAAAAACAAGTAGTCGCTTACAATGAAATACCAGTACCATTGACAGGTGACTTCTCAGAAGCAACAGTGAAGGCCAGAAGGCAGTGGGATAACACATTCAAAATACTCAAGGAAAAGCAAAAACAAAAACCTGTCAACCACGAATCCCTTATCCAGCAAAACTATCTTTCAGAAATGAAGGTGAAACAAAGACTTTCCCAAATAAACAAAAACTGAGAGACGTTCTTCAGGTTAAAATCAAGTGACCCAAGACAGTAACTTGAATCCGTACAAAAAAAATCAAAAAGCACCAGTGTCTTAGGCCGGGTTCTCTAGAGAAGCAAAACCAGTAAAGCATATAAATATATATAGAGAGAGATTTATATCAAAGAAACAGCTCACGCAATTGTAGAGGCTGGAACGTCCCAAGCCCGTGGATTAGGATAGAGGCCTCTCCTGATTCACGTAGCTGCAGGGGTTGGTGAACTCAAGATTGGCAGGTCAGAAAGAAGGGCTTTTGCTCACAGGCTATGAATATTAACAAATCGCAAGATTGGCAGGCAAGACCACAAGGCCCCTCCTGATTCACTTAGCTGCAGGGGCTGGTGAACCCAGGATCAGCAGGCCAGAGAGCAGGGCTCCACTCACGGGCTGTGAAAACCGACAAATCCGAAGATCAGCAGATAAGCTGAGAGCTCAAGTCTCAAGAACCGGAGGTCAGACTGATAGGAGGCAGCCACAGGATCCAAAGCGAGCAAAAAGCCAGAACATCTGCTTATATTTGGGTATAGGCCACACCCCCAAGGAAACTCCCTTTCAACTGATTGGCTATTCACAGCAGATCTCATCATGGGAGTGATCACATATAAACACTGAGAATCATGGCCCAGCCAATTTGGCATGCAATCTTAACCATCACGACCAGTAAAGGTAATTATATAATAGTGAAGTTGGTGGGCCCTATGGGGACATAACTGGGCAGGACTTGATGACAGATTGAATGTGGGGTGAGGGAAAGGGATGAACTGCATGTGGGCAATTCCTGGGTCCCTAATTCCCCGTTTTTAATCAAGACCAAAGAGAGCCCAACCTGCTCTTTCTCCTCTCTGCCTTCTCCCTTGTCTGACCTTCCATGCTCTCCTGGGGGCTCCCAGGATACCAGGCATGGGGCTGAGCTTCATTTGTGTGTAACAGGTACAGATCTCAGTCCATAACTCATACATGTAAGATATAAAGTTTTATTTTTCTCTAATTCAACTTCACTTCTGTTTCCATTGGCTGGTGAGAATTTGAAGTAACTTAACCTCTCTTAAGTTTTTCCACATCTGTAAAATGGAGATAATAATAGCACCTGAAGCCCTGGTAGACCAGTGGTTAAGATCTCAGCTGCTAACCAAAAGGTGGGCAGTTCAAACTCACCTAAGGGTGCCACAGAAGAAAGGCCTGGCAATTTGATCCCATAAAAATTACAACTAAGAAAACCCTATGGAGCAGTTCTTCTCTGTAACACAAGGGGTCACTGTGAGTTGAAATCAATTTGGTGGCAATGTTTGTTTTTTAATACCTCATAGGGTTGTGATGAGGTTTAAATGAGTTAGTATTCATAAAGACTGACACAGGTCATGCTGTTGAATAAAATAAATTATATCTTCTAAATATCTCTTGAATTGGTCTCCTCCTCTTCCCTGGTCCAAGCCACCATCATCGCTCTACCCCCTTCCTGCTCTGGCCTTATGGGTCTCCCTGCATCCACCTATATCCTCCAATTCCCTCCTCCTTACTCAAGCTGGTGTGACCTTTTCAAAATGCAGGTACAATGCAAATGCTTAACACTCCCCACAGGCTTCCTACTGCACAGCCCACACCCCTAACAGGGCTGACAAGGCCTGCATGGCCTGGCTTCTATCCACCGGTCCAGCCTCATCTTTGCCACTGTCACTGGACACTCTGGCCTCACACATTTGCAGAGGTGGACTGGGCAGTTGCTTCCTTATAGTCTGTAAGAGCCAGAATCATCTAAACATGCTTCCGTTGACAGGAGTGGAAATTGCATCCAATGGCACTTAGCATGTCCCTGGCTGCATTCTTGACTCCCTGAGCACGTGGCTTGGGTTGGCTTCCTGATTCCTTCATTTAGGAAGGGTTAATTTCTTTATTTGCAACAGTATTAAGTGAGCACCTGTTTTCTCCATCGCCTCAGGCTGGGCTGTGTGAGGCACACAGAGATAAATCAGACTCAGCCACTCTCTGGGCCAGGGCCTCTTCTAAGTGCTTTAAATGAATTAACTAATTTCCCACGAGGTAGACAGTATTATTAGCCCCATTCTACTGGAGAGGAGATTAAAGTTTACAGAGGTTGATTATCTTGCCCAAAGTTTTTTTTTTTTTTTAATAATTTTTATTGTGCTTTAAGCGAAAGTTTACAAATCAAGCCAGTCTCTCACACAAAAACCCATATACACCTTCCTACACACTCCCAATTACTCTCCCGCTAATGAGACAGTCTGCTCTCTCCCTCCACTCTCTCTTTTCGTATCCATTTCGCCAGCTTCTAACCCCCTCCACCCTCTCATCTCCCCTCCAGGCAGGAGATGCCAACATAGTCTCACGTGATCCAAGAAGCCCACTCCTCACCAGCATCCCTCTCCAACCCATTGTCCAGTCCAATCCATGTCTGAAGAGTTGGCTTCGGGAATGATTCCTGTCCTGTTGGCCAAAGTTTTACAGATAGTAAAGAACCAGTCTGCTCTGAAGTCCTGATAAGGCTAGTAACCAGTTGCGGGCAAGTCGATTCTGACGCATGGTGACTTCGTGTGTCAGAGCAGAACTGGGCTTCGGGTTTTTGATGGCTGATTCCAATCGCCAACTTTTGGTTAGCAGCCAAGTGCACTAACCATTTGTACAACTCAGGGACTCCAAGGCTAACAAAGCTGAAGATTATGAAGGTCTTGACAGAATTCAGAAGCAGGAACAATCACATTTAATTAGTGGGAGTCCAAAAAGAATTCATAATAAAAAAAAATTCTATTACATCTCACAGTTTACAGTGTGGTGTTTACACGGGTTAGCTCATTTTACTAGGTCCTTCGTCCTAGTCTGTCTTAGTCTGGAAGCTCTGGAATCTGTCCACCAAGGTTGACCATTGCTGGTATTTGAAATACTGGTGTCAAAGCTTCCGGTATCACAGGAAAAGGAAAACCACCACAGTCAGACAAACTGACAGATAACAGGACATGATTACTGGGTGCCAGGCATGGCCCCAAAACACTTTGCTATCTCATTAAACCTCACAACAATCCCGAAAGATAGGTGCCACCTATGAGAATCCGCATTGTTGTTGCTGTTAGGTGCCATCGAGTCGGTTCTGACTTATACCGACCCTACGCACAACAGAGCAAAACACTGCCTAGTCCTGCACCATCCTCACAATCGTTGCTATGCATGAGCTCCTTGTTGCAGCCACTGTGTCAGTCCACCTTGTTGAGGGTCTTCCTCTTTTCCGATGACCCTGTACTGTGCCAAGCATGATATCCCTCTCCAGGGACTGATCCCTCCTGATGACATGTCCAAAGTATGTAAGATGCAGTCTCGCCATCCTTGCTTCTAAGGAGCATTCTGGTTGTACTTCTTCCAAGATACATTTGTTTGTTCTTTTGGCAGTCCGTGGTATATTCAATACTCTTTGCCAACACCCTAATTCAAAGGCATCAATTCTTCGGTCTTCCTTATTCACTGTCCAGCTTTCACATGCATATGATGTGGCTGAAAACACCATGGCTTGGGTAAGGCACACCGTAGTCTTCAGGGTGACATCTTTGCTCTTCAACACTTTAAAGAGGTCCTTTGCAGCAGATTTGTCCAGTGCAATGTGTCCTTTGATTTCTTGACTGCTGCTCCCACAGGTGTTGATTGTGGATCCAAGTAAAATGAAATCCTTGACAACTTTAATCTTTTCTCTGTTTATCAGGATGTTTCTCATTGGTCCAGTTGTGAGGATTTTTGTTTTATGTTGAGGTGCAATCCATACTGAAGGCTGTGGTCTTTGATCTTCATTAGTAAGTGCTTCGAGTCCTTTTCACTTTCAGCAATCAAGGTTACGTCATCCGCATAACACAGGCTGTTAATGAGTCTTCCTCCAATCGTGATGCCCCATTCTTCATATAGTCCAGCTTCTCGGATTATTTGCTCAGCATACAGGTTGAATAGGTACAGTGAGAGGATACAACCCTGGCGCACACCTTTTCTGACATTAAACCAATCAGTATCCCCTTGTTCTGTCTGAACAACTGCCTCTTGATCTATGTACAAGTTCCTCATGAGCACAAATAAATTCTCATTCTTTGTAAAGCTATCCATAATTTGTTATAATCCACACAGTTGAACGCTTTTGCATAGTCAATAAAACACAGGTAAACATCCTTCTCGTATTCTCTGCTTTCAGCCAGGATCCATCTGACATCAGCAATGATATCCCTGGTTCCACGTTGTCTTCTGAAACCAGCCTGAATTTCTGGCAGTTCCCTGTTGATATACTGCTGCAGCCATTTTTGAATGATCTTCAGCAAAATTTTGCTTGTGTGTGATATTAATGATATTCTTCTATAATTTCCGCATTCAGTTGGATCACCTTTCTTGGGAATAGGCATAAATATGGATCTGTTCCAGTCAGTTGCCCAGGAAGCTGTTTTCCATATTTCTTGGCATAGACAAGTGAGCACCTCCAGCGCTGCATCTGTTTGTTGTTCCGTCAATTCCTGGAGCCTTGTTTTTCCCAACGCCTTCAGTGCAGCCTGGACTTCTTCCTTCAGTACCATCGGTTCCTGATCATATGCTACCTCTTGAAATGGTTGAATGTCGACTAATTCTTTTTGGTATAATGACTCTGTGTATTCCTTCCATCTTTTGATGCTTCCTGCGTCATTTAATATTTTCCCCATAGAATCCTTCACTATTGCAACTGGAGGCTTGAATTTTTTCTTCAGTTCTTTCAGCTTGAGAAACACCAAGTGTGTTCTTCCCTTTTGGTTTTCCATCTCCAGCCCTTTGCACATGTCATTATAATACTTTACTTCGTCTTCTCGAGCTGCTCTTTGAAATCTTCTGTTCAGCTCTTTTACTTCATGCTTTCTTTTGCTTTAGCTGCTCAACGCTCAAGAGCAAGTTTCAGAGTCTCCTCTGACATCCATCTTGGTCTTTTCTTTCTTTCCTGTCTTTTCAACGACTTCTCACTTTCTTCATGTATGATGTCCTTTCACAATTTGTCTTTGGTCTTTGGTCGCTAGTGTTCAATGCATCAAATCTATTCTTGAGATGGTCTCTAAATTCAGGTGGGATATACTCAAGGTCGTATTTTGGCTCTCCTGGACTTGCTCTGATTTTCTTCAGTTTTAGCTTGAACCTGCATATGAGCAATTGATGGTCTCTTCCACAATCGGCCCCTGGCCTTGTTCTGAGTGATGATATTGAGCTTTTCCATCATCTCTTTCCACAGATGTAGTCAATTTGATTCCTGTGTGTTCCATCTGGTGAGGTCCATGTGTATAGTCACCGTTCATGTTGGTGAAAAGAAGGTATTTGCAATGAAGTCGTTGGTCTTGCAAAATTCTATCATTCGATCTCTGGCATTATTTCTATCACCAAGGCCATATTTTCCAGCTACCAATACTTCTTTGTTTCCAAATCTTGCATTCCAATGACCAGTAATTATCAATGTACCCTGACTGCATGTTCGATCAATTTCAGACTGCAGCAACTGATAAAAATCTTCTATTTCTTCATCTTTGGCCCTAGTAGTTGGTGTGTAAATTTGAATAATAGCCGTATGAACTGGTGTTCCTTGTAGGCGTATGGATATTATCCTATCACTGACAGTGTTGTACTTCAGGATAGCTCTTGAAATGTTCTTTTTGATGATGAATACAACACCATTCCTCTTCAAGTTGTCATTCCCAGCATAGTAGACTATATGATTGTCAGATTCAAAATGGCCAATACCAGTCCATTTCAGCTCACTAATGCCTAGGATATCGATGTTTATGTGTTCCATTTCATTTTTGACGATTTCCAATTTTCCTAGATTAGTACTTTGTACTTTCCAGGTTCCGATTATTAATGGATGTTTGCAGCTGGTTCTTCTCATTTTGAGTAGTGCCACATCAGCAATTGAAGGTCCCGAAAGCTTTACTCCATCCACGTCATTAAGGTCGACTCTACTTTGAGGAGGCAGCTCTTCCCCAGTCATCTTTTGAGTGCCTTCCAACCTGGGGGGCTCATCTTCCGGCACTGTTATCAGACAATGTTCCGCTGCTATTCATAAGGTTTTCACTGGCTAATGCTTTTCAGAAGTAGACTGCCGGGTCCTTCTTCCTAGTCTGTCTTAGTTTGAAAGCTCAGCTGAAACCTGTCCTCTGTGGGTGACCCTGCTGGTATCTGAATACTGGTGACATAGCTTCCAGCATCACAGCAACACACAAGCCCCCATAGTACCACAAACTGACAGACACGTTGGGAATCCCCACTGCACAGGCTGGAAAATTAAACAGAAGTGACTTGATCAAGGTCACAGTCAGCAAGAGGCACAACAGGGATCTCCGCTCTTAATCATACTGCGTCTCAGCAACAGATGGAAACAGGCTTAGAGTTTTAAGACTCGCGTTCTTAAAACTAGGCACTAGGTTTACTTCAGGAGCCCTGGCGATGCAATGGTTAAGCACTAGGCTGTTATCCGAAAAGTTGGCGGTTAGAACCCACCCAGGGACTCTGTGAGAGAAAGACACGATCAGTTTCCATAAAGATGACTGCCTAGAAAACCCTGTGGGGCGGTTCTACTTTGTCACATAGGGTCGCTGTGGGTCCAAATCAACTTGGCACCCAGTAACAGGTTGATTTCAAGTCCAAGGATTATCATTACGTCCAGCAGATGGCGCTCCAGCGCACAGCAATCTGCAGGACTCCTAAAAAACCAAACCAAACCCGTTGCCGTGGAGTCAATTCCAACTCATAGCTACCCTGTCCGACAGCGTAGAACTGCCCCATAGGGTTTCCAAGGAGAGGCTGGTGGAGTGGAACTACTGAACTTTTGGTTAGCAGCCGAGCACTTAACCACTGCGCCACCAAGACGCCAGGACTTGTATAAGAGGGTCGAAACTACCATACCCACAATGCAGTGCGGGTATCAAGGTTCTGCCCTCCTCCTATTTAGCTGTCCGAAGCACTGCCTGTACACGACCGTCGAGAAATGTGTGTGGCGGAGCCACTGTGCGGACACCAAAACCAAACCAAACTCGTTACCATCGAGTCAATTCCTACTTATAGGAACTCAAAAAGCAGGGCAGAACTGCCCTACAGCGTTTCCAAGGCTGTAATCTTTAAGGAAGCCGACTGCCACATCTTCCTCCCGCAGGGGGTTCCCTATCTGCAGAAGATCAAGGCTTTTCCCTTCTTCTCACCCTCCTTGTCTTAATAGTTGGCATGGGGAAGGACTGAAACAACGCTGTTTGTCGGTCTGTACAGGGATGAGGACCCTATGAGGACCCTTGACCTCTGGCCCAAGATGGCGGCGCCCAGGGCGTCGGTCCTGCTTCTCTGGTGAGGTGGGCTGAAGACAGGATACCCGCATCATGTCGAAGCTAGGCCGGGCCACTCGGGCCTTCAGGAAGCCCGAAGCCGGCGGCGTGATCCGGATCATTGTGCGGGCGGGCCAGGCTATGTCCGGGCCCCCTCTGGGCCCCGTCCTGGGTCAGGTTCGACCGCGGCAGGACCCGGCATGGGGGGTTCGGGTGGGTAGGGGCAATTCACAGATGGAGGATGCGCGCTCTGGAGCCACGGAGACCTCGGTTCGAAGCTCATCTCTGCTTCACACGGTGTATGTCCTTGTGTTCGAGACATAACCTTTCCGAACCTGAGCTTCTTCAACGCTCCTTTTCGGGGGCTGTTTTGAGGATAGAGTGGGATGAGGTGTGCAAATCCCCTGACACCCAAAGTGGTAGTTGGATCTGGGCAGAAAAAAGAGTAAGGGGTCCAGTGGACTGACGACGGAGGAGGGAAGGGACACAGCCTCGTGGGTGGTAGGAAGCCGTCCCTGTCACCCACTCTTGTCCTGTGTGCTTCCCTCGCAGCAAGGCATTTCCATCAACCAGTTTTGCAAGGAGTTCAACGAGAAGACAAAGGACATCAAAGAAGGCATTCCTCTGCCTACCAAGATTTTTGTGAAGGTGCACAGTTGGTTGCTCTCTCATCCCACCCTATTCCTCCTTGGTCCTGGAGCTGGTCAGCTGAGGTTGCTACCCTGCTCTTGACTTGGGGCAAGTCTCTTCTGTTTCCGGCCCCACTTTCTCCATTTACACAGTGAAGACTAGACCATAGCTTTTCCCAGGCCACTCCCTGCCCTGTGTGTTAAAGTTCTCTGCTCCTCCATCTCACCGGGGCTTCTAGAGCAGAGTTGGGCCTGGAATAGAAGTGACAGGAATGTTTGCTGCGGATTTATGTTTTGTGGCTTTCTGGTCTGGTAGAGGGACACAATAGGAAGGTGAGGGGAGCTCTGTGGCAAAGCGGTTAAGAACTCGGCTGCTAACCAAAAGGTCAGCAGTTCGAATCCACCAGCTGCTCCTTGGAAACTCTGTGGGGGTGTTCTACTTTGTCCTATAGGGTAGCTATGAGTTGGAATCAACTTGAATGGCAACGGTTTTTTTTTTTTCCTTTTCTTTTTTGAAACCCTGGTGGCCTAGTGGTTAAGAGCTGTGGCTGCTAACCAAAAGGTCGGCAGTTTGAATCCCCAGGAGCTCCTTGGAAACCCTATGGGGCAGTTCTACCCTGTCCTATAGGGTCGCTATGAGTTGAAATCAACTTGACAACAGTGGTTGGGTCTATAGGAAGGTGAGTTGAGGAAAGGCGGGACCAGAAGTTAGAAGTTTCTTGGGCCAGGGCAAGCAGGAAGAGATAGTCTCATATATCTTCTTTCTTTGAAGCCTGACAGGACATTTGAAATCAAGATAGGACAACCCACTGTTTCCTACTTCCTGAAGGCAGCTGCTGGGATTGAGAAGGGGGCCCGGCACACAGGTGAGGACCAGGGTGGGCACCTGGGATTCTGGGGGTCCCTGGAAGGAAGCAGTGACACTTGAAGGGCTACTTTTACTTTCCTCCCAGGGAAAGAGGTGGCAGGGCTGCTGACTTTGAAGCACGTGTATGAGATTGCCCGCGTCAAAGCTCAGGATGATGCCTTCGCCCTACAGGACGTACCTCTGTCTTCTGTTGTCCGCTCCATCATTGGCTCTGCCCGTTCCCTGGGCATCCAGGTGGTGAAGGAGTGAGTGTCCTGGGGAGGCAGGCTGTGAGGGGAGGCCAAAGCCGACAGACCCATGACAATGAGAGTCACCTTCTAAATCTCATTCATTCACTTGGATGTATTTGTTAAGTACTTGTTGTATGTTAGACATTGTCCTGGGCATTGACTACAGCCAGGAACAAGGCAGCCTTGCTTGGTCCTGCTCCTCAGGAGCTCACAGTTCACAGGAGGTGGCAGATGTGTAAATGGAGTGTTGGACTGCCGGATGGTTGGTGTTGAGTAAAGGGAGTGTGGGTATCATAGGAGCAGAGAAGAGGGCCCTGAGTTTGCCAAATATGCCACTGAGGGCCTTGTGGGAAAGGTATCTAAGCAGAGACCTGGAAAAGGAGGGAATTCAGCCAGGTCAAGGACTGCGGGAAAATGATCCAAGAAGCAGAAAGATCCCTGTGAAGGCTGGAAGGCAAGAGACTGAGGCAAGGGAGCTCAGTGTGATATGGGTGTATAGTGGGAGATGTGGACAAGGGAAGCCAGGCAAACAGACCTGTCAGGAAATCACATTGTCTCAAAGGGGCCTTCTCATGGGCGTCTGGTGAGCTGAGGCATTGTTTGCTTGAAGGAGGATGATAGGTGGCCCAAACAGCAGCAGGGCAGTACTGTCCCATGACACCCAGCACTGAGCAGCAGTAAAGGGTTGACTCTTCTGGCTTCTTGCTGCCTGTATCACACGCCAGGCCAGGGCTGGAATTGTCTGTTTCCCAAGAGGAGTGGGGTTAAGCGTGGAGCAGGAATGGACGTGACTTTTCTCAAACCTTGACTTTATTGGGAATACAGAGATGAGTAATCTGACCCCTGTTCTGGGGGAGATACATGCACTGCCCGGTGACCTCATGGTACAAAGCTTTGGGGGCACAAAGGAGGGGCCAGTGAATCTGGACTAGGATATAACCAAGGCCTTAAAGAATGAGTAGGGCTTGGTAAGGGGAAAGAAGGCAGGGGGTGATGGGTGGATGGCATTCCTAGTCAAGGGAACCAGTGAGCAAGGAAATGAGACTGAGAGGTAAAGGAAGGGAGAAGGGGCTGAGCAGGCTGGACTCGGAGACAGTGATGGGCAGGCTGGACTGAGACAGTGGTGGGGTATGTGTGAACCCCACCCTCCCCAGCGACTGGTCGTTCACCTACCTTCTGTTTTTCTGCACCTGCAGCCTCAGTTCAGAGGAGCTGGCAGCTTTCCAGAAAGAGCGAGCCGTGTTCCTGGCTGCTCAGAAAGAGGCAGATTTGGCAGCCAAGGAAGAAGCTGCCAAGAAGTGACCCCTGTCCCCTGTCTCCGCGGGTTTGGAAGGGGGCCACTGGGCAGGGTGCCGACTGGGAAGGCTGTGCCAAAGGGCATGAGGGAGGGAGGTCACGCCAAGCCTGACTGCTGTTTCCCTGACTTTATATATTTCTACACATATGGGAGGATCAAGGGATCCAGCCTGAATAAACGATCTTTGTCACCCATACTGGCCTCTGTCTTGGGACTCCAGGGGAAGGGACCGGTACAGATGGTAGTTGACCTAGACCTGAGCTGCCCTGGGGAGTAGGGGTCTTCATGCTGCTTCTCAGATGCATAAGCTGAGAACCGGCAAAGGTTCTGGGGTGGCTGCAGGGGTAAGAGAAGAAGCCGAGCCTTTTCTGATGCCAATCCTGTGTTGTCCCCTCCTCAGCAGTGAGAGAACAGGCGGGGGGAGGGGGGTGCGCCATGGATGCAGGGGCAGCAGATGTTGCTTGTTTTGTTTCTTCCATCAGAAATATTTCTTACTTCTAGATGACCTGCTGTCTGAACAGAAACAGACCTCTTGGGGATTTAGCTTGCAGTCCCAGGCACGGTTACTAGACAGCACTCCAGGCTCCAAGGCCTGCTTCGGGCCCCTCTACTGAGCTCCTGACCCTGGCTCTGGGTCAGATGTTGGCTGGACATGAACTATTGTGGAGTTCAAGACTGCAGACCCCCAGGGGAAGCAAAACTTGAGCAGGGACCCGACCAAGGCAGAAGAAATCCCGGGGAGGCCCTATTATTCAGAGCATTGGGATTCTTGTCCCCTCAGAATCTTCTCAGGGAGAAGAGGAGCGGGGGGAAATGCAGGATTCATGCTCACTGAGCTTCTGTTACTCCCCGTCAACAGTAAACAACTCAGAAAACCATTAACAGGTTGCTACGTAGGCTTAGTAGGCAGCTTTGAAACTGGGCGGCGTCTCATTACTAAGTAAATCAGTGCTTCTGGTAAGATTTTCAGGGTGCTTATGTATCATTTCATTGGAAACTGAACAAAAAATTTTGATTGGTTGACAATTGTGTCAGAATACAAAACTGTTAAGAGAGATCAGTACATGCTGCAGCGTCAAAGCTTACAGAGGAACCTGACTGAGACAGTCGCAAGGCCAGCGAGCTGTGGCTGTAAGACCTCTGGAGTCTTGGAAACGGGACACCTTCATTAATCTTCAGTTGTTTTCTGGAAGAATACGTTTCAAGTGTTTTAGTGAGCCTGGTCACCTAAACAAAAATTATGTGAAACAAGACTAGTTAACCTCTAAAAGTTAGTTTAGTTCAAGGCATAGCTATAGGCATTACAGTTATATATTTATGTGTTTATGATTATATAGCTCATAAGTTTCTAACATTTAATAAGATGACCTTTAGTGTCGTGGGTGAGAGAACACTCAGTCTTCCTAAGACAAAACTTAAATTTTTATTTCACAATCCTAAACCAAAAAAACAAATTGCTGTCGAGTTGATTCTGACTGATGACAACCCCTTGTGTGCAGAGTAGCACTGTACTGCATGGAGATGACAAGGCTGTGACTTTTCAAAAGTAGATCGTCAGGACTGTCTTCTGAGGTGCCTCTGGGTGGGTTCAAATCGCCAGCCTTCGGGTTAGTCGTTGTGTGTTTAACCAGCTGCATCACCCAGAGACTCCTGTTATGTCCTAGGCTCTCCATTTTACACTGAGAAGATGTGGGAAGTACAGAAAAACACCTATAAGAAAATTAAAACCACATGTAATCCCACCACTCAGGTGAGGCTCCTGCTGATACTTTGGTGTATCTTTTCTGTACTTTTTGCTTTGTGTGTGTGAATTTATACATATAATACTTTTTAAAAAAAGACAAATTGGAGCAATGCTGCGTATACTGTCGTATTCCACTTTTAACTTGGCAATTGCTTAGAACATTTTTTCCATTATTATCTCTCTAAAACAAATTTTAATAACCACTCAGTGTCCTCTCTTATGGGTGGGCCATAATTTATCTCCCTGGTCCTCAACTGCTGGGTGTTTTGCAAACAACCCTGTGATGCATGTCATTTGAGAAAGTTCTTGAGTGACTGTTGTGAGGGACACTGAGCTCGGTGGCTGATACTACTGAGGACGCAGTAGAAAACATGATGGACACAGGCCAGCCTTCAGTGCTTAACAGGGGAGATGGATATTTAACAAATAATTACACAAAAAATTAGTTACAGTTGTGACTGCTCTTACAAAGGCGATGTATGTCGGGCTGGGAGGGTACAATGCGGGGTGGAACCAAGCCTGGGAATTCAGTGAGGGCTTCCCAAGGGTGTTGTTTCAGTTTTCTGGAGCTGCCATAAAAAATTACTATACACTGGGCAGGTTATGACAACAGAAATTTATTCACTCACAGTCCAGGAGACCAGAAGTCCAAAATTGAGGTGTTGGCAGGGTTGGTTCCTTCTAGAAGTTCTGAGGGAGAATCTGTTCATGCCTCTCTCCTAGCCCTTGGTGGTTACTGGTAATCCTTGACTTGTAGATACATCACTCCAGTCTCTGCCTCCACGGCCATATGGCCTTCTTCCCTGTGTGTCTCTCTGTGCCATCTCAGTGAACCCTGTACCCAGAGCAGTCTTTGTATGAACAAGAAGCCAACATTGTTAGTTCAAGTCTGATACTTTGGGATGTCACTTCAGCAAAACAGCCTATCTTGATGGTTCAGGGAAGAGCTTGGTGAGTTGGGAAAATGGAATGGAGCCCAGCGTACCCCTCTGATTATTTCCTTCAGGATAAATTCTGAGAGGTGGAATGGCTGAGTTCCTCTCCATTTTTAATGTCAAGAATCATGTCATGTAGGTACAATTGCCCCCATTTTAGAGGTGAAAAAAGTGAGGCCTAAAAGTTAAATGACTTTCCCAGGGTCATACCTAGACCCATACTTCACTGAGGAAACAAAAGCCCCCTCAACTTTGATCGCATGTACAGACCTACCATCTTCCACTTCTTCCTGCTTGTGGCAGTGGACATCTTGTTCCATCAGAGACAAACCCCTTCACCTCTGCCGAGGGTCCTGTCTCCTTTTGTTCTTATATCACTATCTTAAGCTGGGTTCTCTAGAGAAGCAAAACCAGTAAAGCATATAAATATATATATAGAGAGAGATTTATATCAAGGAAACAGCTCATGCAATTGTAGAGGCTGTAATGTCCCAAGCTGGTGGATCAGGATAGAGGTTTCTCCTGATTCACGCAGCCACTTGTTGTTGTTAGGTGCCATTGAGTCAGTTCCGACTGATAGTGACTCTGTGCACAAAAGAAAGAAACACTGCCCGGTCCTGTGCCATCCTTACAATCATGTTGTTATGCTCGAGCTCATTGTTGCAGCCACTGTGTCAGTCCATCTCGTTGAGGGTCTTCCTCTTTTCCGCTGACCCTGTACTTTACCAAGCATGATGTCCTTCTCCAGGGACTGATCCCTCCTGATAACATGTGCAAAGTGTGTAAGACACAGTCTCGCCATCCTTGCCTCTAAGGAGCATTCTGGTTCACTTCTTCCAAGACAGATTTGTTCGTTCTTTTGGCAGGCCATGGTATATTCAATATTCTTCGCCAACACCACAATTCAAAGGCGTCAATTTTTCGGTCTTCCTTATTCATTGTCCAGCTTTCACATGCGTATAATGTGATTCAAAATACCATGGCTTGGGTCAGGCACACCTTAGTCTTCAAGGTGACATCTTTGTTTTTCAACAGTTTAAAGAGGTCCTTTGCAGCAGATTTACTCAAAGCAATGCATCTTTTGATTTCTTGGCTGCAGCTTCCCTGGCTGTTGATTGTGGATCCAAGTAAAATGAGATGCTTGACAACTTCCATCTTTCCTCCGTTTATCATGACGTTGCTTATTGGTCCAGTTGTGAGGATTTTTGTTTCCTTTATGTTGAGGTGCAGCCCATACTGAAGGCTGTGGTCTTTGGTCCTTTTCACTTCCAGCAAGCAAGGTTGTGTCAGCTACATAACACAGGTTGTTAGTGAGTCTTCCTCCAGTCCTGATACCCTGTTCTTCTTCATATAGTCCAGCTTCTCGAATTATTTGCTCAGCATACAGATTGACATGCAGCCGCAGGGGATGGCAAACCCAAGATCGGCAGGTTGGAGAGCAGAACTCTCACTTACAGGCTGTGAAGTTCGACAAATCCCAAGATTGGCAGGCAAGACCACAAGGTTTTTCCTGATTCGTGTAGCTGCAGGGGCCGGTGAACCCAAGATGGGCAGGTCGGAGAGCAGGGCTCTTGCTCAGAGGCTGTGACAAATCCCAAGGTCAGCAGGTAAGCTGCTAGCTCAAGTCCCAAGAACCAGAGGTCAGACAAACAGGAGGCAGCTGCAGGATCCAGAGCAGGCAAAAGCCAGAACTTCAGCTTATATTCGGATGCAGTCCACACAGCCAAGGAAAGTCCCTTTCAACTGATTGGCTATTCACGGCAGATCCCACCATGGGGGTGGTCACGTATCAACACTGAGAATCATGGCCCAGCCAAGATGACACGGAATCTTAAGCATCACACGCTCCCACCCCTGTCCCCCATCACCAGTTTTTCCCAAATTCACTGAAGTGTTTTTGAACTTCATGTGAATGAAATACAGTATATAGTCTTTGGTTTCTGAGTTATTTTGCTAAATCATAATGTCCATGAGGCTTATCTACCACCTGGCTGTTGTTTTTTTTCCCTATGTGTCCTATATTTTATGTGTCCTATATGTTCTTTATTCCTTCTTTCCTGCGTTCTCTTAGATTATGCCAGTATTTTTCGTTACCCCATTTCCTTGAATCACTTCTTAGCTACATTTTCTATTTTAGTGGTTACAGGAGATTTCAGTATGCAGCCTTGATTTACTAAAATCTCTCTTAAGTTGTACTTTTATCACTCCCTAAACAATGAAGGAAGCAACAGTTTAATTCCATCACCTGTCTCCTGCCTTGTGCTATGGTTATATATTTTAATTCTCATGGGCTTTGGAACATACGTAGAAGTTGTGTGGCAAAGTAGTGCAGAAGGTGGGGAGAGGATAAATGGAGCCATTCTTGATTTAGGTAGTTCATGTTCTTTTGTATTTACCCACAAGTTTACCCTTTCTAGTGTTTTTCATTCCTCCCACAGTTCCACGTTTGCATCTGAGATCCTTTCCTTCATCCTGGAGGACTTCGGCCCCCAGAATCAGCAAACATCGCCAAGGAAGCAGATGTCTGGCCATCATTAGCTCACACATGCAGGGCTTTTCCTTCCCTGAGATGGTAGTTCGTCTAGCTCTTGGTGCTTCCACGGCTCTAACATCTTTAAGGAGCCTTGATGGCACAACGGTTGAGCACTCGCTTGCCAACCCAAATGTTGATGGTTCAAATCCACCATCAGCTCTGCAGGAGAAAAGATGACAGCCTAGGAAGCCCGATGGGGCAGTTCTGCTCTGTCATCTCGGGTTGCTATGACTCGACGATGCTCAACAACAGCATGATGTCATGAGCCAATATGAATTTTGCAATTTATTCATTTTTTCTAGTCATCACAATGGAAACATTGTGTAATAAGTGATCACGATTAAGTAAATGCCACTGCTCATGAGGTGGAGATGGTCCAGAGGCAGGATATGTCAACAATTCCTCCTTCAAATACACACTTTTCATTCTTTGTTTTCATCACTTCAAGTGTTGTTTTCTTTCATTCAAGAGGCTTAAGTAACCGAAATAGAAAATTGTATTTTGGATTGGGTATTTTCATTAAAACTTGGCCTCTTGTAGATGAAACATGGAAAGATTCACATCACAGGTAGCTGGTCTTCAGAACAAGTGCAGACAGGCCCCTATGCACATCGTTTTACTGTCTTCAGCCAAAAAACAAAAAAGAGACTTGCTATGGCTCAAAGGCTTGGTGGCTGTTCCAGTTTTCCAGTTGAGTTTTTAATTTCAGCTTTCATATTTTTCATTTCTAGAGATGCTATTGGTTCTTTTTCTAGTCTGCTTTATCACTTTTATAGTTTCATGTTCCCTGCAAATATTCTTGAGTTTGTAATTTAGTTCCTTAAACATGAAAACATAGTTGTTTTAAGACCAGTGGCTGATAAATATGTGAAGTCTGTGCAGGTCTGTTTTTGCTAGTTCTTGCTCATGTTGCCTTGCTTCCTTGTGTGCCTGGTTATCTTTGATTATATGCTGCTCAATTACTTTGACAAGTTATTTATGGAAGTTCCTTGAGCTCTAGAAGTCCCTGAGTGGTGCAAGCGGTTAACATGCTCAGTTGCTAACCAAAAGGTTAGAGGCTTGACTCCACTCAAAGGTACCTTGGAAGAAAGGCCTGGTGATTTACTTCTGAAAAATCATCCGCTGAAAATTCTGTGGAGTACAGTTCTACTCTGACACACGTGGGGTCACCATGAGTCAGCATCGGTTCCACCGCGACTGGTTTTCCTGAGGTCTAAGATGAGACGGACTGACACATGGCTGCAACAATGGGCTCAAGCATAACAATGATTGTGAGGATGGCAGAGGACCTGGTAATATTTCATTCTGTTGTACATGGGGTCGCTATGTACCTAACAACAGCAAGATGGATGTGCCCGCCTACAGAAAGGCTCGGAATTAGTCCTGCCAAGCATCAGAGGACACTACAAAATCTCTGATCTTCAACTCATCTTAGTAAACGGTAACTCTTCACCAGTTACTAAAGTCAGAACAAAACACATCCCGTTTCCTCACCCTCACTTTAAATCCTTTAGCAAATCTTATCAACTCTATGTCCAAAGTATTCCAAACCCAGTCACTTCCTTCCATCCACATGTTGCCACGCCAGTGAAGGCTGTCCTCCGCTCTTGCCTGGGCCACTGCAGAAGACTGACTGGTTTCTTGCTTCCGCTCCTGCCTCCTTCAATTCATCCTACACCCAACTGTCAGAGGGATGGTTAAAAATGTGAATCATACCATGTCATTTCTCTGCTTAAATGCCTTCAATGGATTCCCATTGTGCATGAAATCAAATCTAAGTTCCTTATCATGGTCCAGAGGCCCTGTGTAGTCTTCCTCCTCTCCAATCACTCTCACTCTTGCTTGCCTTGATTCAGCCATGCTGATTTCCTTTCTGTTCCTTGGACAGGTCAAATTTTTTCTCCTTCAGCCTAGAATAGTCTTCCCATTAATTACCTTTTAGGTCCTAATGCAGCTCCTTAGAAAGAGCTTTCTAACACCTCACTCTAAATTAGCCCCGCCCCCGCCTCCCCAGTTACACGGGGTGTCACAACGCCCTGGTTCTTTCCTTTACCGCACGTGCTATACTGTCCAGTTAGTTATTAACCACAAGGCATTGGTGGTTTAGTGGTAGAATTCTCACCTTCCGTGCAGGAGACCCAGGTTTGGTCCCCGGCCAATACAGCTCACATGCAGGCATGTCAGTGGAGGCTTGCGTGTTGCTATGATAATGAACAGGTTTCGGCAGAGCTTTCAGACTAAGATAGACTAGAAAGAAAGGCCTGGTGATCAATTTCTGAAAATCAGACGGTGAAAACCCTGTGGATCACAGCAGTCCTTCCTGCAACCAATCATGGGGGTGATGCAGGACTGGGCAGCGTTTTGTTGTGTTGTGCGTGGGGTCACCATGAATCCTGGGCTGAATCAACAACAAGGTGTTTCTCTCCAAAGCTAGAATGTCAGCTCTCTAAGCCCAGAGGCCTTGTTTGTATGTCTTGCTCTCTGCTGCAACCCCAGCACCCAGCACAGATCCTGGCATATGTAGGTGGTGTTGTAAGTATTTGTCACATGAAAAAATGAGGTGGCAGAGCCAGTACTTGAGCCCAGTCTTTCTGACCCCCAAATTTGAGCCCTTTCTGCTACATTCTGTCCCCAGGGAAGCAAACTGGTGTTTGTGGAAAGGGCATTGGCTGAGAGTCAGGACACCCGACTTCTACAATGAACTATAGGAGAGGATATTGACCAAGTCATTTCCTTTCCCTCGGCCTCAATTTACTCATCTCTTTTGAGCCACAGGGAGGAAGACAGGGAGAGGAACAGAAGCAGATATTTTCTGTCCAGCAGGTGGCGCCATTGGCCCTTTTTTTTTTTTTTTTTTTTTCTTTTCTTTCCTCCCCGCTGTACCAGGCAGCCGGGATCTCTGGTTCTGGAGGTCAGGGTACCTTCTCATCAAAACGCACACACATTTTAAGGTCTGTCTATACGGAATTAAACTGACAACAGCAACCCGGAAGGTCAGACAGGAACCTTAGGGGGCAGTGAGTTTATGTTAATGGAGGAGGGACAATTAGGGAAAGGAGGATAAGAGTGGTTGCACAGCTTGAAGAATGTAATCAGTGTCACTGGATTGTACGTGTAGAAACTGTTGGATTGGTGTATGTACTGCTGTGTATGTTCTCAACAAACACAACAAAAATAAATTATTAAAAACAAACGCACACACCATCAGTCACCACTACCACCCCTAAACACCAGTGAGGTGTTCCTTTCTTCTAATATATTTCTATTTATTTATTTTTACTTTTTTATTAAGCTTTTTGACTTGAAACCATGCAGTATCCCCTCGTTCTGTTCCAACGACAGCCTTCTGATCCGTGTACAGATACCTCATGAGCACAGTTAAGTGTTCTGGAATTCCCGTTCTCCACAATGTTAACCATAATTTGTTAGGATCCACACAGTCGAATGCCTTCGTATAGTCGATAAAACACAGGTAAACATCTTTGCCTGTGATTTTTGCATTAGCATGGTACGTGCGTTGCAATTAATGAATCAACACTGAGAAATTATTATTAACTGAAGTTCACGCTTTATTCAAGGAGCCGTGGTGGCACAACATTTAAGCACTTGGCTGCTAAGTGAAAGGTGGGAGGTTTGAACCCACCTAGAGGCTCCATGGAACAAAGGCCTGGAGATCTGTACACGTAAAGACCACAGCCTAGAAAACCCTAAGGGGCAGTTCTGCTCTGTCACATGGGGTCACTTTGGGTCAGAATCTACTCACTGGCACACAACAATAACAACAATATACTTTATCCAGGTTTCCTTAGGTTTGTTTTTTAAAAAAAAACTAGTGTCCTTTTTCTGTCCCAGGAGCTCATCCAGGACACCACATTGTATTTTGTCTCTTGTCTCCTTAGTTTCCTCCTGGCTGTAAGGGTTTATCACACTTTCCTGATTTAGATGACCACCAGGGAGATTTTTAGAGGGAACTCCACCTGTGTCTTGTCATCATTACTTAAGATTTCGTGCTGGAAGTTACAACCCTTTTCCCTCTGGGGAACTTAGGAAGAAATGTTTGCAGTAGAAATGGATGACTTTCTACTCAAATCCTTGGCTGATCCTAGGGGATGGTCATCTCAGTCGCATATTTTCAGCCCCTGTACTTGGTGCCAGGGATGGAGCAGAGCTAAGACAGACAAGCGTCCTCTTGGGACTTAGAGTCCAGTTCTTTTGTTCAGGCTGGAAAACAGATGCACATGGAAGGCAGAGGGTAAGACTTCACCCTGCTGACCCATCCAAGGTGGAAAAGGGGGACAGGGCCTGGGACCTCTCAAGGGCATGTCTCAGAGCTGGAGGACTTGGCATGAGAGGCAGTTCAGGAGACTTGTCAGTGTTGTACTTTCAGACCCTGGAATCCAGCTCCTGTATTTTGCTGGGGAAGATATGGGGCCTGGAGTGGAGGAGAAAACTTCCTCCAAGCCTCCGTGATCACCACTGGCTTCTAATTCAGTGTAATAACTTATGTCTATTCTGTGCTTTTCCACTTCAAAGAGACCCCATCAAATCCTAACAGGATCTTTGGGAGATAGTGCCATTACGATCAGTTCCTGAGGCTCTGGTCACACTCAGCAAATAATTATTGAGGCCAACATTTGAATTTCTGATTGCTGTCTCTCTATGGATTCTTGCAGCCTATTAAATTTGTCATTATGGTCTTGAATGACCATCTTAATTTCCTCCACGGCTTTATCCGTGTGTTCTTTGGTTTGTTCTGTGTTTTGCCTGATCTCCTGAAGAGTTCTGTATATTAATCTTTTGTGTTCTACCTCTGGTAGTTCCAGGAAAGTATCTTCATTTTGGAAGCTTGTTGGAGCGATCATGGTCTGCTTCTTTATGTGATTTGATATTGACTGTTTTCTCTGAGCCATCTATAAGTTATTGTATTAATTTATTTGATGTTTACTTACTGTGTTCTATCTTCTTGCTTTGTTTTGATATGCCCACATAGGCTGCTTGAGTGAGCTAGCTTGATTATTTTTGCCTCTGAAGCTCCAATGTCCTGTCACCAGATGGCTACAGCTGTTACCAGGTATATGAGCTTAGGAGTCCATTCACTTGGGGCCAACATTTGAATTCAGGTCTTTCTGTCTTCTAATTTTCATCCTCCCCCATATCCTGCCCATACCCTTTTGGGCCCTCAAGCTTGGAGAAAAAGCACTATTTCTGGAAACTTTTTCTCTCGACCCACTAAGTTATATTCTGCTCAGAATTTTGGGACTTGCTGTAATTCAAAGACCTGGAGGGCGAAAAGGAGGGAGCTCCTTACCCCACACTGTGGGTGAGAGGCCTCTGCCCCAGCCCAAGCCTACCTTCTTGGGTAATCTTGGATGGGATCACTGAGATGCCTGGTTCATGGGATTTGGGGCAGAGGACACAGCCTAGGGCTTGGACAGAGTGTGTTGCCCAACTGTGCCTCCCACTAACTGTGGGGGCAAATCACTTTTCATTTGTATTCCTCAGTTTCCTCACCAGTGAAATGGGGCTACTCCACCTGCCTGAGAGGCTTTATTGCCGTGAACAAGGGATATAAGAGAGTTTGTCAGCTGAAGGCCCCTTAGCAGGGCTATTGGAGGTGGCTTAATTTCCAGGAAGAGTATCCAGGGTCCTAAAGGAAAGTTCCTTCCCTGCAGGACCAGGCTGAAGAAAAGCACTCATGTCCAGAAGCTTCAAATCCATCTCGAGGACCAATGCTGAGAAGAAGCCCCTTACCCCTCCCCAGACCCTTCTGCTCCCTCCCACGCTGTAAGCGCCGCAGGCCTGGATCAGGGAGAGGGCCGCTCCAACATTCTCTAGTGGTGGACACTGAGCACCTAGAAGACATGAGGTGGCATCCAGCTCCCAACACCCCAGCATCTAGCACACTGAGCCCACACTACATACTCAGATGTTGGGTGAACGAATGGATGGGTGAGTGAATGAAGAAGTCCCAGGGCTGTAGGTGGGTCTAACCCTGACATACTGACTCCAGGCTTCTGTCCGGGCCCCCCACCCTTCCCTGTTCACCACAGTGCATGACACCAGGGGTACCAAAAAGGCAAACTGGACTTTATTATAAAGTTGGCTACAAAGTCACCGCAGTACCACGAGGTGGCCATTTGGGCAGGCCCAGGCGGTCTGGCGGCTGGGTGAGTCCTGCACCAGGTACACGCACTCGTGCCAGCATGCGTGTGACGGCAGGTCTGCCTTCCTCCATCGGAAAGGAACGTAGCGTCTCTTCGCGCCCCCCACCCCAGGCGCGGGGCGCAAAAGTCACAGGAAGGGCCGCCAGGGCAGCCGAGTCCATCGGAATTGAAATCCCGTTACTGGTGTGTAGAGAATTCTACGTGGGTGTCAAGAGCCCCTCGGGGCACAGGCTGGCCCGGGTGGGCCGTGCCTTTCCCCCACCAAGGCCCAGGGGTGGCTTGGCCCCTAGGAGTGGAGAACTGGCCCGGGCCCATGGGGCAGCGCGGGGCGGGGGAAGTGAGACTCCCCCGTTCTCCGCTTGAAATCCCATTCAAGGAAACTCACTACGAGTGAATACGGATTGAAATGGAAACTGGGATCGCTCGAAGTCTCTGGATTTTAAAAAGAAGCTCCCCTCCCGTGCCCTCCCACCTCCCCCCCAAATCCTTCAGGGCCTGGGGAATCAGATACACCCCCCTCTGGCCCCCAGAGTCCCCCCAACAGTCTCGGGGTGGTGGAGAGCGGCTCCACGTCTTGATGACAATATGCCATACTTGACGACGTTAAGTCACAGACTTATTCAAAACGTTGGTTCCCCTCCACTTCCATCTGCAGAGAGAGACAGAGAAGACAGTCAGGGAGGCCTGTTAGTGTAGAGGGTCCATGGGTGAGGATGTGGTGCAGTGTTGGCCCAACAGCTGAATGATCACTGGAGGCTCAGCAGATAGGGGGACAATTTGGACAGATGGAGTGACACTATGGCTGTACTTCTAGAAAGTCTGGGCCATAAGCAGGGAGCCCACCATGGAGCCAGGGGTTAAGTCCCACTTTCTTTCTTTCCCCAACCCCTATAAACCCTTGCTCTGTATCCCCTTTAGGGGGCAAGAATACTGGGCTACAGCTCTAATCCTCTTCTATCAATTTGCTATGTGACCTTAGTCAAGTTTCTTTAACTCTGGGACCTAGATTGCCTTCATCCGCAAAATAGGATGGGGATAACTGATCTAGTTCCCTCACAGGGTTAAGAAGCACAAACCACTACCTCTTGAGTCTGTAGCATTCTATTCTACCTTCCCAAGCCCTGTCCCCATGCCTACTTGTCCAGAACCTTCATCTTAAGTTTTTCATTTGCACTTTTCCTCACTGCTACCCTGGGCAGCAAGTGATGTCATCCCATTAATAAAACTGAGGTACAGAAAGGGGAACTGACCCAACTAATGGCAGCTAGCATCTTATTGGTAGAACAGGGAGTAGAGTTCTTGAGTATTTTGGCTGCACTCACCTTCATGGAAGCTGTCTTGAACTTGGCTCTGGAGTTGATGCAACTCATCAGTAAACCCATCATAGGGGAATGCTGAGACACCTGTCTCAAAGGCGGTTTCGTATGTGGCCAGGTCCTCCAGGAAGCTGTGGTCTTCTGGGGACAGGTTGTTGCAAGGTGACAGGGCCCCTCCTGGGCCCGCTGCCTCAGGACCCTCTGAACCCCACTCCCCATTGGGGGCTGAGGTGGAAAGATCCATGAAGATGTCTTCCACAGGCGTCTCTTCCAGGAATATGTCATCAGGGTCAGCCAGGAAGTCCGGCTCCTGGCATCTCCAGGGTTTTAAGTCCAGGCTGAGGACAGGGGGGCCAGCCCCTGGCAGAGAAAGGTTGGAATCCAGGGGCTCCAGCCCTCCAAGTGGCTCCAGCCCGCCAGTGCCTGCCTCAGCTGAGAAAGGCCTGTCCATGCCCTGAGCCAACTGACTGATCTGCTGGATGAGACGGTCGATCTCATTTTGCTCCTTCTCAGAATAGTGGAAGAAACTCTGCTTGACAGGAGAGGCCTCAGGTGTGAGCAGGCCTTCGGGCATCAGGGGGACATCCACAGAAAGGGGACCCCGGAGCTGAGCCAGGGCCAGGAGAGTGCAGTCCCCATTACCAGGGCTGCTAGGACTTGGGGGCAACTTCTCATAGAGAAAACTGCATCCCTCCTGGGCGAAGTAAGTCTTGGTAGAGTTGGGGCTCAGCTGTTCTGGGAAAGTTTGGCTGGGGCTGCTCAGGTGTGCCTGGAATGCCGTGCTGGGAGGAGTCAGCTGCTCCTGGGAAGGGCTGCTGAGAGGCTCTGGGAAGGTGGCAGTGCTGGGCAGCAGCTGGTCTGGGAAGGTGGAGGTGCAGGGAGTCAACTGGTCTTCATAGCTTCTGGCCGAGGCTTCGGTCAACTGGCCCCGTAGCGGGCTAGTTAGTGGGTCTGGAAAGGTTGCACTGCTGGGTGTCAACTGATCTGAGAAGGTTGCAGTGCTCGGAGTCAGCTGTTCTTGGAGAGAGCTGGATGGGGTGGGCAGATGGGTCTGGAAGGGCTCATGGAGGCTGAAGAGGAAGGCACAGCCTCCTGGCTGGCGAGGTGTGTAGGGTGGGGTGCACACAAAATCCTTGCTCAGATCAGCTTGGAGAGAAGGCTCAGGCCCAGCAGGGAATGTCAGGTAACTGAAGTCCAGCTCTTTGGGGGGCCGGGAAAGCTCTTCGGATGCTGAAGCAACACCTAGTTCAGGAGCGCCGGGGAAAGTGGTGCTTCTGGGAGTCCCCAAGCGAGGGGTGAAGACTGGGTTGGGGTTGGAGCACTGCTCCTGGGATAGGATGCTCTCAGGGAATGGCGGCAGCATGGTGGGGGTGCCCAGGACATAGCTTGTCTGGGTGTCTTCAGAGTTCAGCTGCTGGCGGAGGCTCCAGGCTTCCGAGTCACTGGAGAGGAGAGATGAGGCAGCCGGTAAGGATTTGGTGTCCGTTCTCAGAGCAGTCCCTGCTTTGTATCTCCTTCATGCCGACCTCAGCTGCCCCCCAGGCCCCTGCCTTGCAGCTCACCTGATTGGGTAGTTATTGGCAGTAATAGGGCCTTCCAGACATTCTGAATACAACAGGCAGTAAATCCATGCCCAGCCTCCAGCTTTAGCCTGCAGTCTCACCACCATTTCTGCCTGAATATCTCCATTCTCAGCCACTGGGGAGGAAGAAGAGATGCAGAGTTAGGATGCCCATTGGGCAACATCACCTAAGCTCTTCCCTTGTTCACCTCTTCACTGAATTGAGGTCGCCCTGGCATCCTCTTCTCTGACTGCCCTAACCTGCCACACTCAGCTCCCCACCTTGACCTCACCACTCACAGTCCCCCAGTTCCAATTGTATTCTCACCTTGACTCCTCGCCCTAATGCTCACTCTATAGAATCCAAAACTGCTGGCTTCTGTTCTTTTCCCAACGTCAGTTTTGACCCCAGCCCATTCCTAGCCTTCTCTTCCATGCCCGTGCCAAGTCCCTGTCTTGCACCCTTCCCCCGGCCTCTCTGGACACTCACACAGGCGGTAGTGTTGTGCAGAAGCATGGGCCAGGTCCTCAGGGTGCAGCAGTCCATACCATGATTTACAGAGCAGTTCATTTCTCTCAAAGCCCAGGTAGATTAGGACACTGGGAAGATGGAAAGGGTGGGGTCAGCTTTCTGTTTACTCTGATTAATACCCAAACATCTCACTCCCTCCCAGGCTCTCTGCCCCCTTAAACACCAACACCCCTACCCCTGATACTCCAGAATCTGGGGGTCCCATCCTCTCTGGCCTGCCTTCCTCCTAGGGTCTGGGGACTCTGGGCTTACCTCTCAGAGATGTCCAGTAGAGTCAGGTCCTTGGCATGACGACTTTGGAACATGGCCAAGAAGAGTGAGGCAGGGCCAGGGCCAGGGCCGGGCCCAGGGCCAGGGCGGGGTCTAGGTTCCAGAGGGGCACAGAAAGCTGTGAATACAGGATTTCCTGCCCAGTAGGCCCCAGGAGGGTGAGGGTGGAATCGGCCTCGAATGAGCACCAGCTTGTTGCCTGCACTCTGGCGCCTGAGGGATTTGGAGGTGTTGAAGCGACAGCGGAAGAGGCGATCTAGGTGGGTGAAGAGAACAATTGGTAAGAGGATGGGTGGCTGAGAGATAGCAGATGGGGAGGAGCTGGGTATCAGGAGGGAGACTAGACTGAGAAAGGGAGAAGGGGGTCCTCACCAGTGTCCAGGGCAGAGGGCAGGGTGAGTTGCTGGCGCACAGTGAGGTGGTCAGCTGGGTCAATGATGTCGTAGATACTGTCACCCTGAGCAACCAGATCCACCTGGAGGGAGGAAGGGAAGAGATGACCATTAGTGAGGGCAACAAGAGCCAATGCTTGGCCCTCAGCCTCTTGCAGGGATAATCCCTCCCTCCTCAGTAATTTTCAGATCCAGAGAGGTAGGAATCTCATTGCCCCCTATCTGACCCCAGCCTGAACTGAGAGGACCCTAAGCACTCACCATGGAGTGGCCCAGATGCTCGCTCACGCTGTCAGACAGGTACAACAGCTTTCCCTCAGCCGTGAACACAAGCAAGAAGCCAGGCAGTGCTGCCACAATATCTTCAAGCTCTTGAGCTGAGAGAAGCCCTGTGGGGCCCGCCAGAGGAGTGCCTGCAGGGCAAGAAGATAGGTGAGTCAGGAGGTAAGAGCAGGGGGCAAAACAGAGGTGAAGAAGACATGGACTGAGTTCCATAGAATCCAGAGGAATTTCTCATAGACCTGCCTCTGCACACACCTGTTGACCCTCTGCCCGCAGCTCTTGGCCCCGGGAACCTGTTGCTGGGATCGCCCCAGCCAGCGAACCCATTCATTTCTAAACCACTGCTAGCCCCTCGGCAGCCCTGAATTTCAGGACCGCGGATAGCACCCTAAGGCACGTAAACACTCAGCACCTCGGACAGCTTCCCAAACCACGCGGGCGTTCAGCACCACGGACAGTACTTCAGCACCGGTGGAAAAAGCCCTTCCTGCACCGCGCGCCGCGGCTGCGCTTCCCCAGGCTTTAGCAGCTCCATTCCAACAACTTCCCGGGCTTCCTTTCCCGGGCTCCTGGAGCACCTCTGCGCTCTTGGGAACTGGAGCCATTCAGTGCTGTCTCCTCTCCTCCCAGAAGTCTGGCACCAGGGAGAGCATCCCGGCTCTCTAACCCTCATCCAGAACCAAGGTGAGCTCTATAGAGCTCAGGAGGAAAATAAGAAAGTCCTGAGTTCCAAATTCTTCTCTCCTCAGCTTGGCAACACGCTGCCCTAGACATGCAGCAGTCCCAGACTGTTCCCTCAGCCCCACTGTCCCTGGTGCCCGCCAGCGCGGGTCTCCAGCAGCCCCAGATGCTCACCTCCAGCGAAGAAGACGCCTTTGCGAGTGTAGATGCAGGCAAGACTCATGATGTGCAGGTAGGACAGCCGGACCTTGTCCGCCTCGGCCAGCGGCAGCAGCTCCTTGAGGTTCCGGATCTCAGCGTTGATCTGGTCGCGGCGCGCCTTGGAGGCGCCCTTGGTGGAGCGATACATGACTGCCGGCTGCAGAGCTCCAGCTCAGGCGCCCCGACACCTGCGTTCCTGTCCCAAAGCGCCGGTGGCTTCCTCCTCCTTGCTTTCCCGTCTCTCGCTCAGGCTCTCTCTCTCTCTCCTCTCCTGGGCTCCGCTCGGCTGAGCTGCCCCCCTTGCCTGCCTCGTTCCGCCTTTTATAGCTCCTGCCGGGCGTGGGGGGTTCGCTTTAGAGCCGGGGGGGGCGGGAAAATGGGAGGCTGGGCTAAACAAGCTGCAGCGGGAGCCACTGGCTGGGGAGGGGGGGCGCTCCTCCTCCCTCCCCAGCCTCCGACGTCATCTCGTGACGTAGAACGGGAGCGGGAGGGGGACCAGGAGGAGGGGGAGAAAGGAGGCTGCGGAGGGGGCCGCTGCTGGCTTGAGCTGAGCAGAACAGGAGCTGCTTTGGGAAGGCCTGAAAGGGGGTAGGGGACCCAGGCGTCCAAATGTGTCCAACTGAAGGAAGCAACAGGGCAAGGCCTGAAGTCCCTGGCAGCAGAGTCTGTAAGGGCAGGGAGGGGCTGGTTCTGACATGGATTTTTCTGAGATAAGGATGGTCCACAAATCGCCTCTGGATATTGACCGAACAAAGGTCATGTCGGCATGAGGGGAAGAAGGCTCTTCCTTAGCCTCTATGGAACAGGTCACAGCTAAGATTTCTCTCTGGGGACTACTCAATCCGGGATTCCCTTGGCCACTTAACAAAGATCAAATCCTCTTTTCCCCTTCTCAAACCCAGGTCTTAGCGATTTAGCGCGGGGAGTTACCTGGGGGCCTACGTCCTAGGATGGGATGGAAAGGGGGTCCTGGGGGAGAGGGACTAGCTGAATTTGGCCTTGGTCCTATTTTCCACAGTCCAGAATAGGAACACCAACGCTAAAGTCTGCACTGATTCTTCGTTACCCTGTCAATTAATGAACCTCGGCCACTGACCGAGGAAACTGAGGCAGGAACGAGGGCACGGTGAGGATCTGGGTCGGCACAGAGGCATCCCTTCCCCCGCTGCCAGCCCCCGAAGCGAGCGGTTCCCCCCACCGGCTTGCCAGCCTGCGTCTCCGCGCCGGCCAGGGGGCGGGGGCGGGGCCGGGGGAATCCCAGCTCCATATTAGGACAGGAATCCTCCCTGGCTGCCGCGGAGGCGGCGGCGGGCGGAGCCTGGCTGCTTCGGCACCGCTCCGGAGGGCTCCCCCCACCACTGCCTCGGCGGGGAGGATGGGGAAGCAGCAGAGAAGTGGGGGACCGTCCTGGGCCCTCCGCGACCCCTGCACCTACCAAGGACCCCTGAACTCTGCCAGGCTGTCATCCGCGCCCCGTTTCACACCCCCGCCCATCAGCGGCGCTGCAACTCCTCGCTCGCTAGGTCTTTCAGCCTTCAACTCTCCACATCGCACCCCCCCAACTGGTTTCTTTATTTCATTGCCCGCTTTGTGGTCTCAACTCTATTCACACCCGCCCCCAATTCTGCTCTACCGTGACTCCCTTCCTTTCTTTTCTTTAGTTTTGACTCCGTATCTCGCCACCTTTACCCTGCTTCCCTTTCTTCTTCACCACAGACAGTGACTTTCCCTGCATGGGAGGTGCCTTTCTTTCCCCCCGGGACCCCCTAAAGGGAGTAAGAGGTGGTGTGGGGGACACTTTATCAGAAATCTCTTTTGATGGTGGGGGCGGGGGGTGAAATCACTTGAAGGGCTGGGGTTGAGGCCATTTAAAAATTGGGGGAGGGGACTGACCTATAAAGTCACATAAGAAGGGTAGAGATGAACTTGGACATCGAGAAAAAAATGAGGCCAAGAAACACCCAACTCTTCATGGAAAAGGTTGGTAGGCAGAGAGGCAGGGTAGGAGGTGAAAGTGCAGCAAGGAGATTGTCTGAGAAGAGGGGTCCACACCTGTGGAGGCCACGTCTTGTGCCATTTTGTCTGAGGCTGAGCCATCCACTTCCACCATCCTGTGTTCAGTGTACAACTGAGGTGGAGGGAAGGGGAGGGGGCCTTTGTGCCACTGTCTGTAACCCTATTAACTTAGATCACAGAGAGATGGTTCCTTTGGGAAGGGCATCTCTGCTACCACTTTCATCTCTATCTGAATCCCTGAAGTACCCACCCACACCTTCCTCAAGCTTCTGTTTGGACAACCCTTGGTCTTAGGACCCGAACCCCTTCCTAAATGAAAATCCAGGGCAGTTTTCCTCATCCACTGCTGCTTTAGGCCCTGGCTGGGAGACATTTCTTAGCATCCCTCTCCACGCTAAGAGGTGTAGCGCTGGGCCTGGTAGGTCTGCAGCAAGCTGAGCAGACCCACGGTGAAAGACTGGGGCACTGGCCTCTGTCCATGGTTCTGAAAGACTCACCAGGGAAATCAGATTAGCCATGGTCTGCCTAGGACGTCAAAGCAAGGCTTGGGTCCACATAAGTCTCTGGTGAGACCCCCTTTGGGTCTTGACTTCTCCTCTTAGGCTGAATGTGGGGAGGGGGTTGTATGAAGACATAGATTCCTTGGCTTAGGAGTAAAGTAAGCGTGGGGGTGAACTGGGCTCAGGGGAAGAGCCCTTGGATTTTTCCAGGAGATTGCGACTGGGGGGAAGGCACTCTGGAAGGGAAGAAAGGGCCTAGAAAGGGAAAAGGGGGGCAGAGAAGGGCTCATCCTAGTTTTCCCACTCTGATTCAAGTTGAGAAGCTCATTATGCCCCAAAGTCTCCTCTCCCTGGGCCAGCTCCCACCCTCCCTTACCTCCCACCTCCGTGAAGCTATTTTTAACTGCACAGAACCAAAAATAGCTTGGCAGCAGCTTCAGGCTGTGGGAGAGGAGCTATTTATATCACCAGTGACGGTTCCGAAATAGCAAGCAGGAGGAGGGGGGCGGCTGGCACGCTAGAGAGCTCCTGGCCGCTGCTAAAAATACTGGCAGTGTGAGTCATCCTGGCCCGGCTGAGTCACCCTGCTCCCCCCCCCCCCCAGTGGGAGCAGCAGCAGCAGAACAGGTTAAGGAACTGGAAGCCTGAGGTGGGGGGGGCATCAGAGTCCATGGGCTATGGGAAAATGGGCAAGGGAATGAATTGGGAGAGGGGCTTTGGGGTGACTGTGTGGATGGAATTGGGTGGGGGAGCAAGAGCCACCCAGGCAAACCCACTGGGTGAGCCTGCAGCATTCTCATCTATGCACCACTGCTAAGAGATGCTTGGGCAATCGAAGGGAGGGAGCCAGACTGTGAGGGTGTTCATGTCTGTCTGTCTACCTGTCCATCTGTCTGTCTACCTGTCCATTTGACTGTGACTGTGTGTGTCTCTGTACCTGAGCTTGTGTCTGTCTGAACACGTGCCTGTGTTTGTGTGCCTGTATCTGTGAATTTTTCTGCATGTGTCCTTGTGGCTGTGTGTTTTTATCTCTGTATCGCTATGTATTTCCCTATGCTTGCATCTATGTCTGTCTTTTTAAAAATGCCTACAACTCCCTATGGAGTGTGCAGTTCTATGTCTGTGTCTGTATGTATTTATATGTCTGCAACTTTCTGTGTGCCTGTGTGTATGTTCATATCTGAGTCTGGTTCTGTGGCTTTGTCTCTCAGCATCCGACTGTGTGTATGGCTTTGCAAGTATCCCTGTCCTCGATGCACCTTTTGTTACCCTCTCTGATGTTACTTTTTGAGTTCTTGCATCGTCTGTCTCTTGCTCACCTCTCTTCAGCCAGCATCTTCCCTCTTTTGAGCCCTTGGCCCCCCAAAATTTGGGAAGGTCTCTTTTGTCCCATGCAATTGCTAGATAAAGGGATGGAGGAAGGACGCCCCATCTGACCTCTCCCCAGTCCCTTGAACTACCCTGAATCTTCTCTGGCCTACAGCAGTAAGTGAGTTTCTATCACTCCATATTTGGGGAGCTGAGAGAAGAGAAGGGCTTTCTTTAATTCTAAAAAAATTCCTGGTGTGGGCACAGGCGTGTGCAGCACACACAGACACACACAAAAAACTGAGAAAGAGAATGAGAGAGAGAGAGAAAAAAAAAATCAAGGTCCCTTCTTTACGGAGACGAGTGCTTGCATCTGTTGCCATGGCAACCCGCCCACTCCTTCCCTGAGAAATCACCAAGAAGAGGTGATGGCATAGAAAGGGATTGGCTGATTTCATTCTTTATTATTTTTCCCAAAAAGGGTTTTTTTATAGCAAGAACAAGCTATGAGATCCCTTGCCCCTGTCTTGCATAGCTTTATTGGAGACCTACAGGGACACCACCTCTCAACCTCTAGAGAAGAGGAGGTGGATTTTTTGCAGAGATTTTGGGGAGGATGATCTCCTGGGAGGGAGCTGGGGGGTGAGTAGGGAGTCTGGTTCTCAAGAATAACATGGAGTCTCCTGGTTAGAGCTGCTTATATGGAAATGTGGGGCAAGGATCTTGACAGAGACATGTCAAGATTTTGTGTTGCTCTGGATAGATGTGTATATGAGAAAGAGGGAGAGAAAGAAAGTAGAGAGAAGAGACAGAGACAGAGAGAAGCCTTGATGGTCTTCAGAGAAGATAATTAGATGACAAGATGCCAAAGGATCCAAGCAAGCTCTCAGGGTAGTCAGACCAGCCAGATGGACAAGACAGCTCAAGAAAGATCCATTGATGCAATTGGTGGAGGAAGTCACCCCTGGACTTCAGCTGTAGCTACTTGGCCCAGGTTCCAATGGAGCACTGGCCATAGGTGAGTGTTCTACGGGAGCACTGAAGCTCACCTTTCCTAACTCTAGTCCCAGTCTGAGTCTCAAAGGCCTCCTTCAAAGCCTGGCCACCAGCCACTGCAGCCACATCGCTTTCTCGAGTGAATTGTAGCCTCCTGACAAATGACTGGACAGTGGAAAGAAAGGAATTCCTCATTTCCTCTGGTGCTCGGCTTGCTTCTGAAATGGGGTCACTTGGGGCTGGAGGTAATAAAGCCAGAGCAAGAATCAATGGGCTGCCACCTGTAGAAGACTTTCTGAGCAAGGACCTGACCTGGTGGGAGTGGGGTGTGGGTGTCGGCAGCTCTACTCAATTGATGGGGCAGAGGGATGAAAAGGCCTCAGATTTGCTCTGACCTATTATATATATATTCTCATGACAAATCTGGCTGAGACATTATACCCATTTGATAGATGGTGAAACTGAGACTCAGAGATGGACAATGAATTGTTCAAAGTCACACAGTAAGTCAGTGATAATGCTGGGCCTTAAGCCAGCTCCTGTCTCCCAGCCCAGGCTCGTGCTCTTGCACCATGGGATAGAGCAAACTATGAACTGCCTGGCAAATCTGGCCCATCACTTCTTTTTGTAAATAAAGTTTTATTGGAACACAGCCACATCTATTTATTTACAGATTGTCTTGGTATTTTCGTGCTACAGTGTTGAGTAGCCACAACAGAGATATGGTCTGCAAAGCCTAAAATATTTACCAGCTGACCTTTTACAGAAAAAGTTTGATGACCGTTAGAGTAGAGGATGAGTTCATACTAAGAACATCTCCACTTGTCTCTCTCTTTCTCACCGTAAGGCTCTTTGGGCCCAGGGAAGGCCAAGCTATCCTTTCATCTCCCTTTACTCTTCCAAATGCCATGGGTCAGTAGCATCCCCACACAACTTAAGGAAGGCAAGATTGGGAAACCCAACAGACCAGCCTCCTTGCTGGCTTCTAGCCCCTCTGTAGTTGTGTAGATGTAGCCTTCCCATGCAGAGTGATGCTCCACATCTTGTTACCATGGCAACATGAGCTGGATTTGGCAAAGAAGAGGCAGGGTACCCCATCTCATCCCTAACCAACCCCAATCTTCAGGACTGCATTTCAGGAAGGGGGGAGGGTGTCCCAAGGTTGGTTATTAAAGTATTGCTAGGAAGACAATATTTTCTGGTGCGAGGAAAATGAGGATATTGTGGGGTCTCAGTCCTCATGAAGCCTCCAATCTAACCCACTGGAAGAATCTATACATTCTGAGAGGTTGAGTTACTTGCCTAGGGTCACACAGCTGGAATGAGTTCAAGCCAGAATTAGAGGCTGGTTTCCTGACTTCTACTTCTTTCTAATTTTTACTAGATTATTCTTTTGGATTGATGGCTTGGAACCACATAAAGTTTTCTAACAGATTCCCAAGAACCTCCCTGGCCCTGTGTCTATGGTTCCCCAGTCTGCACAGTGAAGATCTAATTCTCACACAGAACTGGTTCACGCAATGGCATGCTACTTTCAGCTGCATCCTAGCAGGCTGTTTTCTTCCTCCTCAGGCCTTTTCATTATGTTATCACTCCCCCAACTCTCCTTGCACAGGGCGGCATCCAGAACATTTTATCTATTTATGGTATGAAATCAACAAATCTCATGTGAAGAGGGCACACGCTGGCACCCACGCATCAAGAGGGTTGGGGGGGTGAGTGGGCTGCGCAGAGAAGGTGAGGGACATGGGCCCATGGAGGGTGTGGGCAGAGGACAGTGCACCCAGGTTGGGGAGATGGAGCTTCTCCGGGCAGAGGCCTGGAAGCAGGACTGAAAGAAGAAGAGACAAATAACACGACCAGCAGCGTGTTAGACTACCAGAGCCCAAGAAGGGAAGGAAATCAAGAAACCAACCAGAAGACACTGTTTGAGTGCAGGGCAGGGACCCAACACTCTTCTAAATGCCGAGGGGGCCGGAGTGCAGGGCATGAGCCTCGCCCAGCTTCAGGGTCTCCTCCCCTTGCTGGGGAGGTCTTCCTTGCCCTTTTGGTCTCCAGATGGCCCAGCAGCCCTCCTCAGTGTCCCTCCAGCCTCTAGGCTTCCCCTCCAATGCATTTCTCATGCAGCATCCATCCTGGCTGCTTGTTAACATCTGTCTCCCCAGCAGCATCTGAAAGCCTCAAGGTAGTACCGACGTCTGCTCTCCATACTCCAGTGTCTAGCACAGGGCCTGGCACAGAGCAGGGACTCAGGTGGGTCGCTCATTCATGCAGCAAATGTCTGAGGGCTGAGTTTGTGCCAAACTCTGTGCTGGGCACTGGTGGTGCCTGTGACCTCAAGGAGGTCATCCAGGCTGGGGAGAAAGTTAGAGCTCAATCAAGTCATCCAAAGGGGGATAACTGAGAATGGGGACAACTGTTGTGAAGGAGGAGTCCCAGGGTGGTGCCAACAGTTAATGTGCTCAGCTGCTAACCAAAAGGTTAGAGGTTTGAGTCCACCCAGATGTGCCTCAGAAGAAAGGCCTGGCAATCTACTTTTGAAAAGCCAGCCACTGAAAACCCTGTGGAGTACAGCTCTACTTTTACACACGTATGGGGCCTACAGAAGTCAGAATTGACTTGGCAGCAACTCTTTTTGTAGTGCAGGAGGCACAGGGGTTGTTCAGGGAGAGCAAAAGGAGGGGATGACCTGGTCTGGGAGTCAGGGACGGCCCCCCTGAGGAGGCGTGTGTGAACTGAGCTGCTGGGTTGTCTGGGCTGGGCCAGGCTGGGCTAGGGTAGGGAGGATAGAGAGAGGCTGGACTGGGGTAGGAGTGGGGGAAAGACAGAGAAAGGAGTGTGGCATCACAAACAGGACCCTACACAGTGACAGGGGACCGCAAAAGAGCCTCCTTCAGCCTGAGCTGGGTGAAGGTGGAGTGAGGCAGGCACTGAGCCCCTGTCTCAGCCAGGAGGTTGGGCTCTGAGAGCTGGATCATAGTCAGAACTGAGAAGCAGCCCCGCCTTGAGCAGAAGGGTCTGGTGGGAACAGGGACTGTGAGGACTGACCCAGCTCCTGCTACCTCACCAGCCCTCTCTTACTCATGTGTCCCTTGTGCTCTCTATTCCAGCTACGTTGGCCTCTCCCACCCATGCCCAGCCCCTGCACACCACAGGGCCTTTGCACAGGCCGTTCCCTCTGCCAGGAGTGCATTCTCCTCTCCTCTTTCCCTAGTTCAGATCTCAGCTCACCACCAACTCCTCAGGAAAGCCAGGAAGGCCTTCTTGAAGAGGTCGAGTCCCAAGCCATGGGCTCCCAGGGGCGCTGAGCCTCAATCAGCATCTGCCACAGTAGCAATGTTGCATTTTGTTCTGGTGATTAATTGATGGACATCTCTCTCCTCCACTAGACTGAAGCCACTGTGGCAGGGACTGTCTGCCTGCTCACGATGGCCCTTCAGCATGTGGTCAGGCACGCCAGACATGCTTGTAAGACACTTTCAAAAGCTAGAAGGAATGAAGATATTCCACTGGGGGAAGGGAAGGCTCAATGCAGTCACTTAGGGTCTGCAGGCATTTGAAGAGCCGTCATGAGGAGGAGGATTGGTGTGCCCTGCATGGGAGAAGCCTGAGGCTCAGAGGGGCAAGAAAAGGTGGAAGGGAGTAGGCTCTGGGGGGGACAATGTGGGCAATGCTGAGCCTGGCTCCCTTGCTAACTGACTGTGACACTGGGTAACTTAATTATCTTGTTGTGCCTCAATTTCCACATCTGTTAAATGGGGATGTGAGGTGGATGATAGCACCAACACCAAATGATTGCTGAGTTGAGCTGTTAAAGCACTTAGGACAAGGCTAGAGTGCAAGAGGAGCACAATGAATGTTGAACCGCTGAGTGTTAGTCTTCATTGTCTGAAATTTATGGAAAATATAATCTTGAGCAGACATGAGGCCTGGACCTCTAGGGGGCATCAAGAGATGCAGAGTCCCCCTGAGCGTCTGGCTGGGGATGCTGTGGGCTCCTTCCCAGAACCACACCACTCTGATCTGCTCACCAAGTCCCGACCCAACGCTCCCTTCAGTGCTCAGTAACTGTGTGTGTTCCCCTGCCATTTTTTTCTAGAAGCAAACCTGATCACTCTCTTACCCTCCATGGCTCCCCATTACCCCCATCACCAAACACTTCTCCTGGCTCCTGCCTCCTCTCTTACCCTTCTACCCCCTGTGCCTAAGCTCCCAGGTGCCAGCTTCAAGGGTTTCCTCGTTATCACATGAACACACCTTGCAACATAAGAGTTCACAGATGCAGCACCGTGTGTATATTAGCTTATGAAACCCTCAGGGCAATCCTATGATGTGCGGGCTACTGTTTTCTCCACAGGCCATGGGGCCAGTGGACAGAGAGTCTGCAGGGATGATCCATGGGATCCCAGCAGAGACTGATGGGGTTAAAGGCTAGGAAAATCAGGAGCAAGCAGTAGGCCTGGGACTGGGCCAGTGACAGAGGCAAGCCCTAAAAGCAGCCAAGAGAGAGAATGATGACTCCCACCCTTGGGGATGCTGGGACCTCAGGGGGTTGGTTGAATCACGGCGAGGGGGGAAGAGGCCGTTATGGCGAAGTGTCTAGGGCAGCCTCTGGCAAGGGTTTGAAGGTCCAGGAAGAGGAGGAAGTGGGTCTAGTATAGATGTCAGTGGATTGTGTTTGGTGTGGGGGAGAGAGTCCTGGACAGGAGGACCAGCAGATATCGATTCTGGCTCTAACTGCCAACAACTACTAGGGCTATTATGCAAGCCCCTTCCTCTCTTCGGGCTCAGTTTCCCTGTTTGGAAAATGGCAATGGCAGTGGGTCAGGCCACTTGCCCTCAAAGGATCCTCCCATCTCTGGCACTCAGACCTGCTCTGGGCCCACCTGATCCACTGCCTCCCAGCTTTGGAGGTTGGTTGCTGCAGCCCCAAGACCTGCTTTCAGGTGGGGATGAGCTCATGCGCCCAGTGCTAGGGTCTGAGGGGACCTGAAGTTTCCTGGAGGACCAAGTCCTTGGCCTGGCTGAGCAGAATCACTGTGGCCTCTGGAGTGGAGACCCAGCCCGTGTGGACATGGGGGAAGTGGTCACTGGCGCTCACCCCATTGGTTTCCTTTCTCAAACCCGTCCATCAGGGGCCTTTCTAACAGTGCCTCAGGGGGCTCACTGCTAGTGGAATCCAGTGGGTTCCAAAGTATGCAAAACAGGCCCCCAGGACATCCCCAGAGTGGCCTGACACAGCCCGTGGCTGAGGAGCTACTATTCCAGCATCCCAGGGCTTCAGTCTGGAAAGACCTCACAGCGTTCCACAGACAGCCAGAGGAGCCCACAGCCTGGACAAAATGCCTGATCTCAGAGACTGCTAGACTCACCTTGGGTGACTGAGGCCCAGCACAGAGAGCAGAGTGGCCCAAGAGAAACGGCCAGCACTTGGGGGAGCTGGACCCCGACCAGGTCCTGGCTCATAGCACTGGGCTCCTCGCACGCCTCTCAAAGGCTGATTTCCGGGCTCAAGGTGCAGAGAAAGAGCCCTCCCTGGGCAGGGAGACGGGGTCCAGGTCCTAGTCTCAGCCACACACTGACTTGCTATGTGGTCTTGGAAAATCACATCCCATGGAGGGCTGCCCCAGTTTCCCCTTCTGTACTTTGAAGGCTTGGCCCTGGCATATGTCCCCCCGGAAGGCCCATTCAAGGCTCCAGGGCTAACTGCTTCTGTCTCCTTTGCTAGCCTTGGAGCTCCCAGGGACTGGGCTGGGACTGATCCAGCTCTGAGTGCCCAGTCTTAGTCCAAAATAGGGGCCCAGCAATGTCGGGAACCTATACAGCTCCTGGGCATGGTCAAGCACTTCACAGCTGTCCTCACTCCCGTGGGTCCAGCAGGGAGGGTGCAGGCTGGACCAAAGAGCTGGGTCCACAAGGCTCTGGGGAGCCCAGCAAGCTACACCTCCATCTGGAACAGGCACTTGTAGGCAGCCTAGGAAAGGGTTGGGCCCAGAAAGTTCCAGAAAATCTTCGATGGACACAGACATTTGCAAACAGCAACCTGGTTGGTGGGTTGGTGGAGTCCCTGGGGTCCAGAAGCTGGTCCAGAAGCTTGTCCAGGGTGAGCACCGATCCAGAAAGCCCACTGAGTCTGTACTGTGCTCAAAAGGAGGTGGTGCAATCCAGATCTGGGCAGCCGGCAGCTGCGTACGGGCAGACCAGGGCCTGGCGCACTCGGCCAGTCGTGCCCAAAGTCGAGGAACAGGGAAGCCTCCCCTAGCCAAGAAGTCAGCATCGCTGGGCTCTGGCCCATGCTCTTCCAGGAACTTGCCAGGTGACCCTGGTCAAGTCAATACGCTTCCCTGAGCCTCAGTTTCCCTTCCAGTTTAATGAGGGGGTTGGAGCAACTGGTAAGGGGCTTCCAGCTGGTATCCCAACTTGGCTCCAGTCTGAGCCCAAGGAGAAAAGGGCTAAGGCAGGGAGCCGGAGGGGCTGTGGGTCTCCTGAAACCCTGGTGGCCCCGCGGGCAGTGAGTCCTCACCTGATGTTTTCACTCTGTGGCCTTGTGCAGAGAGGGTCCCAAACGCGCTAGGCCTGGCATCCTGTGTCCTTCCAAGGCACGTCTAGAAGAAGTGGATTCCTCCCCACCCCACCCCCACGTTAGGGGGAGGGGGAGACAAGGGTCGAGGGGTTAGGGCAGGACCTCCTTTCTCCACGGGGAATTTTCTCCATAGGAGTGGAGGGCGCTAAAGTGGAGGGGCATGTGGCCCAGGGGTTTCCCGGGCCCCAGCCCGGGTTGGGGCTCGCGGCTGGGGGCGGGGGCAGCTCCCGGGCTCTGGAGGAGCCGCCACTCCGCCGGTTGCCTTTAAAAGGCGCCAGAGCGCGCGCATCAGCAGAAGGGCCGCGGCTCTCTTCCAAAATAGGCAAGAACTGGGAAGCCGCGGGAGACAAGCTGTGAGGAGCGCAGACGTCACCCGGGGCCTCCCTCCCGCCCGCCTGCATCACGTCTCCATGGCAACGGCGTACCGCGGCGGCAGATGAATGAGCCACAGAGAGGAGAGGAAGAGCACAGAGCTGCGCGCTCTGTCTTCCAGACGTCCCGCTACAAGGCTTCCTTGCGGAGAGGGATGCCGGTCCGGCGCTAGGAGGAAGGGGGCGCCCACTTTCAGAAAGGGACCCACGACTCATTCATTTCCAACTGATCCTATCATGTCCCCGGAACCCGGGAGCTATCGGTCCAAGACTCCTTGATCTTTTGATGCAGGGCGCCTCGGCTCCCAGGGGGTCCCCTTGTCCCCATCTCTGGTCTCACTCCATCTGCTGCCTTGCTTCCCAAAGTCGGCGAAAAACCAGAGTATGTGGCTTAGCGCCACCTTGTGGCTGACTGTGGCGCTGCGTCAGGCGTGCTTGTGTCTGAAGCTCCGCCGTCTGTGTCGCCCTCTGGCGTTTGCGAGAGGGAAGGGCAGAAAAGGACTCAGTCTTCACAACAGGATTCTCAAAACAACGGCGTCATACTAACGGAAACCCTGGTGGTGTAGTGGTTAAGTGCTACGGCTGCTAACCTAAGAGTTCGGTAGTTTGACTCCGCCAGGCGCTCCTTGGAGACTCTATGGGGCGGTTCTGCTCCGTCCTGTAGGGTCGGTATGAGTGGGAATTGACTTGATGGTAGTGGGTATTATAATAACATCAGCAGCTAACGTTTAGTGAGCGATCCTGATGCCAGGCACTGTGCTAAGCGCTTTTCCCATATCATTTAATTTCATTGTTACATTAGCTCTGTAATGCAGAGTATTACTGTTATTATCATTTTACAGGTGAGAAGAACTGAGGTTCAGAGGGTTGTGACTTGTTAACATGCCACAGCAGATAAGGGGCAGAACTGCCACCAGAACTCACGACTAACCCGTTCAATTCCGACTCATGGCGACTGTATAGGACAGAGTAGAACTGCCGCATAGGGTTTCCAAGGAGCAGCAGGTGGATTCGAACTGCTGACGTTTTGGTTAGCAGTCGAGCTCTTAGCCACTATGCCATGACTGTGCGGCCCCAAAGCCGGTGCTCTTGACCCCCCTCCCTTCCACACCCATGATCTCTTTTGCTCCGCCCCACAGAGATAAGCAGGACAGAGCTCATTGTAATTATTCCCATTCGTAGATAAGGAGACTGCGACTCAGAAAAGTGAAGTGATTGGCTCGAGGTTCCACACAGCCATGGATGGAGCCAGGTCTCTCTAGGCTCCTTATCTGGGGGGGTGGTTAGAATGAGTCAGGTGGATAAAGGAGAGTCCAGCACAGCCGGTGAGGCCTTTCCACTTAGTCTGGGAGGATGCAGGGCTCATCCTGGACTAGTTCTCCATTAGGGAGCACCCAAGGTCCAGAGAGGGGCAGGGATTCTCCCTGTCGGCCAGGAATTTGAGAGTTCATAGGGGCTAGTTGCTCCGGATGCACCAGTCTCTTCAGACACCTAACTGTAGTTAGGTGTAGATGTATGTACAGGTGGAGACATATAACAGATGTGGCTGTAGACACAGATACATAATGGATGTAGACAATGATAGCCCTAGTAGTGCAATGGTTAAGCACTTGGCTTCTAACCAAAAGGTTGGGAGTTCACACCCACCCAGCAGCTCTGCAGGAGGAAGACCTGGTGATCTGCTCCTGTAAAGATTACAGCCAAGCAAGTCTTAAGGGGCAGCTCTATTCTGTCACATGAGGTCATTACGAGTCACAATCGACTCAACAACACCCAACAGCTATGTATATGTACGTATGTACGTATATACTGTGCACCATATTTTAGAGTTGTTGTCTTAGGATGCAGTCTTCTTGCCTATGGTGGGTCCTTTGCACTTATTTGCTATTGGGATAAGAAAACATCTCCAAGTTTCAGCTTGCTCTTCTTTAATTGACCTGCCATGTTTTCCAGGAAATAACTGCTTTTTTCCACTTTTTTCCCTGCAGAGACGCTGACATCATGTGAGTCTTCGGGGACTACTGATGGTTTGTTCTTACCGGCTTGTATTTGGGTGTTCGTGGATATATCTTGTCACCTAGCTTTGTGGTAATCCGCATCCGTGTGTTTTGGGTTTTATCGTTTAGTCGCTCAGCCTGTTTTTTAAGTGGAGACTTAGAAATTGCCTCTGCTGCTGTCTTCCCCATGAATCTTAGCCAGTGTCCTTGGGAAGGCCAAGGGTTCTAGTGTAAACCATTAAAGGGACCCAAGGGGTTGGTGGTCAGTTTCTAAAGCTCCAGTTATAAGCAGTGACTACCAGCTGCAAAGGCAGGTTGGGCCCTTTGTGGGTTGTGCAAACTCCACTTATCAGGGCCTGGACTTCTGAGGTTGTCACTGGCTATCTTGTCCCATTAAAGGGGACGCCATTTCAGTCTTCATCGTGGATGGCTCGGCTGTTTTCCCATGACCCCTTTCACAGCATTTGCTGCCATGTTAATAATCCTGAAACCAAAACCAAACCCGTTGCCGTCGAGTCGATTCCAACTCATATCGATCCTATAGGACAGAGTAGAACTACTCCATCGGGTTTCCAAGGCTGTAATTTTTACGGGAGCAGACTGCCACATCTTTCTCCCGTGGAGCTGCTGGTGGGTTCAAACTCTCAACCTTTCAGTTTGCAGCCAAGCACTTTAACCACTGCACCACCAGGGCTCCTTAGTAATCCTGAAAGGGCTGGAGAAGTCCACCCTGACGTGACCTTTCTCTAGACTTGCCCAGATGTGACCCAAGCATCCTCTCTGAAATGCTTTCTTACTGTTTCCTCAGCTGCTGGCTGATACTGGGGTACCCCCTGTTTCTGACCGCAGAGTTTCTGCTGTAGGGGTTGTGCTTACAGTAAGCTGCCCATATAGATCCTCTCTGCCTCCTGACATCAGTGTTCTCGAACAGCCAGTGGCTCCAGGAAGTTTACAAGGACACTACAGCTTGGGACCAGTAGGTAAATTCCCATCCCACCAGTGGGTTATAATAGTCTACGTGGACTCCCCTTCTCCATGTCTGTCCCCGGTGGATCCCAGGGGTCTCATGCTCAAGGGTTTAGCATCACAGCAGTGGGGGTGGGGATGGGTCAGGACTGTTTAGGTCTGGTTTCTACCAAGCACAGCTGAGACTTCTCTCATGAGCATTTTCATTGGAGCCACATATAATACATTCTTATAAGCCAGCCACAGCCTCCAGCGGGGGATGAGTGCCACAGTCAGAGGGCCCGTCTATATGGCATTGGGCCTGTTCAGACTTGTTAACCCCTGAGATCCTGTACCAGTTAGCTATTGCTTTATAACAAACGTATGAGACTGAAAAACAAAAACAGGCACAATACAGCTTTCACTGCTACTGAAATTAAACAAGAAATAGTCCAGACCTATGAAGTAAAACTTTACTAGACGTCTTAAAAGAAAACATGCCTGGGAGTTCTTTTGTGTGTGTGTATGTTTTATTTATTGTGCTTTAGGTGGAAGTTTCCAGCTCAAGTTAATTTCTCATACAAAAATTTATACACATATTTTTATAGGACCCTAGTTGTCATCCCTGTAATGTGACAGCATACTCCCCCTTTCCACCCCAGGTTTCCCATGTCCATTCAACCAGCTTCTATCCCTTTCTGCCTTCTTATCCTGCCTCCGAACAGGAGCTGCCCATTTGGTCTAGTTTATCCACTTGAAAAAAAAAATTTTTTTTTTTAATCCACTTGAACTGAGAAGCACACTCTTCACAAGTATTATTTTATGTTTTGTTGTCCAGTCTAATCTTTGTCTAAAAAGTTGGCTTCGGGCATGATTTTAGTTCTGGTTTAACAGAGAGTCTGGGGGCCATATCTTCCAGAGTTCCTCTGGTCTCAGTCAGACCATTAAGTCTGGTCTTTTTATGTGAATTTTGAGTTCTGTACTACACTTATCTCCTGCTCCATCAGGGAGTCCCTCTTGTGTTCCCTGTCAGGGTGGTCATTGGTGGTAGCCGGGCACCATCTAGTTCTTCTGGGCTCAGGCTGATGGAGTCTCTGGTTTATGTGGCCATTTTGTCTCTTGGGCTAATATTTTCCTTGTGTCTTTGGTGTTCTTCATTCTCTTTGCTCCAGGTGGGTTGGGACCAATTGACACATCTTACATGGCCGCATGCTAGTTTTTAAGACCCTAGATGCCACTCACCAAAATGGAATGCGGAACATTCTCTGAATAAATTTTGTTATGCCAATCGACCTAGATGTCCCCCTAAACCATGGCTCCCAGAACCCCACCCCTGCTACTCTGTCCTTCGAAGTGTTTGGTTGCATTCGGGAAACTTCTCAGGTTTTGGTTTAGTCCAGTGGAGCTGACTTAATCCTGTGTTGTGTGTTGTCCTTCCCTTCAACTAAGATAATTCTTGTCTATTATCTAGTTAGTGAATTCCCCTCTCCCTCCCTCCCCACCCTTGTAACCATCAAAGAATGTTTTCTTCTGTGTTTGAACTTTTCACTGAGTTCTTATAATAGTGGTCTCATACAATATTTATCCTTTTGCAACTGACTACTTTCATGGATGGGAATTCTTGCCTCATAAGGGAGTTATTTCAGATTCCCTGGGTGGTGCAAAGAGTTTGTCTCAGCTATTAACCGAAAGGTTGGGAGTTTGAATCCACCCAGCAGCGCTGTGGAAGAAAGTCCTGCTGATCTACCTCCGTAAGATAACAGCTCCTACGGAGCACGGTTCCACTCTGACACACATGGGTTTGCATGAGTTGGAATCAGTTCCACGGTGTCCTAATTATCTAGTGTCGCCATAACAGAAATACCACAAGCAGATGGCTTTAACAAACAGAAATTTATTTTCTCACAGTTTGGGGGGCTAGAAATTCAAACTAAGGGTGCCAGCTCTAAGGGAATACTTTCTCTCTCTCTCGGCTCTGGAGGAAAGTCCTTGTATCTTTTGAGCTTCTATTGGTTGACTCTTTGGTGATCTTCATGTGGCCTGGCATCTGTCTTCTCTCATCTCGGCTTACTTGCTGCTTGTTTGGTCTGCTCTTTTATGTCTCAAAAGAGATAGGCTTAAGACACAACTTACAGAAATGTTGCCTCATTAACATAACAAAGAAAACCTTATTGCCAAAGGGATTATAATGACAGCTATAGTAGTATATAGAGCATGACCACTCCTCCGCCAGTTTGTTGTACTGCAGTGGCTTACATGTTTCCGTGACACTGGCAGCTATGCCACCGGTATTTCGAATACCAGCAGGGTCACCCATGGTGGACAGGTTTCAGTGGATCTTCCAGACTAAGACAACCTAGGAAGAAGGGCCTGACGATCTACTTCTGAAAAAAACTGGCTTGTGAAAACCAGTGAACTGAATAGCAATGGAACATTATCAGATATAGTGCCAGAAGACGAGCCCCTCAGGTTGGAAGGCACTCAAAATAAGACTGGAGAAGAGCTGCCTCCTCAAAGTAGAGTCAACCCCAACAATGTGGATGGAGTCAAGCCTCCAGGACCTTGATTTACTGATGTGGCATGACTCAAAGTAAGAAGAAACATCTGCAAACATCCATTAATAATCGGAACATAGAATGTACGAAGTATGAATGTAGGGAAATTGTACGTTGTCAAAAATGAAATGGAATGCATAAAGATCAATATCCTCGGCTTTAGCCAGCTGAAATGGACTGGTGTTGGCTCCTGGGAAATCATATGGTCTACTATGCCAAGAGTGACAAAATGAAGAGGAATGGCTTCGCATTCATTATCAAAAAGAACATTTCAAGATCTAGCCTGAAGTACAACGCTGTCAATGATAGGATAATATCCATACATCTACAAGGAAGACCAGTTAATACGACTATTATTCAAATTTATGCACCAACCACTAAGGCCAAAAATGAAGAAATTGAAAATTTTTACCAATAGGACAAGGGAATACTGCGTGGTTTAAAATCAGGAAAGGTGTGCATAAGGGTTGTATACTTTCACCATACTTATGCAGTCTGTATGCCAAGCAAATAATCGGAGAAGCTGGACTATCTGAAGAAGAATGCAGCATCAGGATTAGAGGAAGACTCACTTAACAATCTGCTTTATGCGGATGACACAATTTTGCTTGCTAAAAGTGAAGAGGACTGGAAGCACTTATTGATGAAGATCAAAAACTACAGCTTTCAGTATGGATTACACCTCAACATAAAGAAAGAGAAATCCTCACAACTGGACCAATAAGCAACATCATGATAAACAGAGAAAAGACTGAAGTTGTTAAGAATTTCATTTTATTTGAATCTACAATCAACACCCATGGAAGCAACAGTCAAGAAATCAAATGAAGTATTGCATTGGGCAAATCTGCTGCAAAAGACTTGTTTAAAGTTTTCAAAAGTAAAGATGTCACTCTGAGGACTAAGGAGTGCCTGATCCAAGCCATGGTATTTTTAGTTGCCTCATGTATTTGTGAAAGTTGGACGATGGTTAAGGAAGACTGAAGAAGAACTGTTGCCTCTGAATTACGGCGTTGGTGAAGAATATTGGGGAACAGATCATGGACTGCCAGAAGAGCAAACAAGTCTGTCTTGGAAGAAGTACAGCCAGTGTGTTCCTTGGAAGCTAGGATGGCAAGACTTCATCTCACATACTTTGGGCATGTTATCAGGAGGTACCAGTCCCTCCTGGTAAGGTGGAACGTCAGCAGAAAAGAGAAAGACCCTTAACAAGATGGATTGACATAGTGGCTGCAACAATGGGCTGGAATATAGCAACGATTGTGAGGATGGTGCAGGACGGGGCAGTGTTTTGTTCTGCCGTACATAGGGTCACTATGAGTCAGAGCTGACTCGACGGCAAACTAACAACACAGTATGGTTTACAACTCATATTTATGGGGGACGCAATTCTATTTACAACACATGGCAATGGTGCTTTTTTTTTTTTTTTGGCTAAGGAGATTACTCCAAATTAATTTATTAATGAATTGAATATGATCCCAATCAAAATAACGACAGGCTTTTTTCTTGAGAGGTCAGCAAGTTGATTTTAAAACCAAGTTGGCCAACTAAAAATCAGAGAGCATAACAGAATATTTTGAGATGGAACAATAATGGGATCTTGTCCTATCATACCAAAATCTATTTCAGCGCCAGACATTTATGCATAAGACTGGCACAAAATTAAGCATCTAGATTTTTGTTGTTGCTGTTTGGTTTCATCTTCTTTTTTTTTTTTTTTTAATTTTTCTTGTGCTTTAAGTGAAAGTTTACAAATCAAGTTAGTCTCTCATACAAAAACTTACATACACCTTGCTATATACTCCTAGTTGCTCTCCCTCTAATGAGACAGCACACTCCTTCTCTCCACCCTCTATTTTCATGTTCATTTGGCCAGCTTCTGACTCCCTCTGCCTTCTCATCTCCCCTCCATAAAGGAGCTGCCCACATAGTCTCATGTGTCTACTTGATCCAAGAAGCTCACTCTTCACCAGTATCATTTTCTATCCCATAGTCCAGTCCAAACCCTGTCTGAAGAGTTGGCTTTGAAATGGTTCCTAGCTTGGGCTAACGGAAGATCTGGGGACCATGACCTCCGGGGCCCTTCCGTTGTCAGTCAGACCATTAAGTTTGGTGTTTTTACGAGAATTTGAGGTCTGCATGCCATTGCTCTCCTGCTTCTTCAGGGGTTCTCTGTTGTGTTCCCTGTCAGGGCAGTCATCGGTTGTAGCCGGGCACCATCTAGTTCTTCTGGTCTCAGGGTGAAGTAGTCTCTGGCTTATGTGGCCCTTTCTGTCTCTTTGGCTCATAATTACCTTGTGTCCTTGGTGTTCATTCTCCTTTACTCCAGGTGGGTTAAGACCAATTGATGTATCTTAGATGGCCTCTTGCTAGTGTTTAAGACCCAGATGCCACACTCCAAAGTGGGATGCAGAATGTTTTCTTAATAGATTTTATTATGCCAATTGACTTAGATGTCCCCTGAAACCATGGTCCCCAAACCCCCACCCCTGCTACACTGGCCTTTGAAGCATTCAGTTTATTCAGGAAACTTCTTTGCTTTTGGTTTAGTCCAGTTGTGCTGACCTCTCCTGTGTTGTGTATTGTCTTGCCCATCACCTAAAATAGTTCTTATCTACTATTTAATTAGTGAAAACCCCTCTCCCTCCCTCCCTCCTCACTCTCGTAACCATCAAAGAGTATTTTCTTCTCTGTTTAAACTATTTTTCGAGTTCTTATAATAGTGGTCTCATACAACATTTGTCCTTTTGCAACTGACTAATTTCACTCAGCATAATGCCAGCATCTAGATCTTTTTCTTTTCTTCCCCATTGCTGTAATGTCAGTTGCGACTCATGGAGACCCCGTGTATGACAGAGTAGAACTGCGCCATCCAGTTTTCCTGGCTGTAATCTTAGTGCAAGCAGGTTGCCAGGCCTTTCTTCAGTGGCACCACTGGATGGGTTCAAGCTTCAAACCTTTAGGTTAGTAGATGACTGCAAACCATTCCCACCACCGAGAGACCTGGCATCTAGATCAGGGGAGAAGAACGTCCTGACATAGGTCCGTGAACGACCTACAAGGAGAGGGATGAGTTCACTCACTCCTGGCCTGCTGCTGCACCTTTCAAATCATGAAGTACCTGCCATGGCTCTTTTGATTATAAGTGATAGAAAATCCAACTCAAAATGCCCTAATAAAAAAGAAATTGTATATTAAAAAAAAAGTCAAGAACTGGTAAAACAGGCATTCAAAGTACAAAAGAGACCAATGGATTTTTTAAAAATAATTTTTATTGTGCTTTAAGTGAAAGTTTACAAATCAAGTCAGTCTCTCACACAAAAACCCATATACACCTTGCTACACACTCCCAATTACTCTCCCCCTAATAAGACAGCCCGCTCTCTCCCTCCCCTCTCTCTTTTCATGTCCATTTCACCAGCTTCTAACCCCCTCCACCCTCTCATCTCCCCTCCAGGCAGGAGATGCCAACATAGTCTCAAGTGTCCACCTGATCCAAGAAGCTCACTCCTCACCAGCATCCCTCTCCAACCCACTGTCCAGTCCAATCCATGTCTGACGGGTTGGCTTCGGGAATGGTTCCTGTCCTGGGTCAACAGAAGGTCTGGGTGCCATGACCACCAGAGTCCTTCTAGTCTCAGTCAGACCATCAAGTCTGGTCTTATGAGAATTTGGGGTCTGCATCCCACTGCTCTCCTGTTCCCTCAGGGGTTCTATGTTGTGTTCCCTGTCAGGGCAGTCATTGGTTGTAGCCAGGCACCATCTAGTTCTTCTGGTCTCAGGATGATGTAGTCTCTGGTTCATGTGGTCCTTTCTGTCTCTTGGGCTCCTAATCACCTTGTGTCCTTGGTGTTCTTCATTCTCTATTGATCCAGGTGGGTTGAAACCAATTGATGCATCTTAGATGGCTGCTTGCTAGCGTTTAAGACCCCAGACACCACTCTTCAAAATGGGATGCAGAATGTTTTCTTAATAGATTTTATTATGCCAATTGACTTAGATGTCCCCTGAAACCATGGTCCCCAGACCCCTGCCCCTGCTACGCTGGCCTTCGAAACATTCAGTTTATTCAGGAAACTGCTTTTGGTTTAGTCCAATTATGCTGACCTCCCCTGTATTGTGTGCTGTCTTTCCCTTCACCTAAAGTGGTTCTTATCTACTATCTAGTTAGTGAATACCCCTCTCCCACCCTCCCTCCCTCCCCCCTCTCATAACCACAAAAGAATGTTTTCTTCTCAGTTTAAACTATTTCTCAAGTTCTTTTAATAGTGATCTTATACAATGTTTGTCCTTTTGCAACTAATTTCACTCAGCATAATGCCTTCCAGGTTCCTCCGTGTTATGCAATGTTTCACAGATTCCTCACTGTTCTTTATAGATGCACAGTATTCCATTGTGTGAATATACCATAATTTATTTATCCATTCATCCATTGATGGGGACCTTGGTTGCTTCCATCTTTTTGCTATTGTAAACAGTGCTGCAATAAACATGGGTGTGCATATTATCTGTTCGTGTAAAGGCTCATATTTCTCTAGGATATATTCCAAGGAGTGGGATTGCTGGATTGTATGGTAGTTCTATTTGTAGCTTTTTAAGGAAGCGCCAAATCAATTTCCAAAGTGGTTGTACCATTTGACATTCCCATCAGCAGTGTATAAGCGTTCCAATCTCTCCACAGCCTCTCCAACATTTATTATTTTGTGTTTGTAGTTTTGATCTGCATTTCTCTAATGGCTAATGATCATGAACATTTCCTCATATATCTGTTAGCTACCTGAATGTCTTCTTTAGTGAAGTATTTGTTCATATGCCCATTTTTTAATTGGGTTATTTCAGACCAATGGATTTTAGTGTAATATAAGATGTCAAGACTTCATCTCACATACTTTGGACATGTTATCAGGAGGGATCAGTCCCTGGAGAAGGACATCCTGCTTGGTAAAGTAGAGGGTCAATGAAAAAAAAGAAGACCCTCAACGAGATAGATTGACACAGTGGCAGCAACAATGGGCTCAAGGATAGGAACAATTATGAGGGTGGTGCAGGACTAGGGACTGTTTCATTTTGTTGTGCGTAGAGTCACTATGAGTCAGAACCAACTCGACGGCACCTGGCAACAACAACAACTAACTAAAAGATCGGTGGTTTGAACCCATCTAGCGGTGCTAAAAAAGAAAGGCCTGGTGAACTACTTCCGTGAAGACTACCTTATGGAGCAGTTCTATTCTGTCACACATGGGGTGATCATGAGTTGAAATCTACTCCAAGGTAATGAGCTTATTTGGTTTGTTTGTTTTAACCCTTTCATGATCCATGGTATGTATGGTATACAACAAAAAAAAAAGACCACTACTATTGAGTCACTTCTGACTCAAAGCAACTCCATAGGGCTTCAAGGCTGTAAATCTCTAGGGAAGCAGACTACCACATCTTTCTCCCTCAGGATTGCTGGTGGTTTCATACCACTGACCTTTCAATTAACAGTCAACCGATTTAACCACTGCTCCACCAAACCAAACCCAGTGCCATCGAGTCGATTCTGACTCATAGCAACCCTATAGCGCAGGGTTCCCTATATATGGCATAAAAAATATATGGCATACCACCCATTTTTTCCAGCTCTCAGGTTCTTTGGGAGTATACTTTTACCACTGAAAATATTTGCTGCCCTGCAGTAGGGACTTGCCTAATGGCAAAAAGTGAAAGAAACATTACTTGAAACAAAATAGCTGGGGTATCAGGCTTGCAAGTGAGGTTGTACAACCAGGAAGTGTGATGACTGGGTAAAAATTTTGTCTTTTTTGGGTTTTATACCCCTAGATAATCCTTGTAAGCATATGTGTGTTCTCCTGCGTGATAGTTAGGGAGCCTTGGTGGGTTTGTGTGTGTGTGTGTGTGTGTGTGAGTGTGTGTGTGTATGTTTGTGTGTGCGATATTTGAAAAACCAGAGGTTCCCCATGTAACCTAATGAAAGGCACCATGAAAAACATCAGCAACTGTGGTCTGGAGGTACAGTTGGGCACCCACTAATTATGGAGTTCAAGAACCTTACAAGTTCTGTGGTAACCATGTAGTACCAAATATTTCTCAAAATCCGTATTACCAACCAAAAAATTAAACACACTCCATGACTCAGCATGCTTCGTCCATTAATGAAAATGCGTGCATCAAAACAAAAATTCAAAGCAGAAAATAATTGGGTCTTGAATTAATCACATGCTTAGAAGACATCCTGGCACATAGCAAGCCCCAGAGAGGATGGCTATTATTTTTATGAATAGTATCAAGATTTCTTTTGGATTCTCCTGGAAGCTGACTCTGAGACATAGTTGAGAGTGCAGGGTGTTTATTAGGGAGTGCCTTTGGGATCCACCCCTGGGGAAGAGAGGGGAAGGAGGCAGGATTGGACAGGTGGAAAATTCTAGCTGTGTTGCCAGCCCAAACTCACCATTAGCTGACCCCTTCACACTGGGGGTCGTGGGTGGAGGGAGGCAACCTCCCACTCCTCAGTTTCCCCAACCACCTGGTAGAGTGAGTAGAATCCCAGAAAGTTCCTATGGTATCCACAGAATTAATAACTGCCCTGATTCCTATTACCATAGATTAATTTTGCATGGGAAAGAGAAACACATTTTAAAAGCATCAGAAGGAAGAAATCAGATAAATCTAGAAGGTGAGAAACTCTACCAGGGCAAATGCCCTGGCATCTGAAAATAAACGTCATGAAGGACTGGAGGCTGTTCTAGGGTAAAAGAAACCTAAGCATCTCACCAAAATTCAATGAATTGTATCCTGGTTTGAACAAACCTATTATGAAAGACATTTTGAGTATAACAGTGAAATTGAATTTGGATTAGACATTAGCTGATGATACGGAATTCTTATTGATTTTGAGGTGTGATGATAGTAAGAAAATGTATGCCACTGAAGTATTTAAAGGTGCGATGATGTCTATAATTAACTTAAAAATATTCAGCAAAGAACAAAATAAGTGACGAAAACACTGCAAAATGTTAATAATTGTTAATGTGGGTGATACAAACCAAAAACCAAACCCATTATGGTCCGGTCGATTTGAACTCCTAATGACCCTATAGGACAGAGTAGAACTTGGGCCTCTTGAGCTGGCATGGCCTCTGCCCTGCTTAAAAAAGGCAAGTGTTATTCAGCTCTTTAGCCCCACTGATAAGTGCTCACAGGCAGCCCACTGCACCAGTAAGCCTCTGCCCCAAGGCACTCGGCCGTCTCACTCAGTGGGTCGGCAAGCCTAGCTCCACCAACCATGCCCAGAGGCAGTGGCGTTACCACGGGGGTGTGGGGGGTGCAGGCCGTACGCCCTGACACCGTCAGAGGTGGTGATACCAAAAAGACCCCAGGCTCTGCGATAGTGGAGGTGGGCAAGTTGGCATCACGGGGGGGTGGGGGTGGGCACCAAACCAGTGGCATCACTATGTTTGGTGTTCCCCTTCACCCAGCACAGTAACTTGCCACCAACCTAGCAGGAGAGCTAAGGCACCTGCCACTGAGCAGAGAGGAGGGTCTCCTTCTTGGCTAATGGAACAGAGAAGAGCTATGGGGACCCTCAGAACTTGGAGCTGGGAAGGGCAGGGCTGTGCTGCATGGTGTTCGGCCCTACAAGGAGCAGAGTGGGGCCAGGCCACTCCACCCACTGGGGGGGTTCACCGCTGGCCCTGACTGCAGGGAGGTGCCACCATGAGTTACCGCACTGGGTGACACCAGCACTAGAGATGCCACTGCCTAGAGGCACTCCACTCCACCAGGAAGCCTCTTGAGTGGGAGCTCTCAGCTCTCCCTCCAGGCCATTTCTGTTCCGCTGCTTCTCACTGTCTTTCCATCTCCGGTGTTACAGCCCTCTCTCTCTGTCTTCTGTCTAGGCGGTTCTCAGCCCAGGGAACTTGAGTCCAAAGGATGAGCTCTGCTCCTGTCTCTTCTTGGTGGTAGTGAGGGTCCCCCTTTCCACCTCTGAGATGGCTCATTTTAAGCCTAGTGAGATGGCCAAACTGACCAATCCTCTCATTAGGGTTCCATATGCCTTTTTTGCATAGTCCCACCCCCACAACCACCACTCTTCTGTCAGTTTGTAGTACTGTGGTGGCCAGCATATTGCTGTGATGCTGGAAGCTGTGTCACCTGTATTTCAAATACCAGCAGGGTCACCCATGGTGGACAGATTTCAGCGGAGCTTCCTGATTAAGACAGACTAGGAAGAAGGACCTGGTGATCTACTTCTGAAAAAATTGGCAAGTGAAAACCTTATGAATAGCAGCAAAACATTGTCTGACATAGTGCTGGAAGATAAGCCCCTCAGGTTGGAAGGCACTCAAAACACGACTGAAGAAGAGCCGCCTCCTCAAAGTAGAGCTGACCATAATGACATGGATGGAGTGAAGCTTTCGGGATCTTCATTTGCTGATGCAGTGTGACTCAAAATAAGAAGAAACAGTTACAAACATCCCTTAATAATCAGAACGTAGAATGTATGAAGTATGAATCCAGGAAAATTGAAAGTTGTCAAAAATGAAATGGATTAGTGAGCTGAAATGGACTGGTATTGGCTGTCTTGAAGCGGACAACCAGATGGTCTACTATGCTGGGAACGACAACGCGAAGAGGAACGGCATCGCATTCATCATCAAAAAGAACATTTCAAGATCTGTCCTGAAGTACAACACTATCCATGATAGGATAATATCCAAATACCTACAAGGAAGACCAGTTAATACAACTATTATGCAAATTTTCACTTCAACCACTAAGGCCGCTCTGAATTTTGTTCTTGAATGTAGGGTAGCTAAAATGAAAGGAAGAAATGATGAAATGGGGCAGGAAGAGAAACGCTGAAGTTCCGCTTCTCCTGGGAAGATGGCCCTCCACCTGGGAGCTGGCTGCACCTGTGTTCTTGGCTGAACCAGTCTGGAGTGGAGTTTCCATCTCACTGAGGTGGGGGGGAGCGGTAGGGAGCCGTCTTGGTTCAAATACGACAGGTTCTGTTCTCACCGAATTTTGGTCAGTTTTCTTGTATAGACGTTTGTTTCCTGTATGTCCTTGAGGCCATTTCCAAAGACTTTATTTAAATGGATGAGTTTTTTAATAATTTTCACTAGTTTGACTGGGGCGTGGTTGTTCAGAGCGCTTCACGCTGTCATACCTGAGTTGATGCTCTCCTTTCATATTCTATAATTATCTACTGAGGCTGTTACCCCTACCCTATACCCTCCTCAACTTTGAACTTGTTTTAAAATGGCACTGAAACTTATTCAACTGTTTTTCCCAAACCCCTTAGTACAGTACCCTACTGCCTTGGAGTCAAAAGTCTGCCGAGCTGAATGAATGAATCAATAAAAATGCTCTTCATTTTCTGTAACCCTCAACGATCTCTTCTCTTTCCCTAAAGCTAGTCTCACCATATTAATAAAATGATGATGAGTCAGTGCAATAATTGTCACCCACATAAGTAAACCCCAGTGCCATCGAGTCAATTCTGACTCATAGCGACCCTATAGGACAGAGTTGAACTGCCCCATGAAGTTTCCAAGGCACACCTGGAGGATTCGAACTGCTGACCCTTTGGTTAGCAGCCGTAGCACTTAACCACTACACCACCAGGGTTCCCACGTAAGTAGTCCTGATTTAAACAATTACACTGTGGATGTGTATCTTTTCTTAATTAAAAATTGTCACATAAACCCCACTTGCTCACGGAGTGTTTTTCTTTTAAAAACTGTTGTTGTTGTTGTTGTATGCCATTGACTCCATTCTGACGCATAGCAACCCAATAGGAGACAGTAGAACTGTCCCACGGGGTCTCCTAGGCTGCAATCTTTATGGGAGCAGATCACCTGGTCTTCCGTGGAGCCACCGGTAGGTTCGCACCACCAACCTTTCGGTTAGCAGCCGAGTGCTGAACCATTGTGCCACTAGGGTTCTTTTGAATAACATTAGTAGATGCCATTTACTAACTTGTAACTTGTTCTGTATTTCTGTTATTCTTAGGTGCCATTGAGTTGGTTCTGAATCAAAGCAACCCTATGTACAACAGAATAAAACACTGCCTGGTCCTGAGTCATCCTCACGATCTTTGCTATGTCTGAGCCCATCGTTGCAGCCACTGTCAGTCCATCTCCTTGAGGGTCTTCCTCTCTTTCACTGACCCTCTACTTTACCCAGCATGATGTCCTTCTCCAGGGACTGGTCCCTCCTGATAACATGTCCAAAGTACGGGAGATGAAGTCTCACCACCTTCTAAGGAGCATTCTGGCTGTACCTCTTCCAAGTCAGATTCGTTCATTCTTCTGGCAGTCTAGGGTTTATTCAATATTTTATACTTAAAAAAAAAAAAAACTTGTTGCCGTCGAGTATATTCCGATTCATAGCGACCTATAGGGTAGAGGGGGCTGGTGGATTCAAACCACTGACTTTTTGGTCAGCAGCTGAGATCTTAACTGCTGCACCACCAGGGCTTCGTATTACACCTGGCTGTTGTCACGGATTGAATTGTGTCCCCCAGAAATATGTGTATCAATTCGGCTGGGGTGTGATTCCCCGTATTGCGTCATTGTCCACCATTTTGTCCTCTGCTGTAATTTCCCTTTGTGTCGTAAATCCTATCTCTATGGTGAGGTGGGATAGGCGGTGGTTACGTTAACAAGGCAAGACTCAATGTACAAGACTGGATTGTGTCTTGAACAAACCTCTTTTGAGATGTAAAAGAGGGAAGCGAGCAGAGAGTCAGGGGCACATCATATGGCCAAGGAAGCAGCACCGGAAGCAGAGCGCATCCTTCCAAATCACGGTATATTCACACAACGGAATACTATGCCGCAATAAAAAACAATGATGAATCTGTGAAACATCTCACAACATAGAGAAATCTGGAAGTCATTATGCTGAGTGAAATTAGTCGCAAAGGAAAAAAATATTGATGCCATTATTATAAGAACTTAAAAGGTTTAAACACAGAAGAAAACATTCTTTGGTGGTTATGAAGGCGGGGAGGGAAGGAAAGGGGTATTCACTAATTAGATAGTAGACAAGGATTATTTTAGGCGAAGGGAAGGACGATACACAATACAAGCAAAGTCAGCACAGCTGGATTAAGCCAAAAGTTAAAAAGTTTCCAGAATACAACCAAACACTTCAAGGGACAGAGTAGCAGGGGTGGGGTCTGGAGACCATGGTTTCAAGGGACATCTAGGTCAACTGGCATAACAAAGTGTATTAAGAAAACGTTCTGCAACCCACTTTGGTGAGCAGCGTCTGGGATCTTAAAAAAAAAGCTTGCAAGCGGCCATCTAAGATGCTTCAATTGGTCTCAACCACCTGGAGCAAAGGATAATGAAGAACACCAGTGACACAATGAAGATATGAGCCCAAGAGACAGAAAGGTCCACATAAACCAGAGACTCCACTAGCCTGAGACAGGAAGAACTAGATGGTGCCCCGCTACCACCAATGACTGCCCTGACAGGGAACACAACAGAGAATCCCTGATGGAGCAGGAGAAATGTGGGATGCAAACCTCAAATTCCAGTAAAAACACCAGACTGAATGGTCTGACTGAGACTGGAGGGACCTCAGAGGTCATGGCCCCTAGACTCTCTGTTAGCCCAAAACTAAAACCGTTCCCGAAGCCAACTCTTCAGACAAAGATTAGACTGGACTATAAGACATAAAATGATACTGGTGAGGAGTGAGCTTCTTAGCTCAAGTAGACACATGAGCCTATGTGGGCAGCTCCTGTCCGGAGGCGAGATGAGAAGGCAGAGGGGGACAGGAGCTGGTTGAATGGACACGGGAAATACAGGGTGGAGAGGGAGGAGTATGCTGTCACATTATAGGGAGAGCAAATAGGGTCATGTAACAATGTGTGTATAAGTTTTTGCATGGGAAACTGACTTGAATTGTAAACTTTCACTTAAAGCACAATAAAAACAAATAAGTAAATAAAATAAAACAAAATGAGGTGAAATATAACACAGTCCAAAAAAAAAGATTCACCAATAAGAAAATGAAGTGTGGCAGTGGCATATTACACATCAGTGAATAGTGGGTGGACAGAGCAGCATCTCTCGTTGTGAAAGAAGCTCAAAAGCCTGCTGGATTTTAAAAAGCTCGTGTATTTATATGAAGCTCGAAAACAAGCAAAAAACCAAAATCATCTTAGGATGGATGTCTATGTAGTAAAACTCACAGCAGCCATGTTGTTGTTCTCTGATGCCTAGCAACCTGCACACAAAGGAACAAAGGCTGCTGGTCCTGCATTGTCCTCATGACTGTTAGGATCCGTAGGGTTTCCATTGGCTGAGTTTCAGGAGCAGCTTGCCAGGCCTTTCATTCTCGTCTTAGTCTGGAAGAGCCACTGAAACCTGTTCAACATCATAGCAACATAAGGCTCCACTGACCGATGGGTGGCGGCTGTGCGTGAGATGCCTTGGCCAGGAATCATAGTGACCTTCAAACAGCTAATTTGACCACCTTTTACCCCGTCTTCTGTATCGGTGGGAGAAAAAAAAAAATGTTTCTCAAAATACCAGTATTACCCCCAAGGGAAATACTGCATTCGAGGATTTTTTTAATAGTCACAGTGATGGGAGGAGAGGGTGAGAGTGGCAATTAGTGGGCAGGGGCAGGGATAATATTGCTATTGTTGCTTGTTGCTGTTAAGTTGATTTCAACTCATGGTGACTCCATAATAGTTGCTCCCAAATGGACTCACAAGGAAACACTGTCCTGAACCCTGCAGAATTTTTAACTGACTTCCTGGGCAATCCTGTAGATGAAAAACACCTTTCCCGAAAATTAACTCAAGATGGATCTTAGACCTAAAGTAAAATGCAAAACTATAAAACTTCTAGAAGATAACACAGGAGAAAATCTTGGTGACCTTTGATTTGGAGGTGAGTATTTAGATACAATACCAAAAGCATGATTCTTGCAAAAAAAAAAAAAAAAAGATTAAGTTGAACTTCATTAAAATTAAAAAACAAAAAACTTGTGCTCTGTGAAAGACACTGTTAAGAAAATGAAGAGATGAGCCATAAATTCGGAGAAAATATTTGCAAAACACGTATCTGATACAGGACATGTATCCAAAATACACAAAGAACTCTCAAAACTCAGTAATAAGAAAACAAACAACACATTTTAAAAAATGAGCAAAAGAGTTGAACAGACACCTGACCAAAAAAGATACGTAGATGTCAAGCAAGCCAATGAAAAATGCTCATCGTCATATGTCATTAATCAGATGCCAGTAAGTCTGTTCTGATTCATCATCACCAAAAACTGGAAGCAACTAAGATGTCCTTCCATAGGTAAATGCAGAAACAAGCTGGTACATCCATACAATGGAATATTATTTACCAATTTTAAAAAATGAGCTATCAAGCCGTGAAAAGACATAGCAAAAACCAAAACCAAACCCAATGCCGCCGAGTCGATTCCAACTCATAGTGACCCTAAATTAGTATTGCCAAGTGGAAGAAGCCAGTTTAGAAAGGCTACGCATTGTATAAGTCCAACTTTTAAGAATGTTTTGGAAAAGGTGAAACTACAGAGACAGTAAAAAAAAAAATTATAAGGGGTTGTCAGATCAGGGGGAGGGAGATAGGGACCAATAAGTGAAGCACAGGAGAATTTTAGGACAGTGAGACTATTCTTTATGATACTGTAAGGTGTACACATGTCATCTTGCATTTGTCAAAACCCCCAGAATTGTACAACACAAAAAGTGAACCGTAATGTAAACTATGGACTGTAAAAAACCAGAAAACCAAACCCATCGCCGTCAAGTTAGTTCTGGCTCATAGCAACTCTATAGGACAGAGTAGAACTACCCCATGGAGTTTCCAAGGAGCAGCTGGTGGATTTGAACCACCAACCTTTTGGTTAGCAGGCAAGCTCCTAACCACTACACCACCAGGGCTCTTCTGTGGACTCCAGTTAATAATAACATGTCAGTGTTGGTTTGACAATTATAACAAATGTACCACATTATTGCAAGACGTTAGGGTACCCAGGCTGGTGCGAGCAGTTAAGTGCTCAACTACTAGCCAAAAATTGGGTGATTCGAACCTAGCCAGAGGCTCCTTGGAAGACATGCCTGGCAACCTGATTCTGGAAGCCACAGCCTTGAAAACCCTATGGAGCAGTTCTACCCTGCACACGTGGAGTGGCGGTGAGTCAGAATTGACTTGACAGCAGCTAGCAACAGCAACAGCAGTGCGAGAGATTAATAATAAGGAAAACAGTGTGTCTGTGTGGGGGGCATAGGGAATTCCATGTTTTATCTGCTCAATTCTGTAAATTTAAAATGATACTAAAAAAAATCTATTAACGATTTTAAAAGATGTTGATAATTTTCTGAGCCTAGAAATGCACTCCATTTTACATTTGGACACCAGTATTGTTTGCAGAGTTTGCCTATACATATTTTCCAGTGCATACAACAACTGTCTAAGTCCGTGGACAGCTGCACTCTGTTTGGGACTTTGCCAACAATTCCACTTCAGAAAATCCCATTACCATCTGTGCGGTCAGTTCCCCCATCGGCTGTATCGTCTCTGCGTTTGCAGCCTTTGTATTCATTGTGGCCTCATGCGAGGGGGCAGCATCCAAGAACTCCATCGTGCTTGAGCACTAGCATATTGTAATTACATATTATTTATTATGACAGACTTTTATTTGTTCGGAGCCCTGGTGGTGCAATGGTTAGGCGTTCAGCTGCTAACAAAAATGTCGGCAGTTTGAATCCAGCAGCCGCTTCCTTGGAAACCCTATAGGGCAGTTCCACTCTGTCTTATAGGGCTATTATGAGTCAGAATCAGCGTGAGGGCAAAGGATTTTTCTTATATTAGAATATTATAATGACATTTAAAACATTTCTGGATAGGTGGGTTTTATCATGCATGAATTTCATTTCAGGAGAGTAACAAAATATTTGTTATTAAAAGAGGGACTGGGTCTGATCCAGTTGAGAACCACTGATTTAAAATGAGATCAAACCTCCTCTCCCAGCTCTCAGGCCTGTCATGCCTGGCTGCTGCAGGGCCTGCCCCCTCCTCCCACGGCACCAGCCAAGGGGATCTATTTGTCTGTCCCCAAACTGCGGGCTCTCTGGCCTCCCTGGTCTTGGTGCAGGCTGTTCTCTCCCTGAAGTGTCGTCTTTCTCTTCGCTCACGGCCAGGGCAAACTGAGTGCTTCCTCCACCACGGGTCTTCACAATCTGTGCCGTCACTGTGACCCACCTCTGGTCTCATTTTATTTTCTCTAAATGGCTCATTTTTCATAAACCAAAACCAAACCAAACCCAGTGCCGTTAAGTTGATTTCGACTCATGATGACCCTATAGGAAAGAGTAGAACTGCCCCATAGAGTTTGCAAGGAGCCTGGCAGATTCAAACTGCCAACCCTTTGGTTAGCAGCTGTAGAACTTAACCACTACGCCACCAGGGCTTCCATACACAAGTTTATTTTTCAAAGAAAAGTTGACATCACTATCAGAAATAGGAAACCAGTATCAGTAGCCCTAAAAGTAAACTATAAAAATACACTCCTATTTAGATGACGTTGTCAGCAGAAGTCCTGAACCCAGCTCTTTGCTTGAGAGACTGAGAGAGACACACACATACTGAGAGAGAGAGGGAGGTTGATTAACAGGTCTTAGAAAGGCTTTAGAACATGTTAGCACTAATTAGAGACTTTTGCTTTGATATATTCTAAAGGATTGAAAGAAAATTGAAAAGTGATGACTTTCTGTTTCAGTGGAATTTCCTGCTGTCCCTGTTCCCCTAAAACCAGGGAGGATCTCAGCACCATCCATCCATCTATTCCCACACGTTTATCAAGTACCTGCTGTGGACCTGCCAGTGGTGCCAGGATGCCGGCTCTACAGCAGTGAAAGAGACAAGTAGAGCCTTTGCCCCACAGCCTCCAGTCTCCTGGAGAAAAAACCTGGAAAGGACCACACAATTTGATGGTGGGGTATGCACCCAAAGACAGCTCCTGCCCCACCCTCGGCAGGGCGGGCTCCCCAAAGGAGCCACGCCTCTCCACCTGAGCCCAGCCCCCTTTGCCCGGTGGACTTGCTCTACTTGGAGGTTTCCCCTGGGGACCCGTCGGATGCACCCTCCATGCCGCAGCCAGGGAGGACTGTAGACGGTGCAAATCTGAGCCCGCACCACCCCACCTCCTTCACGGGATAAAAGCCGGATGCCTTAGCACCTGGGTGGCCATAAAATGTCATTACTTATGAAAATAATTCGTGTTTAGAGCGTCTCACTTCTCCAAGACCCGACATAAGCACGGTGATTCAACAAAACCATGCCTACTCGTAAAATTATGAATTAGTCCAAGCAAATTCATTTCAAACGCGCAATGGTTATAATCTTTTCACAGATTTTCACAGAAAAAAATGTATAAAAAGTGGGAGGTGGGTGCATCTTGATATGTCTGATGGGATGTGGGGCAGGAGTGCAGACACACATGGGCGGGGAGGGTTCCTCTGTCCGTCTGCTTCCCAGATCCACTTGGGGGCTTCGCCAGCGTGGGCATCTGGTCTTCTCCGCCTCCTTGGGGACCCAGTTCGGCTCGGCCCGCCAGGACCGCAGGAGACAGGTGGTCCCTCCTGTCCCCCCCCCCACCTTGGGCGCTGGGCCCTCTTGGGTAGCGCACTCTGTGGTGGCTCCGCAGGGACGCGAGCGCGGCGCCCTCTGTGCTGGAGCGGGGACAGCAGCTCCGGGCGCTCCCGGCTGGGGTGGGGACCCCTCCGTCACCCCGCGGGAGGGGCGGGAACCCTAGTACGCTGATGTGTGTGTATCGGGGCTGCGGGGAGGGGAGACGGTGGCGCCACCTTCCCGGGTCCGTCGCCTCTAGACTGCCGGGAGGAGGCGCCGGGAGCCCAGAGTCCCAGTAGGGTGGGGGGACCCTCTGTCCCCGCCCCGGGGGCGGAGCCGAGGCCGCAGCCTGCGGAAACTGAGACTCCCGAGTCCTTCCCCGGCTCCCTGCAGGCTCCCCCAGGTTCGGGGAGCCCGGATCCCCCATCCCCGGCCCGCCGCCGGCAGGACGCAGCCTCCCGGTCTCCGACCCTCGGCCCCGGCGCAGGTGCAGGTGCGGCTTTCCCCCTCCCGCTGCAGCAGCCATGGCGCGGGGAGACGCCCCGCAGGACAGGTGAGTGGGGAGCGGGGTGGGGTGCCTGCGGGCGCCCGGGGGCTGGCACACCGTCTCCCTTGGCGCGCTCCAAGGCGCCCAGAAGACCGGGAGGAACTACAGTTCCCATCAGCCGTCGTCCTGGGCCTGCCGAGCCGGCGTGATGGGGGTTGTAGTCCGCTCTCCGGAGGGGGCGCCTGGGAGGCGGGAGGGGCGACCCGGGCGTCCTCGGGGTGACCTTCTGGCTGATCCCCACAGCTACCACCTGGTCGGGATCAGCTTCTTCACCCTGGGCCTGGGCACCCTCCTTCCTTGGAACTTCTTCATCACCGCCATCCCGGTGAGACCCGCGGCTGAGTGACAGCCCCAAGGCTAAGAAAGCCTTCTCTGCCTCCAACTAGCTGACGTGGACCTGAGGCTCTCCCGGGCCGCTTTCCCCCCGCCGGCTCTGACTCCTTGTTAATTCCTTGGTGATAGGGCACTGAGTCTCAGGGAACAGAAACACCTCTAGTGGAGGAAAACCAAGTCTTCATAAATGCCCAGGTCCCTGAGGGGCCAGTTGCCCAGCTCAGGGGCCTTGGAGAAGCAGCAGAGGAATTGTCCGCCCACTCTACCGTTATGATTCCGGGGTCAGTGACCCCCAAAGGCAGACTACTGACCCTTTGGTTTGCTTTGCAACAGCATGTCCTACAGGCCTTCGCTTGACAAAGGTTTAATGAGCACTATTTTTTTTTTCTTTTGCTGTGGGCCAGTTAAGGTGGTGCAGTGGTTAAGCATTTGGCTGCTAACCAAAAGGTCTGCAGTTCTAACCCACCAGGCACTCCGGGCAGTTCTACTCTGTCCTGTAGGGTTGCTGTGCGTCCGAGTCTTCTCAACCACCAGGAGTTTAGTTTGGTTTTGGTGAGCCAGGCACTGTGCTTGGCACTGGAGACATAGGATGAGACAAAAGGAAAGAAGGCCCTATCTCAGGGAGCTTACTTTCTCTTAAGGAGAGGCAGAGTCGGGGTGCATGGTTCTCTTTGGGGCCAGGGCATTCATATCTATGCAGTGCAACAACTTTTCGGTGCCACTTTGGGACTTGTCTGTGTGCTGAGCCCAAAGATGAATCAGCCCCTGGTCCTGAGGGGGCCAAAGAGCTATTAATAATGTATCAGGACATGCAACACCCAGGCTAGGAGCAGAGCCCAAAGTGGGTCCCCAGGGGAGGGAGCAGTTCCTTCTCTTTGGGGGAGGAGGCCTCAGAGGGCTTCATAGAAGAGGTGGATGGTGACTTGGGAGTAGGGTGGGCAAAGTGTGAGAAGAGAGTGGTAGGAAGGGGGTTGGGCATGACAGGTGAAGACAACAGACGTGCCAAGGCACAGAGGCAGCCTGTTTGGAGAAAACCAGGAGCCTGGGGTGTCTGGAGCTTAGCCAGGATGAAGCAGTAGATGGGGCACAGCTGGGAGCTCAAGACCTGGTTCTGTTCTAAGGACTTGGGGTTTTACCCTCTGGGCAATAGGGAACCCACAGGGCATTTTTAAGAGGGGTATATGTTCCAGGGAGAATGCCGTGTTCAGCACCAAGACCAGAGCCTGGCTTACAGTTAAAAAAAGAAACAAAACAAAAACAAAAACAAACCCATTGCCTTTCAGTCAATTCTGACTCCTAGTAACCTTACAGCCCTGGTAGAGTAGTGGCTAAGTGCTATGGCTGCTAACCAAAGATCGGCAGTTCAAATCCACCAGCCGCTTCTTGGAAACCTTACGGGGCAGTTCTACTCTGACCTATAAGGTCGCTATGAATGGCTTACAGTAGACACTCAATAAATACCTGTGGAATGAATGACTCTAGGAGTTGATGCAGGAGTAGGGGAGGGGCTGGAACCAGGGCACTGAAAGGAGAGTGACCCAAAGATGGAGCAGGGCCCGGCGCTGGGACTTCTTTGGGCTTGGGCTCTGTGCCAGATCTCAGCCCTTCAATTCAATGAACACTCATGGAGCTCCGACTGTGTGCCAGCTGCCGTGGACAGTACAATGACAAGGCAGACACGGTCCCGGTCTCCGCAGACATTAACCAAGCCATCACAAGCATGGGGGGGGCCAGCAGGGGAGGTCCTGAGGGCGGGATGTAGGATGAGGCCTGGGGGGTGACCCAACACCCTCAATCCTGTCAGTACTTCCAGGGACGGCTGGCGGGGGCCAACAGCACAGCCGGGACCCTGAGCACCAACCACACAGGCCCCGCAGATGCCTTCAACTTCAACAACTGGGTGACACTGCTGTCCCAGCTGCCACTGCTGCTCTTCACTCTCCTCAACTCCTTCCTATACCAGCAGTGAGAGGCCTTGACCCTTTGGGTTCCCCTCCCAACCCCTCCTTGCCTCTCCCCTGCTGAGGTAGCTTCACAGGGACCCAGGGAAAGACCTCCCATCCTTCCTCCGCTCTCCCTGCATCCTCCAACCCCCACTGTGCCCAGGCTGACCCTCCTGCCCACCTCCCTTGCCAAGCCTGGGCCTGGCTGACCCCACCCTGCCCCCCTCCGAGCAGCATTCCAGAAGCAGTGCGGATTCTGGGCAGCCTGCTGGCCATCCTGCTGCTCTTCACCCTGACGGCGGTGCTGGTCAAAGTGGATATGAGCCCCGGGCCCTTCTTTTCCATCACCATGGCCTCCATCTGGTTCATCAACTGTGAGCACCTCTGCCCCCACCCACCTCCCCACCCAGGCCCCCACAGGGCTGCAGCCCAGCTTCCTCCTTGTAACTGAAAGGGCCCCGCCTATCAAAGGAGGGGACAAAGACGGCATCATTGTCACCCATGTCCCTGATGAAGAAACTGAGGCCCAGAGAGAGCAAACGTCACTGGCCCAGGTCCCACAGTGACCTCCAAACAGGCCACCTGGCTCCCAGCCCCACAGACTTGGGGCTGCTCCACAGAAGATGAGTGGGGGGCATGGTACCCAGAGTCCCTAGGAAAGTTCACCTCGACCAACCTAGCCCTGTATACCCTGGTGCCAACTCCAGGAACCCCTGAGCCCTCCTGTCCCCCCACAGCCTTCAGTGCAGTTCTGCAGGGCAGCCTCTTCGGGCAGCTGGGCACCTTGCCGTCCACCTACAGCACTCTCTTCCTCAGTGGCCAGGGCCTGGCTGGCATCTTTGCCGCCCTCGCCATGCTCCTGTCCATGGCCAGTGAGTGGACTGGGGTGGCTGGAGGGCAGCTCTGAGCTCTGGGGAGGGGAGAGGGCATGCCGGGAGGCAGATGCCTAGTTCCGGGGAGCTGGGGGTTGGGGCTGGGGGTGGGAGCCAAGTTCCTAGGTTCTGCAGGGAGGGAGAAAGACTGGGTAAGAATTGGGTTAGCTTGGTTGATGCTGGCACGTGGCAGCGGCTTGAGGTTGAAGCCAGGGAAGAGGGGTTTGGGATTCCTACAAGCTTGGGTTCAAATCTCAGTTCCACTGCTCAGGCACTTAACCTGTCTGTGCTACAGTTTCCCCACCTACATGATTGTTATAGCTATTCCCCCTCAGACTGTAATGAGCATACCATATGAGAAAGCTCTTGGCACATAGTAGGTGCTCAACAAAAATGACATAATAGGGAAAAGCGGGAGAAGAGAAGGGCTGGTCTGGAAGCCTGCAAGAGTTCTGAGCTTGTCAGTGGGAAGAGGAGAAGGGGCTGGGAGGGGAATCTGAAGAGCACATTGTGAGATGTGAGAGGGGAGCTGGAGGCCCTGTGGGAGCCCTGGGGACGAGGCCCCTGTCCTCTGCAGCTGACGTTTCTGCCGCAGGTGGCATGGATGCCCAGACCTCCGCCCTGGGGTACTTCATCACACCCTGTGTGGGCATCCTGATGTCTATCATGTGTTACCTGAGCCTGTCCCACCTGGTGAGCCTGCCCAGCCCTGTCAGCCTTGCCATTGGGCTCCAGACCCCACCTCAGAGGATCTCAGATACAGCCCTGAGTCTGAGGCCCCAAGGGAAGCCGGGGGGACAGAGGAGGCCTGAGCCCAGCCCTGATCCCCAAAGGAGTAGGCCACTGGGGGACTCCAGCCTCTAAGTCAGTGGTGTGGGGAGGGATCCAGACACCTGGGCCCAAGCCAGGCAGGGACACTATTTTCCTTCCTTCTGCAGGAGTTTGCCCGCTACTACCTGGCCAAGAAGCCATCCCAAGCCCAAGCTCATGAGCTGGAGACCAAAGCTGAGCTCCTCCAGGCTGGTGAGTCCCAGGATCTCCTGGGGAGCTGGGAGACCCTGAGAAGGCCAGAGCCACCTATCTGGGAAGCATTTCCCCCCATCCCCAACCACAGCCCCAACCCCCAGTAGCCTGTGTGAGCAAGGGAGAGATGTGAAGAGAAGTCAATTGGGTTAAAGTCATCCCTGCTGCCCTTTGGGCCTCAGTTTCCTCCTCTATAAAATGAGGAGGTGGCAGAGCTTGGTGCCTGCAAACTGTGGATCCAAATGCATCTTGGTTTAAATCCTGGCTTCACGACATCCAAGCTGTGTGTCGTTAGGCAAGTCGCTTAACTCCTCTGAGCCCTAGTTTCTTAATTTGTAAAGCGATGACAACGAGGTAGTTCATCTAAGGTGCCTAAGAAATAGTAGCTGTGAATATCTGTCATTAACTATGCCCTCTTTGATCGCACCCTGGCCTGGAGGAGGATCGCTCCTGCTAACTGCTAGGATTACCCCCCACTGGGTCTGGCTGTCAGGAAACCTGGATCCCAAGCTGTGACCCTGCTCTCCGCATTTGCCCCAGATGAGAAGAACGGGATTCCCAACAGCCCCCAGAAGGCAGCCTTGACTCTGGATCTTGACCCAGAAAAGGAGCTAGAGATGGAGCCAGAGGAGCCCCAGAAGCCAGGGAAACCTGTCTTAGTTGTCTTCCAAAAGGTTTGGCTTGGACCTAACCCCACTCCCAACCCTGGACAATAGAGGGCTGCTCCCTTCTGTCCTGCCCATCCTGTCCCTGCCCCAGCCACCACAGGGGCCCAGGGGAGGCCAGCCCTTCCTGAGGATGCCGGCAACAAAAGTGTTAGAATGGAATGGGGCCTTAGAACTCCCATTGTCCGCCCGTCAGTCATGGGGCGCTTTGTGCGTCAGGGACACAGCTAGGCCTGTCTGCTCCTGGGCCAGGCCTGGGTCAGGAGGGCGGGGCTGACCTTGGGCCCCAGGACTGCCCCACCGGCTCACACCCCTGCCTCCGGCTCCCAGATCTGGCTGACAGCGCTGTGCCTTGTGTTGGTCTTCACAGTCACTCTGTCCGTCTTCCCCGCCATCACAGCCATGGTGACCAGCTCCACCAGTCCTGGGAAGTGGAGTGAGTGTTGGGGTACAGAAGAGGCCAGGGTGGGGGAGTGGAGAGGAGAGAGGGAAGAGGGGAGTCGGGAGCAGGATGAGCCACCAGCTCTCTCTCTCTCCCAGGTCAGTTCTTCAACCCCATCTGCTGCTTCCTTCTCTTCAACGTCATGGATTGGCTGGGACGCAGCCTGACCTCTTACTTCCTGTGGGTGAGCACACCCCAGGGTTCTGTGAGGGTCCTAGAGAGTAGTCAGAGATCAGAGGGCATGAAACAGCACAGAAAACTCATTTCCCAACAGCCCAAATAGTCTGGCAATGAAACAGCTGCCCCAGTGGATAATGAGCACCTGGCCCATGAAGGTATGCAAGCCAAGGCTTGGACTATGAGTGTCTTGAAAGCAGAGGCCACGTCCAAGCAACCTGTGTGTCCCCAACATCCCACCTCAGTTCTCAGAGAATGTTTCCCCACCAAGTGAGGAGCTGGGCAAGATTGCTAGTGCTCGGGTGCATTTAGCCAAGGTGCTGTTCCTCGGGTGTACAGATGGTTACCATGCTCCACTGCTAACTAAAAGGCTGAAGGTTTCAGTCCACCCAGAGATGCCACGGAAGAAAGGCCTGGTGATCCAGAAAATCACCCATTGAAAACTCTGTGGAGCACAGATCTACTCTGACACACATGGGGTCACTATAAGTTGGAGCCAACTCAATGGCAACTGTTTTTTAAGGAGTCCCTGGGTAGTGAAAAGGGTTAAGCACTTGGCGACTAACCAAAAGGTTGGCAGTTTGAATCCACCCATAGGCGCCTTGGAAGGAAGGCCTGGCAATCTGCTTCTGAAAAACCATTCATTCAAAACCTAAGGAGCACAGTTCTACTCTGAAACACATGGGGTTGCCGGGGTGAGTTGGAACCGACTCAGTGGCAACTGGTACGGTTTGGTTTGGCTTGTTCCTTTACCTGGAATCTTCTAAGGAGGCCCAACACATGAAACAGATCAAAAAGGAGATTCTTTGAGCCAAGCCGGGGTGGGGCCTGGATACCCAGCTTCCAATCCCACTCAACAGCCCCTTCTGCCCCAAAGGGGTGTGGGGATCCCCAGTGGTGCCCCAAGGAGCCCAGTTTGAAAACCACAGATGCTGTGTAAGACTTCTTCTGGGCCTGCCATGGAGGGAGCACAAGCCAGAGCTCAGGAAGGCCAGGCTGGTCCCTGACTGCTGGTGCCCTTGGTGCGGCCCTGCACTCACGTAGGGCAGGTCTGAGGTGGGGGAAGGGATCTGAGGGTCTGTCCCAGGTGTCCCGAGGTGCCCCTGGAGCAGACACGGCTCCCAGCGCCTGCACTCACCCCAGCCTCTGCCACAGCCGGACAAGAACAGCCGGCTGCTGCCCCTGCTGGTCTGCCTGCGCTTCCTGTTTGTGCCACTCTTCATGCTGTGCCACGTGCCCGAGAGGTCCCGGCTGCCCATCCTCTTCCCCCAGGACGCCTACTTCATCACCTTTATGCTGCTCTTTGCCGTCTCCAACGGCTACCTGGTGTCCCTCACCATGTGCCTGGCGCCCAGGTCTGCAGGATGAGGGGGGCATTGGGCTGGCTCTTGGAGGAGGGACAGGTGGCAGCCTGCAAGGCAGCGGCCCCTCTGCTTCTGGCCCACCCAGCCCTAGCTGTCTCCAGGCCTTGCTGGTGCCACCCATGGGGTCAGGCCTTAACTGCTAAGCTGGCCCAGCTTGGAAGTTGTGGAGAGAAGCACTAGAGTGGGGGTACCTGCCCAGGAAAGTAGCCCAGACATCAGTTCTGGAGCCTTATGGGACCTCTGGCAAGTCAGGACCTCTCTGGGCCTCAGTTTCCCCGTCTGTAAAATAAATGGGTTGGACTGTTGTCTCTTAGGGCCGGTTTAGCTCCAAAATTCTCAGCAAAGAGAGAACTAAGTTTTTGATCAAAAACAGGGTGTTTTCCTTTAAGGGGAATGGAGTTGAGAATCCAGGGAGAGCTGAGGTGATGAGAGGACCAGGCTGGGGACATTTTGTCAAGAGTGGAAGACACAGTGGGACCTAGAATCCTATAATGTTGGACCCCAAGTGCCCTGAGAGGTGTCTTTGTCCAGTGGCCTCATTTACAGATCAGGAAACTGAGGCCCAGAGAGAAGACAAACTAAACGATCTGACACAAGGTGTTGGGCCAGAGCCCAGACCAGCACTCAGGCGGCCTGTCATGAGGAGGGTGGAGGGCGGAGGGCACTGAGGTTTTCCAAGAGCTCCTTCCCCCGTGTGTTCCAGGCAGGTGCTGCTGCATGAGCGGGAGGTGGCCGGCGCCCTCATGACCTTCTTCTTAGCCCTGGGGCTCTCCTGCGGAGCCTCCCTCTCCTTCCTCTTCAAGGCTCTGCTCTGATGGGGCCCCACCCAGGCTCTCCCAGCTGCCCTCTTCCCGTTGCCCCTTCTGGAGCTGAGAGTCAGCCGAGGAGGGGTGGCCGTCAGGACTGAGGCCTCTGCTGGGCCGGGGCCCCTGCTGCTGTCATTCCTGGCTGGTGGCTACAACGGTGTCAAGGGGAAGGGTCCACCATAGGTCATCCTGACCCCCACCCAGGACCAGGGCTGACACGCAGAGGGACGGCCTCCACCCAGACGCACAGGAGACCTCATGGACTAGAAGGGCGACGATCAGGGACAATAGGGCCAGGCTGTGCCCTCCCGTCCCCAGGGCTGCACTTGGTCATTATAAGAAACCCACTTGCTCATCTGCAGGGATTAGAGGCTACATGTGGCCTTGCTGAGGGGGTGGTCCCAACCATGGGCTCATCAGGAGCGGGGGCGCAGAACAGACCTATTCATCCCCTGGGCCTCAGCGGCTTCACGTTCAGGTCACTCTGACCCCAGGGCTGAGCGTGCCAGGAGTGTTGGGGATCTAAGGGCACTCAGAGGACTGGGTTCCAGGCCAAACAGTGTTATCCTTGCCAACTTCACTGTCCCCACTCCCAGAGCCCAGCTGGGCCCACGCGTGTGCACTGCACTTTACAGGTGGCAAAGCTCGTTCACACCCACTCTCTCCCTGGAGCCTCAGTGGGGCCCTTGGCAGGAGCCAGGCAGGGATGGTGCTCCCTCATCGCACAGGGAGAAAACTGAGGTCCAGGGAGGAGGCGTGGGGAAAGCCGGGACGCAGCCTCCACCTCCTCCTTCTTGCAGGTGTTGTTTTCCCTGCCCCTCGCCTGCTCTTTTCCCTGGGGACCCAGGGCACGAGCCCTGAGCACTTACCACCTTTTTGCTCCTCTGACCAGGCTGCTGGGTGAAATAACAACCCTGTTTGTACGAGAATTTCTCTGAGTCTTTATTCCAAAGTGCTTTCAGCTCGGTTGGCCTCAGTGAGCTGGGGGGAGGGGGAGGGCTGATTGTCCCCACTTGACAGATGGGATGACTGAGGCCCTGAGAGGGGCAGGGACTAATGACGGGCAGCCCTGCACTGGGACCCCTGGACCACATGATGTCCTTCTCCAGGGGTATTGATTGACTGGCAGGGAGTCCTGTGCTCCTGGGCAGGACATCTGCCCATAGGAGGCTATTGGTGTTCCCTCCATCAGCCCCTAAGCTCTCACTGGTGTCCTCTCGCTGCCCGGTGTCGCTCCTTCTCAGAAACCCAGCCCCAGAGAAGTAACTGGCCTGGATGGGGCTTTGGCAGCCCAGCCAGTTCTTGGGATGGGTGGAAGAAAGGCCTGCCTCACCGCACACGTGCATAACTGCTATTGCCATCGCTTGCAGCCTCTTGCTGTCTTCAGTGTTACAGCTCTCTGTCTCCTGGGTCTAAGAGGTTCTCAGGGCAGGGACCCCAGGTCCAAAGGATGTGCTCCGCTCCTAGCTCTTCTTGATGGTAGTGAGGTCCCCCTCAGCCTCTGTGAGGTTGGCTCTTTTAAGCCTAGCAGGATGGCAAAACTGATCAAATCCCCTTGGCAGGCCACAGGGACCTTGTCTGCATATTTATTGTCCAGTCTCTGCAAGAGTCTTATATACCTTATTTCCATAGTCCCAGCCAATCATTTTTGGGGGAATTAAGAGACCATGGCTAGGAAGGCCATATAAAAGCAATTCACTGCACTGCACTGCAATGACTCTGCCCAGCCCAAGGAAAAGTAAGGTCTTTCTGCCTTTACAGGCACGTGCTCCTACCCACCTGCTCTCCTGCCTTCCCTGAGCATTCACTGAGTGTCGACTATGTACCAGGCACTGAGCCAGGCCAGGGCACTTGCCCAGAAGCCAGAGGCTGTTTTGATACTGGAGGAAGGTGAGGCAAGAAATGGCGCTGACTGTCCAGCTATGCCACACGGCAGACCTCACCTAAGGATTTTTGCAGACACCTGCCCTATGCCGGGCCCTGGCTGTATCTGGAAAACTAAAAACCAAGTAGCCACCATCCCACTCCCAAGGCCTGGGGAAACTGAACGTAAATCGTGATGGAGCTTGTCCTCCAGACAGCTTTGCAGAAGTGTGTAATATAGGACTCCAGAAAAGGGAGCCTACCTGGGAACTCCAGGAAGGCAACCTGGAGGAGGTGTTCCCCAGCTGGGCCTTGAGGCATGAGTATGAGTTTGCTGGATTGAGATGGGGAGGAACATTCCAGGCAGAGGTACTAGAGAATGTGGAAGGCATGAACATGGACTACTCAGAGAACAGTGGGGACTCCTGGGAGGGGGAGGCCCCCGGGTATGAGGGAGGGGAGAGGATGGGGTTGGAGCAGTGGGTTGAAGGCAGATAATGAAGGGTCATAAGGTAAGGTCAGAGGGTCTGGACTTTGTCCTGAAGAGCAGCATGGTCAGGTCTATGATTTAGAAAGACCCCTCTGGCTGCCTGTGCCCGTGAATTGGAGAGAGACGCAGAAACAGTGAGGCCACGGAGGAGTCTATCCCTGCAGTCCAGGAGGGAAGTGGTGAGGCCAGAACAGGGGCTTACACAGAGGATGGAGATATGAGGGCAGCTGCCTCTACAGAGGCCATTTAACGTCACAGTTAACTGCATGTGCTCTGAAGCCAGAGTCCTAGGTTCAGATCCAGACTGCTCCACTTCCATGCTGTGGGAACTTAGGCAAGTTATATAACTTCTCTGTGCCTGCTTCCTTACCTGAAAATGAGGATGTTAGCAATACCTGCTGCATATGAGTCCCTGGGTGGTACCAACTGTTTGTGCTCACCAAACCTAAAGGTTGGTGGTTAAAACCTACCCAGCGGCACTATGGAAGAAAGGCCTGGCGATCCGCTACTGTAAAGATTACAGCTAAGAAACCCCTATGGAGAAGTTCTACTTTGACACCTATGGGGTCACCATGAGTCTGAATTGACTCAACAGGAATGGAGGATTTTTTTTTTTTTTGCTTCTTGTGAGGAATGCGGCTTTCAGTGGTGGTCTCACTAAACAGGGTGGGGGGGCCAATGAAAGGTTCAGTTTGAGAAATCTGGAGTTGGAGTTTGAGGCGCTTATGGGAGAGATCTGAGGGAAATGCCCAAGTCTGGAATTCTGGGGCCCTGGTAGCATAGTGGCTAAGCACTCCGCTGCTAACTGAAACGTCTGTAGTCTGAACCCACCAGCCACTCCACAGAAGAAAAGACCTGGTGATTTGCTCCCATAAAGATTACAGCCTAGGAAACCCTACAGGGCAGTTCTACTCTGTTATGTAGGGAAGCTATGAGTTGGAATGGACTCCACGGCACACAACAACAGCAGCGAGTTCTGGGGAGAGATTGGGGCTAGAACACAGACTCGGATGTCACACAGACTCGGATGTCACAGGGAATATGGTAGTTGGAGTTGTGGGGACATCTTGCTCAGGTCGCTAGGCTCAGCTGCACCCTCGGCAGGGACTGGTGGGGGGCAGGACCCCAAGTGGAACAGGATGAGAAGGGTCCAAAGCTTAATAGGCCCTCTTCTCCTTCCCCACCGGTTGCCTGTTGTTCCCCAAACCTCCCTAGACCTGTCAGACCCACTGGGGCCAGGACAGACACACCCAGGCAACTCACTGGGGCTGGGCCACTCACAGTCCGAGCAGTGGAGGGTGGGGGCAGAAAGGATACTCACCCCTCAGGTGTCCTTATGATATTCCAACCCAGAATTTCTCCTTCCTGGGGACCCAGCCCAACTTTCCCATCAGGTCAGGATGTAGCTGGCTTGTGATATAGGGAAAAAATTCCTGGGCCATCGGGCTATATCTGCCCAGTCTCCCAGCCACTGCCCCAGCCCTAATGCAGCTTTGCCAACAGCTTCCCTCAGAAGCTGCCCATTTTCATCAGCAAACGTTTGGGGATGGCTCTGCGTGGTGGGCACTGAGCTAGGCTTGGTAGAGGGACACATATTTGAACTCCAGTCCTTGCCCTCAAGTGGCTGATCCCCTCATGGGGAAGGGGCTGGTAGCACTGGCTAGAATTCTACTACATATAGAGCATTTGACATCTATAAGCCTCTGCTTCCCCATCTGCCTCATCACAGCCCCAGCCACTGAGCAACCCCCGGGCCCTCTCCACCTACACCCCATGCCAGTCACCCTGCTTTGTATGGGAATGACACCTGTGTCTAGCCACAGCTGACTGGACCAGGGCTGTGTGCTAGGCAGCTACCCATTGGCTTGGTCCAGCTTCACCGGTGAGAGGAACCAATCAAATCCTCCCTTTTGGGAAAATGACCAGAACATGGGGCCGGGTTCTTGGGGTCACTGGCATAGTAAAAGGGATACACTCTTGGGACACAGATGGAGGAGTCATTGGTATGATAGAATGGGGCATTGTTTTGGGGGTCACTAGAGTCCCATGAGAGGAGCCCTGGTGGAGCCGTGGTTAAGCCCTCGGCTACTAACCGAAAGGTCGGCAGTTCAATCCCATCAGTTGTTCTGTGGGAGAAAGTTGTGGCAGTCGGCTTCCTTCAAGATTTACAGCCTTGGAAACCCTACGGGGGCAGCTCTACTCTGTCCTATAGGGTCACTATGAGTTGGAATCGGGTCGATGGCAAGGGGTTTGGTTTGTTCTTTTAGAGTCCTGTGATATCCTGGATGAGCTGAGTGGCATCCTTGTCCTTTTTCTTGTTCTATTCCTTACTTCCCTGGGTTTCATGATAAAATCACTGCTGACTGAGGTCACCTGGGTGGGCTACATTTTCCTGGCAGCTCCAAAGGGTTTGCCCAGCAGAAGCCCTGTACACTAAACCAAAAAAAACCCACTGCCATTGAGTTGATTCCAAATCATAGTGACCCTATAGGACAGAGCAGAACTGCCCCATAGAGTTTCCAAGGAGAACCCGGTGGATTCGAACTGCTGACCTCTTGGTTAGCAGCCATACCACCTAACCATTAGACCACGAGGGCCTTGGATACTCAAATCCCCATTTTACAGATGAGTAAACTGAGGCTCCAAGAGGCTAAACACTGATAGAATGTCAGTGAAAATGGCAGAGTAGGTAGCTCCAAGGAGCTGTCCTTCCACAGAAACACCAAAAAAAAAAAAAGAGCAAGGACTGAGAGAATCAACTTTGTTGGGTGGATATAAGTGAAATAAGTAAATAACAAGCATTGACAAAGCTGTGGAGCAACTACATCCCTCGTGCATTGCTGGCGGGAATGAAATGGGGCAGCCACTGTGGAAAACCGTTTGGTGTTTCCTCCAAAGGTTAAATTAAATATAAAATAACTGTAAAAAATATATAACCCAGCAATTTCACACCTAGTTATATACCCAAAAGAATTGAAAACAGACACATTGTTGTTAGATGCCGTCTAGTCAATTTGGATTCACAGGACCCCATGCAACGGAGTAGAACTGTCCCCTAGGGGACTGTAACTTCTCACAAGAGCAGATCAACAGGTCTTAGGTCTTTCATCCACGGAGGCACTGGGCGGGTTCAAACTACCAACCTTTTAGTTAGCAATCTCGCACTTAATCGTTTTCATCACCAGCGCTCCTTATTCAAATAAATAACCTGTTACCATGGAGTCGATTCCGGCTCATAGCAACACTATAGGACAGAAGTAGAACTGCCCCACAGGGTTTCCAAGGAGCAACTAATGGATTCGAACTGCCGACCTTTTGGTTAGCAGCCCCAAATACTTGTACACAAATGTTCATAGCAGCACATTTCACAATAGCCAAGGGTGGAAACAACCCAAATGTCTGGCAACAGATTAACGGATAAGCTCCATGCAATGAATATTATTCAGACATAAAAGGATGAAATATTGGTACTTGCTACAACACGGATGAATGCTGAAAACATTGTCGAGTGAAGGAAGCCAGATCCAAAAGGTCACATATTGTATGATTTCATTTAAATGAAGTATCCAGAATAGGGAAACCCTGGTGGCACAGGAGCTCCTTGGAAACCTTATGGGGCAGTTCTACTCTGTTCTATAGGGTCACTATGAGTCGAAATCGACTTGATGGCAACAGGTATTTGGTTTTGGTTTTTATCCAGAATAGGTAAAGGCACACAAACAAAAAGCAGATTAGTAGCTGCCAGGGCTGGAAACGGGAGAATGGGTAGTAATTGCTAATGGGTATGGGCTTTTCTTTTGAGATGACCAAAATGTTTTGGAACTTGACAAAGGTGGCGGTTGCCCAGCATTGTGAATACACACTTTTAAAATGTATGATTTAATGCAAGAGTTGGAAACAAAGAAGAAGGATCGGTAGTTGGAAAATATGGCCTTAGTGACAGAAACGACTAGGAGATTGCATGATAGAATTTTGCAAGACCGATATCTTGGTAACTGCAAGTACCTTTTTTCAACAACATAAACAGCGACAATACATGTGGACCTCACCGGATGGAAAACACAGGAATCAAATTGACTACATCTGTGGAAAAAGACAATGAAGAAGGTCAGTATCATCAGTCAGAACAAGGCCAGGGACCGACCGCAGAATAGATCATCAAATGCTCATATGCAAGTTTAAGTTGAAGCTGAAGAAAATCAAAACAAGTCCACGAAAGCCAAAGTACAACCTTGAGTTTATCCCACCTGAATTTAGAGACCATCTCAAGAATAGATTTGATGCATTCAATACTAATAACTGAAGACCAGACAAGTTGTGGGATGACATCAAGGACATCATATCTGAAGAAAGAAAAAGGTAACTAAAAAGACAGAAAAGACAAAATGGATTTCAGTAGAGACTCTGAAACTTGCTCTTGAATGTGTTGCTGTGAGGTGCTGTTGAGTCGATTCTGACTCACAGCAAGCCTGTGAATGACAGAACAAAACCCTGCCCCATCCTCACTATCGTTGTTATGCTTGAGCCCATTGTTGCAGCCACTGTGTCAATCCATCTCTTTAAAGGTTTTCCTCTTTTTCACTGACCCTCCACTTTACCAAGCACTATGTCTCCTTCTCCAGTGTCTTAGTAATCTAGTGCTGCCATAACAAAAATACCACAGTGGATGGCTTTAACAAAGAGAAGTTTATTTTCTCACAGTCTAGCAGACTAGAAGTCCAAATTCAGGGCATCACCTCGAGGGGAAGGCTTTCTCTGTTGGCTCTGAAGGAAGGTCCTTGTCACCAACCTTCCCCTGGACTAGGAGTTTCTCACTGGGATCCTGGGTCCAAAGGATGTGCTCTGCTCCTGGCACTGCTTTCTCAGTGGTATGAGGTCCCCAACTCTCTGGTTGCTTCCCTTTGCTTTTATCTCTTGTATGATAAAGGTGGTGCAGGCCACACCTCAGGGAAACTCCCTTTACGTTGGATCAGGGATATGACCTGAGCAAGGGTGTTATGTCCCACCCTAATTCTCTTTAACTATAGGTAGAGATTATGATTTGTAACACACAGAAAAATCACAAAACGGAGGGCAACCACACAATACTGGAAATCATGGCCTTAACTAACTTGACACGTATTTTTGGCGGAGACAATCCAATCCATGACATCCAGAGACTGGTCCAAGTACGTGAGATGAAGTCTTACCATCCTTGCTTCTAAGGAGTGTTCTGTCTTCTTCCAAGACAGATTTGTTCATTCTTCCGGCACACATGGTATATGCAGTATTCTTCACCAACACCAGAATTTAAAGGCATCAATTCTTTTTCAGTCTTTGTCCAGGTTTCTTCAGATTCTTCAGTCATTGTCCAGACTTCGCATGCATATGAAGCTATTGAAAATACCATGGCTTGGGTCAGGACCACCTTAGCCCTCTAAGTGACATCCTTGTTTTTCAACACTTTAAAGAGTTCTTTTGCAGATTTACCAAATGCAATATGTTATCTGGTTTCTCGACTGCTGCTTCCATGGGTGTTGATTGTGGACCCAAGTAAAATGAAATCCTTAACAACTTCAATATTTTCTCTGTTTGTCATGACGTTACTTATTGGTCTAGTTGTAAGGTTTTTTTTTTTTAATGCTGAGGTATAATCCATCCTGAAGGCTGTAGTCTTTGATTTTCATCAGTAAATGCTTCAAGTCCTCTTCACTTTCAGCAAGCAACGTTGTGTCATCTGCATAACGCAGGTTGTTAATGAGTCTTCCTCCAATCCTGATGCCCCGCTCTTCTACATATAGTCCCACTTGTCGGAGTATTTGCTCAGCATAGAGACCAATTAAGTATCGTGAAAGGATACAACCCTGATGCACACCTTTTCTGACTTTAAACCATGAAGTATCCCCTTGTTCTGTTCCAACAACTGCCTCTTGGTCTATGTACAGGTTCCTCATGAGCACATTTAAGTGTTCTGGAATTCCCCTTCTTTGCAATATTCTCCATAATTTATTGTGACCCACACAGTCGAATGCCTTTGCAGAGCCAATAGACACAGGTAAACATCCTTCTGGCACTCTTGCTTTCAGCCAGGATCCATCTGACATCAGAACGATATCCCTCGTTCCACATCCTTTACTGAATGCGGCTTGAACTCCTGGCAGTTCCTTGTCAATGTCCCGCTGCAGTCATTTTTGAATCATCTTCAGCAAAATTTTACTTGGGTGTGAAATTGATATTCTTCAATAATTTCTGCATTCGACTAGAACACCTTTCTTTGGGATGGGCACAAATATAGATCTCTTCCAGTCATTTGGCCAGGTAGCTGTCTTCCACATTTCTTGGCACAGATGAGTGAGCACCTCCAGTGTTGTATCTATTTGTTGAAACATCTCAGTTGGTATTCCGTCAATTCCTGGACCCTTGTTCTCTGTCCATGCCTTCGGTGCAGCCTGTTCTGGTGTACATAGGGTCGCAGTGAGTCAGAACCAACTTAATGGCACCTAACACCAACAAAAACAATTTCATGCTATGTGAATTTTACCTCAAATTTTTAAAAAAGATATTATAAAACAAAAAGAGAGAAAGAAGGAGAGAGACTACTTATCCTGCTTAAGTCCATGCAAAGTCAGATTCCAACTTCAGAGCCCATACTCTGCCTGCCCTGCTGCCAAGAAAAGTCTCTCCAGAGACCCCAGGGTGTCTTAAGGGAAGTCAAGCATTAACTTGTTTGGTTCAGACGAGAATTCAGTCCTTCCCCCACTTGAAGACAGAGGACTCCCTCCAGACTGAGGTGGTTCTGAAGGTTTTAGAGGGTTAGGAGCTCCAGAGCCAGGCTATGAGGGCCATGTTGCATGTAGAGAGATTGAGGAGGAAGACAGCATTATGGGAGGAGGGAGAAGAGCATGGGGCAGTGTTAAGGGTTGAATTGTGTCCTCCAAAAACGTGTGTTGGAATCCATGTGGAAAGGAGCCCTGGTGATGCAACGGTTAAGCACTCTGCTGCTAACCCAAAGGTTGGTGGTTCAAACTCACCCAGTGGCTGCCCAGGAAAAAGGCCTGGTGATCTGCTCCATAAAGGCTTACAACCAAGAAAACCCTCTGGGACACTTCTACTCTGTCACACAAGGTCACTATGAGTCGAAAATCTACTGGATGACATCCAACAACAACATCCCAGGGGATGTAATCTCATTTGACAGTAGGGTTTCTTTGTTATGTTAATGGGGTCATACCATTTTTAGGGTGTTTCTTAAGCCAATCATTTTTGGCATATGAAAGAAACAGATTAGGCACAGAAGACAGCAAGTAGAGGTGGGAAGATAGATGTCACATCACAAGAACAACAAGCAACTGTGGAGCAGAGGCTGAAAAGAGACAAGGACCTTCCACCGGAGGTGACAGAGAGAGAAGGCCTTCCCCAACAGCCGGCACCCTGAATTTGGACTTCTAGCCTCCTAAACTGTGAGAAATAAATTTTTGTTTCTTAAAGCCACCCATTTGTGGTATTTCTGTTATAGCAGCACCAGATAACTAAGACAGGTAGGTCCACTGTGAGGTCACGAGTTGAGACTGACTCGAAGACACCTAAGAACAACAAAGCCCTTGACCTGGGCAGGCATATAATAGGATCTCAGGAAATCACGAAGGCGCCCTGGTGGTGCAGTGGTTAAGCCCTCAGCTGCTAATCAAAAGATTGGCAGTCTGAACCCACCAGCTGCTCCGAGGGAGGAAGATGTGGCAGTCTGCTTCCGTGAAGATTACAGCCTTGGAAATCCTATGGGACAGCTCTACCCTGTCCTATAGGTTCACTATGAGTTGGAATCGACTCAACAGCAATGTGTTTGGTTTTTGTTTTTTTTGGGCGGGGGGCGGCTCAGGAAACCTCAGCTCATTATCCTTCACCTTGGTGAAAGTCAAGTGTCTGGGAAACTGTCTTCTACCCCTGGTGGTCCTACAGCTAAGTGCTCCTTTGCTAATCGAGAGGGGGGATGCCTGGGAAAATCTTATCCATCAAGGCAGTAAATGGGTATTGAGTGCTACCATGAAACACAAATGCTCAAGGGTCCAGGCAGACAGGGAAGTGCCAGGCTTGAGAATTTGGTAAGGAAAAGACTGTTTACAAAGGTGGAGCTCTGGACAATTGTCACCTTGCAGAACTGCAGGCCTGGCATTGCCAGATCTTCCAGGATTTTAAATCCAGAAGTTGGAAATGTGCATTTTCCGTGAAATCTTCTGACTCCCGAAAGTTAACAACTAATGTGATTCAAACTGTTATTTTTAAACACTGATCAGGCCAAAGAAAACCCATATGGGCACCACATCCAGCCCCTGAATCTCCAGTGTGCAAGGCCTGTGCTGGCAAGATCTGTGCTCACCTTTCTCCTCTCTCTTGCCACAGGTACCAGTGAAAACTCTCAAGGACAGGAGCTGTCCCATCTCAGGTGCCTAACACAGCCCCTGGCAGGGAGCAGATGTCAAGTAGGTATTATCTCACTGGGCTGCAGAATATAGGTCTCCTGGCCACTCCTCATCTCGACAATCTTCACTGACTCCCTGCTGCCTGTGGAATAGCTGGCAAACACCTCGTACTGATATTTCAGGCCCTCCCCCGTCTGTTCCAATGCACCTTCTGAAGATTCACAGCCCTTTGTCCTATATGGGAGCCCTGGCTCGGGCCGCAAAGGCCATGTGTCTAGTACATAATTATTTACATAATCGATTTGGCCTTTCAGGTCAGACCCTTCCCCACAGCCTCTTCTCTTCTAAAGATTCCATGTATCAATGAATCCACAAACGTTTATTATAGGATTTCTGGGAGAAGGGAGAGGAGACGGAGGAGTAGGCGGAATCAGTAGGCGACATAGAGTAATAATTTAAATGATCAAATATCCTTCCTAGCAAACTTCCACTCCTTCAGACAGGAGGGAACTTCTCCAATTCCTGCAGATAACACACTGAGCCTCAAGTTAGCATCGGCCAGAATCCTGGTTCTGTTCTTCTAAGTGCCACCAACTTCCGGAACCTCTTTCTAGAGAGAAAAAAAATCACACCTTTGACCGCTCCCCAGTAGGTTCAGAGACCTGGAGTGGGCAGACGCGGGAGCAGAAGTGGGAGACGCACGGCCGGCCAACAAAGAGGAGAGGGAGCCCCAGGGTAGCGCCAAGCGCAGCTCAACTCTTTTCAACTTCCTGCTTTAGACTGGTAAGATGTAGAAAATTAAGAATCACGTCTTTCGTAAAACGCGACCGACGAGGATGGGATTCGAACCCACGCGTGCAAAGCACAATGGATTAGCAGTCCATCGCCTTAACCACTCGGCCACCTCGTCCCCTACAGTGTGGCTCTCTCCACATTCTCTTATCACCCTTCTTCTCCGCGTTCTCCGAGTCCCTTCTACCCATTCTCCAGCGTAGACCCCTTAGGCTATCTACGATAAGGAGACACGGCAGAAATAAACGTTTTTTTTTGTTTTTTTTTTTCCTTTCCGCCCGCCGCAGCCGGGAATCCGGGCCATCCCTCACCAAGCTGCTGCAGAACTCTGCCACGGTTTCCCCTCCCTGACTCGGGGGCGAGCCCATCGAGGTTTCAGGACGCGCTGGGTTCAGGGGTCGCGCACGGTGGGGAGTGAGGGGGCGCGTGTCCCGGAGGACCCCTGGCGGGCCGGGAGGCGGTGGGGCGGCCGGAGCGGCAGGGGCGGCAGCAGTGGCACCGCGATCAGGAAGACTCAGTTTGCAAAGCGCGCGGACGCGGTGGCTCCTCCTCCGTCTCCGGGGCGGGCGCGCGGCCGAGGCCCGGCTGTGGGCGGTGGGCGGGGCTGCCAGGCTCGGCTGGACTCGGTTCGCCTCGGCTGCGCTCGGCACGCTGCAGTAAATCCCGGCTCCCCGCGGCCGGCAGACGCTGCGGTCGGTGGTCCCTGCTACGCACTCTGAGCCCCGAGAGCCATGCAGATGCCCTACGCCATCCGGTGCGCCTTCTACCAGCTGCTTCTGGCCGCCCTCATGCTCGTGGCGATGCTGCAGCTGCTCTACCTGTCGCTGCTGTCTGGGCTGCACGGACAGGAGGAACAAGACCAGTATTTCGAGTTCTTCCCCCCGTCCCCGAGGTCCGTGGACCAGGTCAAGGCGCAGCTCCGCACCGCGCTGGCTTCGGGAGGCGTCCTGGACGCCAGCGGTGACTACCGCATCTACAGGAGCCTGCTGAAGACCACCATGGATCCCAACGATGTGATCCTGGCCACGCACGCCAGCGTGGACAACCTGCTGCACCTGTCCGGCCTCCTGGAGCGCTGGGAGGGCCCTATGTCTGTGTCGGTGTTCGCGGCCACCAAGGAGGAGGCGCAGCTGGCCACGGTGCTGGCTTATGCGCTGAGCAGCCACTGCCCCGACATGCGCTCCAGGGTCGCCATGCACCTGGTGTGTCCCTCGCGCTACGAGGCCGCCGTGCCCGATCCCCGGGAGCCCGGGGAGTTTGCCCTTCTGCGCTCCTGCCAGGAGGTCTTTGACAAGCTAGCCAGGGTGGCCCAACCCGGGATCAATTACGCGCTGGGCACCAACGTCTCCTACCCCAATAACCTGCTGAGAAATCTGGCTCGCGAGGGGGCCAACTACGCTCTGGTGATCGACGTGGACATGGTGCCCAGCGAGGGGCTGTGGAGAGGCCTACGGGAGCTGCTGGATCAGAGCAGACAGTGGGCGGGCACGGCGCTGGTGGTGCCTGCCTTCGAGATCCGTCGAGCCCGCCGCATGCCGGTCAGTAAGACGGAGCTGGTGCAGCTCTACCAGGTGGGCGAGGTGCGCCCCTTCTATTATGGGCTGTGCACGCCCTGCCAGGCGCCCACCAACTACTCCCGCTGGGTCAACTTGCCAGAAGAGAGCCTGCTGAGGCCTTCCTACGTGGTGCCCTGGCAGGACCCCTGGGAGCCATTCTATGTGGCTGGAGGCAAGGTGCCCCCCTTTGACGAGCGCTTTCGGCAGTACGGCTTCAATCGCATCAGTCAGGTGCCCATAAGGGGAAGGCAGGGGAGGGGGGGTTGGGGAGGGGGAGACGGAGGAGGTGGAGGGGAGGAGGGGGGAAAAGGGATGGGCGAGGGGAGTAGGTCAGGGAGATACGAGGAGTGGCCCAGTGTGGAACTGAGGCAGGGAGGCCGGGTAAGATCCCAGGTCAGGAAATGGTTGGGTGGTGTGGAAAATCCAGATGCTTCCAGAAGGTTGGGGTGCTAGAGTCTGGCTTTAGGGGTGTCGATCTGGGCCCCAGGAACGTCTCTCACTTTGCTGACCTGTCTCTCACTCCACAGGCCTGTGAGCTGCACATGGCAGGGTTCAATTTCGAGGTTTTGAACGAAGGTTTCTTAGTTCATAAGGGCTTCAAGGAAGCTTTGAAGTTCCATCCCCAAAAGGAGGCTGAAAATCAGCGCAATAAGGTCCTGTACCGCCAGTTCAGACAGGAGTTGAAGACCAAGTACCCCAACTCCCCACGCCGCTGCTGAGCCCTTCCTTCCCCCGGTCTGAGAAGTTTCAGCCTCCTGACTCCTCGGGCCGCCCCTTAGGCCTGACTGGGGTAAGAAACGTCACTCCACTTTGCAGAGGGAGCTGTGGTGTTGCAACACTGGACTTGAATATGGGGTGCTAGGATCAAGTCCTAGCTTTACCACTAACTAGCTGTGTGGCCTTGAGCAAATCCCTTTACCTCTCTGAGCCTCAGTTACTCTGTCTGTAAAAAGGGAGGTGAGAATGCCTACCTCACAGAACTGTTGGGAGGCTCAGATGAGCTGTCTATGAAAACATTCTGTAAGCTTCGTACAAATGTGAAGTATTATTAATATTATTACAGTATTATTATTGTTGTTATCACTATTGTTATTAACAACCGGGGGTGTGTGAGTGGTAGGAAAGCAAAAAATGTGAATGGGACAGGGTTGAAAGTTCAGAGACATGGGGGTACTTAACGACTGGGGCTTTCTGGAAAGAAATCAGATGAAGGTGTGGAATTTGGTTCTTAGCTTTTGGGCAGAAGCCTTAACAACTCCAGCGCCTCCACCCTTGGGGGCTCTGAAGGAGGGAAGGGTCTGAAGGCTTGATGGCGATAATCCGAAAAAATCTGTACCCTCGAATAGGCTGGTGCTGGGTATTTGCCTACTGATGACAACGTGTAAATAAATGAGTGTTCACACCCACAGCTGGTTCCGTTTCTCTCCGAAGCTGGAGGGAGGGGGGCCCTGGTTTCAGCCCTTGGACGCCGGGGGCGGTTGCTGCGCACCGAAGGGCGTGGGCAGCGAAGCGAGGAAACCACGGGGGCCTTTGCCGCAGGCCGAAGCCTAATGGGAACCTCCACCGGTTGCCATGGAGACCGGCCCGCGGTATCCCAGCATGCCTCTCCCCAGCCATCCAATTGTGAGCTCTCCGGCGGGCGCCCCGAGATGACGCACACGGAAGCGCGGCGAGGCCCCGCCTCCCTGAAAAGAGGGACCTGCGCAGCGCTTCCGGGAGCCTGGCGCCGCGGCAGGTACCGGCACCCTTGGGCGCCTCTCAGGGAGACCCGGACTTGAGGCCAGGGAGCCCCCCCCCGCGGTGCGTATCGCCCCCCCCAGCCGCTGGTTGGGTCTCTCTGGGCTAGTCGGGCGCGTCCTGCCCAACCTTCTTCTCGGGGCAGAAGCGGAGACTTAACGGGCTGGACGCGTGCGGGGCCGCGGGGCCGCGGGGCCGAAGCCGGCTGCGGGGGAGCCCGCGATTCTCCCGCCCGCGCCGGTGCAACCGGAGATGAGACGAGGCCGAGCCTCCTGGGCGCGGCGAAAGGGGCCAAAGTGGGGAGGGGCCCGCCTTCCAGGGAGGCTGCCTTCCTGGAGTTCAGAGTCGGAGAAGATAGATGGCATGCCCACCGCACTTCTCAGTTTGCTTTTCCATCCCTTAACCCTTGCCAGCTTTACAACAGTCAGAGCAGGAACGGTTATCCCCGTTTTGCACACACGTAAGAAGAGGAAGTTGTGACTTAATTTACTGCTCAGTAAAATTAGAGTTAGCTGGAGGAGACACACATACACACACCCCCTCTTTTTCTGATCCGGAAAGCCTTCTGGAAGCTGTAGGACTTAGGCTGAGACTTACGGTGAAGAGGAATTGCAGATGGAGGGAACTGCAGGAACTGAAAGAGCCCTGGTGGCGCAGTGAGACTTGGAAGTGGGAAAGATGAGAGGCTGGTTTGGAGACCCGAGAAGTGGAGGAATGAACCTTCATGTCTGCTAAGGTTTTCAGGTTCGAATCCATGGTGAAATCATTGAGGAATGTGACTAAACTCTCCCCTAGGCCAGGCATTTGCCACAACTTGAATAGGTGTCAACCAGAGTTAACAGACACTTTGGGTTTGATTTCACTGCAAGGACCTGAAGCTACCAAGAAGTAAAAACCAACCTTTGACCTGCAAGAGTTTGTTTTGTTTACTTATATTTCCCAGTCCTTTATCAAGGGAGCCAGTACTGGGCTAGTTGACTAAGATGTGTTTGTAGCCCCTGCCCTGGGGAGGCACACAGAGTGGCTGGGGAGACAGAAGGAAAATGAGCAAACAGAAGGGAGATGCAAAGAAGGCTTCGTGGAGGGAGTGGAGTCTACACCAATCTAAAGGGCTGCAGAGCAGTGGCCAGCGAAGCTAGAAGAGGAGCTTAGTAAAGTAGAAGCCCCCAGGAGGCAGTGAGATTCTCTGCTGGAAGGGTGGTTAAATCCCCCCCTTAGGGGCTCTCTTGGCAGGATTAGACACTGTTGTTGGCCACTTCTTCTAAAATGTTCTCTGGCCATAGCTTTGGGGTTTTTCTTTTCTGCCTCTCCCTAATTTCCTTCTCCTTTGCGGGAGTCTCCTCAGCAGCCCTTTGGTGACCCTGGGAGTTTCATCATGGACCCCTTCTCCACACTTTCTGCTTTGGTGCCATACCTTCTCCCATGGCCTGAACAACTCACTCTATGATAGTGACCAGATCTCTGTACGGCCCAGATTTCTCTCTGAGGCTTAGACCCAGGTCCCCAACCCTCCCCCACTCCCTTCTCTCATTTCTGTATCCTTACACATGCTACTCGCTCTACCTGGAATGTTCCCTCCTGTGCTAGTCAGTTCATCCATCTGCTGTGTCTCCCCTGGCAGCCCTCACTGCTGCCCCAAGCTCCTGGTCTTAGAGGCCCCTCCCCTGTGCCCCCAGGCTTAACTCTTCTCGCACCGTGGTAGTGGTCTGCTGCTTTGCCTCTTCTCCCAGGAACGTGTAAGTTCCTGGAGATAAATACTGCCTGCCTGCCCCAGGAATTCCCCTGTACCTGCCATAGTGCCTGGCAGCACCTAGCATATATTAAGTGTTCAATAAATATTCAGTGAGGGAATACAAGGACTGCTTGGCTGTGTCTGATGTTGCTGAGAAATCAATTAAGATAGCCCCCAAAAATACTGGCAGTAGCCACAAGGAGGTTGTCGGTTAACTCAGTGGGATCCGTTTCAGCAGAGAGTGATGGGTGCAGGACCAGATGGGAGCAAATGGAAGGTGAGGAAGCAGGAAGGGCAAGTGTATACAAGGCCTTGAAAGTGGAGCTGTGGCGTGGAAAGCAGTGAAGCGGAATAGGGTGAGGTTTGGTTTGTGTTTTCGCATTTTCTTAATGGTGGAAAACACCTGAGCACATCTACGGTTTCATGGGAAGGAGCCTGCCAAGGAGAGTTGAAGCTACAGAAGAGAGGGGAGTACTGATGATGTGGGGTCCCAGAGGAAGCAGAAAATGAGAAGTGAGAGAAGGGATGGGGGGAGGGAAGGGGACCTGGGTCTAAGCCCCGGTGAAATCGCCCGCACAGAGATCTGGTCACCATCACAGGGCGAGTTGTTCAGGCCATGGAAGAGGGTGCAAACACCAAGGCAGACAGTGTGGAGTGAGAAGGGGTACATGCTGGAACTCCCAGCGTCACCAAAGGGGCTGCTGAGATACAGCCTTTGAGGAGATCTCTGCAAAGGAGAAGGAAATAACTGAGCAGAGCACGAAGACAGAGAAATGTAGAAAGCTATCAGGAAGAGAAGAGGAGTGCACGATGGGCAGAGGAGGAGGGAGAACGTGGTGTCTTTGAGGACTCACCAGTGCATGGTTGGGGCCAAGGAGCTGGGTGGGTGGTTTAGTCCAGTCTGGGAAGGGCCTTGAAAGCCTCCACTAGAAGTTTAAGCCGAGTCCCATAGGCAGGGGGAGCCCTCGGGGGCTTCTGAAAGGGAAAGAGCGCTCACGCAGAGCCCTGCTGGTTCCTGGCCTCTTGAAGAACTTACCTCGTCCTCATACCACTTCCACAGGGAGGTCACAGGCAGAGCAACTGTGGATCCTCAGGGCCACACTTACTGTTGTACCTGCAGTGTTTTCCACCTCCCTATGCCTGCTCTCATAGTGCCATCACAGCCCACCCAGCCTTTTCTGGGGGTGGGACGTTTGGGTGGTAACGCCTCGTGTCGTTGGCCTTTCCCGTTCTGTGAACTGGTGCTTGGCCAGTTCGCCCAGGATTGGGATCGCCAACGGGGTCAGAGGGCATGAGCGTTTCCATGGCTCCCACGCTCCTGGGGGAGATGTGCACCCGGAGCCATTTGCTCCCTTTCACCCAGCATGCGTCAGGGTGGCGAGGACAGTCACCTCCCTGCTGTCCCCTCTAATTGAGGGTCAGGCTGGGCTCGACTCCCTGCTCGGCCACTCAGCTCTGTACCATGGCCAGTGTTGAGTGATGGCTCCACCTGTTCTCCCAGAGCACAAATGCCCGTCCAGCCCCCAAGCAAGGACACAGAAGAGATGGAAGCAGAGGGCGACTCAGCGGCCGAGATGAACGGGGAGGAGGAAGAGAGTGAGGAGGAACGGAGTGGCAGTCAGACAGAGTCTGAGGAGGAGAGCTCCGGTGAGTGTACACACACATGTGCACACACACTTGTACACACCAATGCGCACGCACACGTGGTACCCGCCCGCTCCTCGTCAGAGGCCCTGACTGGCCTCTTGTCCCCAGAGATGGATGATGAGGACTATGAGCGACGTCGCAGCGAGTGCGTCAGTGAGATGCTAGACCTGGAGAAGCAGTTCTCGGAGCTGAAGGAGAAGTGAGCGGGCACACCTAGGGCTGGTCTTCACGGTCCTGGGGGAGGAGGCAGTAGGCTGGGTGTTGGCGGGCGGCTGAGGTCCAGAGTGAGTGAGCACCTGACCAGGGCCTGCCACGGAGCTGGGGCCCTGCGTGTATCTGCCCAAGAGCACAACGGACCGACAAGTTGGGGCTGCCTTTCACCTCCCAGGTTGTTTAGGGAGCGACTGAGCCAGCTGCGGTGGCGGCTGGAGGAAGTGGGAGCTGAGAGAGCCCCCGAGTACACGGAGCCTCTGGGGGGGCTGCAACGGAGCCTCAAGATTCGCATTCAGGTGGCAGGTGTGTGGGCTGTCCCGTGTCCTGGGGTCAGGCCCCAGTCACCCCTTGTGTCCCCCTCCTCATCCCTGCCTGCCCTGTACTCCCAGCCCTCCTCGGATACCTCAACCGCTGCCTTAGGGGGGCCCCCTTCTCCCTCTTCCACAGGCATCTACAAGGGCTTCTGTCTGGACGTGATCAGGAATAAGTATGAGTGTGAGCTGCAGGGAGCCAAGCAGCACCTGGAGGTGAGGGGCTGGGCGCCTGCAGAGGGGTGTGGGCAGGGCCTGAGGGGCCCCACCCGACTGAGCTGCTCCGGCCTCCTTCAGAGCGAGAAGCTGCTGCTGTACGACACCCTGCAGGGGGAGCTGCAGGAGCGGATCCAGAGGCTGGAAGAGGACCGCCAGAGCCTGGACATCAGCTCGGGTGAGGCGCTCTGCCAGTGCCCAGCACTCCTCTGCACGTAGCTGCCCTGACTGCACATGGGTGCAGTCATTGGCCCTGCTCCTTGAGGTCGCCAAGAGGACTGACTGAGAGCAGGCATGGAAGGGCCCAGCCCAGGGCCAGGCATGCAGTGAGGGGTTGGGCAGAGTGGGCCCCATGCCCTCCTGTCCCTGCTCTCTCCCCAGAACGGGAGGTGCGGGCCGGTACGCCCACATATGGTCACCACAGTCCGCTCCGTGTCCACAGCACCTATGTTCCTTCTTCATGTCAGTTGCTCTGCCAAGAGGCTACTGTGGAGTCCTCAGGAGGCAGCAGCTGTTATCATCACCCTGTCATCCCCCCCATCACCCTCCCCCATCTGCTGAACAAAGGAAGCACCTGGGGCTCACAGCAGTGCAGTGCCCTTTCCCATGGTGCACAGCTGTGCAGTCCGGACCTGAACTCAGGCTTCCCAGCTCAGCCCAGAGTTCTTTGCCCCAGGGGAGGGGAGGACAAAGGCAGTGAGGGTGGGGGGCACCCTTGAGGGCTGGCACCCTGACCCTGCCTCTGGGGCACAGAGTGGTGGGATGAGAAACTGCACGCCAGAGGCAGCTCCAGGACCTGGGACTCCCTGCCACCCAGCAAGAGGAAGAAGGCACCGCTTGTCTCCGGTATCCTTCCAGCCACGGGGGCCTGAAGCTGGGGGGGGCAGCCAGGGCCAGCTCCAGACCCGGGGACACGGAGGACAGAGGACCAACACGTTCATGGTCGTTTGGTGTCATGTGATCATGTCCAGGCAAACTCAGCTGTCAGAGATTTATTGTGGCGTCCCAGGTCTCCCGGGGAAACCGTGGTGGGGAAGTGGTTAAGAGCTGTGGCTGCTAACCAAAAGGTTGGCAGTTTGAATCCACCGGGCGCTCTTTGGAAACCCTGTGGGGCAGTTCTACTCTGTCGTATACGGTCGCTATGAGTCAGAATTGAGTTTGGATTTTGGGGTCTCCTGGGCCCTGTGGACTGTAGAGAAAGAGAAACGTCAGTCTTGACTCCCCAGGACTTCCTGAGTGAGTTTGGCCTTTGGTCCCCGTCTGGGTTTCCCACGATGTCTCCCCAGCCACTCACTCATCCCCAAGCTGGGCCCAGGCTTCCCCACCACTGTGCCTTTCCCAGGGTTCCACCCCCTCTTTCTAGCTTTCTCCACCTTCTCATTGCTCATCTCATGTGTTGCCTCCTCCATGAAGCCTCTCCTGTTCTACTCTAGTGGCCATGGCTTTTCTCTCTGCACACCTGTGGCCTCCCTTCTGGGGTGACCACATCCCATATGGTAGAATTGGGCTCTGCCATGAGCCCCTCTAGTCCAGGGCTGGCCGAGTCACCACCCTGGGGATCCCCTTGGTATGTCCCAGCCCCCGAGTTGAATTCCCAGGTTCCACCAGGGCATTCCTGGAAGAACCAGCTCCTCAGGTCACCTTGTGGCGGAGCTGAGGTGCAGGCAGGTAGGAATTGAGTGAGTGGAGGTGAGGGCATGGAGACATCAGTGCAGAGTGCAGGAGGGAGAGTGGATGGTCCTGGGTGGGGGGGGGGCAGAGGATACTTGTCTTCAGGATGGAAGAGGCCGGAGTCTGTTTTGAGATGGGGGAGAGGGCCAGGAGAGGGAACAGGTAATGAAGGCGGGAGCGGGGAGGAGAAGGAGCAAGTCCTGGAGGTGGGGGTGCACCTGGGACAGCAGATCTCGCCTGAGGAGAGGAGGAGAGAGTGAGCCATGGGGCTGCAGGGGTGGGCTGCCCCCTCCCTGTCCTTGGTGAAGTAGGAATGAGCTGCCTTGCTGCCAGCCAGCCAGGCGCTCTCGTAGGGGTGGAGCCTGAGCTCTAACCCAGATTCTCAACCCCTGACCCCACACTGTCCCTGCACCCCCTCCCTGGCCGTTGGGTCGGTCTTGAACTCAGTGGGCTTGGCCTGCCGCATGTCACCTGCCCCTGCCCTGGGCGTCCTGCTTCCTTGACACGGGTGCAGGCCCATACATCGTGTACATGCTTCAGGAGATCGACATCCTGGAGGACTGGACAGCAATCAAAAAGGTGGGCCCTGGGCTGCCCCTTCCCCACCCCAGCTTCCCTACATTCCTGTGGGATATGGGCTGCCTTAGAAGGGAGCACTGTTAGTATGCCGGCCCCTTCCTTGCCCAGGTTTCGATGCAGTTGGGAAGGGAGGGAGGGAGAGGGAAGGTTGGAAGGCAGCAGAGCTGGCTGTCTCTGACAACAGACCCCATCAGAACTTGGCTTACAAAGGTCTTTTGCTGCCGCCTCCACCCTCCTCCACCTGCCTCAGTGCAGCCCCCATCCCCAAATGGGCTGATGTCGGGTGGTGGTTAGGGGGGGCATCTTGCCAGGCTGGGGGCAGACTTTCAGGAAGGCTTTTCTTCTCACCTACCCAGGCTAGAGCAGCTGTGTCCCCTCAGAAGAGAAAATCAGATGGTAAGACCCTCAGATCCTCAGACTGCCTCCCACCCCATCCCCACTGTCACCTCCCTCAGTTCAGCATCCAGGAAAGAGGCCAGAGAGAGGCACGGTCATGTCACAGTCTGAGGCCACGAGAACCACCTAGGCTTTGGAGGTTCTGTGGGAGTTTTGTTAGCAGGAAACAAGGTGGGCGGTGGGGAACTCTGGGTTGATGGAGCTAAGGAATGCTAGAGATTGGAGAGTGCACCCAGCTGGGGCTGGTGGTGGCGGTGGGCAGGGGGGTGCAGCAGCCCTGGTGGGCCTGGAGTACTGGGATGAGAGCTGTGGTGAGGTGACCTGCATGTGGAGGGGCACCCCTCTTCTCACCTCAGTGTTTTTCCCCTTTCTGTGCACCGTCCAGGACCCTGACCTTGCTGTTCCCAGCCAACGGGTCCCTCGGAGCGGCTGGCACCAAACCCAAGACTCACGTTTTCCTGCTGCAGAAAGGTGGACCGACAGGCCCCTCAGATCTGCCTGGCGGCCCGTGGGCTCTACAGGGCTGTGGCCGGGCTCCCCATCCAGCACCACCTGCCTCAGTTCTTTCTCTGCCCTCCACCGGGGTGGCCACCACTGTGGGCCTGGGGCTGACCTGCACAGACCAGACTCTCTCTCTCTCCCTAGCCAGCCCGCCGCCCCCTCCCAAAGACCACCCTCCTCCGTCCTCCCCAACAAAGAAAACATGCCTCATTTAAGCCAAACGGCATCTTCCTGCTGACCTTGGGCCCTGATCAACAGCCCTGAGCTGGGCTCCACTGCCTAGGGATTCAGAGCCATAAATTATATTTGAGGGGCTCTGTCCTGGCAGGAGGTGGAGATGAGAAGCCAGGCTCCCCAGGTTTTCTCAGGGTGTCTCTTCGTGTCTGCCCCCCAGATGGTGGGGACTGGAATTAAACCTTTCCTGGGATTCTGGTGTGGCCTGTGTGTGTCTAATTTACCTGGGGGGAATTGGGGCTTCTGTGGGAGCACCTGAGACAGGCAGACTCTCTTGGTGGCCCTGGGGTATGACACCACCTCTCCCTGGCCCACGGGAGCCCGCCACTCCGACCTGGGGTACAGCCTGGGGACGGGGTGCTCTTCCATACACCGCCCCCCTGGAGGTGGGGGCTGGGCCCTGGGCTACTGGTGCTGCCGGGAGTCTGAGCAACGTGTGGCCGCACAGGCAGAGCATGTGACCTCGGGTGGGGAAGGGGGCAGGGTGCTCTGTGCTTGGAGATGGTCATGTCTGCACCTGCCCCAGTCGCTTGGCAGATTGGCAGGACCTGTGCGGGGGAGGCAGCCGGCAGCAGCGCCATGTGCTGACGACCTCACAGCCAGACTCCCCCCTGTTTAGCGCCGAGTGCTAGAACCACCCCCAGAACCTCAGTTAAGCAAAGGGGCTAGTTGCCATGGAGACACAGCATCCTTTCTCCATGGCAACCTGAAATTCCAAAGCCCAGGTTAGATTCAGACGTGAGTCATGTTACCAGTAGGGGGCACTCTGCCACTAGTCTGACCTCAAGGCCAGGGAAAGATGAGCAACTGACCACAGACTTAAAGGTTCCTCAAGGGCTGTCTGGGGCCCGTAGGGACCTAGACGCGCCTCTTAACCCCTTCCCGCCCAAGTGTGTAGTTTGAGGGAGCCAGCGAGGCTTCGGGAATCTCTGTGAGGAGGTGGCACCCCCACTGCTGGGGCCCTCAGAGTGGCAGTAGCACGGAGGGGGTCCCAGCCCCCTGAGGGTGGGCCCAGAACAGAGGAGGCGGCACGGCCCTGACAGAGTGGACACACAAGAGTTAACGGGCGGGGTGTGCCAGGGCGCACCGCCTTCAGGAAGTGTTACTCACCACCGGGAATGTGAGTGCCTGTGCCTTGGGGGCTGGCTTCCCTTCCTGCGTCCCGGCGGGTGCAGCCGGCTGAGCGCCCAGCCATGGAAGCCCCTGGGGAGCCGGGAGCAGACCCCCTCGGAGCCCCCAGCCCAGCCGGCCGAGCTCCTGCGCACCTGGAGGGAGAAAAGTTAGTGAAGTTGGCAGGGCCGCAGGTGGGTGGAGGGAGGGTGAGGAAGGTCAGCCCAGGCCGAGGGCGGGAGGGTGCAGGCTGGGCGAGCGTCCCACCGCCCGCCCGGCTCAGTGTGCCCGCCCCCAGGCCAGGCCCGGACCCGCTCTACGACGTCCCCGCCGCCAGTGGAGGACAGACGGGCGGACCGCCGAGGCCCGGACGCACAGTGAGCCTTCGGGAGCGCCTGCTGCTCACCCGGCCAGTGTGGCTGCAGCTGCGGGCCAACGCCGCGGCCGCCCTGCACGTGCTGAGGACCGAGCCCCCGGGGGTGAGCGCTGCCCCGCCCCCTGAGGCTGTCCAGCCGAGGGTTGCGGGGGACCGAGCTGGAGGTCCTGTGCTGTCAACTCCTGTCCCCCGCAGACGTTTCTCGTGCGGAAGTCCAACACGCGCCAGTGCCAAGCCCTGTGTGTACGGCTGCCTGAGGCCAGCGGCCCGTCCTTCGTTTCTAGCCACTACATCCTGGAGCGCCCCGGGGGTGAGACGGCTGGCAGGCGGGAAGGGGCTGGGAGCAGCCGGTGGGGCGGTTTCCCGGAGAACACCTCCCTCACTTCCCATCTCTCAGGCGTCTCCTTGGAGGGCTCAGAGCTCGTGTTCCCAGACCTGGTCCATCTCATCTGCGCCTACTGCCATGCCCGGTGAGTCTGCCCACAGGTGCCTGGTGTCGGAGGAGCTCTGCAGGTCTGCCCCTGTAGACACCAGAACCCTTCACTCCTGACTTTCTGCTCCCCTCTCCGGCCCCAGGGACATCCTTCTCTTCCCGCTCCAGCTCCCCAGAGCCATCCACCAGGCAGCCACCCACAAGGAGCTGGAGGCCATTTCCCATCTGGGCATTGGTAAGGGCGCCTCTGCCAGCTATCGCACTTACGGACACACTGAAGCGGTGCGGTCCTCTCCCACGGTTGGGTCTTGACTTGGAGTCTCTTCCGCAGAGTTCTGGAGCTCCACCCTCAATACCAAAGCTCAACAGGGCTTCGGGGACGGCCCGGTGCTACCCCGGCTGAAGCCCCGGTCCCCTCAAGAGCTGGACCAGGGCACTGGCGCTGCCCTGTGCTTCTTCAACCCCCTATTCCCAGGGGACCTGGGCCCCACCAAGCGGGAGAAATTCAAAATGAGCTTCAAAGTGCGCGTGTCCACAGAGACCTCCAGCCCCCTGTCTCCACCAGCTGTACCACCTCCCCCAGTCCCGGTGCTGCCAGGGGCCGCCCCCAGCCAACCAGACAGGCTGCCCCCATGCCAGCTGCTTCGGAGGGAGAGTTCAGTGGGCTACCGTGTGCCGGGGGGCACCGGCCCCAGCCTCCCTCCGCTGCCCTCCCTCCAGGAGGTGGACTGCGGCTCCCCCAGCAGCTCGGAGGAGGAGGCACCGCCGGGGGCCCACGGGAGCCCAGCGACCTCCCCCAGCCTGGGTCGCCGGCGGCCCCTGCTCCGCTCCATGAGTGCTGCCTTCTGCTCGCTGCTGGCGCCCGAGCGACAGGTGGGCCGGGTGGCCACGTCGCTGATGCGGGACCGCCACACAGCAGTGGGCCAGCTGGTGCAAGACCTGCTGACGCAGGTGCGGGCTGGGCCGGAGCCCCGGGAGCTGCAGGGCGTCCGAGAGGCACTGAGCCGGGCCCGGGCCATGCTGAGCGCCGAGCTGGGTCCCGAGAAGCTGCTGCCGCTCGAGAGGCTGGGTGAGGCCCCACTAGAAAGCCCAGTCTCACCCCAGCTCTCCAGAATCCCAGTTCTCCCCTCCTTCGGCTCTCCTCCCCACTATTTCCTCCTGCCTCCTGGTTCTGGTCTCTGCCATACGTGTCCACTTTGCCTTTCCACCGTTCTAGCGAATTCCATCCCCACCTCTCCCCCACTCTCCAGGCTCACCAAGATTCCTCCTCCTTTCCATCCCTCTCCCTCCCTGGTTCTGCCCTTCTCCCCGGATGCTGCCCCATCCTGGTCCTGACTCCCTGACCCCTGGCGTGTCTTCTCTGCAGAGCACGTGCTGGAGAAGTCACTGCACCGCTCCGTGCTCAAGCCTCTTCGGCCCATCTTGGCCGCCCGCCTGCGGCGCAGGCTCTCTGCCGACGGCTCCCTGGGCCGCCTGGCCGAGGGCCTCCGCCTGGCCCGGGCCCAGGGCCCCAGTGCCTTTGGGACCTGCCTGGGCCTACCCTCCCCCGTAGAGGTGGAGCAGGTACGCCAGAAGTTGTTGCAGCTGCTCCGCGCCTACTCACCCAGCGCCCAGGTCAAGCGGCTTCTGCAGGCCTGCAAGCTGCTCTACACGGCCCTGAGGACCCACACGGGTGCGCCCCTTCCTCCTGCCTCACAGATGGGGAAGCTGAGGCCCAGGGAGTAGAGCACCCTCTCCCCAGCCCCTCCACGTTGTAACCATAGGGATCACCCTGAGCTTATAGCAGATGGGGGAGTGTCACTTCTAAGGCTAGCAATGGGCCCTGACTCTGGGACCCCAGAGGAGCCTGAAGCCACCCCCCACCATGTTCCCAAAGGGGAGGACACAGGTGCTGACGAGTTCCTGCCACTGCTGAGCCTGGTCCTGGCCCAATGTGACCTTCCGGACCTGCTGCTTGAGGCCGAGTACATGTCAGAGCTGCTGGAGCCCACCCTGCTCACTGGAGAGGGTAAGGGACTCCTTACCCCCACCCGCCCTCTCCCTTCCCAACACAGGACCTCCCTGTCTGGGTGGGGCCTGAACCTTGGCTTCTACCTGGGCCAGTTAAGCAGGGAAGGAGGAGAAACAGTAGGTTACCCACCCCTAGACTGAGCCACCCTCTTTCCCTTGTGTCCCAGGTGGCTACTACCTGACCAGCCTCTCGGCCAGCCTGGCCCTGCTGAGCAGCCTGGACCGGGCGCATTCCCTCCCCCTCAGCCCCTCCCAGGAGCTGCAGCGCTCCCTCAGCCTCTGGGAGCAGCGCCGCCTGCCGGCCACCCACAGCTTCCAGGTAACAGAGCCCTTCAGATGGCCCCACCTCCCACTGTTCAGGCAGGAAGGGCTCTGGCACCATCCAGGCCTGTCCCCTCCTTTTCTCAAGGGAAAAGGGCTAGTCCAGAGCAAATATGCAGGCTGCCCTTTCTAGAAAGAGGATGTACCACTGTGCTGAGTGCTTCAGGGGCATCATTGCTTGAATCTTCACAGCCTGGCGTGGGGGCAGCCTATCCATCTGGCTGCAGGCAGCCCCTGGCAGCACCAGGATCGGGGGAGGCAGCACGGCCAGTGGAGATAGGGGTCTGGGGTAGGGCCATTATTATCCCCATTTTACAGATGAGAAAACTGAGGCATGACTTGGAGATGGAAAGAGGCACAGATGGCAGGCTCAGGCCCAGGCCCAAAGTCCTCGCCTTCAGCCCCCAGCTGAGGCTCTGCCCTCCTGTCCTGCAGACAGGAGCCCACCAGGCACCAGGCGAGAGCCTGGCCTCTAGCCCATGCTCCCCTCACCCTCCCATCATCTGGGCTCAGGCCTGGGTGTTTTCAGAGCCACATCCCATCCCTGTCCTCTCCATCCGGTCAAGGGAACCTTGTTTAAGAGTCCAGACTCTGTAGCCAGTTCCTGGATTCAAATCCCAGCTCTGCCACTTCCTGGTTGTGAGACCTCGAACAAGGTACATGACTTCTTTGTGTCTCAGATTTCTTCCCTGTAAAATGGGTTAACAATACATACTTCCTGGGTCTGAGTTAACGTAAGCCAAGTACTTAGACTGGTGCCTGGTGCACAGTGAGGCCATCTAAGTGTCCCCTGTCATCGTTAGGCTTGAAAGATACCCCCAGGGGCTGTCCTTCCAGCCTGCAGCCCTGTGACCCACTGGCCCAACCACGTCTCCCCCTTCCTCAGAGCCCCCCTTGGCACTCATCGGATCCAAAAAGCTTTGACAATCAGTTCTCCGCCTAGGTTCTACCCATCCCACCCCTGCCCTTGCAGAGCCTAACCTGGGACCTTTAGAGCCAGGTATCTTACACCAGACAGGCTTGAGGACTTGTTTTGCTTCTCCTCCTGCACAGCACCTCCTCCGAGTAGCCTATCAGGACCCCAGTAGTGGCTGTACCTCCAAGACCCTGGCAGTACCGCCAGGGGCCTCCATTGCCACCCTCAGCCAGCTCTGTGCCACCAAGTTCCGAGTGACCCAGCCCGACACTTTTGGCCTCTTCCTATACAAGGATCAGGGCTACCACCGCCTGCCTCCTGGAGCCCTGGCTCACGGGCTTCCCACAACCATCTACCTTGTCTACCGCCAGGCAGAGCAGCCTGAGGCCCCACCTGGGGCTGCAACAGAGAAGGAGGGCAGGGGGCCGCTAGAGGCAGGGAGCAGGGAGGAGGAGGAAGGAGCCCAAGGAGATGGAGATACTGGGGTCAAAGCTAGCCCTGGGGACAGATGGCAAGAGACCGAGGTAGCTGTTGAGGGAGGGGAGGGTCAGGCCAGGGGAAGCCCTGATGGGTCAGAGGGGCCAGAGGCTGAGGGAAGCCAGAAGGCGGAGGAGTAGCTGGGAGTGACCAGAGATGCACATAGGGTGGGGGACTTTGAGCAGCTGGGAGGGCCTTTCAGAGCCTCAGTGCTCCCAGCCAGGGCTACAGCCTCCTCGGCCACCCCACACTGGCTCCTCCCATGTCTGCCACCACCTAGTGTTACCTCTGTGATCCTACCTGCTCAGGGACTGGAGTAAAGCTGAGGGTCCTGGGGGGGTCCCAGACCAAGTGCCCAATGCCCCTTGCCTCTTCTTCTACCCTAGCTGGAGGCCGCCTGTGCCCAACCTCTGGCCATGGGGGAGGAGCTCTGACCCAGCTGTCATTGCACCGCCCCTGAGGGCACAGCCCAGGACCAGGCTACTGGCCAAGCAGCCCAGCAGGCTGAAGGCTTCAAGGACTGAAAGGCTTCGACCCGTCCCATGTGTCAGGAGGCTCAGGGAGGCCACAGTGTGGCAGCAAGGGCCCAGGCCCAGGCCTGCCCAGGCCACCTGGCGATAGCCTTCTAAGCCTCAGTGTCCTCACCTGGGAAAGGGGGTGCGCTGGCTGCCCTGCCTGTTTCTGGGAGTCAGAGGGGTGCGATTGCCGCAAAGCTGAGCTTGGACTAGGGAGAAAGGTGAGGAGGAGGCAGGCGTTAGCAACCCCTTCCACTAGTCCTGTTCTCCCCAAAATCCTTTCTCTGCACGCTGCCTCCGACCCCAGGGCTGTCACTGGGTGACACTTGCCCATCAGTCCACGGGAGGTCATCAGTCTCTGGGAGGTCATCCTTCTGGAGATCAGCTTCCCAATCTTTGCCCAAGCTGGGAAGTCTGACACCCCAGGGGGAAGTAACACCCGCCAACAGGGAGACAAGTTTCTGAAGTAGGGGAGAGGGCTTGGAAGCTGTTTTCTTTCCACTTAACTCATTTGATCCTCACGAATGCTTTTTGGGGAGGCAGGGCCTGGCTTATTGGCCCCACCGAGGTTCAGAAAAGAAAGATGACTCCCAAGACGTCACCCAGCAAGCCATTAGGGGTTCCTGTACCCAACCAGGGCCCTCGAGTTCAAGCCATGAGCAAATTAGCCTCAAGGCCACGCAGCCCCAAGGGTGGGGGGCAGAAAAGGTGGCAAATCTGAGCAAAGAATAATATCGACCACGAGGGGGCGCACATAGCCCAGGAAGCTACTAAGAGAGTGACCCTAGGGGGAGGGCAGCCCAGGGGCAGCACATGGTCCAAGGTGGCTGACCCTCAGACCCCACAGGGAGGAACTGTCCCCCTGGTGGGGGGAGGACCCCAGCCAATCTCAGAGGTGATTCCCTCAGGCACTGAGCACAAAGGGACATCAACCCTCATGTCAGATGTGGACGCGCTGGTTTTCAGACAACCCTAATGCAGTTTAGGTGTGGGGGCACCAGCGGCTTTTCCCTCCCCACCTTTACCCTTCCCCCTCCATGCTTCTCGCTGGTAGGGAGTCTTCCCTTCACCCTTTTGTATGTCCTCCTCCCCCCTCCCCCCAGCGCCCTCAGTGCTGAGCACTCCATAGGCGCTCAATAAATGTTGTTCACTGATTGGAGTTTGATAACTAAGAGTGAGGGGCAGTGAGGTGGGAGCCTGTGGAGCGTAAGGGAGGACTGCGCTCCGGGATCTAAACACAGGGTGAACCAGGTTCAGTACCAGAAGAAGGACCTGGAGTGTTTGCAGGGGGGTGCTGGGAGAACCCGAGGGACAGGATGTGGAGCCGGTCTCATGGGAGGGAAGTGGCCAGGCAGCTGGGCCCCTGCCTCAAGCCTCTCCCACCCCATCCCCTGCTGAGTCCTAATCCCTGACTCTGGGAATTCAGATGTCCCCAGCAGTGGCTCATGGGAGCACTGTCTGGCCCTGCCTGCTGCCTGGGTCTTCTGGTTTATCTTCTCAAAAGGGCCTGATTGGTCAGGGGTCCAGGGCCAGTAAATGAGCACGACCAGGGTCGTGATACAGGCGCTGGGGTTCCAGATAGGGCAGGCAATGATAGGCCAGTCTAAGAGTGGTCTCATTATCCCCATTCTACAGATGAGGAAACTGAGGTTTGCTCACGGACAGTGGCTTAAGGGAAAAGGGCTTGGACACTATGCCCTGTGGCCTCCAGATTCCACAAACCTCCAAGACAGGAGGATTCATTCACTTATCCACTCAGCAATCATCCAGGGTGTGTCTGAGTGGACCAAGCACCAAGCAGCCACGGCCCCAGCCAGGTGGAAAGAGGTCAAATCTCTCCACTCCTGCAGTGATCCGAGCAATAACGGAGAGCTTACTTGTGGAGTCCCTGGGTGGTAACAACAGCTAATGCATTTGGCTGATAACTGAAATGGTGGTGGTTCAAGTCCACCCAGAGGTGCCGTGGAAGGAAGACTTGACAATCTACTTTCCAAAAATCAGCCATTCCTATGGAGAAGTTCTGCTCTGACACACTGGGGCCACCGTGAGTCAGAATCGACTCCATGACAGCTGGTAGGGGTTATGGTGTGCTCAGGACTCTGCCTCCCCTACCACCACCCCCACCTTTGTCCTTATGGAAGAGGGAGCCCAAGCTCTGAAAGGTGAGCTGCCATGTCCGGCATGACGAACCCCGAGGAGCAGCACAATCATTTTCTCACTTGGACGCGGTGCACTCATCACCTAAAGTCACCGGAGCCTGTGTTTGTTTCTTGTCATCTCCCCCACTAGAGTGCCAGCGCCAAGTCGGCTTTGTTCCCATCTAACTCTCGGGGCCTAGAACAATGCCTGGCCAGGAAATGGCACTAAGTAAATCTATGCGGACTGATGGATGGGGGAAGACTCAGCCAGAACGTTTCCTGCAGTTGCTGAGGACAGGCGGCGCATCCTCCATCGCTGCCACCAGGGGGCGGGCACGTCCCATTCCCAGCCATACGCTGGATCCCCTTCTCCACCGAGGCCACCCAGGGAACCCAGGGGACTCAGTGGGCCTGTGCCCAGCCTGTTTCAGGGAAGGAAGCAGTCTTGCAGCGAGGTCCCGGGGACGTCCTGTGAAAACAAAAACCAAACCCGTTGCCGTCGAGTCCCTTGTGACATATAGCGACCCTACAGGACAGAATAGAGCTGCGCCTTAGCGTTTCCAAGGAGTGCCTGGTGGATTTGAACTGCCGACCTCCTGGTTAGCAGCTGTTGCTCTTAACCACTATGCCACCAGGGTTCCCATCCTATGAATGGGGTCCTGCAAATGAGGGAGGAGCTGCCCACCCCAGGTCTGACCCCCAGGCAGGCCCAGAGGCAGGAGTTCCAGTCCTGCTCTGGGGGCCTAAGGGTGGCCTGAGGGAACCCTGGGGGAGGTGGGGAAGAAGGCAGTCACTGAGACCCACACTGAGGGGACTCAGGGGCATCAGGACACTTGTGGACCCTCTTGTGGTCACAGATAAAGAGTGACTGTGTGGTTGCTCACATTCACCTACGCCCTCCACTGGCCACATATGGTGCAACACCCTGACCCACCCCACCATGGCCTGGTAGCCCAAGTCCACTTCCACAGTTTGACACACAGTCATGATCACACACCCTGGCCCACATTCACAGTGTATGATACACTGCCACAGTCACATACAAGAGCCCCCGGCAGCCCCATGTTCCTAGGAACGCCCACAGTGGTAGGCACACCCTGACACCGTTAGCCACTCATCCCCTGTGGGGAGGGACACTGACTCTCCCCCTCTGGGCCACACCCTGACACCGGCCAAACACCCGCTCAGACATCCCAGGTATGCAGACCCCCAGATACTGCCTCGGCACCCTCCCTCTCTGGTTCAGTGCGACTTTCCAACACATACTCAGTGACAGGTTGACACAGAAATACACATGGTGACATGCTGATGACACACACGGGACAGTCTGCCACACACCCAGAGACATGCTGACACAGAGACATGTGGTGACCTGCTACACAGAAACTCCCTGACATGCTCGCACCTATACCTGCTGCCACAGGCAGACACAGTGACATACACTCTCCCAAGAAGCAGCCACAGGCTTCCTCCACCCACTCTGCCCAACCATGGGGAGCTCCAACACGCACACACACAGACAAACTCAGAGACACACACAGACATGGAGACAAAGACACACATACAGACATAAACTGAGAGATGGAGACACACATGGACAGACGGACAGACACAAACACACAAACTCAGAGGCACACAATCACACACAGAGGCAGACATACACATAAACACAGAGACATACAAACACATACTTTTTGTATTTTTTAGTTCAGAGAAGAGGTCCAAGGCCTTCTCCTGACTAATTTCATGGCTAGCCCTGGCCTACACACCCATACTCATCCACCCACCCCACGGACTCTGGTGGGGGCTGTGAGTTGCTGAGCAGACCCCCACAAGGGAGGTGGTGACCCTACTGGCCAGGCAGGAGGCAGAGGCAGGCAGAGCTGGGTGGGGAGGCCTGAGCTCATCAGATTCCAGCTGGAGTGATTCACGGAAGCGCCTGGGGAGGGTCTAGGAGGGGGTACTGGCTCAGGGGCCTGGGCTTTGGAAGCCCGGGGGGGCTTTGGACCAGAGGGTCCTGGGTCCAGAGCAAGCCTTTAGTCTGGAAGGGGGGCTTCCTAAGGGGGTGGCAAGGCCCGAAGGGGTGCCTGTTGGGCCCAGATTCTGGGAAGGGCTCCTCCGGACACAGAGCTGAGCCCCAGGATGAGACAATCGGCTCCTCCCATCCACCCCACCCAGGGCCCTGGGCCCCTGACCCCACGCCTTCCAGGCCTCAACAGTTGGGTGTCTTTAGCAGGGTGTAGGTCAAGGGTAGGGGGCAGGAGGGGTGACTTTCGCAGCCTATCTTGGCCCCTTGGGCCCTCGGGCAGACAGAGTGGACCCCAGAGGCCCCCAGGGGCCCGGCTGGGCCTGGCCTGGCCCAATTGGTGTTGACAGGGTTACAGACCCGAGCAACCCTGCCAGGGGAGGCCTCTGCCAGAGCGGAGAGCGAGGAGAACGAGAGCACAGGCTGTCCCAGCTCCAGGGATGCTTTCCTGCTGAGGTTGAGCCCTCTGCTCCTGCCATCCTCAGAGCTCCTGCCTCCCCGGGCTGATCCTCAGAGGAGGTGGGGGCCACTGGGGCCAGCCCCCGCTGCCTGTGCAGGGTGACAGGAAGGAGGGATGAGGCTGGGGGAAGCCGGGGGCACGGGAAGTGCCTTTCTTGGAACTTTGCACCAAAATAGCCTGTTCTGTTCCTACTCAGGGTCTAGTGTCCCATGGGGGAGTGTGTGTCACCAAGGAGACCCCCACCAGGGAGGGGCCTGAGCTGACCTTAACTGGCTTTTGCTCCCCAGCCCCTTCCACCCCACCCCTCTCTGCCCCCGCCATGGCCTCTGCCCCACTTTGAAGTCCCAACATAAATATCAGGTCTGCTTGGGTTCCCCTTCCCAGCCTGGTCACAGCCCCCAGACCTGGCTTTCACCCCAGCCACCCTGAGGGTTACCGTGCAAGGGGAGTAGAGGGAGGTCAGGACCACCCAGGGATGGTGACAAGTCAGAGACCCTGGAGACAGAAACGGGGAGACAGATGGGGAGAAACTCTGGAGACAGGGGAGGGACAGAAGTGGCAGAGAATGGAGAGACAGAGATGGCGAGACAGACCAGAGGCCAAGGAGAGGACAGTCCTGGTGATGGGAAGGACCCCAGACACAGAGAGGGGACAGAGAAAGAGCAAGGGGAACAGTGAGAATGAGAAGAGTGAGACTGAAGTGTCCCTGGGGACAGAGAGGGCAGGAAGAGGAAGGTCTTGGACATAAATAAGAGGAGAAAAAGTAAGAGGGAGCAGAGAAAATTCCAGAGATGGAGGGTGGGGGCTGAGACTGGGGTAGAAGTGAGAAGCATGTGTTAGAAAGAGAACCGCCCTGGAAGTCAGGTGACCAACCCACCCAGTTTACTTGGGACACAGGAATCCCAGTGTGGAAACCAGAAAGTCCTCAGCAAAGCCGGCCAAGTTGGCCACCCTACGTGGCATCCTCTGGCAGACACCACAGAGGTCAGAAGGTCCACTCCCACAGGTACCCTCTGCACAGATCAGGAAACTGAGGCTGTGACAGAGCCAGCTGGAACTTTCCTGGAGGATTCCGCGAGGCTAGCCTTGGGATACAGGCTCTCCTACTTCTTACCAAGGAGCCAAGGTGAAAGGGCACGAGAGGGGAGGACAAGAACCAAGGAACAGGAGGCCCCCATTCTCATTTTCCGTGCAGCCGCTCCTATGAGCCCCTGACCCAGCCTGCTCTTGGAAGGAATCTTGGGCAAGCTCAGCCTTCTTTGGGTGTGTGTTGGGGGGTGTTGGGCCCTTTCAGCCCTGATGTGGGCAGATGTGGCCAGATGGTCAGGTCAGGTGTCCACCAGGAGGCAGAACAGGGCCTCAGCTGGGCCCAGGCTGGGCAATCCAGGGGCAGCCATGTACTTCCCCCCAACAGCTGGGGGCACGGGTATGGGCACGCTGGGACAGACACAACACCCAGATGTGCACACCGACACCACGCCAGGCATGTGTGAGCACACACATGTGCACACACAGGTGGTGCATGGACACCCAGGTACCCTCACATGCACAGTCTCTCTCCATGACAAGGACACCCCCATTTCCCTCCAGCTGTTAGAACCCTTTATCCCCAGGGGCAGCCTGGTCTGGACTACATTCCTTCTTCCTGGGCCCCACCTCCCCAAGCCTGTCTCTCCGCCCTGTCCAGGCCCCAGTTCCCCACCCCTCGTCCCAGGGCTCTCCCCCGCAGAACCACACAGGCTTCGCCTACAAGTGGGGAGCGGAGGAAGTTCCCCCTCCCTCCCCTCCCTCCCAGAGCCCCCTCCTCTTCCCTCCCTGCCTGCCCAGCCTAGGGACCTCACCCACCTCTCATTCCCCCCTCCCCACCCAACACCAGGCGCCTCCGCCCACCCGTCAGCCCTTCTTCCTGACAGCCCAAAGGCGGGTGGTTTGGGAAGAATTTAGAAATGGAGGGAGGTGGGGGATGGGGACAAAGGAAAGAAGTAAAGGAGGTGATTTGTACACAAAGCAATGTGCTGGCTCAGCGGCCTGGCACGCCAATGCTCACAAGGACGCCTGCCCGGGGCGCCCCCCATTGCTCTTGACTCCCCCATTCTGGCTGCTCCACTGAGCCTCTCCAGGCCAGCCCCTCTGCAGGCCGCCCTCACCCTCACCCCCACGGGCCCACACACTGCATCCCAACCACCAGGCCTTGTGCTTGTCCCAGTAGCAGGAAGATGAGGCTTCTTCCAGGGAGGGGGCTTCTGTCTTCATGTTCCTCTCAAGGGGAGCTCTCCACCAACTGGGCCTTGATCAGAGCTGGAAACCCCAGCCCCCTGACCACTAACCCCAAATGTGAGCTGAACCCAGTGCCTTAGCTTGGAAAGTGCACTGTCCCCTATCCCCAGTCCCTATCTCTATCCCCTGTCAGAGCCCAGCAGAGAAAACAGGCTGTGTGGTACCTGGGGAAGCATCACGGGATCCCTGCAGATGGCCTTCCCAAGCCGCCCTGCCCCACTGGGCTGTGATCCTTCAGATCCCTAGAGTTACATCCTAAGCATGCATTCATCATGGCGGCTGCTCTAAATGCATCAGAACCCCCACTTATGCTGATATCCCTGTATCCAACCATGTGTCTATATATCTTCTCATCCACACACCCATTCACTTACCCATCTATTCATCCATCCACTCACTCATTCTTACATCCACATATCTATCCATCTGTCCACTCATCCATCTGTCCACCCATCCTCCCACCTAACCATCTCTCCATCAGTCCATCCATCTATCCATCCATCCATCTACCGTCCCAACTAATCATCTTTTCATCCATCCATCCATCATCCATCCATCCATCCACCCATCCACCCGCCCTTCCATCCATCCATCCATCCATCCATCCATCCATCCATCCATCCATCCATCCATCCATCCATCCATCCATCCATCCATCCTCCCATCTAACCATACTTCCATTCATCCTCCTATCTTTCCATCCATTCATTCATTTTCCATCCATCCATTCGTCCATCGTCCATCCATCCATCCATCCACCTGCCCACCCTTGAAGCATTTGTTGTATTAATTAGCATCTTCTCTATGCTATGGGGGGACCAAGATGAGTCAGGCTCAAGCAATCTAGGAGGAAACATAAGATGCCAACCAGCTCCCTCTCTACCTCCGTAGCTGCTCACACCCAGATCCCTGAGGCTATGCCCACCCCATGTGGGGCAGCCTCAACCCCACCTCTCCCAAACAGAGGGGACAAATGAGTGCCAGGCATCCTCCCAAACTGGGCACCCAGGTGCACCCCTAAGACTAATTCTCTGCCCACCAAACCCTCAGCCTTGTTGGGGCAGAGTTCCTCCTGTGGTGCTGGTTCTGACTTCCCTCCATTCCCAAGTAGGCCCAGCTAGTACATCTGGAATTTGGCCTTTGACCCTCCTTCTCCTGGTTCCTTTGCCTGTCTCCCCAATTCCTCACCCCCAAGGAGGCTGGGGTCCCGACCTCTGATCTGACCCACCCACTTGCCAGACAGCCTACAGCCTCCCCTTGGCCGCCCCAGCAACAGCTATTGCCCAGATCATGACTGGGCTTGCCACACCCTTGGACTGGGCTCCCACCCGCCCTGAGGAGCCTCCAGAGGCCGCCTCCCCCAGCCCGACCCGCCCTGCTGCCCAGCTCTCCAGCCAGCTCCCCTCCCCTCTCCTGGACTATTGCAACAGTCTCCTAACTGGTCCTTAGCCTCTGGTCCCCCTCCACCCACCACACACCAGCCACAAAGCTCTCTCAGCATGCCTCACAATGGAGGCCCAGCCTTTAGGAGACAGCTCAACGCCTGCCAAGCCAGGCCCCAGTCCCCTTCTGGCATTCTCTCTCCCTTGCTTTCTCCCATCCCTCTAGATGTCCCTCACTCCAGGCCAGTAGAGTCCTCTGCATTCTCCAGACACATCTTGAGTGCTCCCACCTCAGGACCTTCCCCAGGATGTGCCTTCCTCCTGTCATGCCTTCCTTCCATCTTCTCATCAAGAGCTCCCTAGGCCCTGGCTCTTAGGGGGGCTGGCTGTGTCACAACATGCCCCCCCTCACAGGGTCCTTAGGGTGCCACAGCAAAGGAAGCACTGGAATAGGAGTCAGGAGGCCTTGGCTCTAGTCCCGGCTCGGAGACCCACTTGCTCTGAGACTCTCTGGGCCTCAGTTTCCCTAAGTGCAAAAAGGCTTGCTGATTTTCAGGGATGTCTCAGTTCTAGGGTAGCCTGACTTCATGGGGGAAGGCTGGGTGTGTGTGTGGAGCAGGTGGGCTTTGGTTGCAAGCAAAATCCCAGCTCCCCACAGTTGTCACCCAGAGCAAGGCCCTGTACTTCCCCTTCCCTACTGAGCAGCAGCCGTGGGCCAGGTGCTTTTTAGGCACTGGGAGTGCAGCAGGGAACAAGACAACGACCCTGCTGTCATGGAGTTAACAGTCTCCTAGGAAAGAAGCTCCCAACTGGAGGCAACGTTGCCCCCCAGGGGCCATTTGGCAATGTCTGGAGACATTTTTGGTTGCCATGACAGGGGAGATGCTACTGGCAATGAGTGGGTAGAAGCCAAGGATGTTAAACATCCTCCAATGCACAGCCTGGATCCCTCAACAAAGAATTATCCAACCTGCTTGGAATATATCCTAGAGAAATAAGAGCCTTTACACGAACAGATATACGCACACCCATGTTCATTGCAGCGCTGTTTACAATAGCAAAAAATGGAAGCAACCATGGTGCCCATCAATGGATGGATGGATAAATAAATTATGGTTTATTCACACAATGGAATACTGTGCGTCTTTAAAGAGCAATGATGAATCCGTGAAACATTTCATAACATGGGGAAATCTGGAAGGCATTACGCTGAGTGAAATCAGTCAGTGGCAAAAGGGCAAATATTGTATGAGGCCACTATCATAAGAACACAAGAAATAGTTTAACAGATAAGAAAATATTCTTTGATGGTTGCGAGAGTGGGGAAGGAGGGAGGGGGATATTCACTAATTAGATAATAGACAAGAACTATTTTAGGTGAAGGGAAAGACAATACACAGTACAGGAGAGGTCAGCATAACTGGACTAAACCAAGAGCAAAGAAGCTTCCTGAATAAACCCAACTCTTCGAAGGCCAGTGTAGCAGGGGCGGGGGTTTGGGGACCATGGTTTCAGGGGACTTCTAGGTCAATTGGCATAATAAAATCTATTAACAAAACATTCTGCATCCCACTTTGAAGAGTGGCACTTGGGTTTTGAATGCTAGCAAGCAGCCATCTAAGATGCATCAATTGGTCTCAACCTACCTGGAGCAAAGGAGAATGAAGAACACCAAAGACACAAGGTAATTATGAGCCCAAGAGACAGAAAGGGCCACATAAACCAGAGACTACATCATCCTGAGACCAGAAGAACTAGATGGTGCCCGGCTGCTACCAATGACAGCCCTGACAGAGAATACAACTGAGAACCCCTGAGGAAGCAGGAAAGCAGTAGGGTGCAGAACTCAAATTCTCATAAAAAGACCAGATTTAATGGTCTGACTGAGACTAGAAGGACCCCAGAGGTCATGGTCCCCAGACCTTCTGTTAGCCCAAGACAGGAACCATTACCAAAGCCAACTCTTCAGACAGGGATTGGACTGGACTGTGGAATAGAAGATGATACTGGTGAGGAGTGAGCTTCTTAGATCAAGTAGACACATGAGACTGTGGGCAGCTCCTGTGTGGAGGGGAGATGAGAGGACAGAGGGGGACAGAAGCTGGCTGAATGGATGTGAAAATAGAGGGTGGAGAGAAGTGTGCTGTCTCATTAGGAGGAGAGCAACTAGGCGTATATAGCAAGAGGTATATAAATTTTTGTATGAGAGACTGGCTTGATTTGTAAATTTCCACTTAAGGCACAATAAAAATTAAAAAAAAAAAAAAAAAAGAATTATCCAACCTGAATATCAAAGTTCAGAAACCCTGGGCTAGGGAGGTTCAGGCCGTAAGCAAATCAATAAGTAAATATATACCATGCCAGGTCATGATAAGCACAAGGGAAGAAAATGGAGCCAGATCAGGGGGCCGGGGAGTCCTAGGGGAGGTGGGGGCTCTGAGGCTTAAGCGGAGAGACCTGAGGGAAGTGGGCAGTTATTGCACGAGGAGCTGCACTGGCAGGGGGAACAGCCAGAGCGAAGGCCCTGAGGCAGACTTGTGCCTGGGAGCTTAAGGAACAGTAAGGAGGCCAGAGCAGCTATAACAGGGGGAGCGAGGTGGACGAAAGGTCTGGGGGCAGACCACTAGGACCTTGGCCTTTCCTCTAAGCGAGATGGGGCTTGGGAGTGTTCTGAGCAGAAGGATCCAATCTGACTCAGGTTTAAAAGGACCACTTTCACTGGCTGTCATGTGGGGAGGGGTGCAGAGGGCTGGAGAGACAGCCGAGGCCAGGGAGAGGCTGTTTGCAGGAACTGGGACAGGAGATGATAGTGGCCTGGGCTAGTGGCAAAGAAGGTGGTGAGAAGTGGCCGGGTTCTGGATCTGTTCAAATCCAACGGAGTTTGCTGCAAGATTGAACTCGGGGTGTGGGAGAGAGAGGAGTTGATGATGATCTCAAGGCCTGGGGCCTGAGCCAGCGGAAGGACTAATTGCCCCATATCGACTTGCCGCTCCCAAAAGGGAGAAAATTCTGTGTGCATCGCTGCCCTAGACCCGGTGAGAAGGAGCTCCTGGGCACATGGCAAGAGCTCCCTATGCCTTGGCTCTCACGGCGCTGCCTGTGTCCGCAAGGCCAGCCCAGGCACTGTTAGGTGGTCCCCCACCCCTACCCTGATTTGATCGGAAGACTAAGGCACGGTCGCCTCATCCTCCGCAGCTGACAAAGCACATTTGCGAACACTGAGTGCTGTGATACAACAGCCCTGGGGAGCTGAGAGGCCAGGACACCTTGCCCCGAGTTTGTAAATAACAGAAACGGAGGCCCAGAGAGAGTCAGTGACTTCCCCCGGGTCACACAGCGGATCAGAGGCTGAGGAGGAAGCTGCGTCAGGGCAGCGGGTCGAGCATCTGCTCAGAGTGCAGTGGACGTGCAGGGGTTAACCCGCCAACCAGCTCCCCAGGGACCATCAGGGGCTGGGCTCAGCCACAGGCCTCTAGGAGGGGTGGAGAAGAGGGCCCAGGCCAGACCCACACAGCAGGCCCTGGGGGCAGGGAGAGCTCCACACATGTGCATGTTGACACCCGTGCCACATACGTGTGCGTGTCATTGTGAGCCCAGTGTCCATACACGGCCTCAAATCAGTCCCCTCACAGCCGGCTCTGCTCACCCTGAGTGCAGCCCTGCCCCCTCCCCCAGGCACCCTGCCCTCCTGCAGCAGGAGCCCAGAGAGGCATTTCCTGTTTGGGGGCTGCCTCCTCCCCCTCTAAGCCCAGGTTCCCAGGGCTCCAGGCCGAGCAGGGTCACAAAGGAAGGGCAGCCTCCTGCCCCCCTCTGTTAGTCCTCTCTGCCCACTGGCCCCAGGAAGCTCGGGTGGGGGAGGTTGAGGCAGGGGCTTGGTCTACAAAGGAGGAGTTGAGGGTGTCCATGCCCAAGGGATCGAGAAGGTTCCCATTCATGTGAACCTTGAGGGACTTATTATGTTTAGGATATGTAGAATGCCACACCATCTTTGTAGGTGCAACTTAGGGGCTTAGCATGTCAGAGCGTGTGCCTGCATGGGAAGGAGGCTGCAGGCCAGCGTGGGTTCACAGTGAGGCCAACGACTTAGCATTTTGGAGCCAAGGGACAGGGTGTTGGGGGCAGTGCCCTTGCTGGTGAGGAGCCGGCAGCAGAGAAGCCTGCCCACGGTGCTGAACGGAATAGATCAGGGTATGTTTCCACATGGATGACAGGCAGTCAAGCCGAGAGTCTGCTCCCGGTGTGATGAGGTCGTGTGTCCAAATCTGGGTCTGTGGGTCTCTGGAAAGAGACCTCGCCCCACCTCCACCCCAGCCCCGGCTGTGCTGGAGCTTTTGGTGGGAGGGTCGGGCCAGCCTTCTGAGGCGTCTCCCGTCCCTGACTCCCAGCCTTGCCCCTCCTCCCCGCCCCCGTCCCACCCCGCTCCCCCGGGACCCTCACCACTGTCTCCGCCCGCCCGCTTCCTGCTCCGGCGGTCCTGGGGGAACAGGAGCCCGGGGCTGGCAGCCGCCCCAAGCGGCTCCTTACAAGGTCCGACCCTCCCGGCCCGCCCCCGGCCCGCCCCCAGGTCCAGCCCCTCCCCCTGTCAAGAGCTTCGGCGGGCCGGGCCCGGGCCAGTCGGGGGGCGTCGCGATGCTGCTGCGCCTGCTGCTGGCCTGGGCGGCCGTGGTGCCCGCGCTGGGCCAGGCCCCCGGGGCCGCCGAGCCTCGCGCCGCCTGCGGCCCAGGCAGCTGCTACGCGCTCTTCCCGCGGCGCCGCACCTTCCTGGAGGCCTGGCGGGCCTGCCGCGAGCTGGGGGGCGACCTGGCCACGCCGAGGACCCTCGAGGAGGCGCGGCGTGTGGACAGCCTGGTGGGCGCCGGCCCCGCTGGCCGGCTGCTGTGGATCGGGCTGCAGCGGCAGCCGCGACAGTGTCAACCGCAGCGCCCCCTGCGCGGCTTCACGTGGACCACGGGAGACCAGGACACCGCTTTCACCAACTGGGCCTTGCCAGCCACCGGCGGCCCCTGCCCAGCCCAGCGCTGCGCTGCCCTGGAGGCAACTGGCGAGCATCGCTGGCTCGAGGGCTCGTGCACGCTGGCCGTCGATGGCTACCTGTGCCAGTTCGGCTTTGAGGGCGCCTGCCAGGCGTTGCCGGAGGAGGCGGGCCAGGCCGGCCCAGCCGTCTACACCACGCCCTTCCACCTGGTCTCCACCGAGTTCGAGTGGCTGCCCTTCGGCTCCGTGGCTGCCGTGCAGTGCCAGGCGGGCAGGGGAGCCTCTCTGCTCTGTGTGAAGCAGCCCGAGGGTGGCGTGGGCTGGTCGCGGGCTGGGCCCGTGTGCCCAGGAACCGGCTGCGGCCCGGACAACGGGGGCTGCGAACACGAATGTGTGGAGGAGGTGGATGGGCGCGTGTCCTGCCGCTGCTCCGAGGGCTTCCGGCTGGCAGCGGATGGGCGCAGCTGCGAGGACCCTTGCGCCCAGGCCCCGTGTGAGCAGCAGTGTGAGCCCGGCGGGCCACAAGGCTACAGCTGCCACTGTCGCCTGGGTTTCCGACCAGCTGAGGACGAGCCACATCGCTGCGTGGACACTGATGAGTGCCAGATCGCTGGAGTGTGCCAGCAGATGTGCGTCAACTACGTTGGTGGCTTCGAGTGCTACTGCAGCGAGGGCCATGAGCTTGAAGCAGATGGGATCAGCTGCAGCCCTGCAGGGGCCACGGGTGCCAGGGCTTCCCAGGACCTGGAGGATGAGCTGCTGGATGACAAGGAGGATGAGGAGGATGAAGATGAGGTCTGGGAGGCCTTTGATGGTGGCTGGACCGAGATGCCGGGGGTGCCATGGATGGAGCCCACGCAGCTGACTGACTTTGGCCTGGTCTACAGGCCCAGCTTCCCAGAGGCCCGAGAGCCTCAGAGGTCCTACCCGGGGCCCACCTGGCCACCCCCACTCAGTGCCCCCCGAGTCCCCTACCACTCTGCAGTGCTCTCTGTCACCCGGCCCATGGTGATCTCTGCCACGCGCCCCACACTGCCTTCTGCCCACCAGCCCGCCATTATCTCTGCCACACACCCACCCCTGGCTTCTGCCCATCAGCCCCCCATGATCCCTGCCGCACACCCAGCTTTGCCCCCTGACCACCAGTTCCCCAGAATCTCAGCCAACTCTCCGAATCTTCCCCCTGCCCACCAGCCCCCCATTATCTCTGCCACTCACCCAGCACGGCCCCCTGCCCACCAGCCCCCCATTATCTCTGCCACTCAGCCAGCACGGCCCCCTGCCCACCAGCCCCCCATTATCTCAGCCAAACACCCTGAACTGTTCCATGCCCACCAGTCCCCCACGGCCCAAGACACCCAGGTCACTGATACCCAGACCACCACTCATTTGCCTCGAATTTCAGCTAACCATGCCCCACTGGTCACCACTCCCCGTGCCCATCAACTCCCTCAAACCCCAGATGTCCTAGTGCTCAGAGCTCAGACCACCCAGCTTCCTGTTACCCCAACTGTGCAGCCCCCTCTGACCATCACTCCCAGGTCCCCTGTGGCCCCTGCTCATCGAGTCCCTGTGCCTGCTGCCACCCAGCTCCCTGCACTCCCCACTCCCCTACCCCCTCAGAGCCCCACTAACCAGACCTCACCCAGCAGCCCTACACACCCGCATTCCAAAGCCCCCCAAGTCCCAAGGGAAGGTGCCCCTGAGCCCAAGCTAGCCCCATGGTTACCCTCAGTGGACCCCACAACAGCCCCAACAGCCCTGGGGGAGGCCAGTCTAGCAGGTCACAGCCCAAGGGATGATCGATGGCTGTTGGTGGCACTTCTGGTGCCAACATGTGTCTTCTTGGTGGTCCTACTTGCACTGGGCATCGTATACTGCACCCGCTGTGGCCCCCATGCGCCTAACAAAAGTGTCACTGACTGCTATCGCTGGGTCACCCACGCTGGAAGCAAGAGCTCAATGGAACCCGCACCCCCCCGGGGCAGCCTCACAGGGGTGCAGACCTGCAGAACCAGCGTGTGATGGGGTATGGCCCCCCTCTATGGAATGGGGGAAGGAGTGTGCGCTGGACACATGGCTGAGGCTGCACCAGGAACCCATGGGGGTCACCTGCCTGGACAGAGGGCTATCTGCTTCCCTGGCCCAGCCAGGCACCTCTCCCATCACCATGACTTGACTCGTGGGAACTCTGCTCCCGGCCTGGTGCTCATGACAGAGGAGAGGCCAAGGCCCCCAAGACCTCAGGGGGTGGGTGCTGGGGTCTTCTCCAATAAACGGAGTGCCAATCTCACCCAAAGCTCCTGGCCCCCATTGGTGCCTGAGGGGAGGGTCTGAGAGGACAAAGGAAAAGGAGGGGGGCCTTCTTCAGCATGGCTGGGCCTGCAAGGAAGTAAGGTAAGACCCTTTGAGCAAGGGTATGCTTCAGAGATTCTTGGGGAAGCAGAAACCCAGAGAGGGCATAGCCTTGCCCAAGGTCACATAGTGAGCCCAGGAGTGAAGGTTTGGAATGAGGAGAATCCTGTATCTCTCTCTCTCTCTCTCTTTTTTTTTTTTTTTTTACCAAAACTCCAAGAATGTGGGGATGACTCTAGGGGAAGTTTCTAGAATAAGGGCTCCTGCTGGACTGGACTTAAACTGGGGCTTAGAGCCCAAAGGCAGGCTCTGGACCTAGGGTTATGGGGAGTGAGGGGCTGGCTAGAGACCGAGGCTCTCCTAACTTGCTTCTGGTACTTCCCTTCCCATCTCTGCAGGTGGCCCAGAAGTGGAGGCCACCTGAGGATGCTACTATCCCCTGGGTTCTAAGAGCTCTGGGGAGGAAGTGAGGGCCAGAGCCGAGCAGGCTGGGCATGGGAGAGCAAGGAACCCAGGGGGAAATACCCTGGGCTAGGCTCCCACCTCCAACTCCCCAGCAGCCTCGCAAGCAAGGCCTTCCCTTCTGGGCCACTCTTTGCTCTTCTCCCTGTGAGTTGAGGGTGGTGTGGGAACAGAGAGAACCCAGGAGACCTCGGTTGAGCCAGAGTTCAGGCTGCTCGGGTCTGAGGTGTCCCAGGAACTGGAGGAGGGGCTGGTCAAAGATCAAGCCTGGGAGACCCGGCAGCCTCCCTCCCCTGCCCGTGCTCACAGCCTTGCGGGGACGGGGGGACCCAGGCGGGGGAGGCGCCAGTTCCCACCGCCCCTGTAATTTTTCAGTTGCAGCCTCTCCGGGGCCTCTAATTAGGACGGGGCAGGGCCGTCACGACCACCCGGACAGGCGAGGAGGAGCAGCCCAGAGCCCCTTTTCTTCCACAGTCCTACGCCACCCTCCGGCCCTAAGATCTGGGCTGGGGCTGGAAGGCTTGGGCTGGGCCTCAGGGGACCAGGAGAGGAGGGGCCGGAGCTGTAGACGAACCCGGGGACCGCCGCTAAGGGGGCGGAGGGAACGCTACGCACCGCCCCCGGCCCCCGCTTTCACGTTCCCCTAACTCAAACCAGAAGCCTCCGCCAGATCCTGCCAAGCCTTTAACCTCGGAGGCGCCATCGGGGAGGTTTGCTGGCTGCGGGTGGGGGTCGCGGGGCGGCCAAGACGCCTGGGTCCTGGAAGAAGGTGAATGCGCAGCATTGAGGCGACGGTGACAAAACCTGTCCGGACGTCAAAGATTCCCTCCCGCGACCCCGGGTACGGGATCCAGTGCTCCTCGAGGGCAGGAAAGAGTTAAATGCACTGCAATTGGAGGGGAGGATCGAAGTGGGGAAGGGGGCCCGGAGCCGGCTCTTTGTCATTCTGTAATGAACACCAGATGCGGAGCTGCGTGCGGGCCTAAACAGACGGCCTCCCGGGGCCAAGCCGGGGCGGTATCGCAGGCTCCGCCCACGGACTCTCAGGCCCCGCCCATCCCGGCGCGGCCCAGTCAGGTGGACTCGGGGGCTATCGGCCCCGCCTCTCGGACCTACGACCACGCCCACCAACTGTTGTCAAGCGTCGACCCCTGCCAGCTCAGAGTTTCCGGCAATACTATTTGTTCCACCAGCCCCGCCCAGGCCGACGCCTGCGCCACTGGCCCCGCCCACCAGTGCGATAAGCCCCTCCCCTTCTTGCGGCCTGTGCAGAGATTGGCTCCCTGGAGGTATAAACACCGCCCAGAGCCCCCAGCACGCTCCGCCTAACAACTACAAACTCCGCCCCTTCACAGAGCCTCAGACCGTCCACGAGTGCAGGGAATCCCACAGATACCAACTGTGTCCCACAGAGAGGCCAACTCCACCCTCCAAGAGTGGACACGTTCCCCTCACGCTCTCTTCAGGCCCCGCCCCCAGCTACACGCCCCGCCCCCTCGCCGTCCTTCCGAGACCTGCCAGCGGAAGAGCTTCGCCCACGTACGGCCAAGACACTTTCCCTTCACAGAGGTCATGGCCCCACCTACACTAAGCCCCAGGGCCCGCCCACTTAAAAAAGCCCAAACTCCGTCCTTGGCGGCCCCTTAAGCCCCGCCCACCCAGAGCATCCTCTGCTGCGGGCTTCCAGCACCAGGACCGCCCAAGCGGAGCACAGAGCAGTCTTCAGGCTCCACCTCCTGCAAATGCATAACCCCGCCCACCTTAGGCTCCACCTTCTTGGTGCAAGCTCCGCCCCCTCTGGGCCCCGGTCTCCCACCTCCATCTGGGTTTACCCAGACCCAAGAGTACTTCGAGCACCTCATCCCTGATCAGCACGTCCTTGAGTCTCTCCTTCGCCTACCCATGGCTTCCATTTGTCCAGATTCCGAGTTCTCTGGACGGAGCCCAGACGGCGTTGCGAGCTTGGCGAATGGTGTCGATGAATGAGCCTTTGTCGCCACCTGCCTTCGGCGCCGCAGACTTGCAGGCACCCGGGCCTCACTGCCTGTCTTCCCCCGCCTCGAAAGCATACTGTTGTTATTTGCCTTGCCGTCAGCGACGACTTCTGCAACCCCATGCACAACGGGACGAAACGAAACCACCACTGCCCCTCCCAAAGCGTACAATTGCGCAATAAATAATTTCTTAATTTATTAAATATATATTTTACCCAAATATCTACCGACTCCGCTCGCAGGTGCCTGGACGGCCCGGTCCGCAAACTATCCAATGCATCCTGTTTCCCAGGGGCCAGAGCGCAGCATTCCTAGAACTCCGAAGTGTGGCCCTCTTCCCTGGAAATGTGTGTTTGGCAGCGGTGGGCTCCGGCTCAGAAGCCCGCCTGTGGGAGCTTAGAGTCACAGCGTTTACCGCCGATCGATGGCTACAGCGTCTCAGGGCATACCGACTTCTAGCTCCGCGCCCACCACTTCATTTGAAAATATTTGCCTGTTCACTCACACCCTAGACTGGGGCTCCAGCTGGCAGGAGACTTGGTTGGGGCCGACTGGGGCATTAAGAGAGGAACTAACATCCTCTGAGCTGTAATTGGTGCCAACACGGGCTAGGCACCCTCAGCCCTGCATTTGACACACTCTGGAGGTCAGGTGCCAACCTTGCCCGCAGTCACCTCCTGACAAATGCAGACCTGGAAAATATGGGATTTTTTCTGCACAAGGTTGCCAGGTGCCCTGGCTGCTGTGAATGGAGTAGGGTTTGGTGCCAAATAACAATACCTCCCCCCAAAATAACAGCAATAATAAATGCTTGAAGCCCTGTTCTAAGGACATCAGTGTATAAACTCACTTAGGATCCATAACACGTCCCGTGAAACAAGTGCTGTCCTCATCTCGAATTACAGATGAGGAATCTGGAGGCACCTGCCTAAGTGCCCTGAGTTAACTCACCTGCTCCAATTGACCCAGTTAGTAAGTGGAGGACACAGGCAGCCAGGTTCCGGGCCTCCCTTGGGTCAGGCGCCTGGCCTTTTGTTGGATGAGGCAGGGAAAGGCTGCCAAGGACACGCCCACCAGCTTGGTGTCAGCCGTGGCTGAGTGGATGGACTCACGGACAGCCTATGCACAGCACAATGAAATGTTGCCCAGTTCTGCACCATCTTCAAGATTGCTGATATATTTCAGTCCATCGTTGTGGCTATTATGCCAATTCACCTCATTGAGGACTTCCCTCATTTTCGCTGACCCTCTCGTTTACTAAACATAATGTCCTCTTCCAGTAATTGGTTTTTCCTGATGATGTATCTAAAGTCAGTGAGCTGACATCCCAACATCCTTGCTTCTAAGGTCCGTTCTGGTTGTATTTGTCCTAAGACTTCTTTGTTCATTCTCTTGGTAGTCTACATGCATGGCACACGCAGGTTGCCCCAAAATTCCAAGCAGAAATAAAACTGCTAGGATGGGGATCCCACCCAGTGGCATCAACCACTCCATGGTGCTTTGCCCGTCCGGTATGATCAAGCCATACACGAGACACCAAGTGCTGGCAAATGAAACCTGTTTATTCTTTACAGAAAGCAGCTTATTTTTATTTATAGATAATATGTCCAAAGCAACCATCCAGAATCCTTCACCTGTATTTCCTTTCTCCTCTAAAACTCCATGCTTCTCTGAGTTGAGAGTCATTGAGCTGAATTCCACTTCTATTGACACCGATTTGTGGCATCAGATCAGTCCAGGGAACTCTCGGCTTCCCTTCCCTAGTCAGTCCAGACCCCAGCTGCTCCATATAGCCCCTTCTTTCACCCAGGGAGGGCTAGGTCACTGGGTACCAGCAGCCAGCTAGGGAGTTCGCTCGGCTCCCAGTACTTTAATCCAGCCAGCCTCACTACCCTCTTAATTTTGATAATTTATTACGACTCACCAGGTCCTGGGAAAGGGCCTTCTCTAACTCAGCAGAGAAAGGATAAAAACACAAAAAGCATATGTGGGAAAGGATGCACAGGTGAGGCCGGGAGGGAGTCTTCAAGTCGAGCTTCCTGTCTCCAGGATCCCACGTCCCCGGGAATTTCTTAGTCCTGCGCCTTTATTGGTTTATGCATAGTCAGTGATCAGGGCCTCATTACATATGTATGATTGATGGAATCAATGAATATGCGTGATTGTTTGTATCATAACCCCCTCCCCTCTTGAAGTTAAGCCCTGGTGTGGTCTTTGCACATAAAGGCACCTCTATCGCTGGCAAATTCCAAGGATTATTTTTAGGAAACTGGAGACAAAGGCCAAACCAAGTTCTTTGTCCCACACCACGTTGTAGTCAATATTTTTCACCAACACCACAATTCAAATGTACCAATTCTTCTTCTGTCTTCCTTTTTTATTGTCCAGCTCTCAGGCATAGGAGGCAATTGAAAAGACCATGACTTGGGTCAGGCACACTTTAGTCATCAAAGTGACATCTTTGCTTTTTAAAACTTTGAAGAGGTCTTTTGCAGGGATTGGCACCTTTTAGTTTCTTTCACTAATAAACAAAAAATAACAAGTAGCTTTTATTGTCTGCCTTATTAGGCGCTCTACTCTGGGACTTGCTCTCAGAGTACCTGCCTAGGGCTGTTTTCCTGGTTCTTCTGTATATAACGTAGGATAGGACACTACTGGCACATGCAGGGTTCCCATATTGGTTCCTGACCCATAGGAACAAAAGTGATTGCGGGAGGAAAGGCCAAGTAGAAATCTCACTAAAATACTGAGCTGTTCATTCATTTATCCTATATTTGTTGAGACCGTACTATATATCAGACAGTCCATTAGGGGCCAGGGATGCAGAAATACCCAGAGTGCCTATGGTGAGACCATTCAGGCTTGCACAACAAGATGGTGGCCTGAGCCTGGGCAGAGGCAATGTTGGAATGGAGAGAAGAATGCAAACCTGAGAGATGGCTGGCAAGTAGATTCGAAAACAGGACCCACTGACTAACTGAACATGAAGGAGAGGAAGAGATCAATGAAGCCCACATTGGGTTTTGGTTCATCTTCCAGATGGTGCCACTCCCTGAGGTAGAGACCTGAGAGAAGAAGCCACCTTGGGGAGAGAAATGACATGGTCAGGTTTAGGTATGTTGAGTTTGAAGTGTTTGAAGGTCATCCAATTGGATTGATCAAGAAGACAACTCGAAGGAGAGTGAGGAATAGGAGGAGATATGGAATGTGAGGTTAATGTCCTCCATGAATAACTGTTTCCTTTGCTATGAGACCAGAAGAACTAGATGGTGCCTAGCTACCATTACTGAATATATGGATCAAAGATTCTATAAAAGAATCCTGATCAAAAGGGGGGAAATACAGAACATTTTCAAATTCTCATGGAATCCAGACTTTCTGGAGCCATTGAGGCTAGATGAACCCCTGAAACTCTTGTCCTTAGAAAACCTTTAAACCTTAAACCAACAATATTCCCTGAAGTCTTCTTTAAACCAAACAACATTTTAGCTTAACTAATAAAGAATGTCTGCCAGGAGCATTGTGCTCTTTTAAGAACGATCTGTATGGGATCAAAATGACAACAGCAACTCAAAAGATTAGGTAGGAAATTTAGGGGCCAGTGAGTTTATGTTAATGGGGAGGAACAAGTCAGAAAAGGAGGGTGAGAATGGTCACACATCTTGAAGATTGTAATCAGTGTCACTGAATCATACATGCTGAAATTGTTGAATTGGTGTACGTTCTGCTGCGTATATCCTCAGCAACAACACCAAAAAGTAAAATAAATTAAAAAAAAAAAAAAAAAAAAGAAGGAAACTGGAGACCCGAATCTGGAGCTCAAAACAGAAGTCCAGGTTGAAGATACAGATTTGAGAGTTCCCCTTACACCCACTGCCGGGAGAATCCCAGAAACTAACACACCCTCACCTTAAGTCGGGGGAGCCCCGTGTGGTTTCCAGTTTGGCCGGTGAAACAGACCTAGCAAGGTGGCGGGAGAGGTGAACGCCTCCTTCTACTTTTCTATGTGTCTATGTGTTTGAATTTTTAAATGTCGGTATATTTGTTTTGTGATTTTTTGAAAAGTAGTCAAAGGGAATTAAAATACTTCTGTCTTTTGGATAGGACCTTGGGTTGCTGAAAACTTGCTGATTGTTTCAGCTAACATTCTAGACAGAAACTTCTCGTTGGAACAGATTTACTACCGCCTCCGGCACTTGGTTTGCAGTTATCAGTCCAGTCGATCTCTTTGCTTTATTTCTGTTGACTCTGACTTCTGGGAGCTTTTTGTCTCCTGGGTGCCTTTCCTCACCCAGCAGGGGCAGAGGCACCTTCCCCATCCTGACTCAGGGATGTGTCCAACTTTTGGCTTAATGCCTGGCCCTCCATGCTCTCGATGGGCTCTTCATCTTTCCAGATTGCACCTGGGCCACCTCATCAATGACTTTATCCTGATGGGCTCTAGAGGACAGAAGGCAGCAGATGTGACCTAAAAGGGAAGATGAAACTTGCAAGAAGTGCTGGGGCTTGCCACCTCAGGCGAGTTCTAGGGAGCCTGAGATCCGGGGCCTGGACCCCAGGAGGAGACATGAAACCACACGGTTTGCTCTGGATTGAGAAGCAGCACATAACTTCCAGGGGCCCCTTCTTGGGCCCATGAACTAAGGGATCAGAGATACTCTACTTCAAGTAAGGCCAACCAATGGAAATTTTTTTGGTTGGAGTGTAAGTAGCCCTCAGGATCAACTTAAACCCATAATGTTGGAGGTGTCGGTAGGTGGTCAAGAATCACTAATTTAGAGGCATCTCTGCGTGGCACAAATGGTTAAGCGCTCAACTACTAGCCAAAAGATTGGAGGTTTGCACCCACTCAGAGGCACCTTGGGAGACTGGCCTAGCATCTGCTTCTGGAAGGTCACGGCCTTGAAAACCCTAAGGAGCAGTTCTATTCTGCACACATGGCGTCACCATCAGTTGGAATTAGCTCAAGGCAACCAACAACAACATGGTAACGCAGAATTATTAATTTAACACATATTGACTAGGCACCATGCCGGCAGCTGGTAAAGTATGTGTACGTGTGTGTGTGTGTATAATACGGAATAGCCATTTGTAATTAATACTAAAAATAATAATTAATAATAAATGATGATAGGACTATTATTATTACTATTATTATTGAGCACTTACTATGTTCAAGGCCATGTTTTAAGCACCATAATGTATTACCTCACTTAGTCCTTATGACAAGCCTCTGAAGTAAGTGTATTCTATTATTATCCCCCATTTTTGAAGATGAAAAGACTGAGGCCCAGAGAGGATACATGACTTGCCCAGGGTCACTTAGGTGGTAGTGGCTGAGTCACGATTCTGTCTGACTCAAGCTCTGCAACTGTGACCATTAGCTTCCCACCAGCTTTAATTCCAGTGGAAGAAACAGATAATAAACAAATTCACTTATACATAAATAAAAATAATTGCACCTTATGGTGAGTGCAGTGAAGGAAAAACAGAGGGAGCTGAGGCGAAGAAGAAGGGTGGAGTCGTTGAGGATGACGTTGGAGTGGTCAGACTCTGATAAGCCCCGGATGCTGAGGGGATCATGTGAAGAGTGAGGGGTTGAAAGGCCTCTCTCTCAAGGAGAGGGAACAGTTTGGGCCGAAGCCTCGAGGCAGGAAGGAGGTTGGCTTGCTCTAGGAACAGTCAGAAGGCCACTCTGGCTGGGGTTTCCTAAGGAAAGGGAAGCAGGCTCAAGATGAACTTGAGGATGTCAGATGGAGCCAGGTCTCGAAGGGACTTGAGGGTTGGGGAAGGGAGTCTGGATTTCACTTGAAGTTCAGTGAGGAGGCACTGGCATGTGTTGGGTGAGGTGGTGTCTTAGTTACCTAGTGCTGCTGTAACAGAAATATAAGTGGGTAGTTCTAGAAAAAGAAATTTATTTTCTCACTGTTTAGGAGGCTAGAAGTCCAGATTCAGGGCACCAGCTCTAAGGGGAGGCTCCCTGTGTCAGTTGTCGGGGGAGACCCTGTCTCAGCTTCTGTAACCCTGGCGTTCCTGGTTCCTCGGTGATCTCCACATAGCATCTGTTTTTACCCTATTTGTGCTTGCTTCTCTCTGTGTCTAATCTGCTTTTTCTACATCTGAAAAGTCACTAGATTTAAGACACCCTACACTGATATGACTTCATTAACAAAAGAAAGAAAACCCTATTCCCAGATGGGATCGCATCCACAAGTATAGAGGTTAGGATTCCAACATGTATTTTTGGGGACACAAATCAATCCATCACAGGTGGTGACATGACTTGATTGCCATTCTAAGATGACTCTGGGTGGGTCAGAAGGGGGTAGGCGGAGTCTGAAGCAGCCAATCAGGGGAGGGGCACTGGTGGTTGGGCCAAGGTGGTGGCACTGGGGTGGAGAGGAGCTGAGTGTGCAGAGAGATGTGTTTTAGGTAGAATCCTGGGTGGTAGGTTTCACGTGGGAGGTGAGGGAGGTATTCATGGATGAGATGAAACAAAGTCTAGATTTTATTCAAAGTAATCCAGTCGGAGCAGGAAGAAGTGGGGGTGGGGGCTGTGTGGATGACACAAGAGTGGTCAAAAGTGGGTGGTGGCCATAGCTCCGGGTGCTGACTACAAGGGCCTTCATTGCACCACTATCTCTACTTTTGTGACATTTGAACCTGTACGTAATACAAGGTTAGAAAAAGGCTGCCAGGCAAGTGTGTGGCTTAAGCACCTGGGTGGAGGGTGCAGCCAGTTACTGAGATGAGAAAGACTGAGAGAGGAGCAGAGTTGGGAGTGTGGAAACTGGGTGCCAGGTTCCATCAGGGCTAGGTGTAGCCTGTGTCAGGCTTTAATGAGAGGACAGAGACAGAGTCCCCTGAGATTTTGGAGCATAGCTCTGCCCCTTCTGCAGGCATTAACTCTCCTTTTGGGCGTGGTTCAGAATAGATGTTAGCTCCAGTAGAGACTGCCCATGTGAACACAACACCTCACCGAAGCTCATATGGGAGCTGGCCATCAAACACTGGGGTTTCTGGTTCCCTTCTCCACCAGGTTGGGCAGGCTCAGTGACCCTTCATCATGAGACAGGAGTGAGTCCAGGGCCTTTCATCGGCCATCTACTGCACGTAACAAATCCTCCCAAAACTAAGTGGCTTAAAACAAGGATTTCTTATTTCTCACCAATCTGTAGGTCAGCAATCTGGACTGAGATCAGCTTGGTGGTTCGTCTTCTGCTCTCACGTGGGGTCACTCCTGCAGCTACAGTCATCTGAGCCTCAGCTGGGGCTGGAGTGTCTACGATGGCCTCACTCCCATGTCTGGAAGCTGGTGCTGGCTTTTGGCTGGAGGCTTTGGTTCTCCTCGGCGTGGCCTCATCTGGCAGCAGGCTAGGCTGGGCACCTTCACAACCTGGTCTCAAGGTTCCAAGAGAGCAAAGGTGGAAGCTGCAAGGCCTCTTGAAACCTATCATAGAAGTTGTACTGCCTCACTTTCACCACATTCTATTGGTAAAAGCAAGTTACAAGGCTGGCCCAAATTTAAAGAATGGGGAAATAGATTCCACCTCCTGCTAGGAGGAGCTGCAAAGAATTCATGGCCATATTTAATCTACCACAGAACTGAAAATCCCAATAAATGACATAAGCAGCTCATTCTGTCCCCAGTAGGCCCACATATGACATGCCATCTCTCTGCTTCCTCAAACCAGCATCTTAAAAAGGCCGGTGTTTATTTTACAGACTGCTCCATAGATGCCAATCAGTTAGAAATGGGATTTGGCTCAGTGGCTGGTTATATTTTTTCAAGATGTCTATACTAATATATCTCCCATCCCACACTGTCTTCTTACCATGTGACTTTGACAAGCCTCCATACAGAGGTGTGGTCTTATGTTCCCTCCCCTCGTAACTGAGTGGACCTTTGCAATAGCCTTGACCAATAGAATGGGGCAGAACGTGTGACTTCCGAGGCTTGATCACTGTAAAAATGGCATGTGGGAGGTGTCTGACCTCCTCTAACTTCACGAGGGGGAAGGAGAACCAAGATCAACAGCCCAAGGCTGATTCCTATGAGGTGGAGGTCAGACATGCCTCCTTTCTCTGCCATCTTTACCAACTCTGACACCAGCCATCTCTCCCACAGCACTATTTCTCTGCTAGGTTCAATAATTCACTACAATGGCCACACAGAACTCACAGGCAATACTCACAATTATGAGGTTTATTAGGGAAGTAACAGGTTACAACTCAGGGTCAGGAACGCTCAAGATACAGTTCTTCTATCAGGACAGCCTCTCCCCAGCTGTGCCTGCAGGTAGGCCTCTCTGGCCCTCAGCCTCTGCTCCCCTCAGGCAAGTGTTACAAAGCTTTTCTAGCTCTGCAAGTAAGTGCCCAGAGGCACCCTACTCCGCCAGCAAGCCTCCTGTCCAGCGGCACTCAGCTTTCTTGCTCCATGGGCCGGGAAGTCCACCATACCGTCTCCTGCCGTCATTTCTCTGCCATCGCTTCTTGAGCTCTCTGTCTTCTGTTTCCAGGAATCCTGGGTCCAAAGGACGTACTCTCCACTCCTGGCAGTTCTTCCTTGGTGGTGGTGGGATCCTGTCTTTCCCGCATCTGGGACAGCTCACGTCAAGCCCAGAAGGATGGCAAAACTGACCAGTCCCTTTGGCGGGCCACAAGTACCCTACCTGTCCAATCGCCTGAGTAGGAATTACAAGACCATGGCGAGAAAGGCCACACAAAAGTGATCCATCACACCGCAATCATAAAACTTCCACCCTCTTGGTACTCTTGCCCTGGAAACCAAGCCACTGTGTTCTGAGGAGGCTCAAGACACAGGAAGAGACCATGAGTGCGTGTGCCAGCCGAAAGCCCTAGTTAGGACCTCAGTCGTCAGCCAGCATGAACTGCCAGACATGTGAGTAAACAAGCCTTTAGATGGTTCTAGCCCCTAGACATCATGGGGCAGAGGTAAGCCATTCTTGTTGTACACCCTGTCTGAGCTCTTCACACACAGAAACCAGGAGAGATATTAATAATGACTGTTGTTTTAAGCCACTAAGTTTTGAGGTGATTTGTCATGCAACAATAGATAATTCACAGGCTGCTAGTATCAGGGCAAGAAAAACCAGTGGCTTAAACAAACTAGAAGTTTATTTCTTGTTCCCACTGGAGTCTGGAGTAGGCAATGCAGGGGTGATACGGAAGCTCTGGGTTCTTTTTCCTTGTTGCCCTGCTATCCTCTCCGCCCATAGCTACCATTCTCAAGACCACCTCCTAATCCACAACAGCTGCTGACGTTTCAACTGTCACAGCTGTATTGCAGGCTTAATGCAGGCTGAAGAAGAGAGGACAAAAATGGCCTTCACCAAGATCGTTTCTAGTTCGAGGAGCATTCTTGAAATCCTTTCCAACACCTTCTGCTTATATCTCATGTCCCAGAATTAATCAGACAGTCATACCATATGTGCAAGGGAAACTGTGTATGTGCCTTTTAGCTGTGCTCATTGTCATCTCAAAAAACAAAAAACAGGTTCTGTTAGTGAGGAGGGGAAAGTATAGTGGCCAGTGGGCAGTCGATGGCTATAGGGTTAGAGCAGGATGATGGAAAAGGAAAATCTTCCTCGTGGAGAAGCTGCAGTCAGGACACTGACCCTCTGCCCACTGTGGCCTTCCTGAATGCAGTAGTCTTTTCCACCTAAGTTGCTTCTAAACAAAGAATTGATTTCTCTCCTAAAGAAGTGAGGCAGTGGAGCTGATGGACAGAGAAAGCTCTGGTCTCTAGCCCCACCCGCTCCACGTGACCAGCAGGCATTTGAACTTCTGCTAAGTATCCTAACATGCAACCCTGACCATATCATTGCCTTGCTCAAATGCCTTCCATGGCTCCAGTCTGCCACAGTTTAACGACAAAATCTGGGGTTTGGTATTGAAGGCCATAGCCAGCCTTCTACAGCTGCTTGCTATTACTTCCTCCTCAAACTGATCAACCGTTCTGCTTCACAGGCCCTGCCTCCGGACCTTTGTTCTGGCAGCTCCCACTGCCCAGAACACCCTCTCCCCTGTCTCTGAAATCTGCCCCATTTTCAGCACCGTTCCAGGGCCACCACTAGCTCTTATGGCACCTTTGCACAAATTAGAACAGGGTGTCCTTTCTCCAGTGGAATGCAGCATGCCGGGGCCTGGGGAGTGGAGCATGCATAGGCTGCAGTCCACCATGCTTGCCCCTCAGCCTAGCACACTTGAGCAGTGAACACCTTGCACAACTATACGTGTGATGATGCCACTTCCAGGAACTTCTCTGAGCTCCCTGAGTTTCTCCCTTTGGCCTTGTTATTTTTTTTCTTGGATCGCCATGTCAGCCTGCCCTGATTTGGGTGTTTCCAGCTCCGTGTCCTCCAACCCCCCTGGAGACCTTCCCCCACAGACTGATACCACCAATAGGTGCCAAGGGAACTGAGCTCGCTCCACAGGCCATAGCTCTTTCTCCCCACTGTGGAGACCAGCCATCACACCTTCAGTCCTCTGCAGCCCCCCGAGCTGGAGAATGGGCCATGGCGGACAATGCCTTAGAAATTACCCAGGCCCAGGCACCAGAGTCAGGAGTGGAGTCAGCTGGTTTTTGCTCAGAGAAACTCAAACCTGAGCCTCACAAGTCCCTGGCTGAGCTGAGGGAGGCCCTCTCAGCTTACGTTGCTCCTAGGATCACAGGAGCCCCACTGGTATCCATCCCAGAACCCAGCATGGCACCCCTGGCCCAGGTGGCCATGGTGGCCTGGGCCCTCAGGAATGCACGTGAGAACACTTTCCATTTCATACCTTTTATTTTATCTGCAGCTTCTTCTCTACCTCTTGCCTCTCCCCAGCCTGAGGCGGGGGTGGACACCCCAGCTGGAAGGGAAGGGACTACTCTCTCCTCACTGGGGGAGGGGTGGTGTCTCCCAGGCCAGGCCCTACTGATGGGAGAAGCAGGGGCTGGCACAGAGGGGCAAATGCACTGTCCAAGAGGCTGTGGGTGAGGCCAGGCCCCTTGGATGTGGCCCTGGGGTCATCAAGAAGGTGAAGAGCAGAGAGATCTCAGACCAATGAGAAGACAAAGCTTGGAAATATGTGCGTGGCCGACGTAGCAAAAGGGGACTTGGGGAGGGAGGACAAGCTGAGCAGAGTCGGGGAGGTGGGGCATATAGAGGAAGCTGCATGTGGGGGTGCAGTGGGCAGCACAGGAAACTGGGCGGGGGAGGGCTGTGCTCTAAGAATTGGATCCCAGTGTGGGGGGGGGGAGGGGGGCTGCACTTACAGGGTCTGATGGGAACTGTCCCCAAAGGGGAGAGAAGGCAGGGAGGGAGGGGTACGCCAGGGGAGTAGCATGAGAAACCTTGACGGGTAGTGGGCCAAAGCTGTAGGGCCCCCATTGCCAGCCCTTCAGCTTCAGGGAGGCCAGCCTGGCTCAGCATGGCCCCAAACCGTCAATTTGTGCTTCTGGGTTGCACGAGGGCTCAGCCACAGCAAGCAAGAGCCCACAAGCAGTCCTCTGATGCAGGCCACAGCTGTCCCCAGGACTCCTCTCCCATCCCAGGCATTCTAGAAGCTTCCTCCCCTCTCAAGCATGAGAGACCCCCACACCAGATCCTCTGCCATCGGGTGGGTGGAACATGATGGTGGTGGGGAGGGCCATGCCAGGGATGGTACATAGACTCAACTGAGGTGCTATCTATCTTCCCAGTGACTGTAGGTCACCGAGTTGTGGACTGTGTAAGGACCCCCACCCCCACCCCACCCCATGTGTGTAGCTGGTCTGTTTTTCCTCTTGTTTTGGACAATAATTAATTACTTGAGCATCTAAGCCCATGGTGGGATGGTAGGGAGGGGCTGCTCTGGGGGCCAAGGGTGTCAGAGCGCCCCCTGCCCGTCCCCCTGGCAGCCACTGTCACCATGGACGATGAGCACCGGGAAATAAAGGGCATCCTCGTAGCATGGCGGGCTTTCCAGGGGCTCCGTGTCCTCTCCACGGCGCCCCAGCGGTCCCCCACTTAGACTGCGAAAGACCCCTGGTGTGGCCCGACCCCCAGCTCCCAGTGAGAGGCGGCTGCGGCTGAAGGGCAGGCGGGGCCCGCTAGGTCGGGCCGGGGGCAGCGAGTTGCTGCTGACAGAGCGGCGACACCGCTGGCAGCCGCGGAGGTAGGCGCCTGACCCAGCGCCCATGACCACGGCCTCGGAGTAGCTGGGCACCAGCTGGCGATTGGAGCAGATGTGCCACTCGAGCTCGGTGAAGTCCACTGTGGCCACACGGGAGAGTGGGGGCCCACTGGGCACAGCCCCGGGAGGGGGGGAGCTGGCGCCAAAGAGCTTCTCTACCTGGTAGTGCACGTGGGCCGTGCCGTAGGCCGCCACGACCCGCAGGGGCCAGGAGAGCGTGGCGGCCGACACCAACCAGAAGACCCAGGCGCGGGCATACCAGGGCGGGCTGCGGGGGTCGGCGAAGACCATGAGGGAATCACGGAAGTCCACGTCCTTCAGGTGCATGCCCTCACGGGCCTCCAGGTAGTCGTCCAGGCCCTCATTGGCGCTGAAGAAGCGGGCCCTCTGCGTGAGGTATGAAGCCTCGGCCTCGGCGCTGCCGAAGCTGAAGCACTTGGTGAAGCGCAGCCGCGTGGCTGCGTGCTCGGCCAGGCCCACGAGCTCCTTGGAGATGTCTCGGACCCCGTGGGCCGAGTAGTCGAACTCACCCCGCGCTGTGCGGCTGTCGGCCCGCTCATGGTAGACCTGTGTGGTGGTGTAGGCATCACCGTTCCGGTAGCGGGTGATCTGGCGTGTGCGCCGCACATAATGGTAGCTGGTGGCTTTCCACCAGACGCAAGGTGGGGCCTGCTGCAGCCGATGGATCAAGGCAAGCACGGTGTTGGCATCCGTGCGGGGTGCCTGGCAGGACCGCACATGACAGTGCCAGCACTCAGCCAGGTAGAGGAGGTAGAGGAGGGAGACGAAGGCCAGTGGGATGTACAGGTAGCCATCAGAGCAGGGGCTGGCTGGGTAGGTAGGTGGCGGACCCCCGGCCCCACGGGCCAGGGCTGCCTCGGGGCCCAGAACCAGCCGTGGCACCGTGGCCAGGCGGCACCAGGCCACCACAGCGCCGCAGGCGTGGATGAGCAGCGTGAGCAGCAGGCACTTCCAGTGCGACTCGCGGCACAGTGAGCTTCCCAGAGACTGTTTCAGGGGCCGCTGCTACAGGGTGGACAGAGAGAGGAGTCAGTGTCAGGCCGGGGCCTGCCCCATACCTTACAGAGGAGGAAACCAAGGCTTCGAGGGATCACATTTCTGGCTAACTCAGAGTGGAGCTGCAGAACTCACACCCAGCCCATCTGCACCCAGAGCCTGCTGCCTGTGCACTGTGCTCGCCCATCCTCAGCCCCAGGCCCATCTCTGCCAGGAGAGGGAAGGACTCCAGAGCGGCACTGAGAAACCTGAGTTCTGGTCCCAGCTCTGCCCCTGATCTGCTTGCTGTGTGGCCTGGGCCATGTCCCTGCCCTCTTTGGGCCTTGATTCCTGGCCCTGGTGATCTGGAAGCCAGGGTGGCAGGGGTTGGAGGGATGAACACATGGGCTTTTTAGCACTCAGCTGCCCAGGATCTGGTGCTGAGTCCACCACTTACTGTATGGCTGGGGCAGGTCCCTCATCCTCTCTGGGCCTCAATTTCCTCATCTGTAAACTGGGGTTGTTGTGAGGATTCAACGAGATCATATGTGTGACGATCTTAACACAGGGTCTGGCCGTGGGAATATTGTCACTGTCACCCTGTGACCCCCTCTGGTCCCTTCGATCCACTCAGGTTGGCAGGAGACTCGGGAGAGGCTTTTAAGTAAGTGAGAAAAAGGAAGAGCTGGGAGCGGGGGATGTGTGAGTCTTGGGGAGCAGATGGAGGGCCGGCCTCCACTCCCCATCTGTGCTGAGGGAGGGGGTGGGACAGACAGCTGCTGGGTGGCAGGGGCTACTCCTTGGCCCTGGGGGCCTGGACGACCTCCCTGTCAGGGCTGCCAACCTGGCCCCCACCTCACCTCCAGGTGCCTATGGAGACAGAAGGTGGGGAAAGGGTGGGTAAAAAGAGGGGGGGAAGAAAAGGGGGTCCAGTGGAAACAGCAGAGATGGGTTAAAGGGCTACCTATCCCATTCCAGGCCCACAAGGCCTTAAGAGGCCCAAGAGAGTAGGAACCAGCCCATCCCAGGACCGTCTGTGGCCACCCCCCACTGCAGTTCACCCACCACAGGGGCACACCACCACCCCAACCCCATGGCCAGCCACACACACACACACACACACACACACACACACACACTCATCAGGTGCCCCAAAACATGTGTTCATCACAGACCCACCCACCACAGGATATATACACCTGTCTGTTCATCCAAGACACATGGGACCCTCGCCTGCCACCGCCACAGCATAAACACATGCACACGCACCCTATGAGGCACAATGCATATACATTTTTCACATTAACTGAAGCCCAGAGACGTGCCAGACCCTCACCTGATCACAGTGCACACACCCCCACCCCACCTCACCCACTGCAATGTGACTATCACACCCTACAGCCTCCACTTGGAATAGACCCACCCACGGCATGCACACACGTTAGCAGGGCACCCAAGCCAACGGGCCCCCCCAGACCTTCACCTGGCTAGAGGACACACGTCCACACAGGTGTGGGGAACACACACCCGAAGTCACACACACCCACAAGCACCCTACATCCCTCCAGTCACACATACCGGCCCACTCCCCACCCCATCATTGCCAGCACCCCACCCAGAGCCCCCCCAACTCCTACACATCCTTTTCCTGGCTAGGACAGGGGAGGGGCCATCCTGGGGTCCCAGCCTGCAAGAGGGGATGGGGTAGGGGGGAGGAAGGAGGGGTACTGGAGGCACCTCCCTTCTTGCTCCCCTCCTCCTTTCTGCCACCCCCACCCCCTCTCCTTGTTGCCGCTGCTGCAATGCAGGTGCCGCCCGGCACCTCGTGAGCGGAGGGGCCGGGCTGGGGGCCCTGACCCCGGGGCCCTGAGGGTGATGGCAGCCTTCAGGCCGCGCTGCGGAACGGGGATGCGGGGGCCAGGTGCTGACGTCACAGGACGGGTGAGGCTCGAGGATGGGGTGCTGGGGGCGGAGTCGCCCCCTTGTTCCTACCCAGCCGCCCCACCCCTGTCCCCACGCGGGCCCCTAGGTCCCGGGACCCCTGGCAGGACACAGGGCTGCCCCATGACGTCATTGGCCGTAGGGGCGCTGGGACTCCCCTCAGCAGCCCTCCCCGGGGCTCGCCGCCCGCCCTCCCCCCGGCCCGACTCGGCTCCGGCCCCTCTGCCCGCGCCGGTACCTCCTCGCGCAGCGGCTCGCCGTCCGGGATGAGCACGGGCACCTCCCCGCCGTTCCCGCCCTCGGGCATGGTGTTCTGGCTGCGTCGGCGGCCGCCGCCCGGGCCCGGGGCATGATAGGGGGTGCGGAGGGCTGCAGCGCGGCCCCGCTCGTCCGCTCGGCTCGGCGGCCGGGAGGGAGTGCGCCCAGCCGAGCCCGAGAGCGGCGGCGGCGGCGGCGGCGTTGGCGGCCGAGGGGCCCGGCCCCGCCCTCCGCTGACCCCGCCCCCGCGGCACCGGCGGCGCCGCCAGCAGCGCCTGGCACGGCGGGCGCGCCCCGCCCCCGAGAAGCCTGGACCCGGCGGCCACAAGGCTTAGGCTCTCAGGCCGCGCGCGCACTTGCGACCTTGGGCGAGTCCTTGCTCCCAGGGGCCTGAGTTTGCCCGGCTGGAAGATGAGGAGGGTGAATCTGGACCGTGGGCGGCCGCCCCTGGGGGACCCATGTCGTCCTCTGAGGAGTAGCCCAGGGCTAAAAACACCCAGTGCCGTCGAGTCGGCTAACCCCTCCTAAACCCCTACCTGGCGGCCTCACTTGTTGGGGAAGGGGCGTTGACGGCCCAGGAAGGCGTAAATGAGCCTCATTGGCAGGGCAGAGGTGAGGCGCCGGGCTTGGCTTGAGGCAGGCAGGCTGGGGCCAGGATCCCAGAGGGTCCGAGACTGTGTGACCTTGGCCCAGCACTCTCCACCCCCAACCTCAGCTTTCCCATCTGAGAAATGGGGATGGGAAGGTGTTGGATTCAATTCACAAACATTCATCATGCAGCGCAGGGGAGTGGGACCTGTCCTGCAAACTGAGGATCCCTTCCCAGGTACACATGGCCTCAGTGCTCCTTTCTGGCCTGCAAGACCCTTAGAGGCCCTCACACCTGCCCCTGCCTGTGAGCCTTGCCCCCCAGCTAGGCAGTCAGTGGGTGAGGCATGAGGAGCTGCAACGCTTTTATGGGGTTTTTGTTTTTGGCAAAGAGCAAAAGACCTTCTCAACGACTGTCTGGTTCAATATCCTCTCCACTTAAAGATGAGGTGTACAGAGGAAAGGACTAGTCCAGGGCTTCATCCCTTTGTTTATTATTTATTTATTGAGTATAAATGTTTTTTTTGAGTGTCCTCTGTATCCAAGCACTATGCTTGGCACTGGGAAGACAGAGTTCAAGAACAACACAGGCCCTTTGTTGTTGTTAGGTGCCGTCGAGTCGGTTCCGACTCATAGCGACCCTACGCACAACAGAAACACTGCCCGGTCCTGTGCCATCCTTACAATCGTTTTTATACTTGAGCCCATTGTTGCAGCCACTATGTCAATCCACCTCGTTGAGGGTCTTCCTCTTTTCCGCTGACCCTGTACTTTGCCAAGCATGATGTCCTTCTCTAGAGACTGATCCCTCCTGACAACATGTCCAAAGTATGTAAGAAGCCATCCTTGCCTCTAAGGAGCATTCTGGTTGTACTTCTTCCAAGACAGATTTATTCCTTCTTTTGGCAGTCCATGGTATATTCAATATTCTTCGCCAACACCACAATCTGAAGGCATCAATTCTTCTTTAGTCTTCCTTATTCACTGTCCAGCTTTCACATGCATATGATGTGATTGAAAATACCATAGTTTGGGTCAGGTGCACCTTAGTCTTCAAGGTGACATCTTTGCTCTTCAACACTTTGAAGAGGTCTTTTGCAGCAGATTTACCCAATGCAATGTGTCTTTTGATTTCTTGACTGCTGCTTCTATGGCTGTTGATTGTGGATCCAAGTAAAATGAAATCCTTGACAACTTCAATCTTTTCTCCGTTTATCATGATGATGTTGCTCATTGGTCCTGTTGTGAGGATTTTTGTTTTCTTTATGTTGAGGTGCAATCCATACTGAAGGCTGTGGTCTTTGATCTTCATTGGTAGGTGCTTCAAGTCCTCTTCACTTTCAGCAAGCAACGTTGTGTCGTCTGCATGATGCAGTTTGTTAACCAGTCTTCCTCCAATCCTGATGTCCTGTTCTTATTCATATAGTCCAGCTTCTTGGATTATTTGCTCAGCATACAGATTGAATAGGTATGGTGAAAGAATACAACCCTGATGCACACCTTTCCTGACTTTAAACCAATCAGTATCCCCTTGTTCTGTCCGAACAACTGCCTCTTGATCTATGTAAAGGTTCCTCATGAGCACAATTAAGTGTTCTGGAATTCCCATTCTTCGCAGTGTTATCCATAATTTGTTATGATCCACACAAATGCCTTTGCACAGTCAGTAAAACACAGGTAAACATCCTTCTGGTATTCTCTGCTTTCAGCCAGGAGCCATCTGACATCAGCAATGAAATCCCTGGTCTTCACAGGCCCTGTCTTCATGGAATTTACATCAGGGCAAACTGGGAAACCCAGAGGGGGTCTAGAACCTCAGCCTCCGGTTCACCACCACAGGCCAGGTGAGGCCTGTCTTCCCCTTCTGCCTCTAAGAGACACAAGCTGGGATGACTCTTACAAGATAACCAGGCTTTGGACAAGTGGGTATGAGGGGAAGGACATCCCTGGCGGAGGGGTCTTTGGAGCAAAGCCACTGCAATTAGATCCCGTGGGCTGAGTTCAGGAAACAGGAAGGTCAGCTGGTGTAACTGGACACTGGGTAGCTAATCAGAGGCAGGTCGCAGAAGATCTGATCCTGCACTGCAGAAGGTTGGTGGAGGGAGGCCTCTGAAGACTGTCTCCTGGAGGGTGGGGGTGTCAGAACCTGGGTGGAGAGAAAGGAGGCCCTGGAACCACGAGTGCAGCTTAGGGACCTAACTTCGAGAGGACCACAGAGCGGGGGTGACTCAGGAGTTTCGGCCAAAGTTTCAGAAGGTGGATCCGCACATCTCCGCTCCTAAATTCGGTGGACCACGGGAGAGTCGATGGGAGAGGTCCGGTGCAGGGTCCTGCCCCAACTATATCACCTACTCCCTGGGACTTCGGATCTTCTGGGCCTCGGTCTTTCAATCTGTGCAGTGGGGGGAAGGGGAAGGGGGAGCGTGTAGAGCCAAGACTTCAGGCCCTCCCAGCAGTTGACGCCCCAGGGTCTGCAGGACGGCGGCAGAGGCAGGAGGGCATTTCAGCACTGGACAACGGACAGCAACCGCGGGGCAAGGAGGGATGGGAAGCGGGAGGAGGAGCCAGCATCCAGGGCTAGCAGGGCCGCGGTGTCTCTGTCCGGCCCGGCCTCGGACCAACACCTTCCGGGCTGCCGAGGCTCCACGCCGGGACCGAGAAGGGGAGTGGACGGGGCCGGGGAGGAAGATGAGCACGGAGGAAGTGCAGGAGCCCTGAGGGGCGGGCTTGGCCAGAGTCCGCCCGCCCGGGCGAGCAGAGCTTCACTCCCGGACTCCGCCACCACCTGCCCCCGCCCGCCTCCGCCTGGTGTAGTCGTGGCAGGGCGAGCGTCAAGCGCCCCACTGCGCAGGCGGAGAAACGATTCTCAGCACCTGCCTACTTTACCCATCTATTGGCTGCTCCTGCGGCAGACTAGCAAGCTCACTCTCCAATCCGGGGGCGTCTGGGATCTCCCCGCCTACCCCGCGTCCGGAAGTTGACTACGGCCGAATCCGCTTTGACGAGGGAGCGCCCAGTAGCCAATTGGGAGAGGGGAGGGGCAAGCCGGCACAGCCGAGGAGCCAATGGCAGGTGGCTAAGGGTGACGCCGCGGGCATGGCGGCTGTGGTCACCAGCGGAGGGACGTGTCGGGCTGTCCGGTAACCTCGGTCGGTGCTTAGAGAGCGAAGCAGCTGCATCATTAGCATTCGTACCCACGAGGAGGCTCAGCGGGCCCTCGGGGAGAGCGAGCGTTGCGGCCATGGCGTATCACTCGGGCTACGGAGCCCACGGTGCGTGGGGCGTGGGGCGAGCGGGGCGCAGCCCGGCCGGCAGGAGGAGTCGGCGGTGCGGCCCGCTCACCCTGAGGGAGAGGGGCAGCCCCGTAGGGCGGCGGGGTCATTTGGGTTCTTGCCCCGTGCGACTCGGCAGCGCGTCCCGGACTTCGTCCTCTCGGCCCAATCCTAAGATCAGGGCGGTGACAGCACAGCTGGGATCCCCATGCTGACCTAGGCACGAAGGGGGTCCGCCTCCAGAATTTGCTTTCCTATCCTATCATCACCCTGGCGGAGTTCCTGACCACTGCCCAGGCCTCCAACACCCAGCCATTGCCTCTCCCACTCTTCGCCTCTCTTGTCCTTCTTCATGGGGGTCTGCCCTCCCGATTATCATCTCCACTAGCAAACTTCTGCGCACTCTCCAGCTCAGTTCAGAGGTCATTCCCCTGAGAAGCGTCTCTAGGAACCCCCAGGTGGGCAACCACTTTCAAGCGCTGTCTCAGCTCTTTCTTTGCCCACGTTCAGCACCTCTCACAAAGGGTCCCCTGCTAAAGTTCTTCTTTCTGGGTTAGCTCACTGTTTGCCTGGTGCCCCAGTACCATACAGAGTACCAGGCTGCCCAGCCTGGGGAGAAATCAGGGATTTGGGCTTCTGCGTGCCGTTCCCGTCACCTACTCTGGTACCTCCAATCCTGCAGGCTCCAAGCACAGGGCCCGGACAGCTCCGGATTCTCCTCCCCTCTTCGATGACACAAGCGGTGGTTACTCCGGCCAGCCAGGGGGATACCCAGCCTCAGGAGCTGAGGTGGCCTTCAATGTCAACCACCTGCTGGGGGACCCAGTGGCCAACATGGCTATGGCCTATGGCAGCTCCATCGCATCCCATGGGAAGGACATGGTGCACAAGGAGGTGCGGTCTGCCCCAGGGCAAGGGTGGCAGGATATGTGGCCAGGGCTGGAGCACCATGGGAGCCCATCTGGTCCTCTTAGCAGCCCTCAGGGTAGGAGCACACAGAGGTGCACTCTGAGACTCGGGGTGCTGAGGCTCAGGGTGCGGCTTGCCCATAGCCTCCTCTCTCCCCCATCCCTGCAGCTGCACCGTTTTGTGTCTGTGGACAAACTCAAGTATTTTTTCGCCGTGGACACAGCTTATGTGGCCAAGAAGCTAGGGCTACTGGTCTTCCCCTACACACACCAGGTGAGCTGTCTACCACGTGAGCTAGCAGGCCCCCCAATGCCTCCCTCATCCTGCCCCAGCATCCAGCCCCAAGACCTCATTCCCTCATCTCCTGCCTTTTTGTGTCTTCTGCCCCATCCACTGCTGCCACTGTCAGAACTGGGAAGTGCGGTACAGCCGTGATGTGCCTCTGCCCCCGCGGCAAGACCTCAACGCCCCCGACCTCTATATCCCCAGTGAGTCTCAGACCAGGGCTGGGGGATGTGCGGGGGACTTGTGCTGGGAGGCACGAGTGGGAAGAGAGAGGCTCCTCTGCTGATTCAGCATCTGCTCTTGGTGCTTTTTGTGTGTAGTGTCTGCCAGGCAGACGGGGTGGGTGACCGGTAAGAAGCTTACTTCCTTCACTGCCCTCAGGGTGCTCACTGTTGAGACCTCTCTGCCTCTTTGACTTGGATCTTGGACCATGTTCCCCCTCAGCCTGGAGCCCTGGGTTTAGATTCCAGGCCTGTAACTTCCAGCCAGGGGACCTTAGGCTGGTTACTTTGACTTCTGTAAAATGAGAAAAAACAGCAGTTCTGACCCCCAGGGATTGCACCTGGCATGCTGGAAGCACCCAGTAACTCTTAGCTGCATTGTCGTTACCGTTGCCCATCCTCCAAGGTCTGCTCAAACATCCCCTCCTCCAGGAAGCCTTCATGAACCCCCTGAGCAGATGATTGCTCCCTCTGGGCCCCACATCTCCCTCTCCAGATGGTAATGGTCAGGCTGTCCAGACCGCCATGGCTGGCCGACTGCATCCTGGTGGCTGCACACAGCTAGACCCATAGTGGACACACTAAGCTGAAGGCAGGGTGGATGTGCCAGGGGCCAGCCCTCCAAGGAGCTGCCAATGGTATCACGGGCAGGCAGCAGGCCAGGGCCCAGTAGGGACAAAGGTCTTCCATCCTTCACTCCACTGACCTCTTGTAGCCATGGTGTACAACTGGAACTGGCATACCCACCCTACCTGTGAAGCTGAGGCTCAGAGAGACTAGAGCATCTTTGAGGCCACACAGCCTGTCGAGGGTGCGGCTGCTCTCCTGACTCCAGACACTGAACTCTCTCTGTGGGCACATCAGTTCCAGGGCTCTCAGGGAGGCAGAGGACAGGATGGATGAGTTAAACTGCTGCTAAGGCCCAGCTCCCACTGGCTCTGAGCTGTGTGAAACAGCTGAGTTAAACCTGGAGTCCTCTGTGTCAGCCTGGTGGCCAGACTTAGAATTTCTGGCTGAGGTGAGGTCATCCCATGGTCCCTGACTCCAGGGGCAGCCAGGGTTGTCTGCTGGGTCTGCATTTTGATCCTGGAATCTTGCCTGAAATCAGCATGGCCCCAGCCTCTTCTAGGATGGGCAATGGCTTTGGCCCATGGGACAGTTTCTGAAACCCAGCAGGAAACTTTGAGTTTCCTAGCACAGGGGCAGGAAAAGGAGTGACTGGGCGGTCCTGGGAGAAGGCTCAGGTGGCATTTAAACAGGGGAGGGGAGAAGGAGCGGAAGGGCAAGGCATCCCAGGCAGGGCACCAGGAGCTGAGCGTGGACGTGGGATTGGGTTGGGGCATACAGGGAAGGAAGCATGGGGGAAGGTGGGGAGGTGTTGGTGGCCTTATGGGGGGGTTCTGGTTGAGGAGGTCAGGCTGATGGTGTCTCTCTGGCTCTTGGCAGCAATGGCTTTCATCACCTACGTGCTGCTGGCTGGGATGGCACTGGGCATTCAGAAAAGGTCCGTGCCAGCCCCTCCCCATCCCTCCACTCCCCCTCCTTCCACCTATCGGGAGTCTATGTCCCCAGCCCCGGGTCTCTCACCGTTCCCCTACCCATGGTCACAGGTTCTCCCCGGAGGTTCTGGGCCTGTGTGCCAGCACGGCACTGGTATGGGTCGTGATGGAAGTGCTGGCCCTGCTCCTGGGTCTCTACCTGGCCACTGTGCGCAGTGACCTGAGCACCTTCCACCTGCTGGCCTACAGTGGCTACAAATATGTGGGGTGAGCGCCTGTGGGGCCCACTGGAGGCTGGTCTGGGGGAGGGTCCTGCAGCCCTGGGCCTGCCTTGCTGTAGCTCAAGTTCTGCCCCTGGATGTGCCGCTGTCTGCTCTCAGCCTTGGCTCTTCTCTGTCAGAGGGAGCAGCCAGTCTCCCAAGGACCTGTGCAGTCATGCTCAGGAGGTGGGGATGTTGCGAGTCACCTGGGAGCCAGGGGGAGAAGGGCTTGGAGCTGGGGTAGCAGAGGAGGGTCTCAGGGCTAAGTCCTGGCCTTCCAGATTCCTTGGGTCCGTGTTCCTGGGTGGGGGCAGATTGGGGGTCAAGGGCCCTGGTGGTGGGTGAGGGTCGCGGGTAGCCTCAGGCCTAGGCCCCGGGGGTTGTCAGTTTTCTCGCCACCGCCCACCTGCAGGATGATCCTGAGTGTGCTCACAGGGCTGCTGTTTGGCAGCGATGGCTACTACGTGGCCCTGGCCTGGACCTCCTCTGCACTCATGTACTTCATCGTGAGTCTGGGGTGCCCCTCCCCCGGGGTCGCAGCTGGGGCCTGCCTCTCCCAGCCGGCGGCAGCTCTCCTCTCTTCCAGGTGCGCTCCTTGCGGACAGCAGCCCTGAGCCCCGACAGCATGGGGGGCCCGGCACCCCGGCAGCGCCTCCAGCTCTACTTGACACTGGGGGCGGCGGCCTTCCAGCCCCTCATCATATACTGGCTGACCTTCCACCTGGTCCGGTGACCCTGTTCCCCCTCTGGCACTGCTTTTTCCATACATTGAAGATTTGATTCCTTGATTTCTGTGACCCTTGTTCCTGGGGCCTCAGGAGCTGCTGACCCCCTGGGCCTCTGCACTGCCATGGGACCAGGTTGGGCTGTCTAGGGGAGCGAGGCCCAGGGAGGGTCCCTGGGGGTGGAGATTTGACACGAGGCTTGCAGGGCAGATGAAAGGGCTGTGTTTACCTGGGACTGGATGCGTGCTGGGGAGGGGCAGCTGCCAGGGAGGCCTCAGAGGCCTTTGATCCATCTGAGAGGGCCCCCAGAAAGGCCTGTGGTCTCATGGGGCCAGGCTCGCTGGGCTAGGGCTTAGGTCAGGGCTTCTGCTATATAGTTACCCCCCCATCTCCTGTCCAGGCCTTTCAGGAGCAGAACTGGGGCCCATGTGTTTGCAGTAGTTTATTCATATTTTGTCACAAATGGCCGGGGAAGGGGTGCCGGACTCCTCCAGGCAACATAGAAAATAGGTCCAAGAGACAGGGTGGGGTGGGGTTGGGGAAAGTGGGAAAGGAATGGGGCTGGAGAGAGCCTGGGGGGGGAGGGCAGACTAGGAATGGGGCTGTCCCCTGCTGAGCCTGCTCATTCCTGGTGCGGGTACCCCCCCACCTGCAGGGGGAGCCTCAGGGTTGGAATGGAGGGGGCTGGCCCAGACCTCCCAGGGTCAATCCCTGCCCTGTGGCAGGGCCCAGACTTCCCCTGAAGTGGCCAAGGCCAGAGGTCCCACCCCTTCCAGGACTGACCACCATGCCCATGGCTGGCAGAGGAGCCCCTGGCCTGTGTGGTGCTCTGCCCAGCCCTAGTCCAAGGAGGAGGGCTCTGAAGGCGGGGGGTCCCCGCAGCAGCAGTTTGGGGGGTGGGGAGGCTGGGGCACCAGTGCCCCGGCCCTCCCTGGGGCTGAGGCCTCTGCGGCCAAGGGGGCAGGGCTGGGGGTGCACAGGCGTCCGGTCCGTTCTGGGCTCGCTCCCTGGCCGGCTTCCCCCTTAGAAACTCACCAACGTATAAACCATACTGTGGGAAGATGAGGTGATGAGCCCAGTCCTGAGCCAGCCCACCCCCTGGCTGCCCACCTGTCACCCTGGGTGGCCCTCAGTCCTCAAGGGCCTCAGGCCCTGATGAGGCCTGTCTACCCCTGGGACTGGAGGCCCGATACCTGGAGCACCACCCCTTCCCTTGAGTTCTTCCTGACTGCCGTGGGCAGGGCCTCACCTGTACAGGTAATAGAAGAAGGAGAGCAGGTAGAAGGCGAGTTTGCACCAGGACTCCTTCTGGCAGTAGTTGAGGATGTCAGCATTCATGATGGAGACCGCGTCATACATGACCTCAGAACCATCCGCAGGGCGGTGGAAGTACCTGGGGTGGGAGAGCCTTTAGTACCCAGCACCCAGGCAGCCCCCATCCTGCCCCAGCTTCTCCTGGTTCACCCCTCCCTCAGACTGCAGCCCCCTCACCTCCAGAGGTGGTAGAAGAGGAGGGGGATGTTGAGGCCCAGGGTGACCCACTCTGCTGCACACAGAAACATCAGACAGAACAGGCCGTGGATGGAGTATTCTGGGACCACCAGCTGGGGAGGGAGGGAGAGGTCAGTGCCCTGGTGCCAGGGCAGACCCAAGCTTCAAGGCCCAGAGGGGAGCTGGGGCTTGGGAGAGGCCTACCGCCATGACCTCTGGGACTAGAAGGGCCTCTAGCCTCCAGCTCCCTCCCACATGGCAGAGTGGATCAAACAGGCCCAAAGGGAAGGAGGCCAGGCTCCCAGTCACAGAGTGGGGGCCAAGCTGGGCGAAGACCCCCCTGCCCCCAGCCCTGACACTGACCTTCCTTAATAGGCAGCAGATGCGTTCGATGTTTTTCAAACGCTCACGCTGTAGGGGAAGGAGAAGGCCGCTATGGGGAGGCGGAGGAGCGGTGCTCGGGGGCGCCTGGCCACGCTCCCTCTCCACCCACAGCCCTGCAAGTGGCCGCCAGGGGGCGCCAGAGCAACCTGCGGCGTCCTCGGCGCGGCAGGAAAGCAGCCGCGCAGTTCCCATGGCGACCGTCACCATGGAGAACCTTCACCCGCGTCTCCAAGGCAACGGCCCAGAGCCTGGCAACGGCCACCCCGCCAGGAGCCGCGAGCCCGCGCCCGGTGTTTGCTGGGGGCGGGGACAGAGAGGAAGGGGTATGCCCCCCCACCCCTACCCTCATCTTTCCATGCCCCCAACCGAACCCGCCCGCGACAGATGGAGAGACAGACGGACGGACACACCTCGGCACAGCACATGTACAACTTACTGCCCGCGCTGGGTTCCCCTGGTCGATGGGGTTCTTGAAGTCGGTCCGCAGCTCGTCAAAGGCTATGATCTGGGGAGGGGCATGTGCCCATCAGGGTTCGGGAGCAGCTTATGGACCCTCCACCCGTCCTTCCGTGAGGAAATTTGGGGATAGGAATTTATACATTGGGATGGGACCAAATGGAGCTGGTTGCAAAGGTGGAGAAACTGAGGCCCCCCAGGAGGGGGGCAGGGTCCCTCCAAGGTCCCACAACACTCTTGACAGCCTGGAATGGAACTCTAGTGTCCTAGTGTCCGATTCAGGCCCATGTCCATTACAGCTCCATGCAAACATCCCAAGAGATGGCCCTAGGCTGGGCACTGGGGCCAGAGACCTGGGACATGGTGGCCCCTGCCCTGAGGACCCCCAAGCTCAGAAGAACTATGAGCTACACTCCAGAGTGACCAGGGCTATGGGGCATGGGAGGAACCCAGGCTGTATTCCTTGGGAGCTCTGCATTGGGCATGTAACCCAGTCTGGGGGTCGTGGGGGGCCCAGGCTTGATTCAGTGGTGTTTGTCTGGCAAACAAATGGAGGAAGGACAGTCCAAGCAGCAGGAACAGCTAGTACAAAAAGGTACAGAGGGTTGGAAGAACGTTTCATGGTGCTAGAGGGAAAGCGTGAGGAGAGTGGGAGGAGAGAAGTGGAAGGTGAAAGATAGGGCTGGAGGACAGTGGGGCCAGACACACATGTCCCATGAAGCCAGACCCAGAAGCTTGAACATTAGCTCAAAAGCAATGGGGAGCCATTGAGGGCATAAAGCAGCAGAGTAGTGTGGTCAGGTTGATGTTCGCAGATTGGTGGGAACAGCAGGTACGAAATGGGCAAGAGTTATAGCCAAGACATACGCGGTGCTTACTCTATGCCAGCAGGCTCCACGCGTGTTCGCTCACTCAGTCATTGCAACAACCTCACGGGAATTAGAGAAGTTAAGTGACTTGTCCAAGGCCACATCGCTACGTAGTGGTGAAGCTGGGATTCTAACCCAGTCTGAGTTCAAACTCCTAGCCTCTTTGTCGTACTCAGGCCAGACCATCAAGGAGACTTAGAGTGTTGGGGAGGGGTTGATGGTGGCCCGAGTAAGGAGAGTGGCCATGGGGATGGAGAAGTGTGAGCGGACTCCAGAGCTGTCAGGAGCCTGATTCACAGGGCTTGCCTGGCCAGGGGTGAAGGCAGAGGGGCCCAAGATGCTTCCTGCAACCCTAGAGGTGGAGCAGGTGTTTGAGGAGCTGATGGGGTGGACCTGGGGTGACTTGGGGGAGGAAGGCTGGCAGAGGAGCCCACGGGGGTCCCCTCCCCTCAGTTGCAGCCCTAGGATGACGTAGCAGGCCCACCAGCCCCCAAGCATCCTGGACCCCAGACGGCTTGGAGAGAGAGAATATGAGAACATGGGCTTCCTGGAGGGAGCTGAGGCCATCTGGAGTGCCCTCCCCCTACTCCCCATTGACTCTGGGCAGCTGCCTGCCTGACAGGCAAAGCAACAGGGTCTAACAGAGAGCGGAAGGGGTGCCGTCTGTCTGCCCCAGAGATGGCACTACCAGCAGGCAGCAGGTGTCATGCCTCCCACCCCCCAGGCTGCCTGGCGCTGACTCAACCCCCCCCGGAACAAACAACCCCCATGGTGACAGCTGACACATGTCACTCACCACCAGGGTTGCCTAGAAACCAGTGGGGCCTGCGTGCAGGGTCTGGAGTGGGATCTGGGGTCCTGCCCTAGAAGGGTCTAGTTCTTACCAGCTTTGGGTGGAGGACCACGTCCCCTACCCCTCAACCCCTTAGCAGGTCCTGCTCTGGACACTTTATGTAGACAGACTCAGAGTGGACAAGTGGCTAGCTAAGATCACACAACTAAATGCCAAGTGAACACAGTCCTGACACATAGTAGGTGCTCAGTTGATAGTTGTTGAATGAACAAAGGTGTTACTTCAAAGCTTGGGCCTTCTCCCAGAGTGGGAGCTCTACGAGGCACAGCCTGAGTCTTAGTCATCCTGGTCTTCCCAGAGCCCCAGGGCCTGGTCCTCAGGATGCCCCCAAAATGCGGCGTGTGGGTGTGTGGGATGGAGGATGCTCTGAGACGCCGCTGAGTACAGGAACTCTGATAGGGCTGTGTGGCCCTGGGTGGGATTCGAGAATCTAGTCTTTCTCCCAGGAGCTGGTTGGCTCTCTTCCCCAGCCTCTGGCCCTCAGTTGCCTCCAGTCCTCAGAAGTCCAGCCCTCCAGTCCCAACCCCCACTCCACAGGACTGTCCAAGGCCCAGGGGGTGGGAGAGGAGGCCCGAGATATCAAGATGGACCAGGGTAGGGGGATGGAGGGAGGGAAAGAGAAACAGAAGAGAGAGGAAGAAAGGAAGAAGCAGCTGAGAGACCCACGGAGAGAGCATGAGGCAAAGTCAGGGCAAGGCAGGGCTGGAGATGGGAGTGAGGGTGCTGTGGGGCTCGCTGATCACAGTAGGGGGGTACTCAGAGGCTGGGGTCCTGATATAAAAGAGGAAGGCATTGGGGATGGTGAAGGGAGAGGTCCCTCAGAGCCCAGGGAGGACTACAGAGCAGGGAGCAGGTCCCAGGAACGGGAAAAAGGAAGTGAGGAGACCAGGAAAGAAGCAGGTGAGGCAATGAGGAGTGAGAGAGAGGAAGGAAGGGGGCGCAGGGGGAGAGGCTGGAGTGGGGTGAGAGGCCCCCAAAGGGGTGAAGATAAGGAAGAGGGTGCCAGGAGAGTGAGGCCAGCCAGGGTGGTGATGGGAGCCAGGCACAGAGGGGAGTGGGGTGTGGGCAGAAACCTCAGGGACAGAAGAGGAGGAAGGCAGTAAAGGGGGGCCAGGGGCCCCCAACAATGCATTGGAGGCCGCCTGATAATCCTCTAATGAGGGGGAAGGAGCCAGGCAGAGGGGCCACTGAGAAGAGGGTCCCAAGAGAGAATGAGAGTGAGGGACCCTCTCTGGGGGAGGCAATCAGGGTGAGAACTGACAGACTGATGGACAGACCAAGGGGGGAGCGAGGACGAAAGACAAAGGGGAAAGTGGGGGCAGGAATGGAAAGGGAAGCTGGAAAGTGAAGAAGAAACGTGGTGGGGAAGCCCAAGGTGAGCCCATAGGGGGTATGTCTTTGGGGGTGCTTAGAGCCAATCGCTGCTTGGTCAGGGAGGGGGCTGGGAAGGGAAGGGGTTAATGGCTCTGAGATCTGTGGGTCCTGTAAACAGATGCAGTTGCCATAGCAACCAGCTCCATCACTCTGGCTGGAAAAACCCACAAAGGTGGGGGGGGGACGAACAGACAAACTGCCCCGATGGACAAAGGCGGGCGGCTGAATGAACGTGGGGTGGGTAGGAGAAGGGGACGAAGGAGAAAGAATTGCAGAATTCCAGCCCCCTCCCCATGGTCGGATGGGGTAGGGGAAGGGGGTCAGGGACCAACCGACATAACCACAGACAGGCGGGGGCGGCGAAGGAAGCCGGGGCCCCGGGAAGGAAGCCGGTGATGGGGGCGCTAATGGGGACGATCCAAAGCCGGCGGGAGGGGGTTAGCGGAGAGGAGGCCCCAAGCGTCCCCAGGGCCCCGACCCCCCGGTCCTCCCGCCCCGCGCGCCCCCTGTCCCCCGCCCCCAGCCCGGCCTTACGTGCCAGATGACAAAGAAGATGAGGGAGGCGCACAGCACCAGGGTGAGCATGTAGCAGAACGCGGCGAAGGTGAACGCCATGGCCCCCGCGCCGGGCGGCGGCCCGGGGGGCGCCAGCGCGGGGCCCGGGCGCAAGGGGACGCCCCCCGGCCCGCGCTCAGGGTCGGCCGGGCATGGCCCGCAGGGCTCGGGCGAGGCAGGCTAGGTGGTCAAGGCGGGTGGCGCAGCCGGGGCCGGGGCCGCGGGGCCGTGGGGGGCGCGAAGCGCGGGCCGGGGGGCTCGGGGGGCGCGTCCGCTGCCGGCTGCCCGGGCCCCGAGCGCTCATCCTGCGCCCGCTCGCCCGCGGCTCCGCGCTCAGCCCGCGAAGCCGGCGGGGCGGAGCCGGGGGCGGGGCCGCGGGGCGGGGCGGGTCCCCGCGCCCCTCGTTCCCTGCCAGGCCCCCAGGACCACGCGGACGCGGTGCGGGACTCACACACATCCCTGGCAAGCTCCCTCCCGACACAAGGGAGCCTACTGTAGCCACACTCCCATCCATGGGACGGGAACACAACAGGCATAACATGTCACCATGGCCCAGGACAGGCGAAGTGCTTGTCACCGTCTGAGAGGACACCTGGCCTGAACTGAGCCACGCCAAAAGGGCGCTAAACCAGAGGGCTAGGGGCATGCAGGCCAGGTGGGATAGGGGGCCCCTGGTTGCCTGATCTTGGAGTGTGCCTGCCTGCGTGGGTGTTGGGCGGCTCACCAGGTACTCGCTGATGACTGCCTGCCTGCCTGCCTCCCTCCCTCCCAGAACCCTGCTGGGTCCGTGGGGACAGTCCACAGAAGAAAACAGCTCTCCTGGCCCCAGTAAGTGGGTCAAGGGCTTTCAACAGCAACCCTGGAAAACAGAGCCCAAGCCAGGACCCCTCCGTACCCATGCCCAGGGCCTCAGCCCTGTCCTTCCGGCCCAAGGCGAGAGACGACACATAGCCACCAGCAACTTCCTTGCAAAAACCCTCGGCTCACCCAAGGGCCAGTGGAAATTTATTGATTTTATTTTTGTCCTTTTCTGTCTTTCCCCAAGTGGCTTTTCCTTGCAAAATGCCTGACATAACACCAGAGGGGAACCTTGGAATGGGGGGCACCCATGGGGCAGCCCAGGGACTTAAATACAAGCTGGAGGGCAGGGCGTGGGTGGGACAGGCAAGAGACAGCACAAGGGACATGGCTTCTTAGGTCAAGACCAAGGTTTGTTTTTTCTGCAGCAAGCAGCTGTGCCAGAGGGCAGGGGGCTGGGACCCTGGCTGGGGAGGGGGGGGATCAGAAGCCCGAGCCCTGGCCACACCTACATTCCCCAGAGGAGCAAAGGGATCTGTCCTTTAGGCTCCCAGGGGCCAGAAGGGGGAGGATAAGCCAGATGTGCTGCCTCTGGACAAGGACAGAGGGGCTGGCAGAGCAAGGGTTAAGGCTGGTGCCCGGCCTCTGGCAGGGTGGGCCTTCTGCCTCCGCCTGCCTCAGGGACAAAAGGGCATGGTGGGCAGGTGGCACATTGGCCTGGCTCTGGCAGGGCAGGGGGTGGCAGGAGCGGGATCCCTCCAGGCTCAAGACAGAGGCCTAGCGCGGCTGTCCACCCACCCGCCCTGGCTGTGCTGGCCCTGCCACAGCTGGACGGTGGAGTTTACGGAGTGTGGGAGGGGCGGGGGAGGCAGGGAGGGGAGAGGGTGGGCTGCTGGCCCCATGGCCCCATGCCTATCCTGAGGTTCGGCTCAGGGCCCTGGATCCCAGGTCCCTGGGCCCCACTCCTGGCCCCGGGCACTGACTGTAGCCACGGCAGTAGAGGCCAGGTCCACAGCTCTTGGGGGTACAAGGGCAAGGAGAGAAACCCGGTGCATCGTACATGGTGGGTGGGGGGAAGGACAAACAGAGGAGCCCTCGTCCCAAAGAAAAGTGTGTGGTGGGGATCTTTCGAAGTTACCTAGAGGCAGCAGCAGAGCAAGGCCCACCCCAGTCACAGGCCCTGGGAGTCCTCCCTTGGGGGCCCTGACAGAACCAGGGCTCAGGGCAGCAGGCAGATGGGCCAGAGGGAGATGGGGCGCCCAGGACACCCCAAAGCTCACAGACTCAAATGCCCCAGAGAGAGGGAAGGAGGGGGAGGCATCTCCTGCCCCCTCAGGGGCATCATCTGGAGGCGCCCCCTCCTGTCCCACCCGACGTGCCCCTCCTAGCAACAGCCGCCACCAGCTGGCTTCACAGGGGTGCTGTCAATCTTGAGGTTGGGCCGCTCACCCCCTGAGGCTGCCCCAGGCCCCATCCGCTTTTTGATCTCAGCAGCCATGGTCATGAACGCCTGCTCGACATTGGTGGCGTTCTTGGCACTAGTCTCCAGGAAGGGGATGCCCAGAGAGTCTGCAAACTCCTGCCAAAGGGAGAGGAGAAAGAAGTAGGGCAGGAAGAGGTGAGGGGCCACAGGCCCAGCCCACCCGCACCTGGCCCAGCCCACCTGCACCTGGCCCGGCCTGCTCACCTTGGCTGTGGTGTTGTCCACCACCTTCTTGGTGGTGAGGTCGCTCTTATTGCCTACCAGGAGCTTGTTGACGTTCTCGCTGGCATAGCGGTCGATCTCCTGCAGCCACTGCTTCACGTTGGCATAGGATTCCTGGGGGAGCCAGTTGAAAGTTATGCTGCTCCCAACTCCCACCCTTGCCCCAGGCCTGGAGAACGGGCACTTCTCTGAGGGAGAGGTGGGTGTCCTGGGCCCCTGAGCAAGGCAGCAAAGCTCGGCCTGGAGACCCAGAAGAAGCCCCCTCTTTCTCTCCTCAGGCTTAGCTTTCCTCCCTCCCCTCATCTGTCTGCAACCCTAAAAGCCAGGCCAATGTAGCCCCAACTGCCTGCAGCTGCTCTGTCCCTCCAGGAGACACAGGAAAGACCTAACCACATGTGGGGGGCCAATCGCATCAGAAGAGAGACAGGTCTGAGGGGAGGCAGGGAAGGAGGGGAAAAAGCGGCAGCTGGTCCAAGAACAACAGCCCAGCAAGAACCACAGAGTTCCCACAGTGGCAGTAAGATCTCTTTAAGCCCCTGGGAGGTGGATGGTCCTTGCAGAAGGGGCCCTGCCTAGGGGGGAGACAGGTATCCTGGGAACAGAGCCCAAAGTTCATCCTGCTGCTGGCATCAACAGCCCATCACTCAGCCTCAGACTCACCCAGCAGCCTGCTACCCCCGTGGACAAAGGACAGAACTTTCGGGAAAGGGCTGCAGCTACGGCCACTTTCCCTTCTTAGGAGCCAAAGATCTGGTGACACCACACTGGCCACAACTCACACTTCCTGCCATGTCCCATGCTGGGCCCTGTGCTGGGTGCTGGGGACAGACAGTGAGGGAAACCATACCTGGGCCCTGCCCTAAAGCACTCAACAGATGGTGTAGGAACCAACCAGGACACACACAATGGCCAGATGGGCTGATCAGAGCTGCAGGGGTAGAAGGCAGGGGCTGCTGGAGCCCCAGGAGCCCCTCTGCCTGGGGAGGCTGAGCTCACCTGAGCCTGCAGCTAAGACCTGGCCTGTGCAGGAGGAAGTAGAGGGGAGGCGGAGACGTGCAAACTCCCAGGATGTGAGGGGACAGGGAGGAGCTGACTGTTGCTGGAACACAGGCCCTGAGCAGGGACAGGAGAAGAGGCGGGCCAGAGCTTGAAGGGTCTCACCTGGTCCCGAGTCTGTGGACAACAGGCCTTGGAGGCTTTCTCAAGAAGGGGGCAGGCAGACCACACCTATGTTTCAGAGGGACAGTCCTGGCAGAAGTGTGGGGACCACATCAGACTGGCAAGAGGGAGACCAGCTGGGTGGGGGTGGCTTGCAGGATCCAGGGAAGATGCTGCCCGAGCCAGGGACAGATTCAGTCAGATCATCCTGGGATTAAGGCCTAGCTCAATCATTTACTCTGTGACCTCAGGTTTGTTGCCTGACCTCGCTGAGCCTCAGTTTCCCTTTTTTTTTTTTATAAAACTACCTCTAGCTGGGCTATTGTGAGCACAAGCTACTGAACACAGCCTGTCTCATAACAAAGTGCTCAATTAGCAGAACCTGCTATTATTCTCATCACTGCTATTATTAGAGGGGACAGATTTGAGACAGGATGGTGGCAGGATAAGGCGACGCGGGACCAACTGGGTGGGGGAGGTGAGGAAGCAAGAGTTTTCTGGTCAGGCTGACAGGGACTCTGTTATAAGGATGGGCTGCAGGAGCTGGTTCAGGGGTATGGTGAGGCGGGTGCTGGGCTTGCTGAGTTCTGCAGACGGTCTGGGGCTCAGGAGAGGCTGCCTGGGCAGGAAAGGGTGTGGTTCAAACACCAGCTTTGAGAAAATGCGCAAGTTTCTCAACACCTCATCTGGAAAGCGGGGACCCCCCTCCGACTCCTTCACTGGGAGACTGAGGATCAGGATGGACACACCCTGAAGGAGCAGCATGGTGTATGACAGAGAAGGGGCGACTGTGAAGTCAGAGCCATTTAGGCGGAAGAACAATACGCAGGCTGGGAGCCCAAACGAGGACAGCGCCCAGGCTGTGCTGGGAGAGGAAGGAGGCAGCCTGGGCCAGAGCCTGGGGGCACGGACTATGCAGCTGTGGGGAGCAGTACATTATGGACTCGGGAAAAAGACACTGAAAAGGCAGAACCAAGTGCAGCAAGCAGACGGATGGGGCAGGTGGGGGAGCAGGAGGATGACAAGCTTTTCAAGGAGAGAGGAAAAAAGGGAATTTAAAGCCACGAAGGTCGAATGTGGCGCAAACTGAAATGAGGTCACTGGGTGACCTGAGTGGTGCACAGTTCAGCCACAGCTCACTGTCCAGGAGCTGGGGAGGCCAGGTGGGAGTTGGCCTCAGAGTCCCTGTGAGCCTGCAGAGCCCTGCTGCCTCTCAGAGCAGGGACTCCTCCTGGCCTGGGGCCGATGGAAGCAACACCATGTCCCCAGGGCCAGGACCCTGGTAAGCAATAAGTCTGGTAGAAGGAACACAGCAGGTGGAATCCAAGACCCAGTTTTCCCAGCCCTGCCTCTCAGTCAGCTGCAGGGCCCTCAGCAAGTCTCCTCACCACCCACGCCTTGTCTGCAAATGGGAAAGTGGCAAAGACATCTTGGGAGGTCATGGGAGTCAAACGGCTGCATAGTCTGTAAACTGTAAGCTACGGTAGGGCGGTTTCCGACTGTTACAACCACACCCCCACCCATGACTGAGGCTGCTGCGAGACACAGGACTCCTAGGTCTCTGCTGCCACGGAGCCCAGGGCTCCCGCACTTCCTGCCTAAAGCCCTGCAATGGCTCCCCCACAGTGTGTTCCACACAAAAGGCCACAGGCTCCACACAGGAGGCCAACCTGCTGACTAAACCTCCAGAAAGCACAAGTGCCCAGAAGGTCTAGAATGAGGTGGCAAGCTCAGGTGGGAGGACCTTGAGAGGGTCCATTTCTGTGGCTGTTTCTCTCCTTGTGAAATGAATCAAGTATAGTCCCCTTTCTGAGGAGCATCAGGAAGAGAAGACAAGCAAAGTAAAAAGAAGCAAGGGCCAGAGACCTAAGGTCGAGGAGGCAAGGCTGGGGATGGCAAAGCCAGTACCTGGTCGGTGACGTCGTACACCACGATGATGCCATGGGCTCCCCGATAGTAGCTGGAGGTGATGGTCCGGAACCGTTCCTGACCGGCTGTGTCCCACTTCATGACAGGAGGGGAGGAGAGACAGGGTCAGCCTCACTCCATACCCAGAGCCCCATGCCCCTCCCAGAGTAGTGCCTCTACATGGCGGCTATGGGAAGAACACCACTCACGATCTGAAGTTTGATGGTTTTGCCATCCAGCTCAATAGTTCGGATCTTGAAGTCCACCCCAATGGTGCTGATGTAGCTCTCTGTGTATGTGTCATCCTGAAAGGGCCAGTGAACGGGTCTGAGGCCCATCTGGAAAACCTCCCTCCAGCTCCCTGCCCAGCTGAGCTCCTAACTGCCAAGCCCCAGCTCTCAGCACCCCACTTTGCCAGCCCTGCCGCCTTCCTGTTGGATGTGTTGCCAGCAGGTCCTGCAACTTCATCCTTGGTCCCCCAGGTCTCATAACTGCTGTGTTCTAGGGTATCCCTTCTTCCCCCTGGCCAGCCAGCCAGGACCCCAGATGGACGGTACAGGAGACTTCTTACTCACAGCAAACCGCAGGAGCAGGCAGGACTTGCCCACGCCCGAGTCACCAATCAAAAGCAGCTTAAACAGGTAGTCACTGGAGAGAGAGGATGGGAAGGCATGAAGGATGGCAGGGAGCCCACCCACCAACATACTGGAGTCACAACTGTAACCTTACTGGGGGGTGTGCCTTGGTTTGTAAGACGACGACGCTCACCCAACCCTCCTTCTAGTCCCCCACATAATATAGCTACCCCAAAAGGCTCTCAGTGTGCTGAGGCTAAATCCCAATTTACAGAGAAGGAATCCAAGGCACAGAGAGGGACCTGACTTGCCAAGGATCACAATCAGTAGCGACAGAGTTGGGTATCCTACTCATTCCTGACAAATTTCATTGTTCTGTCTGATTGGGATTACTTAGAGAACCCCACTGCATGCCCTGTGGTGTGCCTGCCTTGGCAGGCGAGGCCGCAGAAGTGGAAGCCAGAGCCCAGACCAGAACCCACTAAATAACTACCTACGTAAAGAGCCTGGTATGAAGCCACCAAGCAGAAGTGGCCAACAAGTAGCAATGGCAACAGCAGTTAACAGTCACTGAGTTCCTACTTTGCCTGGTCCTGTGCTAAGAGCTTCAAATGCACCATGTCATCAAATCCTCACGTCAGTCCAGTGAAGTGGGTGCTGTTATTGCCATCTAAGGAGAAACCCAGAGCTGGAGAAGGGCAGTCTTGCCCCAGGTCACACAGCTGTTAACTATACTACTAGAACCAGGTCTGTCAGACTCCAAAGTCTCTTTGCCAGCCTGCTGGTTTGCTTCTCTGTTCCCCCTTGTAATCCAGCTCAGAGCTTCACCCTGCCCCACGGAAACCTGTGGCCTGGATCGGGAGGAAGAAAAGGAAGTGGCAGAAGAGGAAGACAATGATAACTGATACTCCGGGGAAACTATCAGTGCGAAGTCCTGGCCAGGAGATGTGGGCCACCTACCCCAGCTACCCCTAGGGGGAGTGACCAAGAAGTGAGGAGAGTTCGTGGAGCAAAGAATCCCACCGAAGCGGGGAAGCAACTGCCACATTTCTGTAAACTTCAGTGTTACAGCGAAGGGAAGAGGTGTGCCGACGGCGGCAGGGTGCCTGTGCAAAGGTGAGGAGGGCAGGACAGAATGACTGCCGGGGGCGGCAGGGCAGTGCGGCCCAAGCGAGGGGCCAGGTGACAACCCCCCCGGAGCGCTGCCTCGGGGCCTCCGGTGTTGTTGGATCTGCAGGGCAGAGGGACTTAAGGCCCAACGTAAGGGCTCGAGTTTATACCAAGACCAGAGACTATCGTGACAGGCCCCAAAACGCTGAGACCGTTGTCTGCACCAAGGCCGCTGCCACGTTCAAGCCGCAGGTGGGGAAACTGAGGCCAGGAGAGATCGGGGCTGCGGGGTCACCTGACCGTTAAGGCCCGGTAGAGCACATGCCTCGGGCCCCAAGCAGTGCCCCTCGGGGTCGCCGTCTTTGGGCGCTGGGTGCAATGACTCGGGGGGTGTCGAGCCGGGGTTCGGGGGCACCCGGGGGGAGGGGCAGAACCCGGATGTGAGGGGGGGGGGTCAGCGGAAGAGAGACCCGGATGTGGGGGCGCCGCGCAGTCCTGACCCGGGCAGGACAACCCCGGTAAGCGTACAGCCCCGTACTCGGAATCGAGGCTGCGCCGGACGGCGCGGGCGGGGCTCACTCACTATTCGGGGTTCATGGCGGCAGCGGCGGCCCGCTCGGTCGCTCCCAGTCGGCTCTGCTCCGCCTCCCGTTCCAAGATGGTGGCCGCTCCGCCCCAGAGGCCCCGCCCGCGGAGCGCAGGCGCAAATACGCCCAAGTGGGGCCTCGCCGCGCTGCTTCTTGGAACTTGTAGTTTTCCACATTGTACGACAGGCGTAAAACGGAGGGCCCTCACCTCCCAGCCCGCTCCCTGCACCGCCGGCGCACTGCCTTCTGGGGCTTGTAGTTCGCTCCCTAGACGTACGTGGGATTTAGGACGGCGCCTGGGGGAGCTTGCCTGCATCCCAGCGCTGAAAACTCAGTTTAGGGCCAGGGTTAAGGGTCATTCTCCTTTCCCACGTCTGACCGAGGCGGTCATGCCTACCCTCCTAGCTCCCAGGGTCATGACCATTAGATGAGAAAGTGGGTGCCGGCAAAAGATGATGTTCATTCATCTAGAGTTTTCCGTGTGCTGGGATCTCGTAACTCACAGCGCAGCCCCAGGAGGAGAGTGTCATCACCCACATTTTATAGATGAGAAATATCGAGACTCATAGAATTCGTTCAAGGTCGAACAGCTTAAGAAGGGGCAGGGCTCAAAGTCCCCGCTCTCTATAACCCTAGAAATGGAGGTTGCCTTCTTGGGAGACTTCCGGATTCGGAATCTGAGGCCCCCAAACAATTCCGGGCAAGGAGCAGTATATTTGGGTCCCAGCGGCCCGGGTACCGGACGCGAACAACACGCACACACACACACTTGCCACTCACACGCGACCTCTCCCGACCCGTCTCTCCACCCTCAATCTTCGCCCCCCAAACAAGCCCAGCTCAGATTCAAACCGTCTTTATTTCTACAGCAATATCTGAAAATAAAGAGCGACCACCTCACTTCCCAACCGTGGCAGCCCCTCGCGAGAAGCTGCAGGTGTGGGAGGGGCGTGGCGGAACGGCTCGGTGGGCTGGGCCCGGGGCGGAGTCAGGCCTGCCTGGGCGGGGCCGGGCAGGAGGGGCAGTGCATAAGGCCGGGGTGCGAGGCAGGGCCCGGCAGTGAGAGGACAGGGAGGTCCCCTAGCTATGGCTCAGGGCGATGGCGGAGGAGGCCCGCCCCTCTGAAGCCGGGAGCTCGAGAAGACCTAGGGAACCCTTGGGGAGGCACCGCCCCTCGAGCTGTGGCGCCTGGGAGATACCACCGCGCGGAATGGGGGTGATTAAGGCCTGGGCGGTACCACTAGAGAAGGGCAAGGAGCGGGCAGCCCGGGCAGTACCCGGGAATAGTGGGGTGGGGGTGGGGGGGCGGCCAATAATTTATTTCTCTATATACAGAAGCAACGGCCGGGGGAGGGCAAGGTGCTGAAGGGACCGCAGGTGCTTGGTGTTCTTAGCTCGGCGTCTCGGGGAGGGCAGCCGCTGAGTCTCTACCTTAAAGACTCAGCCAGCGCCTTCCCACTGTCCCTGCATTTTGGGAAGAGGGGCCCTGCTGGCAGGAATAAATAAGGGGTGGGGCTGGAGCGGGCAGGCCTAGCCTCTGAGACTCAGGCTGAGATGACAAGGAAGGGGGTTACCCTGAGATTGAACAGAAAAGACAGGGGTCCTTGGGAGAGACAGGCAGGACAAGCAGCAGGCCCATGCGCAGGGCTGGGGGGCAATGCCGGTGGAGGCTCTGGCGACCGGCTGCCCCTTCAGCATTAGCCCACGAGGGAGCTTCGCCGGGAGAGGTCCATGGAGCTGGAGCTGAGGGTGCGGCTGTCAGAGAGGCCCATGCCTCCAGGCTGTGGGCAGAGGGGGCAGCAACTCAGGCCATGCTGCCGCCTGTCTGAGCTCCCTTGACCTGAAGGGCCAAAGGCAGCCAAAGGCCCCAGAGCAAGGCAGAGGCCACATCCCGGTGCTCTGGCTCTCAGGCCCATCTCCACAGCAACTGTGCTGGCACTGGCCACTTATATGTCCACCCCAGGGCCAGGGCTGGGCTTCTCTCATCTGCCTCCCCTGTCTACCCCAAAGCCAGGATGCAGACAGGAAATGTTGCTAGGTGACTAGAGGTGTTTGGGAAGGAGTGGGACCTGGGGCCTATGGAGCACGTGGTGCATGCAGCCTTGGTCCTCTGGGCCCTAGAGCAGGGCCTGGCCTCAGCTGCCCCCTGCTGGGGACCCACCTGGCCCTACCTGGACTGGCTCCTCCGCACTCTTGTTGAGGAAGTTGAGGGAGCTGGCCCGCTTCATCCTGAGGAGAGAGGATGGTGGGGCTTGCCCAGGGTAGAACTAGGGGAATGCAGGGAAGGGGATCAGGCTGGAGCTGGGGGAGGATGCTGGAAGGGGGCAGACTCAGTGGATGGTGGGTCAGTGGTACTTGTTCTGGGTCAGGGCTCATCTGCGGTTGGTGGGTGTTGGTGAGTTTTTGAGGTGCTGAATCTGGATGGGGGCTCACCTGGGGTTAGGGGGCTCCTGGGGGCCACCTCCCTGCAGCTTCTTTACCAGCATCTCACTGCTTCGCCTCAGGGCATCCCGGAGCTTCCCAAAGGAGCCACTGCGCCGCAAGGAACCGCTGCCGTCCTGTAGGGGACAGGCTCGTCTCTAGCTGCAAGGCACTATGCCTTCTGCCCACCCCGGCCGCACACTCACCCCGCTCCACTCAGCTGGGGGCCCTGGGTCCTCCAGGTCAGACTCAGCCCGAGGCCTGGCCCCCCCAGCCACGTCTCGGCTGCTGCGGCGGTCTCTGCGCCCCCCACTGCCATCTTTCAGCAGCTCCACCACCTTGGTCTGACTGGCAGGGTCCAGGCCCTGAGGGAGGGTGGGAGCATCAGGCCTGTGTGGGTCACATAGAGGGCCACAGAGGTCCCTGCTATGCCCCCACACATATAGCCCCACCTGCTTGCGGCTACGGCTGGCGCAGTCCTCTAGCGTGTGTGCGGCTTCTAGCTTGCCTTGGCGCCGGTACAGGGCCCCCAAGCTGCGCAGGGTGGTGTTGACCGTGGGACTGTGGGTAGGACAGTGGGACAATTCAACCTCTATGTTCCCTAGGACCCAGTGGGCACCTAGCCCACAGTGGGCCCTGAGGAACCATTGGGCAAACTGGAATCTGAGCTGCTTCTGCCTGTTGAGTCGTTACAGACTTCTAGCTTGGGGGAATCACCCCAGGGCTGGAGACCTGGCCCCAGGACTCTGGAAGGATGCTGCTCCCAGACTGAACAGCTGACAGACCCAGGAGGGAGAAATAATCAGGCTGTCCTGGGGGCAGAATGCCTTCTTGGGACAGGTGGCCTTGGCCTGACCTGGAAAGAGGCTGGCATAAAAGAGGGGTATGTTCCAGGAGTGGGCAGCCCCCACCCAGGATGCTGGCTCCCTGCTACCTGCTCTGCCTCCTGCCTTGTCCCTACTGCCCTCACCTGTCTACTTTGCAGGCCTTGTACCAGCTGCCGTATTCCCCATATGGGGTGGTGTCCCGGTGCTTATCCTGGGGGGAGAACGGTCAGGGCAGGGGGAGAAGGTACTCCCCTCCCCGCATCCCAGCCTCCCAGCCTCCCTGCCCTGCATAGCTACCTTGCTCTCCTCCCGTTCCTCTGCATGCATCCAGATGGGCTTGTTGTCCCCTAGGGGAAGAAAGGGGGCTACCACCAGACTCTCACAGAGCCCCTCCTGCTAGACATTGCTGGGGTTTAGGGCGGGGGCACCAGGAAGTGCCAGGGTCAGGCTTTGTTAAACGAGTACAAAACAGACCCCTCTGGACACAGAGACAAGCACAGTGTGGGCCTGTACTCAGGAGCTTGCTGTTAAGTGGGGGACAGGTGGGGGACAGACCCTTTGCACCTCTGGCCCACAGCCCAAGACGTGAGTAATGGGCCAGGCTCCAAGGGACCCCAGAGCTGAAAATGACTGACTGACCACTGGGGGCCAGAAGATTGCTTCTTGGAGGGGGGACACTTGGGCTGGGTCCTTAAGGTGTGTAGGTATGGCCCAGTGGATAAAGGGGCAGAGACTCCAGGGCGAGAGTATGGGGCGTGCAGTGAGGACTGCACAGCAGGGCCTTGAGGCTGTGAGTTCTCTGTGTGAGCTCCTGTGTATGTGAGTTCTGTGTGAGTCCTGTGTGTGCTCCCATGTGGGAGCTGTGAATCCTGTGTGAGCTGTGAGTCCTGTGTGTGCTCCCGTGCGAGCTGTGAGTTGTGTGTGTGCTCCTGTGAGCTGAGTCCTATGTGCCCATGTAAGCTGTGTGTGAGTTGTGTGTGTGCTCCCATGTGAGCTGTGTGAGTTGTGTGTGTGCTCCCCTGTGAGCTGTGAGTCCTGTGTGTGTGCCGTGTGAGCTGTGAGTTGTATGTGTGCTCCTGTGTGAGCTGAGTCCTGTGTGTGCTCCCATGTGAGCCGTGAGTCCTGTGTGTGGTCCCGTGTGAGCTGTGTGTGGTCCCGTGTGAGCTGTGTGTGCTCCCATGTGAGCTGAGTTCTGTATGTGCTCCCGTGAGTTGTGAGTTCTGTGCATAAGCTCCCATGTGAGCTGTGTGAGTCCTGTGTGTGCTTCTGTGTGAGCTGTGTGTGAGTTCTGTGTGTGCTCCCGTGTGAGCTGAGTCCTGTGTGTGCTCCCATGTGAGCCGTGAGTTGTGTGCTCCCGAGTGAGCTGTGAGTTCTATGTGTGCTCCTGTGTGAGCTGAGTCCTGTGTGTGCTCCCATGTGAATTGTGTGTGCTCCCATGTGAGCTATGTGTGAGTTCTGTGCGTGATCTCCCTCATGAGTTCTGTGTATGAGTTCCTGTGTTAGTTATATGTGTGTGTGGCTGTGTGCACACGCTGGAGGTGAGGCTGGGTGCTGGTGGCTGCATGGGCCGGGGCTCACCATTGACAGAGCCAAACTCCTTCTCGTGAGCGCGTGTGAGGATCTCCTTGTACAGGGTCTCGGCGTCCTGATACTTGCCCTGTTTTAGGTAGCAGGAGGCCTGGGGGCAGAGGCCCAGCGTGTGAGCAGAATCTAGACAGCCAGCCTTTTCCTCTCCCCACCCCACCCCTCTGCTCTTCCTCCCTCATCCTGGCCTCCCACAGCCCTCCGACCCCTGGGGCACCAGGTTGTTCTTGGTCTTGGCCACATTAGGGTCGTCGGGCCCAAGGCGGGTGGCGTAGATCTCTAGGGCCCGCCGGTAGTAGTACTCCACTTCCTCGGCTTTGCCCTGGTTCTGGCACAGCAGAGCCAGGTTGCTCAGCTGCTTGGCCACATCGGGGTGGAACTTGCCCAGGACCTGGGATGGGAGCCAGGGCCGGGCTCAGGGAACCAGTGGCCACGCAGGGCCTGCCTGGCTCCCCAGCCCCCTGCCTGTCCACCACCCCGCCCCCGCCCGGTCCCACCTTCTCCCGGATCTCCAGTGCCCGCTTGCACAGTGGCTCTGCCTCCTTGTACTTGCCCCGCTTGCCATACAGAACTGCCAGGTTGTTCAGCGTTGCGGCCACCTGGGGGTGGGGAGAGTGGAGGCTCCATGGCCCAGGGCCCAGCTTGGCAGGGGTTCTGGGGCCTGGGAGCTCAAGGGCTGAGGCAGCCCCACCCCCCACCCTGTCCTCACTCACAGCTGGGTGGTCCTTGCCTAGCGTCTTCTCTCGGATGGCCAGGGCGTCGTTGAGCAGATGGGCGGCCTCTTTGTACTTGTTCTGATCCCTGGCAGCGGGCAGGAGCACAGTAAGGGCTGTCCTCCAGCCCAAAGGCCCCCTGCCCAGTGCCCCGTGACCCCTGTGGTTACTCCTGTATTTACTGATGAGTGGGCGTGAGGGGGCCTGACCCAGAGCATTGGGAGACCTGGCCAGCCTATGCCTTCTGGGAGCTCCTTCCCCCTGTTCAGGGCACCAGGGTGGGGTGTGCTCTGAACTCCCTGGGCCTCCCCCGACTGCCTCACACCCAGACCCTGAGAAAGTTTTCCCACCCCCATCCCTCCAGTGCCGTTGGCTCCATATCCGTCCTTGCCTCTGCCCAGGCTGCTTTCTGCAGGGAAACCTCTCTTGACCCTCTTGTGTTCTAGGCAAACTCATCTCTCACCAAAGGCCCCACTTAAGCCCTGGAGAAGCCATGGTGACATCCCGGTACCCCCGAGTCCTCATGGGCTGCCCCCTTGGTTATATCCAAGTCTTACTCCTCCACTAGACTGAGCTATTCATGTCTGGAGACTTCCTGTGGCTTGGCCCTCCAAGTATAAGTTTCTGTCGCCTCCCAGCAAGGCCCAAGCCCTGGCCGGTAGCAAGCTCTGAGGGTTTGTGACTCACCGATACACCAGTGCCAGGATGTTCAGCATGGTGGCCACATCGGGGTGGTCATGGCCCGACGTCTTTTCTAGGTCCTCGAGTGCCTGCTTACAGAGTGGCACGGCCACCTCATAGCGGCCCTGCGACGCGTACTGGATCACCAGGTTGTGCAGGGTGCGGAGCCGGGCCGGGATTTCATAGCCTCCATGCTGGGCGGCCACATCCCCTCCGCCAGGGCTGGGGGCTGCAGGGCCAAGGGCAAGAAGTCAGATGTACCATCTACTGATGGGGCTGGGCCAGCCCAGGTGGCTCTGGGCAAGTCACTAACCGCTCTGGCTCGATTTCCCCATCTGTAGAGGAGTCGTCACCCCAAGCCTGCCCACCTGCAGGGAGGCCACAGAATGAGCGAGTTTGGAGTCCCTGCTCCATACGTCAAGCTGTGTGTCCTAGAGCAAATCATCTAACCTCTGAGCCCAGCCTCCTCATCTGCAGAATGAAGGCTCGGGTAGGTGCTCAATAGTTCAGGCAAGGCAAGCTGGCCCCAGCCCGGCACTGCGCATGCGGCTCCTCCTCCTTCGCCCTCAGGGTGATCTGCAGCCGCCCGGGGTGGGGGCGCCTCGGGGAGGAGAAGAAACTACCAGTGGTCACAGCAACTTGCAACAGGCCCAGCTGCTCCAGAACTCTTAACTGCCCCCTCAGAAAGCTGGGGGGGGGTGGGGGCGGGAAGGCAACATGGAAGAACCGGCCTCTTAAGATCTCACAGGCAGGGTGTTGGGGTCAGAAATGAGGCAGGAAAGAGCATGGTGGCCACTCGGCCCCCATTTCCTGGAACCCCTGGGGTCCCAGGACCAGGAATTCATACGGCTTCCCACCCTCCTACTCCAGAACCAACTGCCCGTCAGCACCTGGGCCCTGCTCGTCCTCATTGGGAAACAGGTCATCCAGAGAGTCTTTGGGGACATCCCCCTTCTCCTCCTGGAGGGAAGACAGGCCTGGTGTCAGGGAGGAAGTTGGGGGTCAGTGGGCCACCCCTCCCTGCCCCCAGGCCCCTTGCCCAGTGCAGCTGGCAGCTGACCTGGCTCACGCTGGGGGAGGTGTCCTCATCCAACTTGCGGATTTGGCTCATGAACTGCAGGTGCTGCTTCTCCTCCTCAAGCTGGGCCACAGCCTGCTCGCTGCGCTGCAGCTTCTGCTGCGTCCCCGCCAGCTCCTCGCGCAGCCATTGGTTCTCCTGCACCAGGCGCCGCACCTGAGCCCGCAGTTTCTGCTTCTCCGACTCTACAGCCCCCAGGTGGCTTGACAGTGCCAGGATCACCTGTGGCGGCCAGTGGGATGAGGATCAGAGCCCTGTCCACCTCACAGCGGGGGCCTCCAGCCTGGGCCTGCTGGAGCTCTCGGACCCCAGGAAGAGCCAGGCCTGGCTAGGACACTTCCCCCAAGGCCCCTAACAGACCAGTCCAAGGCCTGAGCCCAGGAGGCCTGGGCTCCCCAGACTCCTTTCTGGAGTAGGGAGCCCTGGGCTCCCAGTCTGGCCCTGCTGGACCCTGACCAAGTCCACCCCTTTCCTGGGTCTCAGCTTGGCATCTGCATTGATGGTGCACTGCCCCCCTTGACAGGGTGTTCTGAGCAGGAAGAGGGCTAGCTGGGTGCTGTGCTCTCCACAGGCTAGCGAACTGTTCTTCATCTCTCCTGGGGGTGATACTCAGGCCCCTGCAGCCACAGCCTCTACTCTGCCATTCCCACTGTCCATTCTCACCCAGAGTGGGCAACTAAAAGCCTTCTCCTGCAACCTTGCTCCAGAGCCCCGGCTGAAAGACCCCATCCTGAGCTCTGCCCAAGGGTCAGGGTACCCCTGTCCTTCTGAAGCTCCCAGGGAGGGAAAGGTGGGAACCCTGAAGCTCCAGATGGTCTGTGCAACCACAGCGGCAGGTAAGGAGATCCAGGGCCTCCGACTGAGGCCCTACCCCTCTCCCCTTTCCTGAGCTTCCAGGCTCTTCCTACTGGGGGGTCGTGGGATAGGTTCTTCCCTCTGCTTAAAATGCCCTCCCTCCTTTCGCCTCTGCTGAAACCCCACTCAGCCTTCCAGGCTCCTTCCCCTCTGTTCCATCTCATACTGGGCTTCCGGCACCCTCTACCACCCTGTTCCCCATCTGTGTCTGTGCACCCTGGGGTGGGGCCCGTGTGTCCATCTTGCACCCAAGAATCAAGTGGCTGAGGCCTAGGCACAAACATGCCTTCCAGAGGGCCAGGCAGTCTGGGCCCTACATTTTCTAGTTGGTTGGCAAATGCCTAATGACAGGTGTTTTTACAACCGCTAGCTTTTAAAAACATTCTCTGAACAGCCTGGAAGTGCGTACAGCAGATGGAGTAACTCCTATTTTAAAGACAAGAAAATCAAGATAATACAACCTGCCCAGGATTCCCAGAGCCAGCCAGGGGCTCGGAGAAAAAAATTTTTTTTCCCCAGAGCTTAACTCCTGGCATGCCCCAGTGCCCGTGGACACGTCCACCTGCCTGTCATCCTGGCAGCCCCAACTCAAGGCCAAACAGAACTCCTGACCCATCCCCAGGCTCTGGTGGCCCCTTAACTTACTCAAACCACAAGCCTGGGAGTTGCCCTGCCTCCTGTCTCCTTCACTTGATCCTCAGAGTCCCCTCGGGCCTACCTCAAAAGCATCTAGAACCTAGCCCTTTCTCTCCACCTCCATGGCCACCCCATTAGTCCAAGCCACCATCTCTCACTTAAATTCCAGTAGTGGCTTCCTAACCGCTTGCTTCCACTTTGGGCCAACTATGGGGCCCACTGTAATTCATTCTGTATACCTCATCCAGAGGGAGTTTTCAAAACCTAAGTTAGACTATGGTCCTTGCCCCCGTAAAGCCCTCCAAAGGCTTCTCCATTTCCTGAGAATCCTGCATCACCATGAGATCTTTCCTCCCTCAGGACCTTTGCACGTGCAACTTCTCCCCTTCCTCCCTTTTCTGGAGGCTGGTTCATCCTTCCTTCAGGCCTTGGTTTAAATGTCATTTCCTCAGAGAAGACTTGCCTGACCAATAAACAGGAACCCTACTATAAGTTACCACAGGATCTTGTTCTTTTCTTTCTAGAATTCACCACACTTTGTAACAATTATTTATGAATATATGTTTCTGCTTTTCTTCCTAGAATTCACCACACTTTGTAACAATTATTTGTGAATGTATGTTTCTGTCTTTCTTCCTATTGGACTAGGCCAGGCATCTTGTTGGATCCTGTATCCCTGGCACCCAACAGTGCCTGGCACATAGTGGGCACTTGATAACTTATCTGCGAATGAATAAATAAAAGAATGAAGAATTTGGGGGCATGTTTCCTTAAAGACTTCCTTTCTGCTCATCTATGTCAGCCAATCTCTGCTAGGTAGCAGGGAGCCAGGAACAGTGTGCTGGGTGGAAGCTGATCAGGGACTCCTGGGGCAGGGCAGGGCTGGGGTCCCCAAAGAGCATTCATTGAAACAGATATTTACTGGGATAGCAGTTCTATTCCATCCTATAGGATCGGTATGAGTCGGAATCAACTGCACAGCAATGGTTTTTTTTTTTTTTTTTGGTTTTAACCCAAGTTGGGCCAGGGACAGATGGTTCCCTGCACAGATTCTGCTTCTCCGATGCCAGGATTATATGGAAGGCTCCACTCCTCCTGTCCCCTCCCATCTCAGTGCCCCAGGCAGCCTACCTGGGCCTCCCCCAGCCCCAGCTCTATGGCTTCCAAAGAGCGACGCAGGAGGACACAGCGCTCCTGAGAGCCCGGCTCGGTCTCACCGGCCTCGTGCGCGACTAGGGGGGCGAGCAGGGCACGATGCTCCCCGCGCAGAGTCTCCAGCCCCTGGATAACGGCCTTGGTGCCCAGCACAATCTCGTCCTGGCTCAGCTTCTCCTCCCGTGGAAGCACCATCGTGGCCGTGGCCATGGCCGCGCCGCCTGCGAAAGGGAGAGGGCGGCAGGCGGGCGCCGGGCCTGGGGCCACACCGCCGACCGCCCCGGATTAGGTAAACACCGGCGGTCCCCAAACGCCTGAGTCCCCCAGGTGCCCCAGTCCTCCGGCCGGCAGCCCGCACCGTGCCCACGCTCGGCCTACAGGGGGCGCGCCCGGCTCATCTCGCCCCGGAGACGCAATGCGGTGCGGCGTGAGGCCAGACCTGAATTCGGCCCCAGACCACCAGCTCAGGCCGGCATGGGCTGCTTGGTCTCGGGGCTTCCCTGGGGATTCCTTTCTCTAAGGCAGGGCGCGCCAGGGGATGGTGCTACGCAGGTCGTGGGGGCTCACCCCCGGTCGGGAGAGCCCGGTCCCAGCCCCCCGGGCAGCCCCCTTCCCAGCATGCCGGCAGAGCCACGGAGCCCTCCTCCGGGACAGGCCGACCCCACGGAGACCCTCCTGGGGAGGGCCGAGACCTGGTGGTCCCCCATCTCTCCAGGCCGCGCCCACGACATCTCCTGCCTCAAGACCGGGGTGGCCATGCCAACCCGCCCCCGGAAAGGCCGCGCCCCTGCCCCACCGGCCGCGACCCCTCCGCCAGGCGCTCCCTGCCGCGCCCACGACGCCCCCTCTCCAGGCCGCCCCTCTAGGCCTGACCCCCGCCCGGCCCTATCAGGCCGCGCCGACCTGAGCCTCCCGCTTGGCCCGGCTCCGGCTCCGGATCCCACCCCGCTTCACCGGGACCCGCAACCGTGAGCCGGTCCCACCGCCTCCATCCCGTCGGCCTTCCCAGCAGTCCCCGCGCCGCCTTAAAGGTGAAGCCGCTACCTCAGCGGCGTCGGAGGAGGCGAAGCGCGCTCCTCTCTGCCCGGTGGCTGCCTTAAAGGAACAGCTCCGGCCGACCGGCCCCGGGGGGGCGTGGCCACCGAGGCGGCGGGGCGGGGCGGGGCGGGGCGGGGCTGCCCCGGGGTGCAGGTTCCCAGCGGCAGCTTCCCACGCTCTCGCAGCCCGGACTTCTCGGCAGTCAAAGCCCCGAGGCCTTCGGCCACCAGGGGTGTAGAACGGCTCGGGAGATCGTGACACGATCGCAGCCAGTGCAGCGGGCAGAGAGGCGACGGGAGAAACTGAGGCCCAGGGAGGCTCGGCCGGGCGACCTCGGAATCAGGAGCGAGACTGGGACTAAAAATTACGATAGTTGTTGCCATTTATTGAGTGCCTACTGTGTTTTGGGAAACCCTGGTGGCGGAATGGTTAAAAGCTCGGCTGCTAACCGAAAAGTCCACAGTTCGAATCCACCAGGCCCTCCTTGGAAACCCTATGGGGGCAGTTCTACTCCGTCCTATAGGGTCGCTATGAGTCGGTATCTACTGCAACGGGTTTTACTGCGTGTCGGGCGCTTTGGTGCCTTCAGTACCTTAACGGACTTAATGCTCACAAAGACCCGCCTCTCACAGATCTGTTGTTGGGGGCCGCGGAGACCCCAGGTGACAGTAGAACTGACCCATCTTCAAAGCTGTAATCTTTGGGAGAGCATTTTGTCAGGTCTTTCTCCCAATGAGCCACTGGGTGGGTCTGAACCGTCAACCATTCTGCCACAAAGGCTGTTTTCACAGATTTGTACCCAGGCTTGTCTCCAGACCCAGACCTTTGGTCTTAACCCCATCTCCCAGATGGTGGTTATGCCCCACCCCTTCACAGGTGTCCTTGGCCCTGTAGGGGATTCATGGCATCTTAGGGCTGCTTTTTAGGGAGGAAGGGACAGAGGCATCTGGCCAGAAGGGAGAGGTGGCAAGGGGAAGCTGGGCATCGACAAAGACTCCTGGCCTTGTGAGTGACGATCAGGACAAGTTGGAGCATCCTTGGTCTGTGACGTCATTCCAAAAACCAAATCCGTTGATGCTGAGTCGATTCCGACTCATAGTTGACTCATAGTGACCCTATAGGGCAAAGGAGAACTGCCGCATAGGGTTTCCAAGAAGTGGCTGGTGAATTCAAACTGCTGACCTTTTGGTTAGCAGCCATAGCTCTTAACCACTGCACCACCAGGGTCTTTAGGGGCTCAGATCAAATGTCACCTCCTCAGAGTCCTTCCTTGATTCCCCTCCCCCATCTAGAGCAGCCCTCCAGCCCCTCTCCAGCACTCCCTGATTTCTCTGATTAGCATTTATCTCTCTAGCGTTTTTCCTTGATTTGCTGTCTCCCCCTGGAATGCAGGCTAGGACCTGCCCATTTTGTTCTCTTAGAGCAGCTTCTGGCACGCACATAGCTCAGTAAATGTTGGTTTAAAAAAATCAGAGGTGAAAACGTTATGCTGAGTGAAATCAGTCAGTCACAGAGGGTTACTGTCTGATCCCACTTACATGAAATATCTAGGATCGGCAAGTGCATAGAGACCAAAGTTTATTAGTGATTACCAGGGACGGGTGGCAGGGAGGGGAAAAAGGGGGGGACACTGAGCTTCTGTTAAGGGTGATGGGAAAATTTGGAAATGGATAATGGTAATGGCTGAACAATAAGACAAAGAACTAATGTCACTGAATCGTACACACGAAGAATGTTGAAATGGCAAATGCTTACACATATATTTACCGCAATAAAAAGAAAAACTCCCATCAACTTGTTTTAGACAGCATCTTGTACAAAGCAAGTATTGAATAAATGATTACTGAATTATATTTAAAAAAAGACATAGGATGCCTGATGGTCTCGCTAGGTCCCACCCTGGCCCTGCCTTCTGGTCTGCGGCTCTGCAGCCCTAGGTCAGAGGCCAGCCTGGTGCTGTACCCACTGCTTCTAGGTCACTAGCCCTTAGGGGTGACAGTGTGCTGACCACCCTGGGGACAAAAGCTGTGCAGGGATCTGGGGCATGCCTCCTGAGGCAGGGGGCGTTCAGACTCAGGATTCACCAGGCTCAGCATCCTGGTGGGGGCAAGCATCCCTTTGGCATCATCTCTGACTGCAAGATGGTCCAGCACCCTTAGCTTGAGTACATTCTGTGACAGGAAGCTCACTCCATTCTGCTGTGAGATAACTCTACATGTCAGGAAGTTTTTCCTAAGATAAACCTAAAAGTACCTACCTACAGGGCTGTCGGAAACCCTGGTGGTATAGTGGTTAAGACCTATGGCTGTTAACCAAAAGGTGGGCAGTTTGAATCCACCAGGTGCTCCTTGGAAACCGTATGCGGTAGTTCTACCCTGTCCTATAGGGTCTCTGTGACTTGAAATCGACTCGACGGCAACAGTTATTATTATTTTTTTTTTTACAGGGCAGTCAGAACATTTAATTGTGCTTATGAGGAGCCTGTACACAGATCAAAAGGCAGTAGTCTGGACAGAACAAGGGGATACTGCATGGTTTAAAGTCAGGAAAGGTGTGTGTCAGGATTGTATCCTTTCACCATACCTATTCAATCTTTATGCTGAGCAAATAATATGAGAAGCTGGACTATATGAAGAAGAATGAGGCATCAGGATTTGAGGAAGACTCATTAACAACCTGTGTTATGAAGATGACAACCTTGCTTGCTGAAAGTGAAGAGGACTTGAAGCACTTACTAATGAAGATCAAAGACTACAGCCTTCAGTATGGATTACACCTTGACATAAAGAAAACAAAAATCCTCACAACTGGACCAATAAGCAACATCATGATAAACGGAGAAAAGACTGAAGCTGTCAAGGATTTCATTTTACTTGGATCCACAATCAACACCCATGGAAGTAGCAGTCTGGAAATGAAATGACACAATGCATTGAGCAAATCTGCTGCAAAAGATCACTTTAGTGTTAAAAAGCAAAGATGTCATCTTGAAGACTAGGGTGGGCCTGACCCAAGCCATGGTGTTTTCAATCACTTCATATGCATGCAAACCTGAACAATGAATAATGATGACCGAAGAAGAATCAATGCCTCTGAATTATGGTGTTGGCGAAGAATATTGAATATACCATGGACTGCCAAAAGAATGAACAAATCTGTCTTGGAAAAAGCATACCCAAAATGCTCCTTAGAAGCAAGGATGGCAAGACTTCGCCTCACATACTTTGGGTGAGTTATCAGGATGGACTAGTCCCTGAAGAAGGACATCATGCTTGGTAAAGAGTAAAGGGTCATCGAAAAAGAGGAAGACTCTCAAAGAGATGGACTGATACAGTGGCTACAACAATAGGTTCGAGCATAACAACAAACAACAACAAGGCTGTCATGGATTGAACCGTGTCCCTCAAAAATGTGTGTCAACTTGGCTAGGCCATGATTCCCAGTATTGTGTCATTGTCCACCATTTTGTCATCTGTTGTGATTTTCTTATGTGTTGTAAATCCTGTTTTTATGAGATTAATGAGGCAGGATTAGAGTCAGTTATGTTAATGAGGCAGGACTAGAGTCAGTTATGTTAATGAGGCAGGACTCAATCTACAAGATTAGGTCGTATCTTCAGTCAATCTCTTTTGAGATATAAAAAAGTGAAGTGAGCAGAGAGATAGGGGGACCTTATGTTACTGAGAATGAAGAACCAAGAGGGGAGTGCATCCTTTGGACTCGAGGTCCTTTTGCTGAGAAGCCTCTAGACCAGGGAAGATTGATGACACGGACCTTCCCCCAGAGCTGACAGAGAAAGAAAGTCTTCCCCTGGAGCGGGTACCCTGAATTCAGAATTCTTGCTTCCTAGTTTTTTTTTAGACTGTGAGAGAATAATTTTTTCTTTGTGAAAGTCACCCACCTGTGGTATTTCTGTTATAGCAGTACCAGATAACTAAGACAAGGGCTCACTCCTGCCTCAACTCTATCTTCAGGAAGAACAGTCTGCCTCCCTTCTGCCAACAAAGGTATTTGGAGACAGTGGTGATACCTCACCCAGTTTCCCTTCTGTTTGGCCTGATGACCCGATTCCTTCACCCACTCCTATGCAGTTTCCTGACCCTTCCCCACCCCGGTTTATCTTTTCTAGGGTAGTTTAGCATGTCAGACTCACTCTTGGAATGTGGTGTTCAGCCCAGGCCCAGTGATCCAGACCAGGTGTGAACTGCACAGTTCAAGGTGGGACGTGGGCCTCCCTGAGTGAGCACACCTGTCTTCCAGTGCAGCCATGTCTGCTCAGGTTAAGCGTGTGTAAAACCCTAGGCACTGACATCCCAGGTACAGTCCACCCAGGTTCTTCTCCCCTGTCCTGAGCTTTTGCTGATGATTTTTTCCTGTGATTTTTTAAAGATAGCTAATACATTGAGGGAAACTCTGGTGGCACAGTGGTTAAGTGCTACGGCTGCTAACCAAAAGGTCAGCAGTTTGAATCCACCAGGCGCTCCTTGGAAACTCTATGGGGCGGTTCTACTCTGTCCTAAAGGGTCTCTATGAGTCGGAATCAACATGACGGCAATGGTTTTTTTTTTTGTTTTAACACATTAAGACCACTATTACAAGAACTCAAGAAATAGTTTAAACTCAGAAGAAAATTTTTTTTGATGGTTATGAGTAGGGGAGGGAGGGCGGGAAAGGGATATTCACTAATTAGATAGTAGACAAGAACTATCTTAAATGAAGGGAAAGACAACACAGAATACAGGAGAGCTCAGCACAACAGTTCCAAACCAAAAGCACAGAAGTTTCCTGAATAAACAGAATGCTTTGAAAGCTAGAGTAACAGGGCCAGGGATCTGGGGACCATGGTTTCAGGGGACATCTAGGTCAATTGGCATAAGATCTATTAAGAAAACATTCTGCATCCCACTTTGGTGAGTGGCGTCTGGGGTCTTAAACACTAGCAAGCAGCCACCTAAGATGCATCAATTGGTCTCAACCCACCTGGAGCAAAGGAGAATGAAGAACACCAAAGATACAAGGTAATTATGAGCCCAAAAGACATAAACAGCCACATAAATCAGAGACTACATCAGCCTGAGACCAGAAGAACTAGATGGTGCCCGGCTACAACTGATGACTGCCCTGATGGGGAACACAAGAGAGAACCCCTGAGGGAGCAGGACAGCAGTAGGGTGCAGAACTCAAATTCTTGTGAAAAGACCAGACTTAATGGTCTGAGACTAGAAGGACCCTGGAGGTCATGGTCCCCAGGTCTTCTGTTAGCCCAAGACTGGTACCATTCCCAAAGCCAACTCTTTAGACAGGGATTGGACTGGGATGTAAGACAGAAAACGATACTGGTAAGAAGTGAGCTTCTTGGCTCAAGTAGACACATGAGACTATGTGGGCATCTCCTGTCTGGAGGGGAGATGAGAAGGCAGAGGGGGACAAGAGCTGGCTGAATGGACACAGGGAATACAGGGTGGAGAGGAGTGTGCTGTCTCTTTAGGGGGAGAACTAGGAGTACATAGCAAGGTGTATATAAATTTTTGTATGAGGGACTGACTTGATTTGTAAACTTGCACTTAAAGCACAATTGAAAAAAAAAAAAGATAGCTAATACATTCATCCATACCCGTCCGTCAGTTTGTTGTACTGTGGTGGCTTGCATGCTGCTGTGATGATGGACGCTCTGCCATCCAGTATTTCAAATACCAGCAGTGTCACCCATGGTGGACAGGTTTCAGAGATGAATCCAGACTAAGTGAAAGCCTGGTGGCATAGTGGTTAAGTGCTACGGCTGCTAACCAAGAGGTTGGCACTTCGAATCCACCAGGCGCTTCTTGGAAACTCTATGGGGAAGTTCTACTATGTCCTATAGGGTCGCTATGAGTCAGAATCAATGGCAGTGGGTGGGATCCAGACTAAGACTAGGAAGAAAGGCCTGGCAATCTACATCTGAAAACTAGCCAGTGAAAACCCAATGTATTACAACAGTATATTGTCCAACATAGTGCTAGAAGATAACCCCCCTAGGTTGGAAAAACCAAACCCATTGGGGTCAAATTAATTCTGACTCATGGGGACCCCATGAGTTGCAGAGTAGAACTACTCCATGGGGTTTTCTTGGCTGTCATCTTTACGAAACAGATTGCCGGGTCTTTCTTTTGCAGTGCTACTGGGTGGGTTCAACCTACCAATCTTTAGGATAGTAAAAAAAAAAAAAATTTTTTTTTTTTGAGCACAAATCGTTTGCACCATCTAGGGACATTCCTTAGGTTAGAAGGCACTCAAAATACATAGTGGCCGCCACAACAATAGACTCAAGCATAGTAATGATCTTGGGAATGGAGCAGGACCGGGCAACAGTTTCGTTCAGTTGTAGGGGGACTTGCCTTGAGTCAACAACAAATACATTCATATGATACAAAATTCCAAAGGCATACAAAGGTTACAAGGAAATGTAGTTTTCCCTCCTACCCTTGTCCTCAGCCATCCAGCTCCCTCCCCCAGCGGCAACTATTCCTATCAGTTTCTCATGGAGTCTTTTGTTTAGGATCTGTGCACCCAAAACAAAAACCAAACCCATTGAGGTTGAGTGAATTCAGCCTCAGAGTTGATTCCAATTCACAGCAACCCTATAAGACACAGTAGAGCTGCCCAATAGGGTTTCCAAGGCTGTAAATCTTTAGGAAAGCAGGCTGCCACATCTTTCTCCCGTGGAGTAGCTGGTGGGTTCAAACCCCCGACCTTTTGGTTAGAAGCCAAGCATTTAACTGTGCCACCAGGGCTCCTTCAGCAACTGTACAGAGCTCCGTTTATCCCTATCAGTTTCCCACCAGGGCCTCTGAAGATTGGGTCTTTTGTACTGGGGTCTGTCATCCTGCAGCCCTCCCCCTGGCCCTCTCCCTGGGCGCCCTGGCTGCAGTTTGCTAAGCCTGCTTTCTGTGCACTGAGACTCCACCAGACCATCCCTGAACTCCCAGCTTGCCATCACCTTCACAGGGAGGAAACAGAATCGGGAGCCGGGGGTTGCTTTGGCGTTTTTAATGAGGTTAGATTTCGGAATCTCTTGGGAACGAATTTACTAAGAGGCTTTCCCTCCCTCTCGGGATTCAGTGGTGCTGGGGCAGGCCCTGGACATCTCATATTTTAAAATTTCAAGGGTGCTTGTGACATGTACCCTGAGCTGAGAAAAAAACTGCTGCTTAAATGTCTTTGGCTTGCAGGTGAGGAAACTGAGACCCAGAGAGGGGAAGGCAGTTGCACAGAGAGGAGGGACTCGCTCTTTATCTCAGGAGCCCCAAGTGACCACTCCATCCTTCTCTAATCAAGAGTCTGGGTCATTTTGTCCCAGGCCCAGGCTGACCCCATGGGTAGAATTCAAGAGAATTGAGGTCAAGTTGTTTGTTCACACCCACACCAAAACACAGTCACACATACACTCATACACAGCCTCTGGCAGGTTCAGCCATAGGACACCTGGGTGCTCACCTCCACGTGTCTATGTTTATGTGTATGTCTACAGGCCCGTGTACAAGCAGATAACACCTACTCAAGTGCAAACACGTCCCAGACCCCAGCTATCTCCCCTGTGCTTTCTCCCTGGTCTCAGAAAGGAGCACATTTGTTTTATCATCTTCTCCGAGGGGAATACGAAAAATGTTTTCCAGTCTTCCTTTATGACTTTTGCTCATTGCTAGCTCCAGTTTCTCTGCTTGAGATCTCTGCAGCTTTTGCAGTGTCTTTGTGATTCTTGCAGGCCTCTGGCCCTGCCCTTCCCTCTGTGCCCTGTGAAGCCGGGAAAGGGGTGAGGGGAGTGCCCCAGCTAGTTCTCACGCCCTTATCTTGCTCTTAGTGCTTAACCTTGCCTGTGTTCCACCTTTTCAGCCACTTGGCTTTTTATCTTGTCTCTGAGGATTCTGCTGTGCGCTCCCAAGGGAAGAAGCTGTGACTGCGCCCTGCTCGGCTCTGCACTTCCCCCACAGCTGCTGGGCCTGGGCCAAGCTGCTGATCGGTTTGCCATCAATGGAGAGGCAAGGACCGAATCCTTGCCTGTTGGTGATTCAGCTCCTTAGGCCGCTTTCTGCAGAGCTCACCAGCTTGCCTCCGTCTGTCCCAGGCCTGAGGAGCTTGTTCTTGCTACTTTTCAGATGGTTTTCTCTGAGACTTGCTCCCACCACACCTATCGCTCTCCTGGATCCTCTGGAGCAGTCATCCCACTGAAATCTGCTTCCTTACATTATTCTTTTTCCTCTGGCTAGCTTCCCTTCTTTTCTTTGGAATGGCTGGAGGGAGAGGGGCACTTTCACCAAGAATATCACGCAACTTGAAATGTCAGCAGCTTGCTATCAGCGCTCAAGATGGGAGGCACCGTAAAGATCACCCCCCACCTCTTTCCCAGGAGCCTGTGCACCTCTGCTTACTGGTGCCTCCTCCCACTAAACCAAAACTCAAGTCTGCTCCTGAACAGCTCTGGTGCCTGCTCTGGCTGCCAGACAGCAAGCCTGTACCCTCTCTTCCTGTAGCCTCCCAGACAGACCTTGTAGCAAGGTCCCCATCCTGCTCAATGGGAGAGTACACAGGCTTTGGGGTATGACACAGCTAAGCTCAAAGCTGCATTTCTCCATTTGTCAGCTGTGTGACTTTAGGCACGTTCTGTAACTTCATCTGTTTCCTGTCTGACGGGGTTGCTAACATCTATCTTGTTGGGTCCTCAAGGGGACTGAATAATCGTTAAAAAAAATCTTAGCATATGCCTTGCACACAACAAATTTGATTAGTAGTAGTTCTTTGTCATTAGCATCACCATCAAGCTTACTATTTGCCAGAGCCTGTGCCAGTGAGTTGAGGAAGGGGAGAAAAAAATATGACATATAAGGGAGTTTCTGCTTCCAGTGTTGCTGGGGAGAAAACACATTTGGATGAAAACGAGCAACAAAAAAGGCAGTAAATAGAAAGCCGAGTCGGAATATAGCTAAGTGCTAAGACATTTGGTGCTGACAGTAGGTGCCCATGAGGCTGGGGCCATCTTTCCCTCTCCCAGTGTGTGTCGGAGTAAAACTGTGCTCCATTGGGTTTTCAATGGCTGACGTTTTTGGAAACAGATCGCCAGGCCCTTCTTCTGAGGCACTTCTGGTAGACTCAAACCACCAACCTTCTGGTTAGCAGCTGAGAGCGTTAACCGTTTACACCACCCTGGAACTCCTCCAGCCTGAATCTCCAGCTCCAGCACAGACCATTCCCCTGCGCTGCATCCAAACTCTAGCTGGACGCCCACCCCCGCACAGCACACACCTTCCTTGCCCTAAGCAGAACTCGCCTTCTCCCATCCAAATCTCCTCCAGGGATGCACCATCATCCGCCTGCTCACCCAAGGCAGATGGCCCGTCCTGTCCCTGACTCTCTTCTCTTCAATCCTTTTTCTAACCAGCCACCAAAACCTGCTGATTTTACCTCTTAAACGGTGCTCAAGTCTACCTGTTTCTCTTCAGTTCTCTATCCTTACCTACCTTAGTCTAGATTTTTTTTTTTAATTGTGGTAAATATGTATATAACAAAACATTTGCCATTTCAACATTCTGAGCATGTACGATTTGGTGACATTAATTTTGTCCATCATGTCGTGCAAATATCACCATCACCCATTTTTGAATTTTTTCCTCTCATCACATTCTTTCTAAATTACGCCAACAACCTTCAAACTCTTCAGTATTGTCTCAATTGTTGAGATGGTCAATGCCTTGTAACAAGGTGAGCTTTCTCAATTCCATCATATTGTCTGCATAAAACCCTTTATGGGTACCTGCTGACCCCGGGATCAAGTGCCCAGTCCTTGCTCTGACAAAGAGGAAAGATGACAGTGACAGCACCAAGTCTCTTCTTCCCTCTACTGCCCCATCCCTCATTATGCCGACTTTCAGCCACACTAAACCACATGTGGCTCTCAGAATAGGCCACACTCTTACCTCTGTCTTTTGCATGTACGATGTCCTGTGCCCAGAACACCCACTGTCAGGCATCTTTAAAGTGTCATCAGGTATAATTTCCTTTGGGACATCTTCTCAGATGCTTCTTCTCCCAGATGGGTTAGATGCCCCTCCTGCGTGCTCCCATGTAATCTGTTGCACTGTGTGACGACTGTCTACTTGTCTGTCTCCCCTGCTAGACCAAGAGTCCCCATATAGGTAAAGATTCAACCATGTCCTATTTATTCTGTCATCATACCCAAGACAGGAACTGGCCCAGAGGAGGAACTTCATAAATGTCTGTTGGATGTAAGGATGGTTGGGAATTTGGGATCTGAGTTGTTGTTTGGTGCCCTTGGGTAGATTTTCGACTCATAGTGACCCCATGAGACAGAGTAGAACTGCCCCACAGGGTTTTCTTGGCTGTAATTGTTTTGGAAGCAGATTACTAGGTCTTTCTCCTGCACAGCTGCTGGGTGGGTTTGAACTGTCAACCTTCTGGTTAGCAGTTGAGTGCTTAACTAATGTGGATGTGAGTAGGGCCTTGAAAGATGGTCTGAAGTCAGATGACCAGAGTTAGAAATCTGGCTCTTTCTCAGTCGATCTGCATGCTTCAGACAAGTGCCTTAGCCCCTCATTCCTTCACTTAGCAAGCTTTTCTCGAGTCTTTGGATGAAGCTGACATTCTAACATGGTACAGAGACACTACTGCTGGTGCAGTGAATGCTATGATTGCAGAAAGGGCAATAGAGACTCGCGATCTGCACGGGGGGGTGGAGGTGAGGGGATGGGGAAGCCCATGTGAGGAGGAGATGTGAAGGTTGGGTCCTAGAGGACAAGAAGCGAGCTCTGTGAACTGGGGAGTGTTTAAGGAGCAACAACAACATGGAGGTGCAGGAAGAGGGGGCTGATTACTGAAATATCAGGTGTGGCTCAAGGGTGGTGAGCATGGGGAGGAGAGCAACTGAGAGTGAAGTTAGAGAGGCAGGTGGGGCCAGACCAGGCAGGGCCTGATGGGCCATGGTTTGGGTTATAGTCAAAGGGCATTAGGGCACACACTCAAAAGAGCAAAAGCAGGAACACCAACAGAAACCTGTACTCTAATGCTCACTGCAGCACTTTTCACAACAGGCAAAAGGTAGAAACGACCTAAATGTCCAATATGGATGAATGGATACACAAAAGGTGGCACATATGGACAATGGAATACTCCTCAGCTGTGAAGAGAAATGAAGTCCTGATGGATGCTGCTACATGGATGAACCATGAAAACATCACGCTGACTGAAATAAGTCAGTTGCAAAAGGACAAATACTGTATGATCTCACTTATATGAAATAAGCAAATATACAGGAACCAAAGATTATTAGTGGCTACCAGGGGTGGGGGGAGCAAAGGGGGAGCTTTTGCTTAGGGGGCGTTGAGTTCACGTTCACAGTGGTGGAATGATTTGGAAAAGGATGGCGAGAATGGGTGTACAACTTGAAGAATGTAATCGTCACTGAACTGTCTGTGAAATTGTTGAGATGGCATGCTTTGTTATGTATATTTTCGCCATAATAAAAAAGGAGCGAATTAGGAAGCCACCGAGGGACTCTAACCAAGGACACAAGGTGCTGTGGCTTATGTTTGGGAACGGCATTTGGAAGGCAAAACTGACAGGACTCACTGATGTAGGCTAATGTAGGGAATTCGTTGGTTTCTGACTTGAGTAATAGGATGAAGGCTGGTGCCATTTACCAAGACTGGGAAGAGGGAGTGAAGTCCAGAGTTCCGTTTTGGCCATAGGAAGCTTGAGATGTCTGTGAGTATTCAAGTAGTCAAGTATGTGGTTAGAGATGAGAGTCTAGAGTTGGGAAAGGGGAGGCTCTCTGACCTTTGATTTCCTCCTTTGTAGAAACAGCTGAACTGATTTCATAGGATCACTCTCAGGATTAAATGAAGTAAACTATATAAAGCACTCAGCAGAAGCTGACAGTAAGTGCCCAGTAGGTGACAGTGACAGCTATTAATGCCTTTGGTCCTTGGGCACAGTGGCGGGTGATGGAAGGAGTTAAAAACAATAGTCTAGAATCTCCTGTACAGAAGAATTCCAAATAATGTATGTAGAGCATAACTCCCTACCCCCGACAGTGTGGGATACGCCAAGTGACTCCTTCCAAAGGGGACAGTGTGAGAGGTGTGTGTGGGGGTCACTTTACAGTGGAGAAACCTGGCAACCATACCTCAGCCAGGCGACCAAGGTCAACGGCATCATGATACCATGTTGATGGCACATACACTGGGCACTTTACCTCTGTTCTTCCTCCCCAAATCCCGTAACCACAGTCTAATTTTGAGAAAAACATCAGATTATTCCCAAGAAAGGGAAATACTACAAAATCCGCAACCAGTGCTCCTCAAAATTGTCATGGTCATCAAAAACAGGAAAAGTCTGAGAAACTGTCACAGCCCAGAGGAGCCTAAGGAGACATAATGACTAAATGTAGTGTGATATCAAGGAGTCCCTGGGTGGCACAAATTGTTAAGTGCTTGACTACTAGCCAAGGATTGGGGATTTGAACCTACCCAGAGGTGCCTCAGAAGACAGACCTGGTGATCTGCCTCCAAAAGGTCACAGCCTTGAAAATCCTATGGAGTGCCACAATAAATGGACCCTGATAGGAGATTGTGGAACAGAACCTCAAACTCCTCAAAAAATAAAATAAAAAAACTAGGCCTACTGGACTGGTTGAGGCTGGAAGGGCTCCCTGAGACTATTGCCCTGAGATACTCTTCAAATCCTGAACTGAAACTAACTGTCATGGACTGAATTGTATCCTCCCAACCCCCCCCCAAAATATGTATCAACTTGGTTAGGCCATAATTCCCAGTATTGTGTGGTTGTTCTCCATTTTGTGATTATAATTTTATGTTAAAGAGGATTAGGGTGGGATTGTAACATCCTTACCCAGGTCACATCCAAAGGGAAGTGAGAAGGGGGACCTCATACCACCGGGAGCACAGCGCATCCTTTGGACCCAGGGTTCCTGCGCGGAGAATCTCCTTGTCCGGGGGAAGATTGATGAGAAGGCCGACAGAGAGAGAAAGCCTTCCCCCGTAGCTGATGCCCTGAATTTGAACTTTTAGCCAACTTTACTGTGAAGAAATAAATTTCTCTTTGTTAAAGCCATTCACTTTTGGTATTTCTGTTATAGCAGCACTAGACCTTGTAGCCAAACAAATTGACTAAAAAAATAATGAGTATCACCCCTAAGTGCTGTTCTCCTTTAAAAAAAATCACCTATATGAGACCAATGGTCAACAATTACTTTAAAACAAAGATGAGAATGTAAGGGGACAGGGAAACTAGATTAATGGAAATGGAACCAGAATAGAAATAATGAGAATGTTCATACATTGTGAAGAATGTAACCTATGACACCGAACAACTTGTGCAGAAATTGTTAAATAGTAACCTAAAGTGCTGTGTAAACCTTCACCGAAAACATAGTATCATTAAAAAAAAAAAGAAACCCTATAATAGAGTAGCTCCACTCTGTACACTTAGAGTCACCATATGAGTTGGAATCTACTTGATGGCAGCTAACATCATTTCCTCAGCTAATTATTTCATGAAAAGAAAAGATGTCACCTTGAAGACTAAGGTGCGCCTGACCTAAGGCATGGTGTTTTCAATCGCCTCATATGCACATGAAAGCTGGACCATGAATAACGAAGACCAGAGAAGAACTGACACCTTTGAATTGTGGTGCTGGTGAAGAATAGTGAATATACCACGGACCGCCAAAAGAAGAAACAAATCTGTCCTGGAAAATGTACAACCAGAATGCTCCTTAGAAGCAAGGATGGCGAGACTATGTCTTACATACTTTGGACATGTCAGGAGAGATCAGTCCCTGGGGAAAGATATCATGCTTTGTAAAGCACAGGGTCAGCGGAAAAAGGAAAACCCTCAACGAGGTGGGCTGACACAATGGCTGCAACAATGGGCTCAAGCATAACAATGATTGTGAGGATGGCGCAGGACTGGACAGTACTTCGTTCTGTTGTATATAAGGTCGCTATGAGTTGGAACTGACTCGACAGCACCTAACAACAGTTACTTCACAGCAACAAAAAGGTAGTGTGATACCCTAGATGGGATCCTGGAACAGAGAATGGACATTCAGGAAAAACTAAGGAAATCCGAGTAAAGTATTGACTTCCATTAATAATGATGTATCAATACTGGTTTATTGTTGTGACAAATGTACCACAGTAATGTAACATGCTGACCACAGGGGCCACTGGCCAAGGGGCATATGGGAACTCTCTGTACTACCTTTGCAACTTTCCTGTAAATCTAAAACTCTTCTTTAAAAAAACCACAACCTGTTTAATTAAAAAAAAACAAAAAAACCCCAAACCACGCCAGTCTAAAGTTGGTGTGTAGGTTCTCCCACCTTCTGCAACAATGTCACCCTTTTACCTGGACAGAATGTTTCTGGCAGCCCACGGGGAGTTCTGCTCCTGTCTGGCCTCAACTCTCCAGGGACTGGGCAGCACCGGCATCGGGTCTAAGCCATCACCTTCCACCCGTTGCCTCGTGCTTGGACTCCTGGAAACAGTTCCTACACAGTCTCTTCCTATTTGCTCAGAGGAGGAGTCTATCTCGTTACTCTAGGGCCTCCAAGAAAGCTGAAGTGTCCTTGAGCTGAGGCATCAGTTAAACTGTCTGAGCAGCACACTATTTATTTACCTTTTTTGAACATCTGGATTAGGGACCCTATCCCAGAAGCATGAGGTGTTCATCCTTCATTCAGTCACCTAATTATTTATTGAGCCGCCATCATGGACCAGGTCCCTGGGTGGTACAAACGGTTGGCTTTTGGCTACTAACCAAAAGGTTGGTGGTTCGAACCCACCCACCAATGCCATGAAAGAAAGACCAGGCAATCTGTTTCCGTAAATATTACAACCAAGAAAACCCTATACAGCAGTCCTACTTTGTAACACAGGGGGTCACCATGATTTGGGATCGACTAAATGGCCATGTTTATGTATTTATTTTTCTCTTGGGCCAATCACTTAAAACTGGGTGCTAAAGGTATATATATATAAAAAAGGTATAGCAGGGGAAAAAAAGGACACTCCTGTTTTTTTGGTGCCTACATTCTAGTGGGGAGAGACAAACAATGAATAATTAAATGCCAAAGAGTGAGAAGTGCTAATGACAAAACAAGGAAAGGTAAGAGAAAAGGGATGTGCTATTTTAGACAGGTTGAACATGGAAGACTTCTCTGAGAAGGTGACATTTAAGCCAAGACTCAAATGAGGGAACAAGCCATGTGAATCTGGAGGCAGGAACAGGATGGGAGGCTCCTAAGGGCTTGTGCAAAGGATCTGAGGCAGAATGTGCCAGTGGGGAGGTCACATCAGGTAGGCCCTGTAGGTTATGATGAGGGCTTGGGATTCTATTCCTAGTGAGATGGGTAGCCATTGGACAGTTTGGTTCAGCAGTTTAACATGACTTGGTTAACTTTATAGAAAGGTCTCTCTGGCTATGGGGTGGAGAGAATAGACCATGGGGGAGGGTGGGAGCAGAGAGATGACTAGGAGGCTACTACGATATCCAGATGAGGAATAAAGGCAGCAGTGAAAGGGGAGAAGCTGCTGGACACTGGGTAGGTCTTGAAGGTAAGAGTCTACAGGAATTGCTGATGATCTGAGATACGAGTCAAGGATGGCCCCAGAGTGTTTTCCTCAGCAACTGTAGAAGGGAGTGGTCATTTCCTAGGAAGGTGTGTTGCAGTGAATTACTTCTTATGACCCTTCTAGCCATAATCTTTGTAATGCCCACCAAATGACTGGCTGGGACTATGCAAATCAAGTGTCTGTGGCCCACTAAGGGGATTGGATAGCTTGCTAATAATGTATATAAGATGCATGGTACCCTTGTGGGGATGGGACCATGTAAATAAGGTATATGGAACCCTGAAGAGGGGATTGGTCAGTTTTCCATTCCACTAGGCTTAAAATGAGCCATCCCAGAGGGGGTAAGGGAGGATCTTACCACTATCAAGAAAGAAGTGCCACAAGTGGAGTTCGTCCTTTGTACCTGGGATTCCTGCGCTGAGAAGCTCGTGGAACCAGGAGACCAAAAGAGGGAGAGAGAGAGCTGTAACGCCAAAGACGATGAGAAACTAGGAGGCCTGCAGGAGGTGGCGTGGTAGGCTTCCCAGCCCATGGAGTGAGAAAGCTGAGCGCCCTCAGGCAGGAGGTTTGCTGGTGGAGTAGGGTGCCTCCAGGCACTTGGTGGAGTTAGGTTGAGGGTTACTGGCAGAGCGGAGGTGCCTCTGGGCACTTACTGGCACTGTTAAAAGGCTGAGGGGCCAGAGACAGGTGTGCATACAAGAACAGCTGAGAAAAGGCTGTCCTGATTAAATAACCGTACCCTCAGCATTCCTGAACCTGAATTGTAACCTGTTACTTCCCTAATAATCCCCGCATCTGTGAGTATGGTCTGTGACTACTGTGTGGCCATTACAACAAATTATTGAACCCAGCAGAGAAGTAGAGTGCCATGGGAGGAATGGATAAAAAGGTGTCGGAATTGGTAAAAAGGTTGGAGAGGAGGCATGTCTGACCTCTGCCTCATAGCAATCAGCCTTGGGCTGATGATCTTGATTCCTCTTCCCCCTTGGGAATGTCACACCATTTTTACAGAGGGGTGTGTGCACAGGTGAGACTTCCACCCATGGGGCTGAATGGGATCACTCTGGGGCTGAGTGGAGAGCAGACTAGAGGTTAGAGCCTGGGCTCCCCCAGTGTTCAGAGGCTGGGGAGAGGAGGAGGATCCAGAGAAGCAGGCTGAGAAGGAACAGCCAGAAAGGTGGGAAAAGCAGAGTGGTGCCTCAGGCAAGGAAAGAACGTGATCCAAGGAGGGAGGGACCTGGCAACCCAGGTTCACTGGGGACTTGGCAGGGGCACTTCTAGTGGGTTGTGAGGAGAAGAGCTGGAAAGGAGTGGGGGTGGGAGGAAGTGGAAACAGGGACACAAGCAACTCTTCCGAGGAGTTTTGCTCTAGGAGAGAAGTTGTTTTTGTTGTCAATACAGGAGCAATTCCAGCATGTTTGCCAAAGATCCAGGTGAGAGCGCTGAGGGGTGCAGGTAGGTGTGAGTCCACAGGAGGGAAGGTGAGAGGGCTCTCTTCCAGCTTCTGAGCCAGAGTGCAATGAGCTGGGGGCGGGGCGGGGGGGGCGGGGGAGGTTCCAAGTCCATGCAGGCTCTCACTCTCTGCTCTGTTGACATCAATCTGTCTAGCTCCTCCTGGAGGGTCTCCTCACCAGCCAGCCTGCCCACCTTGCTCACAACTAATGTGCACACTGCACTTCCTTGTTGCCAGCTGCTTTCCTAGCCCTCGCTGGGTCTTCTCACCTGGGAGGAGGCGTTACTTCCACCTTCCATGCTTGGGGATTGCACAGGGCCACCGCTGGGTCCCAGAACCTCCTCGAGTTTGAGGCAGGTGACAGCCCGCCTTACTTGGCCTTCCCTCCTGTGGCTATGTCCTGCAGGGCGGGGATGCCAGGCTCTGCTGCCACCTCTGGGCACTTCTTCATGGGAGGTGGCTTTGTGTGCAGGCCTCTGTCCTGGGTGCCTCGTGGAAGGAACTGGCACCCATGAAGCAGTGGCTGTGGCGGTCTTCCATCTCCACGGTTAAGGGCAGTAGTCAACTCCACAGACGGCCCAGCCCCACAGATCTGGGTCACAGTGAGCAGCACAGAGGGCCAAGGCAGTTGGTAAGAAAACACCAGTTTATTGAATGAAAAATCCAACATCAACCCGGCCCCCCCTCCAGCCCCCAGAGAGCAGCAGAGCCCAGGGGCCATTCTGGACAGCAGGGCGGAGCCAGGGACAGGCTGAGGACAGAGCCGGGAGGTATGGAGAATGAGAAAACACCTTTCAAAATGGAGTTCTGTGCAAAACCTTCTGGAAGGAGTGAGGGCACCAGGAAAGCTCTGGAGATGTTGGTGGGGCTGGGGGCCAGGGCTGGGATCTAGACTGTTCCTGTCTCCACTGACAGTGGAAGCTGAGACGGGGCTCAACCTGAGCCCTTGGTGAGGGAGGCACTGGGCTCTGCTGGAGGGAAGCCAGCCGGGAGGATAGGGTCCCTGCCAGGGTGTGACCCAGAGGGAAACCCCTCCTCGGGCCAGGGGCCCATGGGATGAGGAGGTGGGAGAACACGTCAGGGAAGGGAGACACGTCGACACAGGGGCCAAGGAAGATAATAGGCTGGTGGCGGGGGGCACAAAGTGCATGGGGGGTCTGCTTCCATCTCCCAGTCCAGAGCTGCAGGAACACGCAGAGCTGTGCTGGGCAAAGGGGCGGAGGAGGGGGAGGATTATCAACAAGGGAGAAAGCCACAGGACAAGGTGAGTTACACGGAACAACCAAGACAACCAAGAGATCGGCCGTGCAGAGAACCTAAAACTCAGGGACACACATTACATTTACAGGTGACCTGAGGGTGGAAAGATGGTCGTACGCAGTGGGAGTCAGGCAGGCCCCTCTGTCCCAGAAGCGCTCTCGTCACCACAGAAATGTCGCCCTGGGATGAGGCTGGGTGGGAGCTGCCTCCTGCCCCAAGCTGTGTGTGGGGGGTGTCCTTCTTCTTTTCTCTGGCCAGCTGTGGGGCCAGCTGGGGTGTCCCCACAGGGGGTAGGAAGTGGTCCCAACCCTGGAGTGTCCCCACAGGGGGTGGAAGGTGGCCCTAGCCCTCGGCTGACAGCTGCTCATTGCCCAGGGGACCCTGTGAGGGAGGCAGGAGCAGCAGCAGCTGGGCCTTAGGAAGCCAAGTGACCCTGGGGACTGGAGGGTAGGCGGGGGCTCGCCTGCTGTGGCCCAGGAGGCCAGCTTTCCTACTGCCAGGAGGCCGCTGGTGCCACGTGGGGGAAGGGCGGGAACAGAAAGAGAATGGAAGGTGCCCCAGGACTCAACTCCAGGGACTGACAAGAGCCAGAAGGCAAAACCAGCCTGCCCTGGGCCTGGACCTACCCTGGGCCTGGAGCAGGAGTGAGAAGAGAGAGGGGGTGAGGAGAGGGCTGCGGGCTGGGACGGGCATGGGGGTGAGCAGCGTCCCCAGTGGCAGTGTCCTTCAGGACGGGCGAATGAAATGCAGGCCCCAGTGCCAGGAAAGGGATGCTGGGGCTCAGCCTGCGCCTACCCCTGCCCGCAGGCGGTGAGGCTGGTGGCAGTGCCAGAAGGGTGAGTGGCCAGGACACAGTGCCCTCAAGTGGCCTTGCTGCCACTGAACAGTCCCACTGGAAAGTGCTTGACGTGGGTGGGCCACTGCGCGGCCAGCTGGAAGAACTTGATGTCACTCCACTCAACTCCATCGATGGACACTGGGGGGACAGGGCAGCGTGACCAGGGCTGCCGTGGCTGCTCCCCCTCAGGTACCAATTCAGGAAGGTCTCTGCCCCCGAGTCCCTGTGGCCCCCAGCCAGCACCCACCCCAGGTCTCTGTCCCCCCATCAGCCCCGCCTGCGTGTCCCACCTCTCAGCATGGTCTGCTGCTGCTTGGCAGAGCAGATGAGGCGGCTGATGCCCTCGATGACCTGGCTCTTAGAGTCCACCTCCTTCTCGCGAGGCTTCTTGCTCAGGAAGATGGTGGGAACTAGAAAGGAAGCAGGCCCCGCCTCTGAGTCGCCCCTGGAAGTGCAGCCCTCCTCTTACCCCAGCCCTGCTGCTGCCTGTCTCTGGGACGGGGAGCCAATGCTGAAGGTGGACGTCTCTGGAAAGTTCCAGGAAAGCACCCGGGGTGGGTGGTGGAGAAGGATCGCTGAGTTCCTGACCGGTCCCAGGACCAGTCTCCTGACTTGGCAAGGATTTCACTCCCCTGGCCTCGCTATCATCATCTGTACAGCGAGGACCTGGGGCCAGATGGTCTGAGCACCTTCAGCTCAAATGTTCTAGGCTGCCTGTCCTCTGGGCTGCACGGTGGCCTGTGTGTGGAGGTGTCTGGCTGTGACGAAGCCGAGGTGCCCACATTTGTACTGACTGGCCCGGGTGCCTGGCTGAGCCTGTGGGCCTCACTTCTGCTCTGGGAAGGAGGCAAGAGCAGGAGGTTGCTGAGCTGATGGCCCCCTACACCCAAAGGCCAGTCTCTAGCAGTGGCCTCCTCCCCTAGGGGAATGTATCAGAGCAGAAATGAGGAAGGCAAACAGGCACAGCTGCTTTCGGGGGGTGCCTGGGGAGGCAGGGTCCAGGGTTAAAGAAAGCCACCTCCTGACAGCTGGGCAGGGGGAGAGCTGAGGGCCACCATCCCAGGTGCACAGCGGGGCTGACAGGGAGATGCTGACTCAGCCCTGGCCTGGTTGGGGGGGATTCCTGCTAGCTGTCAGAGCTTCCCTCTGCCAGGGCAGGATCCAGGACCACCCCGACCCTACCTTGGTGCTTTATTCAGATGGACTGAGCTCCACTTTCTGTAAAGGACAACAGTCCTCTGTGGACTGGCCTCCCAGGCCTCGGTTTCCCTCTCTCGGAGCTGAGGCCTGGGGATGTTCTCTCCTGCCACCAACTGCCTCAGCCAGGGCTGCCGTTTCTCTGACAACAGCCACCAAATGCCTTACTGGGCAACACGGTTTCCTTAAAAACTCAGATGAGAGATCCTGCCTGGTCCTATAAGGTGCAGCGGGACTGTGCCCAGGGCTGATTCTGCCCCTGCTGGAGGAGACGGAGGGGGCCTGGTGGCCCCTGATGATCCTTGGCCTCAGAGGTCACTTACCTTTCTTGTTCTTCTCTTTCGTGACCACAGTCATGGCCATGGTGCCAGAAAGCTGGGCCTCGCCACCATGGGGCAGGCGGGACACTTGCACTGAGCGGAAGACACTCTTGAGGGTGTTTTTGGAGCTGGCGTCCCTCTTGTCACCATCCCGCCTCCGTTCGCTGGGGTGGCCCAGCCAGTAGTCCACCTGGAGGCCAATGACATCCCCATACGGGCTGTTGGGGCTCCTGGAGAAGGGAAAGAAGGGTGGAGAGGTCAGCTCTGCCCTCAGTTCCCAATCACATGGGCACACGAGAGGCAGAGGGGACTCCCTGCCTCTGGGAGGGGATGGGAGGCCAGGGATTGGGCTCCAGGGGCAGAGGGAGGCCTTCTCCAAGCTCTGTGTTCCCTCCTGCCCCACAGAGTCCTTCCTCCTGGGGCAGGGAATCAGGGTTATCAGCCAGCAGCGGGGAGAGGCCCACGCTGGTCAGGGAATTTAAAAGACAAGGCCCAGGAGGACGAGGAAGCAGAGAGGAACAAATCTCTATGAGGAAAAAGTGTGCGCACACAGGCCCAGAAAGCAAAGCAGGGCCAATACCAAGCGGGGCCCTGGGGGAGCTAAGTGAGGCAGGGGCAGGGGCAGGGGCAGGGGCAGGGGCAGGGGCAGGGGCAGGGGCAGGGGCAGGGGCAGGGGCAGGGGCAGGGGCAGGGGCAGGGGCAGGGGCAGGGGCAGAGGCAGGGGCAGAGGCAGAGGCAGAGGCAGAGGCAGAGGCAGAGGCAGAGCCCTGAGGCTGTGGAGCAGTCTCCAGGAGTTGATGGCTGACCTGCGGCTTTCTCTTATTTATGGCACTTCTAGCTCAGGGATAATTTTAGCTCTCAGGGGAAAAGGGTTGATGTTTTCTTGAAAGGAGGCGTCAGACACAATAGGTACACAGGCTACAAAAATCATCTGACATTTTTCTTTCTGCCTAGTGTCAGTGGTGCCATTAAAAAACAAGCTTACAGTGGATGGGAAAGGAGGTCGAGTAGGGGTTGGTCCCAAGGCCTTCGAAGCCATGCTGGGCAGAAACCTTTGTGCTGGGGTTGGGGTGGGCGTGAAGCAGCAAAAATAGGCTTCCAGGAAGCCGGGGGCTGCGAAGAATTGGGGCAAAATAGGCTAAGTGGTATTCCTCCTTCTCTCAAACTGCCCCTTGCAGGCAAATGAGGGGAAGTAGAAAGAAAGAATGCCTGACAATGCTTCGTCTTCTTCATGGGTGGTTCTGGAAAAGCCACTCGTCAGTGCCTGCCTTCTGCTGTACAAAGACCATCACCAGACAACACCATGAAAGAGGCAAGGGCAGAAGGAGGGAAACGGGGGGAAGAATAGGGTGCTGCCTCCTCTCTGGCCCTGCCCCCTGCCCTACTCTGCCCACCTCCAAGCCTCTTTCCCAGCTGCCTGCCAGGAGTGCTCTCCCTCTGCCCTCCCTGATCGCTTTTATCTGCACGTTAGATGCTGGAGACCCCAAAGGAAGCCCTAACACCACCATCGCCCTGCTGTTTCAAGGCACTGACTGCAATCTACACATTTTCATGTCATTTCTGCAGCACTCTGAGCGTGTGCCCTGGGGGACAGGACACTCTGTCTTGCCCTCTGCTCCAGGCCCAGAGACTCACACAATGACCGGCCTGGCTGACGGGTGAATGAGGCACCACCTCTCAGATGCCAGGCGCTTGTGTTCTTACTTGAGCCTCACAACAAGCCTGTGAGCTCGCCACCGTTCCACACCTACTTTGTAATAGAAGCTTAGAAACCTGCCCAGGTGCACACAGCCGATGCAGGAAGAGCCATGACTCAGGCCCAGGTGTGTCCGACTCCAAAGCCCAGGCTTGGCTTCCAGTGGGTAGTCACACATGAGACACTTACCCGCACTTTCCAGTCTACAGGGGGCCTCTTGACCAATACCGTCCCATCTAACCCTTCTAACCCTGCAGGGCAGAGCAGCCTCCCCGTTTCACAGAGCTGCTCAATGGCATAGACTCTGGATTCTAACCCCAGCGTTCTCTCCCAGATGCCTCTCTAAACCCAGTGCTCTCGCCACTGCTCTACACTGCTGCAGGCAGCAGGGAACTCGATGGGGTCCTGGGCCCTGGAGGACGTGGTATGGCAGAAAGGCAGGTCTGGGCGGGAGCCTTACCCCATGACGGCGAGGGCACTGCTCATGGACGGGGAGGAGGGAGGGGTGGCTGTGGCATCTCGGCTCAGGCCTGAGCTGGAGGGTGGTGACGTGGAGGGCACAGTCAGGCTGACCATAGGTGAGTCATCCCCATCGCCTGTTAGGGGACAAACACAGTCGGCCAGAGGAAGCCACCCCTGCCTGTCTGCCAATCAGCTGCGGCCTTGATTTCTTCCTGGGCCTGAGATGCCTCCCCACCCTCCTTGTCACCATTCCAATGCTGCCCCAGTTCTTCCTGCCCTTGACCCACTCTCACACCAAAGAAGCAAAGGAGGCGTCCTCAGGCTCACCTGTTGTTGAAGGAGAGTCTTCTACCAGGCCTACCTTCACCACCTGAAGGAAAGAAGAGGCATAGGCATTAGGTACTCTCGTCGCAGCTGCACATGTTCTGATCCAGTCTGAAACAGATGGTTGGGCAAAATAGCCATTATTGCCCAGTATTTTACCATGGGCTTTTAAAATCTTTGCCGATCTGGGGCAGCCCAGATCTTTAAGAGATACGGAAAAAAAACCCAGTTCCAATCGATGAGATGGAGCACCTGAGACTCTTCCCTGGGGACAAGGGCAAAGCCCACCTTGAAGGCAGGAAACACTTCAGTAGCCAGTTCTCATTTCTCTAGGATCACCACAGGCAGGGGATACCTGCTCAGGTCAGAGAGAGAAATTAGGAGCCACTGAGAGAAAGCCTCAGAACTCTTTCATCGTTGTCAGGATAATGAAGCGTGTCACGGTCCAGGCCATGCTCCGTACCCGGCCCACCCTGCTGCACCTAGCCACATGAACACCAGCTGAAGTTGCTGGCAGTAGCTGTCCTTTCAAGTCTTCCTGGAACCTGGAGAAGTGACAACGGGAAGGAGAGGGCCCCAAGCTCCCTCCTCGCCCCTCTAAGGCAGTGAGGCTGATTTCAGCTTCCCTTAGAACTTTATATTGCCCACAGAGAATTCTGGAAAGGACTGAGGGGGCCTTCTAGTGGTCCAAAAAAGGACAGAGCTTTTTAGAGACAGGCTGTTTGAATGTTCCTGCTCTGGGTCTGAGTGGCAAGTGAAGTCCTTTTAATGAGTAGGCCTGAGGGCACCTGCAGAGAAGCAGAACTGGGGGTCAGAGAAACTGGCCTTGGAGACTGGTGGGGAGTGTAGACTGTACGCCTACCTGCAGATGGTCCCCACAGCGACTGCTGACGGCACAATGTTGGTCTTCACTGTAGTTTTGCCCCAATTCTCTATATCCTTATTTTGGTTCCCAGAGAGAAACAAGATGACACTTGGCGGTTTCCTGGATACAACTACCCTGTCCCTTTGCTCTCCTGGCACTGTATACAGCTGTTCTCACTGAACCCACAGCCATCAATTCCGACTCACAGCGCTGCTAGAGGACAGAGTAGAACTGCCCTATAGGGTTTCCAAGGCTGTAATCTCTACAGAAGCAGAATGCCCCATCTTGCTCCCTCGGAGTCGCTGGTGGGTTCAATCCAGTGAACTTCTGGTTAGCAGCTGAGTGCTTAACCACTGCTTATACAGCTGTTGGCTCCTTTTTATTACTTTAAATCTCTCTCTCCCTCGGCCTTCAGTATGGATTACACCTCAATGTAAAGAAAACAAAAATCCTCACAGCTGAACCAATGAGCAACACCATGATAAACGGAGAAGGCTGAAGTTGTCAAAGATTTCATTTTACTTAGATCCACAAGCAATGTCCACGGAAGCAGCAGTCAAGAAATCAAAAGATACATTGAATTAGGCAAATTTGCTGCAAAGGACCTCTTTAAAGTGTTGAAAAGCAAAGATGTCACCCTGAAGACTAAGGTGCGCCTGACCCAAGCCCTGGTGTTTTCAATCACCTCATGTGCATGTGAAAGCGAGATGATGAATAAGGAAGACCGAAGAAGAATTAACGTCTTTGAATTGTGGTGTTGGTGAAGAATGTTGAATATACCACGGGTTGTCAAAAGAATGAACAAATCTGTCTTGGAAGATGTACAACCAGAGTGTGCCTTAGAAACAAGGATGGCGAGACAACGTCTCACATACTTTGGACGTGTTATCAGGAGGGACCAGTCCCTGGAGAAGACTTCATGCTTGGTAGAGGGTCAGTGAGAAAGAGGAAGACCCTCAACAAGATGGATTGATACAGTGGGTGCGACAATGGACTCAAGCATAACAATGATCGTGAGGATGGCAGAGGGCCGGGCAGTGTTTCCTTCTGTTGTACATGGGGTCATTATAAATCAGAACTGACTCAATGACACCTAACAACAACGTCTCCCTCAGCTGTCAGGCCAGTGTGCAGCAACGCACAGTTCCAAGAAGGTGTGAGCTGAGCTACCTGCACCAGGCTGTGTGCCATGTTCTGGGGCTTTGACCATGGCTGTGGAAGCAGCACGGAGGCAAGCTAGGTCTGACTGGACTGCCAGGCTGGAGGCTTTGCAAGGAAGGCATAAGAAGAAGCTACTCTATTTCCTGGGCTCAGAAAAGCCACATCTCCGAGACAGCTCAAGACATCTGGAGTTGTGCATGTGTAGAGAATGGAGATATAGGGAGCCAGGGCCCCTCATCTGCATACCTTCCCTGCCCCCAAAGCTATGAGGAATCATCAAGGACATTACAGAAAAAGAAAAATATAATAAGCTAATTTTGGATCTGGTCTTAAATGGCATCTGAGTTTCTCGCCATCATCTGTAGTGTGCTTTTGCCCTGACAGGGCTTCCTGGCTCTGCATCTTCTGGGCTCCTCTCCAGGTCTGTCTATGCCTGTGGCCCTACAGCTGCCAAGTGAAACAGACTGGAGTGCAACGGATCCCTTTTATATGGCCTTTCTTGCCATGGTCTTATAACTCTCACCAAATGACTGGGTGGGACTATGCAACTAAGGTGCTTGTGGCCCAACAAGTGGATTGGACAGCTTGCTAATAATGCAAATAAGGTGCACGGCACCCTCGTGGGGGTAGGAATATGCAAATCAGGTGTGTGGAACCCTAACGAAGGGCTTGGTCAGTTTTGCCATCCTACTAGGCTTAAAACGAGCCATCCCAGAGACAGAAAGGGGGGACCTCACTATTACCAAGAAAGAAGAGCCTGGGATCAGGATGCATCCTTAGGACCCAAGGTCCCTGCACTGAGAACCTCCTAGACCCAGGAGACAGAGAGCAGTAACACTGGAGACAGAGCAAGATGGTGAGAAGTGGCAACAAGCGCCGTAGAGAATCACCAGCAGCAGAACCAGGAGAACAGCAGGAGATGGTGGGGTAGCTTCCAGGCCCACAGAGCAAGAAAGCTGAGTGCCTTCAGGCAGGAGGCTTGCTGACGAAGTGGGGTGCCTCTGGGCACTTCCCGGTGGAGCTAAAGAGCTTTTTAACACTTGTCTGAACAGGGCAGAGGTTGGGCTGGCCCAAGAGGCCCAGGGGCCCGATAGGCTGAGGGCCAGGGAGAGACCTGCCTGTGGGCATGGCCGAGAAGCTGTCCTGACCAAAGGACTGTATCCTGAGTTGTTCTTGATGCTGAATTGTAACCTATTATTTCCCTAATAAACCTCATAATCGTGAGTATTCTCTCTGAGTTCCGTGTGGCCATTGCAACAAATTACCGAACCCAGCAGAGAAGTAGAGAATGCCGTGGGAGGTACAGCTGGTGTCAGAATCGGTAAAAAGGTTGGAGAAAGGAGGCATGTCTGACCTCTGCCTCACAGGACTCAGCCTGAGGCTGCTGATGCTGATCTTGCTTCTCCTCTCTTTCCCTGAAGTTAGAGGACCTCTGACACCACCAGGCCATTTTTACACAGACCAAAGCCAGTGCCACCTGACATGCAAGACAACGACGGGGCTTTTCCTTTTCATTCTCTGCTCCCTCAGTGAAAATTACTTTCAAAATCCTCTAGTAACAGATTTTTCCTTGATGAAATAGGAAGGGAAAGACAAAGCCCTTTCTCTTGGTGGTCTATCTGACTTTGAAGACAGAAATACCCCTCCTTTGAATTTCTCCGTCATTATTTCTGAGGCAGCTTCCTTGCCCCTGGAACCTGCAGAGGCTATGCTGCCAATGCACCAAGTTCAGGGCCTGGTGTGGTAAATATGAGGTATCAGTGAGGGAGTGATGAACCTGGGGGATAGTTCAGGACTGGGGGAAGGAAGACACTGAAAGGGAGAGTCCACTACATGTCCTAGCCCAGGGTATCTCAATCTTGACCCTACTGACATTTGCGACCAGGTAACATTTTGTCACGGGGGCTGGCCTGTGCACTCTAGGATGTTTAGTAGCATCCCTGGCCTCTATATACTAGATGCCAGGAGCACCCGCTGTAACAACCAAGAATGTCTCAGACATGCCAAATGTCCCCTGGGGTGCAAAATCATCCTTGATTGAGAACCACTGTCCTAGAGGAATCCCTGAATTTTTTTTTTTTTGGTGGGAGGAGGTGAGGGAATGGGTGGGGAAGAGAAGACAGGGGAAGTCAGTACTCACGCCAATGAAGGGGATAAACTTCTGATATGAGTCTTCATCAGGGCTGGTGGGAGAGACAGGAAAGCTTTACTGTTGGCTGCGTAGACTTACGGAATGCTGGGAAAATAAGCTTCCATACTATACTGTGGCTTCAAAGGAGTCCAGACACCACTTTACAGCTTCCCATCATAGCTTGGGGAGGTGCACGGGGAGGGTCTACTACTCACTGTACATATATAAAAGGGGACTCCAAATAGAGGCCCAAGCCCCGATGATGCAGACTACACTCCCTGCTGCCCATGTTGGTCACTGGATAGGCTGCTTCTGCACTGAGGCGATAGGGGAGGCTGCGACAGGTGGGGATGCCCAGGGCAGGGAAGGGAAGGCCTGGGTGGGAGGCAGAAAAAACACCACACACACCCTCATACTCACACACACACATATTACGCACACGCACACGCACACACACACACACAAACCTTCTTGGGCTCCTAGGAAGGGAAATGCGTGCGGAGGAAAGAAAAGCGAAAAAGCAACAACAAAAACAAAAAAAACCCTCAAGATACATCTAACCTACCCACCCAGTTTTGGAAAAGCCCCAAAGTCAAACTTACAACTTATGCCTGCAGGTCAGCATGGCTTCGGCCACAGGAAGCTGGTGTGTCACGCTCGCTCCATTGACGTACTGCATCACCCGCCCCACCACGTCTAGTTGCTCTGCAGACAAGCCAGGAGCTGAGTGCAGATTTATTTCAGCAGGCAACCCCACAAGCCCCTCAGAAAGCCCCCTCCATGAGATTCTCAGAGGATCCCAGCAGCTGAGGGGCTGTGGTGGAGACAGGGTTCCAAAGACTCTAGGGGCCATGAGCCAAAGCAATGTCCTCTCGGGTCCCATCTCTGCTTGTGGTTCCTCAAAGCCCTGCTCCTAACCAGGCGACCGTGCTTCCATTTTCTCATGTTCACTGGCTCTTGCCTGACTGTGCTCACATCCATCTCTTAATCTACAGGGGCCCTCCAATCCCCCGTCTGTGCCAGCACCTCCTTGGAGAAGTGTCTCAGCATTTATTCCCTCTCAGCCTCACGCTCGCCCTCGTCACCTTTATTCTGTATTTCAGGAGACATGGTTGGCAGAGTGTCATTCACTCATCCAAAGACTGCTTAGTAACTACTCTCTGCTGCTTATGTTGAACTCTCCAGCAAGAGGTGCCCTCCCCCAGCTGGGGCTCTCCTTATCCTAGATGTACAGGAGCAGAGCACAGAGACTAGAAGCGTCCACAGTGGACACACACAGGCACAGTGGCCGGGAGGTGAGCCACAGGAAGGGAAACAAGCATGGGTTGCTGGCCTCCTTCCTCAGCCCAGAGCCAAGACGGCTCTCTGGTGAAGCTGGTGGTCGGGTGCAGTTACTGTAAAAAGGGCCATTACCTGTCACAGGCGGCTCTGAGCGACTGAACAGGTCTCTCCAGCCAGCATCAAGGAAGGTGCTGCTGTATCTACTGTCGACTGAGCCCAGGTACTTGGCCACAGGGTGAGAACCTGGCGGGCAGAAAAGCAGAGAAGCTGAATTGGTTGGGGATGGAACGATGCAGTGCGGCTGTCACAGAGCCCCGGCCCCAGCCCTGGTCCCCTGACTGTCTCCTCCTGGCCCAGCCCTGCCATCCTGCTGTAGGAGCAGGACCTGCCTCTAGACTCAGGTACATGACATGCCCCCCTGGAAACCATCCCATCTTTACCCAGGGGGACGATGAGAAAGCGCATGTAGCTGAGCCAGTCGGAGGTCTTGCTGGCCAACGACTTGACAAAGAACCGGAGGATGGAGCTCAGGTAGCTCTGGCCTCCCACTGCAGCCACCTTCACCGGCCGTGGCATGGATGAGTTGCAGTTGCAGCTGAGGAGGAAGGGGAGAGGCATGGCTACATTTGGGAGTTTCTCCAGGACCCTGCTCGGAGGAGGCCCCCCCTACCGACTTTACTTGATCTCAGCAACCACAGGGGAAAAACCAACCAGTGAACAATGCAATAAAGAGAGGAAATAAACCTAGTGCTCTTCCAATTAAGAGAAAACACCCAGGACCAGACAGGGCAGGTAACTGTCTATGAAGGAAGACCCAATTAGCTGAGGCCAACAGGGAGACAGTTAGGCAATGCTGTACAGGAGGCGGGGGGCGGGCCTGAGTCCAGAAGGCCCGGGACCTAGAAGATCTCTTCCCCCACTTGCAGGAGATGCCGGGCTCCCTCTAAGAAGGGTCTGTGGAGTGAAGCACTGACTCCCGACCATCAGCAGCACTTCACAGTTAAAGAGTGGCTCTCTTCCTGGCCTTCCTCCTCACGGGTTTAAGAAGAGGACAAGGCCAATCAAGGAGCTGCAGGGGTCTAGGCTGAAATGAGGGGGACAGGAATGGATCCTTCCGCCCCTGACCCTCTGGGGCCTCCAGGGCATCAAAGCACTGCAGCCTACTGCCGCTGCCCCCAGTACACACCCCTGCGGCTTCTCCCTGTCCTTGCTTGGAAGTCAGGGTAGGAGGATGCGGTCAGGAGAGGAGCTGGAGCCCTTACTAGCGCTGGATGCGGGTGAGCAGGGCAGAGAGCACGGCTTGGACCTCCACGGTAGAGCAGGTGCACACAACAGGCTTCCGCTGGTCCTGAAGCAGCTCCGCCACATACTGCGGGGACACAGGTGAGGCCCTCAGCAGGGACATCGCTCCCCACAGGGACGGAGACAGCAGCCCCCATAGAAACATGGAAATGGTGAAAGGTGCTGGGAAGCTAGGGGACGTTTTAGTTCTAATGTCTCCCCTGTGGCCCACACTCCAGGCGTTGGGGCCAGTGACGAGGGATTCTGCTACCAGGATCTCACCGGGGTGGACAGTGAGAAGGAGCAGACAGGGGTGGACTGGCCTTCATGGAAACTAGGGGCCACCTGTGGCATTTTCAAGCACTTTCTACTTCTTGAAGTCCTTTCATTCCATCATGCTGCCTGGCCACACAACCACCCTGGAAGTTAGGCAGGACAGGCATTATTGTCGCTTTTTTTACAGATCAGGAAACTGAGGTACAGAAAAGTTAATGGCTTGCTGAAGGTCCCACAGGATGGAAAGTGAGAGAACTAGGATGAGAGCTCAGACCTATGGGCTTAGCCCAGGGTGGGACTGTGGCCTGAGATATCAGAGTCATTATCCTATTTTCCCATGCATTGTTGCTCAAACCACATAACCTGGGGTGTCTCTGACCCCAGACCTCTCCTCCCACCCCTACAATCTCAGTGGCATTACCTGGCCCTGCCAGTCAGCAGTGTTCACGAGGATGACGTTCTCTGGGAGGGCGGCATCTGACACCAGGATTTGATTCAGCTGGTCATACACCACTTTCCTTGGAATCTGCAGGGACATAAGTGTCTGTCAGGCAGTCCCTGGGAGCCTGAGGGTGGAACTGGGTGGTTGGGGCACGGGCATTCAGAGGACAGACACCAGGCACTTGTGAAGGAGACCAGCATCCCAGTGGCCAGACTGCAGTGGAAAGGAGGACAGAGAACAAGCCAAAGGGGCCCTTGGAGAAGACAGGAGCACGTCAGGAACAAAGGCCCAGCAGCCATCCAGGCAGAGGGAGGGGAAGCTGAGACCAGGCAGGATGCCTCCTGTGGAGAGGGCAACGCCGGAGACAACAGGAGAGGCAGGGCCTCATGGCAGGGGAGGAGGAGGGCGAGAGCTAACAGGTGCTTAGAGAGCTGGAAACAAGGGCAACGGGGAGAGAAATAATGAGAGGGAAATGTGCGCTGTGTGGGGAGCCTGCCGTCAAAAGGAACAGAAGATATTTCAGGAACAGTGATTAACAAGAAGGACAATACTTCACCCCAGGCACTGGGCTATTCTAGTCTCTGGTTCATTTTCAGCTATGTAATAGCATCGAAATCAGGAAGCCATACTGACACAAACTTTCCTCTCTATAATATTTATAAGGTAAATGAACTGGCTTGCTGCTTAATTCAAGAAGGATAGCAATATGTGAGGTATGCCAGTTTAGAAACATGACTCCCCTGGGCCCCTGAGACCACTGGCCTTCAAAAAGAGAACACAATTCCCAAGACCCAGCTTCTTCCCCACATCTGCTGTAGCCCAGCTTCAAATCAAATGTTTAACGCAGTTGGTGTTTCAGCTGGAAATCAAACACCTGGTCCACAGCAGCACTAAAGGTACCAGCACCCAGGCCAGTGATGGCCAATGAGATTTTGGCCATTCTCCGGAACAATTAATTTGCCACCCTGTCTCCAGACTCATGTCTGATCCAGGCAGAGGAGGCAGAACCAGAAGGGGCGCTCTGGCCACGTGTGTGGCTGATGGCAGACTGGGGTGACACTAGCATTTCTTGCTCCCTCCCTGGCCGCTACCACTCAGCACTGAAGCCCCATTCCACACCAGTAGTAAATAATTCACAACTCGTCTGTCAGTCTGTCCTACCGTGGTGGCTTACATGTTGCTGGAAGCTATGTAACTGATATTTCAAATACCAGCAGGGTCACTCATGGCAGACAGGTTTCAGTGGAGCTTCCAGACTAACACAGACTAGGAAGAAGGACCTAGCGGTCTACCTCTGAAAAAACTGGCCAGTGAAAACCTTACGAATAGCAGTGGAATGCTGTTTAATATAATGCTGAAGATGAGCCCCTCAAGTTGAAAAGCACGCAAAATACAACTGGGGAAGAGCTACCTTCTTAAAGAAGAGTCGACCTTGATGATGTGGATGGAGTAAAACTTTTGGGACCTTCATTTGTTGATGTGGCACAACTCAAAATGAGAAGAAACAGCTGCAAACGTTCTTTTATAATTGGAATGTACGAAGCACGACTCTAGGAAAATTGGAAGTCATCAAAAATGAAATTGAATGCATAAAGATCGACATCCTAGGCATTAGTGAGCTGAAATGGACAAGTATTGCCCATTTTGAATTGGATAACCATTGGTCTACCACGCCAGGAATGATGAACTGAAAAGGAATGGCGTTGCGTTCATCGTCAAAAAGAACATTTCAAGATCTCTCCTGAAGTACAAAGCTGTTAGTGATAGGATGATATCCATAACCTACAAGGAAGACCAGTTAATGCAACTATTATTCAAATTTATACACCAAACACTAAAGCCAAAGATAAAGAAACTGAAGATTTTTACCAACTTCTACAGTCTGAAATTGATCAAACATGCAATCAAGATGCATTAGTAACTACTGGTGACTGGAACACGAAAGCTGGCAACAAAGTAGAAGGATTAGTAGTCGGAAAATATGGCCTTGGTGATGGGAAAGACACCGAAGATTGCCATGACAGAACTTGGCAAGACCAATGACTTACGCACTGCAAATACCTTTTTAAAAAAACATAAACAGCAACTATACGTGTGGACCTTGCCAGATGGAATATATAGGGATCCAATCGACTAATTCTGTGGAAAGAGACGATGGAGAAGCTCAATTTCATCAGTCAGAACGAGGCCAGGGGCCAACTGTGGAACAGACTATCAATTGTAAGTTCAAGTCGAAGCTGAAGAAAATTAAAACAAGTCCATGACAGCCAAAATATGACTTTGAAGATATCTCACCTGAATTTAGAGACCATCCCAAGAATAGATTTGATGCACTAAACACCGAAGACCAGATGAATTGTGCAAGGACATTATACACGAAGAAAGGAGGACGTCAATAGAGAGGAAAGAATGAAAAGACCAAAACAAATGTCAGAAGAGACTCTGAAACTTGCTCTTGAATGTAGAGCAGCTAAAGTGAATGAGAGAAATGATGATGTAAAAGAGCTGAACAGAAGATTTCAAAGGGTGGCTCGAGAAGACAAAGTAAAGCATTATTATGAAATATGCAAAGACCTGGAGTTACAAAACCAAAAGGGAAGAACATGCTCTTCATTTTTTAAGCTGAAAGAACTGAAGAAAATACTTAAGCCTCAAGTTGCAATACTGAATGATTCTAAGGGCAAAATATTGAACGACGCAGGAAACATCAAAAGAAAATGGAAGGAATAGACAGTCATGTACCAAAAAGAATTGGTTGATGTTCAACCATATCAGGAGGCAGCATATGATCGAGAACCAATAGTATTGAAGGAAGAAGTCCAAGCTGCACTGAAGGCACTGGCAAAAAACAAGGCTCCAGGAATTGATGGAATACCAATTAAGATGATTCAACAAACGGATGCAATAATGGAAGTGCTCACTAATCTATGCCAAGAAATTTGGAAGACAGCTACCTGGCCAACAACTGGAAGAGATCCGTATTTATGCCTATTCCCAAGAAAGGTGATCCAACAGAATGTGGAAATTATTGAACAGTATCATTAATATTACACACAAGTAAACTTTTGCTAAAAATAATTCAGAAGTGGTTGGAGCAGTATACTGACAGGGAACTGCCAGAAATTCAAGCCAGATTCAGAAGAGGATGTAGAATGAGGGATATCATTGCTGATGTCAGATGAATCTTGGCTGAAAGAGAATACCAGAAAGATGTGTGCCTGTGCTTTATTGACTACGCAAAGGTATTTGGCCATGTGGATCATAACAAATCATGGATAACATTGTGAAGAATGGGAATTCCGGAACACTTAACTGTGCTCATGTGGAACCTATACATAGGCCAAGAGGCAGTTGCTAGAACAGAACAAGGGGCTATCTCGTGGTTCGAAATCAGGAAATGTGTGCATCAGGGTTGTACCCTTTCATCATACCCATTCAATCTGTGTGCTGAGCAAATAATCTGAGAAACTGGGCTATATGAAGAAGAATGCGGATTGGAGGAAGACTCATTAACAACCTGCGTTATGCAGATGACAACCTTGGTTGCTGAAAGTGAAGAGGACTTGAAGCACTTACTGATGAAGATCAAAGACTACAACCTTAAGTATGGATTACATTTCAACATAAAACAAAAATCTTCAGAAGTGGTCCAATAAGCAATATCATGATAAATGTAGAAAAGATGGAAGTTGTCAAGTATTTCATTTTATTTGGATCCTCAATCAACATCCATAAAAGCAGCAGTCAAGAAATCAAACCATGTATTATATTAAGCAAATTTGTCACAAAAGACCTCTTTAAAGTGCTCAAAAGCAAAGATGTCACATTGAGGACTAAGGTGCCCCTGACCCAAGCCATGGTATTCTCAGTTGCCTTATAGGCATGTGGAAGCTGGGCAATGAATAAGGAAGACTGAAGAATTGATGCCTTTAAATTATGATGTTGGCAAAGAATATTGAATATACCATGGGCTCTCAGAAGAATGAACAAATCTGTCTCGGAAGAAGTATAGCCAGAACGCTCCTTAGAAGCCAGGATAGTGAGATTTCATCTCAAGTAGGTGGACACGCTGTCAGGAGGGACTAGTCTCTGGAGAAGGACATCATGCTTGCTAAAGTAGAGGGTCAGTGAAAAAGAGGAAGACCATATGAGATGGACTGCCACAGTGGCTTCAGCAATGGGCTCAAACATAGCAACAACTATGAGGATGGTGTGGGACTGGGCAGTGTTTCGTTCTGTTGTACACAGGGTAACTGTGAGTTGAAACCAACTCAATAGCACCTGACAACAACAAGAGTAAATAACAAACATATTAGACTTTTGATTTTGGTCTTCCTTCAAGAGTTTTTATTCAGAGTGTTTCAAGGTATTTCTCCTCTCCTCCTGACCTAACTGTCCAAGGAAGATGACAAAACACAAACTGAAGTCCAGGGACGCTCCGATTCTTGGCCCTGGCGGGGGCCCTGGAATACCTGTGTGCTGTGGCCCAGGTCAGGTGAGCGCTCACTGTCGGAGCTGTTGGTCCTCTCACTCAGGGGCTTAGAGAGCTGCCTCTCTTTCAGCGGCGTGCTCCTCTTCTGTCGGGGTGTGTGCACCACATCTGCTTTGCTGCCAAGACAGGAGAAGGAGGGTTAAACAGCCCCTATGACTCAGAAGCTACCACCAGCCCATTCCTCTGCTGGACCGCAGAGTCTACACTTAACAGTCAGGCCTGTACCACTTGCTTGACTTCCTTCATTCCACCCCATCTTTTAAGTGTTTTTTCCAATCTTGAGTACCTGGGGGAGGCCGAGCCCTGGAGGTCGGGCTTGCTGGACTTCAGGGGGGTTTTGACTTTCTCTGGCACAACCAGACTGGTGCTTATATCTCCAAACATGTCCTGGTCAGTGATCTCCTGCCAAGAGTAAAAGGAAGCAGGAGGATTATTGCTCACTCAGGGGACACGCAGGAGCCGCGATGGGTCCTGCCAGGGTCCATCACTGTCATGGGAAAAGTCATTCAGTCACTCTCCTGGAAGCCTGAGGTTCTAAAACTCCTCCCTCACTGGATGGGGGATCTGGTACCATTTTACTCTGACAGAGTGCACCCACTGTGCTGGGCCCTGTACTTGCTAGTCCACTCTGCCTTCTACCTCCAGGAACATTTGTTAACACACCCACAATGCGCTGACAATCTCACTTCTCTAGGTGGGCAGGGGCAGGGCCCCTGGATGGATCCCCCCAGGTCCCTCAATAGTTTCCTGCACAGCCCTTTCCAGACAGTTCCCACTCCCAGAAGTAAAAATACTCATATTTCTCTCCTCATAGATCAGTTTGATCTGTTTGTGAACTTCACATAAATGGAATCAGACGGCATATGTTCTTTAGTGTCTGGCTACTTTTGTTCAACATTGTCTCTGAGATTTGGGCGATCACTGCAGAGTTTTAGACAGGAAGTGACACAATTGGAATTTCATCTTGAAAAGATGACTGTGACTGCCATGTGCAGCATGGGCCAAAGTGGGGCCAGGGCGGAGGCTGCACTATTCAGGTCATTGGGGAACTACAAGGGATAAGCAGTAAGTTTTAAATTAATCTCAAGCCAAGTGTAACGTTTTGTCATATGCTGGATCTACATTGCTATATTGTTTACGATGCTGTTATTGTTAGGTGCTGTCGAGCTCGTTCTGACTCATAGAAACCCTACGTACAACAGAACAAAACGCTGCCTGGTCCTGCACCATCCTCACAGTTGTTATGGTTGAGCCCATTGTTGCAGCCACTGTGTCAGTCCATCTTGTTGAGGGTCTTCCTCATTTTCGCTGACCCTCTACTTTACCAAGCATGATGTCCTTCTCCAAAGACTGGTCCTTCTTTATAACAAGTCCAAAGTATGTGAGATGAAGTCTTGCCATCCTTGTTTCTAAGAAGCATTCTGGCTGTACTTCTTCCAAGACAGATTTGTTTGTTCTTCTGGCAGTCCATGTTATATTCAATATTCTTCACCAACACCGTAATTCAAAGGCATCAATTCTTTTTTAGTCTTCTTTATTCGTTGTCCAGCTTTCCCAAGCATAGGAGGGGATTGAAAACACCACGGCTTGGGTCAGGGGCACCTTAGTCCTTAAAGTGACATCTTTGCTTTTGAATACTTTAAAGAGGTCTTTTGCAGTAGATTTGCCCAATGCAATACCTCATTTGATGTCTTGATGGCTGCTTCCATAAGAGTTGATTGTGGATCCAGGTAAAATAAGCTCCTTGACAACTTCAATCTTTTCCCCGTTTATCATGATGTTACTTATTGTTCCAGTTGTGAGGATTTTTGTTTTATGTTAAGATGTAATCCAAACCGAAGGCTGTAGTCTTTGATCTTTATCAATAAGTGCTTTAAGTCCTCTTTACTTTTTACAACAAAACCAAAAACCAAACCCACTGCCGTCAAGTTGATTCCTACTCGTAGCGACCCTATTAGGACAGAGTAGAACTGCCCTGTAGAGTTTCCAAGGAGCGCCTGTCAGATTCGAACTGGCGACCTTTTGGTTAGCGGCCATAGCACTTAAACATTACGCCACCAGGGTTTCCCTTTTTTACGATAGGAAACATAAAAACCCCACTGACATCGAGTTGATTGTGAGTTATAGTGACCCTATAGGACAGAGTAGGCTGTAATCTCTATGGGAGCAGATTGCCAGGTCTCTGAGTGCTTAACCACTGTGCCACCAGGGCTCCCTCTAGGAAACATAAGCCTGCAATAAATCTTTCTCAGACTCCACTGGACTAGCAAAAGGACTCACCATGAGGGTGGTGTACATATACCCCGAGATGGTACATGATCAAATTCTTTGCTCCCCCTCGACCCCTCCTCACCCGCTGTGTCCAGACTTCAGCCTACTTGTTGACCTTCAGTGTATCCTGTGAGGCCTAGCTCAGGTGTCCTCCTGGTCAAAATCCACCTGCACTCCCCCCGGCTCCTACAAGGTGTGTACAGGTGGGGTTTCACCCCAGAAGGTGGGCTTTTTGATGGTGGAGACCTGGACGTATTCATCCTTGCATCTTCATGACTCGGCACATGGCAAGGGCACTGAGATGCTTGTGGAGTTACGTGTTTAATTGGATCGGGCATCCCATATTGAGTCCATTCCATTTCCCTAGGGCTTTGGCCTGCACTCCTGGGCAGCTCCAGCGTCTCTGAGAGGAAGGAGGTGACCAGTAATCATGCAGAGATTTACTGTGGTGGGCTGCCTGGCCATTGTAAGAGCAACACTCAAGGAGGAAGAGGTGGTTTTGCTGGGAAAGACACTGGTCATCATTTCTCAAAAGTGAATCAGGATGACAGGTGGGGAGAAATTATCCAAACCAGCGTTTGATCTGATCTAATTAAGGGGTAGAATGGGAACATTTTTGATTTGCTGATTTAGGGAGTAACCTGGACTCTAGGGCAGGTTACATTTCATGGGTCAGCATCTGGGGAGAAAGAGAATGCAGAACGGTCACAAACCTGCAGATTTAGGCACTATTTTCTGGGTGCTCCCGAGGGTCTTTCTGCCTTTATTTCTAGAGATACAAACACTGATTTAAGCAGCTGAAGTAGGAGACTGAGCCATACATACCAGAGTGTCTGTTTCAGTCAAGCTGTCATCGGGGTTTTTAATCCAAGTAGATTTGACTTTTTCTAGAGCGGCCAATTCCATCTGCAAAATTGTAATAATTAGTCATCATTGATCCAAATAACTACCACTCTTACTTGTTTTACTAGGTCCCTAAAAAGCTTAGCATACTTTCACTTAATCTTTAATCTCATGAAATCTTTACAGATTTTGTCTTACAAGAGATACATTTTTGTGAAAACTAAGAACTGAGGGGGCAGTTATTTTTGTAATCATTAAATCAATAACACGGCGAGATGCAGAATCCAGAAACTCTGACCCACTAAGATGTCACCAGGGAAGAGATGCTCATAATTTAGATGGCTTTGCTACTGAATCCATAAAACCTCTGACCCCGGACTCAAGAAACCGCCTTGCCCAGGAGGGGTATTTGGAAGCCTCCTGCCCTGGTGGTGCAATGGTTAAAGTGCTCAGCTGCTAACTGAAAGGCTGGTGGTTCAAACCAACCAGCCTCTCGGAGGGGGATGTGGCGGTCGGCTTCCCTAAAGCTTACAGCCTTGGAAACCCTATGGGGCAGTTCTACTTGTCCTCTAGGGGCGCTTTGAGTAGGAATCGACTTGATCGCAACAGCTTCCGTTTGGCTGGTTGGAAGCTGCTGAGAAGAAAGCTCAGTTCAGGCCTCTGATGTGAGACCAGGGCATCCATGCTAGCCAAATACTTCTTGCTTGGCAGAAACATCTAGAAAACTCTCTAACAGGATATACTAAGCAAAAAGACACCCAATATTAAGCCATTTATGTATGAATTTGTCCCTCTTATTAGAATTTCTCGTAAATATTAAAAACTTACAAATACGGATTCATGACCAGATTCTTCATATCTGCTAACATTGCTTCAGTCTGTACAGACACCAAAGTCAAGGTCATGAGCAGCTGGGGCTTAGATGTGGGTGTGGGCCTATCAAAATTTTTGGGATGTAGGAAAGCTCTGGCCTCAGTGAGTGTCTGTTTCTTGTAGGCAACCATGGGAGTCAGAAATGATGAAGGCTATCCCACTTCCTCTGAATTACTGAAAGCTCTTTCTCTGCATAAGTTATAGAATGCTGAGACAGATCGGGCCAATACGCTCTGAGGGTCACTCTGCAAACTTATGAACAAGAATCACAAAGTAGGCTCCTTCTGCCATATTCTACACCGGGGTTTCTCTACCTTGGCACTATTATTTTGGTCTGCATCATTCTCTGTTGTGGGGGGCTGACCCACACATTGTAGGATGTTTAGCAGCATCCCTGGCCTCTACCCACAAGATGCCAGCAGCAACCCCGCTGCCCCAAGTTGTGATGACAGTCGAGTGTCTCCAGACATTGCCAAATGTGCCCTGGGAGGCAAGATCACCTCTGGTTAAGAGCCACTGATCTAAGCCACCTGCAAGACTAAGCCAACATATGTTAGCCAGACGCTGTGACCCAGATTTTGGAGATGGTATGGCCTGTGTAATGGCTCATAGCCACACAGAACATGTTGTTTTCAGACTGCACAGCCAGTTCATTTACACCTTGTTTATATAATTAACTGGTGTTAACAGAGTCCGGAATCATGGAGAAGCCCTGGTCACACCCAGACTTCACTCTATTTTGGATCTCAGTATCAGAAATGTTTTAGAGAGAGTAAGTTGGGATGAGGACACGGTTCTGCTGGGAGAGTTGAAAGCTGCATGCCCCACTGTTAAGCACATGGCGTTTCAGCTCCATGGCAGGCTGTGACACCTGACAAGGTCTTTAACTTGGATTGGGGTTGGCGAGCACCTGTTGGCTGTTTATTGACTCTTTAAGATGTCCCAGACAATCCTCCTAGGGTTTTTCTCACCCTGAGGCCCTGGGACACCCACAGTGTGCAGCCGTATCTGTCTAATGGGTTGGCACCGGAGGCAGATGCGGTGTCTCTGGAGGTGCCACAGGTCTGCTGCGTGGGGCCCACACGGCCCTGTCAACTGCTGAAGAGCATGTGCACGTGCTCATGTATGGGGCAAGGGCTGGGGTAAGCTTTCAGGTGATCGTTTTTATGCGGTTAAGAGTCCCCAAAACCATAATTTACAGTGGTATGGAAACAGCAACTTTTAGCCACAGGCAGTCTTGGTGGAAGGATAGCATCTTTTGGCCACCGCCACTGAGGCATTGCAGGGCCTATTGTCAACAGCTCAGAGAAGCAAATTATGCTGCTACTGTGTGCTCAAGTCTTGGGAAAACTCAACAAATGTAATCATTTGTATCGGCAGAAATTCCTTCCAGTTCTAGTGGTAAATTGTATCCTTTGAAAATCTGGGGAACAAAAAAGGAAGATGATGGAAAATAAGTAACTAACAATGCTAGGAAATCTGAGGAAAAGGACACAACGTTGAGGCAGCAGGTGCACGCATGCGCACGTGTGCTCAGACTCAACGTTTCTTTTCTAATGGATTTAGAAATTCTCCATGTCAGAGCACAGCCCTTGTTCTGTATTTCCCAGAGTGCCTCTCATACTAAAGGATTGCAAAGTTCCACACCCACGTCAAGACATATGGGGTTCTTCAAAATAGATGTATTGGCAGAGACCCAGCAAAGTGAGTCTGAAATCTGGCCAAGGGAACCAGACTCTGAAGGACTGGCTAAAAAGACATCTAGATTCAACCAGTTTTAGGAGTTCAAACCTGAAATGGCTCTGAGGGAATGTAATCATAAAGGCAACAGCAGCTTATACTGACAGCAAGTTCACCATGCAGCAAGTCGATCAAACAAGCACCATGCTAAGGGTTCATCTGCACTGGCTCCCTGTATCTGCACGCCACCTTGCAAGGTACATGGAGACTACGGCTTGGTAGCTTGCCCTTGACGACACAGTCAAGCGGAGTGCTGGAAGTCGCGATTCAACTCCGAAGTCTGCCTCCAGAGCATGCGCTCCCAACTCAGCCCCATCCTGCCCCAAATGCTCTTTCTGTGCCTGAGCAGGGACTTCGACCCTTCAACTATCATGCTATAAAGAAGATACCCAAGTGGCTTTTGAACGAACGGGGGCTCCGATGTCAACACCTGTATCAGTAAGGCACCTGAGGCCCAGAGCATATGATTTTTCCTTCTAAATATGGGAAACCATAGAACGGACGCTAAAACAGACACTACAACCAAATTCCATCAGCTCACAAACACTTTCGTTAGCATACAAGGTCTCTCTTATGGATTTAATGACAGCGGTCGCTAGCGTTTCTTGCCGTGCACAGTACTCAGGTGTCATGGTCAGTGCCTTGGGGCAATTACCTCAGCTAATCATTTAAGTCTATTTAGTTTCAGCAGAAGGGCACTTGTTCTACCACGTTGTGAAACTCCTCTCTCAGCCAGGCCCCAGGCTCTGTCTGGGAGGGTCAGCCCTTATACTAATATTTAAGATGGAATCTTAGTGGCCATGGGTCTGTCCACGCGGACAGTGCTGACTCAGCAGGGCCATTCAGCAACACCCGTGAGGGAAAAGCTACAAGCCACAGCTTAAACATCCACACAAACAGTATGGTAAGTGAGGCCTGTCCAGGCTCCAGGTCACCGTGAGGCTGGGCTGGAGGTCACTGAGAGCGCAGTGTGTGCAAGCACAGGCCTGGGTTTCCTGGCCAACTTCGGGAGCAGGTGCAGTTCTCTATCCTACGTTTCCTCACTAACTCTACGTGGGCCAGTTCTAGACAGGTGCGGTCCATGCCTGCTGCGCCTTTACCAGGAAGAGTGATACAGTGTACGACAGCCCCACCTGGTGGCAGCAGACAGTAAGGCAGCCATGGGACGCCCCAAACCAGCTGGACGTTTGCAGACTCCGGCCCTTTCACAGTGTGCCTTGCACTCTTCAAATCATGCCTCACAACTAGCAACTATTTTCAGGGTGAGTCTGTAGTTCTGCTGGTGAACAAACGACTGTCAGCCTCACCTGAGAGCAAAGCAGCAAGGACATAGGCCTGTAAAGGACTCAGGCTCTTTTATCTACAGAAAAGCCACTGAGCTTCTAACAGCAAACCACGAACTGCACTAAAGCCAGGCCTGCGGTAGGCGTGGCATCAGCTCAGCTCCTGGCCTGTGATCCTCTGCTGGGGCGGAGGCCTCCCCAAGTAGGGGCAGCGCATGGCCTGGGGGATGCTGGGCTCTTGGGGTGCTATAGCAGCCAGCACCTTTTCCTCTTGCTCACAGAATGGAAACCTGCCCATCAAATTCCGAATTCTTTCAGAGCATTGCTCCCCTATATGAGTTCTCTACCCAACAAAGCCCCTCACCGTCTCCTGGTCAGATCCGTGGCATCCCCTGCCCCTGCACACCTATTCTCACAGGCAGAATGCCCACGACATGCCACACACTCCAAGCTACCATGTCCTGAGTGCTAAGGGACAGGTTTGGGGGCATTGTGTGTTCTGGGAGGGACACTCAATCAGACACAGGAATGCCCTTAGAGAATTAAGCTCCCAGCTGGGACTGATGAGGGAAACCGAGGTTGAAACAAGGTGAGACCGTGTTTCTGGGGCCACAGAATGAGCCCTGATCAGAGAAACAGAGGTCCAGAGTGTTACGTCCCCAAATCCCCCAGCCCCCCCATAGCACTGGTCTTGACTGCAGCCCCTCCCCCTGCCCTCCTATAGCATGGCCTTGTCCCCCTCCCCTGCCCCCATAGTACTAGCCTTCCCTATGGCCCCCCTCATAGCACTGATCTTACCCATAGCCTCCCCGACCTCCCCATAGCACTGGTCTTGCCCACAGCCCCCCTCCATGACCCATAGCACTGGTCTTACCAATGTCCCCACTCCCACCCCCCATAATACTGGTCTTGCCTCCCTCCCCCAGCCCCTATAGTACTGGTCTTGCTCACAGCGCCCCCAGCCGCCACAGCAATGGTATTGCCAACCCCCTCCCCCACAGCTGTGGTCTTGCTCACAGGGCTGGTGGTATCTTTTCCAAGGCTGCCCTTGCTGTTGAGGCTGCCGATCTCCGTCTGTGAGCTGGACTGCGACATTCCCTCAAAGAAGGGCCTACGGTGAAGAAGCACAGCCAGATCAGTGGCCGCCATGCTTAGACAGCAGTGCATGGAGAGCTGGGTGGAGCTGGTGTTCAAGAAAAGACCAACAAGTAGGCCCCAGGGTACCCGTGAGGAGGGACATGGCCAAGCTGGGGAGGTGAGGGTCTGGACTGGAGGATAGGACTGGAGTCTGTTAGAGGCAAAAACAATGACCTCTGTCCAGACAGCTGGAGGTTCAGCAAGGATGAAGACCCGGGATCACCCTGGTGATCGAGCAGAAGGTGGGGGGGGGGAGTTTAGGAGATTGCGGTGGCCCAGGAAGTACGGGTACAGGGCGACAGTCTGACAGAGGAGGCAGGCTCACTTAAGCTTGGGCTTCGGCGTGCTCAGGATGCTCTCGGTCTCCTCCATTTCAGGGCCGCTGTCACTGGGGTTGTACATCTCCAGACTATCGTACAGCTCATCCAGGTCCTCTTCTACCTCCCGGATCTGCTCCCGGGATACGTGCTCCAGCCCAAAGCCCACCTGCAGGGGGAAGGAAATCTTTGAATTTCAGGTTTTTCCTGCTCACAATTATGGGAGACACCCAACTCGTTTCTCCTTCCTTACAATTCTCCCTTAAGGGACACGACATAGCATCACACACAACGGGGTAGTCTTGATGCCCTTTCTATGATCCAACCCCGAGAGCAGGGAGTGGTGAGGCCACGTTTCCCTTTTGGTTTGCCTCCTGAGCACGCCACCAGTGTCCAGTGCACCCTCACTGTCCAGCTGTCTCTTCTGCACTTGCGGGAGGCCTCACTGATCGACTTTCCAGGAAAAAACAAAGCCACAGGGGCCTCAGTGGTACAACTGGGGGCAAGCATCTTGCTCTCAACAATTCCCACCCTTGTTCCTTTTTCAGTTCACCAAGAAGCCTGTAAAGTAGGCCAGGCCTTCCAGGGCCCAGGGAAGAGCATGCTTCTCTAGTAACAATGGTCAGCTCTTGGCTACTCAGGGCTGACCACTGAGGACATCTACTGCGCAGGCCACTGCTCACTGACATCTCCCTTGGGATATGAGGAAGATTTAAAAAAAAAACAAAAACCACTGGACTTGTTTACTGATAGCCCATACCGAAGGCTTGGGTATTCACTAATGGTCGGGTATGACTGTGTTACTCCCACCTCCAAATACTGTGAGCCCTTGAGCACTTCGTGTAAAGCCTTTTGAGTAGCTTAAAGCCCTCTGTAGCTGCCCACTTAACAGCTCTTGGGGATCTGCTAGGCAAGCAAGGTAGACCAGGAATCGTAATCCTGGAATCTTGACTCCCAGTGGCAACACAGATCACTTCCCGGCAGGAAAGGGTAAAATCTGAGATTCTACTCACCATCTCCCTTGGGAGTAAGGGGTCGTACCTCATCTGAGACTTTGAACCGCTTCAGGAGGGCCACAAATTTCTGTTTGATGTTAGGTTGCTGCAGGGACAGATTGCACAATTGTTCTCAGACAATATCCACTTGTGAATAGTAATCAGTTCAATCCAACAAATACTGACTAAGGGCCCACTTTCATAAAGAACAGTGAGTGGGAGGACAGAGTGATGAGAAGATCCAGGAAAGACAGGCAGCGCCACACTAATCCAGTGTAGTTCCTAGTGCTGTGGGCATAGAGAGAGGAAGGAGGTCTCCTCGACCCCAGGGCCCACACCACCCATGCCTACGACTCCCAGCTCCACCTCTCCAGTTCATCCTTTCTCTTGTGCTTCAGATCACAGTGCTGGTTGGTGACTTCTGCCTGAAATTCCCCAGGCACCTCACACTCAACACTGCCAATGGAACTCACTATCGTCTCCTTGTAGTCCCTATCCTGATTAACGATAGCTCCAGTCTGCCAGTCACCCATGTCCAAGCCTGGTGTCTCTCCCCTCTGTGCTCCGCCCACATCCCCGTGTTTGCTGACCCCTGCCCTCTCTTTAACGTCTGCAACACCACTCCTTTGCTCTAGGCCTTCTCCTTGCGTGGCTCTGGGATCACTGCAACAGTCCTCAGCTGACACATCCATGCCCCCATCTCTGCCCCACCCCCCACCAGTTTCCAATCTTGTTCCCTCCAGAGTTCAGAATGAGCTTTCCATATGCATATCTGATCCCTTTATGTCTCCATAGTCTCCCAGTGCCTGGAGATCAAAGCTCGCAGGGGAGGCTTGTAAGCCTGTCTGAGAACTGGTTTAGTTCTGCCTGTCTCCCTAGCCTCATCTCAATATTCAACCCCTCATGCCCCATCTTCAAGCAGAAATTACTTAATAGCTCTGTGAAAAAAGGCATGCCGTATTACACCTCTGGGCCTCTGCATATGATACCTGTTGACTTGAATAAAAACTTCCCCAAATCCACTTAGTGAAGTTCTATTCATCCTTAAAAACCCATCTCTGGGCATCTCTTCCATAAAGCTCTCCTGGCACTCCTGGGCAGAGCGGGTCACTGCCCCTTAATGCCAGCGCTGCCCCTTGTACAGGTCTCTTTCTTAGAGCACTGATCCCACTAAACTGTAGCTACTTGTTCAGATGTATTTGTGTAACTGGACTCTGAGTTCCTTGAGGGCATGGACTATGCCTTTTTATTTCTATGTCTCCATCGCCAGGCATAATGTCTAGCTTGCAACCACAAGTATTTCTTGCCTAAATGATAGACTCACCAACCAGGCATGGAAATGTCAAACTGGCAAGTAGGACCGTGCTAGGCTTTGAAGAAAGGACAGGGCTTCCAATGGTGGAAAGGGCATTCAAAGCAGAAAAAACAACTTGAGTTCATGGTGACAGAGAAGCGTAAAATGTGTTCGTAGAACAGCAAGTAGATTAGCGTGTCCAGAACGCAGTGCCCTTGGTAGGGAGAGAATGCACGTGCACAGAAGGAGGCAGAAACCAAAAAGTCTCTGGAAATCCCACAGGAAACTGTTGGCAGCTAAAACCTTTCGGGGTAAGACAGGGTCCCCAGGCTGTGGAAAATCCCATGACCTCAAGCAGTTTTACATTAGAATCCTGCTTTCTTTGCTTGGAAATTACGTTAACCCAGCTGCGCCTGTGTAGTATGATTAAGACTGTTGCTGATGTAACTTGTATGAACCCCCTACTTGTAAACCCCTTCAAAGTAACTTTTCCCCTTGCCCTTGGGGAATCGTCTCGGCAGCAGCAGCAGCTCTGACTCCTTTCCTTGCGCAACGAAATGAAGGTGGTTTTCTGCCTTCCCACCTTGGTCTCTTGTTTATTGGCCAATTCAAGTCATGCCGGGTAAGAACCTGGGGTTCTCACCCAGTAACAACAGCATGGATGATAGTAGGAGCAGTGAACTCTGGTCATGCCCCAGGCTAAAGCTATAGAGGGACCACAGGAACAGGCAATTTATAAAGCTCCAGGGGGCTCCCTATGGCAAGAAAATAGGGTTTCTTCATGGTTACAGAGCAGGAAAAAGAAAAACTAAGCAGAATAAGCTGCGCTAGAGAGAGAATCCTATAGCCTCTCCCCTTATCAGAGCACAACGTTGTCTTCTTGTTACTGATCTTATCTTCAGGCATGGTGTTGGTGGCGCTAGTGATGGTATTGCAGGCTCTAGTGACATGCCTCTCCTTGCCTATTTTGGAGTGCCAGTCACGAATTAGACAGACAAGAACAATGAAACCATTCTTATGATTCCTAGCCACTGATTAGATGGGGAAATCAAGGTCAGGGTCTTGAGGAATTTGTATGTTGGCCTGGTGATCCCTCAGGCTGATTGTGGAGAGGGAGCATTGTTTCACGGTGGAGTGCCTAGCTCAGGCACGACGCATTTGGAAGGGCCGGCAAACATTTAGCTGCGGAAGGTGACGGGAAACTACTCTCAGGGGGCTGGTCCCTAGTCTAGCTCTGGGCTCCAGAGAGTCAGGAGGCCTCTGAGGAAAATACTGTGACGTTTTCATCTAAAAAGCTCATAGTCCTTCTGACCCTCTCATACTTTAATACAAGAACTCTGGTATCAAAATTAACCTAGGAATTCAGGTTTTAATCTTCTCAGTCCAAGACTACTAATTTCACCAAAAAATAGTGACTCTGAGGAAACCTTATACAGGAGATAAAATCTGAACGTATTTGATTTCCAAGGTTGTGGGTCCATTGATGTGGGAACCATAGCTAATGCAATTAAACCTGATCAAACCCATGGTTCCAAGCACTAGTCTAGTATTTCTGGGTAAGCTCAACAAATGATTAAAAATGGTGAGGCTCCTTGAGAGAACAGGCTTGATCTCTGAGATGAACAGTCTGTAGTGGGAAGCAAGCACCTGGGGATGGGAGGAAGGATGTCTGAGGTTTTCTGTTCCCTGAGGAAGCATTATCTGTTCCAAATTCTAAACCAGGGTTCTCAACCTTTTTTTAACCCAAGATAACCTCAAGAATATAACATGCTCCTGTCAGTAACAGTGGCTCCTACAACAGTGATTCTTAAATGGGTGTGGTGGTGGGGGCATGGACCCCAGCAGGAGGTATCAGAATCTCGAGTGGCAGGCCACAGAAGTTTGAATATACCGCTCCCATCCTACCCCTAAGCTGATAATCTCTGCTATACCATTTCCCAGACCTGGGAGCTTACCCTTGTGATGGCAGAGGTTGAGGTTAGTTTCCTCCGCGTCTTCTTTACTTTCCGGAGATCCTCATCTTCATAGAACAGGTCCTAAGTGGGGAAGGCGTAGAAAGAGGTTGGGAAAGCCTGGGCAGGTCTGGACTTGCTTCTCGGAAGCTTTTGCTGAGGGGCTGTTACCTGCCCGTGCAATGGGTCATCGCTGCCTTCCTGTTCCGATGAGAAGCTCTCCTCCTCCTCCTCAGAATAGTTGTCAATATCCGGAGAACGATCTGGGAACAGACACCTTAGTAAGACAGCCTTGCAGTGGGAGGATCATGGCTCTACTCCAGTGGGAACACTGCTGGGGGAGGAGAGAGGCCCGTGGCACAGCCATGTTTCATTTTTAGGGGTCTCTAAACTTTTCTTTCCCAGGAACATTTTAGACACTCTCGTTTGATTTTCTAAGATGGGGATCAGGTGGTGAGCCCTCCATGGTCCATGGGACCTCCAGGCACTGCACAGATCTTACCAGACAGCTTTGATTTGATTCCTTCATGGTCGATTGGCTGGCTGGAGAGGGAGTAGATCTTTATTTCTGCCACAGGCACGGAGACATCCTTCACATTGCTGTGCAGGCCAAGCACCAGGGCACCCTCGTTGGGGTGCTGCATCACCTTAGGTCAAAGGGAGGGTGGTAATGGACACACCTGACTATCAAGAGGTCTACAATGTTGTCCATTTCCATATATCCAAATGAGTATGCAAGTCAATGGTAATGGCATTCTGCTACTATGTTTTCTTTCTTATTATCTCCCAAATCATGTCTATTATTATCTCATTGCCTTTAAAGTCTTACTTTAAAACTATCTCCAGAAGTCTCCAGAAGAGTCCCCTCAAGTAGGCAGGGCCTAGTGCTTAGAGATAACAATCAAAGCCTGAGATTGAAAATGATTGCTCTTCTCAAGGACTGCATTTTAGTCAAGTCCTCACAGAGAAATTAGCTCTTGAGGCTGATCAGGCTGGGGCTGAAGGTGGTGGTCACCTGTGTCTAGCAACAAGGAGCAGCTGCAGTATATGGAAAATGGCAGGGCACAGCTAGAGAAACGGGTTGTTGGCATTTATTCATTCCGCCAGCCCCTCACATGGATAACAAACCCGAGGACAGAAAGCTGGATTGGGACTACTCACACATTTTACTTACAATGGCCACAAATCTTTTCCTATTTAATTTACTAACATACAGAAACATTTTTAAAAACTGATTTGTGGCCCCTTTGCCAGGGCTAAGGGAATTTGACCGGTGTACAGAACTGCCCCAATTAGCAAATATATCGAGGACAAGGGGAGCCTGGTTTTTCCTTGTTGGAGAAAGGAGTTACAAATATGGAAAGGCTAAAAGAAATCCTACAGCGTTGGATTGGAATTGAAGTTACTGATGTGAACTCATGGTCAGACAGATACACAGAGATGTGGAAACAGATACAGATGTGTGTGCATATATGAGCGTGCACACAGGTCCCTAGATGGCACAGTTTATGCTCAACTGTTAACCTAAAGGTTGGCAGTTCAAACCTACCCAGGGGTACCATGGAAGAAAGGCCTGGCAACTTGCTTCTGTAAAGATGACAGCCAGGAAAACCTCATGGAGCAGTTTTACTCTACAACACACGGGAGCACCATGAGTCAAAAGTGACTTGAAGGCAATGAGTTTTTTTTTTAACGCGTATGTTGGCAATGGGTTAGGTTAGGTTATGCTGTTGTTAGTTGTCTTCTGATTCTGATTCATGGCGACCCCATGTGTTATAGGGTAGAACTGCTCCTTGGGTTTTCTTCGCTGTCATTTTAATGGAAGCAGATTGCCAGGCCTTTTCTCCTGTGGTACCACTAGGTGGGTTCGAATCTCCAACCTTTAGGTTAGCAGTCAAGCACAAACCATTTCCTAGCTTTGTCCACTAGAGGGAGCAGAGGCAATGACAGCACAGTTGGGGAAATGTGCACTCTTTTAGTACCCTGGCGGAAAACCCTGATGGTAGAGTGGTTAAGTACTATGGCTGCTAACCCAAAGCTCGGCAGTTCAAACCCACCAGGTGCTCCTTGGAAACTCTATGCAGCAGTTCTACTCTGCCCTATAGGGTCGCTAGGAGTCAGAATTGACTTGACGGCAACAGGTTACAGGGTTAGTGACCTGGTAGAAAACCCTGGTGGTGTAGTGGTTAAGTGCTGCGGCCGCTAACCAAAAGGTTGGCAGTTAAAATCCACCAGGCGCTCCTTGGGATCTCTATGGGGCAGTTCTACTTTGCCCTATAGGGTCACGATGAGTCAGAACCCACTCGACAGCAACGGGTTGCTTTTTTTTTTTTTTAAAAGTACCTGGTCGGGTCCTGGTGGTGTAGTGGTTAAGGAGCAAGTCTTTGATAAAAAGAAGTGTATAACCCGAACTTTTAGTAAGAGAATTAATTTGTAAAAGAAAATCAAACAGCTAGCCACAAAGCTGGGGAGCCCGTTGGCTGAATTCCGACGGCTGGCCCCAGCGCTCCCTTGGGCACGCAGACTGTGTCCTCTTACCTCCGCCATGTTGATGAGTCCCACGGCCAGGGTCTTATAGCCCAGGATGGTCCGGTTCTTATACCGCTTTCTCCTTTGCAGCATGATCTGCAGCTTGTTGGCATCTCGCTTGAGGAAATGAGGGTACTATCCAGTACAAAACAGAGTCAAGCATGTTAACACACAATCGGATCCTTTGTGGGTTCTGGTCCTGCTGGAGGGGACACAATCTTTCTGGGCTTTAATTTCTCCCGTCTGTGAAGGAGGGTCAATCAGGGTGTGAAACAGGCAGGCTGCTGCCTGAGGGTCTGACTCGGCTCGGTGGCTGGCTTCCTTTCTACAGCTCTGTGGTCCACACGTGTTCAGGACACTGCCTCTTTGCTTACCATCTGATCAAGTGTTTTATCCAGGGGCTTCAGCTTGGGCTGCTGGAATTATGATGTGAGACACACACACCAGGAGAGACATGGAGAAGGGGATGGATGGAAATTACAACACAAGCGGAAAATGAGACTGAAGAGGGTGCACTCCGCTGGGGTGTGTGGTGTGGATCATTGAGGGATGAAGGGGCTGAGCATGGTAGGATGGGTGGGGCACAGCCAGTGACTAACATGGTTATCTAGGGAAACAGGAAAGACGAATGAAACATGGTATATTTTTCAGCAGCCTACCTGAGTCTCAGCACCCATACTCAGCTGGCTAAGTGATTGCTTTGGTCCTCCACGCTAGCCATAAAGTCTCTAGGTGATTTTAATAGTCCATTTCTGCCCAAATTGGGCTATGGCTGCTCTTGGATTAAAGCAGTTTTCAAATGACAGGACTTTTTGGGGACTAGATGGGATATGTGACCAAAGATCTATCTAGTAGATTCTTACCTGAAGGGAGAAGGTTAGCTGGAGCTCTGTTTCCACCAGTCCACTAGTTGGAAGGATGATCTCGTTGGAGCGGAGAATTCTTTTTGAACCCTGAAACCGAGAAAAAATGATGTCCATGCTGTATCACCAGAAATCAGACCAAAAGAAATGTTTGCGAACAACTTCTAAGCTCTACCAAAATTCTTACCAGACCAAATATTTCATCTTTCTTGTACTTATTAGAACCTAACCACCACCACAGGTATGATTTTATATGTACGTATTATGCTGTGTGATTCATAAAGGGCTATCATAAAAATGACTTGTTACTGCATCTGAGTTCTCACAATACTCCTGGGGAAGGCAGGCAGCCAGCACCCCAAGGTGTGGTCTGATCTCCCCACGCTCACCTCAGCCTTCCTTCTTCCCCTCTAGCTGATACATTAGTTGTATGGTCTTGTTTGGGGGACTTCTCATATGCTTTTTGCCTCTTCTTACATGTTCTCTGTTCCTTCTATCTACAGCTAACCACCTTGTCTTTCAGCTATCACTTTAGATGTAATTTTTTTCCACAGGAACCCTCCCTTTTAGCCCCTCCTCTTCCAGCCAAACACTGGGTTAGACACCCCTCTTACTGCCAGCACTTATCTCACTTAACTTTGGGCTCCGTGAGACAGAGATATGTCTTGTACAATATGAATCCTGATACATCTTAGATGGTAAATACATGTTGTTGGACAAGTGTGCCTAAAGACCACACAGCCAGTTAAAAAATTAGTAACAATAATAAAAAAAGTGATGACATTCAAGTTGTTAAGTGTTTGGCGAAAACTGTAAACTCACTCAGTGTTGGAGGCAAAGTAAGTCAGGGTTGACTCTTTCAGAAAGCAGCCCGGCAATATAAAAATCTCTGCACTGACATGTCATCATCCAAGGAAGTGAGTTATAAGGAAATAATTTTAACAAGAAAAATTAAAAAAAAAACTCTACAAACAAAGAAGGAGCCCTGGTGATGCAGTGGTTAAAGAGCTCAGCTGCTAACTGAGAGATCAGCAGTTTGAACCCACCAGCCGCTCCACGGGAGAAAGACATGACAATCTACTTCCGAAAAGATCACAGCTTTGGAAATTCTATGGGGTAGTCCTGCTCTGTCCTATAGGGCCACTATGAGTCAGAATTGACTTGATGGCAGTGGGTTTGGATTTTTTTTTTTTTTTTTAAATAACAAAGAGCTTTGCTCATTGAAGAATTATTTATAATAGTTCAATATTCTTGAACTGCTCATCTTTTATCTTTCTTTTACCAAAACTGCTGATTGGGAAATGTTTCTGCTGAAATGGTTCTTTGTGGTGATGCTGACCCCTAGGACAGAATCCTGTTCTCTAAAATGCCTTAGTCACTCACCGAGGCCAAAATTAGATCAGGGGGTGTATCCCTCCAGTTAAATAAGGCAGTGGCTCTTTCACGGGTCTGCAGGTTAAAACTATTTTTGTAACTACACTGAGACAATATTTGCCTTGTTCACTCTCAATCTCTCAGGACAGCACAGTGGAGTATTCCAGAGGCTACATGACGTGTGATATTACAACAGACGGAATGCAGAAGCAGACAAGAGAATCCAGCTGCCTTCGATTAAGTCGGATATTAAAGAGATTTACAAAAATGTAAAATGGTGCCACTTTTCTCGTTAAATTTGTGTGTGTGTAAAATTTGGTTATTTTTTCGTAAAAATGTATTATTTTATTAATATATAAGTTCATTATTACAATTTAAAAAACGAAGGAATAAACATTTCAAAAACGTCTCAGTTGTAATTTCTGATATAACTACCACCAGATATAATCCATATAAACAAAAGCTCTTTGGGGTCCACAATTAAGAATATAAAGGGGGCCTGGGAACAAAAACTTTGAGAATGGCTGATACCATTCATTGCACTTAATTCTCCCAATGACCGTGTTCTCAGAGAGCTTAAGTAACGTGGTCAAACGGCTGAGTCAAAGCTCATACGCAGCTCTTCTGGATCTAGGGCAATGTCCAAATCTTCACTCTACAAATACCCATTCATCTACTCTCTCCCCGACCCTGAAACATACGTGCGTGGTGTCTCAGGCAAGAATGGCATACCCAGTGCCGCCGAGTCGATTCCGACTCATGGCGACCCTATAGGCCAGGGTAGAACTGCCCCACAGAGTTTCCAAGGAGCGCCTGACAGATTTGAACTGCCGACCCTTTGGTTAGCAGCCGTAGCACTTAACCACTACGCCACCAGGGTTTCCAAGAATGGCATAGAAAGCTGTATAATGGATATCTGTGGTTAGAAATTAAAAGGGATGTGGAAGGCCACTGGTTGATGACAACGGTTTGCATGCATGTGTGCTCTGAGGGCACGGTTATACCTTAGGTGGCATATCTATGTAGGTGAGAGTTGGGGTTGAAAGGAGGACAATGTGTGTTGTTAGTGGTATGGGATGGGAGTAGGAGAAACAGGGAAGAAAGTAGGGTCAAAAACTGCTTTGGTCAAGCAGGAATGATAACACTTGCTACCAAAAACCCCAGGTTGTATCATTAAACTCACAAAATGGTGATAGGTTATTTTCTATAGAAGAAATCACAGTTGATTAAATTTTGTTCTAAAAATAATAAAGTTGGGCTAAACTATTCCCCCTGTGTACAGAGAACATCAGGAGGGCCTGAGATGTGCCAGTAATTTGTATAAATTACTTTTTTGGGAAAATTGAGGTTTAACTTAAAATACAGTGAAGGATCCAGATCTTAAGTGTGCAGGGTGATGAGCTGATAAGTGCACATGCCCATGTAACCCACGTGCTTTTTGTTTTAAACTGTGCTTTAGGTGAAGGTTTACAACTCAAGTTAATTTCTCATACAGAAACTTATACACATATTGTTCGGTGACCCTAGTTGTAATCCCTATGACAGCACACTTCCCCTTTCCACCCCGGGTTTTCTGTGTCCATTCATCCAGCTCCTATCCCTTTCTGCCTTTTCATCCCGCCTCCAGACAGGAGCTGCCTCTTTAGTCTCGTGCATCTACTTGAACTAAGAAGCACACTCTTCATGAGTCTTATTTATGTTTTATAGTCCAATCTTTGTCTGAAGAGTTGGCTTCATGTAACCCACAGCTTTATTAAGATATAGAACATTTCTACCCCTCCAGCAAGATCCCTCGCGATCCTCCAGTCCATCCTGCACCACCTCCCAGAGGCAGGCACTGTTCTGATTTCTGTCACCATAGATCAGTCACACGTGCCCTAAAATTCCATATAAATCACACAGTATGGACTATTTTGGTCTGGTTTCTTTTGCCCAACATATTTTTGAGGTTTCAGATGTTGTGTATCTCAGTAATTCATTCTTTTTTATTGCTGAGTAGAATTGAGTCTATGAATATATCACAACTTGTTTATCCCTTCTCCTGTTGCTGGACATTCCCATTTGGGTTGTTTCTGGTTTTTGGCTATGATTACTAAAGCTCCTATGAACATTCTTGTACAAGGTTTTGTGTGGACATGTTTTGCTTTTTCTTGGGTAAATCACTTACTGTGCCACCTTCTCAAAGGTGGCTGCTTTTCTCCCCAAACCCACATATACCAGGCAGGCATCCTTCTTGCTCATCACTGGCTCTAGAACATTTTCCTTTCTACCTCCCTGAAAAACTCCCCATTTGGAATTGATGTCACCAGCTTATATTACCCTCTATCCCGTGTTGTTGCTGTCATCTACAACTGCCAGTCACACCCACTCATTTCTTGATTTTAGCTTCTGACTCACTGCCCTCTCCCCACCACTAACTCAGTTAGAATTCTCCATGATTTCTGTATATGCTCCTTCCAACATCCTGGCCTCTGAATTCCATAATTTAATTCCTCTCTTCCAATGATCCTGTCCTCACGCTTATCTCAGCGACTCACTTACATCATCATACTCTGGACCTTCCGTTACCAATGACAGCCAATATCTAATCTCCATCTCATGCATCTCACTGACCACCAGCTCCTATCTCTCCAGCCCACTCTTCTAGTTTGTCAACAATAACAATCCTTCATCCCCACCAGGACCTATGATCTACTGATACTCCCATCTTTTTCCTGTTCCTCATGCCCATTTTCCTCTTTCCTCCTTCCAAAAGCAAAACCACTGCCGTCAAGCCGATTCCAACTCACAGACACCCTATCAGACAGAGTAGAGCGGCCCCCCAGTTTCCAAGGAGTGGCTGGTGGATTCAAACTGCTGACTTTGCGGTTAGCAGCTGAACACTTAACCACTGTGCCACCAGGGCTCCTAGTGACCCTGTAGGACAGAGTAGATCCGCCCGTAGGGTTTCCAAGGCTGTAAGCCTTTAAGGAAGCAGACTGCCACGTCTTTCCCCTATACTGCAGTTGGTAGGTACCAACTGCCAGCCTTTCAGTTAGCAGCCAAGTGCTTAACCACTGTGCCACCAGGGCTCCTTCTTTCCTCCTTAACCAGCTTAATCCTTTAACAGGCGATGGCAAATATACGTCCCAGCTATATTTTCTACCCCTAGAGGTTTATTGGCAGGCATTTGAGCTACTTTACTACGGTCTAGCATCGCGGCAGATACTGGTGCAACCGCCTAAAAATCAAGGAAGCTGGTCTGCACCACATTTGAGTGTTGAGAGCCATTCCTATGAGGGGATGCTTCCCAGAGGAATGACTGTGTGAAACTTTTGTCTTTTGGCTTCTGTACAGTGAGATAAGGCTTGTAAGTATGTTTACTATTTCCTTTGTGTTACTGGGAAGGTACGGTTACCGACATTCAGAAATATTCAAGTATATGAGTTATTTTGGGGGTCAAAACCGTTTGAGATGTACTTCCTGGGCCATGGGACTGATATATACTGCGTGAGTGATGTGCTTCATGGAACATGGGACCGATGGGGCCCGCCTGCGTTAGTCATCTCCCTGACATTTTTTATAAAGTGCTTGCCTCCCTGAAAACAGTTTGTGACGTGCTTCCTGGGCCTTGGGACGGATATGTACCGCATTTGTGATGCACTTCATGGAACATGGGACTGATATGGACTGCGTGCATCTGGCGCCCCATTTTTCAAATAATAAAAAACTACCAAAAACAATGACTCAGCATCCATTCCATTAGTGAAATAATGTAGCATCACCAAAAAAAAAAAAAGGAAAAAAGAATCATCTTTTAAAGGGTTAAATGCCATAGTCAATCATAAACACAGCCTTGTACACTCCCTTAACTCCTTTGTCCCTCTTGCTTTGCCCTAATCATTTGGTAAATTACAACCCTGTTTAAATGCGAGCACGCCAACTGAACACACCCAGAGGGAAACATATAATCACGCTAACTGGTCTCATCCAAATCCTAAGTGGGTCTGTAATGGTGCCCAGCAATCAAACACTTTCCCAGGTCCTTTCACTTCCCCACCTCCTAGATGACCACTTCAGATCTCCTTTCTCTTCAGACCTCCACACCTGCTTACCCCTCCCATCACGCCAAGATGATAACCTTGACTCCGACTTCACTGAGAAAACTGAAGCAGTAAGAGAGCTCCCACACCTCCCACCACATTCACCTAATCACCAGCACGTGTTCTCACAGATCCTCCCGCCTCCTGCTCCACAGATGAACTCTCCTGCTCCGATCCAAAGTCAGCAGCTCCACTTGGGCACTAGATCTGCCCCCTTCTCACCTCAAGGACCCCGTTTTAGCCGTTCTTGCCTCTCCTACCTGATCCACTTTCCTCTCTATACTGGACCATTCTCATCGGCTAGCATACTGCTATTTCTCTCATCTTAAACAGACACCTCTAGTCTCCACATGCCCTTCCGGCTACCACCCATCTCTTGCTTCCATTACAGCAAACTCCTCAAAAGAACAGTCTGTTCTTGCTGTCTTCAGGTCCTTTTCTCCAAAGTACATTCCAATGAGCTGCAACATACCACCAGAATTGCCACTGACAAGGTCTCAAATAACCTCTACCTTGATTAATCTGGCGATCAGTTCTCACCTTCCTTGATCTATCTGCAGCTTTTGACAGAGCTAACCATTTTCCACTCCTGACAACACTTCCTTTACACTTGGCTCCCAGAACACCATACTCTTTTGGGTTTCCTTACTCCTTTACCTGCTCTTTTGTAGGTCTCCTTTTCAGGTTCCTCCTCTTCTGCCTGACTTCCTAATGTTGGAGTGCCCGGGGCCCCATCATTAGACCTACTCTGTCCTCTGTGTACACTCACTCCACTCCTGGTTATCTTATCCAATCTCAGGGTCTTAAATATGTTGCTGATTCCCCAAATTATATCTCCACCCCAGACTTCTTTCCTGAACCCTACATGATTAGATATTTGTTTATGGATTGAATTGTGTCCCCCAAAACATATATCAACTTGGCTAGGCCATGATTCCCAGTATTGTGTGATGTCCACCACTTTGTCATTCGATATAATTTTCCTATGTGTTGTAAATCCTACCTCTGTGATGTTAATGAGGTGGGATTAGTGGCAGTCATGTTAATGAGGCAGAACTCAATCTACAAGATTAGGTTGTGTATTAACCCAATCTCTTTTGAGATATAAAAGAGAGAAGCTAGCAGAGAGACATAGGGACCTCATACCACCAAGAAACAAGGGCCAGGAGAATAGCATTTCCTTTGGACCCGAGGTCCCCCTCCTAGACCAGGGGAAGATTGATGAGAAGAACCTTCCCCCCAGAGTCGAGACAGAGAGCAAGAGAGAGAGAAAGCCTTCCCCTGGAGCTGGCACCCTGAATTTGGACTTCTAGGTTCACAGACTGTGAGAGGATAAACTTTTGTTTGTTAAAACTATCTATTTGTGGTATTTCTGTTACAGCAGCACTAGGAAACGAATATTCAATGGTCTAATCAACATCTCCACTTGGATTCTTGATAGGCATCTCAAACATAATATGATAAACTGAATTTTTCATCTTTTCCTTTAAATATGTTTTATCCACAGTCTTCCCCACCTCAGTTTCAAGCCAAAACTTTAGTGCCATCCTTAGTCCTCTTTTTTTCACACCCTGCACTGAACCTTCAGGAAATCTTGTTGGCTCTACCTTAAAAAAAAAAAAAAAAATTTTTTTTTCTACCTTTAAGATATGGCCACTTAAGATCTTGACTGCTGGCATCCTTTATCTCTTGCCTGGATCACTGCTGTAGTCTATTAGCTGGTCTTTTTGCTTCTTCTCTTTCTTACCTAAAGTCTCTTCTCAACTGAAAAGCTGGAATAATCCTATCACTTCTCTGCTCAAAACCCTCCAATTCACACGGAATGAAAGACAGACGCTCACAATTATCTGCACCACTCCTCCACTCTCTTTGACCTCATCTCCTACCACTCTCACTCCTCTCCAACCTCACTGGCCTCCTCCTTCCCCGCATTCTCCATATTTGTCAGGCGCTTTCCTGCCTTAAGGACTTGCATTGGCCTTTCCCTCTGACTGGAATGTTCTTCTTTCAGTTACATTCAGGGTTCACTTCTCACTTCCTTCAAAGTCTCTGCATAAATGTTATCTACTCAAGGAGGCCACCTCTGACCACAGGCCCCATTCTTGTGGCACTTTCCATCTCCTCTGTCTTATCACACTCATCCCAATAGCAGGCTGCATTAGCTGAATTCTCACCATCCAAATATACACTACAAATACCTATAAAGTTTTCGGCCACAAATTCAGTATCTGAATCAAGTCTTTCAGAACAACTCCGGGTGACAGATAGGGAGCACAGTGAAGTCATAGGATCACATCTAGTTCTGGCACTTTTTTTTTTTTTTTAACTTTTATTGAGCTTCAAGTGAACGTTTACAAATCAAGTCAGTCGGTCACATATAAGTTTATATACATCTTACTCCATACTCCCACTTGCTCTCCCCCTAATGAATCAGCCCTTCCAGTCTCTCCTTTCGTGACAATTTTGCCAGCTTCCAACTCTCTCTATCCTCCCATCCCCCCTCCAGACAGGAGATGCCAACACAGTCTCAAGGGTCCACCTGATATAATTAGCTCACTCTTCATCAGCATCTCTCTCCTACCCACTGTCCAGTCCCTTTCATGTCTGATGAGTTGTCTTCGGGGATGGTTCCTGTCCTGTGCCAACAGAAGGTCTGGGGAGCATGACCACCGGGATTCCTCTAGTCTCAGTCAGACCATTAAGTCTGGTCTTTTTATGAGACCTTGGGGTCTGCATCCCACTGATCTCCTGCTCCCTCAGGGGTTCTCTATTGTGCTCCCTGTCAGGGCAGTCATCGATTGTGGCCGGGCACCAACTAGTTCTTCTGGTCTCAGGATGATGTAGGTCTCTGGTTCATGTGGCCCTTTCTGTCTCTTGGGCTCTTAGTTGTCATGTGACCTTGGTATTCTTCATTCTCCTTTGATCCAGGTGGGTTGAGACCAATTGATGCATCTTAGATGGCCGCTTGTTATCATTTAAGACCCCAGACGTAGTTCTGGCACTTTTAAAGCATGGCACTGTTACTGTTCTCATCTTCCCTACCTATAAGTCCCTTCATTTAAATCCCAGTACTTGCTTCTTCTAGGTGCTTGGGGGCACTACCAACTCGGGTCCAATTTAAAAATCATCTTTTTTTTTATTGATCAATCAGTAGATAAGAACTGCTTTGGGTGAAGGGAAAGACAACACACAATACAAGGAAGGTCAGCCTAATTGGACTGGACTAAAAGCAAAGAGGTTTCCGGGATAAAATGAAAGCTTCAAAGGTCAGCGGAGCAGGGGCTGGGATCTGGGGAACATGGTTTGAGGAGACTTCTAAGTCAACGGGCAAAATAATTCTACTATGAAAACATTCTGCATCCCACTTTGAATTGTGGCGCCTGGGGTCCTAAATGCCAACAAGTGGCCATCTAAGATACATCAATTGGTCTCAACCCACCTGGAGCAAAGGCAAAGGAAGAACACCAAGGCCACACGACAACTAAGAACCCAAGAGACAGAAAGGGCCACATGAACCAGAGACCTACATTATCCTGAGACCAGAAGAACTAGTTGGTGCCCAGCCACAATCGATGTCTGCCCTGCTAGGGAGCACAACAGACAACTCCTGAGGGAGCAGGAGGCCAATGGGATACAGACCCCAAATTCTCATAAAAAGACCATACCTAATGATATGAAAGCGACTAGAGGAATCCCAGAGACAATGCTCCCCAGAACTTCTGATGGCACAGGACAGGAACCATCCCCGAAGACAACTCATCAGGCATGAAAAGGACTGGTCAGCGGTGGGGGGAGAGAGATGCTGATGAAGAGTGAGCCAATTAAATTAGGTGGACACTGGAGAGTGTGTTGGCAACTCTTGACTGGAGGGGGGATGGGAAGATAGAGAGGGAAGATGGCAAAATTGGCACAAAACGAGAGACTGAAAGGGCTGACTCAGTAGGGGGAGAGCAAGAGGGAGAAGGGAGTAAGATGTATGTAAACCTACATGTGACAGACTGATTGGAATGGTAAATATTCACTTGAAGCTTAATAAAAATTAATTAAAAAAAATCATCTTTAGTATCTTTCACCTATAATTTATTTACATAACAGTATATCTTCATGAAATATTGAAGTTGTCAAGGATTTAATTTTACTTGGATCCACAATCGATGCCCATGGAAACAGCAGTCAAAAAATCAAATGATGTATTGCATTGGGCAAATCTGCTACAAAAGACCTCTTCAAAGTGTTAAAAAGCAAGGATATCACTTTGAGGACTGAGGTGCACCTGACCCAAGCCACGATATTTTCAATTGCCTCATATGCAAGTGAAAGCTGGACAATTAAGGAAGACAGAAGAATTGACAGCTTTGAATTACGTTGTTGGTGAAAGATGTTAAATATACCATGGACCGCCAGAAGAACAAATAAATCTGCTTTGGAAGAAGTACAGCCAGAATGTTCCTTAGAAGTAAGACGGCGAGACTTTGTCTCACATACTTTGGACATGTTATCAGGAGGGACCAGTCCCTGGAGAAGGACATTATGCTTGGTAAAGGAGAGGATCAGCAAAAAAGACCGTCAACGAGATGGACTGACACAGTGGCTCCAAAAATGGGCTCAAGCACAGCAGATTGTGAGGATGGTAGAGGACCGGGCTGTGTCTCGTCCTGTTGTATGTAGGTCACTATGAGTCAGAACCAGCTTGATGGGACCTAACGACGACACATCTTCGCGGCAGTATAGAAGCAAAATGATTTACATTCGATACAAGAGAATCATTACTTGTCACACAAAAAAATACCTATTAACGAGGATTCATGTATAAAAATGTATAAAAAAATTAGGTCACTGGTATTTTAAATGCTTCTTATTTAAGTAAATTTAAAATAAAAAGTAAGTAAAAAATTCCTGGTGGGTTTTTATACAATTATAGAGTGTTGTACTAATGTGTGAGGAAATTTGTTCAGGTTTCTTGGAAGTCAGAGGATGCATTACTACTTTTCCTGTTTAAATAATGGAATATAGGCTTCTGCCACCCAGCGTGCTTTCAAGAATGGATCAAATTTCATGCAATGCCTGTACAGGTATTGTGATAGGGTTCCATTCTGACAACTCCCTCGTAAGTTGGTTCTGACATTAAGTCAAAAATCTTTTTTTCTTCCCATTATTGTTGCCTTTTATTATCAGTATCTTTATAAATCTGATCATTGTCTTTGGGGGTTGAAAACACTACATATAAACTTACAGATATATTTTAACAGCTACATACATAAAAAAATACACAAATCATAAAAATTTGATGATGAAGAGTTGGATTACTTCGGCACTTTGTCAGCTGTAGTAATAACTCCACTTGAGGAAGGTTCTGGGTTACCTGGATTATCCCTGGGAATGGGATGTCATGTTCTAGTCAGAAAATTAGTGAAGTTGTCTGTATGGTTCTTTTCTTTTTTCTTCATATATTTCACATTAACATCTCACTGATTCCTGAATCTGCTTATCAACTTTTAGCAAAGCGATCAGTGTTTAGGTTCATGTTTTCAAGCAACTGAAACCCCTGATTTAGTTTAGAAAAAACTCCAGCTAATTCTTTCACTGTAAAATGTTTTGACAATTTCTCTCCTTCCTCTTTCATCTTATCTAGCTCATCTTTGAAGTTTTCAGCAGCTTCAACATCGGTGCTTCCTGGTTCTCCAGTTATACTTACGTGAGCTAAATCTATGTTTGAAGCGATGAAACCAGCCCTTGCTGGCATTAAAGTACTAGGTGGTAGTCTCCTTGCTGTTCCTTTGGATTTTCAAAAAGGCTACGTGCTTTCGCTTCGATGGTCAGTAAATTCATAGGAATCCTCTTCTGGATTTGGTCTTCTATCCAAATCATCAACAGCTTCTCCCTCTCGTGGACTGGCCCTTGCCTCTTCTCTGTTAAGATTGTTGATTTTATGTCAATTGATCCTTTAACTGCCTCCAAAATCCTATTCTTATCCTTAATGATTGCCGAAATGGTTGAATCCGACAGCTCTTCCTCATGCGCCATTTCGCTGACTTTCTTTCCATAGGCCTTAATGATCATCTTTATATCCAGGTCTACAGCCTTCCTTACCTTCTTTTTTGGATTAGAACTTTCAGTGGCATGGCTTCTTTTGCTAAACATATTGTTGGGGGTATAACAGTACAGGTATTACAGCTGGAGAAACCTGAGCAACTCGCCTTTAAATTAACAGCTGATGCTTCTTACGGTACAAAACACTGAATAAGATCACGCCATAGGCCTGGTCTACAATGAAATCGGTTATCAGTGTTGTAACAATGAAGTCAGAGTCATAATAGCTGTTGGGCGGGTGTGCAGTTTGTCCAACTTTCTATCCATGACAACTCCTGACACTGGCTTCATTGTAGACCAGGCCACAGTATGCTATATGGCAGTGTTTTGAACAGTAAATCATAGAACTGAACACCTGAGAGTGAACAGATGAGAATAACATCAGCAAATTGCAAGCTGCAACACTGTAGGTAATACATATTACCAACAATAAGAAAGAAAAAAAAAGGACAGTTGTAAGTGTGGTTCATCATAACTTGAAAACGTCGTAAGTATAAAATTTTCTTATTTATCAAGTTTATTGTCCCTTTTCCTTTATTGTAATTATTCTCAAACTTTTCAATCCCAGGATCTATAAAACTGGCGTGGCATCAGATCTTGTCTAACTTCACAAGAGGGGAGGAGAATCAAAATCAACATCAGCCTAAAGCTGATTCCCAAGAGGTGGAGGTCAGACATACCTCCCCCCGTCAAAATCTTTTTACCAATTCTGACACCAGTTGTCCCTCCCATGGCACTCTCCACTTCTCTGCTGGATTTCATATTTCATTGCAATGGTCACACAGAACTCACAAATTATACGCATGATTATGGGGTTTAGTAGGGAAATAACAGGTTACCGTCTTGGAAGAAGTACGCCAGAATGCGCATTAGAAGTGAGAATGGCGAGACTTCGTCTCACATACTTTGGACATGTTATCGGGAGGGACCAGTCCCTGGAGAAGGACATCATGCTTGGTGGAGTAGAGGGTCAGCAAAAAAGTGGAAGACACTCAAAAAAAGATGGATTGACACAGTGATTGCAACAATGGGCTCAAGCATAACAACAATTGTGAGGATGGCACGGGACCAGGCAGTGTTTCGTTCTGTGCAGATAGGGTCGCTATGAGTTAGAACCAACTTGATGGCACCTAACAACGAACAGGTTACAATTCAGGATCAGTATCAACTTGGAAGTAACAGGAACAACTCAGGATACAGTTCTTCAATTAGGAAAGCTTCTCCCTCAGCCATGCCCACAGTCAGGCGCCTCTCTCAGCCTGGCCTCTGCCCTGCTTAGGCAAGTGTTATAAAGTTCTTTTGTTTCACTGATAAGTGCCTGGAGGCAACCCATTCCACCAGAAAGCCTCCGCCCAAAAGTGCTCAGCTCTCTTGCTCCGTGGGTTAGCGTGCCTAGCCTGTCGGTCCCTTGCCACTGCCCTCTTGTGCTGTCTTCAGTGTTACAGCCTGTCTCCTGGGTCTAGGGAGTTCTCAGCACAGAGATCCTGGGTCCAAAGCACACACTTCCCTCCTAGCTCTTTTTTTTTTTTATTATTATTGTGTTTTAAGTGAAAGTTTACAGATTAAGTCAGTCTCTCATACAAAAACTTATACACACCTCGCTATGTAACCCTAGCTGTTCTCCCTCTAATGAGACAGCACTCTCCTCCTCTCTACCCTGTACTCCCCGTGTCCACTCAACCACTTTCTGTCTCCTCTGCCTTCTCATCTTGCCTCTAGACAGGAGCTGCCCACATAGTCTCATGTATCTACTTGAGCCAAGAACCTCACTTCTCATCAGTATCATTTTCTGTCCAGTCCAATCCCTGTTTGAAGAGTTGGCTTCGGGAACGGTTCCAGTCTTGGGCTAAGAGAAAGTCCGGGGCATATGACCTCTGAGGTCCCTCCAGTCTCAGTCAGACCATTAAGTCTGGTCTTTTTATGAGAATTTGAGGTCTGCATCCCACTGTTCTCCTGCTCCATCAGGGATTCTCTCTTGTGGTTCCTTTCACGGCAGTCATCGGTGGTAGCCAGGTACCATCTAGTTCTTCTGATCTCAGGCAGATGTACTCCCTGGGTTATGTGGCCCTTTCTGTCTCTTGGGCTTATATTTACCTTGTGTCTTCAGTGTTCTCCATTCTCCTTTGCTTCAGGTGGATTGGGACAAATTGATGCACTTAGATGGCTGGTTGCTAGCATTTATGACCCCAGATGCTCCTCTCCAAAGCCGGATGCAGAACACCTTCTTAATACATTCTGTTATGCCAATTGACCTGGATGTCCCCTGAAACCATGGTCCCCAGACCCCTGTCCCTGCTACTCTAGCCTTCTCTTTATCCATTAAACATCACCCCCTCCCTCTTAATGTCCCCACTCCCAACACGAGGCAATCACTAATCTCATTTCTGACTTTATGGATTCGTCTATTCTGGATACTTCATATAAATGGAATCATAAACTATTTGGTCTTATTGACCAGCTTCCTTCATGTTTTCAAGGTTCATTCATGTTGTAGCAGGTAGCAGTACTTCATTAATTGCTGAATAGTATTTCATTGTACAAATGTACACTATGCTTTAAATGTCCATTCATCAGCTATGAACATTTCGGTTGTTTTCACGTTTTGGGTATTGTGAATAATGCTGCTATGTACATTCGTGTAGAAGTTTTAAGCAGGCATGTCTTCATTTCTCTTGGGTATATACCTGTCATGGATTGAATTATGTCCCCCCCCATAATGTGTGTATCAATTTGGGCCATGATTCCTGGTATTGTGTGATATGCTGTAAATCCTGCCTCTATGATGCTAATGAGGGAGGATACGCGGCAGTTCTGTTAGTGAGGCAGGACTCAATCTACAAGATTGGATTGTGTTTTGAGGCAATCTCTTGAGCTACAAAAGAGAGACGCATGCAGAGAGACAAGGGAACCTCATACCACCAAGAAAGCAGTGCTGGGAGTAGAATACACGTCCTTTGGACCTGGGGTCCCTGCACGGAGAAGCTCCTAGTCAGGAGGAAGATCGATAAGAAGGCCGGCAGAAAGAAAAAGCCTTCCCCTGGTGTTGACGCCCTGAATTTGACTTTTAGCCTACTTAACTGTGAGGAAACAAACTTCTCTTTGTTAAAGCCGTCCACTCGTGGTATTTCTGTTATAGCAGCACTAGATAACCAAGGCGATATCTATAAGTAGAATTGCTGGGTCTTATGATAACTCTGGAAACCCTAGTGGCGTAGTGGTTAAGTGCTACAGCTGCTAAGCAAAGGGTCAGCAGTTCGAAGAATCTACCAGGCGCTCCTTGGAAACTCTATGGGGCAGTTCTACTCTGTTCTATAGGGTCGCTATGAGTCGGAATCGACTCGACAGCACTGGGTTTGGTTTTTTTTTTTTAAATGATAACTCTGTGTTTAAACTTTTGAGAAACTACCAGACTGTTTTCCAGAGTAGTTGCACCACTTATATTCCCAAGAGCAGTGTACGAGGGAAATGGCATAGTTTTACATTTCTGTAATTCTCTTTAATGTCTGGCTTACCAGAAGACAGCTGGATTCTCATACCTGTTTCTGCATGCAATCTGTTGCAAAATTCTTTTGGTTGAAGTATATGAAAAAAATCCTGACTCACAAAGGTGTGGTTGGAAAAAGGAGGAGTATTTTACCAGCCATTTCGGTAATTGTGGAATATTCTTCCTTGACACTATACCAAAACTTGACAAGTGCTAGTTTCTTAAAGGTTAGTTACAAAGTGGAGGTTTTTGTACTCTGTTTTATATCAAAATGCAATCAATGAACAGAAAAAGGTATCAGGGGAAAAACTGGTATATCTGAATAAAGTCTACAGTTTGTTAATATCATAGTAACATACCAATGATAATTTCTTAGTTTTGATAAATGTACCATGATTAAGTAAGGTGCTAACATTGGGAGAAGCAGGGTGAAGGGTACACAGGAACTCTTTGCACTATTTTTGTATCTTTTCTGTAAATCTAAATTAACTTGAAATATAAAATTAAATCTAATCCATTAGTCTATCTTATTGAGTGGATCTTTTGCCCACATGATCGTATAACCTCATGCAATGGTCATAGGACAACATTGGTTCACTGAGTTATGCAGATCTGCCAAATGCTGACACATTTCATTGCACAATATATGAAAAGTCACAATTGTTAACACCATCACTGATCTCACCAAAAAAGATTTTAGGAATTGGGAAGCTGTTTAGCTGACAGCGACAGATCCAAGTTTTCCAAAATTCTGATTTTTGCTTGAAAGCTCATTTTACTTATCATTAGCGACAAATACCGCCACTTGTTTTCCTTGAAGTGACAGGCCCCCTTTATTCATTTTCAAGAAAACAGCTCCCAGATACCCAAGTCTGCATAACCAGTTTGTCTGTGAGTCCTTCCTTCAAGTAAAAATGATGCATAATGAAAAAGATGGTGCAAATGGTTAACGTACTCGGCTGCGAACTGAAAGGTTGATGGTTTGAGTCCACCCAGGTGCACCTTAGAAGAAAGGCCTGGTGATCCACTGCTGGAAATATCAGCCATTGAAAACCATATGCAGCACAATTCTACTCTGACACACATGGGGTTGCTATGAGTTAGAACTGACACAACAGCAACCAGTTTTCACTGTGTTTTAGTTAACAACTGAACCACGCAAGTGCTTTTCCTCAAGACAAACTCTGCACTTCATTATGAAGCGGAAGTATTTAATGTGTATTTCCCATTTCATCACACAGAATGTTAAAAAGACATGTACTCAGCGCTGAGATATAATAAAATCAACAATTTTCACTGCTTCTTCAAGGACATTCTTAAGCAAAACTTGCTTTGCCCTCTCATTTTGAGCGTTTGCTGGTAAACACTGCAATGACTCTACATTCCGGGGCCTGTGCCGCGGTTGGGCTAAGGCGCCAGCGACTCTACTCCCCATTGCTCTTTTCACTTCAGTGTAAATGTCGACACAGCGGAAAAGGCAAACACCACCACAGTATTATTAGGAAAAGAACTGACCTCATGTGCCCCCGGAAACAGTGTTAGGGACCCCAGGGTCTGCAAAGCTCATTTGAAGAACAGCTGCTCTGCTAGAATGCAAAGCTTCTTAAAGGCAGGGATTTTTAACTGTTTTATTCATTGCTGGCTCCCCCGTTCTAGAACAACGGCTGGCACATAGTAGGTACCCAATAAATATTTACTGAATGAGTGAATGAATGGATAAATGAATGTGCCAAAACCTGTAATTATTTTCAGCTACTTGGAAGTAAAGCAATAAAAAGTGCAGAATATTTGTAGTTTTTGGTATGATTTTAAAAATTATACAGAATGCTAAACATTTAATCAGGAAATGAGGAAGTATTTCTTTTGGCAAAGGCATTTAACTGTGGGAACAGCAAAAGCAGCAGGCAACTTTCAAAGCCATACCAATAGTATCTGCGTTGGAAAGCAACAGATTTTAGCAAAGGAAACAATTCCTGAAAACTGCAACACTGCCTAGGACCTAGAATCGGGGTGCAAAATCAGGAAAGGAGGCAAAGGTACCGAGAGTTTCCCCTTTCACATCGTCCCAGAGTTGTTTTTGCAACCCGTATTGTCTGAGAATGGCTTACAGATTTGGGAGGAATTATGCAAAGAGGAACAGGAAATTAGAACATTAAGAGGGATACACAGGAATTCATAAGCAGTAATTAAAATGTTTTAAGTTTTTGAATGCTTCGAAGGCCAGTGTAACAGGGGTTAGGGGTTTGGGGACCATGGTTTCAGGAGACATCTAAGTCAATTGGCATAATAAAATCTATTAACAAAACATTCTGCATCCCACTTTGGAGAATGGTGTCTGGGGTCTTAAACGCTGGCAAGCGGCCATCTAAGATGCATCAGTGAGCCTCAACCCACCTGGAGCAAAGGAGAATGAAGAACACCAAGGACACAATGTAATTATGGAGCCTAAGAGACAGAAAGGGCCACATGAACCAGAGACTACATCATCCTGAGACCAGAACTAGATGGTGTCCGGCTACAACTGATGACTGCCCTGACAGGGAACACAACAGAGAACCCCTGAGGGAGCACGAGAGCAGTGGGGATGCAGACCCCAAATTCTCATAAAAAGACCAGACTTAATGGTCTGACTGAGGCTAGAAGGACCCCGGTGGTCATGGCCCCCAGACCTTCTGTTGGCCCAGGACAGGAACCATTCCCAAAGCCAACTCTTCAGACATGGATTGGACTGGACAATGGGTTGGAGAGGGATGCTGGTGAGGAGCGAGCTTCTTGGATCAGGTGGACACTTGAGACTATGCTGGTATCTCCTGCCTGGAGGGGAGATGAGAGGGTAGAGGGGGTTAGAAGCTGGCAAAATGGATATGAAAAGAGACAGTGGAGGGAGGGAGTGGGCCGTATCATTAGGGGGAGAGTAATTGGGTGTGTGTAGCAAGGTGTATATAAATTTTTATGTGAGAGACTAACTTGATTTGTAAACTTTCACTTAAAGCACAATAAAAATTATTAAAAAAAAAATGTTTTAAGTTTTGAGGACTAAATGAAGATAATGTATTTATCCCAGAAAAAGACCTGAAGGCCACAGTATGTGTATGATTTCACATACTGTGATGATATAGCTGTGGGTTTTCATGAGGCCAATGTTAGGGCCATAAACTGCTGCAGAATAGGCGATCTAGCTAATAAAATGTGCTGGTTAATAGGGAATTACCATATGGCTCACTTTTTCAGTGAATGAGATGTCAATAAATACACCATTCTAAGCTGAAGAATGTAATCATTATTTAGTGACCCCAGAGGCACTGCAGAATCTCACTAAGCTCCTGGGAGTCATCAACAGAAAGGATTTATCAGTTAAAGAAGGTCTAATCACAGTTTCATGAAGACACAATTACCCACTCTTTAGTTTCTAGTCCCAGTTCTGTGCCGCTTGGTAATTTGGTGCAGCACGGAAACTCCTGAGCCTTTCTGTAGTTCATGCTCTCTCTTCTCTTTTCCTGAAATCCAGAAACGCTTAGAGCATAAGTGTCTGTGAACTATTCCGGGTCGCTTGAAGATGCCGAGTTAACTGTAAAGAGTTAAATGTGGCAATTGCCCAGAAGATAAAATATCCCAGTAAATTTTAAATTGCCAAGTCTGAAATAATAATCTAAGTTTTATCCACCCCATAAGAACCTCTACAGTGCTTCCCTGTGGGGTTTGGAATTTAACCTTACCCAAACAATCTCTAAAACCTTGAAATTTTGCTAATGGTTTCAGTGTCCTCCACAAGGACTCCAGATTGGACAGGTTATGCCAAGAGGTGACTCTGGGGTGGGGGTCTGACCAGGCCAGAGGGGCCTGCCTCATGATGAAAACTTCACAGTAGTCAGGCCGGAGAGCCACACCTCATGTTCTGATTCTGACCGACCTCAGGGGAGCGGGGCTGATGTTTGCATTACCTAATGAAGCCCCCAGTAAAAGCTCTGGACACTAAAACCTCCACGGGCTTCCTGGTTGGTGAAAGACACTGATGCACATGGAAGGGTGGGGTGTCCCTTTTGGGACACAGAAGCTCCAGATCTCACCCTCTGTGTCTCTTCATTCTTTTTGCTGTAATAAAACTGTGAGTCATTCTAGCAAGTTATTCAACCAGAGTGAGTACTGGGAGCCAGCAGTGAGGTCAGAAGTGAGGGGATCTGCGAAGCCTGGAGCTTACAGCTGGTATTCTGATGGGGTAGGGAGAACCCTGGATTTGTAGCCAGCAGGTCAGAAGTGAGGGGATCTGGGAAGCCCTGAGCTTACGACTGGTATTCCAAGGGGGTAGAGGGAACCCCAAATTTGTAGCCAGCAGGTCAGGAGTAGGGGAAGCTGGAACCTCCTGAGCTTACGGCTGGCATCCTGAGGAAATATAGGGAACCCTGAATTCGTAGCCAGCAAATCAGAAGGGAGGGGGCCCAAAGGGACCCTTGAGCTTGTCGCTGGCATCCTGAAGGGGTACTGGGAAAACCTTGAATTTGTTGCCAGTCAGTCACAAGTGAAAGGAACACCAGGGACACCCAAGCTTGCAGCTGGCACCTGAAGTCTTGGGTCAATTTGGCAGTCTAAAGTCAGTGTCCTTTTAACTTGTAAGCTCTGACCTCGCTCAGGGTGGCTGGTCAGAGGAAGAAGTGCTAAGCGGGCAGCTGGTGTAAGAACTGAACAGAAAGGTGGAAAGTGGGGATTTGTCATTCCTCAGAGTCGGTGGCAGGGAAAAGGTGGGATTTTGATTTATCCACTCATTTCCCAACCCATGAACCCATGCGGACCTAGAACGCCTGCGAATAAGACAGAAACCAATGCTAGCCACCCCGGCAATCTCTCTGCAGTTTACAAAGCACCTTAGCACCCTATATCACTTGATCCTCAAATTAATCCTGCCAGATGGGCAGGGCAGGAAGAACCATCTCTATTCTTCAGGAAACGAAACTAAGGTTTAAAAAAACTGAGTGACTTAACCAAGAGGCAGAACTGGGACGCAGTGGTCTCATGAGGTCACTCGTCTGCCCACTACTGCACTTGCTTTGCTGAGTGGAGGAAGAGAGCTGATCCCTCTCCATGTTTCTGAGCCCTGAGAGGGGCAGTCATCCAGCTTCCCCCGTTCAACTGACCTGCAGCTTCACAGCGATGACCACCGAGTTAAGATCTTTGTCCATTTCTTTGAGCATGACGAGCTTCTTCAGGGTCAAGCTGAACAGCCTAGAAAAGTTGAGAAAGAATATCTGTCACGCTCAAGAAACTTAAAAGAAAAGTGACAATTTGTAGGGAAAACCCTGCTTGACCTAAAATAAGAATGTTGGAATGCCATTCTCAGTCCAAACTGTGTCCTCCTTCTGTAAAAGAGCATCCCTCTTAATTAACTTTCATACTTAGTAAGTGTCAAAAAGGTACATTATTCCACGAACTTCTGTGGATGCCCGTTAATCTCAAGTCAAAACTAATAAGCTTCTTCACTCCTAATACGTGGGAGCAATTTCTGAGGGGAGAGAGGAGTGGTAGAGCATGGCAGGGCATGGATGTGCATTTTGCTGACCCAGTGTTTCTTCTCTCTTACAGCCAACCACATCTCCAATGTTCACAGATGTAAATCTTTAGCAGCACAGAGGTCACCCACAGAAACAAAACCTAGGCTAAAAAACTACAGAACAGGAAATGGTTAAAGGGCCACAAGTTCAATTTCAGCCGAGTTTCGCCCAGAGTATGCAGAGGAGCCCTCAGTGCCACAATCAGGAAATGCCTTTTAACTAAAAGTGAAAGGACCGTCTCCAGTTCTGCAGTCCCAGCAACTCTCATCTGTCTCGACTCTGGTCTTACCAAAGCAGGCTTACTCTGCGCTCCCGGTTGAAGTTGGCAGGGAAACTTTGGATGCCACCTTTCTGCTTTGGGTTTGAGTGGTTAAAGTCTTTAAAACACTCTTCTCCTTGGAGAGGTTGCAGGGAACGGTGAGACACACGAGTGGAGTCGCCGACCAGAGTCATAACAAGCCCTGAGAACAAGGCCCTAAAGAGCTCTACGCTTATTTTCTCCTCAGGGCCATAGCTCTGCCCCTGCTTACTACTCCCTTTTTCTCTCTTGCACTCCTTCCTCATGCAGTGAGCTCCAGCTGTGCTCAGGTCCCTGGAGGTGCCACACTCTTTCTTACCTCTGGGCCTTCCTATGCTGTTGTTCCTTCTGCTAGTGACACTCCTATCCTCAATGACCTACTGCCTGCTCAGCCTTCAGGTCTCGAGTTGCACGTTTTTGCCAGGAGTACTTCCCGAACACCTCCCAGGTCTATGTTAGGTCCCTCATTACACAGTTGAAGTCCTTAAGAACAAAAATTAGTTTCCCAGAGAGGAAGTTTTGGCTCAAGACTGCAGCATCAACTTCTGACTGAGTTTCCAACCTGCCAGCTTGCGCTATAGATTTTGAACTTGTCAGCCCTGACAACTGCATGAGCCAATTCCTTAAAGTAAATCTGGTGGCACAACGGTTAAGCACTCGGCTGCTAACCAAAATGTAGGCTTTCACCAGAGAATGACCTGAAGACCTGTTTCTGTAAAGACTGCAGCCTAGGAAACCCTATAGGGCAGTTCTACTCTGTCACATGGGGTTGCTATGAGTCAGAATAGACTCAGTGGCACCTAACAACAACAATCTGTCTATCTACATATATATTATATAAGTACTTAAGTATATAAAGTGTAAAAACCTATTGCTGCCAAGTTGATTCTGACTCATAGCCACCCTACAGGACAGAGCAGAACTGCCTCATATGGTTTCCAAGGAGCAGCTGGTGGATACGAACTGCCGACCTTTTGGTTAACAGCCAAGCTCTTAACCACTGTGCAACCAGGGAGCCATATATACATATCCATTCATCTATCTCCTATCGGTTCTCTTTCTCTGGACAACCCTGACTGATAAAGGGAGGCAGGAAACTCAGAGTCATAGAAGGGTATGTGACAAACAGAAGCAGAGGTCGAAGTAATGTGATTGCTGACTTGGAAGGCAGAGGTAGGGGCCACCAGCCAAGGAATCAAGTGGCCTCTAAAAAAAAAATGGAAAAGGTGCGGAAACAGATTCTACCCTTGAACCTTCAGAGGAAATGTAATCCTGCCAACACCTTGATTTTAAACCAGTGAGACCTGTTTCAGACTTCTGACTTCTTGTAAAAGAATAAATGTGTGTTGTTTTAAGCCACTAAGTCTGTAGTAACTTGTTCCAGCAGCAATAAGAAACTAATAAACTCATTTCAGAACCTGAGCTCTGATTACACTGCTGCCTCCTCAGCTGACTTGAACTCCCTCCCCTGTGTGCTCCTAAAACACTCTCCTTACATCCGTTACACTGGAACCACCTGGGTTCACGCTCCCTCCTCCAAACTCTCCCTCCCCTGTGTGCTCCTAAAACACTCTCCTTACGTCCGTTACACTGGAACCACCTGGGTTCACGCTCCCTCCTCCAAACTCTCCCTCCCCTGTGTGCTCCTAAAACACTCTCCTTAGTCCGTTACACTGGAACCACCTGGGTTCACGCTCCCTTCTCCAAACTCTCCCTCCCCTGTGTGCTCCTAAAACACTCTCCTTAGTCCGTTACACTGGAACCACCTGGGTTCACGCTCCCTCCTCCAAACTCTCCCTCCCCTGCGTGCTCCTAAAACACTCTCCGTACGCCTGTTACACTGGAACCACCTGGGTTCACGCTCCCTCCTCCAAACTCTCCCTCCCCTGTGTGCTCCTAAAACACTCTCCTTACGTCCGTTACACTGGAACCACCTGGGTTCATGCTCCCTCCTCCAAACTCTCCCTCCCCTGCGTGCTCCTAAAACACTCTCCGTACGCCTGTTACACTGGAACCACCTGGGTTCACGCTCCCTCCTCCAAACTCTCCCTCAACGATGATGACCCAGTTCCTTCTTTCTCTTCAGAGCAGAGACATGCTGGCCCCAAAGGAAGTCTGGTTCTGCTGACAACCCACGGATTATAATACTTCACATAGTTGGCTGTTCAGAAACATAGCTCATTGGATTGTTTCACTTGGATGTTCAAGCCTTGCTGGAAAGGAGAGGGAACATGATGGGAAGGAAAAAATGGAAAAGACTGGATATGCTCAATCTTCTTCCTCATATGAGGCTGCTAATTATGAATGCTTCTGATGGGTTAGGTTTTTGTTTCCAAAGAATTTTCCATCTTCAGAGTGAGCTGCCGGTGCTGAATAAACCAGAGCTTTGAACTTTTTTTTTTTTTTTTTGAACTTAGTTTGGCCGGGTTTGACCCCCTGCTGAGAATTTGCATTTCCACCCCAGACATACTGAATCAGAACCTACAGTTTAACAAGATCCCCAGGTGATTCTTCTGTACCTACAGGTGATTCCTGGGTATACTTGGGACTTTTCAATCAATTAAGTGTGAATGTGTGCTTAAGGAGACATATATCTTATTTCCTTGGCATTTTCCTGTTATATTAAGATATATATTAAAAATATTAATCTGTAGTTAAATAAAATTCCTTTCATTTTCTAAAGTGCTTTATACCAATTTAAACTGAATTCTGGACTAATAGGTCTAAATTTGCATCTTGGCTCCACTATTTTCTAGGTGACTTTGGGCAAGTTTCTTAACCCTTCCCAGCATTTTTGCCAGTAAAATGGGTAAAATACTCACCTCTACAATTATTGTGAGATTTAAATGAGTTAATGAAATGAGCATTAACCAACTGGCACATGGTAGTTAAAATGTAGATTCTGATTCAGTATATCTGGGGTGGAAAGGCAAGCTCTCAGCAGGGGGTCTAACCAGAACGAACTGGTTTGAAGCCCTGGAATAAACTCACTGCCAAGATCCAGGTCTCGTTGAAGTAAATCAGGGGCATGTGTACTTCTTCTCCATTTGTGACTCTTCACTCATTGACACACCCAACACATACTTAATAGTGAGTAACTACTCTGTGCCGGTTGTATGCATTATTGTTGGAGAACAAATATAAGGATGTGGTCCTACGCCCATGAAGTTTACACAGTCCAGTGAGGAAGACAAACAGTAACTTATATTACACTCCTTGTTGTCAGCTTCTTTATGCCCCATAATGTTCAGGGCCATCTTCTTACATAACATATATTGTAGGGCTATATGGTGGAATTATGTTAGGAAGGACAAACACATCACAGATCAATAAATATTTGTTGAATGGGTACACAAATCTTTATGCCACAGCACCTAAATTACGTAAACAAGGCAACAGAAAGGCTGGATATATTCAGTGTTTGCTTAGAAACTAAACACACCACAGTGATTTCAATACCTTCAGCAATCAGTTCAACAGGTTTTTTATTTATTGTCAATGGTATGACTCAACAAGACTTGGGGACCAATCCATGACAGCCAAAGTACAACCTTGAGTATATTCCACCTAAATTTAGAGACCATCTCAAGAATAAATTTGACACATTGAACACTAATGATGAAGACCAGATGAGTTGTGGAATGGCATCAAGGACATCATACATGAAGGAGGCAAGAGGTCATTAAAAAGACATAAAAGAAAGAAAAGACCAAAATGGATGTGAGAAAAGACTCTGAAACTTGCTCTTGAGTGTTGAGTGGCTAAAGCAAAAGAAGAAATGATGAAGTAAAGAACTGAACAGAAGATTTCAAAGGGCAGCTCGAGAAGACAAAGCATTATAATGACACACAAAGAGCTGGAGATAGAGAACCAAAAGGGAAGAACAGGCTCAGCATTTCTCAAGCTGAAAGAACTGGAGAAAAAATTCAAGCCTCGAGTTGCAACAGTGAAGGATTCTATGGGGAAAATATTAAACGAAGCAGGCAGCATCAGAAGAAGATGGGAGGAATACACAGAGTTATTATATCAAAAATGGTCGACGTTCAACCATTTCAAGAGGTAGTATATGATCAGGAACCGAGAGTACTGAAGGAAGAAGTCCAAGCTGCTCCAAAGGCACTGGCGAAAAACAAGGCTCCAGGAATTGGCAGAATATCAATTGAGATGTTTCAACAAACAGATGCAGCGCTGGAGGTGCTCACTCGACTATGCCAAGAAATTTGGAAGACAGCTACCCGACCAACTGACTGGAAGAGATGCATATTTGCGCCCATTCCAAAGAAAGATGATCCAACTGAACGTGCAAATTATCGAACAATATCATTAATATCACATGCAAGCAAAATTTTGTTGAAGATCACTCAAAAGCAGCTGCAGCAGTATATCGACAGGGAACTGCCAGAAATTCAGACCAGATTCAGAAGAGGACGTGGAACTAGGGATGTCACTGCTAATGTCAGATGGATATTGGCTGTGAGCAGAGAATACCAGAAAGATGTTCACTTATGTTTTATTGACTACGCAAAGGCATTCAACTGTGTGGATCTTAACAAATTATGGTACCATTGTGAAGAATGGGAATTCCAGAACACTTAATTGTGCTCATGAGGAACCTGTACAGAGATCAAGAGGCAGTTGTTCAGACAGAACAAAGAGATACTCCGTGGTTTAAAGTCAGGAAAGGTGTGCGTCAGGGTTGTATCCTTTCACCATACCTATTCAATCTGTATGCTGAACAAATAATCCAAGAAGCTGGACTATGTGAAGAAGAACGGGGCATCAGGATTGGAGGAAGACTCATTAACAACCTGCGTTATGCAGACGACACAACCTTGCTTGCTGAAAGTGAAGAGGACTTGAAGCACTTACTAATGAAGATCAGAGACCACAGTCTTCAGTATGGATTGCACCTCAACGTAAAGAAAACAAAAATCCCCACAACTGGACCAACAGGTAACATCATGATAAATAGAGAAAAGACTGAAGTTGTCAAGGATTTCATTTTACTTGGCTCCACAATCAATATCCACAGAAGTGGCAGTCAAGAAATCAATCGACGCATTGTATTGGGTAAATCTGCTGCAAAGGACCTCTTTAAAGTGTTGAAAAGCAAAGATGTCACCTTGAAGACTAAGGTGCACCTGACCCAAGCCATGGTATTTTCAATCACATCATACGCACAAGAAAGCTGGACAATGAAAAAGGAAGACCGAAGAACTGACGCTTTTGAATTGTGGTGTTGGCGAAGAATATTGAATATACCACGGACTGCGAAAGTAATGAACAAATCCGTCTTAAAAGAAGTACAACCAGAATGCTCCTTAGAAGTAAGGATGGCAAGACTAAATCTTACATACTTTGGACATGCCATCAGGAGAGATCAGTCCCTGGAAAGGGACATTATGCTTGGTAAAGTACGGGGTGAACAAAAAAGAGGAAAACCCTCAACGAGATGGACTGACACTGTGGCTACAACAATGGGCTCCAGCATAACAACGATTGTAAGGATGGCGCGGGACCGGGCAGTGTTTCGTTCTGTTGTATATACAGTTTCTATGAGTTGAAACCAACTTGATGGTACCTAACAACAACAAGGGGGATTGCAAATGTGAGGCAGAAGGGCCGTAAATTGAAATAAGAGGTCAGAGTAGGTCTCATTGAGAAGTTCCAGGTTACAGGAAGGAAGTGCAAAGGTCTTAAGGTGGTTGCATACCTGGTCTGTTTGAGAAACAGCAGGAAGGACTGTGGAGCTGAAGTGCAGCAAAGGAGCTAGGGTGAGCGTGGTATGGGATAAGGGTAACTTGTTAGGCGGGTCAGAGGCTCTGCAGGGGCAGGTCACATAGGGCTCTGTAAACCACTGTAAGGATGTGGCTTTTATTCTGCACAAAATGAGGAGCTTTAAGTGAGAGAGACACGGTATGTTTTAAATTTTAAAAGGATTAACTCCAGCTTTTCTTTTAGAATAGAATGAAGGGAGGCATGGGAGGGAAAGGGATAAGCTGAGTGTTAGAAGGCACTTACAGTAATTCAAGCAAGAGTCAATAGTGGCCCGCAGAGTAGTGGCAGTGGAGGTGGTAAAAAATAGTCTGATTCTGGACATTTCATATAGATACAGACAGCAGGCTTTCCTGACAGATTAGGTATGACTGCTACGGAAGAAAACAGGAGCCAAGGTTAACTTCCGGGTTTCTGGCCTAAGTATCTGGAAAGATGAGGCTGCCACTAACTGAGATGGGGAGATCTCTGGGTGGATCAGGTTTCACAGGATTAAGAGTTCCGTTTTGCACATGTTAAATTTGAAATGCCTATTAGACTTCTAAGTAAAGAGCTGGATGTACATGTCTGTCTCTGGGCTGGAGACATCAATGTGGGAGTGTGGCACCGAGATGGCATTTAAAGCCATGGGACGGGATGAGATTACCCAGGGAATGAGTGCAGAAAGAAAAGGGGACCGAGGGTATAGTCCTGGAACACTCCAACATTAAATAAATATGGGTAAAAAGAATGAACCAGCAAAGGAGATAGAGAAGGAACAACCAGTGAGACAAGGGAATACCAAGTTAATGTGACATTATAGAACCAAGAGAGAACGGTCCATTGTATCAAACGCTGCTGAAAGGTTGAAATGATGACTGGGAACTAACCTCAGAGTTTAGCAACATGGAAGTCATTGATGACCTTGACAAGAGCAGTTTCACTACAATAAACCAAACAAACCTGTTGCCGTCGAGTTGATTTCGACTCATAGCAACCCTATAGGACAGAGCAGAACTGTCTCATAGAGTTTCCAAGGAGCAGCTGGTGGATTCGAACTGCCGATCTTTTAGTTAGCAGCCAAGCTCTTAACCACTGCATCACCAGGGCTCCTTCACTACAATAATGGAAATGAAAACCTAACTGGATTGAGTTTAAGAGAGAATAAGAGGAAAGGAACTGGAGACAGTGAATAAAGAGATATGAATCTGTTTCAATCCTTGATCTACTCCAGTATTTTCAACAGTAAACTTTTTATCCAACAGAAATATAACGAGCCATGTGTATAATTTAAAATTTTCCTGTAGCCATATTTAAAAGAGTAAAAGGTGAAATTAATTTTAATAATATATTTTACTTAACCCAATATATTTAAAACATTATGAAAAACCAAACCAAACCCATTGACATTATAAATAATAAATTATAAATATATGTAAAAATGATAACACAAGTTGAACAAGGAGAGTTCATCCCAGGAATGCAAGGTTGGTGTAATATTAGAAAAATTAATCAATGTAATTCATCATATTAATATACTAAAAAAAAAAATCACTGCAATAGATGAAGAAAAATTGAAAAAATCGGTATCTATTCCCGATAAAAAGTCTCAGCAAATTAGGAATAGAAAGGAACTTTCTCAGTCTGATAAAGGGCATCTACAAAAAACCTACAGGTAACACCATACGTAGTGGTGAAACGACTAACTCCTTCGCTACTAAGACCAGGAACAAGGCAGGGATATCCACTCTCACCACTTTTATTTAATACTATACTGGAAGTTCTAATCAGTGCAAGAAGGCAAGAAAAAGAAATAAAAAGACATCTAGATGGGAATGAAAGCAATGAAAGTGTCTATTTTCAGATATTATTACTGTTTATTTAGAATATATGATGGGATCTTCAAGTATTAAAACTAGTGAGTTTAGAAAAGTTGCAGGACATAAGGTCAACATACAAAAATCAGTTGTATTTCTATATACTAGCAACAAATACTTGGAAAATGAAATTAAAAAAATACCATCTATAATAGCATCAAAAATATGAAATACATAGGGATAAACCTGACAAAAGATGTGCAAGACCCGTACAATGAAAACTTCAAAATATTGTTGACAGAAATCAAAGATCTAAATAGAGAGATACACAGTCATGGGCTGCATAATCTCTGTTTGGGCAACATCCGACCACATATATGTCTGTGGTTCTGTAGGTTGTATCAGAGTTCAGAAATCCCGATGGGAGAACAGGACATAGTGTATGTAGCCAGGAATACTGAAGGCTTCCCCCACTCAACACGTGTTATCTCGTCTCTTGTATACAAAGTGACTGCGCTGCCAGCCATAAAATGTTACAGTACACAGATAACCTATAACACATATGTCTTGATGGTCATAATAAACACCTACATTACTGGCTTAGGTATGTGCTATACTGTACTATCATTATTTTAATGTGACCTTCCCCTACTTACAAATAAAAAGTTCACTAAATAACGGCGTCGTGGGCAGCAGCCTCCAATCTCATGTTTCCCATGTCTCTTCAATGTTGTAGCATTATCTCTGTGTTTAATTTTCTTTCAAAAATGTTACCATGAAGTAGATCATGGCTCCAAAATGCAGCAAAACCAGTGCTAGTGATAGCAGCAGTTAGAGGTAAGGAGAAGTATTAATTTGAAAGTGAGACAAAAGGTATCCTATATAGCTTTGCTAAGTATATAATATGGTGTTTGCACAAGGTCCAAATCACATAACGCCATATTTCACAGAGCGTCGTGGACGTTAAGTGATGAATGGCTGTACATTGTTTATGACTTGGATAATCATTTTCAAAGAATAAACTCCAATTCATATCTCAAACTATATACAACAATTAATTCAAAATGGATCACAGAATTAAACATAAAACATAAAATTATAAAACTTCTGAGTAAAAAAGTATCTGGGGCCTCAGGCTAGGATACTTTATTTCTTGGATACGACACCAAAGAACGATCCCTAAAATAAAAAAATTGATAAAATTGGACTTCATCAAAGTTAAGAACTGCTTCTGAAAGATACTGTTAAGGGAATGAAAAGATAAGTCTCGGAATGGGTGAAAATATTTGTAAATCACATATCTGATAAAGGACTTGTATCAGAATATACAAAGAATTCTCAAAACTCGATAGAAGGAAAACCAACCACCCAATGAAATAACGGGCAAATGTTTTGAACATTTTTATACCTTTACCAAGGAAAGTATACAGATGATAACTAAACATATGAAAAGATGCTCAATACCATATGTCATTAAAAAAAAAATTTTTTTAAATGACATATGGTATTGAGCATAATACCATATGTCATTAGAGAACAGCAAATTAAAACAACAATGAGACACCACCACACCCATTTCAATGGCTAAAATTCAGAACACTGACAACACCAAATGCTGGTGAGCATGTGGAGCAACTGGAACTCTGATTCTTTAGTGGTGGGAACGCAAAATGGCACAACCCCCTTGGAAGACAGCCTGGCAGCTTTTTTTTTTTTTTTTTTTTTAAAACAAAGCTAAAGATAGGCTTACCATACAATCTGGCAATGGCACTGCTAGGTATTTACCCAAACGAGTTGAAAATACATCCAAACAAAAACCTGCACACAAATGTTTACTAGGAGCTTTATCTATAACTGCCAAAACTCAGAAGCAACCAAGATGTCCTTCAATAGGTGAGATAAACCGGTACCTCCATCCAATGGAATATTACTCAGTGATAAAAAGAAATGAGCTATCACACCATGAAAAGACATGGAGGAAACTTAAATTCATATTGCTAAGTGAAAGACACCAGTCTGAAAGGCTACATACTGCACGATTCTAACTATATGACATTCTCAAAAAGGTAAAACTACAGTAAAAAGAGCAGTGGTTGCCAAGGGCTGGGGAGGGTGGGCAGGATGAACAGGTGGCGCATGGGCATTTTTAGGGCAGAAAGACTGACATGTACGTGACATTAGGCATTTGTCAAAACCCATAGCACTGTACAACACAAAGAGGGAGCCCTAATGTAAACTATGGACTTTAGTTAATAATAATGTATCAATATTGGTTAATTGATTGTTACAAATGTAACACACAAATGCAAGGTGACATTAAGAGGGGAAACTGGTGGGGGGAGAGAGGGAGGATATGGGAACTATTAAAAATTATCAAAACTCACCAAAATTTGAACAAAAGGTTACTCTAAGCAGTTATTCTCTATGCATACAGGGGGATCATTTTGATTCCAGAAAAAGCAAATGGTTTGAAGAAGCTAGGTACAATGAGGCTCATAAAGAGAAACTTAAAAAAAAAAAAACTCATTGCCGTTGAGTTGATCCAACTCAGTGGATGCTGCAGGACAGATCAGAATTGCCCTATAGGGTTTCTAAGGGGGGGCTGGCTGGTAGATTCCAACTGAGGACCTTTTGGTTAGCAGCTGAGCTCTTAACGACTGCCACTACCAGAGCTTCCATAAAGAGGGGAGGAAGAAATAAAGAAGATCAATCACTGACTATCTTAACATGATTAATTGAACCCTTTCTTTCCCCTTTGTTGAGATCAACTGATATTAGGTTACTTCTGGCCTGGCTGCTAAAAATTTGGCCTTCCACCCACCTTCAGCCATAAGGCTTTTCTGAGATTTAAGTTAGGAAATTTAAGTTAGGATTTAAGTTAGGAGTTCTTTTCTAGCAGGACAAGACAAATCTACATTACTATAGAGCAGGTTCTGGCAAGCCTTCTATGGTTAATATCTGGTTTCTTGGATAAGAAAAACCCTAAAATCAAAGTAAGATGTCTGTTACTAATTTTCCTTTGCAACATAACTGTCTATTCTTTCTGTATAATTTTTCTGTAAACTTAAAACTGGTCTAAAAAATAAAGTCTGTTTAAAAAAGTAAAAAAGATGCTCAACATTTAGTCACTGAGAAAATGCAAATAAAAATCACAGTGAGATACCACTCTGTACCTATTTGAATATTTAAAATTAAAAACACTATCCAAAAAACACAAAATAACAAATATTGGAGAGGCTGTAGGAGATCGGACTCTTGTGCTGGTGGGGATATAAAATGGTATAATCACTTTGGAAAATGATATGGCACTTCCTTAAAATGCTAGAAATAGAAATACCATAGGATCCAGCAATCCCACTCCTAGGAATATACCCGAGAGAAATGAGAGCCATCACACAAATAGACATACACACGCTCATGTTCATTGAAGCACTATTCATAATAGCAAAAAGATGGAAACAACCTAAGGCCCATCAACAGATCAACGGATAAACCAATTATGGTACATACATACATACAATGGGATACTATGCGGTGATAAAACACAATAACGAATCTGGGAAACTTCTCACAACATGGATGAATCTGGAGGGCATTATGCTGTCATAAAAGGACAAATATAGTATGAAACCACTATTATAAGAACTCAAGTAAAGGTTTGCACACAGAAAAAAGCATTCTTTAGACCGCCCTGACAGGGAACACAACAAAGTCCCTGATGGAGCAAGAGAAAAGTGTGGTGTACAACTCAAATTCACATAAAAAGACCAGACTTAATAGTCTGACTGAGATGAGAGGAATCCCTGAAGACATGGCCCCTGGACTCTGTTAACCCAGAACTAAAACCACTCTCATAGCCAACTCTTCAGATAAAGATTAGACTGGACTATAAAACATGAAATATACTCACGAAGAGTGTGCTTCTTAGTTCAAGTGGATACACAGGACTAAATGGTCATCTCCTGTCTGGAAGGTAGAAAGGGACAGGAGCTGGTTGAACGGACATGGGAAACCCGGGTAGAAAAGGCGAGTGTGCTGTCACGTTATAGGGAGAGCAACTAGGATCACATAACAATATGTGTATAAATTTTTGTATGAGAAATTAACTTGAGCTGTAAACTTTCACCTAAAGCACAATTAAAAAAAGAAAAAAGCATGCTTTGATGGTTACGAAGTGGTGAGGGGAAATCACTAACTAGAATGTAAACAACTGTCAACTTCAGTGAAGGGAACGACAACACACAATATAGGGGAAGTCAGCACAACTGGACCAAAGCAAAAGTATAGATGTTTCCTAGACACATCTAAACACTATGAGGAACGGAGTGGGCTGGGGCCTGGTCACCATAGTCTTGGGGACATCTAGGTCAATTGGCATAACATAGTTCATAAAGAAAATGTTCTACATCCCACTTTAGCTAGTAGCATCTGGGATCTTAAAAGTTTGTGAGTGGCCATCTAAGACACATCTATTGGTCTCATCCCACTCAGAGCAAAGGAGAATGAAGAAAACTAAAGACATAAGGAAAATATTAGTCCAAAGACTGAAGGACCCTATGAACCAGAGACTCCACCAGCCTAAGACCCCAAGAGCTACATGGTATCCAGCTACTACCAATGACCACTCTGACAAGGATCACAACAGAGAGGTCTGGACAGAGTGAGAGAAAAATGTAGAACAGAATTCAAATTCAAGAAAAAACACCAGACTTACTGGTCTGACAGAGACTGAAGGGACCCCCAAAACGATGGCCCCTGGACGCTCTGCTAACCCGGAAATGAAACCATTCCCAAAGCCCACTTTTCAGACAAAGATCAGACAGACTTATAAAACAAAAAATAACACACATGAGGAACGTGCTTCTTAGTTCAATCAAATATATGAGACTGAGTGGGCAACTCCTGTCCAAAAGAAGGCAGAAGGGACAGGAACTGGACAAATGAACACAGGGAACATGAGGTGGAAATGGGGAGTGTGCTGTCACATTGTGGGAATTGCAACCAATGTCATAAAACAACATGTGTATAAATTTTTGAATGAGAAATTAACTTGATCTGTAAACTTTCACCTAAAGCTCAATTAAAAAAAAGAAAAAGATTAAGTTTAGAAGATTGATTATACAAAGTGTTGGAAAAGATATGGAAGGAGCAACTGGGATTCTCATACACTGCCGATAGGAATGTAAAATGGTATAGCCAAATTTGGAAAACAATTTGGCAGTTTCTTAAAAAGTTAAGCATACACTTTCCTTATGGTCCAGCCATTCTACTCCTAGGTATTTACCGAAGAGAAAAGGAACTATATACACCCATACAAAGAACTGTACATGAATGTTCATAGCGGCTTTATCTGTAACAGCCCCAAACTGGAAATAACCCAAATGTCCATTAATAGATAAACAGATGAACAAATTATGATATATTCGTACAACAGAGTCCTATTCAATAATAAAAAGGAATTACTAATACCCACAACATGGATAAATCTCAAAATAATACTGAGTGCAAGAAGTCAGACAAAAAAGGGATACATATTATACTCTAGAAAACACAATTTAATCTAAAGTGACAAACAGCTACTACATCAGTAGCTGTCTAACGATGGCGCTGGGAGTGTATGGAGAAAAGAGTTCATGTGGCAGGCCTGAGACTGCTGTTCTTAAAAAAGCCTGCTTGCAAGATTGGCCCTTGGCTAGCATCTGGGAACTTGTATTTTGGGAGGGTTCCCATCATTCCGAGGAGCCCTAGTGGTGCAGTGGTTAAGCGCTGGGCTGGTAACCGAAAGGTGCGCGGTTCAAACTCACCAGCCTCTCTGTGGGAGAAAGATGCAGCAGTCTGCTTCCATAAAGATTATAGCCTTGGAAACCCCATGGAGCAGCTCTACGTGCCCTGCAGGGTTACAATGAGTTGGAATCAACTTGATGGCAAAGAGTTTTTTTTTTAAGTTCCCATCATTCCCAGAACGGATACAAGTAGCTCCCAGGGCCTAAACTGTACCAACAATGTGGTGTATGCTGAACACCTGCTTCCTTTCTGGGAGCCCAGAATTTTGGTACATATGAGGCAGAAAGTGCCTACGTGACCAGCCTCCACTGAAAACCTGGGGCACTGAGTCCCTATTAAGCTTCCCTGTGAAACAACATTTCCCGTATGTTGTCACGATGTACTGCTAGAGGCATGAAGTGCCCTGTGTCACTCCACTGGGACAGGACTCTTGGAAACTTGTGCCTGGTTTCTCTTACTTTCCCCCGTGTGCCTTTTCCCTTTGTCAATTTTGCTTTTGTATCCTTTTGCTGAAGTAAGCCACATCTGTGAATATGACCATATGTGAGTCCTGTGAGTCCTCCTAATGATGCATCAAACCTGGGGGTGACCTTGGGGACCCCAACACAGGAGGGGCATGAAGAGGCGGGGAGAGTGATTACAAAAGGGCACTTTTGGGGTGATGGATATGTTCAATATCTTAACTGTGGTGAGGGTTTCACAGGCCTATATCTATGTCAAAACTTATACAATTGTGTACTTTAAATATGAGCAGTTTATTCAAATTCTTATTGAAAACCAGACATAATGGATACATTGAGACTGGAGGAATCCCTCAATCTATCGCCTGGAGTCAACTTTTAAACGTTGAACCAAAACTATCCCATGAAGTCATCTTTAAACTAAACAACAGTTTAGCTCAATAAATGTTTGCCTTGAGCACTGTGGCCTTTTAAAGAATCACCTGTACGAGATCAAAATGACAACAGTAACTCTACAGAGGAGAACTTTAAGGGGCAGAGAGTCTAAGTTAACAGTGGTGAAACAATATGGGCAGAGACAGTGAGAACGGTGACACAACGGGAAGTATGTAACCACTGTCAGTGAACCGTATGTGTAGGAATTGGTGAATGGGTATACGTTTTGTTGTGTATATTTTCATCAAACAATATATATGTGCAGTTTATGTTAACTATTTATTAAAAAAAAAAAAAAACCAAACCCATCGCCCTTGGGTCGATTCTGACTCATAGCGATCCTATAGGACAGAGTAGAGCTGCCCCATAGGATTTCTAAGGAGCGCTGGCGGATTCGATCTACTGACCTTTTTAGTTAACAGTTGAGCTCTTAATCGCTGAGCCACCAGGGCTCCATGCTAATTATATACCACAATAAAGCTTTTTTTCTCTTTAAATGAAGGTTCTACCCAATGTGCCAAAGTCTGCTAACTGCCTACCAAACATCCACTTCTCCCTTCCCATTTACTAACAGGAAACCCTGGTGGTGTAGTGGTTAAGTGCTACGGCTGCTAACCAAAGGGTCGGCAGTTCAAATCCGCCAGGCGCTCCTTGGAAACTCTATGGAGCAGTTCTATTCTGTCCTATAGGGTCGCTATGAGTCGGAATCGACTCTATGGCACTGGGTTTGGTTTTTTTGGCTTATTTAATAACAGAGCGCCAACTTTTAGCTGAACATATTGCTTCCTGAAATACAAGGCATGCTTTCCAGCCTCCTTGGAGCCCTGGTGATGCAGTGGTCAAGTGCTTGGCTGCTAAGCGAAAAGTTGGCAGTTTAAACCCACCAGCCACTCAGGGCAGAGATATGTTGCAGTCCGCTTCGCTAAAGATTACAGCCTTGGAAACCCTATGGGGCCTGCCTTCTTAGCAGCTAGGTGAAAACACCTGCCTAAAATCTGGCCAACGAAATGTAAACGAGCATATTAGATGGGACTTCTGGGAAGGTTTCTTAAAGAGAGCTCACTCATCTGACAGAGGCCTCTCGTCCTTTCTTCTTCTTCTGGCCTGTAATACAGGTTGATGGCAATAAGCCAACCTTGATAATGCAAGCTACGTGCCAGGAATGTGAATTGGAGAGGAGCTAGGGTACCTCGCGACACCATGGGAGCTGGTCTATCAGGCCTGGACTGTTTACTTCTGGGTTTTTATTTTTTACCTAAGAAAGAAACTCCTATCTTGTATATACCTCTTATTTTGAGGTTCTGTTATATGCAGGTGAACCTATTCTTAAGTAATACAGCACTGGCGGATTCCCAAGGTGTTAGGCCTTTAGCCACAAGCTCCCAAATACCTTTAACAGAAATGACTGCATGCTTCCCAAAGTCCATTTTAAAGGGCAATGTCCTAGCAGGAAATTTGGGCTCTTATCCTTATGAAAGTAAGGAAGGCTATCTCAAAAGCTGAAAGAAAAATAGGTTCTCTCCAAGATCCCTAGAAGGATAATCAAATCCCTAGTCTTCAGCACTTTTGAGGAAGAGGGAGACACAGAGCAGTGGGCTTCCTGGCCCACAGAGAGAGAAGGCTGAGTGCCTTTGGAGAGAGGCCTAGGGCCAGGGAGAGACGTGCCTGAGAGCACGGCTAGGAAGAGGCTGTCCTGATGAAGAGCTGTATCCTGAGTGTTCCTGAACTTGCACTATAACTGTTACCTGCCTAATAAACCCCATAACCATGAGTATGGTCTGTGAGTTCTGTGTGATCATTGCAATGAATTATTGAACCCAGCAGAGAAGCAGAGAGTACTCTCTGAGGGATGGCTGGCGTCACGACTGGTAAAGATGGGAGAAAGAGGAGGTTTGTCTGGCCTCCACCTCATGGGTGTCAGCCTTGCGCTGCTGATCTTGGTTCTCCTTCCCTCCTGTGGGGTTGGAAGAGGTCGGACACTGCCCCCACACGGTTTTTACACACAGTATGGCTTGGGGACATGGAAGCAGGCTGAAGACTCCTCTCTATTCCCATCTATCCTTCCTTTCTCCTCATCTGGGGATGAGAAAGTAGGAGAGTTCTAGCCAAAAGTCCTTACTCAATGAGGCTTTCAAATAAAATGTATGGCTGGGGTTCTGCAGCTAGCCCATGTCTGGAATGTCAGCAGTAAAAAAAAAGTCAGTGATCTGCCTTTGAAGCAGAACAGACTATCACAAAGGTGGTGGGAATCCGAACAACTTAGAAAGATCCCAGGTTATTCAGTTCAAAGGTAATCTTCCTCACTACAAAAGAATTTTGAAAATATTTTGATAATAGAACTCATTACGATTTTTAAAAGCTCCATTTGGAAATCTTGGTCGTCGACAATTAATACAACAATAATAAAGCATCAATTCATGGTCCTCTGATTCCCCAAAGCTGTTCTTCCTTTTGCTTCTTGGTCTTGTCCCCATAGCTTCCCCTCCTTCCTTGTTGGGTAACCTTCGGCAACCTCTGTGGCTCAGTTTTCTCATGTGAAATGAAGTAACAGTACTTCCTGCTTAGTAGCGCTGTGGTATGGTTTGAGAGAATTTATGTGTATAAGGCAGTTAGCGCAGGACCTGGCGCACAGTAAGCCCGCAGGTAAATGCTAGCACTTGGAATCCTTCTCCCACTCCTCCCCCTTTTCGTTTTTATTTATTCATGTTTTAGTCTGACGTTGGCTCACTTTTCTTTGGGACAGTGTGGCATAATAAGCTCCTTTATGTGGCTTTTTTGCCTTGTTTCTTTAGAAAAACAGCTTGAGAGATTTTGCCCCCTAAGCCCTGAGGAGTTACCGTTACCTAGTTTTCTACCCCCAAAGGGTTTGTTACTTTTGTCCAGGCTGAGGGACATTTCCTGGGTAAACTGTTAACGACTTGCAGTTTGACACTTTGTGTTTGCTCCTGGGCTGCAGCCTGCCCCATGACTGGTATACACCTCGTAGGGACTGGTCAATAGACTATGCAAACGGTTGTCCGCAGCCTACTATGCAAATAGAGTGTCTGTGGTCTCCCAGGAGGGGAGTGGTCATTTCAGGGCCCTGGTGGGGGCCACACCTTTAAATTGACCAGGAGTTTGTGTATATATGTAGCCAACCCCACAGAGGTTTTTGAGAATGAAAGAAACAGGAAAAGAAGCAGAAGAAAGAAAGCAGCGAGCGAGAGAGAGAAGGCAAAGAGCCTCCTAAAAGAGCTGTAACACAGGTCAAGGGCTGTAATACTGAAGCCTATGAGAGGCCCAGAAGGGGCCCAGCAGCAGAGCCGGTGGCGACAGGCCCAGAAGGGGCCCTGCAGCAGAGCCGGTGGCGACAGGCCCAGAAGGGGCCCTGCAGCAGAGGTGGTCCTGACAGATGGTTGGGCTGAGAGGAGGCCTGTCCTGAGGGGGCTGAGAGGAACGGAGAGAGCTGTCCCGCATGGAAGAAGGGAGACTTTGCCTACATGCATCCTGATCCGAATTGTACCCCGTTACTTCCTTAATAAACCACTTAATTGTAAGTATGGTCTTTGAGTTCTGTGTGGTCACTGCAATGGACTACTGAATCCAGAAGAGAAGTAGAGAGTGCCATGCGAGGGACGGCTGGTGTCAGAATTGGTAAAAAGGTTGGAGGGTGGAACTATGACGGACCTCCACTTCATGGGAATCAGCTTTGCACTGATCCTGGTCAGTATCCCCCCTGAAGCCAGACAGGTTCTGATGCTCCTATTCCTCCCACCGTTTTACAGACGGCCTTCCTTCTAATAAGAGCAGTGAGGGAACTGCTACTCTAATAGGGGCGGTGCTCCAGGCTTTTATCCTGACTCCTTGCACCCTGGGCCCCTTCCTCTCCATGTCACGGGCACAATCCCTTGCAGGGAATATCCTCATTGCCCCCATCAGCAGGAAGGACAAAGTCAAAGTAACACTCGTGGAGCCCGAAGCTGGGTTAAAGACTCTCCTCAGCAAGCCCTCCAGCAACCATGTACTGTGCCTCTTCCCGGACCTTAGCTCTATACTAGGAGCTGTGAGCTACACAGAAAACAATGAGGCGTAACCCCTGCCCTGAACAATTTATGGCCTAGACGCGGGGACGGGATTTAAGTACCTCAGACAATTAGCCAACAAATGTGACAGTGTAGGATTAAGTGCTAAATTACATAAAGAGAAATCATTGAGTAACTGGGCCAGGCTCCAGTGAGGACATTCTGAGACCACATTCTCTCCAGAAATTTCCTTTAGTTCCCATCAGACTAAGTCTGAAAGAATCAGGCTACTTGGTAACTGGTTAGAGAACAAAAATATGACAAGACTCTTCTGAAACCTTCTAGATTATTCTAGGTTGTGCTTAACTGTAAGATAAAGGGGAAAGTCTTAAATGACATCAACGGATGATCCTCGATTTGCATTTAACAGCTGTTTCAATCTCATTCCCAGGCAAATCATAACTAGAGAAGCTCATGAAGAGAGGAACAGTCATTCCATTGTCCCCCATCTCCTTTCTAGCAGGTGCCCATGAACAGTGAAGTAGCCACATTTTGGACAGAAAAAAAAAAAAAAAAAATGAGAAGGGGGGACAGAGATCTGGATCTTTGTTAAGTCCGGACACGAAGAGTCAGTCCCCTGACTCAAACCGATGGTCTTTTTGGGATCAGAGCAGATAAGTGTTGAACTAGAAGACAAGTGAGCTGGAATATCCCTTTGTGCTACCAAGAAATTGCTGTCATCTAAGTCAGTCACTTTTCTCTCCCCTTTAGTTCTTTAGCCATAATGTGGGAAGAATAAACTCTGTCTTCTCCCTAGAACAGCATTTATCAGTGTAAAGAACAAATCAATAGAAAAAAATACGGGAAAGTTTTTCCTTTACGAGAGTTAAGTCTTCATTTTTTAACTCACTTAAATTTTAACAGGGCACCTGTAGAAGTCCGGATGAGCTTCAATAACCAAAACATGGAAAGGTCAGTTTCTGAGCAGTGTACTTTTACTGCTTTTGAAGTTACTTGAATATGTACTGCGAATTACCGTTAATTACAGTGAATTACTGTTATATGATCTTGTAGCTCCTATGAGACGCCTGGGTGGGACTATGCAAGTAAGGGTGCTTATGGCCCACTGAGGTGATTGGTCAGTTTTTCTAATGCAAATAAGGTACCTGGAACCCTTGCTGGGATGGGACCATGCAGATAAGGTATATGGAACTCTTGCAGGGGTGGGACCATGCAGATAAGGTACATGGAACCCTTGTAGGAGACTGGTCAGTTTTGCCACCTCACTAGGCTTAAAAGGAGTCAATCCCAGAGGCCTGGGGAGAGAGGGGAACTTTACTACCATCAAGAAGAAGAGCCAGGAGCCAAGTCCGTTCTTTGGATCCAGGGTCCTTGCACTGAAAGCCTCTTAGACCCAGAAGACAGAGAACAGTAACACTGTAGGCAGCAGCAGCATGAGATGGCAGGAACCAGGAGACGGATACAAGACAGTGCAGTGGGCTTCCTGGCCCACGGAGTGAGAGAGCTGAGAACCTTCAGGCAGAAGGCTTGCTGGCAGACTAGGGTACCTCCAGGCACTTGCCGGCATGGCTAAAGAGCTTTTCACACGCGCCTGAGGAGGGCAGAGGCCAGGCTGAGAGCTGATGGCGGAAAGCCAAGGGCTGAGGACCAAGGGCCACAGGCCGACGGCCAAGAGAGAGGCCTGCCTGCGGGCACAGCCAAGAAGAAGCTGTCATGATCGAAGAACTGAATCCTGCGTTGTTCCTGTTACTTCCAAAGTGATCTTGATCCTGAATTGTAACCTGTTGCTTCCTTAAAAAACCCATAATAGTTGGTACAGTCTGTGAGTTCTGTGTGGCCATTGCAACAAATTATGGGGTCTCGCAGAGACGCAGAGAGAGCCATGGGAGGGACAGCTGGTGTCAGAATGTTTAAAAAGTTGGAGAGTGAGGTATGCCTGACCTCCACCTCACAGGAATCAGCTTTGGGCTAATGGTGATCTTGATTCTACTTTCTTGCCCTGAAGTTAGATGATGTCTGAAGCCACACTACAGTGACATGTACATACTGAATTTATTATTTTATAGCAAACAGCATAATTTTGACTTGGCAAAACAATTAACTAAGGGCATTGTACTATTTTTTAAAAAATAAAGGAATTGAGTTATTATAAAAGGCACAACTTGGCAGAGATAGGTTGAATGAGATGGACAGTGGATTTTACAATGAAAGGACAAGAGGAAAAAGATTTCCTTATCTGTAATTGCCTCACCAAAAAATCAGATGAAACTAGGCACTGTTCAAATGGGGCACACCAGAGGATAAGAAAAAAACTTAGATCCAAACAAAAAAAACAGAACCAAGTAATATGCTTAGGCATACTTTATTCCCTAGCTATAGGATATGACTTTCTATGAGCAGAGGGACACAAGGTTAAAAGTAAACCACTAATTTCCGGCTACTCAACACAGTTTATAACATTTTTGCCCTTTCTGCAATCTCTTTGATGACAATCTTCCAGATGGGAAAGCAAAAAACATTTTCTCTCGTTTTATAAGGTAGGATGAAACTTGAGTTATAGCTAAAAAATACTTGGATAGGCACTTAATAGAAAAGCAAGCAAAATGGCCAACAAGCAGATAAAAAGATACTCAAAGTCATTAGTAATAAAGAAATACAAATCAAAACAACAATGAGATACTATTTCACTTTCACCAGGACTAGAAAAATTATAAATCTGACAACATGAAGTGTTGATGCGGACGTGGAGTGATTAGAACAATTTATACACTACTGGTGGGAGGGCAAATTAGTACATCCCCTTTGGAAACGAGTTTGGCCTTGAGTAGCAAAGTGGGAGAGGTACACACCCTTGTGGCACAGTCTATGAACTACCCTGGGGCAGCAGTTCTGTAAGTACATCAAGGACCTGTGGGAGCTCTGGAGACCATTTCAGGGGGTGTGAGGTCAAAATTATTTTCAAAAAAATTCTAAGATGTTATTCCCCTTTTCATTCTTTCTCTCCCAAGTGGACAGTGAGGTTTTCCACTATTGTGTGATATTATTTATTATATAATTGTATATTAATATATAATTTATATATTTATTATATATTAACATACAATAGGCTAGTATTATTTTAATGAATAATTACACATTTCTATTTTAACTTGTAATATATTAATATTGATAACTTAAACCCGCCAGAAGATATACACAAGAATGTTTACAGCAGTACTGCAAAAAGGAAAAAACAAACCAAAACAAAAAAACGAGTGAGCATCACAAATACCCAACAAGGTATGTGCACACATGTTCATACAACAGAATACTACACATCAGTGAAAACGAATGAATTACAGCTGAATACAATAACAAGAAAATAGAAGAATATATCCAGTATGGTTCTATGTACATAAAGCTCAAAATATGTAACACTAAACAATATATTTTTTAGGAAGAAAAACACTCAAGGAAACGACAAAAATGAAATTTAGGAAGCAGTTATCTCTGATGATGGGGAGGGAAATGGGCTGAGAAGAGAGGGGCACACAGGGAACTCCAAAAGTAATAAAATTATTTTTCTTAAATTGGATGGTGGGTTCTTCGGTGTTTGTTATGATTCTTTATATCTTACAGATATTTTCTGAATATTCCTATGTATCTACTCAGTATTTAATAAAATACTCAATATTTAATAAAAATGACTAAAACAGAACAGATCTAAATATTAAAAAGGGGGCCTAGATACCTGGGTGTGTTCATTCTCTAGATTTTTCTTAAGAGCCCAAACTATGTAGCACTGTGCTAAGTGTTGAGAATATACAAGATACACAGAATTCCCACCTGAAGAAGCTTCCAGGAAAGGAGGACTTCTGCTCCACAAAAGGCTGGAGAAGCTGTGGCAGATCAGTACCCCTGCCGAGAACAACTAAAAAAGCCAGCAAAGATGCAGAAATTATGTACTTTAAGATAATAGAAAGCTTCTAGGCAATGAGAACTGAAAGGCTAAGAGAAGAGAACCTTAGAGAGACAAGTTGACTTTTGCAATAAATTACCAGTTCTGGGTAGGTACTGGCAGGAGGCTGAGGATACGGGCTTTGCATCCTTGGAGGGCCCCTGCTAGGGGAAAGATGGCAGGAAAATTTTTAGCAGATACTTGGAGGGGCTTCAAACACACTTCCAGTTTTCTTCTTAGGACATCTGCTGAATTCTGAGGCTGAATGAGGCAGCAGATAAAAACCTAACGAAAAATAGTTTTGTGAGACAAATAGTTTGGGATCCATCAAGGAAGGAGACTCAGAGAACACACAAGGGCCCCACTTAAAAACCTGGAGGGCTGGGGCAAACCAGAGTCTAGCAGACCAAGCCATATCAACATTATAAACCCAACCTCTATTTAGCACAGTCCCAAACTGGATTAAGGTGATCAGCAGAGGGAAGACTGAACTCTGTCTGGAGGTCGATATCATCATCTGAAACTCCCATGATTTTTTATGTATGTGTGTGTATATATATGTACATACACACACACATATACATATATACACACACACACAATGTCCAGCATTCAATAAAAAATTACTAGACAAGAAAAAGACAGGACCATATAACTGAAAACTACAAGAATGGAAACACGCACAAAACTGAGAAAGTTCTAAAGATGATCCAGATATTGGAATTTGACAAGGACCTAAAAATGATTGATGATTAAATCTACTGAAGAAAACGGAAGACAGAAAAAAAGAGATAAAAAGATAAAGAATTTCACCAGAGAATTAGAGACCTATACACTTATACATAGGCAACTTATAAATTGCATATTTCCTCTGAACATCAGACTTGCATATTCAACTGCTTACCTGGCAGCTCTACCTGGATGTAACAATGGCATCTCAAATTCAACATATCCAAAACCAACCTCATTATCTTTCCTCAGTAAATCTAGTCTATTTCCACTGTTCACAGTCCATCCTATTAAGTAAACAGGAAACTGATGAGTAATCCAAACAGTTCTCTCTCCCTCACCCTCCATTATCGAAACTATTGTCAAGAGGTATCAATTTTACCCCTAAAGAGCTCTCAAATAATTTTTTTTCCATTTTCGTAACTCCTAACCTAGTTTCAGACACCATAATCTACTTCCTGGACTCCTGTAACAGCTTCCTAACCAATTTATCTACACTTTTACTTTCCCTCCAAATTTTTCCTCTACATTGTGGCCACAGAGATCTTTTTGAATTAGTACTCTGATCACGTCTGGTACCCCTCAGTCTTGAGATTAATACCTATCTATCTCCCAACCAAACTCAATTAGGACAGTAAACAATGTTTTCTGCTCAACATAGCAATTCCAGCACCTAGTGGAGTGAGTATATAGCATGTAGTAGGCACTCAATGAATATACGGTTGAACAAAAAAACGAACATACTTTCTACAGTTTGCCCTTGAGAATGTCCATATAGGTTGTCAGATCATTCATGGACCCACTATACTAAGGAGTATCAGTTCCTGGAAAATGAGAAAACAAGATAAGTAAAATCTCAGTGGTTGAAATTAGCCCATAATATATCCAGATTTATTATAAAGCAACAGTAGTTGAGATAGTATGGTATTAGTGGAGGAATAGAAAAATAGACCAATGGAAAAGGATAGAGTGCCCAGAAACAATCTCACAATTACGAAGAAACTTGATATAAGAAAAAGGCAATATTTCAATGATTGGGAAAAGGATCAACTATGAAATGGACAAAAATAATTTTGGGTTCATACCTCACACCATACACAAAATTTTAAGATTTTAGGAGAAATAAGGAAAATATCTTTATGACTCTGAGATAAGCAAAACATTGAAAAGATTGAAAAATTCCACTGTATTAAAATTAGGAATTTCTGCTCATTAAGAGATATCAGAAATAGTCCAAACACAAACCATGAACTGGAAGAAGATTATCCGAAACTCATAATACTGACAAAGGGTTCAGAATATAAGGAGCTCCTATAATTCAATAAGAAGAAGACTGATGACTAATAGGAAAATGGCAGGAAAACCAAAAGGCCGTGCCTTCACACGGGCTAGAGAAGAGAGTGCTTAAGCAGATGTGTCAAATGCTGCTGAGAAGTGGAATAAGCCCAGTACAGAAAATTGATCACTGGATTTGGCAAAATGGAGACTACTGATGACCGTAAGGGTCATTTAAATGGAGTAGTAAAAAAAAAAAAAGCCTAAGAATCTTTCTTCCTAAGAAATATAAGCAGTTGCACATGAAGGTGACGACAGATAAAAAGATTTCAAGCTAAAAAAAAAAAAGCCATGTGGTACAGCAGAAGGAACTTTGGTCTCTATACTGACTAGCATTGAGCCACACAACTACTTCCTAGGATTCAGTGGCTGTTACAATGTTGGGGCCAAATGGCCTCTTCTAAGGTCCCTTGTGGTTCTCAACATTTCCCTAGAGGGAAAGAAGTGAAGGGATCTGAGAACGCAGGGAAAAGCAGTGATTTAGGACCTGAATGCAATAAGCCAACAAAATATAAATTAAAAGCTTTTTTAAAAGTCGCCCTGGCATCACTCTAGAACTAAATATAAGAAGGAAGATCCAGCGTGGAAGTACCCAGAAAGTTTCGATCATATCTACGCATCATCATCTCAGGATCACTGTACTGCTTTTGAAATCACAGAGGTGAGTTGATTCATATCTCCTGTACTGAGACTTGGATGAAAAACTGAGTAATACACATGAAAGAAATCTTTAACCCTGTTCAGTTCAAAAGAAGCACAGTAATAGCGAAAGGCTAAAAAACAGAGGTCTTTGTTCTTCTTCCCAATTATGGAGGCATTACATCCATCCGAACACTGCCACTTCAGATGAACTGGAGAACCAAAAAGGGAACACCTCACTGTTATTTCAGCTCCTCTCTCTTTCTCATTTGTCTTTTCTCTTTCCTTTATTCCCCTCCTCCGAACATTCAGCCTGTGACAGATTCTTACAATGTTTAAACAAACTAAACAAGAAAACTGTATCATTTGTATTCAAGATGTCTTTCCCTACAAAGACAATTAACATTTTTAAAAGTAGGTCACGTTCGGGGCTGAGCAGCTTGCCATTCTACCTTTAAGTGGCATATTTTTAAGTATTGTGTAACCAGCTGGTTTTCTTTTTGTTCAGAGAAAACTCCATCTTTCTCTGATCTCCCTGTCCATGCCACTTTCAAGGCAAGACCCATATTTTGCTCCAGAAACAAACAGCTGCTCTCACAGGAAGGAAACAGGATAATCCTCAGGCATTCCTGATAAAGAGTTTCACAGAGAGGAAATACCATTATCTTGCTGTTTGAAACCATGGGCCCTCAAATAAGAATATATTCCATATCACAGCTATCTCTTCAAAGCTCTTCCACCGTGAAAAGAAGAATGCTGGGACTGGATCGAGCATCTTTAAATCCACTACTGACACGCAATGGAATACTATGCAACAACAAAGAACAATGATGAATCCGCGAAACGTCTCACAACATAGATGAATCTGGAGTGCATTATGCTGAGTAAAATAAGTCAATCATGAAAGGACAAACATTGTATGAGATCACTATTATAAAAACTCAAGAAAAGGTTTACATACAGGAAAAAACAATCCGATGGTTATGAAGGAGGAGAAGGGAGGGGAAGTGAAATCACTAACTAGACAGTAGACAAGTATTAACTCTGGTGAAGAGAAAGACAACACACAATATAGGGGAAGTCTGCACAACTTGACCAAGACAAAGTCATAGAAGCTTCCTAGACACACGCAAACACTTCAAGGGACCAAGTTACTGGGGCTGAAGGCTGGGGACCATGGTCTCGGGGAACATCTAGGTCAATTGGCACAACAGAATTCATAAAGAAAATGTTCTACATCCTACTTTGGTGAGTAACGTCTGGGTCTTAAAAGTTTGTGAGTGGCCATCTTAAGGTACATCTGTTGGTCCTTCCGGAGCAAAGGAGAGTGAAGAAAAGCAAAGACACAAGGAAAATATGAGTCCAAAGGACTAAAAGACCACATGAACCACAGCCTCCACCAGCCTGAGCCCAGAAGAAATAGATGGTGCCGGGCTACCACTGCCAACTGCTCTGAAGCAGAAGAAAAGTGGAGAACAAAATTCAAATTCACTAAAAAAGACCAGACTTACTGTTCTGACAGGAATTGGAGGAACCCCCAAGACTTTGGCCCCCAGCCACCCTGCTAACTCAGAACTGAAGCTACTCCCAAAGTCCAACTTTAAGCCCAAGACTAGACAGACCTATAAAACAAATGGAGCCCTGGCGGCACTGTGGTTAAGCATTTGGCTGCCAACCAAAAGGCTGGCAGTTTGAATCTACCAGCTGCTCCCTGGAAACCCTATGGGGAAGTTCTACTCTGTCCTATAGGGCTATTACGAGTAGCAATCAACTTGATGGCAATGGGTTTACAATTTTAAGATTCGTTACTTGGCTTTACACACACACGTCTTAGCAAATACATTTTTGTGCGTGTACATATAATAATTTCCCCTCTGACAACTTCATCTCTGACTGTATTCGTTTCCTAGGGCTACCTAACAAATTACCACAAACTTATTCTCTCACAGTTCTGGAGGCCGGAAGTCCAAAATTAAAATGTCAGCAGGGCCGCGTTCCCTCTGAAAGCTCTAGGGAAGAATCCTTCCTTGACTCTTCCAGCTTCTGGTGGCTGGTAGCAATTCTCGGCGCTCCTTGTAGTAACTGCATCGCCCCAATGTCTACCTCTGTCTTCACATGGTCTTCTCCCCGTGCCTCTCCTTGGTGTCTGCATGTCTCAAATCTCCCTCTCCTTTCTCTTATAAGGACATTCAGGGCCCACCCTAAATCCAGGAAGATCTCATCTAGAGATTCTTAACCTATCTGTATCCGCAAAAACCCCATTTCCAAATAAGACGGTATTCACAGGTACTGTGGATTAGGACTTGGACATATCTTTCTGAAGCCACTATTCAACTTCTTGGAAGAAGTACAGCCAGAATGATCCTTAGAAGTGAAGATGGCAAGACTTCATCTCACTTACTTTGGACATGTTATTAGGAGGGACCAATCCTTGGAGAAGGACATTGTGCTTGGTAAAGTAGGAGGTCAGCGAAAAAGAGGAAGACCCTCAATGAGATGAAATGACAAAGTGGCTACAACAATGGGCTCAAACAGCAATGAGGATGGCTCAGGACCGGACAATGTTTTGTTCTGTTGTACAGAGCGTCACTATGAGTTGGAATCGACTGGAGAGCACTTAACAGCAACATTCAACCCATACACTGACTAACCTCCAGCTGGCTGGGATGCTAAAATGAAGTGTGTTTGCCTCTCATGGCACTCATCATATTCTTCCTAGAAGGAAACTTGACTTGGGAAGAAATATTAGTTATAGAATTCAATAGTGAATTCTTGATGCCCACTTCCTAATTTATCTATTCTGCAAATCAGAATAAGGGTTTTTCTGTAGGAAGGAAAATCTACATGCAGCCAATTGAATCTCTAATTTCTTATCTGGCTGAGATTTCAAGTGAGAATTTATTCAATGTTCCAAGAGAATTAGAGTAATAGGATCATTTTATTATTACTATTATCCATAATACAAACATTCTTACTTTCTACTTGAGTTCAGGCCATGGCTTTATTCATTTTTTTCCCGAATAGCCCAGAAAGAAATTATTTTCCAGTAGGCAGAACTAATATGCCATCTAATCAAGTTGTAACCTCTTCCTGGAAAGCTATAATTAACCATTTTAGTTCCCTTTCCTCATTCTGGAAACCCTAGTGCTGTGATGGTTAAGAGCTATGCTGCCAGCCAAAAGGTCGGCCATTCAAACCCACCAGGTGCTCCTTGGAAATTCTGTGGGGCTGTTCTACTCTCCAATAGGGTGGCTATGAGTTAGAATCAACTCCACGGCAACGGGTTTGGTTTGTTTTTTCTTCATTGTAGTGCCTTTAAGCCATCCTTTATTCCACATCATGTAAATCGCGTGTGTGTGCACGTGCATTTACTGCTTATTTCCCGGAGCACTTCTTCATTCTCTGCACCTCTCGTTAGTCCTATTTGTGTTCTTTGGGGACAGTGGTGGTTCGGAGGTAGAATTCTCGCCTTCTGTGCAGGAGACCCGAGTTTGATTCCTGGCCAATGTACCTCAAATGCATCCACCACCCACCAGTGGAGGCTTGTGTGCTGCTATAATGCTGAACAGGTTTCAGAAGAGCTTCAATAATAAGATGGGCTGGGAAGAGAGGCCTGGAAATCTACTTCCAAAAATCAGTCAATGAAAACCCTGTGGATCACAACGGTCTGATCTGCAGCAGGCCATGAGGATGCTGCAGGACTGGAAGCATTACGTGCTGCTGTGCGTGAGGTCGCCGTGAGTCGGGAGTTGACTTGACAGGAGCTAAAAATGACATGTGTATTCTCTATTTCACAGGCTGGAGGAATTTCTTTAAATCTTGACCACATACGCAGAGAGAATAACATCAGCCGAGCGGCAGCACTGACACTTACACAGCACCTACTGTGTGCTCTGCACTATTCTAAGTGTCTAATTTATTTACTCCTCACTCGACATCTGTGTTTTACAAATGAGCTGACTCAGAGATTAGGGGACTTGCCCAAATTCATACAGCTAGTAGATGCTGGGAGCCCTGGTGGCGTAGTGGTAACAGCTCGTCTACGAACCAAAACGTCAGCAGTTCAGGCCCTTCACTAAAGAAGACATTCAGGTAGCTAACAGATACGTGAGGAAATGCTCACAATCATTAGCCATTAGAGAAATGCAAATTAAAACTACGATGAGATTCCATCTCACTCCAACAAGTCTGGCATTAATCCAAAAAACACAAAATAATAAATGTTGGAGAGGCTGCGGAGAGATTGGAACTCTTATACACTGCTGGTGGGAATGTCAAATGGTGCAACCCCTTCGGAAATCAATTTGGTGCTTCTTTAAAAAGCTAGAAATAGAACTACCATACGATCCAGCAATCCCACTCCTTGGAATATATCCGAGAGAAATAAGAGCCTTTACATGAACAGATGCATGCACACCCATGTTCACTGCAGCACTGTTTACAATAGCAAAAAGATGGAAGCAACCAAGGTGCCCATCAATGGATGAATGGATAAATAATGGTATATTCACACAATGGAATACTACGCATTGATAAAGAACAATGATGAATTCGTGAAACACCTCATAACATGGGGGAATCTGGAAGGCATTAAAAACCCAAAACCCAGTGCCCTCGAGTCGATTCCAACTCATAGCGACCCTATAGGACGGAGTAGAACTGCCCCATTGAGTTTCCAAGGACAGGGTATAGTGGTTAAGTGCTACAGCTGCTAACCAAAGAATCGGCAGTTCGAATCCGCCAGGCACCCCTTGGAAAATCAGTGGGGCTGGAAGGCGTTATGCTGAGTGAAATTAGACAGTTACAAAAGGACAAATATTGTATGAGACCACTTTTATAAGAACTCAAGAAACAGTTTAAACTCAGAAGAAAATATTCTTTGATGGTTATGAGAGTGGGGAGGGAGGGAGGGAGGGGGGGTATTCACTAATTAGATAGTAGATAAGAACTATTTTAGGGGAAGGGAAAGACAACACATAATACAGGAGAGGTCAGCACAACTGGACTAAACCAAAAGCAAAGAAGTTCCCTGAATAAACTGAATGCTTCGAAGGCCAGTGTAGCAGTGGCAGGGGTTTGGGGACCATGGTTTCAAGGGACATCTTAGTCAATTGGTATAATAAAATCTATTAATATTCTGCATCCCACTTTGGAAAGTGGTGTCTGGGGTCTTAAACGCTAGCAAGTGGCCATCTAAGATGCATCAATTGGTCTCAACCCTCCTGGAGCAAAGGAAAATGAAGAACACCAGAGACATAAGGTAATTATGAGCACAAAAGACAGAAAGGGCCACATAAATCAGAGACTACATCAGCCTGAGACCAGAAGAACTAGATGGTGCCCGGCTACAACCAATGACTGCCCTGACATGGAACACAACAGAGAACCCCTAAGGGTGCAGGAGAACAGTGGGATGTAGAGCTCAAATTCTTGTAAAAAGGCCAGACTTAATGGTCTGGCTGAGACTAGAAGGATCCCAGAGGTCATGGTCCCCAGGCCTTCTGTTAGCCCAAGACTTGAACCATTCCCAAAGCCAACTCTTCAGACAGGGGTTAGACTGGACTATGGGATAGAAAATGACACTGGTGAAGACTGAGGTTCTTGGATCAAGTAGACGCATGAGACTACGTGGGCTGCTCCTGTCTGGAGAGGAGATGAGAGGGCAGAGGGGGTCAGAAGCTGGCCAAGTGGACACGAAAATAGAGAGTGGAGGGAAGGAGTGTGCTGTCTCAGTAGAGGGAGAACAATTAGGAGTATATAGCAAGGTGTCTATAAGCTTTTGTATGAGAGACTGACTTGGTTTATAAACTTTCACTTAAGCACAATACAAATTTAAGAAGGAAAAAAAAAAGGTCAGCAGTTCAAAACCACCAGCCACTCCTTGGGAACCCTAGGGGGCAGTTCTACTCTGTCCTATAGGGTCACTATGAGTTGGAATCGACTCGACGGCAATGGGTTACAGGTAGTAAATGGTAGAACCAGAACATGAATCCACGGGCTCCAGAGTTCATGTTCTTAAACACTATGCAGTGCCGCTTCTGAGCTGTTCTGTGCTGTCACGTTGATTCCCACTCACAGCAGCCATACGGGTAATGTTCCAAAATACTAATGCTGGTCTATCAGGAGTGAGATTACACGTGAGCATTTTTAAAAAACTATTTTATTGTGTTTTTGGTGAAAGTGTACATGGCAAATTAGGCTCCCGTTTAACAATTTCTATGCATATTGCTCAATGACGCTGGTTACATTTTATACAATGTGTCAACATTCTCATTATTTTCATCCTGATTGTTTCCATTAATCTAGCTCCCCTGTCTCTCCTTACCTTAACAGGTTAAAAAATGCTTTTCTATATATCCCACATATCCTACAAGAATCATGCATTAATTTTGTAATCAGAAAAATACCTTTTAAACAGAAACAAGTGTCATTGTGAGAATACAGCATAATAATAATGGTAAGCATATACCACCGTGGGAAACCCTGGTGGCATAATGGCTGAGTGCTACAGCTGCGAACCAAAGGGTCGGCAGTTCGAATCCGCCAGGCGCTCCTTGGAAACTCTATAGGGCAGTTCTACTCTGTCCTATAGGGTCGCTATGAGTCGGAATTGACTCAATGGTACTGGGTTTGGTTTTGGTTTTTTATACCACCGTGAGCCAGGCACTGCTGTTTGAGATTTACATATACTAACCAATTTAATCCTCAAAACAATTATAATCTTCATTGTACAGATGAGAAAACTGAGGCGCAGAGGAGTGAAATCGCTTGCCCGAGACACCCAGCTAGTGAGCGGCAGTGAGGATCGCCTTGCCCGGAGCCTGTGCTCCTCACTGCCTACGCAGCCTACGTTAGCTCGAACGCTTTATGTCTAACCTCCAGTCTGACCCTCTGCTGGAGTGCACTAATGCCAAGAAAATAAGCGCCTCGCTGCCTAGCGCCCAAACCATATGCAAAGACAAATAAAAAACCTTCTCTTGCCTCTAGATCTCTGTGACAACTGCTACTCATTACTCCAGTCGGTACAAAATTCTGACTTCCCACCACCGGTAAGATTTCTCCCTCTCTGAGGCCACTGCCACTTATTAACTCTCAACACACTCATCATGCTCTTTCTTGAGTTACGATCAACTCATATCCCTCCTAAATGTGTCTGAAGGATGGGGGCTCTGTCTTACTCTTACTTGAATCCCTCCAATCCCTGGCACAGCGGTTTGAAAGAAAACAGGAAATTTTTACTTTAATTAAATTGTAATCGTTATATTCAATGTAAACATACCAAGGAAAGCAAAATTCTGCTTCACCGAACAAAGTATAAAAACCCTAGTGTTTTCACTGTGACAGACTTCTTAATTGGACAATACTAGCCCAGATGAGAGGGCATTTAAATTACCCCTTTCTAAACAGTGTCACGAATGCAGAATATTTTCTCCCTTTGCCACTGGATGAGCTGGGCACCTTGCCAAACTTTTTCTAATTGGGTCCTGTGGCTAATTTCTTAATCTCTTAGCATTTCCTTGCTTCTTGTTAAATGTAAAGAGTTGGACTTTTCCATTGTTTTCTATTGAAAGTGGGGTAATCTTCTCACAGCAGCCTCACAGGGGTAGATTTGGCAATGCGAACAATTACCACTTTCACCTGTCAGATTAGCAAATATTCCTTCCCACCAGCACCCCCCACAAACAAAACAAAACAAACACCCTGTAACACTCTGTTGGCAAGGCTGTGGGGAAGTGGGTGCTCGCACATCACTGTTGCTGTTGTTAGGTGCTCTGGAGTCTGTCCCAACTCACAGCGACCCTGTGCACGACAGAAGAAAACACTGCCCGGTCCTGCGCCATCCTCACAATCGTTGCTGTGCTTCAGCCCATTGTTGCAGCCACTGGGTCAATCCATCTGGTTGAGAGTCCTCCTCTTTTTCACTGACCCTCTATTTTACCAAGCATGATGTCCTTCTCCAGGGATTGATCCCTCCTGATGACATGTCCAAAGTATGTGAGACAGTACTAGTGGGAACCTAAACTGGTACAACCCCTCCTGGGGGCAATTTGGAAGTTTCTACCCATCTTGCAAATGCATGTTCTCTTTGATTCAGCATTTCTACTCCAGGAATTTAGTCTATAGATACGCATTGTTAGTAACAGCAGTGGACTGAACAACCTAAGATGTCCATCATTTGAGACTTGGTTAAATAAATTATAGTACATCCATATGACAGACAAATACGCAACTGCAAAAATGAATGTGCAGTGTTAAAATCTCCAATTACAACTGTGGATTTGTCTACTTTTCCCTTTAATTATATCAGTTTTTTTTTCTTTTCATTTATTGTGCTTTAAGTCAAAGTTTACAAATCAAGTCAGTCCCTCAAACAAAAAGTTATACACACCTTGCTATGTACTCCTAGCTGCTCTCCCCCTAATGAGACAGCACACTCCTCCTCTCCACCCTGTATTCTCCGTGTCCATTTCAACCAGCTCCTGTTCCCCTCTGCCTTCTCATCTCACCTGCAGACAAGAGCCATCCACATAGTCTCATGTGTCTACTTGAGTCAAGAAGCTCACTCCTCACCAGTGTCATTTTCTGTCCAGTCCAATCCCTGTTTGAAGAGTTGGCTTTGGGAATGGTTCCAGTGTTGGGCTAACAGAAGGTCCAGGGGCCATAACCTCCAAGGTCCCTCCAGTCTAGTCAGACCATTAAGTCTGGTCTTTTTATGAGAATTTGAGATCTGCATCCCACTGTTCTCCTGCTCCAACAGGTATTCTTTGTTGTGTTCCCTGACAGGGCAGTCATCAGTTGTAGCTGGACACCATCTAATTCTTCCAGTCTCAGGCTGATGTAGTCCCTGGTTTATATAGCCCTTTCTGTCTCTTTGGCTTATATTTACCTTGTGTCTTTGGTGTTTCTCCTTTGCTCCAGGTGGGCTGAAACCAACTGATGCATCTTAGATGGCCACTTGCTAGAGTATAAGACCTCCGACACCCCTCACCAAAGTGGGATGCGGGACGTTTCCTTAATACATTTTGTTATGTCAATTGACCTAGATGTCCCATGAAACCATGGTCTCCAGACCCCCGCCCCTGCTACTCTGGCCTTCAAAGCATTCGGTTTATTCAGGAAACTTCTTTGCTTTTACTTTAGTCCAGCTGTGCTGACCTCTCCTGTACTGTGTGTTTATTACATCAGTTTTTGTTTCAGTATTTTAAAACTGTTATTAAAGACATACACATTGAAGACTGTTATGTTCTATCTCCTTGATGTATTGACCCTCTTATTATTATAATGTGCTCTTCTCTATCTGTAGTAGTATTTCTTGTCTTGAAGTCTATTTTGTTTGATATTAATATAGCTACTTTAGCTTTCTTATGCCAACTGTTTGCATGATATATCTTTTTCCCTCCTTTTATTTTCAACCTGTGTCTAAGTATGTCTCTTATAAGTAGGCAAAATATACAAACCTTGCTACAGTAAATTTCCCTTTATTCCACCTCATCTTAGTGCTATTGTTGTCACATATTATATTTGTGTATACGTTATAAACCCAATGTTGTTGTTGTTGTTGTTAGGTGCCGTCGAGTCAGTTCTGACTCATAGTGACCCTATGCACAACAGAACAAAAACACTGCCCAGTCCTGTGCCATCCTTACAATCGTTGTTATGCTTGAGTCCATTGTTGCAGCCACTGTGTCAAGCCACCTGGTTGGGGGTCTTCCTCTTTTCCACTGACCCTGTACTCTGCCAAGCATGATGTCCTTCTCCAGAGACTGATCCCTCCTGACAACATGTCCAAAGTATGTAAGATGCAGTCTTGCCATCCTTGCTTCTAAGGAGCATTCCGGTTGTACTTCTTCCAAGACAGAATTATTCGTTCTTCTGGCAGTACATGGTACATTCAATATTCTTCGCCAACACCACAATTCAAAGGCATCAGTTCTTCTTCTATCTTCCTTATTCATTGTCCAGCTTTCACATGCATATGATGTGACTGAAAATACCATGGCTTGGGTCAGGCACACCTTAGTCTTCAAGGTGACATCTTTGCTCTTCGACACTTTAAAGAGGTCCTTTGCAGCAGATTTGCCCAGTGCAATGCATCTTTTGATTTCTTGACTGCTGCTTCCATGGCTGTTGATTGTGGATCCAAGTAAAATGAAATCCTTGACAACTTCAATCTTTTCTCCATTTATCATGATGTTGCTCATTGGTCCAGTTGTGAGGATTTTTGTTTTCTTTATATTGAGATGTAATCCATACTGAAGTCTTCGATCTTCATTAGTAAGTGCTTCAAGTCTCTTCACTTTTCGCAAGCAAGGTTGTGTCATCTGCATAATGCAGGTTGTTAATGAGTCTTCCTCCAATCCTGATGCCCCGTTCTTCTTCATATAGTCCAGCTTCTTGGATTATTTACTCAGCATACAGATTGAATAGGTATGGTGAAAGAATACAACCTTGGCGCACACCTTTCCTGACTTTAAGCCAATCAGTACCCCCTTGTCCTGTCCGAACTGCCTCTTGATCTATGTAAAGGTTCCTCACGAACACAATTAAGGTTTCTGGAATTCCCATTCTTGGCAATGTTATCCATAATTTGTTATGATCCACACAGTTGAATGCCTTTGCATAATCAATAAAACACAGGTAAACATCCTTCTGGTATTCTCTACTTTCAGCCAGGATCCATCTGACATCAGCAATGATATCCCTAGTTCCACATCCTCTTCTGAAGCCGGCCTGAATTTCTGGCAGTTCCCTGTCGATATACTGCTGCAGCCGTTTTTGAATGATCTTCAGCAAAATTTTGCTTGCGTGTGATATTAATGATATTGTTCTATAATTTCCGCATTTGGGTGGATCATCTTTCCTGTGAATAGGCATAAATATGGATCTCTTCCAGTCAGTTGGCCAGGAAGCTGTCTTCCATATTTCTTGGCATAGACGAGTGAGCACCTCCAGCGCTACATCCGTTTGTTGCAACATCTCAATTGATATTCCATCAAACCCAATAATATGGTGTTATAATTTTTGCCTTCTAAAGCAATTAGAGAAGAAAAAAGTACACATATATAGTCTTTTATGTTTATTCACATACTACCATTCGGGTATTTTTTATCCTTTCCTGTAGATCTGAGTTGCCGCTTGGTGTCATTTCCCCCTCATCCCGACAGCTTCCTTTAGTAGAAGTCTGCTGGCAATGAATTCTCAGTTTTTGTTTATCTGAAAATGTCTTAATTTAGTCTTTGTTTTTGAAGGACTGTTTCTCTGGATACTGAATTCTTGACTGATGGTTTTTTCTTTTAGTATCTCAACATACCACGCTCAGTGTCTTCTGGCCTCCAATGTTTCTCATGAGAAGTTGGCCATTAATCATCTTGCTGTACCCAGTACTTGAAGAGCTGTCTTTCTCTTGCTGCTTTTAAGATTTTCCTTCTATCTTTGGTCACAGCAGTTTGACTGTGATGTGCCTAGGGGTGCTTTTCTTTGTGTTTATCCTGCTGAAAGGCCATTAAATTTCTTGCATCTGTACATTAATGTCTTCTACCAAATTTGGGGTGTTTTGGGCTATTATTTTTTCAAAATATTTTTTTCTGTCCACTTTTCTCCTGGGACTCCAATTACAGCTATATTGAACTATTTTATACTTCCCTGTAGACCTCTAAGCCTCTATTCACTTTTCTTCAATCTTTTTCTCTCTTTTTTGAATTGGGTAATTTCTATTTATCATCAAGTTCAGATTCTTTTTTCTGTCATTTGGAATCCACTGTTGAGCACATCTAGTGAGTATTTTATTTCAGTTATTATTTTATGTCAGCAATTCAATTTCCATTTCTTTCTTGCAATTTATCTCTCTGTTCACTTATTGTTCCTTTAATTCTCTGATCATGTTTTTCTATAATTCTTTGACCATATTGATAACTGCTTTGAAGTCTTTACCTGCAAAATCCAAAAACCCATTCAGGGTCAACTTCTGTTAGCTGCCTTTATTCCTAAGTATGAGTTACACTCTCATTTCTTTACACGTCTAGTAACTGTACGTTGAAAACTGGACATTGTAGATAAGATGTTGTAGCAATTCTGGATTCCACTGTATCATTCTGAGGGTCCCCCCACCTTTAAATTCTAGTAGGCAGTTAACTTGCCTAGATTCAAACTGCAGATTTGTCTCTCCTGTGGTATGCAGCAGCCTGATATCTCTGTTCAGTTCTTTCAGAGTCTAGCTGCTGCTTTTTTAGCCTGGCTCCCAGGGTGGTCTCACTTGCACCTGTATAATTCGGCAGACAGTCAGAGACTTGGTAAGATTATACGCAGATTTTGGGGTTCACACTCTGTAATTTTCTTCCTTTTGTGACTCCTTTCTAATTTCCAGCTGCTCTCAGGCTCTGTCCTCTGACACTTCAAGCCAGTAAGACTTCAGCCTTCTACTGCCTGAGCTGCACACAGCTCGTGAACATACTCAGGACAGGTTTAAAAAGCAGCAAACTCACAGATCTCATCTAGTAGAGTTCTGTCTTTCAGGGGTAAATTCCTCTCTAGCCTCTGGTTTTGTTTTGTTTATTTTGCTTTTATATACATGTACACACACACACACACATATATTTTGGCTGAGCCCCTAGGATCTCCCTGCATATCTGGAGTTTAACATTCAACCAGAGATTTGTGAAAAGTTTGTAATCAGGTTTTGCGCCTTACCCTTTCTGCTGTTCTCTCTTGCTTCCGCTTTAAATTTCTAGCTGCTTTTCCCTCCCTGACATTTTTCCTCTGTCACCTCTAACCTGTAAGGCTGCAGCTGGCAACTGTCATTTCACTCGACGATAGCCACGGTAGGCATTGGAGCATATCTTCAGGCAAAACCCCCACAAACTTGGAATCCTCGCGCCTTTCAATGACAGTGTTTCAGGAGTCAACGCACCTCCGGCTTGTCTGCTTTTGGATGGTTTTCAGTACCTTTCAATAGTTGTTTCTTCTGTTTTGTCCAGATCTTCTGTTGTTACCTGCAGGAGGGTTTGAGCAGCCACTTCATTCTACTTTCTTTACTGGAAATTTCCTCTAATCCAGCTGAAAGTGATTTACGATTAAATTTACTTTTTGGATTTTTATAACACCTTACCTTTAAAAGCACAGTGCTATAAATACAAAGCATTTATAAGCAATAGAAGTTTTAAAATAATACACATCTCAATGGTAAAGCCTTGACTGACTGTCTTTAGACGTCTGTTAGGCCAAACAGTCCAAATGCTGCATGTAACAAAGTCAAGGGTAGAAAAGGCTAAGACTGTTCTTTCTAGTTTAAAGATAAGGAAACAATACAAAGTGAAAGAAAAATAATAGCCCAAGTCCCAAATTAAAGAAGCTACAAAACAGGAATTCTGTTCCTAAAAACTGATCCTTTTCCTGCCTAGGAGTCAGCAGACCTAAGTCTGTTCTACATTTAGTAAATGGAGGAGACGAGAATAATAGAACTCTTTTCTACCTCTGTTTTGCTTTGTTTTGATAGTTTCAATGGTTATTTTTTGGGGGAAGGAGGAAGAGTGAACATGTGTCAGTAGTTGCAATAAGTGAACCACGGATTACTGAATTGGATTCCAACTGCTGTATGGAATCATTTTAACTATTTTATATGTTTCTATAAGAGCCCTGGTGGCAGAGTGGTTAAACACTTAGCTGCTAAGCAAAAGGTCAGCAGTTAGAACCCACCCACCGGCCTTGAAAACCCTAAGAGGCAGTACACTCGGTCTTATAGGATCTCAATGAGTTAGAATTGACTTGACAGCAATGGGCTTGGTTTTTACATTTTTTTTTTTATAAAAGTATTTTTTTAATAAAAGTATAAATATTTACAGGTGGTCTGCTATGTGCAAAGCAGTGTATTATGAGAGGAATTGAGAGATGGGATAGGAAAGAAAAAGTGAATAATATGAATAAGATCAGTTTTGCCCCCAAACAGGCATGTTAAAGAAAGGAAGAAGGGAAAGGCAACACAGTAGGTGGAATGGAGGTAGAAAGCGAAGTGCTGCCTACTGGTAGAGTATCTGGTTTAGTTAACCTCAAAATTCCAAATCATAAAATTAGTGTTGTGCTGTAAATTGCTTTTAAAAAGTGTGTGTGTGTGTGTGTGTTACAAAGTATTACTGCTACACTCTAGAAAAAATATCTGATTTATTTTGGAAATTATACAGAGAGACACCCCTATAAATACAGGTAATCATTGTTAAAGTATGGAAACTGTATGTGTGTGTGTGTGTGTGCACCACAAACCTCTGAGCATATACCTCTGTGCTTCTCTCTCTCCGTTTTAACTAAAATGGACCACATTATTCACGTTTTGCAACTTGCACTGATTAAACAGACGTCTTTCTATGTTAGAACATCTATACTGACTTTATCCTTTGTAATAATTACAGCATTTAATTGAGATAAATATACCATAATTTACTTCAGTCCCTTTCTGATGGACATTTGCTTGTCTATAGTCTTTAGCTATTACAACCAGCTGTGGTAGAGCTTCCAACATATAAATTCTTAGAGCTGGAAGTGCTAAGTCAAAGGGTCTAAAGATTAAAATGTTTAATGACCATCATCCAGCTGGTTTTCAAAAAGGTTACGCTAATCACTTTCAGAAAACGATGAGAAAACCTCAGTTATTTTTACACACTCTTACATCCACCGACATATTTGGCAGTTTGGGTGCTCTGCATTTCTTCCCGTGGATATGAATTACTCCCCACAGGGAGAAATTTCCTTTCAGCCAAAAGAACTTCTTTTAGATTTCTTGTAAGGCCGGACTGCTGCTCGTGTTGTTAGGTGCTGTGGAGTCGGTTCTAACTCATAGTGACCCTACGTGCAACAGAACGGAACATTGCCTGGTCCTGCATCATCCTCATGATCGTTGCTATGTCCAAGCCCACTGTTGCAGCCACTGTGTCAGTCTGCCTTGTTGAGGGTCTTCCTCTTTCTCGCTGACCCTCTACTTTACCAAGCATGCTGTCCTTCTCCAGGGACTGATCCCTCCTGAGAACATGTCTGAAGTATGTGAGATGTAGTCTCGCCATCCTCGCTTCCAAGGAGCACTCTAGCTGTACTTCTTCCAAGATGCACAGCAACACACAAGCCCCCACAGTAAGACAAATTGACAGACGCGTGGTGGGGAGGTCTGTTAGCATGGGTTTTTCCATTTTCTGCTCCAAATCAGCTCCTTAGAAGTGAGGACGGCAAGACTTTGTCTCACATACCTTGGCCATGTTATCAGGAAGGACCTGGAGAAGGACATCATGCTCGATAAGGTAGAGGGTCAGTGAAAGAGGAAAACCTTCAACGAAATGGATTGGCACAGCAGCTGCAACAATGGCCTCAAGTATAACAACGATCATGAGGATGGCGCAGGACCAGGCACTGTTTTGTTCCGTTGTACAAAGGGCTGCTATGAGACAGAACCGACTCGCCAGCACCTAACAACGTCAAGAAGTTACAAATCCAGGAGCCCTGGTACCACCAGTGGCTCCACAGGAGAAAGATGTGGCAGTCTGCTTCCGCAGAGATTTACAGCCTGGGAAACCCCGCCGGGTCACTATGAGTCGGAATCGACTCAACAGCAGTGGGTTTGGTTTTTTGGTTTAGCTCCAAATCAAGTGAGCTCCCTCTGACAGTGCAGCTGCTAGTTTTCATGGCCTGCCCTGCCCCATCCCACAGAGCCACCACACCAATGGGGGTAAATGGGAAGGTACGGGAGTAGCCCCAGGCAAGAATATCAAACACTCCCACCTTCTTAACTAAAGTTCAGCAGTTTTCCAAGGATAAAATGCTTCTTGATTTGTTGCTTCCATCTGTTCTATTTCCAGGCCCCTGAAATGATTGCTGTGATAATTTTATCCAGCTTTATTGTTTTAGGGGAAGAGATTTGTTGGCTTCCTCACTCTGCCATACCAAAGTCTTTAGCCACTTTTAAATCCTATTTCATCTTCCAGTGTTCCACCCAGTCAGATGACATAAAACAACATTCTAAGATAAATCTGAGATGGTAAAGAAAAAGAACTTTCTTTATGTCCAGTTGTCTTCCTCAGCTATTACATCACATACTTCTCGGTCTTAAGGGAGCAAGATACAACATCTTAAAGACGGCTGTACAACTCTACTTGCTCTAAAAATAAACCAAATGCCTGTGCTTTCTTCAAGTCTTATCTAGGTACCAGGAGCCGGTTTCACCTTGATTCTTTTACTAAAGAAAACTGCTTGGCTTTTTGTTTTCCTTTCCCATAAGTCACGCATTCTCTCTATTGACTGGTATCTCAAGTCACCCATAAGCCACCCAACCCTGGTGAAGGCAGCCAGCCCTTTAGCCTTCTTATATTTATTTTACAGAAAACAAACCCAAGGTTTAATTTTCCCCATTCTAAAAAACCTCATTCTCTCCCTCGATATGATATAGTTTCTTCTGGTAACAGAAATGGCTCAAACCGCTGTACCTTACCCTACTAAACAAAACCTGTTTCCATCCAGTAAATTTCAACTCATAGAGGCCCTACGGGACAGAGTAGAACTGCCCCATAGGGTTTCCAAGGAGCGGCCAGTGGATTTGAACTGCCGACCTTTTGGTTAACAGCCATAGCTCTTAACCACTGTGCCACCAGGGTCCCTACTGTAACTGTAAAATATCATAAGACTAGGCCTTGTCATTCTGCAAACACGTATTATTGTTACCAGTTGTTTGTCTCCCCAGTCTTTGATAAGGACCCAACCTAAGAAAAAGTTAAATACAGTCAGTTATCAGTAAGAGGCAAATAGGAATCAGACAAACGGAAAAAAGACTGAAGCTGTCAAGGATTTCATTTTACTTGGATCCACAATCAACACACATGGAAGCAGCAGTCAAGAAATCAAATGATGTATTTACATTGGGCAAATCTGCTGCAAAAGACCTCTTTAAAGTGTTAAAATACAAAGATGCCACCTTGAGGACTAAGGTGTGCCTGGCCCAAGCCATGGTATTTTCAATTGCCTCATATGCATGCGAAAGCTGAACGATGACTAAGGAAGACTGAAGAATTGATACCTTTGAATTACGGTGTTGCTGAAGAATACTGAAGATATCATGGACTGCCAGAAGAACAAACAAATCTGTCTTGGAAAAGGTACAGCCAGAATGCTCCTTAAAAGTGAGGATAGAGAGACTTTGTCTTATGTACTTTGGACAAGTTATCAGGAGGGACGTCGTGCTTGGTAAAGTAGAGAGTCATCGAAAAAGAAGACCCTTGACAGGATGGACTGACACAGTGGCTGCAAAAATGGGCTCAAACATAGCAATGATTGTTAGGATGGTGCAGGACCAGGCAGTGTTTTGTTCTGTCGTATACAGTATTGCTGGGAGTCCAAAGTGTCTCGACAGAACCTAACACAACAACGATAGCTCTCTGATTATACAGCTCCCAAAATTAAAAGCATTTTTCAATATTGTTGCTACACTGACACTGTAAGTTTGTAACAAGCATTTACTCCACATAATCCATCCTAAATTAACTGCAATATAATTTGTAAAACTTCTTTAATTGTCCCCCCCCCCAAGTCTTCAATAGCAAATGGCTTATGAAACTGAGAATTATATGTTCACCCAAGGCAAACATCATGGCAAATTAAATTTCCTACTTATTTCTTCTGTTGGGTAGGCGGTACCACATGATAGGCATACGCTAAACCTGTTGCCTTCATGTCAATCCCGAGTCATAGCAAACCGACAGGACAGAACTGCCCCACAGGGTTTCCAAAGAGCGGCTGGAGGATTCGAACTGCCGACCTTTTGGTTAGCAGCCATGTGGTTAACCACTGCACTGTCAGGGCTCTCTACTCTAAAGGGAAGGGCAATAACTGCACTAGCAAGGACTCTGGAACAACCAGATCCAATCTAGCTGAGAATACACAGTACATCAGCTATAAAACAATCAAGCACACCCACTGCTCTTCATGCTCAGTGCCTACTCCTGAAATGCTTTCCTGGGAAAAGCAAAGCTAGAACACTAGAGCCTCAGACATGTTCAGTTAAGGAATGCGCCACCCAAGGAACGTAGGAATGCCAATAATGCCTCTTCTAGACAGCAAGAAGTTTTAAATAATCCAGACAAAGTCTCTTGAAGCCAGCAGTCCATTACAAGCAGAGTTAACTGATAAGGTACGATTGATTACCAGAAGGTAATTCAATTGCAAGACTCTGACAACAGAATAATCTAAAACTGCTCGGGAGGAAAATCACTCTCTCTGTTTGACAGTTCCACTAACAGCACCACCTGGCCGCAGCTGCATCAGGAAAAACGGCCCCTTTGACTGTCTTTGCTAGATAGATTGAGCTGACCTATCTGTAAATAATTCAAGCCATGTAGTCAAGCCATATAACCAAACCCACTGCCGTCGAGTCAAAGCTGGGGTCAATGTGGGCTAAAGTTAGGTTTATGATTCATTTTGTTTTCTCAGTGATGGCATGCCAGATACAAAGGCCATGAATGGATCTTGGGTTTTTCCAGCGAAGGCGGCTAACACGGAAGTGGAGAGAATGTAAAATCCCTGGACATCATTCAGATCAACGTCCCACAGGGCTACCAGAACAGAATAAGGAGTGCTAAATGGCCGTTTGCCTGAGCCCTCCTGCCCCTCCTTTTTTTTTTTTCAGGAGCTCCACTCCCATTTGGTCTAAATTAATAACTTTGAATTATAAAAAACTGTCAGGTTTACATCTGATAGTATCTCCTCTCTCTTGTTTATAAGATGCTGATTCTTAAGAGATGAACACATTCTATCTCAGTTTTAGAAGAACAATCTATATTATTTTGTATCTGTTCAGTGTTCATAAAATTAGGAATGAGGAAAAACATTTAAAAACACTTTCAAATCCATGAAGAGAGAACTTAAAGATATAAAAATATGGCCTTAAACACATAAAAATGTCAAATTAATAAAATTTTAAGACTATAAAATGGAGTAATATTGTTGCATAACAGACAATATGATGTATAATATACATAAATACATGAATATTAATTTATTTTTTGTAGCATTGTTTGTGATAGCAAGATATTGCACACAATCTAAAGTCCAATAGGTTTCTAGTTAAATTATGGTGGATCCATATAACAAGATATTGTGAAGCTTTTAAAAAAGGCAAAAGTCTGAGAGAGCGCTGATGTACAAATGCCAAAAGATCTCCAATATGTACTGTTGAATGAAAAAAAGTCAAGGCGCAGATCAATGTCCACAGCATGCTAAAAAATTATTATAAAAAAAAAGTGAGACAGAGATAATACATACAATCATATACAAATACATTCAGGTTTGCTTATATTTGGATAAAAGTATCTGGAAAGATACACAAGAAACTAATAGAGTTCTTTATCAATTTGCCAAGGTGCGGGTGAGAGGGAAACAGGGCTCTCTCATACATTTGTTTTCTTTTGACAGCTTCGAAATAGCTTATTATATAAATCCACGCTTTTAGCTAGGTGAATTTAGACTGGGGGTTGAGGGGAAGACACTACTCACTGTGTATCTTTTTGTATCTTTTCATTTTTGAACCATGTAAATGTATTGCTTATTTACAAATTGAAAACAACAACAACAAAGAATTCTACCCAGTGAGCATACCTCTCTCAGCCACACATTGTGAACTGTGTAGACCTCTTGTGTCTCTTTTCAATAAGTAAACTTTTTTTTAGTACTTTTTTTTTTTTACTGTGGCACAAATATATAACATTTGCCAATACAACAATTTTTACACGTATAATTCACTGACTCAATACGTAAACCTTTATGACCGACCCAAGTAGTGTTTGTGAGTGGACTGCCTATCATTCTGAACACACCGGTGACTTCTGCCGATATGGTGGTCATGAAGGCAGAAAGCTTCCTTCCCTGTTTCCTGAAGCAAAATCCATGAAGAACTTCTCCAAGCATTTCTACCCCTAACCCTGTAATTCTTTAGGAAAAAGCTCTTAACTATGGTCACAAATCTCCCTGTTTTTGTGACTTCTAGCTGTAAATCAGAATCTTCTGCACCACCTAAGCACTCGTTAGAACTGCAGGAACTCAGCCCCCACTCACCAGAGCTAAGGAATCACAGTCGACACTTTAACAGGAGTCTCAGAAGATCTTCATACACATCGAAGTTTGAGAAGCACTGGCCTATAGCTCAGTTTCAATTAAGCTTTTTGCTACACATCAGAGTTTGATCTTGAGTGAAAACCTTGCTACAAGAGTCACTGGCACACAGGGAGAGGGCTGGTTTTGTCAAACTCAAGGAAGCGTTCATCTGTGGTTTGGTACTACTTGGTAGCCACTGTCGAAATCTGAGGTTCAGCCACTCCCACCTCAGCTGAATCACAGAAACGAAAAGTTAACGGGGCTGTGATGTTCTCAGGTGGTGAGCCTTGGTTTCACAACAGGATTTATTCAAGAAATTAATCCTAAAAGTCAAAACTTCTGAATTTCCTTTTTCAGGGCTTCTTAAACTTCAGTGTGCCTAAGAATCACCTGGGGAACTTGTTTAAAAATGCAGATAGCAAGCTCTCACCTCTCAAGAGTGTTATTTAACAGGTTCATCAGTACTGATTCTAACAATTCCAAGAAATATGGTATCAGGGCTGGGACTAGGATGAGGCCAGTGGGGCACCCAGGGCACCAAACTTCAGGAAGCACTCATTCTCAGGTTTGTGCAAACGCAAGGTCAGCACCTGCACAAGCTTGAGAGTAAGTGCTCCCTTAAAGACTATTTCCTAGGTACCTCACTTGGCTCACCCTAGTCTGGGCCCTGTGTGGTACAGGCGGTCCCCGTGGTACAGGCGGTCCCCGTGGTACAGGCGGTCCCCGTGGTACAGGCGGTCCCCATGGTACAGGTGGTCTCCGTGGTACAGGCGGCCCATGGACCAACAGTGTCAGCATGGCCTGGAGGAAGCTTATCAGAAATGCAGGATCTCGGCCCCACCCCAGGCCTACTGAATCAAAATCTATATTTTAACAAGACGTCCAGGTGATTCCTTCACACATTAAAGTTTGAGAAGCAATGTACAGAAGGGGTGCCCAAATTTAGTCTTGCAACTGATATTAAAATCCTAAGCTTATTCTAATATACTGTGTTGAAGCTCTAACATAGGCAACAGTGAGTAATGGCTCTCCACTGGTGTCCAAAAGACAGCCCTGGGCTGGTCGACATCTTTGTCATTTTTAATCAATAGCCCGGAAAAACAACATGAAAGAGATGCTTATTAACTTGTAGGGGGCGCAAAGCAGGAGACTGCTAATGCAAAAAGTAACAGTCAGACCATCTTGGCAGGCTAGATGACAGGCGGAACATTTAACTATGATTAGTTTTTTTAGTATATAAGAAAGTCTACAGTTAGGCTAAAATTTTCAATAACTAAGGTATAAGATGTGGGATGGTTTGCTTGGCAGCAAAATATATGAAAAGCTCTGGGAATATACCCAAAAACATGTCATAAATTTAATACACTGGCATTTCAAATCAGTGGGAGAAAATGCATAATTCAATAAATGATATTAGGATAACAGAGTAGTTGGCTGGAAAAAAAATAAACAGGAACCCCCTACTTCACATCTTACATCAAAATAAATTCCTGATGGATCAAAGATTTAAACATTAAAAAAATAAGGAAAAAAGAATCCATTAAAATACTAGAAGAATACAATTTTTTAAAATAACCTCAAAGTAGGAGAGGTTTCTCTAAGTATGAACAAAATTCAAAAGTTTGAAGAAAATTTAGAGGTCATGAAAAAAGATTGATACATTTGCTACATAAAATAAAAAAGAGTTTTGCATAGTAAATACCACTGTAAACAAAGACAAGTGACAAGCTGGGCGGAAATCTGCAATTCCTCTCAAAGATAGCCCCTACACATCTGTCTTGTACGGTGGGGCCTTCCATGTTGCTGTGATGCTGAAAGCTATACCACCAGTATTCAAATACCAGCAGGGTCACCCATGGTGGACAAGTTTCAAATAAGCTTCCAGACTAAGACAGACTAGGAGGAAGGACCTGGCAGTCTACTTCTGAAAAAAAATTAGCCAGTGAAAACCTTATGAAGAACAGCGGAACACTGTCTCATATAGTATCGGAAGATGAGTCCCTCAGGGTGGAAGGCACTCAAAAGGCGACTGGGGAAGAGCTGCCTTCTCAAAGTAGAGTTGACCTTAATGACATGGATGGAGTCAAGCCTTCAGGACCTTCATTTGCTGATATGGTATGACTCAAAATGGGAAGAAACAGCTTGAAATACCCCTTAATAACTGGAATGTGGAATGTACAAAGTATGAACCTAGGAAGGTTGGAAATTGTAAAAAATGAAATGGAACACAGAAATATCAGTATCCTAGGCATTAGTGAGCTGAAATGGACGGGTATTGACCATTCTGTATCAGACAATCACATGATCTACCATGCCGGGAATGACAACTTCAAGAGGAATGGCATTGCGTTCATTGTCACAAAGAACATTTCAAGATCTATCCTGAAGTATGACGCTGTCAGTGATAGGATAATACCCATACACCTACAAGAAAGGCCAGTTAATATGACTATTATTCAAATTTACACATCAACCACTAAGGCCAAAGATGAAGAAATTAAAGATTTTTATCAATTTCTGCAGTCTGAAATTGATTGACCGTGCAATCAGCATGCATTGATAGTTACTGGTGATTGGAATGTGAAAAGTTGGAAACAAAGAAGCATTAGGTAGTTGGAAAATATGACCTTGGTGATGGAAATGATGCTGAGATCACATGATAGAATTTTGCAAGACCAATGACTTCTTCACTGCAAATCCCTTTTTTCAACAACATAAACGGTGACCTAATACATGGGCCTTACCAGATGGAATACACAGGAATCAAATTAACTACATCTGTGGAAAGAGATGATGGAGAAGCTCAATATCATCAGCCAGAACAAGGCCAGGGGACAACTGCCATCAATTGCTTATATGCAAGTTCAAGTCAAAGCTGAAGAAAATGAGAAACCCACGAAAGCCAAAGTACGACCTTAAATATATCACACCTGAATTTGGAGACCATTTCAAAAATAGATCTGACACACTGAACACTAATGACCGAAGACCAGACAAGTTGTGGAATGACATGAAGGACATGATACATGAAGAAAGCAAGAGGTCATTAAAAAGACAGGAAAAAAAGAAAATACCAAAATGGATGTCAGAAGAGGCTCTGAAATGTCAAGTAGCTAAAACAAATGGAATAAATGATGAAATAAAAGAGCTGAACAGAAGATTTCAAAGGGTGGCTGAAGAAGACAAAGTAAAGTACTATAATGACATGTCCGAAGACCTGGAGTTAGAAAACCAAAAGGGAAGAACATGCTTGGCATTTTTCAAGCTGAAAGAACTGAAGAAAAAATTCAAGCCTCGAGTTGCAATAGTGAAGAATTCTATGGGCAAAATACTGAATGATGCAGGAAGCATCAAAAGAAGATGGAAAGAATATGCAGAGTCACTGTACCAAAAAGGACTGGTCAATGTTCAGTCATTTCAGGAAGTAGCATATGATCAAGGACTGGTGGTACTGAAGGAAGACGTTCAAGCCGCACTGAAGACACTGGCGAAGAAAACAAGCTCCAGGTACTGACGGAATACCAATTGAGATGTTTCAACAAGCAGATGCAGCACTGGAAGGGCTCACTCATCTATGCCAAGAAATTTGAAAGACAGCTACCTGGCCAACTGACTGAAAGAGATCTATATTTATGTCTATTCCAAAGAAAAGTGATCCAGTCGAATTAGGAAATTATCAAACAATATAATTAATATCACACGCAAGTAAAATTTTGCTGAAGATCATTCAAAGGCAGTTGCAGCAGTACATCAACAGAGAACTGCCAGAAATTCAAGCCCGATTCAGAAGAGGATGTGGAATGAAGGATATCATTGCTGATGTCAGATGGATCACGGCTGAAAGCAGAGAATACCAGAAAGCTATTTACCTGTGTTTTATTGACTATGCAAAGGCATTCAGCTGTGTGGGTAATAACAAATTATGGATAACTTTGCAAAGAATGGGAATTCCAGAACACTTCATTGTGCTCATGAGGAACCTGTACATGGATCAAGAGGCAGATATTCAAACAGAAAGAACAAGAGGACACTGCGTCGTTTAAAGTCAGGAAAGGTGTGTGTCAGGGTTATATCCTTTCACCATACCTATTCAATCTATATACTGAGCAAATAATCTAAGAAGCTGGACTATATGAAGAAGAACAGGGCATCAGGATTGGAGGAAGACTCATTAACAACCTGCGTTATGCAGACGACACAACCTTGCTTGCTGAAAGTGAAGAGGACTTGAAGCTCTTACTGATGAAGATCAAAGACCACAGCCTTCAGTGTGGATTCCACCTCAACATAAAGAAAACAAAAATCCTCACAACTGGACCAATGAGCAACATCATGGTAAATGGAGAAAAGATTGAAGTTGTCAAGGATTTCATTGTACTTGAATCCTCAAACAATACCCATGGAAGCAGCAGTCAAGAAATCAAAAGACGCATTTCATTGGGCAAGTTCGCTGCAAAAGACCTCTTTAAAGTGTTGAAAAGCAAAGATATCACCTTGAAGACTAAAGTGTGCCTGACCCAAGCCATGGTGTTTTCAATCGCCCATATGCATGTCAAAGACGGATGATGAATAAAGAAGACCAAGAAGAATTGACACCTTTGAATTATGACATTGGTGAAGACTACTGAATATATCATGGACTGCCAAAGGAACTAACAAATCTGTCTTGGAGGAAGTGCTGCCAGAATGCTCCTTAGAGGTGAGGATGGAAAGAATTCATCTCACATGCTCTGTACTTGTTATCAAGAGGGATCAGTCACTGGAGAAGGACATCATGCTTGGTAAAACAGAGGGTCAGTAAAAAAGAGGAAGACTCTCGATGAGATGGCTTGACACAGTAGCTGCAACAATGGGCTCAAGCACAGCAAGGTCGTGAGGATGTCGCAGGACCGGGCAGTGCTCCGCTCTGTTGTGCACGGGGTCACTATGAGTCGGGACCAACTCGATGGTGCCTAACAACAACAACATCAAAGGGAGAGGCCTATTTTCCTTAATCCCAAAATCAACTAAGAAAAAAAAAATCCAATAAACCATGAGAAAAGTGGGCAAAGAATATAAAGAGCTTACAGAAAGGGAATGTGGCTGGCTCTTCAATATAAAAAGCTCAACTTGTAAGAGAAATGCAATTTAAAATTATAATTATCATTTCTCTGATGACAAATATCAAAAAGTGTAATACATATAGCTGACAGTAGTGTAGAGAAGCAGGTACTCCCATATGCTGCAGTGACCTTATAAAACTGTCAGACCTTTCTGGAAGTCACATGTGTCAAAACTTGGCAACACGTATCAAAAACTTAAGTACACATATCCTCCGAGCTGGTATACCTCCGGATGCCTCCTCCCCCTGGCCCCCGGCAGTGTTTTTTGTAATTGTGAAAGAGTGTAAACAAGCAAAAATGACCATCAGTAGAATTCTGATTTTTTAAATTACGGTATTCCATATAATAGAATACTATGTAGCTGTTAAAAGAAAGATACAGCTCTATTTGCACTGTGATAGAAATTTCTCCAAGGTAATTGATGAGTATGAAGAAGAAGAAAAAAACAACAATGTTTAGGTACATATAGCATGCTATCCTTCCTATGGGGAAATATAAAAACATTGTTGCTGTTGGTATTTTGTCACACAGCAACCCCATGTGACAAAATACAACTGCCCCACAGGATTTTCTTGGCTGTAATCTTTATGGAAGCAGATTGCCAGGTCTTTCTCTCGTGCAGCCACTGCACAGTTTGAACTGCCAAACTGTTGGTTATCAACCAGGCGCTCATATACATATTTGAAAATGTATGAACCATCTCTGGAAGGGGAGAAGAAACAGCTAAGAAGTACCTGTCTGCGAGGAAGGTGTATCTAGGTGGCTAGGGACAGGGGAGAGAAGATTTCATTTTTACTCTATACCTTTTGAATTTTGCGGTGTAGTGGTTAAGTGCTAAGGCTGCCAACCAAAGGGTCGGCAGTTCGAATCTGCCAGGCGCTCCTTGGAAACTCTATGGGGCGGTTCTACTCTGTCCTATAGGGTCGCTATGAGTCGGAATCAATTCGACGGCACTGGGTACTGGGTCCGTTTATGACCTATTCGCAACTACATAAAACTGAGCATTTTAAAGTATAAAAAAATGAGGGAAAATCAGTTAATTCCTTTTTGTTCAAACAATGCCAGATAATTTGATTCAATAAATGTCTTTCAGTGGAAAACAGTTTGAGGGCTTTTAGTCATACAAAGCCGGGATGTATCTTGGCAACCATAAAAGGTCTCACTTTTAAATGCGAGAAAAAAGAAAAGGGAAGAAGGAAGAAGACAGTAGTTTACAGTTTCAGTGCCAAGCCACTAACACACCAGCAAAGTAACACAGTCCCTAAAAAGAGTTAATGCAATCTTAGGCAGAATTACTTAGAACAGTGAGCAGACCACAAAAACGTAAGTCTATCGGCTGTTGGTGCTAGCCAGTCCACTTTTGTTTGTCTAATTCTAGACAGTGCATTTTAATAGGAACTCTGATAACATTAACTGGTCAAGAGGAGGGACAACAGTCTAGTTGGAAATAGATGTAGCAAACAGGTAAACTTTGCCTGGAAAAGACTAAGGAAGCTAAGAGCAGTTCTCCTATAGCCGCAGGGCATTCTTGTGAAAGTGAAAAAATGAGCCAATTGTTGCTACAAATGGGTGAGCCGGGATTGATGGTAGAAATTCCCATGAGTTAAATTTTAGTTGAGCATACAAAGAACTTTCCAGGAATACGGGTAGTCCATAAATAAAATAGGCCTCCTCAAAAAGTATCCCGCTCTTACTCAGTGAAGCAGCAGTCAGACCAAGCCTAGCTGGCCAACTTTTAGGGAGTTTCTCGAAGGGAGGATCACACTAGATGGGAAATTAAACTGCGCGATCACTGGGGTTCCTTCAAACTCTAAAATTATGCAGTTCTATCCCAATGACTCTTATCAGCTCTAGAAAAGTTAGGAGAATGAAATCAAATAATGATAAGCTCTCACAACTCCAAAAAGATTGAAAACCACAGTGTTCATCATTCTCTACTTTAAGCAAAATGTTCGCTGGGGGAAAGGAGGACGGGGTGATTTGCGGAATACGCAGGAGTACTCTGAGTTTTTTGGGTTTATTTTTGTGGTAGTGGGCTCGGGTAATTCTGTTTCACTTGCATTCTTCCCCTAGGCTCCTCAGTTACCAAGAGCACAATTTTGAAAGACAGTGAATTAGGGTTGGAGAGTTAAGTCTGAGGTCTCAGCAGCATGGTTCTTGCCGCAAAGCCACATAACCTGTAGATATCTTCGTCGCTTTCACTACAATCTAATTACGAGCACAAACAAATAATACAGGAATTGAATTTACAAACTGGTTCTGTTCCAGAACTTAGTTTGTAAGTCATCTGGGTAGAAAATAAACAGCATTAAAACTGGAGAGCAGGAATGAATCCTGGCAGCGAGGAGGGGGGTCCTCTCAGCCAGCTGTCAATCAACGTGCACTGCGCTCACAACGTAGCTCAGACACTGAGCGTCAGCACTGTTTCTGACTAAAAAATACCCTGGACTACTAGAAATTTATGTAGATAAGGTTGAAGAATTTTTTAGTTGCCTTGAATTCCAATGCTTAAGACAAAGCAACTTTAGTTGGCGAAGGCTGAGGAGGTTAACAAAAACCTGTAGATTCTGAAGGGGAATTCCTTCTGTACCTTAAAAGCTCTAGGAGTTGGCAACAGTGAGAGACCTCTAACCTTGCTTCAAAATCCAGTGCTTGCTTCCTCCTTAATATGGACAGGCCACTAGATACCTCTCAGCCATGACTGGCGAGTTTTTTAGTTCCAAAGTATAATAAAAGGAATGAGTGGGGAGAAGAAATATTTCTGAGGGAAGTGAGGAAATAAGCAGCCCAAAGAGGATGTAAGAGTTATTTCAAGCATAACTACCTAAGATGCAAGACAGAATAAAAGCGTAAAGGGTGGGGAAGGAATGGGGCAGGGAGGGGAGAAGATGACACTGTTCCCAAGTTTTGAAACAGGCCATCAGATGGCACCATCAGTCCAGGGCAACTCAGCTGTTGCCAGAGTACGGGGAGAAGTCTCTGGACTTCCATATTTACAGAATATTTCCAAGTTGGGAATACTACACTAGACTATAAACCACAAGAAATGTTTTTACAGGTTAATGGAGGGGAAAAAAATCGAAAGCAAACAAACAAAACCAGTTACCTCCATCTATTTCCATATTTGCTTGTCCAGATCAGAAATGGCAATGACAAAGAGCATGTCATTTGGTATCCAGAATAAAGAAGGCCAAGGAAAGCTGAAGACATTTCATCACGGAGCGCCTGCTGCTGCGTAAACTCACAGGAGGTGAGGGATCACGGGCACAGCACACAGTGCACCTGGGGCCCCCTGACGACTCAAGGTGTGGAGTGAGGGAAATTAAGTCAATAGGCATTTCAGGCTAGGAAGAGAGAAGAGAAACTTGGGACAATGAAAATTTCATATATACCTCAGATATAGGTATGTTTTATGGGTATGTTAGAGACAGTTCTTCATACCTCTGTGCGGTGCGATTATTTGCTTTCGTGTGTGGCCTTTCTAGCCATAGTCATGTAACTCCCACCCAGGTGACCGTGTGATAGGGTTATTGTGGCCTCCCAAAGGGACTGGTCACTTTTGCCTTAAAAGAGCCAACTCCAGAGCAGAGAGGATGATGTCACCACTACCGCAAAGGAAGAACAGCCAGGAGCCAGTGCTGGGAGGCTCCCAGGACTAGGAGAGAGGCAGAACAAGCTGTTACCCTGAAGATGGTGAGAAGCAGAGACAGGAGAGACCCCACAGCAGGGGATGGCACCAGAGAGAGAGAGCTGAGTGCCTCTGGACAGAGACTGAGGGCCAGGGAGAGGCATGCCTTCGAGCACAGCTGGGAAGAGGCCATCCTGATGAGAGAACTGTACCCTGAGTGTCCCTGAGCCTGAATTATAACTGTTACTTCCCTAATAAGCCCTATAATTGTGAATATCATCTATGAGTTGTGTGTGGCCGTTGCCATGAATTATCAAACCCAGTAGAGGGACGGTTGGTGTCAGAATTAGTAAAGATGGCAGAGAGAGGAGGCTTGTCTGGTCCCTACTTCGTGGAAGTCAGCCTTGCGCTGTTGATCTTGGTTCTCCTTGCGCCCTTGTGGGGTTGGAGGAGGTCAAACATTGCCCCCCACCATTTTTACACTCTGAGAACTTAGAAAAACCCAGAGTATACATCATTTAAAAAAAAAAAAACCATTGCCATCGAGTTGATTCCAACTCATAGCGATCCTAGAGGACAAAGCAGAATTGCTCCATAGGATTTCCGAGGCTGAAATCTTTACGGAAGCAGATTGCCACCCCTTTCTCCTGTGAAGCGGCTCGTGGGTTTGAACCACTGACCTTCTGGTTAGCAGCCAAGCTTAACCACTGCACCACCAGAGTTTGTATACATCATAGGCATCTGAATAAGAAAAAAATTAAACGACTTGCTCAGTGTCACATTACCCAGGACAAGTATCCATCTGTCTTACTGGTCTAGTGTTTTTTCCATCAGAAATTTTTGTAAATAATTAGATTTGCGATTAAAAACAAAACAAGAAAGCATTGTTTTAAAGCACATTTAACAAAAAAGTCTGCTGAGAGAACCCCTGAGGGAGCAGGAGAGCAATGGGATGCAGACCCCAAATTCTCATAAAAAGACAGACTTGATGATGTGACTGAGACTAGAAGGACCCCGGTGGTCATGGCCCCCAGACCTTCTGTTGGCCCAGGACAGGAACCATTCCCGAAGCCAACTCTTCAGACATGGATTGGACTGGACGATGGGTTGGAGAGGGATGCTGGTGAGGAGCGAGCTTCTTGGATCAGGTGGACACTTGAGACTATGTTGGCATCTCCTGCCTGGAGGGGAGATGAGAGGGTAGAGGGGGTTAGAAGCTGGCGAAACGGACACGAAGAAAGAGAGTGGAGGGAGAGAGCGGGCTGTCTCATTAGGGGGAGAGTAATTGGGAGTGTGTAGCAAGGCGTATATGGGTTTTTGTGTGAGAGACTGACTTGATTGGTAAACTTTCACTTAAAGCACAATAAAAAATATTAAAAAAAAAAAAAAGTCTGCTGAATATATCTTGAGCCCAGACAATGTTGTTGTTAGGGGCATCAAACCAATTCTGACTTACAGTGACCCCACAGGACAGTGCAAAAGTGCTCCACTGGGTTTTCTAGGCTGCAGTCTTTATGGGAGCAGACCACCAGGCCTTTCTCCCACAAAGCCACTGGAGGGGTTGGAACCACAAACCTTTTGGTTAGTAGCTGAGCTCTTAATTGTTGCTCCACTGTTATCTAGACAGTATACACAAGCAAATCTGTTCCTTCAGAAGCTACTTTCTGCAGCTCTCAGACCTCAGACCTGCTGGCAGGCAAACAACTTTCCACAACATCCGCTGGCCTATCCCATCCTATAAACCATGAGCATTACTGGCTGGTCCGCAGGTCTGTACTGGGGTTAGCAACACTCTTAGCCCTGTCAGTCCACAGTGATGCCTCCAGCCGCCATTACTGAAGCAACAAGTAGGAGATCAGGAGGAAAGGAGTACAAAAACAGCACACACAATGAACAGGTAGGGCAGAAACTGGCTTGGTGGTTTAGAATTCCACAGAGTATGACCCGAATTGTCATTAAGTGACATCCCAGGATGCTAAGTTGCTTCACCTGCTCCCTGGCTGGAATAAGAGCAGTTGTTCCCCTGTGCAACTTCAATAATATTAGCTGCAAAAATATATCTAACATAACCAAAGGCTAAGAGTGGTAGAACATGTTAAAACTGTTGTTTTCACCCTGATGTTTAGGAGCTGGCCCAGAGCAGCTGATGAAGTTCTGCAGAATTAGGGAGGCAGCTTTTTTCTGAGACAGAGGGGGAGGCACATGCGTGTACTGCTGGGGTGTCTGCTATGCTGCAGGGGCTACGGGAGGCATTTATGCAAGTTACCTCATTTATTCCTCACAACTGACACCATTGCTGTCTCCACTCTGTAGATGAAAAAACACACCTAGGGAAGATAAGGTCTCGAAGCCAGTAAATGGCAGACCCAGATTCAAATATAAAGCTCTCTGAAGTGACTACTGCTTTCCTCTCACCGAGGAACAATAAGCAACATCTCCATCCAGCAGCAGATGCGCCACTTATGATTCATTGCAAGGGGAACTGCCTCTGAAGCCCATTCATTCATTCAGATTTACTTACTAATTCCTACTGTGTGCTATAGCCCTGCTGCAAACACCAATACAACAGTGAATGAAGACAGACCCGGCCCTTGTTCCGGCGCAGCCAGCTGTAAAGCTGGGGCGAGGTGATGGTGCAATGAATAATAAACAACATGACATTACACAGTAATAACGACTGCCAAAAAGACAGATACGGGGGAAAGGGTCTTAATTCACAGTGAGTGGGCAGGGGGTAAGATCAACGCTGAGAACTGAGAGACAAGAAAGAATCAGCCATACGAATATAGCCAGGGCAGAACATTCCAGGCAAGGGAACTGTAAGAAAATGCTCTGCGGGTGAAATAGGCTTGGCATGAAACAGAAAATGAACCTATTTGGCTGGAGCGGAGTAAGGGAGGGAATAAGAGATGAGGTTAGACAGGTACACAGGAACAGGCCATGTTGGTCTTGAGGCAAAGGCAAAGAGCCTGGATTTTATTCTAAGTGTGACTGGAAACATTCACAGGCTTCTAAGCAGGGAAGTGACATGCTCTGACTAGCGTTTTTAAAACATCACTCTGGTTACTCTGTGGCTAAGGAACTGGAGGGAGGCTAGAGTGGAGGCAGGGAGGCCAGTGAGAAGGCCACTGCAGGAGCCCAGAGAACAGACGACAGTGACTTCATTTAGGGTAGCAGCAGGTGGAGAGGAAAAGACATAGATAGATTTGGAATATATTCTGGAGTTAGAATTTATAGAACTTGCTGATGGACTGGACGTGGTAAGTATGCAAAAGGAAAGAATCAAAGATGATTCCTAGGCTTTTGGCTTGGGCGACACAATGGATGGTGGTGCCATTTACTTAGATGAATAAAGATGGAAAAGGGAACAGATTTTTTTTTTTTTTAATGGAAAAGGGGTAAAATTGATTTGTTTCAGCAATGCTGAGTTTGAGATTGCTGTTGTTAGCTGCTGTCGAGTTGGCCCCCAACTCATGGCGACCCCATACACAATGGGACCTAACTGTTGTGACCCACAGGGCTTTCACTGGCTGATTTTCAGTAGAACATCACCAGGCCTTTCTTCCTAAGCCATCGTAGTCTAGAAGCACTCCTGAAAACTGTTCAGCATCACATCACTACACAAGCCCCCACTGACAGACGGATGGTGGCTGCTCTTGAGGTGCACCGGCCAGAAATTGAACCCGGGTCTTCTACATGGAAGGCGAGAATTCTACCACTGAGATATTTATTAGACATTTAGGTGAAGCCATCAGGTAGGCAGTGGGTATACAAATTTAGAGATCAGTGAAAAGATCAAGTAGAGGTATAAACTGAAGAGACACATATAAACCTAATTAGAAGAAAATATAGAATAATTTTTTAGTGACCTGAGAAGGAAAAGATTTCTTACATAAGACCTCCAAAAGCATAAATCTTTATTAATGGAAAAAATAAAGGAAATGACTATATCAAAATGAAGTTTTTCTGCTGAATAAAAGACACCGTGAACAAAATTAACATGTGGGTGAAGGCCCAGAAGACACTGCAACATCTAAAACTGATTTAGGATTAATATCTATAGAAGGAACTCCATTTTTAAAATGGGGAAAGGCTATGAACAGGTAATTCACAAAAGGAAAACCCAAAGTCTAACTAGATGTACAGATCCCCAGCCTCACTAGCAATCAGAGAAATGTGAGCTGAAACAAGATAACACATTACATCTGTCAAGTTGACAAAAATTAGGAAGTGTTGCAGATAGTGGTAGGAACGTAATACGATACTTAGCGAAATTACGTATGAGTATACTCCGTGACCTAACAATCAGACTTGTTGGTATTTAGCCAAAGAAACTCTTTCACAAGCGCCTAAGAAGACATTTATGACGGCTTCCGTCAGAGCACTGTTTGTGGTGCAGGGAGCCGAAGAATCGCTGGAATGAGTAAGTAAAATGTGGTGGACACTTAGAATGGGAGAAAAATGCGGAACGGAACCTCAAATTCATGAGACAAAAATCCCAGGCCTACTGGACTGGTTGAGAACGGAGGACTCCTGAAGGCTACTGTTTTAAGACGCTCTTCAAATACTGGACTGTAACTAACCTGAGGTCATCTTGTAGCTAAATAACAAATCCGCTCAAAAAATAATGAATACCACCTGTAAATACTGCTGTGCTCCTTAAAAAAATCACCCATATGAGACCAAACGGTCAACAATTACTTTAAAACAAAGATAAGAATGTAAAGGGGCAGGGAAGCTAGATTGATGGAACAACCAGAACAATAAAAATGAGAATGTTCACACATTGTGAAGAATACAACCAATGTCACTGAAGAATTTGTGTAGAAATTGTTGCATGGGAACCTACTCTGCTGTATAAACTTTACCGAAAACACAACAAAATGTTATTTTTTTTTTTAGAGTGGTAGATACAAGTGATAAAATGCTATGCTATGCAGTATTCAAAAGCAATGTTTAAATTCAGCAACATGGACAGAACTGAAGAGTATGGTTTTGAATAAAAAAAGAATGAGAATTACAACACAATACTACTTGCATAGATTTACACGAAACACCATACATCCAACCAAACCCAAACCCATTGCTATCAAGTCGATTTCTACTCACAGCAACTCTATAGGACAGAGCAGAACTGCCCTAGAGTGTTTCCAAGGCTGTAATCTTTACGGAAGCAGACTGCCACATCTTTCTCCCGCAGAGCAACTGGCAGGTTTCACCTGCTGACCTTTCAGTTAGTGGCCAAGCACTTTAACCACTGTGCCATCAAGGCTCCTTGATACATACATATCCAAGGATAAATATTAAGCACATTAGAGAAAATGTTAATGGGGCTGGGGGTGGGGATGGGAAAGGAGATAGAAAATGACAAGGAAAAATGATAAAACAAGAGAGGGGTCTTTCAATGTCAACCATGTTCTATGAACTGAGTAGTATGATAAACTCAACTCTGTACTTGAGATCTAAAGGAAAAAAATAAATTCGGGGGACAGAAGGAAGATTCTTTCTGTTCCAACTGTCTTCTCCAAGCTGTGTGACATTCTATCAATTGTTTCATTTGACTTAACAGGCAAGGAAGAGAGATCAAAAGAAGGGAGGTAGGCCCCATGGGATCATGTAAATGTGACCACCACTGCATCTCTTATCCACCTTGCCCTTGGCATTTATCACTGTTATATGTGCTTATACAGTGTCTCAAAGCACACTGATGTAAGTTACTATTATGTATGCTTTTATAATGCTTTCAAATACTGTTATGCTTTTAAACTGCATATGTACAACTCACTCATAATATGAAATTAGAAATAGAAATACATATACTCCTATATAGAGATGCTCTCTAATCAGAAAACTTCTAAGTCATTAGCAACTTACAAGCTGTTAGAAGCTATGACTCTAAGTCATCAGAAAGTTATTTAGAGAATGTCTATCTTTAAAAATAGATACTGATAAATAGAAGAATCTGGGAAACAACCTCTGGACGACCGGCATTTTACCAGCATGCTGTGACAAAGACACTGTAACTCGCAACTAGATAGGGGACTTCTAAATTACCAATAGAAAACCTGAAGTATACTGCATGCAGTTAAAAAAAAAAAGTTACCATGGAGTCGATTTCAATTCATACCAACCATATAGAAGAGAGTAGAACTGCCCCATTGGGTTTTCAAGGTGGTAATCTTTTTTTTTTTTTTTGCCTTAAAGAACAGAAATTTATTGTGTTACAGATCTAGAGGCTAGAAGCTTGAGTTCAGGGAGTCAGCTCTAGGGGAAGGTCCTTTCTTGTCTCTTTCTGTCTCCGGTAAAAACTCGGTGCCCTGGAGTCGATTCCGACTCATAGCGACCCTACAGGACGGAGTAGAACTGCCCCATAGAGTTTCCAAGGAGCGCCTGGCAGATTCGAAACTGTCGACCCTTTGGTTAGCAGCCGTAGCACTTAACCACTACGCCACCAGGGTTTACTCTCTCCGGTAGCCCCCAACATTTCTTGGTTTTCCTTGGCTTGTAGACGAATTTTCACATGGTGTTTTCCCCCTGTGTGACTGTGATTCTGTATCTCTTCTCCCCTCAGAACTGATGAAGCCATGTCCTTGGAGAGTGGGGGAGAATGGCCCTGGAGCATCAGTGGAGAAATGAGCTTTGCTTCTTTGGGGGACGATTTGCCTATTTCCCAGTTTCAGCTATCATCAACTGATAGGTAGTCTTCTTTCACTGTCCATGGTGTTTTTTCTGTGGCTTTATCCAGACTTTTGGTAGGTTCATTTCCAGGGATAAATGTATCATAATTATAGTCTTCTTCCCATTCCTCTTTAGCCTAAGATCTCTCACTTTGATTTTCTCAGCCCTTTCTTCCAGCCATAGTGATCCTTTTACGACGTCAGTCAGAATATGCCTTCTCTGCAACACTGTTTTTCAAGATTTTTTTAATGTGATGTACAACAACATGGATGAATCTCATACATATAATGTTGAGTGAAACAAACTAGAAACAAAGAGTTCGTACTGTGTGTTACATTCATTTAAAATACAAAAACAGGTAAAAACCAGTCTATGCTGTTATAAGTCAGGATGGTCACAGTTTTGTGGGGGCAAAGAGTTGAATGTGACTGTGAGAGAACTCTAGGAGGGCTACTGGGGGTGTTGGTCATTTCTGTTTCTTGATCTGGGTGCCGGTTGTTCACATGTGTTCAGTTTGTGGAAATGTGGCAATTTAGCAAGCTGTGCATTCATAACATGCTTTGTGTTTGTGTATTTTATTTTATGCTTCAATAAACATGTTTACAGTATTGATATTTCTCACACAGAATATCATTCTCCTCTAGACTTTGAGACAAATAATTTTTTTAAATAATTTTTATTCAGCTTTAAGTGAACGCTTACAAATCAAGTCAGTCTGTCACATATAAGCTTATATACACCTTACTCCATACTCCCACTTACTCTCCCCCTAGTGAGTCACCCCTTCCAGTCTCTCCTTTCGTGACAATTTTGCCAGTTCCTAACCCTCTGTACCCTCCCATCTCCCCTCCAGACAGGAGATGCCAACACAGTCTCAAGTGTCCACCTGATACAAGTAGCTCACTCTTCATCAGCATCTCTTTCCAACCCATTGTCCAGTCCCTTCCATGTCTGATGAGTTGTCTTCGGGAATGGTTCCAGTCCTGGGCCAACAGAAAGTTTGGGGACCATGACCGCCGGGATTCCTCTAGTCTCAGTCAGACCATTAAGTCTGGTCTTTTTATGAGAATTTGGGGTCTGCATCCCACTATTCTCCTGCTCCCTCAGGGGTTCTCTGTTGTGCTCCTTGTCAGGGCAGTCATCGGTTGTGGCCGGGTACCATCTAGTTCTTCTGGTCTCAGGATGATGTAGTCTGTAGTTCATGTGGCCCTTTCTGTCTCTTGGGCTCATAGTTATCGTGTGACCTTGGTGTTCTTCATTCTCCTTTGATCCAGGTGGGTTGAGACCAATTGATGCATCTTAGATGGCCGCTTGTTAGCATTTAAGACCCCAGACGCCACATTTCAAAGTGGGATGCAGAATGTTTTCATAATAGTATTATTTTGCCAATTGACTTAGAAGTCCCCGTAAGCCATAGTCCCCAAACCCCCGCCCTTGCTCCACTGACCTTTGAAGCATTCAGTTTATCCCGGAAACTTCTTTGCTTTTGGTCCAGTCCAGTTGAGCTGACCTTCCGTGTATTGAGTATTGTCTTTCCCTTCACCTAAAGTAGTTCTTATCTTCTAACTAATCAGTAAATAACCCTCTCCCACCCTCCCTCCCTCCCTCCCTCGTAACCACAGAAGTATGTGTTCTTCTCAGTTTATACTATTTCTCAAGATCTTATAATAGTGGTCTTATACAATATTTGTCCTTTTGCCTCTGACTAATTTCACTCAGCATAATGCCCTCCAGGTTCCTCCATGTTATGAAAAGTTTCAGAGATTCGTCACTGTTCTTTATCGATGCGTAGTATTCCATTGTGTGAATATACCACAATTTATTTAACCATTCATCCATTGATGGACAACTTGGTTGCTTCCAGCTTTTTGCTATTGTAAACAGAGGTGCAATAAACATGGGTGTGCATGTATCTGTTCATGTAAAGGCTCTTATTTCTCTAGGGTATATTCCGAGGAGTGGGATTTCTGGGTTGTATGGTAGTTTTATTTCTAACTTTTTAAGAAAACGCCAGAGAGATTTCCAAAGTGGTTGTACCATTTTACATTCCCACCAGCAGTGTATAAGAGTTCCAATCTCTCCGCAGCCTCTCCAACATTTATTATTTTGTGTTTTTTGGATTAATGCCAGCCTTGTTGGAGTGAGATGGAATCTCATAGCAGTTTTAATTTGCATTTCTCTAATGGCTAATGATCGAGAGCATTTTCTCATGTATCTGTTAGCTGCCTGAATATCTTCTTCAGTGAAGTGCATGTTCATATCCTTTGCCCACTTCTTGATTGGGTTGTTTGTCTTTTTGTGGTTGAGTTTTAACAGAATCATGCAGATTTTAGAGATCAGGCGCTGGTCGGAGATGTCATAGCTGAAAATTCTTTCCCAATCTATTAATATTCTGCATCAAATGACCTCGAACCCTAGCTACAAGAGGGCACCACTGAATTCCACCCGTGGTCAAGCCTTCCTCCAGAGACTACTTGTAAAAGGTAAAAGCCTGAAGTTGAAAGACTGAGACTCTAACCACTGAACTAACATTATAATTGTTAATTCTGATTCTCTGGTGCTAAAGTCACTGTCTTGAGGTCTTAACTGCATGCCTTGCCATGACTGCCTTGCAATAAACTAAACTATACATGACAAATCTGAGCATTTCTTTATTTATGTTTAAGATAAAATCCTAATCTATTATTTAAACTTTAAGATAAAATCCTATAGGACAATCGCACTGCTGAAAGTATATGGATACACAACTTTCTTCCCAGCCTGAGTTCCAGTCTGTAGGGTAGGACTGTAACATATTCATCCTCATATAAATCTGAGAACCTTGCACAGTGGCAGGTATGAAGAATACATTCAATAAATGCTGACTGGCTTCTTGGTTCGCAGACTGAAGGAAAAATAAATCAAAATTAGAACCCAACTGAACTGTTTTCAGCTCTGGTACCCCTTAGCGCTTCACTATTACAATGCAGCCAAATGAATTTTCAAAGAATTACCATTACAGATGGGTAGCTATCTCTCCTAAGGAGCTCTGGTGGTGCAGTGACTAAGCGCTTGGCTGCTAACTGAAAGTCAGCAATTTGAACCCACCAGGTGCTCCACAGGAGAAAGATGTGGCAGTCTGCTTCCACAAAGATTATGGCCTTGGAAATCCTACGGGGCACTTCTACTCTATCCTATAGGGTCTATATGAGTCGGAATTGACTTGATGGCAATGGGTAGCTGTCCCTCCTAGCATCACTTCCTGTAGCAGCAAAGTGTGTGTCCTCTTGGATGACAGACACAGGAATAAACATCACAAAATTCAAATTGGCTCTGTGGCTCCAAGGAACCATCAGAGATACTACATCAAAATTATAGGTGCAAATGATAAGAGTCAATTTTAAATGCAAAAAAACCCCACAAGAGATGCCACACAAATCAGATCACCTTCGTTGCCAGGCCGTACTAGGTGGCATCAAACCTCTGAATTTACAGATTAAACACATACATTGCAATACATGAAAACTCTTCTTACTAATTATTAATCAAGTTATATTACAGTATAATTTACATCCAATAAAATGCACCCATTTTAAACGAACGGTTTGATAAGTTTAAGTGTATGTAGCTGTGTAACCACCACCACGGTCAAGATACAAACGTCTCCAAGATTCTCTGTGCCCATGTGGTCAGTGTACTCTCCACTCCATCTCCAGGTAACCACTGGTCTGCCTCTGTCAAAATCATACTCGTTTTTTTAATTAAAAATACTTAAACTTTCCAGACCTTCTGTTAGCCCAAGACAGAAACCATTCCCAAAGCCAACTCTTCAGACAGGGATTGGACTGGACAACGGGATAGAAAAAGGTGCTGGGGAAGAATGAGCTTCTTGCAACAAGTAGGCGCATGAGACTATGTTGGCATCTCCTACCTGGAGGGGAGATGAGAGGGCAGAGGGGGTCAGAAGCTGGCGGGATGGTCCTGAAAAGAGAGAGTGGACGGAAGGAGCGGGCTCTCTCATTAGGGGGAGAGCAATTAGGAGCATATAGCAAGGTGTATATAAATTTTTGTATGAGAGACTGACTTGATTTATAAAGTTTCACTTAAAGCACAATAAAAATTAAAAAAAAATATATATATATTTAAACTTTCTATTTGGGAATATTCAAACATACAAGAAGAACAGTATAAATAAACCTGAGGTATCCAACCTCCAGCTTTAACAATTTTTAATGCATGACCGATTCTCTTTCATCTACACCCCTACCCATTCCCCTGTCTGGATTATTCTGAGACGAATCCCAGCCACCATTGCTCTCTGTATACATATCTCTAAAGGATACTCTCTTAAAACATATTCACAATATAATTTTTACACCTAAAATAATTAACACTAAATATCTTAATACCATCAAATCAGTGTTCACATTTCTCAGACTGCCTCACAGTTTTTTCATTTTGTTTGCATCAAGATCAAAATAAGATCAGTATATTACTACCGGTTCATTCAACTCTTACGTCTTTTTTTTTAACCTTTAGTTTCTCTCTCCATCCTTTTTTTTTTTTTGCTTATAATTTATTTGTTGAAGAAATTGGTTTGTCCTATAAAGCACCTGCAGTTTAGAACTTGCTGACTGCATCCAAAAAAAAAGCTCATTTACCATGTTTCTCTATCCCTATAAATTTGTATTTAAATCAAGAAATCTTACCAAATTCAGGTTCTACCTAGTGGGCAAGGCTACTTGATGGGTGGTACTATGTATATCTATCAGGGGACATATAATGCCTCAGATTCTCTTTTGGTCTTTTTTTCTTTTTAATATGGTCTTTTCTTCAACTAACTGAAAATAAAAGCATTTTTTATAGAATATTTTTTAAAAAGGACCCACTGGATCCAGAATAACATAACAGGACATTAATTTCTATTTAACAGACTGATCCTGGCTTCTGGTGGCCCTGAAAAGGTACCAGCACTCCTGCATCCCTGCCTGGAATATTTGGCTGGTTCTATCCATCATGCAGCGCTAGAAGTACTCACTCGTCTATGCCAAGAAATGTGGAGGCCAGCTACCTGGCCAATTGACTAGAGGAGATGTATAAAAAATAAAAAAAAAAAAGGAGATGTATATTTATGCCTATTCCCAAGAAAGGTGATTCTACCAAATGCAGAAATTACCAAACAATATCACTAATATCACATGCAACTAAAATTTTGCTGAAGATCACTCAAAAGTGGCTGCAGCAGTTTATCAACAGGGAACTGCCAGAAATTCAAGCCGGATTCAGAAGAAGGTGTCGAACCAGGGATATGATTCCTGATGTCAGATGGATCTGGGCTGAAAGCAGAGAATACCAGAAAGATGTTTACCTGTATTTTATTGACTATGCAAAGGCATTCAGCTGTGTGGATCGTAACAAATTATGGATAACATTGCGAAGAATGGGAATTCCAGAACACTTAATTGTGCTCATGAGGAACCTGTACATAGATCAAGAGACAGTCGTTTGAACAGAACAAGGGGCCACTGCATGGTTTAAAGTTAGGACAGGTGTGCGTCAGGGTTGTATCTTTTCACCATACCTATTCAATCTGTATGCTGAACAAATAATCAGAGAAGCTGGACTGTATGAAGAAGAACGGGCCATCAGGATTAGAAGAAGACTCATTAACAACCTGTGATACGCAGATGACACAACCTTGCTTGCTGAAAGCGAGAAGGACTTGAAGCACTTACTGATGAAGATCAAAGACCACAGCCTTCAGTATGGATTGCACTTCAACATAAAGACAACAAAAATCCTCACAACTGGACCAACAAGCAACATCATGATAAATGGGGAAAAGACTGAAGTTGTCAAGGATTTCGTTTTACTTGGATCCACAATCAACACCCACAGAAGCAGCAGTCAAGAAATCAGACAATGCATTGCGTTGGGCAAATCGGCTGCAAAAGACCCCTTTAAAGTGTCAAAAAACAAAGATGTCTGCTTGAGAACTAAGGTGCACCTGACCCAAGCCATGGTGTTTTCAGTCACCTCCTATGCATGTGAAAGCTGGACAATGAATAAGGAAAACCAAAGAAGAATTGACACCGTTGAATTGTGGTGGTGGAGAAGAATATTGAATATACCATGGACTGCCAAAAGAATGAACAAATCTGTCTTAGAAGAAGTACAACCAGAATGCTCCTTAGAAGCAAGGATGGCAAGACTACATCTCACATACTTTGGACATGTTCTCAGGAGGGATCAGTCCCTGGAGAAGGACATCATTCTTGATAAAGTAGAGGATCAGCAAAAAAGAAGACGACCCTCAACAAGATGGACTGACACAGTGGCTTCAACAACGGGCTTATGCACAGCAATGATTGGGAGGATGGCGCAGGATCGGGCAGTGTTTCGTACTGTTGTTACACAGGGTCACTATGAGTTGGAACTGACTCAATGGCACCTAACAACAACATCCATCATATTATACCTATCACTTATTTGAAATTACAAACTGAACACACACGGACATGTCCACCTTTCTTGTGTACGTCCTATCTTCCCCATTACATTTTTAGCTCCCTGAAAAAAGGAAGTCAGTCTTATACCTCTAACTCTACTCCAGGCACAACCTAAACACCCTGCACCCTGGGTGATGAGGAGGGCCAGGCGCTTCTCTGCTGAGGGAAGGCCTTCATGCAGCCTGGAAGCAATCCAGCCTCTTTGATTAATTCTTCACAGCCTTCGCTCCAGAGTTAGCAACATCCCGTTTCCCCAGCAGGAAAACAGCCACACGGCAGACATGTGGATGGTGACTCAGCAGAAGGTTGCAACGAGAACTCAAAAATCACTGGTCCTGCAGAAAATCTGCTCAGTGTGTTTCCACTCCAATACCTCCACCTTCCCTTCAGGGCGATACTCAAGGATAAACAATATGAGGCTCTGAGAGGAAGGACTACAGACACCGCGCAGACAAGGAGCCAGTGGGCCAGGCACAGCGACCTGCCTGCTCTCTTTGGCAGGACAAGTCACTGCTTGCCAAGAGCTAAATAATTAAAAGAGAACAAGAACCAGTTAAACGAAAGAGAGAAAACCCATGATGTCTGGTATGGGGAAGGAGGGAAAAGTGGTTTCCATCATCCCTGCAGCCAAGCCCCGTGAAGAGAAGAGGCCTATTCTGGCCGAGCTAGGCGGAGGAAGTCAGCAGCCTGGGAGGAAGAATCAGGCTCTGCCGTCCCGTCCCCCGTTAGTAAAGCACTCCGCCGCCTGCGGCACAGAGATGCGCTAAGAGCTCCTGAAGCCTCGCTTCTAGTCACCTCCCACTCATCTCTGCGCTTGGCTGCTACTTCACCGCCTCCAGGAATAACAGGATGGGATACTTACTAGGCCCCAGATCACCACCTGGTAAACCTAAGCTCCAGAAGCACAGGCCACCGTTTACAAACAGCGTCGTAACCTTCAACGCAGAAGGGTACAGCTCCCTCCTCCCAGCCCCCACCCCAGGACAAGCACAGATTAAATTAAGAACTCTCCAAATTCCCAGTGGTGTCAAAAGCATTTAAAGTTGCCAGGTCAAAGATTCATTTGTGCAGCAGACAACCACAAAGGATTTCAGTGTTACATACAGTGGAAACGGTTACAAGAAATTCTAAATATGGACAGACCAGTCATTTCAATTCTTTTTGTAATGGCTAATACTTGCTTTTCAGTTCAGTATCTGATTCTACATCAGGCTCCAATTAAGGAAAGCAAGGCCAAGTTTTCTGGTTCCACTGGGATTTACTCATCCAGGGATTACCTGGCTGCCAGGTGTGAACCTAGTTTCAGTCAGTGCTCTGCTGGAGCCCTCGTCGTGACTAACACAGACATGTCTCAGAGCGAGGAGACGCTCTGATTACTGGGAGCCGGTGGCAAAGAAAAGCCCAGAACAAGGCACTCTCACTCCCAGTGGAGTGCCTGCCCCACCAGGTCACCATCTGTCTCCAACCGTGTGATTCTGGCAAATCAAGTAACCTTCCTAGGTCTTGATCTCCTCTTCTACAAGACCAAAAGGTGGACAAGTAGATCTCTAAGAGACATCCCTACCTCAAAGATTCTATCATTCTTTAACAAGTTTTATGTGCAAATCACATGCTACGTACAGCAGTGGATACAAAGAATTAGCAATAGGCTTCAAAGAGCTATTAGCAGGAAGATACATTAAAAACAGATAATACAGAGCACAGAAGAACTATGACAATGGTATGGTTACAGGACAGTAACAACGGTTTCAAATAACACGAAAGACAGTGTTCTGTGAAAAAAGCAAGTGACAGGAGAGAATGTACAATAGGATTTTCTTTTTGTGAGGGCTA